>NW_023425573.1:30511628-31711628 GCF_014108245.1 Pipistrellus kuhlii
ATAAGGCTTGAAAGTTGACATGACTTCTTGATCCAGGGGCTATAGAATGGGTGCTGTGTTAGCAGGCATGAAAACAACATTAGTCTCATTGTCCATTTCCATCAGAGCTCTTGGGTGACAAGCTGCATTATCCCCTAACAGGAGAGTCAGCCTGTCCTTGAAGCATTGAAGCCAGGCATTGACTTCTCCCCAGCTATGAAAGTCCTAGGTGGTGTCTTCCAATATGAGCCTGTCTCATCTGTATTACAAATGTTGTTCAGTGTAGCCACCTTCATTAATTATCTCAGCTAGATCTGAATAACTTGCCACATCTTCCACATCAGCTCTTGCTGCTTCACTTTGTACTTGGATGTTACAGAGATGGCTTCTTCCCTTTGACCTCATGAATCAACCTCAGACAGCTTCAGACTTTCCTTCTGCAGTCCCCTCAGTTCCCCCAAGTCTTCATAGAATTGGGAAGAGTTAGGGCCTTGATCTGGGCTTGGCTTTGGCTGAAGGGGATGTTGTGGCTGGCTTGATCTTCTATCCAGACCACTAAAACTTTTTGCACATAAACAATAAGGCTGTTTAGCTTATCACTGTGTGTTCACTGGAATACCACTTTTAAGTTCCTCCAAGAGTGTTTCCTTTGCATCACAACTTAGCTGTTTGGTGGAAAAGGTCTGGCTTTAAGCCAGTCTCAGCTTTCGACATGCCTTCCTCATTAGGCTTAATCATGTCTAGCTTTTGATTTAAAGTGAGAGACACGTGACTGGTCCTCTCACTTGAACACCTAGAGGCCATTGTGGGATTATTTATCGGTCCAACGTCACTATTGTTGTGTTTCAGAGAACAGGGAGCCTGAAGAAAGGGGCATAGACAGGGGAACGATGAGCGAAGCAGTCAGAACACAGATTTGTCTTAAAGGGGTGGTTCATGGTGCCCCAAAACAATTACAATAGTAACATTGAATCACTGATCACAGTTCACCATTACAGATAACATAATGATGAAAAGTCTGAAATATTGTGACAATTACCAAAATGAGACACAAAGTAAGCAAATGCTGTTGGAAAATGGCACCAACAGACTTGCTCAATGCAGGGTCATCACAAACCTTCAATTTCTAAAAGTGCCATAAATGAAATGCAATGAAAAAAAGTATGCCTATACACCGTATGGTTTCTGGTCACTGCCACGTCCACACACTGGCCCAGAGCCGTTTGGCCCAAGGCCTCAAGAGCAGGGTACCCTGAGGTGGGCATGCACAACCTCAAGTCCACTGAGGTTTATCCTGGCATGAGCCTCTAAAAGGGAGATTACTGCCTGCAGAATTTCATGCTCCCCACAAAAATGTGCCCATGCATTCTCACATGCCACATCGATGTGCCCGGTTCCCAGAACCCCAGCCAGGAGTCCTCCCGCTTTTCTTCCTTGCCTTTTCAAACTTCCACACCTTTGATTCCTAGCGATGCTGGATCTATTCCTGTGTTACCTGCTGGTTGTATTCTACTTGTCATGCATCTGAGCATAGCCTGTGTTATCTTTTGGTCTTTTTTCTCATTGATCTGTGGAAGATCTATATTAAGAATATAAACATTCTTGCCTGTTGCATATATTATAAAAACATTTTTCACTTTGCTGTTTGCTACTCATGGCACTTTGTGATATTCAGAAGTTTTTGTAGCCAAATGTATAACTCACTCTCTCTCTCTCTCTCTCTCTCTCTCTCTCTCTCTCTCTCTCTCTGGTTTTTGTGATAACATAAGTCCTGCTTAAGCCTCCCTGAGAAGCTCTCCACGGTCCCCCATTATTTATCCCAGTGCTGCGACGGTGTCATTTGCAGCCTTACTTGATTTAGGCTTTATTTTCATGAGTAAGGTAAAATTCTGATTTCATTGTTTTTCAGAATTTCCTTTTTATCCCATGATCCTTTCTTTGCTCGATTTGAAATAGCATCTCATATGTACCCTATCCACTAACATTCTGGAATAGAATTCCATAAAAATCATAAAACCTAATTATTTAAAAAACGCTTTTCCTTGATTCCTCACATCTTTCCCTTTTCTTTTTATGTTTTTGTCCTATTCCCTCAAGGCAGTTATGTGGATTTGACCAATTGAGCAGGAATGCTCTGTGTCCCCGGCCCCCACAGGGGACAGTGTCTGCTCCGGGCATCGGTGGGCCCCCACAGCCCCTGTGCAGAGTACGGGGGAGGGGTCAGGCTGGCCTTTGCCAGGGCCTCAGGCACTGGAAACACAGTGGAGGTTGGAGGTCGAGGCCATCAAGGTTCTGCCCTGTGGCTGACCAAACGTCCAGTATGTGCAGGAATAGTGGATGGGGCAGGGCCTGGGAACGGAGATGAGGGGGGCAGAACCCTGTTCAGGCCTCCCTCCTTGGCAGGTCAACACGTTCCAGACTGTGCTCATTACCGACGGCAAGTTCTCTTTCACCATCTTCAACTACGAGTCCATCACCTGGACCACAGGCACACACGCCAGCAGCGGGGGTGACGCCTCTGGCCTGGGGGGCATCGCGGCCCAGGTAGGGGTTCCTGCTCGCCATTGCCAGCACTGTCATGAGCTGATGAAACAGGCAGACCTCTCCCCGCCCCCACCCCATCCCCCACCCCCACGTGCACTATGGTGTGCAGAGGCTGCTGTAAGGCGATCCAAGCCTCTCACAGCCCAGAACCACAGAAACATCTTTGGCCAAAGACCTTTGTCCTGACCACACTGCCTGCCACTGCAGCAGGGAAAGAAGGTCCTGGGATCTCTATGCACTGACTGCCCCTAGGTCTTGCAGGGCTGTGGCCCCAAGGACCTCGGCCAGCAGGAAATCCCAGGTGTGGGGGGCATGGTCAAGTGCCAGTGCCCAGGGCTTGCTGGTCGCCTTCTGGCTGTGCACCCCTATCTACTTCCCCTGAGGTTGCACTTGCCACTGGGCCCTAGGAGAGACCCAGAACCCAGCAGTGAGTCATTGGGAGGGAGGGGACGTGCGGGTGCCAGGCCCAACCCAGTCCTTGGCTAGGGGCCTGCCTGGGAGGCTGCTGACATTGGCAAGGACAACGTGTCAAACACAAGGCCCACGGGCCAAATCCGTCTCGCCAGGCCTTGCGGGAAACGCCGCATCGCGCTGTCATCACTGCACTCCGCTGCGTTTCCATCATAATGACAGTTTATGACTGTTCAGTAAACCATTCGGCCCGTGATTTAGGCTGGATTTTAGATTTTGGCCCCTTCTCTGATTGAGTTCGACACCCCTATGTTGGGGTTAAGGGGTGGATACCTCTAAACTTTAGAGCTCTCCGGCTGTCTCCCACACAAGCTCTTTGACCTTGACAGTGTGTGCAGGAATGGTGGATGGGGCAGGGCCCCATCTGGAGGAGGTGGGACCTTTAGGGAGACCTGCGGTCCCAGCCCGCACCTGCCCCCACTCTCTCACGCCCACCCAGGCTGGCTTCAACGCGGGAGATGGGCGGCGCTACTTCAATATCCCAGGCTCGCGCACCTCGGATATGGCGGAGGTGGAGACCAGCACCAACGTGGGCGTGCCCGGGCGCTGGGCGTTCAGAATCGATGATGCCCAGGTGCGCGTGGGGGGCTGCGCCCATGCAAGTAAGAGCACCGAGCGAGCAGCTCGGGCGCCGGGAGGGTCGTGGCCTAGGGAGGGGAGTGGCCTTTGGAGGGCGTGGTCTATGGAGGGGTGTGGCCTATGGGCGGGGGAGGTGCTGGAGGGGCGGGGCGGGGACTTGGGCGCCAGCTCCGCCCCAGACCCAGGGCTGCGTGTGGCTCCGCCCACTGCTGCTACTGTCCCGCCCCGCTGGCCCAAGAGCCTGTCTCTGCCTGGGGGGGGGGGGGGGGGGGGGGCGCGCCTTCGAGCCTCCGGTGCGCAAGCCGGGGGTCCCGCTGGAGCCCAAGGTTTGCAGTGCAGAGGGAAGGAGCCCAGCCTCCTTCCTGGGCCGAGATGGGGGTCCCGGGCCACCTGTGTCCCCCAGATCACCTGGGAAGCAGGTGTTCTGTTCACCCCATTTCACCTTTTC
Organism: Pipistrellus kuhlii; assembly: GCF_014108245.1. Taxonomy (NCBI): domain Eukaryota; kingdom Metazoa; phylum Chordata; class Mammalia; order Chiroptera; family Vespertilionidae; genus Pipistrellus; species Pipistrellus kuhlii. The sequence continues at coordinate 30,515,650 of NW_023425573.1, forward strand.
TGCTGGGACTTGCAGATTTTGACAACCCAGACATCCATCTACCCGCAGGGAGGGAGACATCCAAGGGTCCCTGACAGCCAGGGCGCCTTCCGGCTCAGAACACACTGCAGAGGAGGAACGATCCAACCCAGGGGGGAGCACGTGGCCGGTGGGGACAGTCGGACTGGCTGCAGAAGGGTGTGTGGCACTGGGCGAGTCACAGACCCTCCTGAAACCATACTAATGAATAGAGGGATGGTGTCAGTGGTTGACTCAGCCACTCCGGCTAAAGGGGCTGATCATAAGCCCTGCCAAGGCCTGGTCATTCTGAGGCTGATCCTGGTCCCTCCCAGCACCCCCAACTCACCTCTAACCCATAGAGACCCAAGCCAATGGGAAGGGCTGCTCCCCCTAACATAAAATGAGTGAGAGCTCCCCCAAGGAGGCAGGCATGCACCCCAGGGCCAGGGCTGGGTAGGGTGTGAGTGTATGAGGGACAGACACTGAGCCCCCATCCATGACAATGCGTGGGGCAGAAAGACTCACAGACTACTGGGGATGGTAGCCACTGAGAGAGACCTCGGAATCTGAGCCTGCCCACTTACTGGAGCACCCAATAGCCCCCAGTCGAGAGACTAAGCTTAGGGGGTGAAGGGCTCATGGCACCAGGTGCCAATGTTTTCTCTCCCTCCTCCAGAATAGCAAGCAGGGCACCTAAGAGCCAAGCTCTCCTGCACCCCCCGGGGGGCTCTGGTCAGTGGTGGCTCAGGGGGTTGGGTTGTGGTTGAAGAGTAAGGAATGGGTGTGGGTGTGGGCAGGTCCATACTCCTCTGCAGAGGCTGCAGGCTGGGACCCTGAGGAATGGGGGGGTCCTCAGAAGAGGGCCCACAGTCCTTTGTGGACCCCTTTCCTTTGTAGAGATGCCTCCTTCTCTGTCCCAGGCCTCTGGGGGGAACAGGTGGAGCAGGCACGCTGGGCCCTCCAAACTAGCTGCACAGAGGGCCCTGGGAGCAGGGCTGTGGGAGAGGACCCGCCCACACTGCAAGCCCAGGAGATGGAGCCAGTGTGGGTCAGTGCTGGAGTCACACGCATCAGCTTTCCCAGGAAGGGAGGGTCCGTTCACACCTGAGAGGCGGCACGTCTGCACCGGGAACCCTAGCTCCTGAGCAAGGCTGGTCCAGAGAAGGGCTCGGGCAGTCAGCTGCCACCTACAACCGTGTAGCCGAAACGCAGACTGAGCAACACGTAGTGAAGTGATGGAAGGTGCGGTCCTACAGCCTTGATGGCGTTCTGGGCCACAGGGTGCTTCCCGGAGTGCCCCCCTCCTTCCCTTGATACTATGCCAGCTCTCTGGAGCCCTCGGTAACTTGAGTTACGGCAAGACGCGCCAATCTGTGCTGGTTAACCGCAGATGCCAGCAGCCTTGATCCTCCAGAGAACTCTACATGCTGCCTTTCCTAGAAGGCTGGGCGGGGGCAGCGCTGGGTGGCCCTAAGGGACCCTAGGAGGCACCCCCAGCCTGGCCAGAAACACCAGTTTCAACATCTCTGAGCACAGACCTGGTTCTGCACACAGGGTGCCCGAATTATGTAGCTGTCTGGGCAGCGCTGGGACCAGACTGCAGCTGCCAGAGGGTCTGAGGGGCGCCCCTCACCACCTGTGGTTTCCACACAGGGATCCCCCTTGTCCACGGGAGCACTGGCATCTCTCCATATTTGCTGCGAGTCCTCAGGTCCCTGTTTTCTTAGTCCCTCAGACAAGTTTGGAAGCTGATGGATTAATGGAATAAGAAGGTGCTGTGGGGTTCTAAGGCCTGCCCTCCACCGGCTTTGGAAACAACACCCACGGAAACAGGCAGAGGACAGACAGACATCAGTGGCACTGGGCACCCTTGCGCAGACCTGGGCGTTTTGCCGCTAGAGGGCGACACAGCCATTCCTTGGAGATGGAAACTTCAGGTCTGGGAGGAGGGAGGGATGACTGCTCTGCTCCTCCTGTGTCCGCAGCCTCTGTGTGCCTGGCTCTGCGCCCCTGCCTCAACGGTGGGAAGTGCATTGACGACTGCGTCACGGGCAACCCCTCCTACACCTGCTCCTGCCTCTCCGGCTTCACAGGGAGGAGGTGCCAACTGGGTGAGTTCACTGAGGGCACCACCCACTGGGCGGCACTGGGCTCTGAGGGACCCCTGGAAGTGCAGCCAGTGGCCCCAAGTGCCCAAGGTCAAGGGTCTCTGTCCCTGTGGTGGGGGGTATGAGTGTGGGGCACCACGGGGGCTACCAAACACAGTGGCTTCCTGGCCTCTGAGCCACTGCCCCAGGGTGAGGCCCAGGAAGGCCAGGTTGCTGTCCCCTCCCGGCTCCTCCCAGGAGTGGCAGATCCTCCCACCCTGGTTCCTCCACTGAGGCCCAGCCCACCTGTTTTTCAGACGTGAATGAGTGTGCTTCCCACCCCTGTCAGAATGGAGGGACCTGCACACACGGCATCAACAGCTTCAGCTGCCAGTGCGCAGCTGGCTTCGGGGGACCCACCTGTGAGTCAGGTGAGAGGCAACCACCTGGGCTCCCAAGTTCCGCAGGCTGCAGGGTAGTCGAGTGGTCCTTTCCGGTCAAGGAGTGGTGGGCAACCTGGGGGAACTGTCGGGTCAACCATGCCACAGAGGGCTTGGCACCAGGCAAGGGCCACCAGAGAGGCCGGGGCGTCCATGAAAGGAGCACTGACCATAGCACTGGGCCTCCGGAGCCCCAGTGTTTAGACCAGGGAGAGGCCTTGGAACAGGCCAGTGCCCCGTTCCAGACTGGGCCCAGGCAGAGCCGGACTGGTGGCAGGGCCTGGGTGTGGTAGGAGCCATCAAGCACTCTCACCCCACGACCGACTTGAAGGGAATGTGGGGATGTGGGAAGGAGCCAACACTCCCTAGCTTCTTCCTGCCTGTACCCTGGAACCCTGAACCCCATCTGCACTGGCAGAAATAGAGGCTGTTTCTCTCCAACCCCCAGAGCTCCCACAGCCCAGGTATGGGTTGGGGTCCTTCTTGAGACACCCCTGGGTTTGAGTGGTCATAGGCTGGCTCAGAGCTGAGCTCCCATCTATGCTGCCCACGATTTTAGCCACCAAAGCACCTCCACACCTGGGGGGTGGGGCCCTCTCCTTCCTTTCCTCCCTCCCCCCACTCTAGAGAGGGCTGCTCATTCATCCAGGATGTACCTGGTCCTTGTATTGAGTTGCTAGGAGACAGGTAATGCAGCTGGGAAAAGGCAATGTCTCCCAAACCCGGGATCTGCTGTCAGTGACCAGCAGGGAGTCAGAAGGGAGGGTGGACAGAGGTGGGCTGCACCTGCTCACTCCCACTCTGACTGGGGACTGAGTGCCTTCACACAATGTCCCTGCAGCAACATGTCAACCCCCCAGGACCACTGAGGCCCCCTTCTGTACCCAAGGGTGCTGCACACCCTTTAAGTCTCCATCACAGGCTGCATCCCCCCACCTGGCTGGAAAGAATCTCTCAGCCAGTGCCCCAGAGTCCGGCTCTGAGTCAGCTCAGCCAAGCCCCCATCCAGCACACACACCTTCTGCTGGAAGAAACTCTATTCAGCAGCCTTCAGCAGATGAGCTCTCAGCAGCCGGGGGATGAGGAATGCCCTGGTCAGGACCCCCACCATCTGACAGGCCCCAGGGGCACTGCAGCCAGGACTCCAACGGCCTTCCACCCTCTGCACCTGTAGCACAATCTCCATGTGACACCAAAGGGTGTGTGAATGGCGGCCGGTGCCAGGTGGTCAGCGGCTCCGCGGTGTGCGAGTGCCCAGTGGGCTACACGGGCAACACCTGTGAGACAGGTGAGTGGCCCGCACTCCGGGAAGGTGGGGAGGAGGGAGACGAGGGGGACTGGGCCAGAGAGGGGTGGGGCAGGGCCAGGAAGGGAGGGGCTACTCCTGACTAAATGTGGAGCTGTGGTCAAAGACTGGCTGGAAGCCCAGCTCCTATCTCCGCTCCCCACAGACGTGGACGAATGCGGCTCCAGCCCCTGCCTGAACGGAGCCTCATGTGTCGACCTTGTGGGGAACTTCACCTGTCTGTGCACAGGGCCCTTCGAGGGACCACGCTGTGAGGCAGGTAATGGCCATGTAACCCCCCAAAGGTGATAGTGCTTTCGGGGTCACTGGCCTCTTCCCATCACCATGTGGCTTAGCCCCACCCCTGTCCCCTACATTGGCCTGTCCCCTACACTGGCCTGTCCCAAGTCTCTGCGGGGAAACTGGTCTTGGCTGCGCCACCCACGTGCTGTGAGAGACCGAGCAAATCAGTTCTCCTCTTGGCCTGGTCTCCTGATTACATGCAGGCATGGGTGACCCCTGTCAGGGAGAGCACTGACTTTTTAACATACCGCCTGTGCCCCGGACCCCGTACCAGGCGAGGGAAACCCTGTGGGCCACAGTTTACTGACCTCTGAGTGAAGGGAATAAAGCATTGCCAGGTCCTTCCGTTGCATGTGGGGTGGACCGGGCACATCTGTGACCCTGAAAAGCGTGGACGGGGTGTCGTGGCCACACAGATCTACACCAGTTACAACTCAGGGAAGTACACTGCCAGCGAAAGTCAGCTTTACTATGGATTAACTTAACCATCAATCCTGAAACTATCTGAAGAAACTGAACATGGAAGAAATGTAGAGGAAGGGGTTGGCCATTACTCATCCCGGGAATCTGGCCTGGCTTCTCTGTAGTACGAGAAACCCGCCAGGGACAAAAGAGAAACCTATCATAATGGCAGGGAGAGAAACTGCCAAGAGAATCAACAATTTTAAATATACTATTAATAAGAATCAAGATACATGAAGCAGAAGCTAACAGAACCACTAGGAGAAACAGATCATTGTCAGTGGAGAGGTCAGAACACACCGGCAGCTCAGGACACGGGGACGAAGTTGACAAGGATGGTCCTGCCCAGCACTATCGGGCGCCTGGCCTGATGGGCATCCAGACGCACATTCTTCTCAGTGCTCAGGGAGCACTCACCATGACGGACCATCCTGCCACCATAAAATGAGGCTCAATAAATTCAAAGGGATTGTGTTCTCTGACCACAGCAAAATTAAACTAGAATCAACATCAGAAAGGTATCAGGAAAATCCCAGTATTTTATTTATTAAGAGATGCTCAAGCAGAACCATTTGGAGGCCTTTGGTGCCCACTGTGGGCCCTTCTTACCCTTGCTTCTCATTCTGCTCCAAAGAGGGGCTCTCGGGGAAGGGGCAGCTGGAAATTAGCTCCTAGGAAATAAGCCTCGGGCTTAAACTGTGTTTGGCACTGGGAACAGAGATTGAAACCCCAATGTGTGCTGCTGCTCTGGTGACCACTGTCTTTCTTGCAGGAAGCCAGCCAGTGCCTGACCCATGCCTCTCGGCCCCTTGCCAGAACGGGGGCACCTGTGTCGACGCAGATGAGGGCTATGTGTGCGAGTGCCCCGAAGGCTTCATGGGCCTCGACTGCAGGGACAGTGCGTGCGGCCGGGCTGGGGCCTCCCGTGGGGTGTGCATGCAAACAGCAGGATAGAGAATGTGTGAGCGTGTGGGGGTATACACGGCAGCTCTTACGGAAAGGTCTCCAGGAGCAGGGCAGGGTCAGGAAAGGGCTGCGCCCTCTAGCACCCCCACATCGGAGGCTCCTTCCTCTCTCCATGGCAGGAACCCCTGATGACTGTGAGTGCCGAAATGGCGGCAGATGTCTCGCGGGCAATACCACCCTCTGCCAGTGCCCCCTGGGCTTCTTTGGGCTCCTCTGCGAATTTGGTAGGTACCCAGAGTTGAGCCAGGGACACCTTGCCTGTCCCTGACTATCCTCCAAACCAGAGTTTGAAGGCGGCTTCAGCCAGGACCAGGATCCACAAGGCCAGACCCTCCACCTGTGTTTCTGTGACCCTACCACCACCACCACCCCAGGAGGGAGCTGGCAATAAAAGTGCCTGAACCTGGTCTCCCTGGTGGGGTCACGGGGTCTTGCACTGCCCCGCCCTTGTTAAGAACACCAGGTCCCTAGGAAGACCTGCGATAGGGCTTCTTCCTCCCCCCGCAGAAGTCACAGCCACGCCCTGCAACATGAACACCCAGTGCCCCGATGGCGGCTACTGCATGGAGTACAGCGGGAGCTACCTGTGCGTCTGCCACACTGACCACAACATCAGCCACTGTGAGAGGGGTGGAGGGCATGGACAGGCCTGAAGGCTGGGTTGGCGCCCACAAACGGGGGGAGGGGGAAGGGTTGGGAGGAAAGCGGTGGCTTCCCTGCAGCGCACCAGAGGACCTGTGGGTGCACCACCACCCAGTCGGCAGACCTCTAACACCATCTTCCCTGCAGCAGGCTGACAGCCAAAGGGCACCTGACCACATACAGATGCCATGCAGCGTCTTCCCAAGCCTCTAGCTTAGCTGCTAACATGTCAACAGGTGCCTAATGCAGCACGTGATTAAACCCCACCACCCCCACCACAATGTGTGATGATGGTGTTGGTGAGCTCAATCCCAGCTCCTAGAAGAGGGAGGCTGAATTCTGGGAAAATCGAGGATAAAAGAAATTCCAGCGAGGGGCTTTCGAGGCTGAATGAGGAATCAAGACCCAGCAACGTATATAATATTTTAGGGGCCTTGGTCCCAGCCAGGGTGTCAGGGTAGCCTTGCCAGCCTCTTGCCCAGAATGCAACAGGGCTGCCCTCTGACCCCACAGCACTGCCCTCACCCTGTGACTCCGACCCCTGCTTCAACGGAGGCTCCTGTGAGGCCCAGGACGACTCCTACACATGCGAGTGCCCACGTGGGTTCCATGGCAGGCACTGTGAGAAAGGTGGGTGTCAGCACCCCGGACAGCGCCAGTGGCCTGGCTCCTCCCCCTCCCCGAGGGTATCTGTCAGGGCATTGGTCGTCCTGGGCACCTGGCCCCATGGGCCTGCGGCTCCCCTTCCAATGGTTCAGGGGTTCCTGGATCTGGTCTGTGTCCTCCTGGTCATCACTGCTTTCCTCAGAATAGGCTTGTTTCCTGCTTTTAGAATCATTGATTTGAGGGACATTCATTAGGATTTTGTTAAATCTAATCCAACTTAGAGAATGTCAACTACACAGCCACTTGAGAGTGTAACTGTTCTTCCCTAACTACTGACCAGCGTCCACCCTGGATGGTCCCCTCCATGCAGTTTGAAAGGCCTGGGGCAGAGGTCCCGCGGTGGAGAGGGAATCTACAGACTGGCTTGGCCCCTGCTGCTGCCAGGGGGACAGTCACACTTGGGGCTGAGAAGCAGGCCAGGGCCTGAGGACTGAGAAGACATGGGTGGGGTGTTGTGAGCCCTTGTTTACCTGCCTCCCTCTCTCTGCCTTCCTTCCACAGTCCGGCCACGCCTGTGCAGCTCAGGCCCCTGCCGGAACGGGGGCACCTGCAAGGAAGCAGGCGGCGAGTACCATTGCAACTGCCCTTACCGCTTCACCGGGAGGCACTGTGAGATCGGTGCGGCCCTTGCCGGCTGGGATCGGCTAGGAATGGGGGTGGGAACCACCCCCAACCCACCACCACATCTGCTTTGGGACATCTGGGGACCAGGGAAGGGGCAGAGGTGGTGGGTATATGGCACCTGACCCCAACAGTGCCCTCTGCTCCCAGGGAAGCCAGACTCATGCGCCTCCGGCCCCTGTCACAATGGTGGCACCTGCTTCCACTACATCGGCAAATACAAGTGTGACTGTCCCCCAGGCTTCTCTGGGCGGCACTGTGAGATAGGTAAGGTGGATGCAGGCCAGCTAGAGACAGAAAACACATCCCTCATGGCTGGCCAAGGCGGGGGTGGGGGGGATAGGCAGAGCAGCACAGAAGGGACATCTCTGTGCAGCCCAGGAGCCAGTGGGGGGAAGTGATGGTAATAGTGGCCCCTGTGACCTTACAGCCCCCTCCCCCTGCTTCCGGAGCCCCTGTGTGAATGGGGGTACCTGCGAGGACCTGGGCACAGACTTCTCCTGCCGCTGCCAAGCTGGCTACACAGGACGCCGGTGCCAGGCGGGTGAGAAGGCTGGGGGCCTGGGGTGGGGGCAAAGGAGTTCTTCCTAATCCTGGAAGAGCAAAGGATAGTGTGCAGAGGGTGGAGGAAACAGAAGGGAAGGAAGGAAACCTCTGGGCAGCTTATCCTGATGGTCAAGGCAGGCTGTGCGGGGAGCAGGGGTTCCGAGCTCTGTGGCCTGGTGGGCAGAGTAGTGGGGCTGGGCAGGTGCCCTGCACCCTCTAGGAGATCATGCATGCCATGTGGCGCTTCAACGGCACACAGCTAGGCTCAATGGCATGGTACTCATGGGACCAAGGCTCTGAGCGCCCCTAATTCCATCTGGGTCTGCCAGCTGCAGGGTGTCTGGAGTGAGCCTCCCCAATGCCATGGTGATCTGTGGGCTCTCTGGGGTGGGGCAGGTGGGTGGGCAGAACCAGTGAGGCCATGCCTTCATGGAGGAGCCCAGGTGTGCAGTTCTGGCCCGCTCTGCCCCTCCTCCCTTTGTTCTCCTCCAGAATTGAGGTAGTATAGCCCAGTGGTGAGGGTGGGATGGCCAGTGCAGTTCCACTCCTGACCATCCTCTAAGGGCTCCCTGTCCTCAGAGCAGCCCAGACTCTGCAGATGGAGCAGCTGATGGGAGCCCAAGGGCAGAGTCCCAAAGAAATAGATCAGATTCAGGCCGCACCACCTCCTGCTCTAGGCCCTTCCCAGACCTGTGGAATCAGACCCCCCACTGACCAAGCCCTGGAGGCCCCCACATGTTGAGGCGTGCTGCTCTAGGGGACATCATCCAGGCTCCCACAGTGCTGCTGCGTGGTCTGGAGCCAGGGCACCCTTTGACGATGCCCGTGGGGTCACGGGGCTGCTAACACAACTGCAGGGTTATTGCGTTGAACCAAAGCATTCCAAATTGTTCATCAGAAAATCTGTGTGATGTTTACACATTTTTCATGAAACAAAGACAAATTAGTGTAGGGACAGTGACAGCATCCAGAGATGGGTGGGGCTCACAATGCATTTCTGTCTCCCAAATGTCCTGCAAAGCCCATCCGTGCCCAGAGCTCAGGGGAAGAGCTCTGGAAGACAGGTGGGCAATGCGAGCCTCGGGCAGCTTTCCTTTACTCCATTCGGTCCTTCCTAGCCCCCAGCTGGAGGGAACTGGCTAGAGACACCCGTCGCTCTCCCCAGTGTGCTGTCAGGGGAGGAGTCAGTGCCCCAGGGAATGTGAGCACTCAGCAAAGACCCCAGAGAAGTACAACCATCTCAAAAATAGTAATGAGTCCTGGCCAGTGTTCTCAGTGGTTAGAGTAGGGGTGTCGAACTCAATCAGAGAAGGGGCCAAAATCTAAAATCCAGCCTAAATTGCGGGCCGAATGGTTTACTGAACAGTCATAAACTGTCATTGTGATGGAAACGCAGCGGAGTGCAGTGATGACAGCGCGGTGCGGGCCACATTGCAAGGCCTGGCGGGACGGATTTGGCCCCCGGGCCTTGTGTTTGACACATGTGGGTTAGAGTGTCAGCCTGCACACCAAAAGGCCAAGGGTTCAATTCCCACTCCAGGGCACGTACCGATCCTTGTTATACAGGAGATTAATCTGGAATTCAAAAGCAGTTCTTCTGCTGAATTGACTGGACAGGCTGAGCCACCAACAGGGGAAGAAAATTAGCGTCTGAGGCGATTTTACTTATGCCACTTCTTAAACCTAGAATAAACATTATCTTAGATAGAGAAGCATACCCCTCAAAACTGGAAACAAGAGAAGGATGCCCATTACCACTAAGTCTAACCAGACTTATATTGGTTATGCTAGTCAATGCAATAAAGAAAAAAATTAATTTTATGAAAATGCTAAAGGAGGATGTAAAAATGTCAGTATTTTTAGATGATACAGTTGTGTTTAATCTATAAACTACTAAAATATGATAGAAAATACAACATATTTAGTAGATATGGGTGATTATAACAAAATTAGTTGCATTTTTATATTTCAAAAACATTCAGAAAAAAATCTATAATAATAAAATCATAATATGCTAATTAGACCGAACAGCCCAACAACTTTCCAGACTATGAGGACTGAACTCCTTGCACAAATTTCATGCATCAGGTCTCTAGTATATAAATAAATAAACATTTAGAGAATTTAATTATAAAAAACATATATAGAGAGAGAAATCCATGAAACCAAAATCTGGTTCCTTGAAAAAGGCCAATGAAATAGATAACCTCTATCTAGACTGATCAAGAAAAATAAAGAAAAATTGGCAATATTTGAATGAAAGAAGAGACATCACTAATGACCCCACCAATGTTTAAAGGACAACAGGGGGATTGTCACTTTAGGCCAATATATTCGACAATCTAGATAAAATTGATGAATACCTTGAAAGACTCAAATTACCAGAACTGGCAGAAGGAAAACTAGAAAATATGAATATCCCTATATCTATTAAATTTTATTTGGAATGAAAAACCTTCCTGCAAATAAAATATCAGGACCAGATTTTCATAACACTGGTGAATTTTATCAAGCATCTAAGAAAGGAATTATACCGTATACAAGCTCTTAGAAAACACAGGGGAAAGAGTATTTCTCTACTTATTTTATGAGACCAGTATTTCTGTGATACCAAAACAAGACAGAGACATTACAAAAAAATGAATTATAGATAACATTCTCATGACATACATACAAAAATCCTAACAATGTGTTACTAAATTAAACTCAGTACTACATAAAAAGTAAAACCATCATGACCAAGTGAAGATTTATCTCTAGAGCACAGGCTGGTTTAACATCTGGAAATCAATCAATGTAATACACCATATTAGGAGATAAAGGAGGAAACCATATGATCACCTCAATAGAGGCAGAAAACTAAGAGTAGAAGAGCATTTCTTCAACCTGATGAAGGGAACCCATGAAAAACTCAACAGCCAATAATATACTTAATGATGACTGGCTTCCTGCCATAACAGTATTGAAGCAAAGGTGTCCATCTCACCAACTCCTCCCAATGTGGTCCTGGAGACCCCAGACAGGGCCATGGACAAGAGGAACTAAGGATGTATCTACTGGAAAAGAAGCAGTGAAGATGACAGAATAGTGAACATAGAAAATGCTAAGGCAATTCTACAAAAGAACTAATAAGTTAATTTAACTAGATCACAGGATTCAGAGTCAACATACAGAACCAGTTGTATTTTCATATTCTAGCAGTGAACACGTGGGAAATGAAGTGAAACAAAATGATGTAAAATGGTATCAACATCATGATAAATTTTTATGTGTGAAATTCATTATAGCATACATATAAAGGCCAAAATTATAAACTTTCTTTTTTTAAATATATTTTTATTGGTTTCAAAGAGGAAAGGGGAGAGAGAGAAACATCAATGATGTGAGAGAATCATTGATTGGCTGCCTCCTGCACACTCCCCTACTGGGTATTGAGCCCACAACCTGGACCTTTCAGTCTACAGGCCTATCCTCTATCCACTGAACTATCTCAGCTTGGGCTATAAACTTCTTTAAAAAGGATGAGAAAATCTTCACCACGGCAGAAATAAAATTTCCATGCACTTTGAGAAATATTACATTGGTTTCCCACTTCTCACCATACACAACAATCAATTCCAGATGGATTAAGGATTAAAATTTTTTAAAACTATATACACTGAGTGGCCAGATTATTATGATCTCTGAATGCATAATAATCTGGCCACTCAGAGTGTGTGTGTGTGTGTGTGTGTGTGTGTGTGTGTGTGTGTGTGTGTATTAGAGGCCCAGTGCATGGGGTCTGGTCAGCCTGGACAGGGGGAGGGAACATGAGGGGTTGGCTGGCCTGCCTGCTGATCGAACTCCTGGTTAAGGGGACAATTTGCATATTAGCCTTTTATTATATAGGATATACTCTGAGTGGCCAGATTATTATGCTTTTAGAGATCATAATAATCTGGCCACTCAGTGTATATTTGTGTGGGAAATATAGGTAAATATTTTTTTGGCCTTGGGGTAAGAAAAGATTCCATAAGCCAGAAAAATAAAGCACTAACTATAAAAGGGGAAAAATGGGCAAATTGACTATGAAAATTAGGAACTTAAAGAAAAAAGTGAAATATAAAGTATAAACTGGTTTCAAGAATATATGAAGAACTCTATGAATCAATAAGAAAAGAATAATCAACCCAACAGGAAAATCAGCAAAACTCACAAACGGGTATTTCATGGAGAAGGAGGTACACAGAACCAGTGAAAGTAAAGAATGCAGCAACCACCCATATGCCAATCAAAAGCATGCCGAGATGCATGCAGTTGGCCAAACTTCTGGAGTTGAAGAGGCCTATGTGTTGGTGATGATGTGGATCCATAGGATTTGTGAGAAAACTGCTGGAGGAAGTGCAAATTGTTTAAGCACTTTGAATACCACTTGTTAATCTGTCTATTGAGCTGTTCATATAAGTTGTATCCTAGCAACTCCACTTCTCGGTGCACATCCACAAGCAGTAGATGGAGAAGCAGACACAGAAACACTGGTTTTGCAATAGTAAAAAGTCTAGGACCAGCCCAAGTGTGCACAAAACAAGGATGGGTGAAGTATAGTATAATCACACTGTGGAATATTATACAGCCATGAAAAGGGGGTCCCACAGAGACCCACAGCAACATGGAGATGTCTTATTAATGTAGCGTGGATAGAGAAGAGTACATATACTGTTGATAAAGTCCATAAATAGCCAAAGCAAACCCATGTACAGTATTGGTTAGGCAAATCATAAAAATTTAAATTTAAACAGGCACAGAAATGAAAGCCACAGAAATTTGTGTCATCTGGGGTGGGGATGTGCACATGACCTGATGAGCCCCTCAGCATTCTGCTGCCCAGGTTGAGTGCAGCTCCAGGAGTCATTATATCATTACCATCTATTTACTCACATGTTGTTAAGCATTCAAATTAAACTTTTCTAAATTGAACATGTTGAATTCAGTAGCACAACTCCCAGTTTAAGAAACACACAGGGTGAACATGTTAAAACAAAGGACTCAACCCCATTGCATTGTTTTCGTACATGACTGTTATTAATTGAATTGGGCCCGTCCACCTGAGCTCGGAAATTGAATTCCACAGTGTCTCTCAGAACAAAACTCATTTATATGCATCTTAATTTGGCTTCAAGCCATTACCTCTAATGACGGCAACATTGCTTTATTCTTGGATCTCTCCTGGCACCCGTGCACCTGGGCACTCCACCCTCCCAGAAATTGACGAGTGCAGATCCCAGCCATGCCTGCACGGGGGCTCCTGCCAGGATCGAGTCGCCGGGTACCTGTGTGTCTGCAGCCCAGGACATGAAGGAGCCCACTGTGAGCTGGGTAAGACAGCCTGGCCCTCACCACGGGCAGCAGCTCCGCAGCCTGACCAGGGCCTGCCCTGACCCCTCTTCACCCTGGCTGGTGTCTGCCTGGCTACACACTCAGGCCCCTGCCAGCTCTGCCTCCACCTATCTGGGGGGATTGGGAGCTTGGCTGAGAAACACTGATTGTCTTCTCTTGCTCCTGCAGACTGGCTTCAGGGGCAGACAAGATGGGGTTCAGAGAGGGCAGGTCACAGCCCTGATACCTGGCCAGTGCTCCAAGCTGGTGGAGGGAGTGGGGGCCTGCCAGGTGCCCGCTGCACGAGCCCTGCACTCCTTACATCTGGGTGGGGCTCTAAGCCTTGAGACAGGGACACCACCCAGGCGAGGCCAGGCCCAGGATGTCTAGCCTGGACAATAAATTTGGGAGTAGCTTGGGGTGGCGGCTTTGTGGGGCACGCAGTGAAGAGAGCAGGAGTGAGGCAGAAGCCTCAGGCTGAGCACAGAACCCTGGAGGTTATGTAAGTCCATGTAGGCCCATGTAAGCCCATATAAGACCATGGGGGGGGGGTCCTTATAGGCCCATTAGGTCCATGTGGGGCCATGTAGGCCATGCAGCCCCATGTCCTGTCTTTTCAGACACAGATGAGTGCCAGGCGCAGCCCTGCAGAAACGGAGGCTCCTGTAGGGACCTCCCAGGAGCCTTTGTGTGCCAGTGCCCCGCAGGCTTCACTGGAGTCCACTGCGAGACAGGTAGGGGCTATGCTTGGGTGAGTCCCCTTGTGCCCAGGCCCTCACCCACACTTGTGATGCCCCAGACACCCAGGCAAAACTGCTTTCTGAAAGCCCAGACCTTGGGCCACTCAGAGCAGAGGGGAGGGGGCAGCCACTCTGGCCCTGCTGGACAGATTCCCTGGCAGGCAGGATCCTAGGGGTGAAGGGAGAGCTGGGTACCCACCAAGGATGAGAGAGACTTCCACCCCCGGCTCGTCCACGCCGCCCTTTCCCTTCTTCCCGCTGTCCTCTCCTCCCTCCCCCAGACACCCCTTTGCCGCTCGGGCCCACTCTTTGGGTGTTCTCCAGAGGTGGATGCCTGCGACTCCAGCCCCTGCCAGCATGGAGGCCAGTGCAAGAACGGTGGCGGGGCCTACCTGTGTGTCTGCCCAGAGGGTTTCTTCGGCTATCACTGTGAGACAGGTGGGGCATGGCCCGACGATCCTCCTCTGGCTCCTTCCAAGCTCCCCCACCTCCCCTGCTGTCCCTTTCCAGCCCCGGGTCTGGGCACCCCCGTTCCTACACCTGGAATAGTCTCCCCCTGGGACAGGTCTCTCCCAGACCAGGCATTCCCTGACTTCTAACGGGTCGTGCCCCCCGCACTCCCTGCTCCCTGGGGTTGTCTCATCTGCATCTCCTCTACTGCAGTCACACCACTCTCCTGGAACAGATGTGTCCGTGGGGAAGGCTGACCTGCTTATGGGCCGGGCCTGGCGGGCAGCACTTAGCTGTGCAGGGTGGATGGGGCTTCCAGGGGGAGGCCTGTGACAGGACTGCAGACACAGGAGCCTGCCTAGGGACAAGCAAAATGATGTCGGGTAGACAGGGGCCCAGAGGCAGGGCAGCAGCTGAGAGAGTGATCAGGGACTCGCTGCTGTTTGCAAGTATTTTCCGTGGCCATGCTGGGAGCCTGTGGGCCCTGCTCTGGGTGGGGATTCAAGTCCACAAGGGTAGCTGCAGCCGCAGTGCAGAGGGAGGCCGTGGAAGGGCTAGCACTGTGCTCACCCACCACACGACACTGCCTGCCAGAGCACCTTGGCTTGGGGTGGTGGGAAGATGGCCTGGCTCAGCGTCAGAAGGCCACACCTGCCCAACCTCTGAGGAGCTCTGACCTCACATCCTGGAGTGTCCCTTCTCCTGCTCCACCCCCTAAAAGCTGCCTGATAGTACTCTCATCTCCACCAAAAACACACCCATACAGGAAGAGCCAAGTCCCCCAAGAGCAAGGCCCAGGCCAGAGGGGGGCCTGGCGACACCCCAGAGCTCAATGCCACTTTTCTCCCTCCTCCAGTGAGTGATCCCTGTTTCTCCAGCCCCTGTGGGGGTCGTGGCTACTGCCTGGCCAGCAATGGGTCCCACAGCTGTACCTGCAAAGTGGGCTACACAGGCAAGGACTGCGCCAAAGGTGAGGCATAAGGGCACCAGAATGAGGTGGTGGGGCCTCTATTCCTCACTCGGCGGGCAGTAGACATCCCAAAGGACATGCCAAAGGGTCGAGGCTCCCCCTCCACCCCAGGGCAGAGCATCTGAACAGCTGCTTCTACCAAGGAAGGAGGGGCGCATAAGTCGAAGGTGGCATGAATAGTCACGTGTGCGCATGAGGCCTTCCAGGAGGCTTAAGTGCGGTCATGTGTGTGCAGGAGCCTATCTCAGGAGCAATAGCCACAAACCAAAATGACAGCATCCCCTGCAGGTGCCAGGAGTGGCTTCCCTGCCAGCAGTGCCCACATCTGTCCCAGGGTAGCCAGGCCCCAGAGCCACCAGGCTGGGCACCTGCTTGGGGTCCGGGGCTGTGATGGCCGACAGCTGACCGCCCCCCTTCCCTTGTTCTTGACCGAAACCCTGAAGAGCTCTTCCCACCAACGGCCCTCAAGGTGGACCAAGTGGAGGAAAGTGAGGTCACCATCTCCTGGCACCCACCCGAAGGCCAGGCTGCCAGGCAGATGCTGGATGGGTATGCGGTCACCTACGCCTCCGCTGACGGCTCCTTCCGCCGCACCGACTTCGTGGACCAGAGCCGCTCCTCCCACCAGCTCCGAGCCCTGGGGGCCGGCAGGGCCTACAACATCTCCATCTTCTCCGTCAAGCGCCACGCTAACAATAGGAACGATATCAGCAGGCCCCTGGTGCTGCTTACCCGCACGCGTGAGTCGCCCCAGCGTGGCCTACCCCAGGCACAGGCCAGAGACAGGCTGACGGAGACTGGCAGGGTTAGGGAGCCAGGCTGGTGGAGGGATGTGGGGAGGAGGGACTGTCATGGGGGAAGGGCAGTGGCACGGGTGGGGTGGGAGCTACTAGGGATGGTGGGGAGCACTGGGGAGGGGGGTATAACCAGGGGAAGGGGTGCTGGGGGAAGGAGGTGGACGGGGGGGGGGGGGGGGGTGCAGCCCTGGGCAGTACAGAGCTCCCACCACACCAGGTATTGGGAGGCAAGGTCCCAGGGAAGGGAGAAGAAAGGCATCCTGGGGCAATGTGCCAGCCCTCACCGGGCACTGAGGGACAGACAGGAGTCAGGATAGGCGTGTGGTGGGAAAGGACAGCAGGGCCCTGGACGTGTGGCAGCATGGGAGTCCTGGGGAGAATAGGGATCGTCCTGAGTTTGGCTTTAGGAGGAAGTACTTTCAAGGCTGCTCGAGAAGGGGTCTGCCCAGAAAAGGCATCTGGGAGAAAGGTGGCCTCCCCTTCTTGTCAGAATGGGTTCTCCACCAGGACACCAGGGTGGGTGGGAGGATCACTGCCCACTGACTGCTGCTCCAGCACCCCCGTCTGCTCCCCTGGTCTAGGGTTTGGCCCGTACCCAGCCCCTTCTCTGGGTCAGAGGACTCTCCTGGCTTCTATCACCGACAGGCCCCAGCACCGCCCCAATGATTACATCAGTAAAGACAAGGGGTTGTCAGGAAGGGCCCTGCACCTACCCGCTAGCCTCTGGTAGAGCTGGCTGGCCCTCCGCAGCCTGCCAGGGCCGGAACCTGGGGCAGGCCCACCTGACGGAGTTCCCACTGTGGCTGAGGGATGCACTGAGCAAGCCCAGGCTGGCTGCTGCCTTACTGGGCGCCTTTCTGTGACATCCCTCCCGCCCCCGCCCCAGCACCTTCTGGAGCTTCTTCTGTTGTTTTGAGCTCCTGCTTTCCCAGGGGTAAGGAGGTGCTGACAAAGCTGAGCAACCCTTTGTCTCCCAGGCCCCCGCCCTGTCGAAGGCCTTGAGGTCACCAATGTGACGGCCAGCGCCATCTCCGTGCGGTGGGCTCTACATAGGATACGACATGCCACTGTCAGCAGTGTCCGTGTGTCCATCCGCCATCCTGAGGCCCAAGAGGACCAGTCCACCGATGTGGACAAAAGTGTGGACACGTTCACGTTCGGGTAAGAGCTCAGGCCGGCCTCCTCTCCTCCTTCCAGCTCCCCTATGGTTGGCACTGGCCTTGCCCACCTGAGGGGTAGGTGTGTGCCTCCTGTGTCCACCTGGCACCTGGTGGCCCACACAGGGCCCAGCGACATTCAGCCTGGGCTCACTCCTGCAGTACTTCCTTATAGGGATGCCAGACAAGGGGTTACGTGTCCCAAAAGAGCAGAGACACCCTGAAAGCCTGGAGGCTGTATCTCCTGCAAGGGAGTGAGGCAGACTCGCTACCTGGAGACCAGCCGGTCACGCAGAGCTCCTCCAGCCTGAGTCACCAGACCTCTCTGAGAGGAGGAAAAAACAGGCAAATGATACCTTCAAAGCTTAACCTAGGCATATAAACTTCTTATGCCCAATTATTACAAATTAATGACAAACACAACTCATTCAAAATAGCTATCGAAATCACCACTTTAACGACCCATACAGGGTCTCAGACTCCAGGCCACCCGGGGTCAGGTTGGGCAGGCAGACAGTGCTAACCGATGAGAGAGTGAGGAAGGGGGACTGGCTGGTAGCGTCCTGGGGAGGGGTGGCCTCGGCCCTGGATTCGGGGGCCTGCCGAGTAAACACAGCTCCAGCGGAGGAAATTCCCATCCAGTTACTGTGCTTGCCAACAGATGTCAGGCTGCTCATGGGAACAGCACAGCAGCGTGCAGCCCAGAGCAGTTAGGGGTCAAGGGGCTCTGTACTTGGGCATCCTCTAACCCACATGTGTCAAACACAAGGCCCGCGGGCCAAATCCGTCCCGCCAGGCCTTGCAATGTGGCCCGCACCGCGCTGTCATCACTGCACTCCGCTGCGTTTCCATCACAATGACAGTTTATTCGGCCCGCAATTTAGGCTGGATTTTAGATTTTGGCCCCTTCTCTGATTGAGTTCGACACCCCTACTAACCTATCCGAATTGTTTAAGATCAGTCTGCAGCCTCATCAAGACCCATCTTTTTCCAGTCATGTTGGTCTCCCACCAGATGGTCACCTGTGCTGGAGACAAGACTCTGCTTTAAGTGTTGCTGTCACTTTTCTTGATTGATGTCCTGCCCCACTTTCAAAGAATGATACGACAGAAACAACACCTGTGGCCCCAGGGACACTTGGTGTCTGTTGGGGTCCCCAAGACCCCTCCCACTCTTGCTGGGAGGATTTTCATTACTCAACCGAGGCAGCATGTACAGCTGAATCTGTGACAGAAACGCGATGAGCACACAAATGGGAAGAGGCCTATGGGGAGAGGTTGGGGTCCAGGCATGAGGTCCCAGAGCCCCCTCCCCATCGAGCCACACAGGACACGCTTCATTCCCCGCCACCAGTTGTGACAATACATGTGAGGACAGTCAGATACACAGTGCCCAGGGTTATTGGGGCTGGTCACAGGCGCCCCCTGCTGGTCCTGGGGAAGAGTCCAGGCTCCCAGGAGGAGGTGACAGCTCTGGGTGAACCACACTTTGCACAAACGTTAGGCTCAGCGAGGCCCTCGTGTTTGTGAGGGACTGGGGACCCACCTGGGAATTCCAGCCACGGGCCCCTTACTTGTCTGAACACCAGCCTCCTGGCCTTGCCGAGCACTCTACACAGGCCTGTGCCTTCTCGGACTCTGAACTGGACAGACAGGGAGCAGCTTCCCACCAACGAGCACCCAGGTCTCAGACCACAAATCTGCCCTCCTGGAGGCCGCCTGGGCCACCAACTAGAGACTGTCCACAGCCTAACCCCCTGCTCCGAAAGAGCCACATGCAGTCTGGCCACAGAGCCGGACACATAGCCCAAGACCATCCTGTCCTCTCTCCCCACAGTACCCTACTTCCTGGAAGGAGGTACACCGTCCAAGTGACCGCCCTCAGTGGGCTCGGGGCACTGGAGCGCCCTACTGAGAGCATGGCCTCCGCTCCATTGCACGTGTGGACCCGTGAGTACACAGTGTGGACGCTCATGGCGAGCAGAGCCTTCGGAAGCCCTCGGCTCCTTCCAGCCCACCAGTACTCGCCATAGTGGCTAAGACACTAGGACCCCAGCCCTGGCCTGCGTGTACGGGACATGGCAGTGTGCCCGGCAGTATCACACCCTCCTGCTGGGCTGGCCCCCACACCCAGCGGCTCGTGAGCACAAGGCCAGAGGGACTGCGGGCGAGGGAGCCCACTCGCTGAGCTCCATGGTGTCTCATGGGGAGTGGACACTGAGCACTGTGCTGTCAATGGTGAACCTGTGAACAAGCTGGAGGGTGGGGGTAGGGGAACAAGTGGCTTGGTGAGAGGGAAGATGTGAGCAGGGCCTGACCAGGTTGGGCAAGGAGTCAGTACAGGCTTAAATCCTCGCTCTGACCCTGAAGCTGGGACCCACTCCCCTTTTATATGTCCCAGGGGGAGGGGTGTGGCCAGGCTCACGACAGTCAGAAGTGCTACATGGGAGGGGACACTGAGCAGGAGGGGGACACTTGCTGGGTGCTGGAGGGCCACATTGTGGGGGAGGGTCTCAGGACAGGAGGAGGGTGCTACAGACCACCACTCCCATCCTTCAAGACCACAGTAACTAAATCTGGCTTCAAATGTGGTTTCTGCAGTCCATGTAAGACCTTTAAACTGTGTCCTGGGCACAAGACCCCATCAGCCCCCTTCACCTCCCTCCCCTGCTCTATGCCTCTTCCAGGGCCTCTGCCGCCAGCAAACCTGACTGCCACCCGAGTCACGGCCACCTCTGCCCATGTGGTCTGGGATGCACCCACTCCAGGCACCTCTTTGGAAGCATACATCATCAATGTGACCACCAGCCAGAGCACCAAGAGCCGCTACGTCCCCAATGGGAGGCTGGTGTCCTACACGATACGGGACCTGGTGCCCGGGCGGCGGTACCAGCTCTCAGTGACAGCCGTGCAGAGCACAGAGGGTGACCAGCTGCACAGCGAGCCTGCTCACCTCTACATCATCACCTGTGAGTGCAGGGCAGCGGGCACAGGGCCGGATGGGCCACCTGTACCCCAAGACCCTCACCTAGCATAGCCACCCTGTCCAAAGGACATCGGACAGCCTAGAAATAGGACTGTGTCAGCACGGGTGAATTTGTGTGAAAAGCGGTGGGGAAGAAAGGGTTTGTGGACAGTTGATACTAGGTCAGCAGAATGCAATTTGGAAAAGCAGCATTTCGCTCCTCACCTTGTGTGGTCCAACTCTGTGGACCCCGAAAGGCTGAACAGTAAATACAGGGAATCACCAGAAATAGGTGCTGAGAGAAGGCAGTGGTAGGACCCCAGTGAGGTGGGCAGTGTGGGAGGGTCCAGGAAAGGGGCCAGGCTGACCCAAGAGGAGCCACTGGTCAGGAGCAGGGGAAAGAAAGGCCAGGACAGCCATAGGAAGGGTTGCGGGGAGAGGCAGGAAGGAGAGCTGGAGTGGATGGACAGAAAGGGAAACAGCTCAGGAACACGGAGACTCCAATGGGCCACACTAAGGATGTGGGCCTGCCCCCAAGTGCTTGGAGGCCCTTCGGATCCCCTGAGGTTCTGCCTAGCCATGCTCATACTTTAAAGCTCACGAGAGGTACTGTGTACGATGGTGTGTCTGAGCACGGCAGGCTGCTCCGAGACTGACCAAGCTCAGCTCAGCTCCAGGGCATGTTGGGGCCACCTCCATGAGCCAATCCAGGGAGGAGGGGCTTACAGGGGGCTGAAGCATATAGCTAGATGACAAGGACCCACAGAGAAACCACCCTGTCATTCTCAGGGCAAGTGTGGGGTGGCAGCCTCAGCCAAGGGAAGACCCTCCAGGTCGAGTACCTGGCCCTGCCCCACAGGTGGGGAACCTGGGCCCAGGATGGGGGACTAGGACCAACCCCCCTCAGCACTGCCAGGCAGTGTCTGCTTCCCAGCAGGAATGCTGTGGCTCCTCCTCAGGTGGGCTGTGGGGTCTAGACTTCTCACAAAGCCACAAAGGTGCCATTGGACCGCAGGGACAGTCAGGTCCCTTTAGTTCTCTCTGAGCAGTGGGGCGACAAGAGACAAAGGGAAGCCCCAGACCTGCTTTATGTGCCCCCACCCCCTCACTCTCTACCTGCAGCCCCAAGGGATGGCGCCAACAGACGCTGGCACCGAGAAGGACTCCCCCCACGGGTGCTCAGAAACAGACCGGTCCCAGCGCGCCTGCCAGAGCTGCGTCTACTCAATGACCGTGGGGCCCTCGAAATGCCAACGCAGGCCCCCAGGTACACGCCTCTGCCATCAGCCCCCTCTGGATAACCTGGCATGGCCCTAGGCATGGTGCTCCACATGGCGACACTAGTGACTCTTCCAGCAGGTTCTCGGAGCTCGTAGACGGCAGAGGACGAGTGAGTGCCAAGTTCAGTGGCTCACCTGGCAAGTCGGTCATGGTGAGATCACGTGAGTACCTTACTCACCCAACCCCAGCACAGGAGGGATGAGGCCCCTAAACCTGAACTCAAAGATGACTCCCAATGCCCACACAGCTGGACAGTGCCCACGGCCCCGGCCTCTGGGGTCAGCATGAATTGCTCATGCCATCGAGAGTCAGAGGAACCTTCCTGATACAGCCATGTGGGTTGAGGGTGCAGGTTGCTGGCAGGGCACATGAGAGAGGATGAAAAATAAACATAATAGAAGCAGGTCCAAGACATGGAAGCTTTGCTTGTGAAGCCAGGACTCCAATCACTGTTGGTAAGTAGACAGGAGAGGATGGCTCCATCTGAGCTGTTGCTACTCACAGAGGCCCCTGGACCAACAGCACCAGCCTAAATATGCAGGGCCCTGCTTGGACCGCTGCAGAGGAATCCACCTGCTAACAAGGAGCCAGGTGACTGGCACGCACAGTGTGGCCCCTGGAGCTCACATCCTCATCACACTGAGGTCATATTCCATGTTAAAAGCAGAGCCTTTGGATTTATGTCCTGCTTGGCCCAGACTAGTGGGGCCTCTGCCTGGCCCAGCAGCATAGGACATGAGCAATAGATTGAGAAGCCCTGGCCCTTCCCTCCTGGCAAAGCAGGCCTCCCCCGAAATCCTGACATGGCAGGCCCACAGATGACCTCAGACTCTGGGTGGGGATCCCCAGGCCTCACCCTCACCCTCACTACTAAGCCAGAACCCCACCTTCACAGAGTTCTTGGCCAGAGAGCCTGATCACCAGTCCAATGAGAAGTTTCTACCAATGACAGTGTTCCTAGTCAGGGGACAGGTGCACCAGGAGTGATGAGTGAGGGCAGAGCATCCATAGCCCTTGGTGACCAGAAGTGGGGAGGGCACAGGCAGGGACCTGCAGAGAAGCTGACCTGCAGTTAGGGGTGGCCAAGTGTACGGTTTGCTTGAGCACAGATATGAAGGGGGAGGAGGTGTCATCACTCCTGAGAATCAGGGGTGGCAGAGGAGATGGAGTTTGAAGGAGACTTAGAAGCTGAGGCCAGGAGGTCAGCAGGAGGCTCAGCCCTGCCTCGGGCACTGGTAACCTCCACAGAGAAGCTTTGGCCGGGGCAGCAGTGGAAGCCAGGTCCCTGTGGAGGTTGGCAGGAGGTGAGGGCTGGCCCCACTTGGAGAAAAGTAGGTCTTACTGGAGACAGTGCCAGAGGCCATGGATTCTGTGCCCAAGTCGGGGAGCCAGCAGGTGAGCGAGCATCCTACTCCTGCCACACAGGATGGCCCTACACCCTGAGGGAGGGAAGCAGCTCAGGAAGGCGGCCCAGGGACAGTCCTGGGTGGGAGGCAGCAGGCCATGTGGTCAGCACTGCTCATCCTGGTTTCTCCTAGAACCCACAGCTCTGGTGCAACTCGAGGACACCCCTGAGCAGGTCAGCCTGGCCCTGCAGCCCCCCAAACATGATGGCGACAAGGACGTGGGAAGTAAGTCAGCAGGAATGGACTTCCCGGGCTGAGCACCCACCCTGGGAAGGAGGCACTCAGCACCCCGTCCTTTTATAGACCAACTATCCAGATCTGTCTGGATGTACCCCTGCCCCAACCCTTACCACATACGGCAGCTCCCCCACTCCCACTGCCTCCCTCAGAGGAACATGTTGAGCAGAAAGGCAGGAATCCATAGAGGGGCAGCATTGAGCATGGTCCAGCTGGAGCACTGCCTGGCAGACCCAGGCTCGGTGAACAGGCCAGCAAGGCCCCTGCTAACACTGGGCTACACAGGGCCTAAACTGTCCCCAGCACAGTCCTGCAGCCAGAGAGAAGGGAGTGGAAGCACAGGCTAGGGCAAAGCTGGAGTCTCTCCTGAGACCACCAGTGCCTGAATATAATAATCTAAGCAGTGGCTTGAGGCTCCTCTGCCACGGAGGGCTCAGCACTGAGGGTCCCAGCAGCACCACTGTTTGGACCCTGGCCCTCAGGTAAGGGGGTCAGAGCCAAGCATCTCTCTGACCAGCTGAAACGAAACCACCCCTAGGGCACAGCCGTGTTAGATACAGCCAGAGGCAGCAATGTGGCAATGCCAGCAGGCCTTCCTCTAGGGTCCTAGAGAGTAACCACTCATGACCTGTTTGCAGACACCCCTGGAAACTGTACAGAAAACCCCTGTCAGAACGGAGGCACCTGCGTGCCAGGCGTGGATGCCCACAGCTGTGACTGCAGCCCAGGGTTCAAGGGCAGGCGCTGTGAGCTCGGTAAGTCAGGGGCCGTTCAGGCCTGGTCTCCAGATGTCTGTTACAGCAGCTGGGCTGAAGCTGCTGGGCCAGGGTGGGTTTGCCATGAGGTGTCCAGGCACAGAGGTGGCGGGCAGTGAATCACTGGGCTGCTCACAGCCCCAAAGTGTCAGGCCAAAAGGTGCCGCCTGGATTAGTGGGGGATCTGGGGACAGCCAGAAAGTAAGGAACACAAAGCGACAGCCACCCTACAATGAGAGGTGGATGAAGGGACTATTTTTGGCTCAGGGCCAAAGGTGATGGGAGGGAAAAGAGCCACTGGCCTCCCTCAGAAGACTTTTGGAGAGAACCAGCCTGCAGGCACCAAGGACCCCAGCCTGGGTGTGGGCCTCCCAAGGGTGCGGGAGAAGGCAGCCAGGGCCCGAGCCCCCGGTGAGCCTCAGCCTCTTTTGTGCTCTGCAGCCTGTAAAAAGCAGCCCCAGCCCTGCACACGCCTGTTCTCGGAGACAAAGTCCCTGCCAGTCTGGGAAGGAGGTGTCTGTCACCACGTGTAAGTTTCTTCCCACTGTCTCTGACCTCCGAAGTGTTTCCACAAAGTCCAGCTCACCCCAAAGAGGCTTGCTTTGACCACCTGTTCCTGCCATGTAACATGTTAGGAAACTGAGTCAGAAAGGCTGAACACCTTATCTGAGTCCATGCAGCAGGGAGCAGAGGGACAGGAGTTCTGGAACCCTGGTCCTCAGGCTCTGGACAACAGAGTCCTCTCTGCCATGGACCCCAGGAAAACTGAACAGCAGCCTGAGAACTGGAGTCGGTTCTGCCACTAAGTGGTGATGTGGCCCAGTTTTCCCATCTGTGAAATGGGCTCTGGAGGAGTTTGCCTTGCTCGCCTCTGAGGACCTTTCTTGATCACACTCTGTGACTCTGGGTCCCACTCACAATCTGGTTAGTCACCCAATACATACTAGCACTTCTGAAAGCCAGGCACAGCTCTAACCCTTGGCACACGCAGTGAACAGAACAAGCCCTAGCCCTGCCCGCGGCTCCTTCCATCCAGAGGGAAACAGCCATCCACAGACAGCATAGGTGTGTTAGACAAAGCAAGTTCTGAGCTGCACTGGGACTTAGGATCTTCATTGAAAGGCCCTCAACTTGGGGTTTTGGGAAATGGCCATCCAGAGCCATAGCAGCCACCAGCTCCCATGAAAACTCTGCTCCTGCCAGAATCTCTCCAACCCCACCCCTTCCTCGGGGTTGGGTCTGCTTCCCGCCCAGCCCAGGCTCACAGTCTTGGTTTTCACTGCAGGGACCAGACCACATTTTAACATAATGACTTATGTGGTCGGTTTAAATCTACCACATTGCTACTAGTTTTCTATGTCCCATCTAATCTTGTTACCTTTTTCTCTTTTCCTGCCTACTTCTGGATTATTTCTTAAGATTCTATTTTACCTCTCCTATTGGCTTATTGGTTATACTTTTTTGTTTAATTTTTTAGTGAATCTAGAGAGTAGCAATAAATATGCTCATCACAGTATCCCTTTATTTAAGGGAAGACTTGCCTCTACTTCCCTCTCAGTCCTGACTACCAATGTTAGACTTTTACTTCCACCATGCTCCAAGCTGCAAAATGTTGTTTTTCCTCTCAACAATATATTTTAAGATGTTGAGAGCAAAATCTCTCGTATTTACCTGCATATCCGCCATCTCCACATGTCCACCATATCCAGCACTCACCCCTACAATGTGTAGGTCTGCTAGCAATGAATTCTCTCTGCTCCTTCTAAAAATATTTTTATTTCACTTTCATTTTTTTAAAATATATTTTATTGATTTTTTACAGAGAGGAAGGGATTGAGATAGAGAGCTAGAAACGTCGATGAGAGAGAAACATCAACCAGCTGCCTCTTGCACACCCCCTACTGAGGATGTGCCTGCAACCCAGGTACATGCCCTTGACCGGAATCGAACCTGGGACCTTTCAGTCCTCAGACCGACGCTCTACCACTGAGCCAAACCAGTTTCGGCCACCTTCATTTTTTAAGGATAAAGTTGCTAAATACAAAATTCTTGGATGATACTTTTTTTCTTTCCACACTCTAAAGACGTAGATCCTTTCTTAGTCTTATGCCTTGCCTAGTTTCAGATAAGAAGACACTGAATCCCTAGCTGATTTGGATAAAGCCTCAGCCTGTGAACTCTAGGGTTCCAGTCAGGGGCACATGTCTGGGGTGTGGGCTCCATCCCCAGTGAGGGGAGAGGAGGAGGAAGTGGCCAATCAATGATTCTCATCATTGATGTTTCTATCTCTCTCTCTCTCCCTTCCTCTCCCAAATCAATAAAAATATATTTTTAAAAAAAAAGAAGACTATGAAATATGTCCCCAAACCCCCTATGGCTGCTTCTGCTTTCTCTTTATTACTAGTTTCAGGAATCTTACCTATGATGTGCTTCCATGTGGTTGTGTATGTGTCTGTGTGTTTACTCTTTGGAGTTTAATAAGTTTCTTGTATCTCTGGGTTTTTAGCTTTCATCAAATTTGGAAAAATTTGGCCATTATTTCTTTAAAATATTTTTCTGTTCCTCCACTTCTCTCCTCTCCTTTCTGAAATTCCATTTATGCATGTATTAGACTGAGGTTGTCCCATAGGTCACTGAGGCTCCTTTCATTTTTCCCCAGTCTTTTTCTCTATTCATTTGGTAGGTCCTATTGTTATGCCTTCAAATTCACTGATCTTTCCTCCTTCAGTGTCTTATTGACCACTAATCCAGTTGGCAAAATTACTAGGTATTTTCTTCAGAAGTTCCACTTAATTCTTTCTTAGATCCTCTATGTCTCTCATTATGCTTACATTTTTTCTTTAGACCACTGAACATGTGGAACAAAATTTATAATAGATGTTTAAGGCCCTTTCTACTGTTTCTGTCATTGCTCTCATCTCTAGATGCTTTTCTAATCAATTATTTTTTGCCTATTTATGAGTTTTTTTATTCTTTGTATAATTATTTAAATGTCTCATAATTTTGGTTGGATGCTGGATGTTATAAACTTTGCTCCCATATACTGGATTTTAAAATATTTTTTGTATTCTTTTCAAGAATGTTGAGTGTTTGTTTTGTTTTGTTTTGTTTTGTTTTTTGCAAGGCAGTTACTTTGAGTTTGGTTCTTTTGAAGCTTGCTAAGGGTGGCTTTAGCACCCACCTTATTCTGGGATTAATCCTGCCCCACTTCTAAGGCATGGCCTTTTTGGGGTTTCTATTTTTATAGAATGGCCTCTTATTGAGCAAGATCCCTCCACTCTGGCTCTCTTCCACTGCATGGCTCCCTCCTCTCCAGTGCTCCACCCCACAAAGCCCCACTGCCTCTCCCTTCCCAATTCCAATCTGTTTCCTCAACCTACAATCACTGCTTGGATCCCCTGACCTGAAATGAAGTCAAAAAGTATCTCCAGAATAAGTTCCAGGGTGACCACAGGACTCATCTCACTCATTTCCCTTCTCTCAGGGATCACAGTCTTGCTCTGTATTCTAATATCTGGAAGAAAAAAAAAAATTACTTCTTATATTCTGTCCAGTTCTCTGGTTGTTTGCATTGGGAGGTAGTTCCATATCCTGTTACTCCCTGATGGCCAGAAGTCTTACCGAAGGCCTTAACTCCCAATGGCTCTCCTAGACTGAGCACATGAGCTGGAGCTGTGCCCATCCAACTCCCTGGATCTCTCTTTCTTGATGTTTGAGAGCTTTAAAAAGAACCAAAATCCTTACCATTCATTATCATCTATAAACCTGTGAGAGAGGTAATATTTTACACAAAATTGAGGCTTAAGTTCCAGAGACATGCTAGGTGGAGCATGAAGTCAGCTCTCCTGTTTTACGCTGTTCACATCTAATGCCTGCATCTCCAAGGCTTCTTACGGTGAATTGCCCATCAATGGAAAAGTGGGTCATTGCATCTCAAGACCACTAGGCCAAGTAGCCTACCCTAAGCAAGATATGTCTTTTAAATTTCACATTTTCTCTCTTAATATCATATAACTCTCAATATTCCTCAAAATATATTTAAAATGGGTGTATCTCATTTCATATAAATTATGCCTTGGTAAAGTTAATTTTAAAAATTACATGACTCTCCGGTCTGCGGACTGAAAGGTCCCAGGTTCGATTCCGGTCAAGGGCATGTACCTTGGTTGCGGGCACATCCCCAGTAGGGGGTGTGCAAGAGGCAGCTGGTTGATGTTTCTCTCTCATCGACGTTTCTAGCTCTCTATCTCAATCTCCCTTCCTCTCTGTAAGAAAAAAAAAAAGAAAAAAAAATTACATGACTCTTATGTGGGACATTTCAATACATCCCTATAAGGTCAAGTTTTATTAAGAAAATAATGGCCTTGCCCTCAAACACCTGCACCGTTACCTGGTCTCCATGTAGCGGAGGTGAACCAGCTGGGCACCATCCTGCTCAAGTTCCTGCCTTGATGGAGCTTTTTTGTGACAGGTATAAACGAGTCTACAAGGTACACCAGGATATCTGCTTCAAAGAGAGCTGTGAGAGCACAAGCATCAAGAAAACCCCAAGCAGGTGCGTCTCAGGAGGAGGCCCTGCTTGTCCTGCTGTGGCTCGCAGGGCACAAGCAAAGGGACTGAGCACTGTGGATGCCACCGGTCTGGGGCTGAGCCAGGCTGCATATCTGCCCAGATGTGTATGTGAGCACCCCAAACAGGAGGTGCTAGGCTAGGTGGATGCTGGGGTGGTCAGAGGTGGGTGGGTGCTGTGGGGAGGTCACAGGGTGGGTGCTAGAGTAGGTCACAGGGTGGGTGCTGGGGGTATGAGGGGTGACTCTGGTCATGCATGTGCACTCAGTATCTGGTGCTCAAATTGGAAAGCATGAGCATTAGGACAGGCCCAAGTACAAAACTGCGAATAGCGTAAGTCTGTTTACTTTTTACCCTCTCACACCCAAGTTCTTTCCCTAAAGGGCTCAAGGTAGTCACAATAGTTATTATATAAAGTACTGAGTACATCACATGCTTTCAAAAGAGCCTAGGCACAGTCTTCACAGGCCCCCAATAACTACACACACTGGTCTGCATCACTGTGTTCAGAAAAAATGGGATGACAATTCACAAGGGCTGGTGTGAGTTTGTCCTTGTCTCCCCGTCAGTAGCTCAGGCTCCCCACTGCCCCCCTTTATCCCCTTCCCCCCCCCCCCCTTTATGCTGCATGAATTACCCAGCCATTCAGTTGAGTGGTAAAGGGGCATACAGACTGCTATCCTTGGCATCGGGTACACTGATGTGTGAGCTAAAGAAAAGGGGGTGGCAGCAGGCGGTTGGGAAGAGTGTACCACAAGGTCACAGGCCCACAGTTTCTTTTCATAAACGACCTTCTCTATTCCTTTCAGGAAACGAAGTAACAGTGCAACACTGAAAACAGCGTAGGTATTAGGTACGTACTTACATTCGCAGCAGCTAGGAGAGCTGCAAGGAGGCTCTTCTAGATACCCTAGACCAGGCTTCATAACTCCAAGGGAGCTGGGTGAGAAAGAGTACATTAGGCCTCCCAGTAGACAAACCTGTGACAGATGCATCTTCGGGCAGAAACCAGGCTCTCTGCAGGGAAAACAAACGGCTTTCTCTGAAGGAAACCAAGGAAGGGTGGAGGACACAGGAATGCTAGGGGCTGGGGACTTACGGGAGTGCTTTCCAGACCCTGTAAATGGCCATCTATTGGGGGGGAGGACAGGGTGTGGAGCCTTAGTCACAACTTTTGGAAAGTTCTAAGGACTCTGTCACTGAGAGAGTGCTTAGGAGTACTCAAAAACCTTGAGATGAAAGACGCTTCCTGACTTCGGTTTCACCTAACATTTCCCAAACCCTATTGGGGTTCCACCTCCCCACATGTAAGCGGCCCAAGTCTTCACAGTCACTTGAAAGATACCGAGCTTCCCACTGACCACAGGTTCTTGTCAACACAATGTCACTCGGTGGCTGGGACAGCTCTCTGCTCTCCATCAATGAGCCAAATAGTCCATTGCCTATGTGGTAGGAGAGAGAGGGGCTCTGGGTACATGCTACTTCACACAATCCATGGTCACAATATAGCTGAGGAGTATTATTCAGAAACCTTAACCAACATCCAGAAGCAAGAGAGCCTTGCAGGTGTGGGCTCACACCGCCAGGCAGGGATCTGCAGGGGGGAAGTGCATGGTTCTCTCCAGCTGCCGTCCCGTCAGATGTGAAGTCACCCAAAGGCATCACTCCCACCTTAGGCTCCAAAGACATGCACATCCAAAACACATACGCCAAGCCCTGCAAGCAATTCATACTGGGATCAAGATCCCACAAACATGATTTGGGTATCAAATATTTATATTGTGATAAGTCACCTGAAAGAATAATATATATTTTTAAAAACTGCTCAACAAACCCATTTCTCTAAAAACAAATCAAAAACCCTTCGCTAATTATCAAATACTGGCTTTTAAAATACTAATTCTTGAAACAATGGAGAAAACACCAACCAACAGGACACAGAAATACACAGACACAGTCACACATCCAAAGCCACCACATAAGAACTCATTTCAACCCAGAGCAATGGGGCAGCATGCCTCAAGGAAAGATCAAGGGCATCACCGAATGGGGGAGCAGCCGGTGATGCTGCTGAAAGGTCCCTACCCAGGGGACATAGTCAGTCCTTGACAAACCTGCCTCACCCTGTTTACTGCCACGTTAGAGGGCAAGGACCTCAGTTCTGATGTCACAACAACATGGGGCACTAAGAGAGATGAGAAGCCACCATCGCAGAGATAAGAGTACCATTCTCATGTCCTTTTTTTTTTTTTTTTTTCTTCAAAGGATTCTGGACATTCTTGCTATAATCCATCAACCTCACAAGTTTCTAAAGCCCAGGAAGATGAGGTCTAAATTGAATTGACAAGGACACCCTGAGTGACAGGGTCCTGGCTGGAATCTGACCCCTCTGTGGCTTCGCTCCTCCGGCTTCTAGAAGACAGATGGCCAGGCGGGTCCAGCCAGGGAGGTCCTCTAGGACAGACACCTCCTAGTCCCACACTGCCTCCAGCACACGGCTGGAAATTTCCTCCAGGGTGGCCTGCATCGCTGACGAGCAGCCATCTCGTGCAGAGAGCACTGGATGAGCCTGGCAACATCCAGAAACTAGTTCCAGATTCTAAATCATAGAAAGAATTCTCTCTTTGAGACCCCACAGCCAAATTGAGGAGGAGCTGCCATGGACAACCTGCAGAGCAGAGGGTGGGGCTGGGAGGCAAGAGGGCAGACTAATGAGGGGCACAGGGAAGCAGGCTCACCTCCCCAGCAGGCCATTTACTGAGGGAGGTGAAGGTTAGTGATCCATCAACCCACCAGCAGATTTTGAAAGAGAAAATGTTCATACTAAGATGGGGTTTAGATACTTAGTCTGCCCTTTTCCCAGAAAGGGTCAGCAGGAAATATCTTGGACTTTGTGGACCAGATGATTTCTGTGGCAACAACTCAGCCCTGTGCTTGTGCACAAAAACAGCCATTGACATGTGCCTAACCCCATGAGGCTGTTACAATAAAACTTGATTTACAAAATTAGGGGCCACTTCCCCTTGACCATATGTGGCTAACCCCACTCAGGCTTCAGCTGATGCAGAGAAAGCCATCCCGGACGACAAGTCACAGCTTGGCACCAAAGACCCACCTGAGTGTCATGGAAGTGCTACACAAACCTGTTTGGGAAGGCACTTGGCGGTAGCCAGGGCTCCTCCTTACGGGTCTGAGTAATGAAGACAGGCATCTGGGGCGGGCGAGGCCACATGATATTTAAGATCCTCTTAACCCACGACTCAGGCAACACAGTGTCAGGCTACCAGGCAGCAAGCACCATCTCCACACCAATCAGCTCCCAGCAGATGCGCATCATCGCCACACCACATTCCAGAGCCTTCTGAACAGCTTTCTTCCCTGCAAGTGAGGCCACTACAGAAGCCAGCCCGCCTTGACCTGCTGGGCGCTTTAAGAGCCAACCCAACTAGAACTAGAGTCCTGGTGCGTCGTCACTGACACTGCCCAAGTCAGTTTTGCAGCCATAGGAAGCGCTCCTTCCTCTCATCTTTACAAAACATTTCTTAAAGAGTTAGAATATATTTTAGAGGAATTTTTTTTATTAAAGTTGTGTGTACATATGTCTGTGTAGTATACTTATCATTTACAGAAAGGAGGATTAGTCATTTCAAGAAATCTCTACTGTGCTCCCAGTCTCAGGGCCATCTGAAGGCATCAGCTCCATCAAGGGGCTCCAACCCTGGGTGAAAGGAGAAAACCATGACCATGAACACATGCCACTGACTCCTGCTGCAGCACTGCGACCTGTCACTGTGCGTCCACATAAGCTACAGCATCACCAGCAAATGACAAGACCAAGTGACGTCACTGGAAAAGCAGATGAAACTTCTATGACCATGTTAATGACCTCAAGCCCCTCAGCCATGAGGCAGATGTGCTCGATTTTAGCTCAGAAGCATTTGTTTTATAAGTCTACTGAATCCTGGGCTTAGTGCTGTGCGCTCTTACAATTAGCCCATTTTGATGTTGTACAAATTAAATATCTAGTATAAAGACTTCCTGACACTAAAGGAAATTACAAATCATCCTTGAAACATTCCAAACGAGCTTCCTCATGGCTCCTTCGTAAAACTCTTCTTCCTTGAAAATACTCAGTGTTCACCCAAGGAAATTAGTAATGGATCAGAAAATTGTTAGGGCATCAACATTTACTTCTGTATCAAAATCACAGGGGAACAAGCTTGAGTTGCAGTTAGCCACCTGCTGACCAGGCTGGGTGACCTGGCATCCAATCAGGCATAGATTTGGGATTTAGGGTTCCACTGTGTCTCCTAACTGGGCACAAAAACCACACTGTATGCTCTAGGGAACATGCTGATCACTTGGACACAACAAAATGGAGAATAAGTGAAAACACTGGCATGTGGTGAATTATTTTCTTGTTCAAAAATTTTGGCCCTGGCCAAGAAAGGCAGTAAAGACAAAATGTCCCCTTTCCCTACTGCACATGGCTGTCACAGAGGAAATGGAGCTCCTCGCCACCAGGGAGTCAGCGGGCAAGGGCCACTTCATGTCACCGAGCTCCAGCACCTTCCTTTAGCTGGACCGCCTCCCATGGCCAACCAGGGCCACAGATGTCTGGCTCACAAGTCCGAGGTTCCCTGAGCCACTTGTTTTGCACGCAGTGCCTCTCTCTGCAATCCCCTGGGCGCCAAGAGAAAACGAAAGCACGACTGTTTTGGCTCAGCAATGAATTCCCTGTGAAAATAAAGCTCAAGTCTGCCAACTGCAATCCAGTGCACAGGGCAAGGAACTCTCTTTTAAAACTGACTATTTACTTTCTTTCTAAATAGAAATACAACAAATGTAAGCCCATTTAAAACCTGAGGTTCTCATGAGCCGATACGGTCATACTTTGGGGACCCAGAGAGCTGTTTCTCCACCTCAGCCAGCAACATTAGGGCTGGTCATTGTGTGTGGACTGTCCTGTGCATGGCAGGGCATTTGACAGCAGCCCCGGCCTCAAGCCATTGGGTCCCAACTGCTCCTTTTCCTGGTCCTAACAACCAAAAATGTCCCCAGATGTTCCCTGGGTCAGGATGGCCCCTGGTGAGAATAGGGCCCAACAGAGGATTTTCACATGGTCTGCAGGAAAGAGCTGGGAGCCTAATGGTTCTAAGTGCTGCCAGCCTAAACTCTGGTCACATCACCAAAATTGTTCCCTGCAGAATCAGCCCAAAGAAGGGGTTCCCCGGACATCCTAAGATGTACCCACCCTCCCCCATCATAGAGCTCATGCCCTCAGGTCTGGGTCTCTGATCCAATGCTTCAAATCACTGCTTAGACCTCCTGGGTTTCCCTAAGGGCCTTCCTCCCGCTGGGTGTCACAGATCCGTGGCCCCTCGCTGTGTTCACATGCTCTTCTCCTCTGGCCTCCAAAGCCCCCTAAGAGGATGGGAGGTGGCTGGCTATATCTGCTCCATGGCTCCTTCTGTTCCGGCATGCCCCAGGTCAGCACTGCTGGCTGCTAGAGACATCAGGCCCTGACATGACCCGCTAGCCATGAGCAGGCATGAAAGCCGAATTCCCTGAGGTCAGAGCCAGGGCCTGCTCCTCACAAGAGAGAGAAGTGCCCAGCACTGTGCTGGCAGGAAGAACCTATGCAAAATGAAGCCAAACTGACCCACTTCCCTCTACTCTGCTGTACACTGAATGCAACTATGAAATATTTTTAGATTAAAAACATGAGTACTTTTGTGGAAAACCTGCTATTTGTTTTCATAAAATAAAGTGCTATGATGTACTAAAGCCTCCCATCATTCTCATAATTGTATTTTTACCACTAGAAGGAAATGTAAAATGACAAGAACCAGAAAGGATCCTTGTCCCCCACACTGTCATGGAACATCACCCACAGCTATGACAGAGAAAATAAAACCAGATGTCAATGCACTGAGTTCCCAATTCCAACAGCTGAGAGTCAGTCTTTATTTTCAATGGAGCAGGGCTCTCCCCAGAGACCTGACAACAAATTAAACTAACCAACCTCTAACTCAGTCTGACCTACTTCTCAAGTGATCTATGATAATTTTTCATCGAAACACTAGTTTTAGAATGAAAAATGGCCTGAGAAGGTCCAAGTGAAGCTCCAAAAGCTCTGAGAGAACAAAAATGTCCTTTAATGTCTCTGGGCCTTCTATCATAGCTCCTCCTCCTCCTGGTCCTGGTCCTCCTCCTCCTCTTCCTTTTCACTAGTGCTTTCGTCACCAGACATGTGGCTCTCAGACTCCTCTTCCTCCTCCCGAGCCAGGAGCTTCTTAAAAACTTCAAACTCCTCAGCAGAAGAACAGGCTGTCCTGGACAGAAATTCAGCTTCTGAAACTCTGAGAATGTCCTTGACAAGAGGGTTGGGGATCTGCGTCTGCCCCTTCTTATCCGGGGTCTGGTACCGACCTAGGCGCTCCAGGAACGTGTGTCTCTGCCTGATCTTGGTGATGGAGTACTGCAGGAAGTCAGTCCTCACCACGTCCGAGTGCTTCACCCCCATCCTAAAGTAGGCATACTGAAGACACAGGCAGGTTAGGGTCTCAGGGCGGGTCCTCAGACACAGCGAATTCAACTGTGCAAAACCATTCAGCAAGCGCACCTAACCAACAAGACAGGGCACCCTCTGACACCCACATCTGCATGATGACTGGCAAGTTTCAAAGCATTTTCAAATTCTTGTTGCAGGAACTAAAGGGCAGGAGTTCTATTTTTCTTCAGATGGCGGAAGAAATGAATCGGAAAACATCTAGAGATTTGAACTTTTGAACTAAGTCATCATAACTGTTTACCAAAAATTTAAGACAGCTGTCATAATCATGCAAAACAGGCTCTAAAGATAGGAAGGTTTTAGCTATTTTTAAATTAGCTAATTTCAAACAGAGGCCCCACTCGGACTCTGAAAATGGGGCAGGGTTATTCACCTTTAATGCAGGAAAGCTGCGGAATCCATCTCACCTGTATGGGCGTGAGAACCAAAACGGGTTCTCTGGCCAGAGGGTATCCCATGCTTCTTACCCACAGAGCTGACCCTGCTACACTCCAGAGTCCGCTGTAGGTCCTCCAGTCACTCTGCCACTCTCACCTGGAATTTGTATTCCAGCTCATCCGGGTCCTCCCGAAGAACATAGGGACATCTGTGCAAAATCTCAGTCACTTGGTGAACCGTGAAAAGGCACTTCTCCCTGAGCACCTTGACGATGCGGTCAATGTCCCGCTGATGCATGGTGAGAACTTCGGGGCAACAGTAAAGCACCCTCTTTAGTTTCCCTGCAGAACACAAAAAGGATATTGCAGAAAAGGGGACTAGCTGTGCCCACGTCAAGCCAGCATTTCAAAATGAACACGGACACCTCCCAAACAGGTGCCAGCCTCCGAGATCTTCCCAACAGTGCCACCGAAGTGGGGAACCAGAACAGCCCATCACCCCGCTGATACCCTCATTCCTCAGACTGGACAACCCTTCCTCTCTTCCTGGCATTCCTGCCTCCTTCTGGCTTTTCAGCTGAAAGGTGCCTACTTCATATTCTAGGTCTCCTTCTGCCCTCCTCACTTAGAAAAGAATTTCCCAAAGACTGACTGGAAAAGTCAGACAGTAAGATGGGACAGTAGTGTCCCCTAAGTGGGGGCTTTGAGAAGGGGGTTTCTTCCACAGTAAAAGTCACGGAAAGATGATCCATGACAATATTTAATGAGGTAACTGCACAAACACAACTATTGATTCTGAGTTAGTGAGAAGACCATATATTTTATCCAAACTGGGGCACTTTAAGTGAAAGAGGCCTTAGTAACTGTTTTAGGATAAATGTATAAATCGAAACTGCCCTAGAATTGGGGCATATAGTGTCCCATGGTCAGTTGGAAAAAATTAACACCAGGAACTTAAAATCACTTATGTAAACTGTTAATTAAAATCTTCCTAACAGTTGAGTTCGTCACTGCCTTGAAAAAATGGTCACGAATGACTTTCAGAAGTTTAGACTTTATCTTTGCAGCTTAAAGCTGTGCTGAGCTTGCCAATTTATGTAACAGCGCATAAGGCATTAAGTTTAGCCTATCAGATTACAGTAAACCAGTTATTAGTTAAGAGAAATACATAGGCTGTCTTTTGTTCATCTTCTAGAAGAGGCCTATTGAGATCCTTTGAAATATTGAATCCACAAACCTTTTCTCCCCCAACAAGATCTTACCAGTAAGAGTCAAGAATGAAAAATAAAATAAAGTAAAAAAATAAATTAATTAAAATATAAAATAGTGGAATTCCTGTTGTCAAATTGGAGACCCTTGTGGGCCTCCAGCCCCCCTTCTCCAGAGGCCCATAAAAAGATCCAACGAACTTCTAGGATTCTGGAGGCATAAAACCTGATGGGGGTGAGGGTAGTGTCTGGAGGAGACAGCCACTCCACCAGCTTCCCAAGAATCTGGAAAGATCTCATGTTCCACAGTATGTCAAGACACCCAGCTGGAACCCACTCTTTACAGGGGACTGTTAAGACTCTGGCTTTACATCATACAGATACAAAGCATTAAGTCCACATCCAGTTATTTAAACATCAAAGGCTACAAATGCCCACTTATACAACATCACCGATTAGCAGCTATCTGCTGAGCATGCATCATGTGCCCACCACTGTTCTAGATGCCGAGTCCCCAAGGTGAACAATCCAGACAAGAGTCCCTGCCTGTCATTCAATCCCCTCTTCCTTCCTGCAATGCCTACTGCCTCACCTCCAAACCAAATCACACATTCCTTTCAAGAACTTTCCCCCAGAAAACTCCCTAAAGCCATCTCACCTAGGCTATTTGTATTCCAGCTCAGAATGACTCAGCACTATATATAGAGCCCACACTTTGTACCTTCTCCAATCCCAAGTTTTCGAAGGTAACTGGAGCGCTTCTCCATCTGCATTACAGGCAGTTTCAATAACTGAGGGCTTTTCTTCAAGATCACGCACACAGGCTCTGGATTCACACCCAAGAGTATTAGCTTTGAGGTGATGCCCAGCAACTGTTGAGGGTGGGGACCTGGTTGTATACTGAGCAATTCTTGGACATGGACATCAGTGAAACCCATGTCCAGGAGGGAACTGATGACCACCTCTCGCTCCAAGGACCCTCCATCCACAGGAGCCCTCTGCTTCTCAAGGCACTGAGTAAGGCTTGTCCTGCACTCTGGTTCCTGCACACACTTCCTGGGTTGGACATGGGGTGAACCCTCAAAGGCCCCTTCACTGGAGGCTGTGGTCAGTTTACGCAGCAAGGAAGCCGTTGCCCTTTTCTGTTCTCCAAAGTGAGGCGTGTGCCTAGCGATGCCAGCCCAGGAGAGGGGGATCAGGCGGTGCCAATCCAAAACCTGTAAAATGTAATACAAAAGGGAGTCACTTCCTCACCACTCCGTGTAATGGGGACCCACAGGGCTGGTGAGCAGAGTCCCACACAAACATAACAGATTTTGTAAGAAATCTGCAAAATCATACCTGCACTTTAAAAACCTAGAAGAG
Source organism: Pipistrellus kuhlii (assembly GCF_014108245.1). Classification (NCBI taxonomy): domain Eukaryota; kingdom Metazoa; phylum Chordata; class Mammalia; order Chiroptera; family Vespertilionidae; genus Pipistrellus; species Pipistrellus kuhlii. The sequence continues at coordinate 30,553,873 of NW_023425573.1, forward strand.
GTTCACACATAGAGAACAGAGTCAAACAGTCTCTATTAGCTTCTGCTGCCACAACTGAGAGGACAGCGGCAGGGAGGACAGGAGAGAACTAGTTAAAGGCCACCTGGTCAAGTTTAGAGGAGGGCTTTTCCTCTTATCTGCTAAGGGTCAATGCCTGGGGGCTCACAAATTTAACTCACAATAGTCAGATTAACAGGAAGAAAAAAGCATCCAAGTTTCTTAATATGTATATGGAACCTATGGCGGCCTCAGTCCCAGATGTTTCTGCTTTGTGGTGAGAGAAAATCCGACGAAGCTTCTCCCTGCATCTGCTGAATCTCAAAAGCCTTTAGTTTGAAACAATTTTCGTGCCAACTCTGGAGGGCGGAGCTAGAGCACCCACTCCTGAAATCTGGATCTCATACTAGTCTCCAAGATTCACGTAGCAACAACATACATTCCGCAAAGCAACCCTGTTGTGTATTACGTAACCTGTCAGCCAACTCGCGTACCGAATAGCTCGTTTGCTTCAGAAACCTTCAGCGGTTCTGTGGGCTAAGAGCAAACGCAGCACGTCACCGGGCACCGAGGACTCTGCAGTAAGTCGCCTCTCCCGGCTTCCCTTCTCTCCCAGCCACCGGCCCAGCTGCTGCCTCCACGGAGCCGAAGCGGCCCCCGGTCAGCGGGCACCGGCTTCCCTGAAAGGCTCAGGCTGCAAGATGCCACGGGCTGTCATGAAACAGCCGGCCCCGCCCGCGGCCCGCGAAAAGCCCGGCTCCCCGCGCAACCTCACCTGCCGGCTGAGCGCCGCCATAGCCAGAAAGCGGCGACGCGACTCCTGCGCCGGAAGCAGAGCCTCAGCGTTCCGCCACTTCCGCCCTCCCCGGTCCTGTGCTTCCGCCCTCCCCCTTACTAGCGAGAGAGGGAGGAAATGCGTTCCGCCTTAGCCCTTGCCAGGATGAGTTCTGGCGCCCCGAAACCGCGGTCCTCTGCCGCTTTCTGCCCCTCCCAGGAGTTCAGAATGTCCCGGAGCTGCAGACGGGCCACGTGCTGTGCTGCTGTCTCATGAGCAAGAGCCTCCCCAGCCGTGAACGTAGCGGGACAAGGTGACCCCAACAAGCATGTAGCCAGGCAATGATGTTTAAGATTTTTGTGTGAAAATCTGCGTTCAGCATGAATGTTGAGGACACACACACACACACACACTAAAGATGGTAGGTATATACCAGAGATGTCTAGTCTCCAGAGAAACTACAGAAGTCCAGTTTTCAAGGAATAGGACGCAGGAACTGCAGCACATTTCCCCTTAGAAACACAACCCTAGCCACTAAGGTCTGGTTTCCTCTTAGGATGAAAGCCAGTCATGTTTCAGCCGAACTTGTTGCTAAACAAAATACTTGCCCAGCAGGCCGGGTTATGGGCCATCAGCCTGAACCACCACAGCGGGGCTAGGTTAGAGTGATGAGGGAAATAAGACATTTGGGGGGACGACCTGACTCTGTAACCCTATTGCACATTCCTGCTAGCCTATACTCTAGTCACTGTCCCTTCCTTAATTATCTGGTCTTCCAAGACCTGTTACTCTCATTTTACAGAGGCCATAGCCATGAACAATACACAATCCCCAGAGGGGGTTATCAGTGCTGGTGCCAGGCCAGGCCTTTTGGTGTGGTCTCACAGCCCCCATCCCAACACACTGGGCTTTTTGCAAAGCCTTCAAAAGTTCCAGAAGTATGATCCATATATGGGGGACAAAGAACCCAAAGGGTATAAAGAAAAAGCTTCCCCCATATTGGCTTACTCAGAATTTGGAAATAGGCTCCCGAATCACGGTACTGATACATCTGGAAATAAATGGGTTTTTCCTGTGTCTCTGGGTATTCCTGTGTATTTTTCAGTCCCCTGGTAAATTCTGTAACAAGAGCACATGCCCACAGTCCTGGGTCTGAAGAACTCTATACACCACATAGGAGAAGATGCAAGTTGTTTCAAAAAACTGACATCGCCATAGATAAAGACATGGGAGAAGGTGAGGCAGGCTGGTTCCAGGACAGGCAACAGAGTCCAGAGGAAGAGTATGGGCAACAGTATGGAAAAATTACACACCTGGGGGGCAGTGGCACCTGGCACTCAGGAATGTGAACCATCTTTTGATGTTTTTGCCCTGCTGTTAACTGATTAACTTCTTATCTCTTCCTTCCACCCTCTGGCCACTGTAGTTAATTCAGGTGTGGAGGAAAGGGGCCACATGCTAACCTGACAAGCTCAGGGAAGGCTTGCATGGCAGTCTTGCAAACTCAGAGACCTAAAGTAACCACAAAGGATGGTCTGAAATTAAACTTTAATTAGAAGCAGTTATGGTAGATAGTTACGTCCTAGGATGGTATCTTCACTGACAAGGTCAACCTTTACCTTAACTGAGCCTATGTGTCTTTCTGCATCTATAACAACATACCCTTAAAATGTCTGGGTAACTTGTAACTTCCCTTTTTCTGGACCCCTTAGGGAACAACTTAATGTGCTGGGCGCCAGGACAGATACCACAAATCCCTTATTATGTTAATTGTTCCTGTACCCGCCTAAGTATGTATCTATCATTTTACTTTTTTTTAATATATTTTATTGATTTTTCACAGACAGGGAGAGATATAGAGAGATAGAAACATCGATGAGAGAGAAACATCGACCAGCTGCCTCTTGCACACCCCCTACTGGGGATGTGCCTGCAACTCAGGTACATGCCCTTGACCAGAATCGAACCTGGGACCTTTCAGCCCGCAGACCAACGCTCTACCACTGAGCCAAACCGGTTTCGGCTCATTTTACTTTTTATCCAATCCCAGGCCCCCTTGCCCCTGTGCTTTCTCCCGCCTCTCTAGTCTATCACCAATGGATTTCATATAACCTACCTACATCCCTTTCCTTTGATTGCAATGTATAAATACAGATGTAACCCACCATTCTCCGGAGCATTATCTCAATTCATTGAGGTTCTGTTTCCCAGCATATGTCAACCATTTGGCTCAAATAAACTCACAAAAAATTCTTTATAGGTTTCAATTTTTTTTTTTTTACGTTAACACAGGACATCTTAGAATTTTCTCCTTGTCACTATATTCATTCTAAATTTCTTATCTAGACTTGTAGTTATTCAGGTATAGAGCCTACGCATCTTTCCAAAGAGTAGTTGTGAAAGAGAACAAAACCAGTGTGCTCTCCTAACTGCCTAAATCCCAATCCTAAGACCCAAATCTTAGTTTAAAAGCATTTCTTCATGTTTTATCTACTTGTTTGTGAGCTAAGAAAAGGTATTTGATTCTTACATGGATACATTTTACAAAGTACCTGCTCTGTGCTAGGCACTGGGCTGAGTGTTAAAACATATCTTTTTGGACAATGACTTTACAAAAAAAAAAAAAAAAAAAAAAAAAGGAAGGTTAATCTTTCTTCTTTAAAACACTCATCTATTAGCATCTCAAAATAAATTATGGCCAAAACTGGTTTGGCTCAGTGGATAGAGCGTCAGCCTGTGGACTGAAAGATCCCAAGTTCGATTCCGGTCAAGGGCATGTACCTTGATTGCGGGCATATCCCCGGTAGGGGGTGTGCAGGAGGCAGCTGGTCGATGTTACTCTCTCATCGATGTTTCTAACTCTCTATCTCTCTCCCTTTCCTCTTTGTAAAAAAAAAAAAAAATCAATAAGTATATATTTTTAAAAAATTAAATTATGGTAATGCTTTTATGCCCAAAGCCTAAAAAAATCCTGTTTGCAACCGCCACCCTGGAAAGAATCAAGGAATCTAAGCAGTTCTCCAGCTCTAAAAATAAAGGGACAGGAACTGAGGTGCAGGAACTGCTCTAAAGGTCCACAGCATCTTCATCCTGTTCTGAAAATTTTGTTTACTGGATTCATAGTTGGGACATGGACAGGAAAATGTGTCAGCCTCATACTCAGAACTTTTCTACCAGGATTCTTTCTGCAAAGACCATTCATTCAAACCTTCTACTTCCATAAAGTCAGACGGAATCATTTTTTCTTGAAGGAAGAGTTCTTGGAGAGGAAGGACTTTGCATTATAAGCCCACTGCACACCTGTCTGAAGAAAATATTAGGTAATTTCTTTTGTTAGAAGCATTATAAACACTCCAAGGATAAATTTTGGGGGGTTTTCCCACTCTTGTTGACAGTTCTTAGAACATAAAGAAACTCATTTCAATTCTGAAGAGTAAACATCGCTAGCTTTTTCCTACATACTTTAAAAAAATAAACTTCTAGCCGAAACCGGTTTGGCTCAATGGATAGAGCGTCGGCTTGGGGACTGAAGGAGCCCGGGTTCGATTCCAGTCAAGGGCATGTACCTTGGTTGCGGGCATATCCCCAGTAGGGGGGGGTGCAAGAGGCAGCTGATCAATGACTCTCTCATATTGATGTTTCTAACTCTCTATCTCTCTCCCTTCCTCTCTGTACAAAAATCAATAAAATATATTTTAAAAAAATAAATAAACTTCTAAAAGCCCTGCCTTTCCTGGCCCTGGTGGAAGAGAGGAACCCATCAGTGTTTTGTGATGGCAGGAAGTCTAGGGCAGCACTTTCTAAAGGAATAAGATAGCCCAGTTGAGTGTTGACCCAGGAACCAGTTGATTCCAGGTCAGGGCATATGCCTCGGTTGTGGGCTCAATCCCAGTGGACACACACACACACACACACACACAAATAAAATCAATTATTCTCATCATTGATGTTTTTATCTCTTACCTCCCTTCCTCTCTGAAATCAATAAAACTATTTTAAAAAAATAAATACATGAGCAGATAGTGAAATCCTATATCCTAGTAGTTGAAAATAAAGTGAATTGTCATCTGAGTGTTCTAAAATATTAACACAGTGAGTGGTTCCTAAATGAGCACTAGAAACTGAGCACAGGAACACTGCAGGCAGCCTGGCCCCCAAATGCCTTCCTGAGTGCTCTGGACAGGAGGAGCTTTGGAACCTGCAGAAAGCAGTGACGTAGGAGAAAGAGGTGGAGAGTCTTGAGTTTTTCCCTGCTATCTCAGTGTGGTGCCCCTGACCAATCCCTCCCCTCCCCACAGATAATAAATAGAGGCTAGATTTCATGTGTTTGACTAGCTGATTGTTTCAGAGAGGCACTGGGACCTGAGCAATGGTAGAACAGTGACAGTCAGGGCTGGATGCCCGCACATCACTGAAGAGGGGGGACCTGGACTATCCGGCTGCAGGACGTCTGTGGGTACTGGGCAGGGCGGCGTTGTGGGTGAACAGCAGAGTCCTGCTGCAGAGCCCACTCTACATCAGAGCCCGGACAGACAGTGAGCCAACTCTAACAAGCTGTGCATGGACACAAGGGAAGTGTCTGAGAACTTACTCTCAGCCTCCTCAGACTAAGCAAGCTGAAGAGCTCCCCACCCAGGAAGAAACCCCCCCAAACTGTCTGAAGGTGAACCTCTTGCCAGTGCTCCCCACACTGGCATTGTACAAGAATTCATACAGTCCAAGTCAGTGTAATTTTTATGAACAAAATTGCTTTAATTTGGAAAATGTTCAAGGAAATAAATTAATGAAATACCCTGGTCATCAGTTCTATAAATTCTACCTATCAGATAAGCATAGACTGAGTTTGAGGAGACAAAACATATGAATATATACAGAAGTAAGAAAGAATTTGAAAATGCTTTTATGCTTTTCAGAAGTTCACAGATTCAAAATCCTTTCATAGTATGAAACTCTATTGAACTCTAGAGTGTTTTTCCAAGGACGTGAAAAAAACGAACTCCCTGTCTATTTTATAAACCTAAAATAATATAGCACCACTGGCTTTTGTTCTAGCATTTATCAAATTCACATGAGCTTTTAGATGAATTGGGCTCAATCTTGAGAATTACTTGTCCTGAATGGATGGGGACTATTAGGGGGCGCCTTCAGTTCTGGATGCTGAGCCACTTCATTGGAGCTCCTGCTCTCCATCTCCAGACTCACAGTGGACAGGACTCTACTTCCTGAAGAAAAAAGACATTGTATCACATGCTAACAACACGTGATTCTCAAATACTTTGCTTCTCTCTGGATAGGAGTGAAAGACATTAAGCCTCTTCAGAACCCAACTGGCAAAGCCCTAGAGTTCCTGGACTGCTGAGGCGCTGTGGGGCTTCTACACAGAGCCATCAACACCAGCTGGACCCACCTGCTCTGCGAAGGGACCATACAGCTGCTCCTGTTTGGCTCTGCTGCCAGGAGCCTCCCTCCAGAGTATTGCACTCACTAATTGTGACCTTATCATCCCCTTCCGCCCACTCAGACCACTGCCATTGCACCTCTTAAAGCCCCAGCTCAACTCCTCTATAGGTGCCATGTCATCACAGGGTCCAGGGGTACTCCCCCACCCTCCCAGGACCACAGCCAACCTCTGAACCCTGGTGGCATTCAGGGACCTCTGAAACAGGACCAAGCCCCATTTGTTCCATAAGTGTAAATCCAGGACAGGGCAGCATGGAGTGGGAGCTACCCCGCCTCCCCAGACCCAGAGGCAGCCTGGGGAACCTCCTCACCCTATCTGGTTCATAGGTCCCACCTCATACCTGGCTTATGTATTCCACACACGTCCTCCCAGGTGTAGTCTGCAAGGTTCACGGGCTGGGTAACCCAAGGGTCTGTCACCAGCTTCTCCAAGGTGGTGCGCTGCTCAGGGACAGGCTGCAGCAGCCCAGACATGAGGTTCATGAGATCTGGGGACATAAAACCCACCCTAAGCATAGTGGTCCAGGCTGGGGTCAAGTGAAGGGCATCACAAAACCATAGTCCTACCTGCCCCCAGGAGCAGCTCCAACTGGGCAGCATATGGTTTCGGAACCCCCATTTTTAACTAGCAACTCCAGGTTTTCAGCACATGGGGCCTCCAGCTGTACTTTAAGAAAGGCTACAAGAGCCATCTGTCACACTGAAATGAGAGCTTGGAGCTTGAGATCCTGCCTCCATCATTCATTATGCAGAAATCCCTAACCATGGTCTATTTTCAGGGGCTGTGACTGTGCAGATCCCAGAATGACACAGGGTGTAACAGGAAAGGGCCGCAGGAGTCCTAGGATCCAGAGATCAGCAGCACCCTACAGTCTTCTCCGGGGTCACTGGGGTCTGATTGTGACCCTCTCGAATGCACATGTTAAAGCCCTGCCCCCATGGTGTGGTAAGAGAGGGTGGGGCCTTTGGGAGGTGACCAGGGTGATTAGATGAGGCCCCATCATGGTATTGGTGCCCTTGTAAGAAAAGGCCAGAAAGCTCACTCTGTCCCTCTCTCTACCACGTGAGGATACAGAACAGGCTGCTATCTGTAAGACAGGAAGAGGCTCTCACCAGGATCTAAAAAGGCCAGTACCTGGACCTCGGACTCCCAGCCTCTAGACTGAGAAGTAAACAGTTTCTGTTTGAGCCCCCTGTCTGTGTGAGTGTCATGGCCAGCTGAGCCAACTGAGACACAGGCTTCTAACCCAAGCAAAGAATCAAGGCACAGATTTCATGCATGAAGATACTCTTTGCCTTGATACTCATAACAATAAGTGACAATTATGGAATCACAAACTGTCAAGATTGAAAGGGACTTCAGAATCCTGTGGGCCAGCTGCAGACTCAGGAAGTCCTTTCCAGCTACCAAGTCCACATCTGCCTTCCATGCTGGTCCTTACTTCAGAGGCAAATCAAGCTCACACTGCCAGCTCATGGGGCGCTCGAGGTGTGACAGACACCCCAGGCTTCCTTCCATGGGAGCTCCTGGGGCTTGAGTCCCTCCATGGTCACTGCCATGGCAAAATCCACAAGCATTAATGTCTAACTCTCAGAAGACAGATCCTGTGATCCAAAGGGGAAGCTCATAGTAATATAATCATCATGATGTTTTAAAGTCAGATCCCAATCATCCTTCTGTTCAAATCAAAGTATGAGAGGAATGGCCCAGCCTGTGTGGCCCAGTGGTTGAGCACTGACCCATGAACCAGAAAGTCACGGTTTGATTCCCAGTCAGGACACATGCCCGGGTGGCAGGCTCAATCCCCAGAAGAGAACATGTAGGAGGCAACTGATCAATAACTTTCTCTCATTATTGATGTTTCTACCTGTCTCTCTTCCTCTCTAAAATCAATAAAAACATATAATGATTAAAAAACAAAGTATGAGAGAAATGGAAAGAAGGTGAGGCCATCAGCTCCGATAAAGGTTCTGGGATACAGAAGGTAGGGAGGGATGCCGGCTACAGCCCTGCTCACCTTCCGACACCAAGTACGGGGGGTTTATTGCAGCTTCCAGGGTCTCCTCCAGCTCACAGAAGGGGTTCTCCTCAAAGATGAGCGTGTACAGCGTGACTCCCAGGGACCACATCTCTAGCTCCGGACCCTTGTAACTGACAGAAGACAACACTCATGGTACACAGCAGCTCAGTCAGGAGTGTGAGCCCAAGTCCCCAGTCACCCAAGATGGTGCCCAGTGAGGTCTGACATGCTCCCGACCACATCCTCAATATCCGGCACATCTGCTCCGGTCAAGTACCACTCTGTGCCAGGAGAGGGAGAAGACACAAAGCCATGGTGCTCGGGCAGCTGAGAGACTAATTCAGGAGACAGAATGCCCACCAGTGGATGGGACAATATACAATACATGGCACAAGGGATCAGAGACAGCATTCTTTTAGGGGTGTGGGGGACTTCCCAGTGGAGATGGACAGAAGGCACAGCAGAGTGCAAGGCAGCAGAGCCATGGGGAACCACAGGCAGTTCCAGAACAGAATGGTGTTCTCTTCAGAGATGGCAGAGAGTAGATTTGGGCTGCAGGTCATACAGCCTCTGTCGCTACCCTTTCTCTCTGTCATGGCAGCACAGCAGCTACAGACATAAATAAGCCAATCCACGTGGCTGTGTGCCAATGAAGCTTTATAAAAACAAGTGGTGGGCAGATATGGCCCAAGACCATAGTTTGCTGAAAATTTCGAGTGGACAGACATGAAAATGAGAGAGGAAGCAAAGCTCCTGAAGATAGGATCTAGAATCAAAGCTCAGAAGTCTTTTGGTCCATGAGATGGGAGAAGCACCCAGGGATAGACAGAGCTCGGAGGACACCCGCAGCCCAGCTGGGGAGGAAGGAGCAGAAATGATTCTGGGTGGGGCCACCAGGAGAAAGTAGGAGGATGGCTCCCTGGGGCGGGAGGCATGGGGTGAGAGTGGGGCAGACAAGCTACCCACCAGCACATTCATGGTTCTGTGGACACAAAGACCCCTCCAACACTGATATCATGACGGGCACCACAGGACAACAGCCACTGGTATTCTGGGGTGCCAGGGTAACCAAATTATATCTTCTTTTTTTTTTTTTTTTTTTAATATATTTTATTGATTTTTTACAGAGAGGAGGGAGAGAGATAGAAACATCAATGAGAGAAAGTCATCGATCAGCTGCCTCCTGCACGCCCCCTACTGGGGATGTGCCCGCAACCAAGGTACATGCCCTTGACCGGAATCGAACCTGGGGCCCTTCAGTCCACAGGCCAAGGCTCTATCCACTGAGCCAAACCGGTTTCGGCCAAATTATATCTTAAAGGCTCTTCGTGGATGATCTCTCCCTGCCCCCTGCCTACCCCCCCGCCCAAGTATGTCATTGTCTGTGGCTCTGGATGTGCACAGAGGTGACAGGGAGATGATTTATTTAGCGCCCCCCCCCCCCTTCTGCTGTGGACAAAAAACCTGGTCGTTCTGCTCTCAGGGCCTGCCTGGTGTGTGGATCAGGAAGGTAGCAGACTCCACGTGAGCATCCTGCAGTCCTCTCTCCCTGACTCTGAAATGAAACGTGATCTGAGGAGACACTGTGACAGAGTGCCGGCCAATGCCAGGGGATTTCTGGGAGCCTGAGGCATTTCACAGAGACAGCATAAGTGCCCATAAGCAAATGCTCCAGATTCAGGCCACCTGGGTTCTAATTTGGCTCCGACCAGATCTGGCTGAATGTTCCACACGCCTGTCTCATGAGAACAGGACCAGAGGCGGGCTCTGAGAGTGTGGCACAGCACTGCAGGGAGGCCCACACAACACTGACAGTCACAGGCACCTGCAGATACAGTCTCCCTAAACCTCTGACATATGTGTAGGTGATGCAGGAAAATACCTGCATCACCTACACACAAGTCCACTTCAGTCCACAAAATAAGTCCACTTCAGTACTAGTACTAGTATATGTGGATGACATGAAAATCCGTGTGTATGAAGCAGACAATACTGAGAACTATTTGCACTCAAGTCCCAGCAACACCTGAGCAATAATCACTGTTCTCTGCTCTCCTGAGTTATCAAGAGCAGGCTCTGCTCAGGCTGCCCCAAAGCTCCTAGGCTTCCCAAGCAGACACCAGTGCAGCCTGCACCCCCAGTAAGACACAACAGCACCTCCAGCCAAGGTGCTGTGTTGGCACGGTGCTGCCTCAGCTCTGCCTCTGTTACTGATTTCCTGATGTATCAATGGCAGCCCAACAAATTTTATGGGAACAATTATTGCTGTCATCAAAATAAGCCCAAACAAGACTTCTCTTTGCTTATTTGGAAAGTCATATCTTTTGGGATTCCTTTATCTTTTTAACTTTTAATAGTGTAAAACTGCACACATAAACAGAAGTTGAGGAATTAATATAGAGAATCCTGTACTCATTGTCCAGCTTCCATGGTCAACCTTCCTTCCTTTGTCCATTTGCCCATTTTCCAAATATCATCCTTTATCTCTCATCATACATTTTCCCTGCCTAAAATTCACAGATGATGAGGCCACGTGGTGTAATACGTACGGATTCCCCATGAGAACTTCAGGCGCACAGTACTCGATTGTCCCACAGAAGGTGTAGAACAGTTTGCCCCTTTCCAAGTAGGCAGCGGAGCCGAAGTCTATGAGCTTAATGGTGAAGTCCTCGGCAATGACAATGTTCTCATCCTTGATGTCCCGGTGAAGGATGCTCTTTGAGCGGAGATATCCCACTGCCGACACCACCTGAAACCAAGAGACCACAGGGATTTTTACAAAGCAGTTCACTCTAAACTCACATTTAAAATAAGGACCGACAAGCAAAACAGAAAACAACAACAAAGGGGGGGGGAAAGTTCTCTAACTCGTGATGAAACAGTGTCAGGAAAGACCACTGGATGCTACAGACACAACCCGACCAACACGGAGGTAGAACGCTTCCAGGCAGTGTGCTCACCACGGCTGGCACACGCCTCCCCGACTAACAGCAAATGAGAACATATTACTTTTAAAACTGTACCACTGTATTGTGACATGGACACAACAAAAGATCTGCCCTCTTCTCACATTTTTAAGTACAAGACAGCATCGTGGCCACAGATAGCAGGCCAAGCCGCAGACCACAGGGCTCCTCACCTACATCACCGATACCATGACTTCCGCTGCCCGCTTTCCTCCCACACAAATTCTTATGTCCTCTCTCTCTCTCTGTGCTACTGACAAAAACTTCCCAGCAGACATCCACTCACACACCGACCCACGCCATGACCATCTTGGGAGGAAAGAAAGACCACAAGCAGAAGCTACAGAGACATGTGGCAGCACTTGAATGAGCGTGGGGTGGACACTAATGGGAAGTGGCCCCAGAGAAAGCCACAGTCTGGCCGTTGGGTTCAGCAGAGTTCACACAGCAGTTTAGGAGCAGAGCTAAGAATGAAGCCACATCTCCAAACTATTCCAGGGCCCTGTGGCTTCTCAAAAAGCTGCAGCAGCCACACTGGCTACAACCCATGTGGGACTGTCAGCCACATGGACTAAGAGAAATTCCATTGGAATCAGCTAATTTCCATGAGCCCAAGGTGTTAGCCTGCACTCTGAAAGGATAGTGACTATAATACACCACTGTCCCCTGAACCTGGGATGGCCCACACTGCCCATTTGGTGACAGACACCAACAAAAGTAACTGTTTGGTAAGCTGAAGTAGATTGGTACTTTCTGGCTGCAATAAATTGGACACCAGTTGTACCATCAGCATTGTGATTTCATGGACGTAGTCAGTCACTTAGATCGTCAGACACAATACTATATTTACAAATGAGTAACTTTGAACCAGAAGCAATGGCTAATGATAGGTTAACTAACAATCATTAAATGTGTTTACTGGTATATATACATGTATGCAAACACCTACATATTTATATACTGAAACATGTATTTACAACATGCATACATATACATGAGCACACACACTTATGTTCATACACACATATCAGGGCCCAGTCAGGAAACAGACACATTTTATCTGAACAAGGAAAGTTTCATCAAGCTTATAACTACAAAGGGGTAAGAGAATCTGATCCTGGACAAAAAGTAGACCTGCTGCTAGTCCCCAGTGTCCTAGTTGCCAGGAGAACTGGTCACAGGCCCCATTCACCATCCCTCCACCCCCTAACCAAGCAGGCAGACACCGGTAACAGGCATGTATACATATTTATATATGATGATAATAGTTCTATAAAATGACTCTGTTTACTATATTATGTATATAAATTTACTAATGGGCTACAGATACTTGCTGCAAAAATTGTACATCAAATATTATAATCACCTATATCAGTAGCCCCAGAATTAACAAGTTAGGTGGCAGGGTTTTTTTAGTTTTTTTTTTTTAATATATTGATTTCAGAGAAGAAGGGAGATGGAGAGATAGAAACATCAATGATGAGAGATAATCATTGATCAGCTGCCTCCTGCACACCCCACACCAGGGATTGAGCCTGCAACCCAGGCATGTGCCCTGACCAGGAGTCGATCCTTAACCACCTGGTTCATAGGTTGACACTCAACCACTGAGTCACACCTGCCGGGCTAGGCGACAGCTTTTAACAAGTGACTACTGTTACCTCAGACAGACATTTTTTTTACCACAAACATTTCAGAAATAAATCTTCGCCATGAAGTAAAGCGGACGAGTATATGATCTTCCAACACAGTTAGAAGAGAGGTAACATTCCTTGCACAGAACCATGGTGCCTGAAACTTTAAGTAAGTGCCTCAGAAACTTAATTTCAGAAATGCAGTAACTTCTGGGAGTTTATAGCCTTGAGTAAGCAATGTCAATTCAGGGAAGTTGTCTTTAGAAATTGAGTCACCTCCAAGTGACTGTTAGTTTAAAAGCAAACCTGCCTTGTTCACATCCCTGCCCCACCCAGGACATCCTGCAACATATCGTCCCCAGGACTCCCTGCTGCACGCCTGTCCACATGCCCCTCCAGGCTGAGAGCTGCACATATGCCTTAGAGACAGGTGCTCTCTCATTTAACCTAACAGTCTCATGGAGTGGGCACCAGAATAATTGCTGCTGCACAAGTTAGCAGTGGTTTCCTGGTTGTAGGCAAAAACCCAGATCCAACCTGCAGGTTGAAGAGCTCAGTCTGACAGCTCTGTTGGCTCACTTTGAGATTGGTGTGGATAATCTATGTATGTAAATAAACTTTAATCATTAACCCTACCTCCCCAATCATTCCAGGTATCTGGACTCATCCTTCTTTTCCAACCTCACTTTTTCTACTTCAACCACAAAATTATCTTCTCAAAAACTGAAAGCTAAACTCAGAGAGGGCTGAGTGCAGCCTCCAGGACAAGGCGCCCCAGCCCACGCTCCCTACACAGCTCCGGGCCAAGTCACCTGTCGGAAGATGTAACTGGCCAATGGCTCATCCAGGATGGGGTGGTGGTCGATGAACGCAAAGAGGTCCAGGCCAGAACCGTGCTTCTCCATCACCAGCTGAAAGAAGCCCTGGTTCTCAAATATGTCCAGGACCTAGGAAGAGACAACACGGGTCCAGCACTGCCCAGATGCCTCAGACATGTTTAGGATGCTCCCGTGAGCCCCATCAGGGCGTCTCTCAAAGAGAACCACTATCCACCTTGATGATGTTGGCGTGCTCCACTCTGGACAGGATCGATATTTCCAACGTAACTTTTCCAAGTGTGGGATCCTCGATCCAACAATCTTCCAGAACCTTCTCCTTCTTAATAAACTTCACCACCACCTATGAGGAAAGCAGAGGGGAAAAGCTGCCCCGTGGGACCTGGTACCCACACTGGCTCACAGCAGCAGGCTGGACCCCCACGTTAATCCCCTGGCCCCAGGGACATGAAAGAACATGATAATGTGCCCTTGCAGCATGAGGACATGTACAGTAGGTGAATGGGACAGTGCAGAGCCCAGGGGCTGAGGAGCCACAGCCTCACTAGAAAGGGAGGCCCCAGAGACCTCAGAGCAGACACTCCCCAAAACACCCTATCTCACCCTGATTTCTCAACTGAGAACTGGATGTTCTGGGCAAGAAAATAGAACTAGATGCCTGAGAACTAGAAAATAGTCAAAAACCATCATCGACATTGATTCTGAGACTAGTCATGCTCAGCAAGGTTGATGAACACAAGATCAATATATGAAAAGTGGTGTGAGTACTTAATGAATGATAGGTAGTCCCTGAAAGTGTAATAGTAATCACAGACGTGGTCATCTCAACAGATGCTAAAAAGACAATTCATAAAACTCAACACTCACTCTTTAAAAAACAATTTAATGAACTGAAAATAAAACAAAATCTCCTCAAACAAAAGGTATCCATCAAGAAATAAAAGGGAAGGAGAAACCAAGATGGCGGCATAGGTAACACCTAACTGCAGCCTCACACAACAATTTCAAAAAAATACAACAAAAATACAAAGTGGACATTATCCAGAACTACAGGAAAGTTGGTTGACTGGAAATTCTACAACTAGAAGGAAAGAGAAAACCAAAAGGAAAATCAGAGAAGCTGTAAAAGCCTAAGGTACGGAGACATGGTGAGCACCCAGGGAGAGCACGGAGTCGGAGAGGAGGGGGCAACTGAGTGCCTGGCTGGCGTTCCCTAGCGGGAAGGAGATAAAAGCTCCAGACTGTGCTGAACCCCAGTTCCGACAGCACTGAACCCCAGTTCCGACAGCACTGAACCCCAGTTCTGGATAAGACCCTGGGGACCCAGACTCACACAGAGGGAATCTAGGCTATAAGGCGGAGTGGCGAGAGACAGTCCCGGAGGCACGCACGTTGCGTGCAGAGGATGGACTGTTGACTGTGCCACTGGATTGCCCTAACGGGAAGGAGACAAAAGCTCCGGACTGCTCTGAACCCCACTTCCAACTGCACTGAACCCCAGTTCCAAGCTCATTGGGGGAGAGACTAGACTGTCTGGTAGTGGGTGAAACTTGAAGGCACCTTTCTCTCAGAGGTGCTTGCAGTGAGTACCGAGGAACACTGAGGAACACTGAGACCCAGGAACCTCATAGGGTGGGACTGAGGGAAGCCAAGGCTGTAGGCTCCACCCTGAAACTCCGCCCCATCCAAGCTGAGCACACAGGCTTTTGCAATTTTCCAAGTCTAGTTGAAAAAGGCTGAATCCTGGCATAGACACAGTTGATTCTCACAGCCAACTGGCCTGGAGGTCAGTTCCTCCCAGTGATACCAACAACAATCAAGACTTAACTACAACAAGGCTGTACACACAGTCCACAAAGGGGTGCACCAAGAGTATCCACCTCAGGTAACTGGGAGGCAGACCCACTGAACCATACAGGACACCTTAGCACACAAAGCCAACCTACCAACTCAGGGAAGCAGCGAAAATGCCAAGACAAAGAAACAGATTACAAATGAAAGAACTGGAGGACAACAAGCAACTGGATATAGAGTTCAAAACCACGCTTATAAGGTTTTTCAAGAATTTCCTAGAAAAGGCCGATAAGATAAACGAGACCTATGAGGATATGAAAAGGGATCAACTAGAAATAAAGAATACATTGTCTGAAATAAAAAATATTATACAGAGTCCTAAAAACAGAATGGAAGATCGTAAGAATCAAGTCAAAGCTTTGGAACATAAAGAGCCAGAAGACACTCCTCTGCAGAAGCAAGAAGACAAGAGAATCCAGAAAGTTGAAGATAATGTAAGAAACCTCTGGGACAGCTTCAAGCGAACCAACATCAGAATTATGGGGGTCCCAGAAGAAGAGAGAGAGCAAGATACTGAAAACATACTGGAAGAAATAGTGACAGAAAACTTCCCCCATTTGGTGAAAGAAATAGACTTACAAGTTTAGGAAGTGCACAGAACCCCAAACAAAAGGAATCCAAAGAGGACCACACCAAGACACATCATAATTAAAATTCCAAGAGCAAAAGACAAAGAGAGAATATTAAAAGCAGCAAGAGCAAAGCAGGTAGTTACCTATAAAGGAGCACCCATACAATTGTCAGCTGATTTCTCAACAGAAACCATGCAGGCTAGACGGGAATAGCAAGAAATATTCAAGGAGCCGGGACCGGTTTGGCTCAATGGATAGAGCGTCGGCTTGGGGACTGAAGGGTCCCGGGTTCGATTCCGGTCAAGGGCATGTACCTTGGTTGCGGGCACATCCCCAGTAGGGGGTGTGCAAGAGGCAGCTGATCGATGACTCTCTCTCGTCGATGTTTCTAACTCTCTATCTCTCTCCCTTCCTCTCTGTACAAAATCAATAAAAAAAAATATATTAAAAAAAAAAAATTAAAAAAAAAAGAAATATTCAAGGAGATGAATAGCAAGAACCTACAGCCAAAAATACTCTACCCAGCAAAGCTATCACTCAGAATCGAAGGCCAGATAACGAGCTTCACAAATAAAAAAAAGCTAAAGGAGTTCATCACCACCAAACCAGAATCATATGAACTGCTGAAGGGAGTTCTTTAGGAAGAGGAAGAAAATAAAGATAAAAATTATGAACAACAAATACGTAACTATCAACAAGTGAATCTAAAAACCAAGGGAATTAAAAAAAAAATCTGATGATGCCGAAATCGGTTTAGCTCAGTGGGTAGAGCATCGGCCTGGGGACTGAAGGGTCCCAGATTCAATTCCAGTTAAGGGCATGTACCTTGGTTGTGGGCACATCCCCAGTAAGGGTTGTGCAAGAGGCAGCTGATAGATGATTCTCTCTCATCGATGTTTCTAACTCTCTATCCCTCTCTCTTCCTCTCTGTAAAAAATCAATAATATGTATATATATAATCTGATGAACAATATTAACTGGTGAATATAATAGAATCAGAGGTATGGAAGGGGAGTGAACTGATGATTCTCGGGGAAAAGGGGAGTTTGGGGTGCAGGAAGAGACTGAACATAAATTGTGCACCTATGGATGAGAACAATGGGGGTGGGGAAAGGGCAGAGGGTGAGGTGGGAACCTGGTGGAGGGGAGCAATGGAGGGGAAAAAAATGAGGAACATTTGTAATAATATGAACAATAAAGATTTATTAAAAAAAAAAAAAAGAAAGAAAGAAAGAAAAGAAAAGGGGTGTCTGTGAAGGGCAGGGAAACAGGAGACCTGTGGCATACCTGTCATTTCATCGGCTCTGCAGGTCCTGCCCCAGTTATGAGGGGGAAAAAAGTTGAGGAGATACAAACAGAAAAGGAGAGACAATTGTCATGACCACAGAGGAATGATCATTCATCTAGGAACCCACTGAACAGTGGTCAGAAGCAGGAAGACAGTTGTAGACTTCTGACCAAACATCAGCCCAAGCATGCAGCTCTGATCAATTCCAGCAAGCATGGCCCTCCCAGGACTTGGCAGGCTGGCATGGAACACCAGGCACTGTTCGCAGGGACAGGCAGCACTGTCACCACATCCCCAAATCACACGCATACTGGCCACTTCCAGCTACCTCAATAGGACTGGCTCTGAGGCTCACCCAGCAGCAGATATGTGAAATGGCCAGGATCACCAGCCAGGGAAGAAACCCTGCAGGTCTGAACCTGGAAGTCAAGAAGATGTAGTCCTCGTGCATGAAGGAGCATGGATGCCATTCATGGTGTCTGAAGCAGCCAGAGGGACGGCTAGGGTTGAGTGTGTTTGCTTTGAGACCTCCTCCCAGCATCCAGACCCCAAGCAGGGCCGGCCTCGTGCTGCACACAGAGGACTACTACCCACTGAGTCCCAGCATGTAGACATGAGTACTAGAGGTATGGGATCACCCAAGATGGTCCAACCCCACCTACCCCAAGGGCCCAAGTACCTCCTTATTCTGATCCCTGTCCAGAGCAGTCCATACGAAGCCAAAGGCTCCGCTGCCCAGTGGGCTCAGCGTACTGTACTTTTGAGAGTACGCACCCTCACAGGCTGCCAGCCCCTCCAACTCTCCTGCCTTGGGGGGCTCCTCAAACCACGGTCTGCTTCTGAGCATCTGTATGGGTGAAGGAAGGTATGAGGGGCCACATGTAACCATCGGAAAGGGGGCGGCAGCAGATGGGTGCATTACCCCACCATACCTTGCAGCTGTGGGGACAGCAGAAACCAACCCCTGTGTAGCCCATCCCTCCCAGGCCCCTGGGAACCCAGCCTGAGAGTCAAACTAGCACCCACATTGAAGCATGTTCACACCCCATCCTGCACATGGGCACATGCAGATTTGAAACCCTACATGTTGATTAATACTAGTACACAGGACATTAGAAGACAGGGTTAAAAAGCCTCCTCCCATCCTTCCCAGAAGAAACAGAAAGAGATGCTGATAGGAAGACACTTCCATGCAGACAGGCAACTGCAAGGCAGAGCAAACTACACATACCCACCTCCCCTGGGCTGGATCCAGGATGCTCACACGCGGAGTGCGTGGAGCTGGGCAGGCTGGCCAGCAACAGTTGGGTACGAGTGGCCGAGGCCAGGTGGCTGTGTAGGAGGTCTTTCACCAGCCAGCAGCAGAACAGGGGAGCAGGGCCTTGGAGCTCTACCCGCTTCACCTCAAACTGAACACCTGAGGGGAAGGTGAGAACGCACAGCCCTCCGCTGACTTCACCAAGACGACAATCATGATGAAACAAGCACACACCTTGGGCAGCACAGAACCATACAGAATACCCAGGGCAGGGGGCAGGGGGGCAGGGGGGCAGGGAGCACCAGGCTGAGCACAGCGGCAGCATCACCTCCACTTGGTGTGGAGCCAGAGGCTTGGTATATCCACAGCAGCCAGAGCCAAGGAAAGCACTTCAGGGATACCTGCAACCACCTGCCAACTCAGGAAAGCCTGGAAAACCTGCCCTCAACATACCAACAGGGGGAGGCTCTGACTCAGTGGAGGAATGTGAATGACCCAGCGGAAGCACACACACTTGCTGGCTGTGGGCCTTGAGTTACACTGAACTACACATGCTCTGCGCCTGTGCACAGATGCACTTTCACACTGCCTCCAGATCCTATACCCAAAAAAGGTTTTTATGGGGGAAGGGGGTGTTTACATATGGTTTTATGTTCTGTTTATATTTTTCAAATATTTTTTAAGTTTTTAAAGTTTAGGGGAAAAGCCTTAGGAATCAACAACACAAAACCCTAAACAACTGGCTAAAATAATATGACCTATTAATTAGGAAAATTAAAAAGTAAGCTGAAACCAGTTTGGCTCAGTGGATAAAGCGTTGGTCTGCGGACTGAAAGGTCCCATGTTCGATTCCGGTCAAGAGCATGTACATTGGTTGCAGGAACATCCCCGGTAGGGGGTGTGCAGGAGGCAGCTGGTTGATGTTTCTCTCTCATTGATGTTTCTAGCTCTCTATCCCTTTCTCCCTTCTTCTCTGTAAAGAAATCAATAAAATATATTTCTTTTAAAAAAGGAAAAGAAAGTAAGCCCTGGCCAGGTGGCTTGGTTGGCACATCTTCCTGTACACTAAAAGATTGTGGTTTTGATTCCCACTTGGGGTGAGTACAGGAGGCAATGTGATGTTTCTCTCTCATATTGATGTTTCTCTTTCTCTTTCTCCCCCTCTCAGGCCCTCTTTCCCTTCCTCTCTCTCTAAAATAAATAAATAAATAAATTAATTAATTAAATATCCTTGAGTGAGAATCAAAAAATAAATAAAAACAAGGAAAGGAAAGCAATCACCCTCAAATAGGCAAGTGAATGGGTCTGATCCCTACACCTTCCCAGAGCTAGCCTGGCCCTGGACTTTAGCCCGCCCTGCTTTGCAGCCCCAATGGGACCTGGGCTCCCCATCCTGGGAACGCACGCATACTATAACCCTCATGTGCAAGACATAACTTGTAACTTCATGTCCTTGAATGCATCACTTCTGCCAAAACTATCAATACTAGGGTGGAGAGCCATCAGACCCTGGGATGAGGATGCCCTGCACCCAGCTGCGCTCTAGGAACAATCCCCCAGAACATACTCAGCAGTGAGCCATCTTTGTGGCAGCAGCTCCCCAAGTAGGTGCCCTCCTGGATCTCCCGCTGCAGGCTGGTGGCCTCGGACGTCGCCGAGCTATCTCCTCTCACAGGCGTGGAGGTGATCTGGATGCTTGGCCTGGGCTCCTCTAATGGGCACATGTGCGTGGGGCTGGATCCCAACCTGGGAAGGACACAGCCACGGCTCTCTCTGCCACTCACAGCTTCACATTCTGAGGTATCAGATGGTTCTGTCTGAATGTGGCCCAGATGGGGCTCACAGAACTGCCGGCCTTCACCATGACTGAAGTAAGTGCCAGTCAGCAACAACAGCTCCCTGTCATCCAGAACCTGTTCCCCATGCCTATGCAGAGTGCTCACATCCACATCGGAGCCAGCCAGGGAAGGGGAGGCTGTCCTCACGAGCTCAGACGAGGCACAGGAACAGTTGGAAGAAGTTCGATCTGCCCACCGGCTGTAAAACACTTCCTTGAGATTCCATAAAAAGGAATTTCCGTCAGCCTCTGGGACCTCCACTGTGTCAAAGACGCCAGGGAGGTCTGTGGCTAGGGCATAGCGGGCTGAGGAGCTGCCAGAGCGGCCACTGTACAGGTCTCTGCCTCCCAGGTCACACAGCGACACAGGGGCGGAGAAGGAGGTATGGTCTGCCGGGACCAGCTCAATGGAGGAGATGTCCTGAGGTCTCCCAAAGTTCGGCTTGGACAGCTGCTCCTTCAGTAAGCAAGTCTGCAGCTCCTCCCTGTCGTCCTGCGCTTCCAGCCACTGCTCCTCCAAAGCAGGTATGGGAAGTGAGAGTTGCGCTGTCCCCAAGGGGCTGGCAGCCATAGCTGGGCTTCCCTGGGATGTGCCCCACTCAGCCCCACACCCAGGGTACAGCACTGGGAGGCCCACCCCTGCCAGCTGTCCCGCAGCATCAGCCTGATGGTTGGCAGTGCTCAAACCCATGCACTCCATCTGTGCTTCCTGGGACAATCCACACACTTCATCCCAGCTCCTGTCCTCAGCTAGGGTCAGAGCTTCAGAATCTTCACAGGAAGCAAAGGGTCTTATGACCACTGAGGCAGACCTGCTTCCCCTCAAAAGCTCCTGGCATAGGATCTCTGTTCCTGTAGGCTCCTGCTTCTCCAGGACAGTGTCCTGCTGGTCCTCAGGTGATGACATCTGGCAATGGGCTGGTGGGCTTCCTTCTGGAATGTTCCACTGGTGCTCAGGCAATGACTGCTCCTGGGCTGGTGGGCTTCCTCCTGGGATGCTGTACTCCCTGAGGATTATAATACAAATAGCACAGTTTCTTAGGAGCCACGAAAGAAGCAAAAACAGAGATCATGTGAACTTCCCTTCTATTACAGAAAAGTATAAAGCATTTAACAACATAAACTTATGACAAAAAAAAAAAAAAAAACGATTAAATTTTGTAACCAAGTTAAAAAATAAAGCACCAACATACATATTTTCCAGATAAATGCACATTTAGCAATGATTAATCAATCAAAGCCACAGAGCACCAGGACCATGTGCTGAATGGATGTCAGCAGTACACAGCAGCCTCATGGAAGGCAGGAGCAAAGGGAGAAGGGATTTAATTGGCACCCCCACAAGCATGTTCAGCATGTGACAGCCACTGAGGAAAAGGCTACCACCATACAGATAGAGCAACCGTGGGGAGATCTGGGTCAACACCCCTCCAGGTGGTCTGGCTGATGTCAGCCCCAGGCGACACTGGCACCAAGACCACTGGAGGTGGCCGTGGCCCGCCTCGTTAGGCAGACATGCCAGTGATGTGGTAAATGTACCAGAGGTTCACAGAGAGGCACAGGAGACAAAGGACCCCACTCAGAATGAAATAGCGAGCAGTTTGGAGGAGCAGTGGGAGTTGCTGTGAGGACCTGAGAGATGAGACAAGGATCTGCAGAGGCCAAGCAACAAGTATCTGTCCCTCTCGCTACAGCTACACCTACAACTCCATCCATCCACTGATGCCAAGAGACCAGCCCTATGCCAGTCACAGGAGCTGCAGGCCATCTGCAGGAAAGCAGCTGAACAGGAGGGCCTCACTGCCCTTACCAAGCAGGGTGAGCAACCTCTCCCATGTAGTTCAGGGTCAAGCTCTGCACTGTCCCTCCTTCACCTGCACCTCCCCAGCAGCCAGGTGTCACCCTGTCACTAAACTCTGGCCATGAAGAAGTGAGGAGGTATGGGGAGGCCACTATCCTCCTGCTCCCCCACTGCCAAGTCTGCAAGCCATGATGAACAGGGGGATGGCAGGACAGGACCTCCAGTGGTGGTACCGTAGGAACATAATGACCCTGAATGAGGCACCCAGCTTCTGAGTGCCTCATTCAGGGTCTCAGCATCTGGTCTAAACTCTAAGGATCCCACTCTGCTTCCTCACCAACCGACTGAAACATAGGATGGGCTCATCTAGTGGGACTCCCTCATTGCATAATCACATCCCAGAAAACAAGCTGTGCAGGGCCCTGAGGAGCTCAGGACAGAGTGGAACATGCTACCATCTAAGACACCTGCAGCAAGCACTCTCAGACCCTGTCTCATAGCACACAATCTGCTGGGGCAGAGCTTCCCTCATCTGTGGATGAGCCAGGAGAGAGTGGTTAACTGCTCAAAACATCAAGAGTGGACACCACAGTTATGGAAGAAGCCAGGGAGCCTAAGCAAAGGACAGGAAACAGCTGGAACATTTGTCAACAAGGAAATATCTACCTGAACTCTGGTGTCACACAGAAAGCTGGTTCAGAGGTAGCACCACAGAGAAAAATCAAAAATCTTCAAGACACACAAGTGTGTGCATGTGTGCACATATACACAGAAGACAACATGTACACTGTAACCTATTTGTGTACATAGTGTGTGCATGCACACAAGGAGCACAACATGCACAGTGATCTCTTTTGTTAAAGGAACAGGGCAGCTTTACATGAGCACATGTGTATTTTATATTCAAGTGCACAGGGAAACGGTCTAGAAGACTACAATTGCTGAAAGTGGTTCCCTCTCAGAAAGATTGAGAGATAATCACCGAACATTTGCTTTTGCCATTATTCTTCTGTTCTTTCGAAAAGTGCACATTCATTCACATATTACATATTTTAAAATAATTGTAAGAAGACTGGAAAACACAATTGTGTGGATAAATCTCCCAGACACAACAATGAGCAAGAGAAACCAGACATAAGGAATGCATAGGTCAAGTTCAAAGATAGCCCTGTGACCTGCATCCAGACCCTAGGGAAGTGAGGGCGCTGAGTCCTGGGCAGAGCAGAAAGGCCAGGCACACACACACCCTTGTGTGGTGCATTACTGTGTGCTGCGCATCAGATTTTTAAGGATAAAACTGGTTGAAACACACCAAAATGCTATGCACAACAGGATGCGGTAACAGAAAATGGCATTTTTTATTTCTACATTTCTCATTTTTCCAAATTCCCTAATATGTATTTCCCTTAAATAAAATACTTTGTTATTTAACACACACAAAGAGAACAGATTCATATAATTTTTTAAATGAGAAAACTGTGCTCATATCAATTCCTGGAACCTACCTAAATGTTTCCTTCCAGATAAAATGGGGGTAGTCACACAGAGGCTCCTAGGGAGCACCAAGTAACCTGCACCTTGCAGAGGACTTACCCCAGAGTGGGCAGAGATGAGAGGGGAGATGGGAGCTGGGCTCCAGTGTCCTCTTGAGTCTGAGTCCCTGTGACAGCTTCTTGGCTTACCGCAGGCTTTGGGGTCCTGTCTGGGGGCAGCATGTGGTCACCAGCGGGCATGCCATTAACCTCTGGATCTAGCAACAACAGCAGAAAAGAGTGTTTCCCATTTGCAACAAGAGTGTTTCCCAAAAGCAACCCCGCTGAGATAAACCTCCTCATTTGCCAGTGACTCAAGGGCATGAGGGAGATAACCTGATCTACTAAACTCCATCTGCCCCATGTTCAAAGGCTGTCCCGGATCCGGTCACTTCTAACCACCTCACAGACGCCTAGTCCAGGCCAGCACCCTCTGCCACCCTGCTGTACTGCCCGGGGCCCAGCACTTGGCCAGCATGGTGCCACTAACACCACAGTTGGAGCAGGTCCCTCATCGGCCCACAGCCCTCCTAGGGCTCCACTCTGACTCAGGATAACAGACACCATCCCTAAGATGACCACACAGCCCTGTGACCCAACTCCTGCTAGCTTTCCAGAACTGCACCCAGCACCCCCACTGAGAAGGCTGCGAGGGAGTGTGTGGGGTGCAATTCCTCGCTCCTTGTCAAGGGAAGGTTAGCACCCAGGAGGCTGCAGAGTGCCCCACTCCTTCCCCATTCAACCAGAGCTAAAGCTGCTGCCACAGCCCTGAGCTCCAGGGCAGGATTCACTCAGGGCAGGAGCCATGAGCTCTTAGTCCTCACTGACACTAACAAAGTCATAGAGTGTGACTCCGGGCAGGTGTGGGAGTAATTTTAAATGTTAAATTAGCCCTGCCAGCCTTCCCGTAGATGCCCTGGCTAGGGATCGAACCTGCAATCTAGGTATGTGTCCTGACCAGGAATTCAACCCACAAGCTTTCAGTGTACGGGACGATGTTCCAACCCAGTGGTCAGCAAACTACAGCTTGCGAGCCACATGCGGCTCTCGAGCCACAGTTTGCCACTCTGTTGACTAATGAGTTTGCCGACCACTGCTAAGGCATTACCCTTATCCAGAAGTTTTGACTTCAGGTTGAAGATATTTTTATTAAATTTTATTAAAATGTTTTTATTATTAAAGTATATTATTAAAGTGTTTTTTAAGTGTTTTACCCTACCAGTGGTCGGCAAACTCATTAGTCAACAGAGTGGCAAACCTCGGCTCTCGAGCTGCATGTGGCTCCTGAGCCACAGTTTGCCGGCCACTGGGTTGGAGCATCATCCCGTACACTGAAAGCTTGTGGGTTGAATTCCTGGTCAGGGCACATACCTAGATTGCATGTAGAAGGCAACCAACCAATGTGTCTTCATCACATCAATCTCTCTCTCTCTCTCTCCTCCCCCACCTTTCTCCCTTTCCCCCTCTCTCCTCCCTTCCACTCTCTCTGAAATCAATGGAAAAAATATCCTCACTGCTGGGGTGAGGATTAAAAAAATTAACAAGATAAAGAAATCCTGCCCTGACCGGTTTGGCTCAGTGGATAGAGCGTCAACCTTCGGACTCAAGGGTCCCAGGTTCGATTCCAGTCAAGGACATGTGCCTTGGTTGCGGGCACATCCCTGGTGGGGAGTGTGCAGGAGGCGGCTGATAGATGTTTCTCTCTCATCGATGTTTCTAGCTCTCTATCCCTCTCCCTTCCTCTCTGTAAAAAAGTCAATAAAATACATATATAAATATATATATATTTTTTTTTAATTAAATTATTATCTGTGTACATATTTTAACATTGCCCCCCCCCATATATATATTTTTTTAAAAAGAAATCCTACTGTGACTGTTTTACATCAAGTTAACTTGATATGCTACATCAGGCCTCAAACTGCATAAAACTACATAGACTTACTTACAAAAGACAGTCAATTAGCTATGGCATCTTGCATGCAGGCCTGTGAGAACTTATGACAGGCACGTGGGGGAGTTCTGGTCCTCTCCCTGCTAACATATTAGTGGGACATACACATGTCCTGTCCCCAGAAAACACTGAAGACCCATCAGAAACAGAAGAACACAATCCAACCTACACAAACCCTGATCTCTCCCCATCTCATCTAGCACACCCAAGCCCCGGCTCCCTTCTGTCCCCAATGGAGGTTCAGGCAGGCTCCTTGGAAGGAGGCCCCGGGCTCACACTCAGCCGTGCTCCAGCCCGCCAGGGGGTCCACAGTCGTTTCCTCAGGCCCACTCTGGTTTCCCATGTTCAGGTGGCTGACCAGGTCTGGCAGTGGTAAGTAGCCCTCAGATACAAGGTCCATATGGTAGAAGTCAGGGATCAGGAAAGTGATGTTCTAGAAAACAAACAGCAACACTCAGAAAAGGCAAGAGTCCAGACCTGCTGCACCCCCCACCATCCCTCCTAGAGGGGGAACAGAAACAAGGTGCCCAGTCTCTGGAGTATCACTCCTTCAGGTGAGGGAGATCTGAAAGGCCTGAAAATCCTCTAATGCTCAAAATCAACATGGAACTCATGACTTTTTGCCTTTTTCTTGTGAAAAAGAGAAAACTAACACACTCCAAAGCTAACTATTCGGGTATCTACACACTTCCTGAATTTGCCCCAAGTACTCCTCAAGCCTGGAAGCCCATGTTTACAAGCTTCCTACTCCAATGTCCTGGCATAAAAGAACAAAGGGCCTCGGGCAGTAGGAAATTAACTCCCAGAATCCAGCAGGGTCCTGCGCTGCACCGACCATGGCCCCAATGTGGGGGTCCTGGGCCCCGGACAGCAAGGACAGCCACTTCCTCTGATCTGCATGTGGCCCTGACCCCCGGGCTGCCCTTGGTCATGTAAATCCAGAACATGCTCTCACCCACACACTCCCTGAAGGAACCTGCTGTCCTCAACACTCCTGCAGAATCCCTTGTCCAAAAATCATGCCAACTAAGTCTCCATTAACTTCAACTGAACCCTGAGCCCGGGGAGGACATCACCCCTAGCCAACACCACTTGGAATAGAATCGCTGTTCCACTTACAACTCAGGTCAAAGGACCAACTTGTAACCAGAACACATGATTGTCACCTGGGCACTAAGTTTGAGGAGGTTTGTTTTCAATAACTGGTGCAGAACCACTCAGCAGTTTTGGGTAAGAAAAAAGGGGTAATGACCAACCCTGGAGCTTGGCCCCTGGTACTCAGGGACCTCTACCTCCCATGTGCAGGGAACTGAGAGAGAGCGCAACCAAGGAAGGTCACAGAAACACCTTCCTTTGAACAGCAGGCTTCCCCAATAATTCCCAGGGCAGTCAGGGAGAAGCAGACAAGCCCTGATCTGAGGGTTCAGAGCAAATGCCCACAGCTGTGACACACACCCTAGTCCAGTCTCTTAGACCAGACTCGATCAGGATGAAGCTGTGAGACAATAGCTCCCTCCCTCGGCTAGGGTGGCTCTGGAGATGGTCCAGAGGGTCAGAATGCTCACTGGGGTCTAGAAAAATCGAGCAGGGGAGTGGTACCGTGAATCCCTCTCGGCCCCCATGCCGAGTGAAGCCAGCAGTCGGACTGAAAGACGTGGAAGCACAGGACCAGGGACCAATGCACACCCTCACCGTCCAACCCAGACCAACTTCCCCAGAGGGGAGTGGCCAGCCATGCAGGGAGAGCCCACCTTGCCTAGGAGCTCGGTCCTCCCATAACCAAACAGCATCAGTGCGAAGCTGTGATTGATGCCATAGATGGTCCCGTCCGACAGGAGGGTGATAAGGCCACTGATGGTGGAGAACACCCAGATGGACGCCGAGTAACCTTGCTCAGAGGCCGCCTGGCCGGCTTCTAGATCCTTGCTATTGGGCTTAGGTTTCAGCTTTATGCTCAGCGGGAAGGTGGTACCATCCTTGGCTCTTCCAACAGACCTTTGAATCTTGAGATTCTGAAAGAAAAATGCACCACTAAACAGATCGCATCTCATCGCTGAGCTCTGAGTCTCTGCTGCTTTAGATCATCTATCACATGCCTGGCATGGGGTCACCTCAACATCCAGCTCCCTGTACCCCCTTCACCCCTGTACCCTTCTCCCGCCCTCAACCTCCCAGGGAAGGCAGAGCAGACGGTCAAGGCCCCACCTGTGGGATAGGCTGGCCAGGTGCAGGGAGCTGCACGGAAGGGATCAGGTCTGTGATGCGATGCCCAGTCACCTCGTTCCCACACTCGTAGCCGTGCAGATGGGCAAAGACACTGTCACAGGACGTGATCGTTCCCTTGGAGGAAAAGGCAGTGTTATAATAACAGCTTCTTTCTTTTTTCTTTAAATATATTTTTAATGATTTCAGAGAGGGAGAGGGAGAAAGAAAGAAACATCAATGATGAGAGAGAATCATTGATCAGCTGTCTCCAGCATGCCCCCTATTGGTGACCAAACCTGCAACCCAGACACATGCCCTGACCAGAAATCAAACCATGACCTCCTGGTTCATAGGTTGATGCTCAACCACTGAGCTACACCAACTGGCTGTAATAACAGCTTCTTGTACTTCAGCTTCAAACTTCACTGAACCTCATTGACACCTTCAAGCTACTCCTCCTGCAAAAGGTACATAACAAATGGACTTCTAACAACAGGTCAGCTGGCTCCTCCTGCCACATGGACCTAAACTGTTTAATCTGGAGGGATCTGCAAATCCCAGCATACTGCAGAAGCTCATCAGCTAGTACGATGACCACAGCTCACATCTGCTGTGCAGCCACCATCCTGAGGGCTATATGTATACTATTTCATTGAAGTGTTAAAGCAATCCCATGAGTGGTTACAATTATATCCTGATTTTGCAGATGAGGAAACTGAGACACGGGGAGATAAGGTTCTTTGCCCAAGGGAACAATTACTAAGGGACTCAGCAGATGGGGGCAACCTCCAGAATCCTCACATTGTTGCGGCCTAGAGGCACATGGTAGAAACAGCGTGTGTGATGCACTGGAGAGAAGATGCGAGGTCAGACTCAAGAAACTTACATCACTTTGGAAAGAGACCCAGGCTGATGCCCTCTCCACGGGCTCCAGCACAACCACACAGCACAAGCGAGGCTCCTGCTTCATCCTCTTCATCCACACGGACACTGGGATCCGCTCCCTGCTTCTGCTCACAACGTCCACCTGTGGACAGGGACAAGCTGCACCTGCAGTCTACCCCTCCCCCTTGGCCAGGCCCTTCCCATTCTAAGCACGTGGTATTTTCAAGCTCTGCTCACCTGCCTGTATTTTGTGTAAATAAAGTACAAACAAGGTTTCTGATACTAAACTTTACAATCTTTGAGTGAAAATTCTGCCAAAAGAGTAAATTTTATTATCAGCGGTATCTGTAATTTCTTAAAGAAACAGACACAATACATGCTGAATATCTTCCTCTTCTCAGCAGTCCGTCCCTAGGACAGGTAATTTTTCTGGTGTATTAGATCTCATCTAATCTTCCAGTGCCTGAGACCCAGAGCTCACCAACATGCAGTTCAACCCATCAAAAGCCGGGTTGGACACATCCCACAAGCCAGACCCCCAGCAACACCAAACAGTAAAAGCATGTTTCTGTCTTGGGAACCTGAGGTGGTGCTGCAGGCTTACTCCCAAATGAGCAGCACCAGGCCAGCAGCAGTGGCTTCTGTTCCTGTGGTGTCCTCACCACACCCCTGCTGCTCCCCAGGCTGCACGTTCCAGCCGGCAGCCAGTCCATAAGCCCAGACTCACCACTGTGCCAAACACCACAGCAGCGTGGCCGTCAGCCTCCACATGCTCCTCGCTGAGCGCTTCCACCACATCGCAGTCTGGCTTCAGGAAGAACTGCGTGAGCTTCAAACCTATCAGATCATGGCTGCTGTATCCCAGGAGCCGGCAAGCATTGTCGTTGGCAACAAGGATCTGAGTATGGCAGAGTGAAGGCACCAGCATTACCAGCAGCATCTTTAACGCCCAGAGCGGTGAGAAGAAGGTGGCTTGGGCACCCTCAGTGGAGGGAGACCCATCCTCTCCCCACCATCTACCATGAGCAGGCTCACACAGAGATGCTCTGTGTCTGACCAAGTGGAAAGGAGAATCTCCCCTGACAAGATGGGCATGTCATCAAGACTAGGAGGCAGCTGCTGAAACCGGTTTGGCTCAGTGGATAGAGCGTCGGCCTGCAGACTAAAAGGTCCCGGGTTCGATTCCAGTCAAGGGCATGTACCTTGGTTGCGGGCACAGCCCCAGTGAGGGGTGTGCAAGAGGCAGCTGATCGATGATTCTCTCTCACAATGTTTCTAACTCTATCCCTCTTTCTTCCTCTGTGTAAAAAATCTATAAAATATATATATATATATATATATATATATATATATATATATATATATATATATATAAAGACTAGGAGGCAATAATGGGACATGAGCCACACTTCCAACAGTTTCAATTCTTTGTATATAAAAATGTGCATTCATGCCAACATATTTAGCTCAAATATTGAACATTGTTCTTATTTCAGTTCAGCCAACACTTCAGCAAGCACAAATAAATAACAGGCCTCATCATCTCCCTGAGTCAATGTGCTTGATTGAGTCACATTTGGGTCTCCAAATTCATATCTCTGTTGTTACTATAGAAGTAAAACCAAACATTTTTTTAATTGCACTTAAATGCACAAATACTTCGAATTGAGGTTACAGGTTGAAGGCACAGACCCCAAACCCATCGCTGTATCACAAAGCGCAACAAATACCTCTGAGGTCTTGGCGTCCACCGTGAAGATGGCCTTGTTGGGGTTGCCCGCAGGGGACGGGAGCAAGGGCGTGGAGTATCCCGAGGACAAGCCACGCAGCAATGAGCAGCAGGACGTGCTGCCCAGGAAGCCAGCTGGGTCTGCCTGCTCGGCCATGGCTGGGCACTGCACTTTCCCTGTGCAAATGTTTTGGGCAGCCAGTGACGAGAGACAATAGGAAGTCCATCTGTCTTCTGGAAAGAAAAGGAAGCTTTAGAGTCCCTGACTACCAGGAGCTTGCTTCTGAAACACACAAAGCCCACAGCCCTCACCTCCAACCCCTGCAAAAGGACTAACCTGTAGAGCTGATTCATGTGCTAATAGTCCCCAGTCCACCTAAGCCAGCCCCAGGGGCTCCATAGTCAGCAGAGCTGTGTACCTCAGAGCTCAACATTTCAGTGTAAATAACACTCTGAGGTCCCTATCCACCAGCCAGCCAAAGGGCACTCTCCCTCGTCTGTCATTCCAGATCCCACTGCTGCCCTATCTCTTGTTCCCAGAAATTCTCTAATTCAAGTACTACCTGCTGTCTCCAGTCCTCTCCCTCCATTCTGCTAAACCAGTTGCTCCTCACCTCCAGAAAGTCTGCTCTTGGCAACACCTCCAGTGGCTTCCCCAGCTGCTCCCACATCCTACCCTGCCCTCAATACAGCACCCTGCCCCTCCCCTTCACAGCCTCTCACACTGCCAAGGCTCAGCCTCAGAACCTCTGCTCCCCTCCTGGCTCCAGCAACTGCCCCATCTCAGTATTGTCAGTCCCTCCCTCTAGGGCACATTTGTCAAACACAAGGCCCGCGGGCCAAATCTGTCCCGCCAGGCCTTGCAATGTGGCCCGCACCGCGCTGTCATCACTGCATTCCGCTGCGTTTCCATCACAATGACAGTTTATGACTGTTCAGTAAACCATTCGGCCCGCGATTTAGGCTGGATTTTAGATTTTGGCCCCTTCTCTGATTGAGTTCGACACCCCTAGTCTAGGGGATCAAAAACAGAGACGAGATGCCCTATGACCACAAGGAGGTAGTCACCGGAGAGTGTCATCCTGCTCTGGCAGAGTTTCGAGAGCCCATTCCTTCTGCTCAGGTGTCTGTGGGCCGAGGACATAGACTTGCTGAGCTGGGGGGAGGTCTGCACAGCAGGGCCCTCGGAGGATGCCAACGAGGATGGGTTCCTACACGGACACTTCCAGTCCTTTTCCAAGGCAGGTGAGCCTCTGTCCTCCATTGAGAGATGGTAGGCCGTGGGAACAGCCGTCAACTAGAAAACAAGGAGACCCTAATCAATTTCTGCAATGCAAGAAGGTGAAGACAGTTTTACCACATTATTCTTCCCAAGGCTGCATTAAGCTCAGCCCCAAACAGCCCTCTGGGTCAAAGCCTACATGAGGATAGTTGAACCAAAGTCTGCTAAAAGGAGCTCTTCAGTAGCATACAGAGGAAGAGATGGGAAGGGAAAAAATGAGGGGAAACAGACCAGACTGGGAGAGGGCTGAAAATGCTCTCAGGTCAAGAGGAACATTATCATTGCCATGAATCAAGTGGTTAACGGAGCTTCTAATAACAGCTATGTAAGGCCAAGGCTGAGAGTCTAGAGATGCACCACAGCAGAGATTTATGTCTTGAACTTTTTATTTTTAGATATTTGTGGATTTTCATGCAGATATAAAAAAAAAATACAGAAAAATTCCACATGGCCTTCACTGACTTTCCTCCGATGGCTCCACCTTATGTAACTACAGTACAGAAAAACCACCTAGAGGTCTGGACCAGGGGCTTGAGAAGTGAGGAGTCCTAGGGCCCGGGCGAAATGCCCACCCAGAGCCTGCATCATCCAAACTTCAGGCAGAGGTTTCCTCTGTGGGTCCAGCAACAAGCTGGCATGGTGAGGAAGGACACAATGGCATAGGGTCCCCTGGTTCCAAATTTGGGTGGCGGGTTTAAATGATTCACTTTTCTGTTATGATGTACAACTAATACTGAATTTATCCTTTTGTATGAGGCAACTGTACGTACTAAAAATTCAGAGACGTTTTATATACACATATACATCCAGCATGGGATCCTGAAAAGCAATAGCTGAATGAGTAGGAAGCTAGAAAATAAATAAGAAATGCTCAGAATGTATTGCTTTTGTTCAAGTAGCAATATTTAATGTCCTAATAATTTCTAAAATAAGTAACTATGACACTATCCTAGTGTTCTACTTCTTCAACCAATCTACAGACAAAACACAGAAGACTTCATTACAGCTTCAGACTTACATTGTAAATGTTATAAAACTTTACTTTATAAAAGTAACAAGAATCAGGGGGCGAGGGGAATGTGAAGCCTCCATAAGGCAAGAAATTTTGTTTCATGAAAAGAAATGATTAGCCTTAAATTGATAAACCAGCAGATGCGGGAAAGACAAATCCTTTTCCCTTTGTGCTTTCTGCACTGTCTGTGGTCCTTCATGGGCCAGCTTAGCACTGCATGGCATATCCCAACCCCAGGGACTGGAGCCTCCCAGTGCCTCTGGCCTCTAAGCACAGAGCTTGACTTCATACCTCTTGTAGATCACTTCTTTTTCTCAGGGTTAATTTTGAGTCAAACAGCAACCAGAAGTGTGTGCAAGTCCAGGCTTAGGTATTTAGAATAGTTTTGTGTGTGTGTGTTTTAAGCAATGGCAGTTTGTTGTTGGGGTGGTGGTGTGGAGACCAGAGTGAAGGGGGATTATCATGGGAAGCTGAACAGAGAGGACTTCATGGTGCCTTAGAATAATCCTATTCCTGTTGCCAGTTTGGATTCCAGAAGGAGTAAGTGACCCTGCTCAGAACAAACAGAAACAAGGAGCTTTGCAGGGAGCTTTTGGAAAGCACTCCTTCCTCTTATGGGTGAACTTCTGGAAACAACCATCTCTGTGCCACTAGAACACAAGCTAGGAAGCAAATAGCCCCAACTGTCCCCACCACCTGCTGTACAACCAAGAGCAGAACCTGCCTCAGGATGAAGCCCACACGTGGACAGCAGAGTACAAAGTGGCAAGAATGTCACTGTGCACCACCAATGATCCCACCCTAAAATCTACCCTCCTCTGGACTGCAGGTTTGGGGGCCAATGACTTTATTGGCCATCAGAGCCATTTTGAGACTGCATCTTTTTCTTTCATCAAGCATCCTAAACCAGTGGTCGGCAAACTCATTAATCAACAGAGCCAAGTATCAACAAATTGAAATTTCTATTGAGAGCCAAATTTTTTAAACTTAAAACTATATAGGTAGGTACATTGTTACTAACTTAATTAGGGTACGTGGTATTTTATGGAAGAGCCACACTCAAGGGGCCAAAGAGCCACATGTGGCTCCAGGGCGGAGGTTTGCTGACCACTATCCTAAACAATATCCATGACAATGGCTGCTGGGTGAAAGCAAGGGGTTCCTCGAGGAGGCACCAGCAGAGTGAATAAAGCCTTTCAGGCAGAACCACCACAGATCAAAGATGCCCACAGCCCTCTTATACCGGCCCAATAAGTCTGGATCTCATCCTAAGATTCACTTTAATGACCTCTGTGCTCGGGAGCACCGAGACCAGACACGCTCCAAGAGCAAGGTTGGGGGGAGATGGGGAGAGAAAGGTTACAGTGATCCAGGCAAGAAATTATGAAGTCTGACATTAAAGCAATGGCAGAAAGATGTCGAGGGGAACCCATAAGGAAAAACTCGACAGAACTATCATCCATACTGGGTGATGAGGTGAGGGAATGGAAGGCATCAAGACCACTCATGAATTTTCAACGCAGGCCACTGCCATTCTCTGGAAATGAAAAACTGGTGACGGTAAAATGAAGGAGAAAGCCGGTCGTGCTTGGGACATCCAAGTGAAGATGACGGGAATCCGCGGTGTGTACCCACAGCTCACGCATTCGTCCCACGTTTACTGAAAAGCTCCTACGTGCCTGGCACCGTCCGCAGCTGAGCAAGACCCGCGGCCTCGGTTCTAGAGCTCCCCATCCCGGAGGGCAGGCAATAATAATGGATAAAGCCAAAACCGGTTTGGCTCAGTGGATAGAGCGACGGCCTGTGGACTGAGGGGTCCCGGGTTCCATTCCGGTCAGAGGCATGTACATTGGTTGCGGGCACATCCCCGGTGTGGGGTGTGCAGGGGGCGGCTGGTTGATGCTTCTCTCTCATCGATGTTTCTGGCTCTCTATCCCTCTCCCTTCCTCTCTGTAAAAAATCAATAAAATATATTTAAATAAATAAATATTTACCAAAGTCATATCTTCTAAAAATAAAACTAAAAAAAAATAATAATAATAATGGATAAAGCGCCCAGTTAACTCCAGGGGAGGACTGAGCGCGGGAAGGGCTGGGCAGAGGCGGAGTCACGGAGGACCAGGGAGGCCCGGGCCCAGGACAAACGGCAGCAGGACGGCGGGCCCCGGGCGGGAGCCGCACGGAGGGAAGCCGGCAGCGGCGGGGACACAGAACTCAGGTTGGCTCGTCCCAGGGCCGCGCCTGGGCCCCGCGGAGCCCGGGCCTCCCCTCCCGAGCGCAGGTATCTCACCTGGAGCCGATGAACGACACCCGACTGACCGAGTACCCCGCCACGAGGAAACCGTTCTTGGCCTCCAGTCTTGCCAGCCAATCGTAGAGCAACTCACGCTGATTGACAGGTCCCGTAGACCAATCACTGGCTCCTGTAGACGGGAATTAGCGAGCCTGAGGGAGGAAGCCCGCGCTAACGGTAGCTAAGGACGCACCAGGCTCATACGGCGCCTGAGGGGCGCCAGCGCCTCCTCCAACCCGGTCCAACAGTCGCCCGCTCCTTCTTTCTCGGAATTGAGAAGGCTGAGCAGCGCGGAGCTCGCCTCTCAGCTGCCTCGCCCTGGAGGCGGGACGACTCCCTCACGGACCTAGCGCGCCTGCGGGGCCGAGGACTGAGAGAAAGACTGCGGCGCCTGCCTGTGTTGGGTCGGCGTCCGCGGTCTCCACCGGCTCTCTCGGCACCGGCGGCGGAGACGGCCCCCCGGCACGAGCGCCGGTGACCCGCGCTGAGCCCGCCCTGAGCTGAGTGTTAACTGGAGGAGTCCCCTTTCACAGGCTAAGTTTGCGAGGCGACGCCGGGACGAATTCGGCCCATTGTGCAGACGCGGCTGAGGAGGCTTGGAGGTCCGCACTTTGCAGCCCCATGCAGAGACCCGCCACGAGCCAGCCCAGATTTTTCTCTCCGCTCGCCTGCAGCTACGGCACCGTGCGTGCACTTCGCCAGTCCCTGCCCTCTTCCCCGCTCCTCGCCTCTCTACAAAATTACTAGTCTGGGGGAGGTCAGGCGGCGGGTCTCAGGGATGAACTACAACTCCCATGAGGACCTGGAACCCTGCAAGCCCGTTGAGGTTCAGCCCACCTGCGCTGGAATTCCATTGGCTGGCTCAACTCCGAGCTGGGAGTCCTGATTGGTTGAGGGGTCTGAGGCGACAAATTCCGGAAAGGGGAAGAGCAGCCAACATGGCGGCGGAGCTCGGCGGCTCGGGCCAGCAACTGTCGCAGGAGATGATGGAGGGTGAGCAGCCCGGCGGGGCGGCGACCGAAGGGCCCAGAGGGTGAGGGGTGGCGGCCCACACTGGTCTCCCCCGGGGGACAGTAGGCGTCCCGCCTCCGGCCGCGGCCCAGACCCTGCTGCGCGACCCATGACAACTGCTGGCCCGCTCAGAGAGGCGGGGGTTGCCGGGAAGGCGCGGCAGCCCCGGAGGCGCTGGACCCCGGGCCTAGGGGACCACGGCGGCGCGAGCCGTGCCTATGAGTGGGGGCTGACGGCGCAGTGGTTTCGCAGCCCGAGCGCCCACCAGCTAGTTGGAGCCTCGCACTGAACCTCTGGCCTGACCCGCGGGTCGGTCCCTTTTGCAACTAATCGGGAAACGGGCAGGGCGCCGTGGGACCTGCCCGAGTTGGTTCATTCGCGAGCGTGGCGGCGGCGGCGGCGGAGCAGGGTTCTCTCCAAAGCGAGTGGGCTGTGGGGAAGGGTGACAGACAGCCGAGAGATTGTAATAGAGCACCGGTACCTGTTTACAAAGTTATCACAGTTAAGCAAAGACTAAATCCAACTCTTCCACTTTGTTGAAAATATGATGTGCATTTCCATACATGTAGTTCTATTCCACTTGGAGAATCAGTTGTTCTTGAGTGCTTATGTGTTGGTTTCATGGAGGATACAGTGCTTGTGCCTGGCAAGGCAGGTTTCCTCCTGTCTGTCTGGTATGTAAGTGCTAGGGGAGAAAGGGGCGGGGGCGGTGAAGGAAGAGCTGGCATGTATTTGGGAGTGATGGCTGCACAACCAAAGCCAGCTCCAAGTTGAACGTTAAAAGTCCAGCCAGGTTGGAGATAGATTGGAGGAAAGATCATAGGTCATTTCTGGCAAAGGAAACCACCTAGTCAAAGGCAAATGGTGTGCAAGAACCTGGCCTGTTTGGAGGAGAGTTTGACCAAGGGTGGCATTCATTTTGGTTGAGAGTAGAGGATGGCAAGAGAAAGTCATGGATGGGATGGGAGAGTTCAGGCTCTAAAATTTCCAAATTCACCCTAGCCAGTTGTTCAGTGGTTAGAGCATCCAATCATTGACGGAAGGGTCTCAGGTTCAATTCTGGTCAAGGGCACGTACCTCCGTTGCAGGTTGGATTCCTGGCCCGAGTAGGGACATATGCAGGAGGCAACCCATGGATATCTCTCTCACATTGACTTTTTTTCTTTCTGTGTCTCTCCCCCTTCCTTCCACACTAAAAATCAATGGGAAAAAATATCCTCAGGTGAGGATTAACAAAAAAATTAAAATCTCCAAATTTTCAAACCTCTTTTATTCATGCTGCCAATACCTTGAGCTAGCTCATCGTCCCCAATGCCCGAAAGTCACCTCACATGCTAATCCTGTCCCATACCCCAGATCCTCTGTAGTCCTCAGAATAGAGTCCCAGGTTTCACGTGGGCTGTCTCTCATTAGCTAAGCCCCTCCCACCCAGAGCTGAGCCTCACCAGATCTTGGCCCAGTAGAACTTGCTCTCCTGTAGCCTTGGCTTAGTGCTTTTGCTTGGCAATGCAGCTTTCCTCGCTATCTGAAAGTGAAATGCTCCTATGAAAACTTTCAAAGCCAAAAGCAATAAAGTGAAGAGGCAGTTATCTTAGGGCACATCTTGCTAATGGATGCACAGAATCAAGATGAAGCATAGACACTCACAGATACAGTTCAAAGCTATGGCATCTTGATGCTGAGATGCCGGGTATAGTCCCTGGGGAAGGAGCATGGTGGTACCATGCTGGCTGGTTGGAGTTCAAGCTGCCTCTATTAGAGCTCATTGCAAAACAAAATGGTGCTATTTTTGTTTTTCACATTTTTTCATGAAAGAAAATTCTCTTTACAGTTCTTTTATTAGTGAAAGAACTAATGTAGTTATTTCTTAAAGATGACATGGCATAAAGTGAACTTTTGGGAATCAGGGAGTACCTGTAATTAATTTATTAAGTGTTTACTGCTTTTATTTATTAAAAGCTAACTGCTTCTGTGCCTTCTCTAATTTAATTCTGTTCACTAAGATATACACAGATAATAGTTTAATAAAAAAAATAAAATAAAATAAACACTAAGATATAGTTACGAGCTCCCTTCTGCAGATTTGAAGGCTGAGGTTTGGAAAAGGGAATAACTTACCAAGCTGTGTTTCTAGGGTCAAGATGTAGACTCAGGAAGAGCCATTGGCATTCCAGGAGTTTTTGGAGTCAAAGATCAGATTTGGATTTTAGAATCAGATCAAATTCTCTGACAATGGAGAATAGCTTAGACAGGGTCAGACAAATCACAGAAAGACCGGTTAGGAGGCCCAGCATGAGCCCAGGACACAAGTAATGAGTAGCTGAGCCAAAGCAGTTGCCAAGGGCAGGGAAGAGGAACAGGTGTGGAAGTTTTGGGGGTGGATTTCATAAGGATATGTTTTGTCCAGCAGTTCTTTCCTAGATGCTTCCTTGCTTACTAGGCTCAGTGGAGATACAAAAATGAAATAGAACTTTCTTCCCCTCTATAGATAAGTTGGACTCAGGAACAAGAAATCTTTCAGTGTAGTTGATAATTCCAAGTAAGTTCTAAGTGCTTTGGGGCTTCTAGACCAGCGTTTTTCAACCGCTGTTACACGGCACACTAGTGTGCCGCGAGATGTTGCCTGGTGTGCCGTAGGTGCAGACAAGACAAGAATTTTATAATTTTTTCACTATTTTGTTTACTTAATATTTCATAATAAAGTAATTATAAAATACTTTCTTTGTGTTTATTTGATTCCTATTCAAGAGAATTACTTTATATATAGTCAATATAGGCACAGAGTTAAATTTTTTAACATTTTCTAATGGTGGTGTGCCTCGTGATTTTTTTCATGAAACAAGTGTGCCTTTGCCCAAAAAAGGTTGAAAAACACTGTTCTAGACAAACTTCCAAAAGAGGTCATGAATAAAGTTAGGAGAAAGGAACATTACTTTACAATTTTGCCAATGAATTTTTACCAATCTGCCACATTTCATCATTGCCTTATTTATTAATTCAAAAAGTATTTATTTGCCAGCCCTTGAAAGCTTTGAGCTGGCTCACTGTGTGCTGAGGGTTAGCATCTGAGACCTTTACGGGGGGCAGTTAGCACTATCGGCCGTCTTTTCCTTCTTCATTAGAGCTCCTTGCCCACAGTCTGATTTGAGTTAGTCTTGATTTCTTTCAGAACGTGGGCCTGTGAACTGGGCTGGTTTTCTTGACCAAATGAAATGGATAGTGGAGCATGGATGAAGGTATGTGGTGGAAGGGTCACAATGGTCCCCTCTACACGGATATCCAGGCTTCACTGCATTTTAGCACTAGTACATTTAATCGCAACATCCCAGGGCATTCAGAACACCTGGCGACTCCTCATGAGCTACTTGAGGAATAATGTGATACTCACCTTCTCGCCCATGTGGCTTCCCTGCCCCCCTCCTACCTTACCCCCAGATTTCCATGCCACTGTATAGATGGTACCTGGGACATGAAAGATACTCAAATGTTCATTGAACTGAATTCCACAAATGTTTTTAAATGAAGTTTTTTACTTACAACTGGATGTCTGTCTGTTATATGTACTTCAAAGAGAATATGATGTGGATGGGAATTCTTATTGATCTGTGTGGGTTCAGTTGACAGGCGGGTCGAGTCTGAAGAATCAGGCGATGAAGAAGGGAAAAAGCAGAACAGCGGTATAGTGGCAGACCTCAGCGAGCAAAGCCTGAAGGATGGAGAGGAGCGGGGGGAAGAAGAACCAGCAGGTACCTTGCCCAGTTAAGAACCTTCATCACCAAAGGGGTGCAGGCAGTGTTGCAAGTAATCTGTCTCCCCCTTCCCAAGGTGGCAACGTGTGTCATCCTGGGGAGGACCACTGTACTGTGTTGGTCTGCTGGTGCCACAGAGGCCCCCCGTGGGCTAGGAACAGAGCCCATTGAGGCGTTCCCCAAACTAGCTGATTGCCAGCACTTGCAGGCAGAGTGCACCTTTTCTAATTCCACTGAAGGCAAATACTAATAATGATATTGATACTAGTGCATCATTTGGGACAGAGTCAGAAAATCGTTTTATTAACCATATGTTCAGGATGAGATTTGCAGTAAACATATGGCTGACTACCATGCTCTGATGTCCTACCATAGTAATATAAACTGCTTTCAGAATAGCACTTTTAATGTCTTACAGAAGTCATTTCTTGAGTCCTTTTTCACAATTTTTATAGGCCTGAGGATGGACTTCTTCATTGCCCAGGTATTAGAGAAATCTTTTATGTAGAAAATGTACCAGTGGCCTCCTGTTGTTTTAGTGAATAGCAAGAACAGCAAAATGAATTTGGAGACAAGAGAAGTAGTTTTTCACCTCCCCAGCCATGATTTTAGCCCATTTGTTTGTTGCTTAAAAAATCAACTTACATTGAAAAGAATGAGAGTAGAAACCATCTGAATAGGAAAAAAAAAAACATGTCCAAGATATATTATTAGGTGAAAACAAATTCCCAAAAAGTATGCATGTTAAGATCTTGTTTTTATTTAAAAACTGTTAATAAAATGTGGTTTTACCTGCTCCAGAGAAAATGCCTCAAGCTGTTGTTGAAGGTGTTGCTGAAGAGCAGGTTTGTGAAGGCCTTGTACCTTCTGCATTTTCTAGGTTTATATACAGTTGTGGATATTCAAGGTAGTAATCATACATTTTACCTTTCTAGTAATAAAAACAACAAATTTATAAAAACCAAACAAATTTTTAAAACATCATTGTGCTCTCTGTGTCGGTGAAGATGACTGGTAACTATGGCAACCTAATTTTAAGGCAAAGGAGATTACCACAAAAGCACCAGTCACATTTCAGAAGTGCATTCGACATTCTGGAGATGATGTGGGTGGGATAAGTACATGGGAGTGACAGTGAAAGCTTTCATTGCTGTCTGACTGAGGTCTAGAAAGCCAAGCAGGTGGGAGCATCACCTGTCCTCACGTGTGAGCGCCTGCTGCTGTGCTGGACTGGAGAGCTGA
Organism: Pipistrellus kuhlii; assembly: GCF_014108245.1. Taxonomy (NCBI): domain Eukaryota; kingdom Metazoa; phylum Chordata; class Mammalia; order Chiroptera; family Vespertilionidae; genus Pipistrellus; species Pipistrellus kuhlii. Next base: position 30,595,066 of record NW_023425573.1, read on the forward strand.
TGAAGCTCTGCCATGGGCTTCCTCTCCCGGGCTCATGAACACAGGCTCACTACAACGAGCCCAAGGGCTCATGGCTCCAAAGTGGAACAACTGGATTTGACCCCGGTTATCTAAACTATCCATTCTTTCCTCCAAACTACTAACTGATTAGAAGTTCTCTGGGCATACACATTTTTGTAGTCCGTAGAGAAAGTAGGATTTGCTTCTACCTATATTTAAATCTTAAGTTCAAATAAAACAAATTCAAACATATCAACTGTTCCCTTTTACTTATTTTCCCTAATCATAAAATATGGTCAGTGCAGAATATATACAGAAAGATGTTCTAATCTAGTAACTATGTTTTAAAGGCTAAGCTGACCTTTTGGGGCCTGTCCTGTGCTGGATGGATTCAGACAGAACCCCTTTAAGCCATGTAACCACATGTCCTTGAGGAGCCTGGGACAGCCCCAGTTTCCACCAGGTGGCCCAGCATGATTGTCTGTGGTGCCCCTTTTATTCTAAAGCATCCTGGTTTGGACACTGAGTGACCGGAGTATATGGCCTTCATGGCATAGCCTCTCTCACTGCAGCATCCTGGGTCCTGATGGTGAATTTAGGCTGTCTTGGGGCAGGGCTCACCCCACCCAAGACAGCCTAAATTCACCATCAGGATGCTGCAGTGAGAGGCTATGCTTTAGAATAAAAGGGGCACCACAGACAATCATGCTGGGCCACATGGTGGAAACTGGGGCTGTCCCAGGCTCCTCAAGGACATGTGGTTACATGGCTTAAAGGGGTTCTGTCTGAATCCATCAGGACCGGGGAAGGGGCGGGGACGGGGGGTGGAGGGGGGGGAGGTAGCTTGGTTATATCTCTTGGTTTTGTTCAGCTTTTATTTAATTCTTGATATCTCATAAAGTTTTGGATAAACTGTAAAAGACCTTTTTTTTAAATCTAGCCACTATTGATCATTATGGAAAAGGTATGGTGAAAAGACTAGGAAGTGATTTCAGCTAGTGTGGGGCCAGTACTTCCTGATTAAGCTGGTCCTATGTCAAGTGCCCCCCTCTGAAGCCTCCATTCCAGGGGCCAGACTAAACTCAGGATATTGGAAGCTGCAAGCGAAGGGGCAGCAATGGGAGCCAGGCAAGACAGTAACAACCAGTTTACAGGAAATAGATGAGATGGCAGCCACACGCTCCAACCCAGAGAAGCTCTCAGGCAGCCTGGCTTCTTCAACAGCGGATTGGGGGAGCAAAAAGGGACTTTAGAGAAAAGCCATCCAGCCTCGATATATGACCTTCATATCCTAATTCAAGCAGAACTCACTCAGTGGGAGAAGAAATCTTAAAATAGTTGGTGAAATCAAGAAATTACTGTTAACTCTTTTTAAAAATTTAACCCTTTTAAACAATGCCTAGAGAGGGTCAGATTAAATGAAGATGGGGGGTGATGGGGGGAGGGGAACCTACTAATTTGAGATTTTGAACTCTGCAGCAAGAGTGGTTTTTGCAGCCCTCCTCGGCCATCGGATGTCCCAGGAGGCCCAGCCTATGGGGTGGAGGTCTCTGCTGCGATCAGCTCCCAGCCTCCCAGTCAATAAGTGTATTTAAATTATTCAGGAGGGCTGATCTGTCTGCTAAGCCATGCTTCATTCTCTTGTGCTCTTTGTAGAGAGAAGTGTTTGTAGATGCTGGGCCACTTTCTGAAGCAATAAAAGGCAGATCCTAGAACATCTGATATGCCTAGCATGTTCTATAGTCAAATGGCCTGACTTATTGCCACAGACTAAAGGGGGGGGGAAGCAGAGGCAGCATCTACTGAAGATCAGCCCTGGAGGCTGAAGTGTGCTGCTGGCCAGCTGCCTGCCACTCAAGCCCCATGGCCACCCGCTCACTTAATTCTGTTAAATATGTTGCTGTTCATTACACAGCTCTGGTTGTCACCAGAAGTGGGAAGTTGGTGGCCAGCCTCAGGCCACATTTCCTTTCTCAGGATGCTCTGCAATACAGATAGCTGAATTCAGGAAACTCAGAATGCTGGAAAGATGACCACGGCTGGAGTAGGGTGTTACTTAGCCCTCTGTTCCATCAAGATCCTCAGGTGTCACCTGTTGGTGTCTCCTCTGCATTGCAGTCCACTCTGCGCCAAGAGGCCTGCGTGTCAGCTTTTCACCGAGGCTGGCTGCTGCCTCCTGCCATGGGAACTCTGAGTGGGCTCTTTTTTCCTCTCTCACTTTTTCAGGACAAGAGCTGCCTGTGGATATGGAAACCATTACCCTGGACAGAGATGCAGAGGTAATGCTTCCTGCTCCACCCAGCCTCAGTGGGCATGGTGAGAGACCACTCTGACCATCAGGTTATCTTTTATGAAGGTGCCAGATTAGTAAGTGATCCCCTAGAGGAGTTCGTCTAAGCCTCTCTTGGGTGGGTTAGATTCCCTGGGTTCTTACTGTTTTTTAATAGCACTGATTTGAATTTCATTTCTGTTTGCCACGTTGTGGCAAATGAAGCTCCTTTGACTCATAAATCAATAGATCCAGTGATTACATTATAAATGTGGGGTGCTAACATTCACATCTAAAAAGCAGTCATAATCCAAGGCCTGCAGAAGTACCTATTGCATAATAACCAACCATGTGGCCTCTGGCGGTGCCATGCTGGGTGTACCTTCTTGCACCTCCTTTTGCGCTAGGGGTTAGAGAGAAGAATTTTATATACCGCTCATTTGGAGGGTTAGTTTTACATAAAATTGATAAATCGTAGTTAAACCCATGAGCATCTTGAAGTTCACCTCCTTGTCCCTGTCACCTATCTGCTGCAGACTCCTGTGTGGCCTGTGTGGCACTGGCTCACCTATTCTCCTCACCCTCATGTCCACTCCCCAGTCAGGCCTCTCTGTAGTTCCTGTTCTAAGAAGCAGGGCTCTAGGAAGTAGGGCTCTGGGCACTTCCCTGCAGCTAAGTTCAGTTTCTTCTGTTTCAGGACATTGACTTAAATCACTACCGCATTGGAAAAATTGAAGGATTTGAGGTTCTGAAGAAAGTGAAGGTGAGAAGAAGGTCTGTTCTTTCGTGTGAAGTGATTTTGTAATAGTCCAGAGCTTGCCCCACCCTCAGAGTGTAGGTACATCCATAACTGAGACTCACCTCCTGCCGGACTGTGCCACCTACATCAGGAACCATGTTGAGCATATTTGACTTGAACGTAGCAGTTTTGAGGAGTAGTGCAGGCGGCTGTGACTCGGCCCCGGTTCAGGCAGCGGCTCAGACCCACTGCTGCTTGCAGATCCTCAGTTCAAGGCTTGCCTGCAGCTGAGCCCGCTTCAGACTGTACAGTCCTGAACTCACCTGAGCCCAAGGGTTCACTCTGTCACGAAACAACATACACCCAAACTGACGAAACCCTCCCTTACTGAGTAGGACTGCTTGGTGCAGGGCCTGTCTGCAGCCTTCCTGTGGGTGTCTTCCATCCTCCCCATGCCAGCCCCTTTCTAGAAAACAACGGGAGGATGAAATCCACATCCTTCTACCCTAAGGTTTTCCCATGACCTCCCCGCTTGTTGCCTATGTCAAGTGTTCTTTTTCCAACCCTCCAGACTCTCTGCCTCCGTCAGAATCTAATTAAGTGCATTGAGAACCTGGAGGAGCTGCAGAGCCTTCGAGAACTGGATCTCTATGACAACCAGATCAAGAAGATAGAGAATCTGGACACACTAACAGAGCTGGAGTGAGTCCTAAGGCCCAGGGATGGCTTAGGGGCTGACCAGTGTCCCCAGAACCAATCTCTGCCCTGGCTCAGCCCTAGAGAGGCCACCTCTGCCTTTGGGTCCTACTCCAATCCTGGCTCCATCGGTGGCATCAACTTGCCCAGTCCCAATCTGCAAATCAATCTCTGGGTAGAGACTGCTGGTTGGTCCTATCAGTAGGGGATGACATGGTGTCTGCCTTCGGTGCAGTCCTGTGAGCGGGCGCTGGGGGCTCTGGAGGCTGTTCCTGGGAGGGGATGCTACCCTTAAGACAGTTATATTCTGAGTTCTGTGTGGCCTGTGCTCTTAAAAAATAATTGTTTTGCTCATTCCAGGATTCTAGATATTTCTTTTAATCTACTGAGAAACATTGAAGGGGTGGACAAGTTGACAAAACTGAAAAAACTCTTCTTAGTCAACAATAAAATAAATAAAATTGAGAACTTGAGTAACTTATGTCAACTGGAGATGCTGGAGCTGGGATCCAACCGCATCCGGGTAGGTGCGGGCATGGCCTGGGGTACAGGATATATATTTTCCATTTGTTGTGATTTTTTTCTCCCCCAGAAACGAAAGTTATTTTTTAAGAAAAAATACTAACTAGGATTAGTATTAATAAGAATATGTGCCCAAATGGAGTGCCTAGCCTTGCTGCATGTAGGTTTCGCTTGCTCTTCATCCCAGTCTGAGCTAAACTCATAGCAAACAAACTCAGTTACCAGTACATTCTGCCTGAGGTGAACTGATCAGCCCCAAACACTTGGATTGTGTTTCTGACAATCCTGCCTGACATGAGCATGTCCGAGCAAAGGGGCTGACAGCAACCTGACCTCCACCAGGGCCACAGGAAGCCTGTGCTTCCCACTGGCCTTGCTAAGCAGCTTGAGCTCAGGTATCTTTGAGCACTTCTTCCCCTCCATTCCTGGGAAAAGTAGCCCTCCGTATGGCTTTGGAAGTTTACGGCAGACAGTGGTCAAGTCCGGCTTGGCCCTTGAGAGTTGGGCAGGACCCAAACAAAAGAGCTGGCTGTATGAGGACAGACACTATTGGTGGTAATGTGGCCACAGACAGCAGAGCCGTATGTTTAAAACTAGAGAGCAGTCATGTCAGTATTTTATTAAGTGTCTCTGTGGCACCTTCCAAGAGAGGTGGCTTGTCACAAATTACCACAGGCTGTAGCTGTTAAGGGTGCCCTCCCCTGAATCTCTATCCTCATCCCCCCACCCCCCAAACAAGTCCTGCTGCGATGGGCAGATAGCTGCACCTCGTGCACTTGCTATGGTCACCATCGTGCTAGCATGCCCTGACTGAGAGGAGAGGAGGGAGACAGATCTGGTCACTGCACGTTCATTAAACCTTGCTGTGTCCAGGTGCGTAGAGAAAGGAGAGTGGGGAATGAGGAAGAGGGGCACAGCTGGATCCTGTGTGAGGGCTCATTTCTGGGGAGACTGAAGCTGGTGGGGTACATTGTAATCAAACCCCACATAGACTAACAGAACAATGTCAGCTCAGAACAGGGAGGACTTGAGAAATCTGATTCATGGACGTTGGAAGTGAGTCTGAGAGACAGGCTTCAGACCCTCTGCCTATCCTGTTTTTTCATTCTATACTTTCAAGTAAAATTTTACTAGAAAGGTTCCAGATTGAGACTTGCCTGACACCTCAAGACCAAGTCCATAGAGTGTTGTCCCTTCCCCTGGGAAACAGGATGGCTGCACTGTGACAGCTGGTCCTCTGTCTGTTTTACAGGCCATCGAAAACATCGACACGTTAACCAATTTGGACAGTTTGTTTTTGGGGAAAAACAAGATCACTAAACTTCAGAACCTGGATGCACTCTCCAACCTGACAGTCCTTAGTATACAGGTATTGAACCAGCTTGCCCCACCTCCATCCCCCTATCCTGAACCAGCAGGGCCTACATGGTCTCCTAGCCAGCCAGAGCTGCTCCTTGGCACAGTTTTCTCTCCCACTGTGCCCATGATCAGCACTGCATTGCGAGCAGTTGAAGCATTAGATCTCATATGTGCATATGCTCCTGTGAACATATGCATGTTAGACTAACACTTCATCCTTTTATGGATCATGTTCTTTTTCCTGATAAAAGTTCCTGGTGGTTTTTAGGCAAAGGCGCATCTTTAGAAGGATAAGTTGTTCAAATGTTTCTAGCGCATTTGGCTCAATGGTGGGTGAGGGTCCTACTCTGCGTTTGGGATCAGTCAGCACTTGAATATTGCCAGGCTCACTTGTCCTTTTCTGTTAAAAGCCATTGAGGGGAATCAGACCAGGGAGCTGGGATGTGATGGGTGTTCTGGTGACATGGAATGGGTGTGGGAGAGCTTCATAGTTCAATTTGAGTTACAACATATCGTGAAAGAAATAAGAATTTATTTTAAAATATTCAGTGATCTTGACATCTGAACTACTAAGCTGATTTTCAGACCCTCCCTGAGTACATCTAAAAACAGTAACTTCTTTGCATAAAAACCTTCAACCTTCATGCATAAATTATAGCCCAGGACAACAGATTGGAAATGCTGACCTTTCTCTTTTCATAATCCGATGCTGGTCTGTTTTATTTTTTTGTTTTATTTTCTTAATTAAGGTATTATATGAGTACATATCTTTCCATTGTGCTGGTCTGTTTTAAGTGGAATGCCCAATTGTCCGAATTCTCCAACAAGAGAAGCCTTTCCTAAAAGCTGTTTTATCTCCTGCCCTACACATGATTCTGACGGCTGTTGGCTCTCCCTCGCAGAGCAACAGGCTGACCAAGATGGAGGGTCTACAGAGCCTGGTGAACCTGAGAGAGCTGTACCTCAGCCACAACGGCATCGAGGTCATAGAAGGCCTGGAGAACAACGTAAGACATCCTCTTGTCCATCTGGGCGGGTGGCCACGGGGCTTGAGTGGCAGGCAGCTGGCCAGCAGCACACTTCGGCCTCCAGGGCTGATCTTCAGTAGATGCTGCCTCTGGAGGTTTCTCTTAGAGAACCTTCCAGTCCTGCAGTCAGAGTGACCCCTTACCGGCAAATGCAGGAAAGTCCCCTGAGTGAGCCCTAAACCAGTGCTCCCACCACGGCCAATGTCTTATCAGCACAAGCAGTGAGGGCCTCCAGCAGCACTGTAGGCATTTGCTACGGTGTAAAATCCAAACCCTACCTGCTCGTGTACACCCCTGTACTCCCTTCCCCCATACCACAGAAGCCAGCAGGAGTCAGCAGCTGTTCTTCTCCTGCCTTCTCCTGACCACTGCACTTCCCAGCCTGTAAGGGACCATAGGGACAGCTCATCTCAGCTGCCCAGGATGAGTGGCAATCCCAGTCATTCCTGCACATTTCTTCTTCCTTCTCACCATACCTGGTAAGGACAGGCCTGTCCACACTCTTCCACAGCCCCCACCCCTGGTCTAATCCTGCTCAGCCCAGCACAGCCTCAGGTGCATAAAGGCAGGACAGCCTCAGGTGAATGGGTGTGGGGGGTGGATTCACCCAGAGCTTCTGCAGAAACCTGGCCCTCCTAGGCTGCCTGCAGACTAACTGCTTTTCTCAGAGCAGCATTCAAGCAAATAATGTACTTTGCTCGTTCAATTTTACTGGGTGCTTTTGTTCTCTTCGATTGTCAGCAGTGTCACCTGACTGTTCACTTACTACTGCAGACAGCCTTTAGGTCAGGAAAGGCTCCTCCTTCAGTCTTTGCCTTAGCCCCTGGACTTAGTTACCATGAGTAATGTTTGGGGGAAATGTATTACCAACATCTACATAAAATGTGGGGAGAGTTAGAATTTGCTTGTGGAAGTTTAGTTACCTTCCTCTGTACTTTGAGGCATAGTTCTGAGAGGTGGGACTGTGGATGGAGGCCATGGGACTGGAGATGGGCATGCTCATGTGGTCATGGAAGCCCAGGCTGAGGAGCACCCCCCCCCCCCATGGGTGAGTCAAGAGGTTAGGACTCCCTAAGCATCTAAAACAGAACAGAAACAAAGCAGTTGTGGCTCTGAAGGTAGTTACCTGATTGTAGATTGGTCCTGATCAAGGGATTCTTTCCTCAGGATTGCTAATCAGCTAGAGGTCAAATATTCACTCATACTTCTAAGTTTTATCTCCTCACCGACTTGGCATTTATTTTTGTGGTGGGAGGTAAGACAGTAAATGAAATGGCAAATCCCCTGTCCCAACACCACAAACAGTCCTGCTCCCAGCACCTTGGTGCTCCTCTGCTCTGCTGTACCCTCCATGCACTGGGTATTCCTGCTGGCCTGGCCTGAGCTTCACACCTGTCCCCCTGCTGGAAGTCGGAGTCTCAGGTGCCTGCTCTCCCCGCTTTCCTTTTGTTTTGCAGGGTGGGGAGAGATTCTTACTGGTTTGATCTCAAAACATTGTCCAGCTCCCCAGAAAAACATGAGGTGTTGAGTGCCTGATTCCCTGTCCTCAGAGCCAGGACCCCACTCTGCTGCTCAGCCTGTGCACCCAGACAGCGCAGATACCAGATCCTGCCATGTTTCAGGCTACTTTAGCTCTACTGGTTTCTGCACCTGCACTGAGAACTACAGAACATGGGAATGGCTGGGAGACCCACCCTCAGGAACATGGACCAGCCTGTCCCTGCCATGCACCTACTGTGCACCCAAGGGCTGCCCACAGGCCCCTTTTCAGTCCCTATTTGCTCTGAAGCCCCCTGTGTGCTACAGGCACTTGCCAGGCTAAGGGCACATGACGAGCCCTGCACAAGCACCCCAGCTTCAGCTGTCACTGCTCTACCCCAGGTGGGACATGGGGTGCGGAGAGGTAGGGCTGGGCCCACAAGGAGTCAGACACCAAGGCCAGAGTGCTCTGAGTCAGCGGAGCTGCTGTCCGTGTGCTTTAGGGACAGGCGGGGTCATTTTATTTTACTGGGACATTCTTTAACTTGCCCTTAAACTTGGAAGGGTTTGGCATCATTGTCCCATGGTCCAGTAGAGAATGGGAGAAGGGACCTGGTCAGAAACAGAGGGATGAAACAGTTACCACATACTTTCAGAGTTCTGGGCACTGTCCTCTGCAGGGCTGAGCTCCAGACTCCTTTCTCATCGCCTCTCTTCCATCGGCTGCAATTCCAGGCCAGCCAGACCCCTCCCTTAGTCCCCAGGCTTCCCCTGCCCCTCCTCCTGGTGGCTTTTCCTTAGATAGGACAGCCTACTGCAGGACCGTAGGCTTGGGGCTTGACTGCCCCCTCCACCACCTACACCTGTGCCTGTGCAGTTTCTTACCTTGGACCAGCCCAGGCTCCTTCTTCCTGAATGAAAAAAATGCTATTCTAAGTAGTAGTGTCGGAGGGGCCCTTGAGATAAGCACTAAATCTCAGGTGCTCCATACAGCCCCAGGGGCCAGGCCTCCCTTTGCTTTTTGACAGGGGCTACTCTGACCTTCCCAGGACTGTCGCCTCACTGGGTCCTTGTGGATAGGCATCTGGGAGCTCCGGGCTCACGTCTAACAGAACCAGTTTGAAATCCCAGTGATATCGAGAGCTGGGTGATGTGGTTGTGTGGATGCTGTGTAGTGGGCGGGGTGGAGGACCTACAAGCAGTGGGCAGGGATCATCATCCTATCAGCATGCCTCTGTCCTGCAAGGGCAGCTGGCCCACAGCTCTGAGCTATGTTCATGGCCACGCAATCACCATTGAACTGAGGTATAACCAAGACAAACTTTTCTTCCCTATTTAGAACAAACTTACAATGCTGGACATTGCAGCAAACAGAATTAAAAAGATTGAAAATGTCAGCCATCTAACAGAGCTGCTGGAATTCTGGGTAAGTTGAGCACCCTCTGGGGTGAGTGAATGAAGTGGTCAATGAGTGTGGAGCCTGCAGCCCTGGACCTAGCATTCAGGATGACAGGGCTCACGGGTGATGGGGTGCGAGCTGAGATGGGCATGTGCAGAGGTTGGAGGCTGGTGGCGGCATTGTATGTGCTTGTGGCATCAGCATCACCAGGAACTTGTTAAAGATGCTGCTCTCTGACCCCACTATACCCGACCAGCAGACTGGGTGATTGCAGTACACCTGGAAGAGAGATCAGGTCTCTCCAGAGGGCCCTGTAGCACAGAGAAGATGGGTGGGTGTCCTCTCTGCACACTCTGGAATCTGCCTCGAGCTGTCTCGCGGCTGCAGGTGTGGCTTAGGGAGTTTATTACAGTCAGTTGGAAGAGAAAACAGATGTCAGGCGTCTGGACACCCCTCTAAACAGGTTGCAAATGATGGCAAAATTGTCCTCAGTGTCAGGATCCTGTGCGTGTTACAGCATGTTTACTTCTGATCCCTAAGCTTGTGTCCTGTGGGGTCGTTGCCCATAAACTCTCTGATTCTGTGAAGTGAGTATTCTCGATTTGGTCACTCTAGCCCCGTAGTCGGCAAACTGTAGCTCGCCAGCCACATGCAGCTTTTTGGCCCCTTGAGTGTGGCTCTTCCACAAAATACCACGGCCTGGGCGAATCTATTTTGAAGAAGTGGCGTTAGAAGTTTAAATTTAAAAAATTTGTCTCTCAAAAGAAATTTCAATCGTTGTACTGTTGATATTTGGCTCTGTTGACTAATGAGTTTGCCGACCACTGCTCTAGCCCAAGATGCGTTTCGGGTCTTAAGGCATGATTCTTCCTCCTCTGACCATGCTGTGGACCCTGCTGGTGTCCTGGCGGCTTTCCTTTCCTTAAAAGGATATCCAAGTGTCCCTAGTCCACAGGTTGCCCACGGTGAAAATGTCCCTCACTCCTTATTAAAGCATTGGGCCTGGGGTAGCACCAGAGTATGTCAGAGAGGCCCAACCAGACCACAGTGTAGGTGTGCTGGGCTGAGCACACAGGGAACGTGTGCTGCATCCTGAGGGAAGGTGTGGCTGCTGGAGGGCTGGGTGCATTGCACTGAGGCATTTTGGCTCTGGGGAGACCAAAGAACCACACAGAGAAACCAACCACAGACAAGACCTGCACCATGAAAGAGGTGGGTGCTGGCAGGTTTTGGGACACAGCTGACACTTAAGTAGAGTTTCTGAAGTATGGGATTCCTCTGCATGCTTTGCCAAGGGACAGCACATGGGACCTGAGCTACCTGGGAGGGAGGCAAGCTCACGAACGCTGGAGATTGGCTAGCACCTGGCCCGGAACACAGCAATGCTATTCCTCAGACTACCAGGCAGACAGTAAGCACAGGCAGCTGCCTCTGTGGTGTCCAGACAGCTCTCCCATCCGACTGACAGTTACGCCAGCCTGAGAAGCAGGCAGTGTTGCCAGTTTCACAGCTGAGCAGTCAGATTCCAGTCAGATGGAGGGCGCCTGCATGTCAGGGAGAATGTGCTTATATGACTATCCGATGAGGTGATGTTCAGACATTAAAGACAGCCATACAGAGCTGCCATTTGAACGCTGGGCAGAAGCAAACAGGCAAGTCACAGAGGAAGAAGTAGCAGTTGCTTGTAAATACATATGCATTTTCTGTCTCAAGTCTGTGTGCGTGTTTGTGTGTGTCCTCCCAGATGAACGACAATATCCTCGAGAGCTGGAGCGACCTGGACGAGCTGAAGGGAGCCAAGAACCTGGAGACAGTGTACTTGGAGGGGAACCCCCTGCAGAAGGACCCACAGTACCGACGGAAGGTGATGTTGGCACTGCCCAGCGTGCGGCAGATCGATGCCACCTTCGTCAGGTTCTGACCCTCCTCGCCCTCACTTGCTTCTTTCTCCAAAAGAACTTCCTGGCCACGGTTTTTTAATCCACCCGTTGCTCCTGAAATCATCACTATCAACGGTCACAAACCAATGGCAATAAAAAGGCACTGAGTGATCCCTGCCGTGTGTACTGCCAGTCACACTTTGGGAGGCATTGCTGTTCCATGTACCACACGGTCTCCCGTTGCTCTGTGTCCTCTGAGGGAGGTCACTCAAGCATCCGTGTGCTGCTGGGGTATTCAGGGGCCGTCCCAGTGGCCTGAAGCCTGTCAACCCAGAGCTTTCTAGTCTTGTAGACCAGTTGATGCCAGTGTTTTAAAAATGATATTTAAGAACCAAACTGCGTAAAGTGTGGCTCAGCTCTCTGTGCTGTGACCCTCAGCTCTCTTAAAGAGCAATGTCGTGTGCAGGCCCTGCTCCCCTGTTCCCCCGGCCCCTGCATCCTATGGCCCTCTGAGGTCATGTTGCCACTGACAGAAGGTAAACCCACCTGAGGCTCCTCAAAGACTTTCTGCAAAGAGCTCACCTCTGACCACCTGCAACATTGTCTCCCACTCTGACCACATCATCATGTTGATTCGTGTTTTACAAAATTTACCTCAACAGCCCCAGGGGTCTGAGTCAGCCTACATAGACCTTGTCATCCCAGGGTCTCAGATTTCTCCTCTGCAGAATGAGGACCCACACGCAGTCACCACAGGTCCCTGTGCTCCCCACTCTTCAGAGCTGCCCTGTCCAGTATCCGGACCATGTGCTGCCACTCGTGGCTGGTTCAGTTCACAGTTAACTTCGTTTAAATAAAGTGGAATTTAAAATTCAGTTTCTTGGTTGTGCTCGGCACTTCCCAAGTGCTCAGTAGCCACAGCTCTCCAGGGCAGCCCATCTGACTGTCACCGTGCCCTCCTGGCCAGCACTGCCCTAGGTCCTGTGACACCGCCGTGCACAGGCGGCCCTAGGAGCTGGGAGTGCATTGGAGCTTTCGGGGCAGTGGTGATCCATGGCCAGGAAAGCCATAAGCATGGCAGTGATTGCCCTAAGGTTGAAGGCAATGTCCGAGTCCTGATTTTAATCTTGGCCAAAATAAACCATGCAACCTGATCGTGAGTGCCTATTGAAGAGCAAGCTCCTCAGTAGGAAGAGAAGGGGCTGGGTAGGATGGGGCCCCTTGGGATGGTGACCCAGCACTCTGCCATCAACCAAAAGAGACGCGTTTAGACACAAGGGTTCGGGATTGGGGTGCCTGTGTTGAAAAAAGTTATTCCACCCCAAAAAGGACATACTCCAAGGAAGGAACTGAAAAGGGAGGAATGTTCACCCTGGAAAAGGGAACAATAAAGTTTGTAGGAAAAGAGAAGTTTAAAGTAACCTCTAATAGAAATCAGTTATGAAACAGCCAACTCGCAACTCGGAAAAATAAAAAATCTTCCAGCAAAAAAGACAAGGAGGAGATTCAAGGAGGGTGGGGGGCAGAGGTGAGGCTGTCAATCTGTCCAGCCTCATATCCTCATGGGATCAAAAAAGACAAGCCCTGGGGTGGAGGGGAGACTCGGGCTGTGTCACAATTGAAATCCAGTGTTTGTTCTTTCACATTTGAAAGTTACACAAAAAGGTTGAAGGGAAACGTGCTATAAATCCACAATGCTAATTAAAATCCCACCTGATTTTTTAAGAAATTCATTAAACTTTAAAATTTATACAGAAAAAAAGGACACATTGAACCTTGAAACTGAAAAAGTCCAGTCAGCTTTGAGGAGATGTCAGTAGTGATTTCCTGCTGGATTCTACTGACTGAAGACCTGGCAGTAACTGCAGTCAGTGGGCAGACATGGGCTTGGGCTGGGGGTTGGCTCTGGCCAGGCAGAGTGCACACTGGGCCAACTTAGAGGATTGAAAACCTCAATGTGAATAGAAGAACAGGAAATTAGTAGAAAAATGGGAAAACCTATTTGTGGGCTCAGAGTGGAGAAGAACTTAAAACCTCAAAGTGCAACCATTGGACAAGAGTGGGTTTTATTTGTTTTTTAATGATGTGGTTTTTATTTCAGATAGAAAGGGAAAGAGAAATAAAAACATAAATGAGAGAATCTGATTGGCTGCCTCCTGAGTACCCTCCACTGAGGCCCAAGCCCACAACCTGGGCGTGTGTCCTTACCAGGAATCGAACCATAACCTCCTGATTCATAGGTCGACGCTCAACCACTGAGCTACGCTGGCTGAGCTGATGGGGGTTTAACATAAAAGTGAAAATTTCTGTAGAACAGAGTGCCTTGAATGGGCCACAGATAGCAGATAAGAGCTATTGCAGCATTTAAATCTGGCAAGATCCTAATACATGTAAAGAAATTTCCCCAAATCGGAGATGAGGTAGGAATCTGTATAGAAATAGACAAGAAGCCAGAGGGCCACTGGCAAAAGAAGTGCTAGCTAGACCAGGGGATCCCACATGCACCTGGGTTGCCTAAGAAGAGTGCTCAGCCTCGCACACCTGAGCTCAAAATACCGTTGGTGCCATGCTGGGACCATCAAGGCCACAGCCCCGTGCAGTGCCTCTCTATTAGAGGGGTACAGGACAGCTCCAGGGGGACCCTTATAGATGGGATGGGGATCCAGGCTGAGAGTGCTCATGAGCACTGGGCAGCAGGGACGGACCCTCTCTGAATTTTGAAACAACCAAAGACAAAGTCTAGGAAGCTAGTTTTAGAGAGGGGGGAGGGTTAAAAGAAGCCAGTGGGTGGCACTATTGATGATACAAAGAGGGAAAGCCATTCACTATCAGGTCCAGTGGAAAACAGATCAGGCAACCATCCTATATAGTAATAAATGGCCAGGGACCATAACCCTAACAACCAGAATGAGCGCTCGGCCAGTCACCATGAGGTGCATTGACCATCTCTCAGTCCCTTCCATCTCCCACCTTCCCCGCCCACCCACCTCCACCCACAGGCAAATGGGGAAGCGGGTGGGTGGCGGTGGGGTGGGACTGGGGACTGGCAAACGGGCGGAACAGCTGACCTCTTAGTCCCTCCCCACAGCCCACAGGTTCCGATGGATCGGCAATGGTGTAGGGGGGAACTAGGGTGGGTGTCGGGAGGACCAGGCCTTCTGTCAAGTCATTGGGATCCCCAGCTCATCCTCGGCTGCTTAGGGGCTCAGACCAGTAGGCTGGCCACTGATGGAACATGCTGCCCTCCTGGGGCTGCTCACACAGGCACTGCCACTACCACTACCACCACTGCTGGTGCTTGCGGTGCTGACAGAAGCTGCGGGGCGTGCCCACAACTTACCCACCCTGGCAGCAGAGGTGGCATTCAGCCTGAGGACTTGTGAACTGGCAGAAGATGGCCCTGGTTGCAGGCTAGGCCTAGGGACTCTACCCACACGATTTTGTGCACTGGGCCTCTAGTAATTAACAGTCACATAGGTGCAAGGTGATGTGTGCGAGGGAAGAAGGCACGAGCATGTTGGGCATGCTCACTGAGGAGTCACTGAGTCTGGCTGGAGCGGGATGACCTGGGGGGGCTGACGGGGCGCAGGGAGGAGGGAAGGAAGAGGGTGAGGAGACAGTGACAGAGCAGCCTGGAAAGGGCTGGGCAGAGGGCAGAGAAGGCCTCAACAAAAGGGAAGGTCTTTTTTGTTAAGCTGCATTAATTGAAAGCTTTTTATTTTAACTTCCATTAAATGTATTTCAAAATGTTGCATAAGTAGATATAAAAAGTTATAGTCAAATAAAGCTGATGTAACAAGTCCTGGGCAGGGCTCTTCCTAGTGCTTAGGACCCAAAGAGACAGACACCTCTGCTGGTTGTAGTGTTCCCTCCCTCCCTCCAATCCTCTCTCCTACCCTCCCTCCCTCCGACCCTCCTTATAGTCAAATAAAGCTGATGTAACAAGTCCTGGGCAGGGCTCTTCCTAATGCTTGGGACCCAAGGAGACAGACACCTCTGCTGGTTGTAGCATTCCCTCCCTCCCTCTGACCCTCCCTCCCTCCCTCTTAATTTTTTACAACTGCAAAAGTAACACAACTTGAAAAAAAATGTCAAGCCATAAAATATTGTAAAGAGTAAAAATTGAAAACTATACCCAGATGAGTCCTCGTCTAGGTGTCCCCCATGCATGTGCTCCAGGCTCCACTTTCTGCCCCTGCTGCTCTTGGACCAACAGCCATGCGGCCACCAGAGCCACTTTACCACCAAGAGCAGAGAACCCCCTAGAGCTGTCCACTTCATGGGATGGTCTACACTCCCCTGCAGGGGCTCAGTGGGCTCAGCCTGAGGCCGCCTCCCTCCTCACAGCCTGCCTCCCACCCTTGGGCCCTGAGCCCCTCCTCAATCCAACCCTTGCACGGGATTCCACCTCAGGGTCTGTGTGCGGAAAGCTTGACCCTGACAGACACCTCAGTGCCACTGCTCTCAGGCTCAGGGCATCCCAGCTGCCATTCAGGCTCTGCTGGGCACAAGAGAAAGAGCCCTGCCACAGAGGTCTGATTCTTCATTCAAGGGCTCTCTGGAAGGGGTGCAGGAATCAGGCACGACTCCAACCCAGGCGAGCATCAGATTCAGGGGTGTCGACAGGCGGAGGAGAGCACACAGCACAGCAGCCCTCTGGCCTCCCGTTCTCCACCCACATAGCCCCCCAGCTCAGTGACCCTGGCGGGGAAGGCTGTGAGGATGAGGGAGTGGGCTCCCAGGAGACAGGCTCAGGGCCACGGGAGGGAGGGCTGGGACCCCCTCTTACAGGTGGGCCCTGACACCCAGGAAGTAGCAGAGCTGGTTCTGCAACCTGGGCCCCCTGATGTCCCCTGGGCACAGCACAGGGTGAGGATGACACGAGCTCACCTGTGGCCATCCAGCTGAATTCCACCCCTCCCACGTCCTCCACACCAGCAGCTGGTGGGCGCTGAGCCCCCTAACCAAATAGGGCAGAAAGCAGACGGGAGTGCAGGCTCTAGGAAAATGCGCTGCCTGTTTGCAGATCTGAGTGTACTCCCCATTTGCAAACAGAGGCAGGTCCTGGATCCGGGAGCTGGCAGACCTTGCCAAACCCCAGGCCAGGCACCTCGCCTGCCTGCCTGAGTTCAGTGAGGACACCAGAGTGGCCATCTCTGCCTGCGCAGGCCTACCAGGAAGGGTCCCACCCCAGGGGCGAGCCCAGTCTCGCTGCTCGGACCAGGCTCTTGCTAGAAGTGGTCCAAGACCTCCGAGGCCTCTTCCGGAAGAAGCCATTGTGCCAGGTGGGGACTGTTTGACATCGCATGGGCACAAGGAAGAAGGTAGGCAGATGGACTCTAGGGAGGCTGGTGAGCACCCCAACCCAGCTGGGTTCCAAGGGGTGGATTCTCCAGGGAGGCTGGCACTCCGAGATCTGGCACAGGGCTGGGCATCATGAGAAGGACCAGGTGCTCGGTGTGGCTTTGTGCAGGGCACCCCAACTCTAGGGAACTCAGTTTTCCACCGTCCAATGAGCCTATCACAGAACAGGTGACTTTTGGCCTCTTGCTTGGGGCATCCTCTGTTCTGTCTCTGCTGAACAGAGCACCGAGGATGCCCCTCCTCACTTGCTCACAACAGTAGGAACACCCCACACCCGCACTGGCTCTGGGGCATCCGTAACCTGGCAGGGTCGGGAGGTGTGGACACCACGTCTGCCCCTCTGGCCTCAGTTTATCTGGACTAGATGAACTGTCCCCTATCCCCTCTGGCTTCCCGTGTCTCCTCCACCTACATAAGCCTCCCACCTCAGTGACCCTGGTGATGACACTCAGGGCCACACTGGTTCTGCTGCAGACCCAGGACCCCAAGGAGGAGCCAAGGTCCTGTCTCTCTCTCCGTTAAAGGGTATCTTCTGCCCCCCACGGGCTAACAAAAGGAAGAGGGTTACCCATGCTCCCAGCCCGCATGCAGGGCTAAGGGGGAGGTGGGTACTCATCAGACAGACAGGCAGCTCCCTCGCCCAGTTCTGGGGTCTTCACGTGGTCCCTGGCCCTGCCTGCAACCCCTGGGCCCTGTACTCACCTCTCGGGGGGTCTGAGGGCTGTGCGGTGGTGCAGCCATGTCTCATGTGCCCCTCTTTACTCTGGCACCCACCCTGGTCCTGGCGGGTGCAGGAGCGGAATGCTGCGGAGGCGGGCCCCAGAGGACAATACTGTCCTGATCGACATGGCCCTGGGAATGGAGAAGGCGGACTCTTACGGAAGCATCTCACAGGTAACTCTCCATCACCAGGGACTGGGGAACAGGAGGCCCAGCACAGCCCTTCAACTCCCCGCCCTGGGCTTCAGGCCATGGTCTAAGGTGGATACTGGAGGGTCTCTGTGTCCCACCCCACGCCCGGAATAGACACAGAGACTCTGGGGACAATGGCCTGCACTGGCCCCGAGCCCCTGGGGTGGATGCTTCCTGGAGACCCCAAGCCCTCACCTGTTATATGGACCTCGAGGGTCCCCACACTGCCTGGGAAGAGGGGGGTGTCACAGTTAGGTCACTGCCTGCCTCACTGACTCTGAGAGATGTGTGGAACCTCCTGGGATGGCTAGATGAGGCCACTCAGGTATAAGAGGGGGCAGTATCAGATCTCATTAGCATGGAGGGGAGAGAGGGGGACATAGGGCTCCCATTCCTGGCCCGGGGCGGGGGGCACATACACCCTGAGTGAGGCTGTTGGGAGAATTCCTGGTCCTCCTGGGCTTTGTGTCTGCCTCCAGGTGCTGCCCATCCCCTTCTCCCCCAGCTGAGAGCAGACACAGGGACCCCTTCCTGCTGCCCCACAGTACAGTGTCTGGGGATGGGGAACCCAAGGCCTCATTCACTCAGAACAGGATTGCACCCTCTGGGCTCATGACCACCTCTGCCATCCACAGGGCCACTTACAGGACAGCCCAACTCCCCTCCAGCCCCTGGAGCCAGCAGGGTGGGCACCCTGGTTTTGGCCATGCTGCCTGCAAATTTGACCCTTGCCCACTGCACAGAGGCCAGGGGTCAGGAAGGACGGTGGGACTGCTCATCCTAGATGTGCCTCTGAGCCCCCTGCCCACACCCATTTGGCCTTCCGTGTTCCTGGGTGGTCTAGGGCTGGATGGGGTGTGTTCTCACCATGAGGTGCTTTCCTTCCAGCCCGATGAACACCAGACGGCCACTTGCAGGATCGGTGAGCCCTTCCCAGTTCTCCAGCTGTTCCTGTGTTGGTCCTGGGGGGTGGAAACACAGATGGGGCACCCCCATATGGTACAATAGCAAAAGGACAGCAGGTCTGAATCACCAACCTCTTTGACCAGGCTGCACCTCCCCACCTCAGCACTATCTCCTGAGCCAGCTCTGGTGCTAATTGCTGTGCTGGGAAATGGGGTGAGGGCCCCATGGTGAGCAGAACACAGTCTGGGGCCACAGCAGAAAAGGGGGGTTCCTACTGAGGGGCTGGAGCTGAGAGAGCTCTGGAGGGCAGAGAGGGCCCATCTCCCTCCTGCTCTGGCCTCAGGACAGCTTGGAGTCACCTCAGATTCTTTTTATTTTTTAATTGATTTTTAGAGAGAGAGGAAGGGCGAGGGAGAGAGAGAGAAATATCACTGTGAGAGCAGAACATTGATCAGCTGCCTCCTGCACATCCCCAATGGGGATCAAGCCCATAACCGGGATATGTGCCTGACTAGGAATGGTGCACAGAAACAATGCCCAAAAAACACCAACCAGGGCTCATTTCAGATTCTTACCTGTTGTGCCCCATAGCTTTCCACCAAATCCTCACCTCCCCGCTCCCCCCCCCCCAATCCCCCCAATGCCTCCTGTCTGCCCCAAGCCACCATCATTTCTGAAAGGACTGCATCCCACTGGCCTCATCTACCTGACCCTGCCCTCCATGCAGCAATGATCATTGTTAATAGTAGATGCCCTCACCCCCCACCCACTTACAACAATGACAAAAACAGGAAATACCAAGTGTTGATAAGGATGCAGATACATTGGAATCCTGTGCACTGCTAATGGGAATGTGAATGGTGCAGCCACTGCTGGGTACTGTATGGTGGCATCTCTATGTGACTCATGTTTGTAATTTCCTAATGACTCCTGATATTGAGCATCTCTTCAATAGATGCTCATTGGCCATTTGTATATCTTCTTTAGAGAAATGTCTTCAAAATCTTGGCCCATTTTAAAATTGGGTTACTTATCTCTTTATTAGGTTGTAAAGTTCTTTGTGTTCTGGATACAAGATCCTTATCAGATACACTATTTATATGTATATTTTCCTTCCATTCTGTGGGTTGCCTTTATACTTTCCTGCCAGTGTCCTTTGAAGCATATACCGTAGTTGTTCATTTTGACAACGTCCATCTTATTAATATTCTCTTTTATTGCTGTGCTTTTGGTGTGTACCTAAGAATCCAGGTCATGAAGACTTATTTATCTCTATATTTTCTCCTGAGTCTTATCACTTTCATTCTTTTTAAAATATGTTTTTATTGGTTTCAGAGAGGAAAGGAGAGGAAGAGATGGAACATCCATAATGAGAGAGAAGCACTGATTGGCTGCCTCCTGCACACCCTTTTCTGGGGATTGAGCCCATAACCCAGGCATGTGCTCTGACTGGGAATCGAACTGTGACCTCTGGTTCATGGGTCAACACTCAACCACTGAGCCATGCCAGCCAGGCCATTTTCATTCTTATCCTTAGTTCTGTTATCTTTATCTTATGATCTTAACTCTGCTCTGAGTTAATTCTTGTGTATGGTGTGAAATGGGGACCAAATTCTTTCCTTTGGTGTATCTGTCCACTTGTGCTGGCACCATTTGTTGAAATCATTGTTCTTTTCCCATTGAATTGTTGGGCCTTTTGTAAAAAAAAATCGGCCATACATATATGGGTTTATTTTCAGAATCTCAAATAGATTTTATTGAACTACATCTTTATCTCTATCCTTATGCCAGTACCATAGTGTCTTGATTATCCTTACTTTGTAGTGAGTTCTAAAATTTAAAAACATGAGTAGTACCACTGTTCTTTTAAAAAAAAAATGTTTTTTGTTTGTTTGTTTTTAGAGAGAGGAAGGGAGAGGGAGAAATAGAAACATCATTGATGAGAGAGAATCATTGATCAGCTGCCTCCTGCATGCCCTACACTGGGGATGAAGCCTACAACCAAGGCTTCTGACTGAGAGTCGAACTGTGACCACTTGGTTCATGGGTTGATGCTCAACCACTGAGCAATACTGGTGAGGCCAACTCTGTTATTTTTCAATATTCTGGATCTCATGTGTTTCCACAAGATATTTTAAACTTGTCAATTTTGGGGAGCGAGGGTGGAGAAAGCCAGCTGTGTGTTTGATATGAATTAAGTGTATAAATCAGTTTGCTATCCTGGACAGGTTATCTTCTTCACATGCAACTCATGCACAAGGGATTCTTCACATGGATTTAGCTCTTCTTCAATGTATCTCAATAGCATTAGGTAGTTCTCAATGTATAATTCTTGCACATTTTAAAAATTTGTTCCTTTTTTTGGTGCTGTTGTATATGAATTGTTGTTGTAAATGGAATTATTTTTCTTCATTTCATTTTTGGCTTGTTTATTACTAATATATGAAAATATTGATTTTTTAAAATTTATTTTAGAGAGGAAGGGAGAGGGAGAGAGAGAAAAAAGCATAGATGTGCGAGAGAAACATTGATCAGTTGCCTCCCACATGCAACCAGACTGGAGATTGAACCCACAACCTGGGTATGTGTGCTGACCAGAAATCAAACCATGACAGTTCAGTGCATGGGCCAAACAACTGAGCCACGCTGCCCAGGGCTACAGTTGAAATTTATATGTTGATTTTGTTTCTAACAACCTTCTCAAAACTGGTATTAGTTCTAATAGTTTCTGTAGTGGATTCCTTTGGAATATCTATATACAAGATCATGCCCTCTGTACATAGGTCGTTTTACTTTCACGTTTAACTGTTTATCCTTTGCAGTGTACTCATTCTTCTTGCTCATCTTCATTTCCATCTGAGTATCACCTTTGGCCCCAAGGACTTCCTCTTGTGTTTCCTGTAGAGCAGGTGTGCTGGACTTCATTTCCCAGGCTTTGATTGTTTGAGGATGTTTTCCTTTAGCCTCATCTCTGAAGAACATTTCTACAGAATAAGAACTTCAGTGTTCCGTATTTCCTCCAGCACTTTAAACATGCTATTCTATTGTCCTTTGGCTTCTTCCATGGTTTCTGTTGAGAAATTGGGTGTCCATACTCTTGTTGTTCCCTGAAATATAATGTTTTGATTTTTTTTTCCCCTTTCTCTGTAGTGCACAGCAAAGACATGCTGTCCAAGGTTTTTCTAGCTGGAGTTTCTTTACCCTGCTTAGGGCTCACTGAGATTTTTTATTTTTGTATTGATTTCTTTTTTCATCAGACTTAAAAATTCTTGACCATTTTTCTTTAAAAAGTGCTTCTTCTTACCCTCTCTCTCTCTGATTCTCAGATCATATGTGTTGGGCCCTTTGACCATGACCACATCCTCTTGTATAGAGGGATAGGCCAAGTATCCAAGTGCTTGACTCCTACTTCCCACCCAGTACCCGGGTGTCCCCGCAGGGAGACTGGCATCCCTGGGTTAGCCTGTCCTCCCTGCTTCTGCCCCTGTTGGTTCCCAGCAGACTTTGTCCTTGTTTGGGAGGAAGACCTGAGGCTGGGTCAGCAGCAGGACAGTGCCACTCAGGACAAGAGACGCACACACATGGCCTGGCGGGAGACCTTCCTGGAGAACCTTCGTACAGCTGGCCTGCAGGTGGACCAGGTACGGGGGTTGGTTGTGGGCAGGGCCCTAGGCACTGCATCCACTAGGCTTGGGGCATGACAACAAATCAAGCCCAGAGTTGTACTGGATGGCCCTCCCCTCAGGTAAAACATCAACCCATCGTAGCACACAAGCTCTCTCACAGAAGCCAGAGTCCTTCAGATTCACCAGAAAACTCAGGAGCCACCTTCTCCATTCGCCTGTCTCACCTCCAACATTAGGGCTTCTGTCTAGGGGTGGGACATTTGTGTGCTTAAAGGTATGCATCAGGCCTTTCACAGGTATGTCAGTTACAGTAGTTGGTCCCACTTCAGTTGCGGGGAGTATGAGAAAGCAGGAAGGAGCTGTGTGGTGCTGGCGTGCAGTGGGGGCAGGCAGGCAGTGAGGGGGGCTTGGAGCAGTGGGGATTGGAGTGCAGAACTCTGGTTCCATCGCATCACTGACCCCATGCCAGGTCCCTCTGCATGTCTCCTACATTGTCTGACTTGCTTTCTAACCCCAAGAGCAGACTCTGCTGCCCAGTGTCTGTCTTCCCCAGCCCCAGAGGGAAGCTTCATGCTAACCTCATTCTTGTGTGTCTTTACCATTTGAGCACATTTCATGTTGATAAACAGTACAGCTCTGTTTCTATTTGAACTTGGTGAGATGGAGCTGTGCTCAGTGGGACTCTTCCTGACGTCGTGCCTTTAAGACCCGCCTGCGTCATGGGTGCAGTGGCGGCCAGGCCTCGGCCGAGCACCTGCTGGTGACTGCTGTGCTGATTACTGCCTGGGTCAGGGAGCAGGGCTGCCTGGGTCAGGGAGCAGGGCTGCCTGGGTCAGGGAGCAGGGCTGCCTGGGTCAGGGAGCAGGGCTGCCTGGGTCAGGGAGCAGGGCTGCTTGGGCAGTACTCTGAGCTCAGGCCGTGGGAGGGTTTGATCGTCACAGGGGTATGGCTGGCATTGGCCCTAATAGCTTGGTGTCCTCTGTCTGTCGCTGATTGCCTGATCTCCAGAGAGGGGCAGGCACCCTGTGCTTGGCTTTCAGAGGCGGTGTCACTTACCAAATAGGTTTAAAGCCATGGCTAGTTTGTTGTTAACATGGCTACAGAAACACCTGCCTTTTCCTAAACGTGTGAATGGACACACACACACGGGCACACCCTGCACATGTATGCATGTGTGTGTGTGTCTGTGTAGAAACAGTCACATGTATGCATGCATGCACACACATTGTGTACAAATATTTATCCGCGTGTGCACCCACACAAGCACACACTTGTGTGTACATGTGTACGTGTATGCACTCTGCAAACATGTACACAGCACACACTCAGGCTCTGACAGAGCCCCGGTCCCCACAGCATCTTGTCCAGGATGAGCACTGCAGAGTGCACTACATCCTCCTCAGCGCCCCCTGGGCCGTGCTCTGCTACTACGCGGAAGACCTTCGCCTGAAGCTGCCCCTGCAGGTACCTGGAGTGCATGACATTCAGAGAAGGCCTGGAGGTGCCCCCAAGCCAGGGTTAATCATGACTGCACCCCATGTGCTGGGTGCAGTGTCCATTGCTGACAACCTGAGGCTCCCCATTTTGTCCTCAAAGATCCCTCATAGCTGCCATCACACTCCAGGAAGCCTTATTAGGCAGACAGGGTGGGGCGGTCAGACCCCACAACCATGGATGCTCTGGGGGGGAGGCGTGTGTGCAGCAACCATGGCCTAGTCTGACCACCTGAGCCCGCCTGCTCCCGACCTCCACCAGGCTGTCCGTTGAGGACCACTGCAGGAGGGGGAGAATAGACTGGGGACACAGTGTGGAGAGGCAGCGGTGACCTCCGGATGATGTGCCTGGGGGCTGCTCTGCCACCTACTCTGGCTCCCTTTGACCATGATGGCATTTGGTAGACAAAGGGACACGTGACTGTCTAACCCTCCCTGCCTTGAAATCTGGGCCTCGGCTGGACCAGCTGAGTCCCCCAGCACCAGGCCTGAGACAGGAAGGGGCTTGCCCATTCCCTGGCTGAGCCCTTTCGCTGTTGCTCAGTTTGCAAATCTACACACCTCATCCCGCCACGTGGCATCGTGCCCAGGGGTGGGAGGAACAAGCGATGATCCTTTCCAGGAGCTGCCCAATCAGGCCAGCAACTGGTCGGCCAGCCTGCTGCGGTGGCTGGGCATCCCCAACATCCTGCTGGAGGACGTGCCCGATCTGCCCCCCGAGTATTACTCCTGCCAGTTCAAAGTGAGCAAGTTGTCGAGGTAAGAGACGGTGGCCCGGCCGTGCCCGCGGGACAGCTTCACACGGTGGCCAGGGCTGGGGGACACAGCCAGGGAAGCGTGCGTGAGAGGTCAACGAGCGACAGTGCTAAACCTCCACGCGTTCCCAAACCTTCTCCTTTTTGGAGCTTTTTAACCAGGGAGCGTGAGTGGCGGCTGGGCCACCTCAGTCAGGACAGGCAGGCTGTGCTGCGGACAAATGTTCCCCAAACCCCAGCTGCTGGACACACGGCCCGTTCCCTACTCAATGACACGTCCATGGTGGGTGGCAGGGTCTGGAGGGCCTCCCCTCGCAAACGAGGCGGAAGATGGTCGTGGTCAGTCCACACTGGCTGCTGGTGGCACCTCTCCTGTGTGCGTGTCACAGGGCACACCTACATGTGGTGCTCCGGTGCCCAGGGAAGCCATGGCGCTCCTTGTGAGTCTGGGGCTCCCACACTGCCCTGCCCTCTGCCAACCACTGTCCCGGGTGGAGGATTTCTGTGACTTCTGGACAATGCCCTGTGACCTCCTGCCTCCAGAAAGGAAAAGACAATATTGGGACTTGATCCTGCGTGGGGGGGGAGGGGGGAGGAGTGAGGGGGTGGAAAGGGGATGGTGGCTGTTCCCCAGTGTGCAAGGAGAAAGCCTGAGCATGGTGTGTGTGTGTGTGTGTGTGTGTGTGTGTGTGTGTGTGTCTGCCTTTGTGAACTCTACTGCACTTCTCACATGCCCACAGGTTCCTCAGGAGTGACAACCAGGACACCTTCTTCTCCTGCACCCACAGGCACCAGATCGTGAGTGGGAGTCCCCAAACCCTGACCCGGCTCAGAGGAGCCTGAGGTCTGGACACAGGAAAGCTCTGCTGTGATGAGAGCACTGAGGCCAGGGCGGGGGGCTGGAGACTTAGGGGTGCCCCCTCATCGAATTCAGGTGGGCCTTGTCAGTGCCCCCACGGGAGCCCCAGGGCTCAGAATGGATATCTGGTTATGGACTTGTGGGACAGACAGCCACGGCTACTGACCCAGGTGGGTGTGGGACCTGCTGGTCAGTGAGGAAGAGAGCCGAGGGTCAGAGTATCGAGCCTGAGAAGGGTGGGCTGAGCCAGGCCCCTCCAGGGTCTGTGACAGGAAGAGGCTTTGGACGGGTCTGCCTAGGGCCGCCCCCTGCTGGCCACCAAGAGGCAGAGCCCATGCCTGACACAGCTGTCCAACTGGAGGCTGGCCCTGCCCAGAGCAGGGTCCAGGGCTGGCTGTGCACAGTCAGGACCTGGGGTCAAATCCAAGCCTGACTCCTGTGTGCCCACAATTCTGGCCCAGGTCTTGTGATTGTTCAGTAGAGAATGATCGTCCCCCCTCAGGGGTATGAGCCGGCAGCAGGAGGAAGATCTGAGTGTACAAAGTATTCTCCTCATTTGACGCCAGAGGCTGTGGGGGGCTGTCTGTGGGCTCAGCCTTGAGATGGGAGGGCCAGGATGCCCCTGCCCTGCCATCACATGGCAGGCGACCAGTGCCCTCTCCCCACCACCCCCAGCTGTTTGAGATCCTGGCCAAGACCCCATACGGCGATGACAAGAAAGGTCTGTTTGGAATCGAGCAGCTGCTGTCCCAGGGCGTGTTCAGGGCGGCCTTCCCCCTGCACGAGGTGAGACCTGGGAGCTGGAGAGGCTGTGGTGGGGGTCTCGGACCCGGGCATGGGGCGAGTTCCTAGACCAGGGGGTCTTGCTGTCACCTGAGGGGGCAGCTGTTGCCAGGCAGGCAACTGCAATGTGACCAGGCCATGCTGCTGTTCAAGGCCCTCTCAGTACATGGCACGCCCAACAGCCCCATCTCATGGGGAAGACAGTGAGGTCCCCTGTGCTCCCCAAATCTGAGTAAACTGAACACAAAGGAGCGCTCACCATCGTCCTGACAAAATGTTCACTGTGGTCTGGAGGCTGTTTATGTCCCTCACCCTCGCAGCTGCCCACAAACACCCCCACAGCTGCCCACCAAATCCAGAGCTGCAGGAAGGGGCAGCAGGGTGGAGGGCAGGGTCAGGCCTGCAGCTCTGTGTGAGGTACCGAAGGGCCACTGAGGGAGGACACGCAGCGAAATGGCCAGCTCCACGTTGGTTTGGGGCATCCCTCTTCCCACCTCTGGCCAGAGCACAGGACGCACAGCGCCTGGCACAGCGGCCTCGCTTGCCCGGTGCCCGGGGGACAGCACAGCCCCCGGCTGCAGAAGCCCACCCAGAGATGCCAATCCATCCTAGACCACAGCTGCAGCTCCTCCTGGACGCAGACTGCGGGGTTCCCAGGAGGCCTAGGTGCCCCTCCCAGAGAGGCCTTCCTAGACTCCCCCCCCCCCCCCCGCGACCCCCGGGACCCAAACATAACTGTTGTCCTCGAGCAGCAACCCTGCATCCGGGACGCCGGGCAGGTGGCCTTGCCCAGCGCTGAAGGCCCACACTTAGAATAGCACCGAAACTGGTTTGGCTCAGTGGATAGAGCGTCGGCCTGCGGACTGAAAGGTCCCGGGTTCGATTCAGGTCAAGGGCAAGTACCTTGGTTGCGAGCACATCCCCAGTAGAGGGTGTGCAAGAGGCAGCTGATCGATGATTCTCTCTCATCGATGTTTCTAACTCTCTATCCCTCTCTCTTCCTCTCTGTAAAAAAATCAATAAAAATATATATTAAAAAAAAATAGAATAAGGCCCAGTAAGATGCTCAGAGCAGCCTGAATCCCGACCACTGGCTTCTGGTCCCCAGGGCCCCTTCACTACACCCCCTGAGGGCCTGAGGGCCCCTGGCCTCAACCAGCGGCAGGTCCTGTTCCAGTACTGGGCCCGCTGGGGCAAGTGGCACAAGTACCAGCCTCTGGACCACGTGCGCAGGTACTTCGGGGAGAAGGTGGCCCTCTACTTCGCCTGGCTGGGTAAGTCCCGCCCACTGCCCCTCAGGGCCTCCTGGGCCCCCGACTTCGGTCTTCAGGGTAATAATCTCCAAAAGGGGAGCAAGCACAGGGGCTGGGCTGCCAGCATGCTGATCCCTCCTAGGCCAACACAGCCACTGGCCCAGGACGCTCTTAACACCCCAGTGAAGGGCTGGGAACCCCCTCCTGCAGGTGGGCCTCCCCACTTCAGCCTCCAGACCCCGCCCATGAAGTCCAGTCATGTGGTGGGGGCTGCACAGCCCAGGACAGAGGTTAGGACAAAGGGGCTGGAGGGTGGGGGGACCTCTGAGGACCATCTCCCCGACAACTGCCTCCCAGATGGCCTCAAACTCTGCTGGTTGGATGTGGGTCTCTGGGGGACAACTGCGTCTGTGCAGACCCCCGCCTGGCACTCAGCCCAGCGCTGGGTGCACAGGCCCATCATGGTTGCTGACAGCTGGCTCCTGGGGCCCCTACCTGGCTCCCCTCTGCAGGGTTCTACACAGGCTGGCTCCTGCCAGCGGCCGTGGTGGGCACGCTGGTATTCCTGGTGGGCTGTTTCATGGTATTCTCAGACACACCCACGTAAGTGCCCTCTCCCCTCAGCTCCCAGGCCTCACCCTGTGTCTCCGGGGAAGGGGGGGGGGGCACATGCCCTGTGCAGAGTTGAGGATGGAGGTGACCATGAACAGCTCCCTGCCTTCATGGATGTCAGAGGGCCCAATGGATCTGGCTGGAAGGATGACAGGTAGATAGGAGTGCTCCAGAATGACCGTTGGACAGGTGTGGCCTCAGGCTGACACAGGTGGACAGGTGTGTTCCCACACTGATAGGTGTGCCCTAGAATGACACACGTAGACAGGTGTGTTTCCAGACTAATTATGTTGGTGCCCTTGTTTCTTGGAATAGTGTACGCTTTTCTTTTAATAAACAAAAGACGGGGCTTGAATTTTGCTTTATTATGGAGGTGAAATTGCAAAAAGTTATCTCAAAAATGATGGTTGCCTCATTTTAAAGGAATGCTGGACCTGGCCATGGCAGTGGCGGGAGAAGAGGGCAGGGGGCAGACCTGGTGGGAAGGGGGCCCCAGGCTCTAGCACCCGCTTCCACTCCGAAGGCAGGAGCTGTGCAGCAGCGCCGAGAGCTTCCAGATGTGCCCACTCTGTCTCACCTGCCCCTTCTGGCTGCTGTCCAGCACCTGCGCCCTGGCCCAGGTACGGGGAAGGTGGGCGAAGGGAGGAAGAGAGCTCCGTCTGCACCTGGTGTGGGGCTGTGACTGGTGCCCCCCTTGGCGGAGTGCCTGCGACAGTCGGTGGCCATAGGTGGGCCCTTGCTGTTATTGCTGCTATTGTCTGTCACTGACCAAGGTGAGCCAGGGGGCCCCACGGCTGAGCAGAGCCCCCAGCCTGAGAGGTGGGGGCAGGTAGCTCCTCGGAGTCCCTGCGCCCGGGGGCCCCCACAGCGCCCAGCACACTGTGGGTGCTGTAGTTCCTCTCTGGCCTCACCCGCAGCCCCCACACACCGGCTTGGTGCCCTTGGTGCACTGCTGGGCCCCAGACCAGACACACCTTCGACACACACCTCGGCGTCCGTCTGTATCGTTTCCTAGGGCTGCTCCAACAAAGTCCTGCTCTTGAAACAACACGAATTCTTTTCCCTCAGCTCAGAGGTCAGAAGTCCAAACTCCGGGTGTTAGCAAGGCTGCCTCCTCCGGGGGACTGTTCCCTGCCTTGCTCCTACTTCTGGTGGCTGCACCACCCCAATTTCCACCTCCATATTCCCGTGGCCTTTCCCTGTGGGCACGTGTGTCTATCCCCCTTCCCTTCTGTCATAAGGATTTGTCGCAGGGCCCAGGGGCCCCTAAACCGGGGTACTTCCATGTAGAGACTTCCACCTTAATCACACATACACAGGCCCTTGTTCCAAATAAGCTTATCTCCTTAGGTTCCAGGGGGGGAGCCACAATCCAACCCCCTACAGTCCACCCTCTGGCCCCCCAAACTTCAGGTTCACCCCATGTGCAAAGGACACATCCCCAAAGTTCTAAACTCATCACAGCGTTAACTCCGAAAAGCTCCCAAATATCAACAGCTCAGGAAGTGCAGAATCCCACCTGCATCACCTAAGGCGCTATGGGGGAGACTCAGGTGTGGCCCTCCTAGAGCAACATCCCACTTGCCTGCTGCCCCACGCCGGGAAACAAGCCACCTGCTTCCAAAATACAACCCATTGCTCCAGGGGGGAAACTGAGGCACGGGGGGCCAGCAGCGGGAGCAGGTGTGAGCCCCGCGCCCCGCCCGCAGGCCGGCCGGCTCTTCGACCACGGCGGCACCGTCTTCTTCAGCGTGTTCGTGGCGCTGTGGGCCGTGCTGCTCCTGGAGTACTGGAAGCGGAAGAGCGCCACGCTGGCCTACCGCTGGGGCTGCTTCGACTACGAGGACATCGAGGTGGGTCGGTCCCCAGACCGTGGCCACCACACTGCCCTCGAGGCCGCCACTGAGCACTGGCTCCCTTCCAGGAGAGGCCACGGCCCCAGTTTGCCGCCTCGGCCCCCACGACTGCCCCGAACCCCATCACCGGCAAGGAGGAGCCCTACTTCTCCAAGAGGAGCCGCACGCGTCGCATGCTGGCCAGCTCCGTGCTGGTGCTGATGATGGTGAGGTCCCGCCACCCTCCCCTCCCCATCACGCCCCTTCCTCCTGAGCTGCTCGGGGCAGCTGTGGCCCCTCCTCCTCCTGGGACCCACGAGGCACTTGCTGCGGCAGAAAGGCCCTCGGGTCCTGAGCTCCAGGGAAGGGGCCAAGCTCAGGGCCAGGCCAGGGGGTCTGGGCTGTAAGCTGTGAGTGTGTGTGGGCAGGGACTCCCGGAATGCTTCCCCGCAGATGTGGGCTTGGGGCATCCTTCAAGCATGGGGGGATCCCGGCAGGGGGAGGTCCTCCAGCCAAAGGGGCTTCCTGGCTTGACCCTCCCTTCCCATCCCCTTTCAAGATGGCAGGAATTCCCAAGTTCTGGTCGGTGGAAGAGCAGGGGCGGGGGACCTGGGACCAAGAACAGTGCACCGTGGCTCCCTTGACACCCAGATATCGCCCACCTGTAATTCTAAATGGCCTCCCAGCCCCCCATCCTGCCTTCCTGTGCCTCTAACACCCACTGAAGAAGCACGGAGCACAGCCAGGCCTACAGGTGGGGCGGTGGCCCGAGGGCGCTGGAGTCCCAGGCCTCGGCATGGGGCTCACGCACTTGGTCCCCACAGGTGGCCGTGGTGGTCATAGGCCTCATGTCCATCATCCTGTACCGCGCCATCATGGCCATCCTGGTGTCCAGGTTGAACAACACCCTCCTGGCAGCCTGGGTGAGCCTCCACTGCCTGCTCCTGCTGGGGGGGGGGGGTGGCTCGGGACCACCCCCAGCGCCAGCTCTGATCCACCACCTGCCACCAGGCTTCTCGCATCGCCAGCCTCTCGGGCTCCGTGGTGAACCTGTTCTTCATCCTTGTCCTCTCCAAGGTCTATGTGGCTTTGGCCCACATCCTGACAAGATGGGGTGAGTGGCCCAGGCTGAGTGCCCACTCAGGGCCATGCCAGCCCTGCTGCCCGAGTCGGAACACACTTCCTTGCAGATCACAGGGCCCTCAAAGCCTGAATTAGCACAGATGGGATGTGAGACCCACCCCCGACTGTGCACAGTGCCTGGGGGTGGAGACAAGAGGGTCCTCTGGGGCACCCAGGCCTTGCCCTGCATCTGGGTGCCCTCCACCCCGCGCACAGGACCGTTCGAAGCGGAGCTCCCCTGGGGCAGGCTGCCCAGCCCAGGCCTCCCTGTGTGCCCTGCTTTCTCAGTGTCTGAGAGAAAACTACCTCTGTCAGAGTAACCTCCTTCCTTCTCCCCCTCTGCCCGCCCCACTGCCTACCTCTCCCCCACTTTCTTTGCTCTCCCATCTCCTAAAGACAAACACCAGTGAACCAATTCATTCCTTCCACACATTGCCTGTTAGCAGCCCTGGTCCAGGGGTGGGACAGAGAGCTCAGTGTCCCCCTGGGGGGAGCTTTGGGTGGGCAGGTGTCCAGGGAGCCTCCACAGTGTTCCTGCAACAGCAGGGCCATGTGCACCCCGTTTCCGGCCTCAGGTATCCCCTCCAATTCACCTTTTATGCCCCGACCTCTGTCTCAGCAACGGCTTTCCAGGCACAGTCACCCCAGCCTCAGACTGTCACTCACTCAGCCTCTGGCTACTCCTTGTGCCCTGCCATTTCACCCTCAGCACTGCTGTGGTCTAGTCACCTGCCAGCTCTTCCTCTACGAACGTAGCGTTTTTAGAGGGTTTGGGGATTAGAACTTGAGGAAAGCTGCACTTTGCCCCCTTCCTGAGTGAATGTCTGTTCGATGCGGCTTCCCTCACTCCCTCCGTGGGTGAGGTGGCTCCAGGGCTGGGCTGGGGGGGACTGAGCCGGCCTCTCTGCCCAGAAATGCACCGGACACAGACCCAGTTCGAGGACGCCTTCACCCTCAAGGTGTTCATCTTCCAGTTCGTCAACTTCTATTCCTCGCCCATCTACATCGCCTTCTTCAAGGGCAGGTGAGTGCCGCTTCCCCTGGCCTCACCTCCCCTGGGCCCTGCTCCTGCACTGCCTCAACCCATGTGGCCCCAGAGGCTCAGGGAGGGTGGGCATGACAGTCCAGGAGGCCTGGTGGGGACAGCGGCTGTCCTGGCTCAGGACCTCAAAGCAAAGCTGGGCTCCAGGTTCACCTGCAGGTCCGGTGTCTGCAGCAAGGGAGATAGTGTGTGTGTGTGGTGGGGGGGCAGCTGATGGCACCTCCTCACTTGCGGCCTCTGGACCTCCATTTCCTCTAGGTTTGTGGGGTACCCGGGCAACTACCACACTTTGTTGGGGGTTCGCAACGAGGAGGTAAGTGTGCAGGGACTGACACCCACAGGTCCTGCCCCCTAACCTCCATCAGAATGTTAGTTTGCAGGGATTCTTTCTGACCCCTGCCCCTCACAGTCACAACTGCCCCGGGACCCCCACAGCAGGCTCCTCCTAGCATTCTGACTCCCACCTGGAACAGCGCCCACAAAACACCGTCGTGTCCTCACGTGTCACTCTTTTCCCACTCTGACCTGATGCACAAGTCACAGGTCAGGCCAGAGCGGGGAAAGGCTGACGCTTTCACTGCCCAAAGCTCCGCTGGGAACACAGGCTGGTGACTCTCACAGGGCGCAGAGCCCACTGTGGGCGCCTGGGCTTGCCCCTGCCCACCCCTCAGAGACACTGAAGAAAGCCCCTGAGGTCCCCTTGCCGAGGGCACACTGGGTGGAGCTGGGACAGTGACAGGTGGTCTCTGAGCCAGGGCGGCCGGGCTCCAGCTGCTCCGCTGAGTGCCTCACCTGGAGGACCCTCTCCTCTCTGACCCAAGGGCTCCCTCCTTTCCAGGGGTCTGGGCTGTGGCCCAACCCACTGCCTGCCAAGGGCCAACCCCGAGGAATACTCTATTCTCTCATGATAGGGGAGGGGCTTTTCAGGGACTGGGCAGCTGGGCCCCAACTCAGGGGGGTTTTGGTCATCAGGGGGAAAGTTCCCAGCTCACACTGGCTTCACAGAAACAGAGTTCCTTTCCCGTTGGCTCCTATAATGATGCTGGCCAGGCCCCGGGGGCTCAGGTGGGGCTGGGTGCAGGCGTCTGAACAATGCTGCCCTGCTTCCCTAGCACTGGCTTTGTGCTCCCTCAGGTTCTCCCAACCCCTGGGGGAGCCAACATCCCAACAGCACAGGCCTATGCCCTCTTGCTTGCTAACCCTGTGCAAGTATGCTGTCTCAGGAGCTCCCCCTAAAATCCCTGGGTGCACCTCTCCCTGGCTGGGATTGCTGAGGCTACATAGTGGGTCCTCCCTGGAGCCACAGGGCCAGCATCAGCTTCACGCCATGTGGGTCTCCAGAGGAAAACTGGGGTGCCATGCACCAGTGGGCCTGGTCATTCGCATGCACTGTCCAGCAGGTGGACCTTGGGGAGACAGTGGGGACTTGGGTGAGGTCTGAGGGTGGGTCTGTGCAACCCATGGCATGTGTGAAGAGGAGGAGGGACATAGCAAGGGCCACCTTGCAGGGTTAGAGGAGGATGGTTGGGGAGGGAACCCCCTCCCCTGCACTAACCTGGAGCTTGGCTGTGCAGTGTGCGGCAGGAGGCTGTCTCATCGAGCTGGCACAGGAGCTCCTAGTAATCATGGTGGGCAAGCAAATCATCAATAACGTGCAGGAGATTCTCGTCCCGTGAGTCCCCCACTTGCCCTGGGCAGCATCCAGGGGCCCTGGGACTGGGACTGTCTTGGGCAGTAGCACCAGCCCAGTCCCAACCGGGAAAAGAGGTGGAGGGAAGCCAGGGGGTCCCCTCCTGGACCTGGCAATTGCACCTGCAGGGGAGAGGAGGGTCCGCCCTGCCATCTGCCCCAGGGGCTCTGTGACACCCGCACCCTGTGGTTGCTGTGTCAGCACATTGAGTTCTTTGGTCCTGGCCAGCTTTCTTGAGGGAGGAGACCATCCTTTCTGTAGCCTCTGTGGCCAGGACACTCTGCAGCACCCCCTGCCAAGGCAGCACCAGAGGGGGCATCCAGGGGAGGCCCCCAGCCTCAGGTTTCCTGCCACTAGGGTCCTTTCTCCCCAATGCCACCTCCACTGGCATCACTGTGGCTCCCATCCAAGCATTGGGACACCCTCCCAGGCAAGAGCCCTTGCAATGACTGCCCAAGGCTGGACCCAACCTGGACATCTTGCCATCTCTCCTGCACACCTGATCTCCCACAGACAGCATGGACTCCCCTGGGCCCCTCGAGCTGTAGCTATGGGACCTTGGCCAACCCATGCCTCTCTTTGGGTGCAGTCAGTTCTATCGGCTGAATTCTAGGAAATCATGAGTTTGGGGTGTGGGGTGTAGTTGGTGCCTGAAGGGGCTGGATGAGTGCTGACAAAGCCACATACACCTATTCCCCTGCCTATGACAAAGTAACAAGCACACATGCCCCCATTCACACAGTGATTTCCTCATCTGCTCACTTCCACCTTGACGTACCTCTGGCACCTCTTTGCATGTCCCAGGAGGAATCCATCCTCCCCAAAGCTTCCATGAACAATGGGGTACTACAGGGGAGCTGGGGGGGGGGGGCTACCCCCATAAGGAGGCAGATACTCTTTAAAAAATATATATATTTTATTGATTTTTTACAGAGAGGAAGAGAGAGGGAGAGAGTTAGAAACATCGATGAGAGAGAAACATTGATCAGCTGCCTCTTGCACACCCTCTACTGGGTATGTGCCTGCAACCAAGGTATATGCCCTTGACCGGAATTGAACCTGGGACCTTTCAGTCCGCAGGCTGACGCTCTATCCACTGAGCCAAACCGGTTTCGGCAGGAGGCAGATACTCTTGAGGGTTTGGTAAGGCCTGGCCAGCCTGCTATGCTGGTCCCAGGGTCCAGACCTGCCCCTGCTGCCTTCAAACTGCAGAGCAAGCAGCGGGAGGAGCAAAAGCTATTTCCCTGCGTGTTTCCACTTCTAGGAAGCTCAAGGGCTGGTGGCTGAAGTTCCGGCTTCGCTCCAAGAAGAGGAAGGTGGTGGCTTCAGCCGCTGCCAGCCAGACGCCCTGGGAGGCAGACTATGAGCTCTTGCCCTGTGAGGGCCTATTTGATGAGTACCTCAAAATGGGTAGGTGCCCCTGGGGGCCTCCAGCCTCAGCATTCCTCTGTCTCCCTTGAAACATGATGTGGGTGGGGACAGAGGGTCCCTAGTGTAGCCAAGCCTACAAAGGATCCAGAAAGGACTTGTGGATCTCAGTGGGGAGTACCCAAGAAGGGCAGGCTGAAGATGGGAAGGGACAGCACCCTGGGCACAGAGGTTTGCAAAGAGGACTGGGGGCAGTTGATGGGGCTCTCCTGGAGTGGCCTTAATCCCCAACCCCAGTAGGCATCTGCTTGAGCCTCCTGTAGGAGCTAGGGAGGAAGATGGGTGCTCAGGAGACCAGACACTAGGGATGGGAACAACTGCCCCGAGAGTAAGGCTGCCCCTGGGAGGCGACAGGCCTCAGATCCCCTGACCAATGGAATCTCCCATATGGGAGTTGATTCCAGAACTTTTCTTTCTTTTCTTTTCTTTTCTTTTTTTTTAATACTGTATATAATATATTTTTTTTATTGATTTCAGAGAGGAAGGGAGAGGGAGAAAAACATCAATGATGAGAATCATTGATTGGCTGCCTCCTGCACGCCCCCTTCTGGGGATTGAGCCTGCAACCCAGGAATATGCCCTTGTCCGGATTCGAACCCAGGACCCCTCAGTCCACAGGCTGATGCTATATCCACTGAGCCAAACCAGCTAGGGCTAGAACTTTTCTTGATGTCCACATTCTTTCCTAGACCCTCAACTGTGCCCTGGCCAGGTGGTGGCCCGTGATTGTACTCATTCCCTGCACTGTGTGGTGCACTTTTTGGGGACAGGATGTTTGTCCCAGCAGCCCAAGGTCTTACTCTGAGATCATGGCCGCGTGTAATGGAAAGTGTTGCATCTGAGTCAACACATCACTGAACTTCTGGCAGCCAAAGCAAAAGGGGTGATAGTAGTTGCATTGGTCCCTCGTAAGAGGGAGCAGACAGTTCATATGCTTTTTCATGATAGTGTGAGTGGGGTTGACTTATGTGGCCCTAGGCCACTGGACAGCTGGCAATGGGACCAAAGCTCTTAGTATTTTACAGAGGAACCAGCTGCTCCCTGAGAGGGGCAAATGGAGAAGGCAGGCCTAAAATCTCCCTTTCCTGCCAGAAGCCCACAGGGCAGGCCAAGCCGAGGAGGAGAGAGAATCCCAGACCTCAGGGAGCCCCAGGAGACCCATGCCCCTCGGACAGTTCTGTGGAGCAGTAGGGGCAGTCAGGGAGGCTGTCTGGGAGCAGGGGCCCTGGTGCTAAGCCTAGGAAATGAATCAGAGCAGAAGCAGGCGAGCGGGGACAGGGCCTGCGGTGACACCTGTGCCCACAGTGCTGCAGTTCGGCTTCGTCACCATCTTCGTGGCCGCTTGCCCGCTGGCTCCGCTCTTCGCGCTGCTCAACAACTGGGTGGAGATCCGCCTGGACGCGCGCAAGTTCGTGTGCGAGCGCCGGCGCCCAGTGGCCCAGCGCGCGCAGGGTGTGGGCATCTGGTTCCCCATCCTGACTGGCATCGCTCACCTGGCGGTCATCAGCAACGTGAGCGCTAGGTGGGGGGGAGGTAAAGGAGGTATGGGGCGGGGCTCCGAGGGGCGGGGCTCCATGGGGGCGGGGCTACATCTGGGTGGGGCTCTATGGGGCGGGGCTCCGCGGGGCGGGGCTCCGCGGGCTGAGTGGGTTCGGTTCACCTGGCCGCCGGCGCCCAGGCTGTGCTGCTGGCCTTCTCCTCCGAGTTCCTGCCGCGCACCTATTACCGCTGGACCCGCGCCGGTGACCTGCGCGGCTTCGTCAACTTCACACTGGCGCGCGCCCCGCCGGCCTTCACCGCCGCGCACAACCGCACGTGCAGGTGAGGCCGCCAGGTGAGGGGGGGCGGCACAGGGCTGAGGGCTGGCTGGAAGGGGAGGACCCAGGTTTGGAGGCCAAGCCTGAGGACCGGGCGACCAGAGAGCAGATGGGCCCGAGCCCTGCGCTTCCTCCTTAAACAAGCCACCGGCTGTAGGACTCTGGGGCACAGGGTGGGGACTGAGTACCCATCCTCCTCATCCCTCCAGGTAGAGAGCTGGGGGTCTGGGGCGGTTATAGGTGACACTCCAACAACCCCGGGTTGAATTTTTGGAAAATCTGAGTATATGACCCTTACAGTTAAACGTCGTGTTGTTCAAGGGTCAACTTATAGTTCCCTTAAAAAAAAAAAAAAAAAAATATATATATATATATATATATATATATATATATATATATATATATATATATATATATTTGATTTCAGAGAGGAAGGAAGAGGAAGACAGAGAGATAGAAACATCAATTATGAGAAAGAATCATTGGTTGACTGCCTCCTGTACCTCTCTCCACTGGGGGTTGAGCCGGCACCGCTGCCACCTGCTCTTGACCAGAATAGAACCCAGGACCCTTCAGTCTGCAGGCCACTACTCTACCACTGAGTCAAACCAGCTAGGGTTATAGTTCTCTTTTTTCTAGGTCATTTTCAGTCAATTTTGGTAGTTTTGTCTTGTTTTGTTTTTACAGAAAACTCAGCTAAGCTTTAAAAGTGACACAGCCCTGTGACTTACTTATTTTATAACTGGAAGTTTGTACCTCTTAATCCCCTTCATCTGTTTTACCCATCCTCCCACCCTCCTCTCCTTTAGTAGTTTGTTCTCTTAATCTGAGTCTGTTTTTGTTTTGTTTGTTTTGTTCTTTAGATCCCACAAATAAGTGAAATCATATGGCATTTGTCTTTCTCTGACTTATTTCACTTAGTATGATACCCTTGGATCCATCCATACAAAATCTGTTTGCTACTTAAAAACAAAGGTCGTTGCCTAACCAGTGTGGCTCAGTGGTTAAGTGTTGACCTATGAACCAAGAAGTCATGGTTCAAATCCTGGTCAGGGCACATGCCCAGATTGTAGGTTCAATTCCTGGTGTGGGGCATATAGTAGACAGCCCATCAATGATTCCCTCTCATCATTAATGTTTCTCTCTCCCTCTCCTTTCCTCTCTGAAATTAATTTTATATATATATATATATATATATATATATATATATATATATATATATTTATTTATTTAATGTAATTGATTCTGATTTAATTACTTGGAGGGCAGACAACCTGAAGAGTTGATATGTAAATCTCTCCCATTGTTGAGGCTTCTTCATGATCTGGTCACAATGGGTTTTGCATATATTTCAGGTGAACTTGAAAATATGTTTTTTCACTGTCAATTTTGGAGCAAGTTTCTTTATATACTAATAGGCCAGACTTCTTAACTTTATTGTTCAGATTTTCATCTTCCCCCCTTTCCCTTGCTTATTCTATCAGATTCTAATAGAGATGAATTAAAGCCTTTCAGTTTTTTCAGGTGGTTCTGTCAGGTTTTGCTTTATGTATTTTTAGTTTCTTAGTTGCATACAAGTTCATGTTGTGTGTGTTTTTTTAATATATTTTATTGATTTTTCACAGAGAGGAAATGAGAGGGATAGAGAGTTAGAAACGTCCATGAGAGAGAATCATCGACCAGCTGCCTCTTGCACACCCATTACTAGGCATGTGCCCACAACCAAGGTACATGCACTTGACCGGAATCAAACCCGGGACCTTTCAGTCCACAGGCCGACGCTCTATCCACTGAGCCAAACCGGTGCCGGCCAAGTTCATGTTTGTCATCTCTTTTTAGTGGATACTTTCTCCATTTATTATTATTTTTCTTTTAAAAAACATGTTTTCATTGATGTTAGAGAGAGAGGAAGGAAGAGGGAGACATAGAAACCTCAACAAGAGATGAGAAACATCATTGATAGGCTGTCTCTTGCATGCCCCCCTGCTGGGGACTGAGCCTGCAACCTGGGCATATGCCCTGAGCAGGAACCAAGCCAGCAATCTCTTGACATATGGGTCAGTGCTCAACCACTGAGCAATACCAGCTGGGCTTTCTCCATTTATTCTTTTTGCTTTTTATTCCTCTTCTACTTCCTGTTGAATTAGTGTTCTGTATTTTTTTTTTTCTCTCTTTACACTCATTTGGAACTGATTCTGTATATTTTTTATTTTTTATTATTTTAGGGACTACCCTTAAATTTTTAGCCTACAATCTTAATTATACATTTTTCTAACAAATCCTGAAGGAATTTATTTTTGTCTCATTTCCTTGTGTGTGACAAGGATCTTCATGTGCTTTACCACAACCTATTGAGCACCCACCAGTTCACCTTATTGTTATACAGTTTTAATTTTACTATTAAAAACACACAGAAACAGTTTTAGTCATTTGTTAATCACATCTATTTGGAGTATTAACTTATGTGGCTACAGTAGTGGGCCCAGGTTAGCCTAGTTGGGGAAGGGGATAACCCAGTTCCTCCTTCCTTTTGGGACCATAACAGTAAGAGCTAAACGTATGTCAGAGAACACTGCTTGAGCATATTTCCCTCTTCAGGCACCCTCCGTGGTACGTGTGCCCAGACTTTTAGCATCAGGGAGGCCAAAGGTGGAGATGCCGAAAAGTCATCTGCCCTGGTCCCCACACTGAGTCCCGTATTTCCTGCAGGTATCGGGCATTCAGGGAAGATGATGGGCATTATTCCGGGACTTACTGGAACCTTCTGGCTATCCGCCTGGCCTTTGTCATTGTGTTTGAGGTAGCTGGGGCCCTCTGTTGACTTCCCACTCTTGGCCATAGCATGATTCCCCTACCCTCTGGCTTTGCCTAATCTCACCATGTGGTTTGGGGGTGGGTGTCCAAAGGAATAGAGCCCTGGTCTTCCCACTCTGTCACTATGGTGGAATCACAGTTCCTCTCGGCATCATTTCCCCATCTGCAAAAGGGAGCAATCCCTGCCTAGCCTGTCACAGGGCTGTGTGGACATCAGAATGCTCCACGGGGCCACAGAAGCAGGGGTTGGTCTCTGGGGCCATGACATTGCTGCGTTTCAGTTCACCCACACCTGGGAAGCAGCTGTCCACACCTGAGCCCATGAAGGCCACTCTGGGCACTTGTTTTACCATTGGGTCGGGTGCCCTCCCTCACTGCTGGTCCTGTCCCCTGATGCCAGCATGTGGTGTTCTACATCGGCTGGGTTCTCAACCTCCTGGTACCTGACATCCCTGAGTCTGTGCAGATCAAGGTGAAGCGGGAGTACTACCTGGCCAAGCAGGCGCTGGCTGAGAACAAGGTGAGCCCTCACCCACAGCCCTCATGCACCCATTGTGGAGTGGCCCCAGCCAGGTACTTGCTGCCAAGTAGGCCGGGGTGCAGTCAGTTTAATCACACTCTCCTCCTCGACCACCCCTCCTGGACACAGGCTCTCTTGGGGACGAATGGAGCCAAGGACAACCAGCCCTCAGCCTCAGGAGAGTCTGGGCTCACAGCCTAGGCAACCAGAAGCCAGCTGGGCCTCGCCAGTCCCTTCCCTCTGAGGTCTCAGGAATCATGCTGGAGGCTGCGGGGCCTGGAATCAGACCCACCTGGAGTGCAGAGAACTCGCCCTGGAGATGTAGCCTCCACTGGCCACCTCTTTGGAGTACCCAAAGCCAGGCGACTATAGCAGGGGAACCTGGTGGGCTGGGGCATGTTCCACCATCTCCCTCCCAGTCCCACAAGCCAGTATCCTCTCCTCACACTCCCCCAGGGGCAGAATGGCTCCACCTGAGACTAGCTCCCCTCCCTGTCACCCCCACCCACCTCTGAGCACACTGCTTACTCTCCTACATCTTTACTCAGAGCTGTGGCCCTTCCAGGCCTCAACCCTCCACTTCGTGCAATCCTGAGCCCCTGCACCCACGGCCCCCTCTGCCTCTCCCTGCTCACTTCCTACTTGCCCTTCAGCCCTCACATGACTCATCTGCCAATCCAGGCAGTGGACTCTGGGTCCTGTGTCCTCTCTAGTGTTTTGATCCTGCTGTCCTTGGAATGATGGAATGACCCCTCTCCAGGCCCACCTGTTGACAGAGTCCTGCCTGCCCCCCAGCACCCTATGTTCCAGGTCACAACCCCTCACCCACTTTCTCCACTCCCCATTTCTAGCCAAGGGCTCTTGATTCTGTCACCGTTTCTTGAACATGGTGCCCTCTTTCACTCCCAGTCACTGTCAGTGGGCTCTTAGGCTAAAAAGCTGTACTGCCCACCTCCCTACCAGACTAAAGCCTGAGGCTGGGGAAGGTTTGGAGGAAGATTGTTTTATTTCCTGACCAGTGTAACTCTGGAGTTTCCTGTATGATTACACATGATCATCTCCAAAGTTGGGAGGACCTTGTCCTAACCAGCTTGTGAACCCCCTTCCATTAACTCAGTAACCGTTGTGCCCACGTGTGACTCCACCACGGGATGCTTTCCTTTGCTGTGCATCCCTGCTGCGTGTGTGTGTGGGGGGGGG
Organism: Pipistrellus kuhlii; assembly: GCF_014108245.1. Taxonomy (NCBI): domain Eukaryota; kingdom Metazoa; phylum Chordata; class Mammalia; order Chiroptera; family Vespertilionidae; genus Pipistrellus; species Pipistrellus kuhlii. The sequence goes on from NW_023425573.1 coordinate 30,636,468, forward strand.
GGGGGTTTCCACCTGTACCTTATAATTCATGCTGGAATAAATCTCCGGAAATACTATGCACACCACTGACTTCCTCAGGGTAAACTTCTAGATGTACAAACTTCCTCCCAGAAGGGCTGATCGATACCTCTCTAAATAGTATTCTTGCAAATGTGGCGTTAAAAACCCACTGCTCAGCCGAAACCGGTTTGGCTCAGTGGTAGTGTCGGTCTGCAGACTGAAGGGTCCCGGGTTCGATTCCGGTCAAGGGCATGTATCTTGGTTGCGGGCATATCCCCGGTAGGGGGTGTGCAAGAGGCAGCTGGTCGATGTTTCTAGCGCTCTCTCTCTCTCTTCCTCTCTGTAAAAAGTCAATAAAATATATTAAAAAGAAAAAAAAAGCCACGACTCTGGCCTCAGGCAGCCCTGTGTGCACTGCACCGCAGGCAGCATTTCCCAATGAGGTGAGCAAAGATGCCATTGGCACTGCTTTTGGGCGTCACTCATTCATCCACTTTGAGAAAAGGGACCGTCCTTTGAGCAGCAGAGCCACCCAGTGGTGAGGCCGCATGGTTTCACTGTGCAGTGTCCTCATAACATCCACAAGTACTTCTTCCCGTGGTTGCTTTATTGCTTTCTCAAACTTTGTAATTTTAAATTTATTGAACATAAGAAAATGCTTGAGTTGTAACTCAGGTTTTCTTGAACACACACATTATAGTCAGCATGTCAATCATTGGCCTGATGCCTGGCCATAGACCCTTCCACCCAGAGTGGCCTCTAATGCAGTGGACCCCAGTCTGACCCGAGCTTCAGGGGTGGTGCGTAACGGGCCCATCCTGTAGCTCTGGCCCTCGATGCCTGTCCTCCCACATGTGACAGGTGGTTCCTCTGGAGTCCCCACCACTACCCAACCGCAGCCAGTCCTGGGGTCACCTCATTTTGCTGATGATCATTCAGGCAGAATCCTGAGCTGAGTGAAGTAGCAAGATACTGCTGCTTCACAGCAGGTGAGGCAAGGTCAGGAGCCCAGGGACAGGCAGCCACCCAGCTGTGACCACTGCTGGCCTCCCCCCATGGCCCCCGCAGGGCCGTTGGTTAATGTGTTTAGAACTATATGCCAGCTGGGAGAATCGTACCACAGATGAGAACTATGTATGGATGTCCGTGACCACTCGAGTGTTCCATGGACTAAGAACACGTGGTGTGATAAAACGAGCCTCAGCACACTGCATCTGGTTTTGGGTTTTATTTTAGAATTTATAAAATTCCAGTGTCATCCATATTCATAAGCCTTTACATGTTTGCATATAATCTCCAAACTCCAAAGTTAAGGCCAAGGGATGGATTTTAACTGTGGACACACATGATATGGAAGACAGTCAACAAGAGGAAATGGACACTCACATCCCACGCCGCCCAGGGCTCCTGCAGCAGCACGAGGCAGCAGGAGATCCCCAGGCACAGTCACCTCATGAGCCTGACCAACAGCCACGCAGTGAGAACCCGCAGTGTAGGAGAGGGGGCTGCACCTACATTTAGGAATAAGTGCAGATGTGCAAACACCTGTTGGGACAATTAAAAATCCACCTTTGGGGGAAGGAGTTAGATATCACAGAAACAAGAGGAAGGAGGTTTGGGCAGATGCCAGAGGGCAGGGGATTTGGAGGGGAGGGCAGTACACCGGCCAACAGGAAAGGCTCCAAAACTCATGCAGATAGAAGGAACTCCAGGAACCAGGGAGGTAGGGGAGAAAGGCAAGACAGCACCTTCCCTCCTCACTTCCTTTCTCAATTGACTCCATCTAATCTGGGGTCACCCACCCAGCCTATTCAGCTGAAGCAAATGTCCTTTCCTACACCAATTTATCACTTCTACATATGGGCACATTTGAGGCTGCCTGAGCTAACAGGAACTCACAGTTGATATCAGACTTGTGTTAAGCAACTCAAGCCTATTCAGGAATTTCAGTCTAAAGATTGCCAAGCTGAAAAGTAACCAAATAGAAAACTTCGTGTAGGGGATGGTCAGGAAGAAGTGACCTTCCCCAGGGAAGGACTGGGCAAGGGGCACTAGTTGGCTTCTCTAGGAACTCCAGTATCTGATGGAAAACTTGAGAGGGGCTCAGTCACCTCTACAGGATAGAGGTGAGATGGGAAACCAGACAACGTGGAAACCAAGGGCTCATCTGTGGTTTGGCCACCTTCTCTCTCGAGCACACCTTCACCATGCTGGCTGGGGCAGGCACCTTGTCTGGTCTGGTATGACCCACCACACCTGAGAAAAGCAGACTCCCTTAGCAGGACCTGGTCCTCCAGTCCAGGTTGAGTGACAACCTCTCTCTACCTGAGGACCAGGAAGCTGCCTCTGAAGGCCAGCTCCCAGGATCATCACATGCATCCAGGTGTCTGAGGGCAGTCTGCAGGGTGGTGTGTGCACTCCCCACTGGCCACTTGACAGTCAGTGGACTCAGGCACTCGTGACCAGAGCCGTTGGAATTAGGAGGCTGAGCACCTGGGGTGGCACCACCCTCACCATGAGATCACTACCACACTGGCTCTGAGGTAGAAAGGAAACTGGACTAGGCATTTGGGGAGGGGCAGGAAAGCCAAAGTCAATGTGACAGGTCAGCTGGGAGGGGAAGTGAGTCTCCACCTCTCCCCGCATCCCCGTGTTTCTAAGCTCACACCAAACCCAGATGGCAGATGCCTCACTACAGACCTTGCTCACCAGATGCAGGGCTTCCGGTGCCTGTGGTGCAGGGGCACAGACACTTGGAACCTGGTCCCCCCGAGTCCAGGTGCTCCAGTGTGCACAATGGGCCTTCCTCCCACTCTGTGGTCTGGGATGAGCGGGCTTTGGCAGTGGGAAGGAGGCGGACTGTAGTATACAGAGGGCTGGACTACAGGCAGAGGGAGAAAGAGCTGGGAAAGGAAGAGGGCAAACGTTTGGCTTTTCTAAAGTCAAGGAAATTTATTTCCTGAGGTCACGACACAGGAAGTGGGCTCAGCCCCCAGCTATGCAGCACTCTTAGTGGGGCCAGGGCCTTATTGACATGCCGGTGGACCAGGAAGCTTGTCGTGAAATGTCCAAATGCCTCTATTAGTGTTTGAACCGTGGAAAGCTGGCCCACAGCCGGTGTCAAGGGCAGATCCTGAGCACGTGTTGGGCATTGGCCAGGCCCGAGGACCAGCTGCACACAGCGCCAGGCGCCCGGCTTCACTGCGAGACCTCGGGGAGGGGGAGCGTCAACAATTTATGGAGGGTCCAGCTGCTGAATCAGATTGAAACAAACCATTGTGTGGTGGGGTTTGGGTCAGCAGGCTGGAGAAGTTTGTTTTCTGATCATTATCGTTTGGGGCCCCACGGGAGGGTCTTGGGGGCCACCTGAGCCCCAAAGCTGGGAAATTCTTCAGAGCTGCTCATATCCGGAGCCTGTGGGGACAGAGAGAGCACAGCTTTACTAAGCAAGTTTCAATCAGGCAGCTCCAAAATGAACCCACCCTCTGACCCTGGGCCCACCCATTGGGGGGCGGGGGCGTTCCCACTTCCCAGGCACAGAGAGGGTGCCCAGGATGAGCACCGTCTGACCTTATCGCTGCTGTTGGCAGTCCAGGGAGCATCCCGAACCACAAAGCCCTTGGAAGGTGCCTTGGACTCCTCGTGGGCCGGGGGCTTCATGTACACCTGCAGGACCTCACTGTCCACCACGTCGGCTAGCTGTGGGCACAGGTGGGGGTCAGCAGGCAGCAGTGATTCCCGTGAGCATCTACTGTGCTTACTCTGCTTTCAGGTGCTGGGGCTTGCTGCACCTGACAGGCATCTGAAAACACCTACATGTGGCCTCACATGATCCCAGAACTCACATATTCTTCCTCCAGATTGAGGATGTGGTCGATGGCCTCCTCCACGTTCTCTGGGAGCCCCGTCACAGTGACACAGTTGGGGTCCGGGGCCCCGCTCTGAGGGAAGCGAATGTCCACCTGGAAGGAGCACACAGAGCAGCTGAGGTGGCTCCAAGTGCCCATTAGAGGATTTTGGACTAAATAGTGGCCAAACTGACTGGAACGGCCCATTTCTATGTTTTCCCTTTGGGTTCATGAAACTAAGGACCTGGTCCGTAGTCCCTCTTCTTCATGACATGTGAGACCAGTGCACTACAGAAGCTCGTGGTGTAAAGGCCCCAACTCCAAGATGCCTACCCCTCCTAGAGAATGGCTGGGGTGGCAGGCATCCAAACCTTGGGGGCTAGCTCAGGGCACTGCCCAACGGCATCAACTACACATCAGGAAGACTGAGGCCCTGGTGTCCCTCACCAGCCCAGGAAGAAACCTCTGACACCAGAGTACACCCATCTCATCCATGGGGCTTCCAGGACTAACATATACCTTTCACGGAGGGACTGAAAACACACCTTGAATTCATCCATGATTTTGCGAATGGCTTTGCCACGGGCACCAATGATGCGGGCGTGGACACGGTGGTCTAGTGGGACGTCCTCAGAAACCATCTGTTCAAGTTCACCCACAATTTTCAGAATGGCATCCCGGGCAGCTTCTGTGTTCTTTTCATACCCTGTGATGGTGATTTGGTCCTGCGGCTGAGAAAGGAGAATCCATCAGAAGAGAACATGTCCCAGGGTTCCTGGCTGGGAGGGGCATACAGGGACTGGAGAACGTTAGCTGGATTGAAGGAGGTGGTAGGCTTCAGTTCAAGGGGAAAGACTGATCCACTCAGAAGAGAAAGAAGGTGGAAAGAAACAATATCTATTTATTTAGCTCCTGCCCCCTCCCAGTAACACACAGGAAAGACAGAGCACCTGCCCACAAAGACATGGCAGGACACTAGCAGGTGAGGGGTCAGGGGAGGGCCTCCTGGGCCCCACATCTGGAGGTGTCTCAGTTGAGACGACCGACCTGGAAGAAGGTGCCAGACGGTGTAGCCAGTACCTGCAGTGCCCCGCCCGGGGTCTCCGATTATACAAATGTCCGATGAGCACACCAGATTGGTAAAGAGTGAGCAGAGAACAGATAATTCAAGGCACAGAGATAGAAATGGGAAAACAAAATAATCGCCTCAGACCACCTTCTTCTTCTTCTTTTTTTTTTAAAATATATTTTATTGATTTGATTTTCTTTTTTTTTTTTGCCCCCCTCCTTCCCTCCCACACATCCCCTCCCTCCCCAGAGTTTTGTGTCCATTGGTTGTACTTATATGCATGTATAAAAGTCCTTCGGTTGATCTATTATCTCTCCCAGATCTTCCTCCCCTCCCCGCTGTAATTTGACAGTCTACTTGTTGATATACTGTCTCTATATCTATCTTTTGGTTCATCAGTTTTCTTCTTTTTTTTAATATACATTATTGATTTTTTTTTTTACAGAGAGGAAGAGAGAGGGATAGAGTTAGAAACATCGATCAGCTGCCTCCTGCACACCTCCTATTGGGGATGTGTTTGCAACCAAGGTACATGCCCTTGACTGGAATCGAACCTGAGACGCTCTATCCACTGAGCCAAACCGGTTAGGGCCTCAGATCACATTCTTAACTCATTGCGGGTGGATCACGAGCATTCTCGTGTTATCATATTACAGTGTTTTACATGAATGTTAAAGGCATGCCTTAAGATTAAATACCCATTGCATTTTTAAGTTATTTATTACATGTTAAAAAGTTAATATATTTTTAAAGTATGATACTTTGTAAAATATATTTTGTACTCATTTAACAGAAACTTATCTGACCACAGGGTAAAGCTAGCAATAAAACAAATGGTGCACAATGTGTTAAAGACAGAAAAAATTATTATACATGCAAAAAAAGAAAAAAAAAAAAAGAACAGAACACAGTGTAAGAGAACCAGAGAACAAGAATAAACATCTGGAGCCCTGGCCAGCATGGCTCAGTGATTAGAGTGTTGGCCTGAGGACTTAAGGGTCACGGGTTCCATTCTGGTCAAGGGCATGTACCTGAATTGCAGGTTCCCTGCCCTGGTTGGGGTGCATGTGGGAAGCAACCATTTGATGTGTTTCTTTAACATCAATGTTTCTCTTCTCCCTCTCCTCCCCTCTCACTAAAATCAACTGGAAAAATATCTTCTAGTGAGGATAAAAACAAAACAAATAACAACCTGAAAATGGAATATAGGAACAGGAATTTAGAGACCCATCTGGGAGACAGACAGAAATCCCAGGAGTCTAGGTGAAGCAGATGTAGGACAGGAGGAGATGACCCTTATCCAGTCCCCACCCAGCAATGACCAGAAACTCCCACCCCCCAAGTAAGGTATCAACCAGGGAAGTGCCAAGCACAGGACACAGTTGGCATAATTCTCACAGGAAAAAGCTGTGTATGAAAGATGTGGCTGAGTGACCCTACTTGGCTCATGGGATGTTAATAGTCTAAATACTAAATAATGACTTTATAAAACCAATAATTATATGGGAAATGAGGGAAATAAAGGTGAGGGATTGGAGAGAGCTAAATTCTCAAGATCAAGATAATTAAAAAATCGAGTCAAAAAATAAAAGAACAGCAATAAACATAATACTAAGAAACAGAGAAAAACAGAAGACAAGGTAGTGAATGGCTGTACCTTGGGCAGAATCAGGGCAGGGAGCACAGAGGAAAAGGGATGCAGGGTCAGCACCTACAGGCCTGCCTCTTTCTGAAGGACCAAGAGCCTGGAAGGGAAGGCTGGGGAGAGAAGCAGGCGGGAAGCCCCCAATGACACAGGTTGAAAAGGCATAGTATGATGGGACCAGGCCAGTATGCAAAGGCTTGTTGGGATTTGCAGGCCAGAAGGTTCCAGGGAACCATTTGTGGATGCTCTGCTGTATAGCAAATATTGCAGGAGACCTAAGGAGATAGATATTGGGCTCCCCACCTCCTCAAGGGTGAGCCCGAGTGCCAGGAAGGGCCAAGAGGTAAGATATGCAGGGGTGTTGGGGTGGGCCCAGGGAGGGCCCATGCAAGTGCAGAGAGTAGAGGGCTCTGCAGGGCTCCACCTGTAAGGACAACTGGGTGAGGACCCTGCCAGAGCCTCCAGATAGGCACAAGTCCACATGGCAACACATCCATAACAGGGAAACTTCACTCAACTGGCACATGCCAACATGGGGCCCAAATCCAGAGCCAAACTCAATCCTCAAAGACCTGCCACTCTGGATCCTGCTCTCACCTCCCAGCTGAGCACCTCCTGTTTGCCTGGTCACTGTTCCCAGGTCAAGACAATCATCAATGAGAGTCCATCTGCCCCCAAAGTACTCCAGGGTGCTATCTGACCCGAGAGGTCTCTTACCTGGTTCCCATCATCCTTATCAGGAAATTGGATGTTCACGTCATGCTCCAATCGGATTTGGGTAATCACTGCCCCCTTTCTCCCAATGATTTTGGGATGATATTTAGGGTCGACAGTGACACTTAGCTTAAAACTCCTTAAAGCCTGTGGATGAAACAAATGAGAATGAGGCAAAGGGTGGAACACTTGAGCCTTGAGCTTCACTTCACTATCACATGTAACCACATGCCTCCACTCCAACCTAAACCTGGAAGGTGTCCTCTGTTACCACAGCAACAAGAACAAGCCATGGCTTTTCCATGAGTCCACATTCCATCATTAGCTAGTGATAAAAACCTTGTCCCGCACAACCAGGTCCACAGGGCCTTCAGAAAAGGACCGAGGCGCCTGGATGATAACAGGTGGAGCTGTGTGTTACTAAGCTGTGGAGCAGGGATCTGAGAAACAAGCATTAAAAAGGCCAAAAAGAAAAGAGAGAACCAAAAGGGTCAGGGGACATAGCCCAAAGTCAGTGCTGTGCCCAAGACAACTGTGCCACACTGACACTGCAGGATGTCTGAGCTCAGTCATGCCCCTCAGTTAAGAGTTGGTACCCTGCTTAATCTGCAACTACTAACAGTGCCCGGGACCTGTCCACTGTGCGTCACTCAGGTGACCCTAAGCTCCACCATGAGCGGGCGGGCTGTCACTATTCATCAACAGCAGGGACACCACACCCACTCTGGGCCTCAGCATATCCTGGGGTCTCTCCAGCAACAGCTCTCAACAGCTCTCAGAGGGCCTCTCAATCACAACTTCCATGTAAAGTTGAAGGCACCATCAAGTCTCAGATGTACTTGGAAAGAACTTCCTAATAAATAAGCTACATTGAAAGAGTCCCTCAGCACTGTTCTGATAAAAATTTCCTACTTAGCAAGACCTCTGGACGTTGACTGGGTCTGCCTCCAGCCTCCTGATTGAACTGGTTGAAGTGTAGCTGGGGTGCTGGGTCTCTTAGAAGCCCCTGGTGATCCTCAAGTGTGACCACACTGAGAGAAGCATCCACAGCCCCACCTGGTGCTCACCCGGTCCTCCTGCTCTGCCTGCAGCTCCCGCACACGCTCCAGGAGCCCAGCCTTGGCCCGGTCCAGATTTGCAGCGAGGCCTGTGATGGCGATGATATCAGACTGCAGCTCGGGTGCTGGGACATGTATATTCACCTGATGGACACGAGAACAGACATGATGTACGTGGAGGTCCTTCAGGACAGGAATGTGTCTATCTGGCTTCTCCAGTGTTGAGCTTGGAAGCCAGGATCAACCTGCCTGTCACATTTGGCCAGGAAATACACCCGCAAGCTGGGGACAAGGAGGTGGGTAGTGTGAAGCGTGATAACCAAGAGTAGGAGGAGGGCACCTTCCCTGGGCTGGGCGTCTGACAGCTCACTCTGTACACCTGGTCTCCAGGAATAGGACCTGCAAACTGCTCACCTCAAACTCATCCATCATCTTGCGGATCCCGCTTCCCTTCTGTCCGATGATGTACCGGTGAAGGTCAAAGGGCACCTCCACTTCAATGGTAACAGGAACCAGAGCCTACAGGGAAAAGGGTTGTCAGGCCCAGAGTAGTGAGCAGTGACTCTGTGGGCTCAGCAAGAGGACTTCGTGGAGAGAAGTACGGTGCACTTTGGAACCGTCCACACTGTTCTCCTTGGACTGAGTAGGCCACTGCTAACCCCAGAGAAAACATGGGAAAGAGTCCAGAATTAATGCTGGAGAGAGCAGAGCAGAGCAGCAGAGCAGACCCTAGCCCCAAGCCTCTGCTCCGAAGTACAGAAGGCCCCTTGTTGAAGCAAAACAGAACAAAAATCCAGAAAAAACAGGACTTGAGACAGGGGAGAGCCCTTAGACACAACTCCCAGCCTCACAGAGGTAAAAAATGTACTATGACCACCTCAGTCCTAACCGTCACCAATGGTACCAACCTCTAGACATGGGAGAGCTGTTTCTCAGCTGTCTCTCGGCTCAATGCAGAGGCTCTGTACACTGTGTGTGCAGCATTTAAGACAGCACCCAACATGCAGGTGGTGCTCAGTAAGTACTCTCTGCAAAACTGACTCATCCTTACCCTAGCCCAGTGGACGGCCAAATGTGACTCTTTGGCCCCTTGAGTTTTTAGCAAAGGCCAGCTTAGGAGTACCCTAATTAAGTTAATAACAATGTACCTACCTATATAGTTTAAGAAATTCGGCTCTCAAAAGAAATTTCAATCTTTGTACTGTTGATAATTGGCTCTATTGACTAATGAGTTTGCTGACCACTGCCCTATCCGGTTTGGCTCACTAGATAAGAATGTAAGCCTGCCAAATGAAAGGTCCTAGGTTTGATTCCAGTCAAGGGCACATGCCTGGGTTGCGGGCTCAATTCCCCAGTGAGAGATGTGCAGGAGGCAGCCAATCGATGATTCTCTCTCATCATTAATGTTTCTCTTTCTCCTTCTCCCATCCTCTCTGAAATCAATAAGAAAAAAAAAAAAAAGACAACCATCTGTAACAGTATAATTCATTTAAACAAAAACAAAACAAAAAACACCTGACTCATTCTCACAAGTCCAAAATCCCCACTTCATAGAGACACTCCAACTGTGCTCCCTGCAGCCCCCAGGCTTACAGGCCCAGGCTGGCCCCATGCTGCTGCCAGGTCTGGGGAAGGAAATGCCACAGCCTGCAGCACACAAGCCACAGGGCTCGGATTTAGGACTTTATAAAGTTACTGACCATGAATCTGCCACCAGGGAAGCATCCCTCAGGTCACCATTCACCCCCAAGGCAGGGGAGGAGCCACACGCACCTCAAGGGCTTCCTTGGCAGCTTCACACTTTTCTTTGCGGCCAGAGATGATGATGATGTCACACCTTCTTGGAGAGCCAGGGTCAGCCTCTCTGCCCTCCCCAGCGTCATCACCGTTCTCCTGAACAGCTGGCTCCACACTATGAACTGGGGAAAGAGCAGAGGGGCAGGTCACACAAGCCTCAGTCATACTGCCTCACCTTCAGCATGGACCTGAGTACTCAAGACACAGGAACTGGTGGCAGGAGAGGTGAGAGGTGCCCACCATGTTTGAGAGGGGAGGAGAGATGTTCCCAGGGCCCAGGAGACCTGGTTCTGGAAGGAGATAGTGGGAGAGACTTGAGAAATTTAGGAGGGACAAGGTGATGCTGCACCAGCTTATTCTGTTATGAAAAAAGCAAGCCACAGAATAAAGCAACCTGAAACAGGACACAGAAGCAGCTGGTGAGGCTCCTGTGGGCCATATGGGGACCATGTATGTACCTAAAGAATGCAATAAGTAAGCAGGCCTGACTGCCTAGAGTACGGGTGTCGAACTCAATCAGAGAAGGGGCCAAAATCTAAAATCCAGCCTAAATCGCGAGCCGAATGGTTTACTGAACAGTCATAAACTGTCACTGTGATGGAAACGCAGCAGAGTGCAGTGATGACAGCGCGGTGCGGGCCACATTGCAAGGCCTGGCGGGACGGATTTGGCCCGCGGGCCTTGTGTTTGACACATGTGGCCTAGAGCCATCATGATCCTGGATTAAAATGGGGGACGCTTCAAAACAGAAAATCTGAATGTCAATAATTAATAACTCACATAACAGATCTACAGATTCTGATGAATGTGCTAGGGTTATCACAACTAATGTAAGAGAACATCCTTACTCTTAGGAAATAGCCACTAAAGAAAAGGGGCAGGTCTGAAAACAGTGTGTGAAAAAGGTGGATGGGAGAGAAAGATGGGGAAGGTTTGAATAGTGAATACAAAGAATACATTTTTATTCTGTGCAATTTTTCTGAAGTATGTATGGCCTAACTAGTTTTCAACTCAAATTAGCCTATATTCTGAGAGACGCAGAGGAGCTTCAGTAGCCAAGACGACCTGCAGCACCAGACCAAGTAAGAATACATCAGTGCACTCAGCAGGCTGCAGGTCCCCAGCTCATCCCAGCTTGACCTGGTGGATCCAGGGAAACCAGACACAGAGAGAGCGCATTCTTTGTGAGAATACAAGGAACACAGAGAACTTACAAAGTTAGGTCTAAGACAAAAGCCAGATCCTGCTCATAGGTCACCTCCTACCCCATCCTATCCTGGGGACACAAAGCAGAGCCTGATAACAAGCAAGATACTGGGAGCTGAAGGACTGTCCCAGAAGAGCAGCCAGCCACTCAGTGACATCCTTGGATGGGTCAGAGGCTGCTATCCCTTCTGTAGCTGTCTGGCCTCATGAGGCACAGGACCCACAGGGGTCTGGAGAGGGAGGCTGCTGTGCAGAGCAGGTACAGCCTCAACCCAGCTCTCAGAGGGCCTGTGAGGAGCAGGGGGACTGAACACAGGCTTTCCCTCCGTAAGAGGCTACAGGTCCTTTCTCTCCTCTGGCCTTGTCATCAGCTGCAAGCCCCTAGGACAGTGTTTTTCAACCGCTGTTCCGCGGCACACTAGTGTGCCGCGAGATGTTGCCTGGTGTGCTGTAGGTGCAGACAAGACAAGAATTTTATAATTTTTCACTATTTTGTTTACTTAATATTTCATAATAAAGTAATTATAAAATACTTTCTTTGTGTTTATTTGATTCCTATTCAAGAGAATTACTTTATATATAGTCAATATAGGCACAGAGTTAAATTTTTTAACGTTTTCTAATGGTGGTGTGCCTCGTGATTTTTTTCATGAAACAAGTGTGCCTTTGCCCAAAAAAGGTTGAAAAACACTGCTCTAGGACATCTGAAGGCCACCTCGTTACCCTAAAGCAACTGATGAGGCCACCAACCGGGGACCAGGGAGCCTGAGCCCTTGAAAGCCCCTGGTCCCCTGAAATGTCCAGCACCAAGATGGACGAAGCTTCACCAGGAAACATGACAACCACCTGTCCCCGCCTCTCCCCAGACCAGGACCAATCATATTCCTACCTCCCACCTAGCATAAAGCTCCCCGTGGGGACCCACCTGGGTTCTCCTCTTTGTCTGGGAATTTAATTTGAACATTATAGTCCCGAGTGATCTGCTGGATTCTGGAACCTTTGGGGCCCATGACAGAGCGATGGAATTTCTGGGGTATGGCACACTCTATGGTCACTTGGGCTTCCTGGGGGGAGGAGGGCACAGTAAGAAGAAAAACAAAGGCAAAGGTTAAGGTTAACCACGTATGGTTGATTCCTGTTTACACCACCTTTCTCTGCAGCCACTTTGAGAGTGCAGACACCCCCTTTCCAAGGTAAATCCAGGGCTCATCTTACAATGGGTTGAAGGGAGAAGGGTTGTGGGAGGGGCCACAAAGAGGCCTTCTGAAACATTTCCCCAAAAGAGGAAAGTATAGATGGTTCATCCACACAAAATTACTGTTGCTTGCTCCCAACCAAAATTTGAATAACATCTGATTTCTCTCCATACAGGGAGCCCCTGCCCTGACCCTGCAGGCAGGTGGCCATGTTAGTTCCAGGTGATAGGGACCTGCAGATACTGTGGCTATGAGTCCAGTTCTAAGGCCATGGCAGGGAAGTGCCAGGAAGAGGAGGGCCCAGTTCTCTAAGGCTGGTTTAGAAAACCCAGTATGTCATGTGACCTCTCCGTGGACTCCCTGACACTGTCAACCTCCTTTCCTCCCTTTGGAGCAGAGGAGGAGGGAAGGCAGCTGGTTCCTGTACACTTGGCACTTTCACAAAATGGACAGCTAAGTTGCTTCTCACAGGCAGCCTGCATCCTTTACCCACTGAAGGAAGGGCAAGAATGGGAGGGAGCCTGCAAACTGAGGGATATGTTGGGGGCAAGACCATTCCCCAGCATTGAGTGGCTGCCAGGCCTAGCACCCTACAAACTTCTGGATGCTTACCAGGTCTTCAATGATCTCCTGGATGCGCTTTCTGGCCGCCTCTACACATTCCTTGGCACCCTTGAGAGTCACTTTGTCACTCTGTGTGCCAGACCGTGGGAAACTAACCATCACCCCACCGTACTCTTCGGCGATTTCCCGCAAGACTTGGCCTCTTCGAATAACAAAATGACGATGGTGCTTGGGGTCCACCAGCATGTAGTCTTCTACCACATTATCCTGCACATAAAGACCAGAGAAAGGAAGTAAAGGACCAATGGTGAAGGCCCCATTCCCGATGCTCAGGTGGCCCCAGGGAGACTGGGCCTTACCAGGTTCTGAATCAAGGCCTCCAGCTCCTTTTGGGCTTCCTTGACAGCATCCTCTTTTCCGATGATGGTGATCAGGTCCTGGTCCTTGTCCTCTGCCGTTGGGAATATGATGCGGGCTCCGGTAGTGTCACGTACCTTGCGGATCTTGCCACCCCCTTTGCCGATGAGGAACTTGTGGTACTCTGGCTTGGCTCGGATGTCAACAGTGAAACTCTTGGTTTGCTGCAGAAATCAACCCCATACACATTGGGCCTGATGCCACCTGCCCGGCCCCAGAAGCAGATGAACAAGAAGCCTGATAGGACAAGAGTGTGGAGTGAACTTACTTCACACTGTCCCAACATCCTCTCAATGAGGCTAATCAAACCTCACCCAAAGAAATGCATTGCCACACTGACCAACTGCCCTTGTACTTTGCTTAGCCTCAGTGGAAGATACCAAGACAGAGTATCAGACTCAGAGTTCCCTGCCTGTCACTTACCAGCCATTACCAAAACCTGCCAGGCCCACACGGTGTGGGGTGCACATGAGAGAACTACAGCCCCTCTTCCCAACAAAGGTAGAGTGCTCTCCGCCCAGGTTTCCCTTTGCCAGTGCCCTGGACGAGCCTGCACACAGCCAGCAATGCCCAAACCTAAAGCTCAGAGACCCTAGCCAACCAGAACTCCATCTGACACCAAGAAACTAGATTCAGCCCTGGACAGTGTGATCGGTTGGAGTGTCATCCCATACACCAAAAGGTGGCGGGTCTGATCCCCAATCGATGACTATGCGGAGGCAAACGATTGATTTTTCTCTCACATCAATGCATCTCTTTCTCTCTCCCCCCTTCCTCTCTCTCTCAATTCAATAAAAACAATTTTTTTTTAAAAAAAGAAAGGAAGGAAGGAAGGAAGGAAGGAAGGAAGGAAGGAAGGAAGGAAGGAAGGAAGGAAAAGAAAGGCCCCACCACAGGAACCTTGCTGCAAAGCTATTAATAGCTACTCTGGCAGACTGATTCACCTGAAGGGACATGATCCTCTAGGCTGACTCTGGCCCACAAGCAGGAAGAAGAAACACAAGGAAGAGCAAAGCAGGACTGTTGGATACTAAGCAGCACACCTGTATTTTGCCACCTTCCAAGTGCTGACTCCACAGAATACCACAGAGAGCCTCTAACTTCAGACAAATACTTGCAAACAGCAGCAATGGAAAGCTAAAAGGTTAGGCAAGCCCAGTCCAGCAATACAGTAAAGGATGACGCAAAAACAAAACAAAACAAAACAAAAAAAAACAAGTGGGGCTTCTCCCAAAATACAAGATGGTTAAACGTTTAAAAAAAAAAAATCAACTCCTGCTACTCAACACATTAGAGTCCTAGTAACACAGCAAGATGAGACACACAGATGTACATCTCCAAAGTGCACTGTCCAATCACAGATTATGTGTTTTACATAAAACTCACAAGGATCACCCTAGCCAGTTAGGCTAGTGGACAGAGCGTCAGCCTGCAGACTGAAGGGTCTCGGGTTTAATTCTAGTCAAGGGCACATACCTTGGTTGCAGGTTCCCCAGCTGTTGCCAGGGTGTGTGCAGGAAGCAACCAATCAATATGTCTCTCTTACATTGATGTTTCTCTCTGTCTCTCCCTCTCCTTTCCACTCTTTCTAAAAAGTAATGGAAAAATATCTTCAGGTGAGGATTAACAAATATCTATCTACCTAATCTATCTATCTATCTAAAAACCTAATATGCCACACATCCAGCCATTCGACCAGTCGTTATGACAACCACTGACCACCAAGGGGTAGACTCTCCAACTGGTAGTTAGCTTGCTGCTGAGGTCTGGCCTATCAAGACTGGGTGAGAAGGGCCGAACATGCACTGAGCCCTCCTCTGGTCCCTCCCTGGCCCAGATCGTGCACCAGGCCTCTAGTAAAATCAAAATAAGACAAAAAAAATCTCATAGGAATCTACACAAAAAGCTACTGGAATAAGTGAGTCAAGACACAAAACAAGGCCAATGCACAAAATCAAATATATATATATTTCTACATGCCGCATTATGAATTACAAAAGTGCCACTTACAATAGCGTTAAAAAACAAAATAGATGTAAATTGAGCAAGACATGAAAAAGACCTGCATGCTAAGAACTACAAAATGCCAATGAAAAGTCAAAGCTTTAAAAAACTGACAAGCTACACTGAAAGATTCAGAAATACCGAGGTTTGTGTTGGTGGTATAGTGGTGAGCATAGCTGCCTTCAGAAATACTGAGGTTTCTCCACAAAGAAAGGGTTTTTAGAGTTTCTATCCTTAAGAGAGGACACTTCTAGCAAGTGGCACACAGTGACCCCTCCCAGGGTGGCACTCACCTTCTCCTCTGCCAGGTGCAGGAGTTGTTTCTTGGCCTTCTCAACATCCGAGGAAGGGCCCCTGATGACAACTGTGTCACTTCCAGAGCCTTCCACAGGGAAGTGAATGTGAACGCCGCCACACTCCTCCATGATGGAGCGGATCAGGCGACCTTTTGTGCCAATGAGGGAGTTGTGCAGCTTGGCAGGGATGGAGACCTCCACCTCAGCTATGTTGGCCTGAAATCACAAACGGTACAAGGGAACCACATTTTTGTGAGGCAAGAAAGGCGAGAGCGAGAGTCAGCTATAGACGCTGTGGTGGGTATTCAACAGACCTGGTGCAAGAGCTCAAAGCATGGGCCCTTGTGCTCGCATGCGCACATGCGTGCGTGCGTGCGTGGAGAGAGAGAAAGAGAGAAAGAGAGAGAGAGAGAGAGAGAGAGAGAGAGAGAGAGAGAGAGAGAGAGAGAGAGAGAGAGAGAGAGAAGGGAAGTTGTGATGTCAGATCATAAACAGCACTGCTCCTTCAGGCCCTCTTTGGACAAACAGTAAAGATAGGTTTGAGGTGCTTACAGAGCAACCTTTCCCATTAAACTCTATGAGCAAGGACTCTGCCTCCTACCAAGATGAAACAACAGAGACTGCATTTATCTGCCACATGAAACAATGGTGTTCAAGATCCTAGAGACAAAAGCAAATGAGGTGATCCCTATGACTGCCCACTGGTTGAACCCTTGCATTGAGGACACAGAGCTGATAGACCAGGAATATCAAGTGCTAGGAGCTGATGGGTCAGGGCCCAAGAGAGAATGTGGAGAGAGACTCCCACACTGACACATGTAAGGAGACTGCCTGGGCCAGGGAAAGAACCAGCAGAAGGCTGAGACCGGTTTGGCTCAGTGGATATAGCGTCGGCCTGCAAACTGAAAGATCCCAGGTTCGATTCCGGTCAAGAGCATGTACCTTGGTTGTGGGCACATCCCCAGAACGGGGTGTGCAAGAGGCAGCTGGTCGATGATTCTCTCTCATCGATGTTTCTAACTCTCTATCCCTCTCTCTTCCTCTCTGTAAAAAATCAATAAAATATATTAAAAAAAAAAAAAAAAAAAAAAAGAACCAGCAGAAGAACGAGAGGACACGGGGACAGCAGCTTGGTCAGGAACCACAAATATGGGATTCTGGGTGCAGTACTCAAAAGGGTCTCACCTCAAGAGAGAACAACTGGGCCTATACCACCACCCTGATCCCACCTAACAAATCCAAAAAGTAGCCAACTGTTTCAAAGTAACTTAGCAAAGCATAAAGGCATTTACAGAAACCACAAAAGTATCCAGCATCCACTAAAGTAAACTTTGTAATGTCTGGCATAATAAGAAAAAAACTGGATATGCAAAGACACAGGGAAAAATCCTGCAACCAGGATAAAACAATTGAAAACCACCCAGGAATAACACAAAAGTTAGCAACAGTGGGTTAAGGACACTAAAACAGGTATTTTCACTACACAGCATACAGTCAATAAGCCAAATGAAATCACTAAACGTGTCAGGTATAAAATAAAAAAAAATTTAATTGAACTTCTACAAATGAAAATAGTATCTAAAATAAAAAATATACTATAATAGATGGGGTCACAGTCAGATTAGACATTGCAGAAAACTAATGAACTGAAAGAAACTCATGAAGAAAAATTTAGCACCCGCCCTCCCCACTCAAATAAAGAGAGAGCCAGATATCATGCTGCCTTATACTCAGTAATTAAACTCCCTGAAGGGGAGGACAGGAAAAACTATTAAATAATGACCCTTTTCCCAAATTTGATGAAAACTCTAACCTCAAATATCCAAGGAGTTCAATGAACACCAAGCAAAGAAACATGAAGAAAACTACAAAGCTGGTGATACAATAAAAAAATAGCCATAGGAAGTGAAGAACTAGTCTGTGCAAACTAGTGAAGCCAAGGATAATGTTGTATGTCAATTACATTTCAAATTAAAAAAAAGTACTGATATACATAACATGGATGAATCTCAAAATTATGCAAAGTGAAAGCAACTAGACTCAAGAATAGATACTATGACTCCCTTGGACAACACATGAAAATTCAAGCTCACCTACTTTAACAAAGCCGACTGGGGTTTGACAGACACAGTGGGAGAGCATGGAGAGTGATGCTGAGCAGAGGTGCGAACTGGTTTGGCTCAGAGGATTGAGCACTGACCTGCAGACTGAAGGGTTCCGGGCAATTCTGGTCAAGGACACATGCCTGGGTTACAGGCTCAATCCCCAGTGGGGGAGCGTGCAGGAAGCAACCTGTTAGTGATTCTTTCTCATCAATATTTGTATCTTTCTCTCCCTCACTGAAATTAATAAAAAAATTTTTTTTAAAAAAAGAGGGGGCACAAGGCAGTTTTGGAGGTGACGGGTAAGTACATTATCTTGATTGTGGAGGGGATTCCATGGACGTATACATATGGCAAACATATCCAACTGCTCATAGAGAGTTAGAAACATCGATGAGAATCATCAATCAGCTGCCTCCTGCCCCCCACCCCAAGTGGGGATGTACCCGGTAGGGTACATGCCCTTGACTGGAATTGAACCTGGGCCCTTTCAGTCCACAGGCCGATGCTCTATCCACTGAGTCAAACCAGTTTCGGCTCACTTTATTTTAAAAAATATATACATTTTATTGATTTCTTACAGAGAGGAAGGGAGAGGGAGAATCAGAAACATTGATGAGAGAGAAACATCGATCAGCTGCCTCCTGCATGCCCCCCACTGGGGATGTGCCCATAACCAAGGTACATGCTCTTGACCGGAATCGAACCTGGGACCCTTCAGTCCGTAGGCTGATGCTCTATCCACTGAGCCAAATCGGCCAGGGCCCAACTGCTCATTTTAAATATGTTGTTTTTTTACATATTCATTTTTTTAAAAACTGGGGAAAATATCGTAATACCTTCAGGACAAAAATTTTCCAGCATCCAAGTCAAATGCTACTACTGCTTAGAAGCATCAGTAAGCACTGCCAGAGATAGCTCTGGCCCTCCTGTCCCTTTCTGATCCCAGGCCAGGCCAGAGCCAGTCCTACAGCCAGCTCCACATTACCAGGTCTTTCTGGATGGACAGGATGCGGCTCCGGGCAGCCTCACAGTTGGCCCGCTTGCCCGTGATGATGATGGTCTCAGAGTTGCTATTTTCTGCTGGAAGGTCGATCTTGGTATTGCTTTCTTCACGAATCTACAAGGAGAGACGCAGTGAGAAGCAACTACCATTAAGACACCCGGAGCCCAGAGCTAGAAGTAAGGCCCCTCCTTCAAAGTTAAAGCCAGAATGGCACAGGACCAGGTAGGGCAGGGTGAGAAGAGCCACGATTCTGGGGACAAGCCAGCCAGTCACCTTTTTAATGTTTGCACCTCCTTTCCCAATGATGTTCTTGTGAAACTGCTTGAAGATCGGAACAGAGATTGAATAGCTATTTTCCACCTTAAAAGCAAGAGATGACTGTTAATGAACTTTGCCCTGTCTCTCTTACTTTCTGACCTTCAGAAGTCTGTCACAAGGATGGGTGAGACAACTATTCAACAACTAACTCACCTGGCCTGTCACAGTTGACAAGTGCGGGCCCCCTTTTATAAAAAGCCAACTGTCACAAGACCCTACAACCTGTCAAATGCGTGTTCCACAATCCAGAAGCAATCAAGCCTACCCAGGTGCCCGCAACTGGCCCTCTAGGGTAAAAGGGAATGGGTGCCACTACAGGAGAGCAGGGATGGACAAAAAGAAGATTAAGCTCAGAACACCCAGCTCTGCTGGGCAGCAGGAAGAGCCCAGTGCTGAGAAGCCCACACAGCCCCTCTCCCAGGGGGGTCACAAGCTAAGTGCATGCCCACAGGTGACCGCAGGGCATTTGCAGCCTCTCCATCAACCGCCTCTTCCCTTTCTAGATCTGAGGAAAGGAATAATCAATAAATGATACTACTTGAACAAATCTGTCTTCTCACTGGATGGGACAGTTTCCTAGGTGTCTGAAGACCCATGAAAAAAAACAAGGTCACTTGGCATGGGACATAGAGGATCTCCCCACTTTAATTCCATGGAACACTCAAGTTGTGACCATTTCTGCCAGTCTAGTATCAGGTGTTGAAAGGTAGCATCACGACTTTGTCCCAGGTCCCTGAGATGGCAGAATCACCTAATGAACAAGTGTGCTCCCCGAAGCAGGGTCCTGATGGCACACGTCTCCCACCCTCCCACACAATAAAGGATGGAAAGCATCTCCTACCAAATCAGCAACCATCTTCTGCATGTATTTTGTACACTTTTCCACCTCATTCTTGGGCCCTCTAAGTTGGACAATATCACTTTTTTGTGCTGGGTCTGGAAAGTTGATGATAACCTGGAATAAATCACCAGGAGACCAAGTTTGATTATTGGTGAGAACACTAAAAAACTGAATACTCTCAAGTGCCAATCAGACTGCTGCCTGAGGGTTAGCAAAATAAGGCTGTTGGGAAACTACCTCTGGAAATTTGTCCCGGATTTCACGAATCCGTTCACCCTTCTGCCCAATGATTGTGCGATGAAATCTCTGCTCAATGATTAGATCCTTGGTACGCTCGTTTTCCTGAAAATATATGGACACGAAATAAATGTACTTATCATAAGCAAAGTGAACCACCTCCCTCGCAGTAAGAAGTACCTGGGAGCCCAGGGAGGTAGTGCCAGGCACATTGGCCAGTAGATAGCACACACTAAATACCTGCCCTCTCCACCTGCCACACTGTTCTCCTGAACAAAGTGTAACGAAAGAACTGAGTGCAGACCCCTCCAACTAAAAGTACTGCCACAGGTGCCATATTTACCAGAGCCATTCACTCAGTGCTGTGTTTTAACAAGAACTGAGGCCCGCCGAAACCGGTTTGGCTCAGTGATAGAGCGTCAGTCTGCGGACTGAAGGGTCCCGGGTTCGATTCCGGTTAAGGGCATGTACATTGGTTGCAGGCAGGCACATCCCCAGTAGGGGGTGTGCAGGAGGCAGCTGGTCGATGTTTCTCTCTCATCGACGTTTCTAGCTCTCAATCTCTCTCCCTTCCTCTCTGTAAAAAAATCAATAAAATATATTAAAAAACAAACAAACAAACAAACAAAACTGAGGCCTTACACTGCGCAGCAGGGAGTGATCACTACTAACCACCAGGAGGCTGGGACGACTGCCTGTGTGCATTAAGAAAGAATCACTCCCCGAAACTGGTTTGGCTCAATGGATAGAGCATCGGCCTGCGGATTGAAAGGTCTTAGGTTCGATTCTGGTCAAAGGCATGTACTGTGGTTGCGGGCACATCCCCAGCAGGGGATGTGCAAGAGGCAGCTGATTGATGATTCTCTCTCATCAATGTTTCTAACTATCCCTCTCTCTTCCTCTCTGTAAAAAAAAAAAAAAAAAAGGATCACTCGCCCTAGCTGGTTTAGCTCAGTGGATAGAGCATTGGCCTATGGACTCAAAGGCCCCGAGTTTGATCCAGTCAAGGGCACATGCCCAGGTTGTGGGCTCAATCCCCAGTAGGGGGTGTTCTGGAGGCAGCCAATCAATGATTCTCTCATCATTGATGTTAGTATTTTTCACTCCCTCTCCCTTCCTCTGATATCAATAAAATATATATTTTTTATTTTTTAATAAAGAATCACTCAACATGGTCCTCACTGTCCTCCAGAGCAGCAGTTGCCAACCGGTTGGCAACCGCTGCTTCAGAGGGCCCATTATGTCAGGAGATTATATTTATAAACAGGGGTGAAAAGCAGGAAAAACACTACCTATTTGGAAGATTCTGGAGGATCAGGGTGATAGAGAAACGATGTTCAGCACTCTAGTAACTAGACTCCAGAGCAAGGGACCATAGATGGTCAGGATGCAGAGCTGGCTGATGCAGGGGAGAACTGAGGACACTCCCAGGCTGAGGAGTGGAGCTCAGGGATAGCCAGAGAGTAGCAGAAGGCCATGCTAAGTCCTGGACTACAGCTGAGGTCACAAAGTCACTACATAAAACTGGTCTCCAATTTGGGCTCCTGGCATGGGTAGTGAAAACATCTATAAGCACGTCAAACTCATAGCAATCGGGCCACATGCAACCCACAAGAAATATTTTTGTGGCTCAGCCAATATAACGGTATGCAAGAAACGTTTTAATAAAAAATTTTCATAATTTATACAATATCATGTTATAATCTATATATAAAAGCCTAAGCAACTGTTCGACCAATCACTATGATGCACAAAACCAGGGATAGATGCTCTGACCGGAAGGGTAGCTTGCTGCTGGGTCCAGCTGATAGAAACTGGGCAAGACAGGGCTGGACATGCCCAGGAGCCCTCCCACAGCCCCTTCCTCGTTGGGATCCTGCACTGGTGGGATCCCTTGGCCTGGTCTGTGCCCTCTTGCAATCTGGGACCCCTCAGGGGATGTCGGAGAGCCAATTTCGGCTGATCCCTGCATGCCAGGCTGAAGGACCCAATCAGTGCATGGATCTGTGCACTGGGCTTCTAGTTATTAACAAATTATGTTTGCTAATGACTGATTACTATAATCGTGTTGCATTCATTTCCCTTACGCACCTTATGCTCAGGTGCACCATTTCTCTCAAACACTAGCAGCAAATGTTTTGGCAGCGAATGCCACATCATTAGTCTTGTACTGACTTGTTTGGTGTGCCCAACAGGAAATATTTTGCTTTTGGAGAACAAAAAAAATAGGTTTATTTGCATTATGCTTATTAATTTGCACAGTTATTCAGTGTCTGGTGAAGGTAATGTCCAAGAAAAAATATTAATTTTTATTAAAACATTCTATTTTATGCTAGCAATTATTTATTTTAGCCCTTTGTATTCAGCATGTCTCTATTAAAATAAACCTGCCGAAGCCGGTTTGGCTCAGATGTAGAGTGTTGGTCCGAGGACTGAAAGGTCCCAGGTTCGATTCTGGGGCATGTACATTGGTTGCGGGCACATCCCCGGTAGGGAGTGTGCAAGAGACAGCTGGTCGATGTTTCTCTCTCATCGACGACGTTTCTAGCTCTCTCTCCCTTCCTCGCTGTAAAAAAAAAATCAATAAAAATATATTTTAAAAAATAAATAAATAAAATAAATAAAATAAACCTAAGTTTCTATGAAAATTGAAGCTTCTGGGATTTTTTTTGCAGCCCACAAAAATTTAAAATATTTGGTCCATGTTAGCCTTTGAGTTTGACATGCTTGATTTACAAGAATGACGGGGTGAAGGAAGCTGACCCTGGGACTTGCTCCTACCCTGATGAGGTAAGAAGTCCTACATTGCCTTGGGTTTTCCTGAGAGTATGTGCATGTTCATGCTAAGCTCTGAGCACTCATACACTATTGGACTCATCTGGTGTCAAAGGCACTCCAGTGAGTCACGTGCAGCCCAGTGGAGACTGTCGTGTGGTTATGTGTATTTGACCCAGTTGGGTGCTGGTAGCAGGCCAAGGACAGCGTAATACTTTAATGTGGACATAGGGAACAAGGCCCACTGTGTCCCTTTTTGTTTGCCCATAACATCGTACCAGTGACTCTCAATCTTAGACACACACACGAGTCATCTGTCTGCCTTTTAAAATCCAGAAGTCCCTCACAATCCCTAGAGTTGGTTCTGAGGCGTCAGGGAAGCCAGGGTTTGACCAAGGCTGAGTTCTCCACTGCAGATCTCCAGAGCGCCCCTGGCATAGCAGTAGCCCAACGGGACACGTGGCGATTCCATTCTCTGGGACATGCCAACAATGCTCCTGCAGGACCCGCCACAGGGCTCACCATGCGGGAGGCAAGCTCCAGCAGCTCCCGCTTGGCCTGTTGCACACCCTGCGGGTCCCCCTCGATGCGGATCAGGTTGCTCTTCTCGCTGTCAGGAGGGATGCGTACAGACACCTTGTACTGATCTTTGATTCTGTTGACTTAAGAACAAAAAAGAAACATTTTGGACTCAGACTGTACTACAGTCCACCAATGATTAATGTGGGTAAAGCCCCAAATAACCTAACCAGTCACCCCAAAGCAGAAAGGATGATGAGCCTCCCCCACATCCCCCCACCCAGAACAAGACTGCCCTTATTTTAGCAGGAGCTGGGCACAATCTCCACGGGACTGACCACATGGAGCATTGACCTGATGATGCTGAACAACTGCTCAGAGCCAGAGCCAGAATGTGTCCAAAGCTCAGAATACAGCAGGTCCTCACATAATGTCATTTTGTTCAACATTCTTTCGTTATGTTGATGAGAAAGAGAGTTGACACCCAGTGTACTGTGTGAAGTTTCCTCTGAGGACTCCAGGTTCCTTCCACATCGCAAGGATGTGCACGTGAGGGAACTGCCCTGTCTGCACTGTTCCCGTCTTTGTGAGTGTGGGTAACCCTCTAATGGAAGGGAACCTGTTCAGGATGGGTCCCACCTTGTACCCTGAGCTGCCAGGAGAGGTTCCAGCCCGACACGACCCTAAATTGGAATTCGCGCATGAAGAGAGAATTATTTTCATTAATTTTTCTCAAATGTATGTAAAGCTCAGACATCATGTTTAATATTATAAGTGTTTTGAATTTCCACTTAAAATTTGGTGGTTTTTTTTGTGACCGGAAATGTCGTAGGAGTCCGGCTAATATGGCTCGGTGGTTGAATGTTGACCCATGAACCAAGAGGTCATGGTTTGATTCCTGGTCAGGGCACATGCTCTAATTTTGGGCTCAATCCCCAGTGGAGGTTGTGAGGAGGCAGCCGATTAATGATTCTCTCTCATTATTGATGTTTCTATCTTTTTCCCCTTCTCCCTTCCTTTCTGTTAATAAATGGAGTTACTCTCTCAAAATAAATAAAAAGTTAAAAACCAGAAGTCTTTACATTAACTGAAAACAAGAACAGCCCCATCAACACCTCAGCCCATGGCAGCCACGCTTTGCCTAACACTCCATTGTCAGCTCAGGTGCAAACTGAGCTCTTCACTGTCTCTGCAAAACCCTCCTCCAGCACCTTCTCTAGAACCTAGTGCCCACCGTTATTGATCTGGCTCCACACCCTGGAGAAGCCTTATCACCAGAAACAGGGTCAGCATTTGGTCCACTGTAATAAGGGAAGCCAAACTCCTTAAAGGGTCTCAGGGAGGGTTCTGAGTGCAGAGATAGCCATGAGCCCATGTGCCAGGACATGGGCCAAAAGTGGCACTGTTCCAGGGTGGAACCATGCATGACAACAGACAAGCACACAGAAGCTTGTCGCAGGTTTTAGATTATGAAAGAAAACAAGGGTTAGGAATTGAACCAGAAGAAACAGAGCAGACACAATTCTTTGAATCACACTGAGTGGTTTCACAGTTCCTAGAGAGCAGAAACTAGAGGTTAATATTAGCAATGCATTTCCTTATGTTTTTAAGGAAACACTATAGTTAACTAAAATAAATAAAGAGAACAAACAAAAGCAAGTTTATGGTGTGTGCAGGTGAGCAGTGACCAGAGCTGCTCTGAGTGGGTTCAATGTTGTCTATTGTTTAAAATGTTCCCAGAACACAAGACTGCCACCAAATAAAAGAGGTGACAAGTTTACATGTACTCTGAGGGGAGGGGAAAAAATGGAGCGCAGAGGGCAACATCCAAAGAGGGCGCATTCACAGAGACATCATGCTTATTGAGATGAGGTCCTTGCAACCTTGGTCCCAATGAAGGTGAAACACAGGGCTCTCTCCAGAACTAGTAAGCACTGTGATATGCATGATGGGCATGCAGTTAAGCAAAGGAGCAGATTTTAAAACACATCCTGGGATTCAAGCAGAATTCAACCTAACACATTTTTAATGCTGTCCCACCTTGTGTTACCTACCTGACACAGGTAATCCAACACTGAACCTAGGCTTACATATTATTGTTTGTCCAACAGAATCCCTCCCTGAGTTGTCTGACTTGGGCATGAGTCTAGAAACGTCTGACTCCTTGGTGAGGTCCAGGTCAGGGATTAGAGGTGAGGAGGAGTGGTGGACTTCACCCAGCAGCTCTGGCTGAAACATGCAGGATGACACCCTGAGAAGTCCCTTTGTCATGGCCCTTGTGGGTGACTCAGGGAACTGACCTAGTTGATCACATTCATCTTTAGGCCAAACAACTGAGTGAAGGCACCCAAATAGCTGGTGGCTTTTCTCCCAGCCTGCCCCCTTGGCATCCACTTCACTCACTGTTGGCTCCGCTCTTCCCGATGAGGTGTCTGTGAAACTTGTGGTCAATGCTGATCTCCACATAGTCCATGCGGTGAATCTGCAGGGACACAGAACATACATGAGACATGCAGGCTGGGTGGCCAGAACCACAGGAGAGAGCCGAAAGCTTCTGCTTTTTCTGACCACTTGGCCATCAGAACTATTGCAAGCTCATCCCTTTGGCCCCCTTGAAAGACGCTTCCTCAAAATAAGATCTTCTCTCTTCACACCACTGGCCAGTTTCTCACACCACTCGCCAGTTTCTAACTCTCAGAATGCACCACTCTCCGACTGGGCCACCCTCGTGTCTCTTTGCCTACCCATCCATGAAGCCTGACTGCCACACAACACAATGACAGTTCCATTCCCAGTTCAAAGCCCTTGGAAACACTATCAGGGGCATCTTACCAAGTCTTTCACCATGGCTTCGATCTGTTCCTGGGCCACATTTACATCCTCCGTGGGGCCTTCCAGGGTTATCTTGTCCTCGCCTTCTGTAAACTCGATGTGAACCTACCACACCAAAATAAGGGACAGTGAACAAAGGATGGCACAGCGGCAGCGACCAATTCTAAACTGCTTCACGAGAATGTATGTCCACGAATACCATGAAAAAGTGCAAAGGGGCCTGAGGGACAACCATTATTTTGCTACTTAATGTGGTCTAATCATCTTTCCTTTACCAAAAATAGGAACTG
Source organism: Pipistrellus kuhlii (assembly GCF_014108245.1). Classification (NCBI taxonomy): domain Eukaryota; kingdom Metazoa; phylum Chordata; class Mammalia; order Chiroptera; family Vespertilionidae; genus Pipistrellus; species Pipistrellus kuhlii. Next base: position 30,663,202 of record NW_023425573.1, read on the forward strand.
TGAATTCCTTTACACTGTGCTTGCCACCAATACCTTAAAGCCTGAAATACCTTAGCATGCTTTCCTATATCACTCTCACTGTAGAACCCCTACTCCCATCTGATTGCATAAAGAATGAGATAGCTAACAGGGACAGAATTTTAACCATGGCATAGCTTCTGAGGGTGGTCACCAGAAAAGGTCACTGCACTCCTGTTTATAACACACCAGATAAGACCCCACGAAGAGACTGGCCTCACAAAGTCATCACATGAGTGTGAACAGAACTTTGATCTTAGAAATAAAGTGGCTACAGGAATCCAACACAATAGTGACCTTTGGTGTTTCCTAGGGAAATCTGAGGCCTCCAGGACAGAGGTACAGAGGACAAGTCTGAGCTCCACACTTGACACAGTTTGGAGACAAACTGTGCTGTTCAGAATTTGTAGACATAACTATTAGAAAGTTATTATGCCATAGTAACTGAGGTATTTCTTTAAAAAAAAAAGTATTTTATTGATTTTTTACAGAGAGGAAGGGAGAGGGATAGAGAGTTAGAAACATCGATGAGAGAGAAACATTGATCAGTTGCCTCCTTCATACTCCCTACTGGTTATGTGCCTGCAACCAAGGTACATGTTCTTGACCAGAATTGAACCTGAGACCCTTGAGTCTGCAGGCTGGCACTATATCTACTGAGGCAAACCGGTTAGGGCAAAGTGAGGTCTGTCTTTCTTTCTTTCTTTCTTTCTTTCTTTCTTTCTTTCTTTCTTTTTTAAAAATATATTTTATTGATTTTTGTACAGAGAGGAAGGGAGATACTAGTTAGAAACATCAATGAGAGAGAGTCATCAATCAGCTGCTTCTTGCACACCTCTACTGCACACCCGCAACCAAGGTACATGCCCTTGACCGGAATCGAACCCGGGGCCCTTCAGTCCCCAAGCCGGCACTCTATCCATTGAGCCAAACCAGTCCCGGCCAAAGTGAGGTATTTCTTAAGATATTCATTAAACCTAGCATCCTCTCTGGTTAAAAAGACCAAAGACATTTAAAAAAAGAGATATTAAAAAAAAATTATTATAATTTTTTTTTTAAATGTGACACAGTCCTCAAAGGCACCCAAGGAGATAAATAGCAACACCAAAACAAAAATTAGTCAGCAACAGGACAACAGAATGCAAGGCCAATCTAGTGCAACAGGTCAACATGTTCCCTCACCTTTGGCATCTGCTGAGTGATCTTGGCCAGGTTCTGCCCCTTCTTGCCAATGATGAAACGGTGAAGCCAGGAAGGAGCAGAGACGGAGGAGACTGTAAAACTGTTGGCCTAGGAAAACAAGCAAACAAACCAATGTCCAGGCTACGTAAGCACCAGGTTCCTCAGTTGACTTCGGGATAGATGAGCACCCTGACCCAACACAGCCTGGGCCCTGGATCCGCTGGGAGGCAGTTACCTTGGCATAGACTTCAGTCAGTGCCTGCCCTAGCTTTTCAGGCTCCCCTCGAAGTATCACAGTCTCAGAGATACTGTCGGAGGGCGGAATCTCCACAGAAACTCCAGTTCTTTCCAGAATCTCCTGCAAGGAATTGCCCTTGGGCCCGATGACATACTTGTGCTGGGATTTCTTCACTTCTACTGCAATGGTTGTAGTCTTCTTTTTCTAAGTAAGAGTACCATAAAGATGTCAGAGGGAGAGGCAGGCGAAGACAGAATATTATCACCAAAAAGGCAGGGATCAGGATACGGGGTCTAAACTATAGCTGCTGAGCCCCAGGAAGGGGAAACAATGACCAGCCAATCCCAGAAACCCTACTCATCAAGGGATGGGTTTTCTCCTCAGAAGAATCACCTGGTAATTTGTCAAGCCCAAACTGATTACTTCAATTTGGAAAAGCAGTGACCAGTTTAGAAGCGCAGTGATACCCAATCAAATCTTCTCCCCAAATTAAGGAACAAGCTTCAGACCTCAAAGTCACCAAATGGAGCTAACAGCTTACTCAAGATGTGGCCACTTGTGAGCAGTGCGTCTAGCCCAGGGTGGGAGAATGAGGGAGGCGAAGTGAGGTTGGCAGATAGCAGGGAAAGCCTTCAGCATGAGCTCAGTCCACTCTCGATTCCTGCCCACGGGAATTTCCCTCCTCCCACTGCTACCTTTTCTTCATAAATCTTCTTAATCCGAGCCACAGCCTGAGCCAGCTGCTCCTTCTCTCCGGTGAAGACGATTTCTGTCCGGTTGACGCTGGGTGGGGGGATGTTGATGCGCGTCCCTGTCTCTTGCATGATCTCACTGACGAGCCGATTATAAGGCCCAGCGATGAAGGGGTGGAATGCCTTCTCCACTTCTAGCCTCTCTACAGCACGTTTATCCTGGAAATGAAAGGACACAGGTGAGCACAAGTCTGGGCACAATCTGAAGACAGACAGGGCCTGTCGAGGTCGAGGCTGCCACATGAACACCAGGTTCACAGTTGGCCTCACCTGCTCAGCAGAGATGAGCAGGACTTCATGGCGAGCTTTCTCAATGCCCTCTTTGGTGCCGGTGATTCTGATCTGGTTACTTGCGTCATCTGGGCGTGGGATCTGAATTTTGGTTGCAGTTTTTAGCTCTAAGTCTTGTAGTTTCTCTCCATTTTTACCAATAACAAAGCGATGATGTTCTTTGGGAATGGCAACAGTTGCTGAGGCCTACAATAGGTAGAGAAACAAAGAGGGGGAGGGGGAGAGTACTTGTAGGTTATGAAAAAGCATGTTTTTACCATAATATTCTCTCTGGTTAGAATGCAATTCTCATCTGATTTTGCCTCGCCAACCCCCATCACCCTTAGAATAGTCTCAGGTTAAATATCACCTTCTTGGGGCTGCTTTTTCAGAACCCCTGACTAGTATAAGTTCAAGTGGTATGGCCCTGGGTCACACTTTCAGCTATCACAATTATTTAGAGACTAGAGGCCAGGTGCACTAAAATTCGTGAACTCAGGGATGGTCCTTCAGCCCAACCTGCGTCCTCTCACAGTTCAGGACCCCTTGGGGGATGTCCACCTGCCGGCTTAGGCCTGGGAGATCGGGCCTAAGCTGGCAGTTAAAACATCTCTCTGGCAGCCTGGGAGCTCTCCTAAGCCATTAGTCAGACATCCTTAGAGCTGCTGTGGAGGCGGGAGAGACTCCTGCCACTGCCACTGTATTGGCCAGCCATGAGCCGGCTTGGGGCTGAGTGGTGCTTCCCTGTGGAAGCGCACTGACCACCAGGGGGCAGCTCCTGCGTTGAGTGTCTGCCTCCTGATGGTCATTTCAGTCTGCCATTAGGGTTAATTTGCATATTACCCTTACTATATAGGATAATTCTTTGTTCAACATCTTCTTGACCCAGCTACAAGTCACCACTAAGACAGGGATATTCAAGTATATCTTGTTTTCCACGTTGGTGACTCTCCTAACATCATCCTGGGCGACTGTAGGAGGCAGGAACACACTGACAGACCAGATTTATTTCTGTTTCTGGAGTACTGGGCTACCTTTTTCAGACATAAGCCTTATGTCTATTAATAAACTTTTCTCCTATCTCTTTTTCAAGCAATTAAAACAGACAACTCCTCTGAGTAAAGAAAATGGAAACAATCCAAACCCTTCATTTCTTAAGTCAAACTGTCAGAAATCAATCAACTTCCTGAGGTCACAGAGAAATCTGGGAGGAAAATGGTAGTTTTTAGTCTTTCTAACTCTGCACAGAAGAACAGACAGCAACTTAAAAAGCAAACCATTAAGGTTCCCACCACTGTCCCAGCAAAAAAGTCACAGATCAGCCAGCTTCCCTTCTCCAAGGGGCAGTTTTACACAGAATATTCAACATTTACAACGGAAACCATTAAATTGTATCACAGAGGCAACAGAAAAGGTCCTCACTTCACAACTAGCATAGAAACTAAGACCACTGGCTTCTACATTGTGATCAAATGAGGTTTAATAAAAAAATGATTCAATATTAGGAAATTCATTTATATAATTCAACACATTGTTAGATCTGTGAAGAAAAATAATCAAATGATCATGTCCAAAAAAATTTAAATCCATCCATGATAAAAATTTATAAGAAAATATAAATCAATGGATATTCAGTTGACCACCTTGAACACAGGTGTCAGCTGCCCAGGTCCACTTATATGTGGGTTTTTACTCAATTTTTTAACATGACAAAATACATACACCTCAGCCCCAAAGTTCTACTTAATGGGAAAGTGCTTGTTTAAGCCATGCACTTCCCGCACCACTACTTTACCTCCACTGGAGCAGGTCCCCACAAGAGGGGCACAGGCTGGACAGGAAGAGTACCTGCACACACAGCCTCAGACCCTGGGAAACTGCTGCTTTATTATATTTTTCTTACTCTCTATAACAGGAAGGCAAAATTAGAATAAAGAAGTCAACAACCTTTGTTTTTTATAACAACTCACTTTTATTTTTTAATTGAGTTTAGAGAGAGGAAAGGTAAACGAGGAAGAGAGAGAGGGACATCAATCAATTACCTCCCACATGGACCCGTACTGGGGATCGAACCCCCAATCCCCAACCCACATATGTGCCCTGAGCAGGAACTGAACCTGCCACCTTTTGGTGTATGGGAGGACACTCCAACCAACCAGGGCCAGAAACCAACAAACTTATCTTAGCTAAAAGAACCGGGTTAGAAGATATATGAAAAGACCATCCTTTCCAATAGAAAAAAAAAAAAAAAAAAGAAGAAGAAGAAGAAAAAGAAAAAAGACAATAAAGTAGTTGGACTCTAAGCCAGCAAAAGAGGTGGAATGTGGGCATTAGCAATCAGAAAACATCCTTTAGAAGGTCTAATGCAATTGTGAGCAAAAGGCTGATTATAAAGTTTGCATCTAAACAAAAAAGAATACAACAGACAGGAAAACCCCCAAAAAGAACAGTACAGGAGGGATGGGAAACACTGTACTGTATACACATGAAAGTATAAAACCATCAATATTAAATCAGGAGAACACTAGCACAGAGATCCCAAAAGCTCAGAAGTGAAAACCAAGGAACATACCCAAGTTAATATGAACATTTAGAACAAACAGCCACTCAAAACCAGTGGGGGGAATTCCTTTTTAAATGGTATTGACTTTTTAAGAAATATATTGATGATGAGAGAGCCATATGGGAAAGTGTGAAACTGAATGTGTATTTCATACCATTCATAACAAATTCCACATAGAACAGGAACTGGAATATAAAAACACACTTAAAAGCACCAGAGGAAGACAATAAACATTCTTACAATACCTGTGTAAAAAAAAATTTTCCTAACAATGACTCAAAATAACAAACTGTTCAATGAAATACACTATAATTAATAAACTTTCACAATGCAGAATACAAGATCAAACACAATTGGCAAACTGGGAAATATTATTTGTAACATATGACTGAGAAGGGTTTTTAGGAGCCCTAATACACTGAGCAAGATGTATAACTTTAACTTGATAGAAAAGGGCAAAAGAACAGACAGTGCACAGAGAAAAGCAAAAGGCCTTTGGATGTGGAAAAATGCTTAATCTTGCTCAGGAGAACAATGCAAGTAAGTTTATTCAGCCCTAACCAGTTTTGCTCAGTGGTTAGAGTATAGGCCTGAGGACTGAAGAGTCCTGGTTTGATTTTGGTCAAGGGCACGAACCTCTGTTAAAGGCTCAATCCCTGGCCCCAGTGGGGACATATACAGGAGGCAACCAATTGATATGTCTCTTACATCGGTGTTTCTGTCTCTACTCTTCCCTTTATCTCTCTAAAAATCAATGGAAAAATATCCTTGGGTGAAGACTGACAAGAAAAAAGTTTACTCAACTGCCTTTCAGTCTGAAACATTCAAATACTGGCTGGGCCTGGCTGGGCCTGGCTTCGCCATGGAAAAGGAATGGAGTACAAGGGTACAGCCCGGAGGAAGGGGACCTGGCTATTATGGCAAAATCACACCTGCCATTACTGCCATCACTTTCTTGGAAACCAACCTTGAAATATACTAGGTAAACTAGGAAATGGCATGTACACAAGGCTTTCATGTGACATGACTCATAACAGAAATTGGGAAGCTTCTCAAATGCCCATCAACGGGAATGCCTGAATAATTCTCTGGGCACCACATCCGTTGGTTGTATGAAGCAGCTATGTGCTAATATGCAGACACCTCCAAAAAATATGCAGGAAAAACAGGATACAGAACAGAGTCTATGGCCAGCTACCTTTTGCTCCTATTCTCCAACCCAAATAAGAAGGATATACCAAAGACTGACAATGTCACCCAAGCCTGGCGGTTGTGGCTCATTGGTTGAGCACTGACCTATGAACCAGGAGGTCACTGGTTCAATTCCCGGTCTGGGCACATGTCTGTCATGTCAACATGAGTTGTGGGCTTGATCCCCAGTAGGGGGCATGCAATTCTCTCTTAACATTGATGTTTCTCTCTCTCCCTCTCTTCTCTAAAATAAAAATAAAAGCCACCTAACAGGGAGGATAGGAAAAGGGTGAAGAGTCTGGCTCTGCATGTACCTACTTGATCACACAACTTTTGACTGTGTAATCATCAAATGTTTAAGTCACTTTTTAAAAAATGGTTTTTATTGATTTTAGAGGGAGGGAGGGAGAGGGAGAAGCAGAAGAGAGGGAGAGAGGGGCGGGGGGTGGGGGGGAGAGAGAAAAAGAGAGGAAGAGACATGGATGTGTTGCCTCCTACACACACCCTGACTGGGCATTGAACCCATAACCTGGGTATATGCCCTGACCTGATGACTTTTCAGTGCATGAGATGAAGCTCAACCAACTGAGCCACACTGGCCAGGGCTAAGTAACATGGAAAATAAATCAAAGCAAATGAACCCAACTACTTAATCAGAATGATAGCCTAACCTAAACAGAGAGAAAAATGACTTCAAGTGATTGCAAAATATACAACCCTTCACCTTAATTAGAAGAATCAGTAACTCAAGAAACTTCCCACTACAAACGTCAATTCTTGGACAGCCAAAACCGGTTTGGCTCAGTGGATAGTGTCGGTCTGTGGACTAAAAGGTCCCAGGTTCGATTCTGGTCAAGGGCGTGTACATTGGTTGCGGGAACATCCCTGGGTAGGGGGTGTGCAGGAGGCTGCTGGTCGATGATTCTCTCTCATCGATGTTTCTAGCTATCTATCCCTCTCCATTCCTCTCTGTGAAAAATTAATAATAATAATAATAATAATAATAATAATAAAATAATAAAAATAAATAATATATATATTTTAAAGACTAGTACTTAAAAAAAAAATAATTCTTCGACAAACAGGGTCTGTGGAAGGACACGGTTAAGGTCAGTCAACATATCTGTTAGAAATCAGGAAATGAACGAAGGAGGGTGCTCCTGCCAGAAAACTGCAAGAAGCCAATGGGGAGGAGTCCAACCACTGGCAGAAGATGAGGCAACTTCAGCCTAAAGAACAACTAATAAACACATCAAAAGTCCTGCCCTGGTCTGTGCGAGTCAGTTGAGTGTATCCTTCTGAACCAAAAAAGTTGCAGGTTTGATTCTAGGTAAGGGCACATGCCTGGGTTGTGGGCTCAAACCCCAGTAGTGGGCATGCAGGTGGGAGCCTATTGATGTTTCCCTTTCACGTTGATGTTTCTTTCTCTTTCCCTGCTCCTACTCTAAAATAAAATAAAAAAGTTCTTTAAAAAATCCCAATGACACTTAAAAAGAATGATCACCAGTGAAGATGTGAGAGGGCCAATTCAGTCTAAAAATTAAGGCGAAGGAAAAGGATCTGCCCTTCCCACTCCAATGACAAGAAGAAAAGCTCTTCACAGAGTGCCTGCAGATGTGGGATGGGGGTGGATGGGGATGGGATGAGAAAACCATCTTCCTGATGGAGCCAGGCAGCCCAGCAATGCATGAGGCAAGGACAGCACAGATGGATCAGGAACTTCATAATGGATCAATTCAGCTGAAGACACCTCAGTCTAGGGATCAATCTTGGAATCAACACCAAGTACACAGCACCACCCACAAGTTTCTTGCCAAAGAAACAAGTTGAATGCGAAAGTAACCATGCCCCAAGACCTAACCACTAGTGTACAGAAAATAATGATGGATAGAACAAACCAGACACTTGCTTGTCCCCCCGCTCAAAACCCAAGGGCATTAAGAAAAGGAGAGAGATGCACTGAAGAATGAAAGGACTCAAGGCCTGACAAGCACACAGCGGGCCGTGAGTGGACAGTTACTTGAACACAATAAGGGAAGTCCATATATGCAGACTGGGTGGAATATGGGTATATCAAGAAATTACCATTAATAAGTGAGTTAAAAGCAAAGTGGTTATATATATATAGAAACAAGCAAAGTGGTTATATATATATAGAAACAAACAAAAAACACAAAAGATTGAGGGGCACCACATTATATCATTTAATTGGGGGGGAGGGGCAGGAGGTAATAAAATGGGCCAGGGACAAATGCTTTTCAGTGTTCCCTCTCCCACCCAATATTCAATTAGTAAAAATATTCAAATATTCACCAACTAGTAGATAACAGCTTAAGTCTGAGAGGATACTCTACCAACCACAACAGGAAGCAATTTACACACAACATTTCCTACTTCCCGTATTTAATGATTTAACGCCCTGAATCTAATGGGCTTAGGGACTGTCCCAAGGCTCCATGTGGCCAAGTCAATGCTCCTCCTCCTGCTAAGCAAAGCCCCTGGCCTCTGCCCCATGGCCACTCTTGCATCAGACTCTAATCTTCTCACCATGTGTTCTAGAATGGGCTCCCCGTGAGCTCATGGCTCAGCAGCAGGTGGGAAGGCCTCCAGTTCTAAATAAACCTACAAAGGCTCTACCTGTCAAGACACCGACAATTCTCCACACAGAGTCTTGGTCTTTCAGTGACTCCCCTCGGGGAGAAATGCACCACAGGTTACTTACTTTGAACTTGTAATCTCTCTAGTCTGGGCCTGAAAATTTGTGCTTACAACAATGTACTTACTGATCCTGTGCCTTTTTAGAATTGTAACTGCCCATCTACACCATGGCCCTGCCACACCATCAGCTTTTTGTAAATGTCTCAAACTCTGGGAAAGCCTTGAACTTCCAGTTCATTTACCCCACTTTCTATTACTGAATTAGTGGTGTTTCACTAAGAATGCCAGGAGGCTCCAAATGTTGCCTATGAACCTGCTCCACTGGTGGGAGAGCCTAAAGAAGTCTGAGTGTGCCCACTCGAAAGGACCATGCCAGGGAACACTCACCTGGGTCTGCAGCCTAGCAACAATATCCTTCCGGGCTTTCATGACGGCGTCCAGCTTCCCAGAGACCATAATGGAGAGGCCCTGGTCTTTGGCGAGAGACAGCTCCAGGTGAGCTCCTGTCCTCTGCATGATCTCAAGGCAGATTTTTGCTTGTTCACCTTCTCCAAACTGGTTCATGTCTTTGTATTTTCTCTCCTCCAGGGGTACATGGAACACCTACTCAGAAAAGGACCAAAGGGGAGGTTGAGACAGCAAGAAGGGAAGTAAGGATATTTAAGTGTCTAGGCCCGGAATACTGGAGTCTGTTTATTCACTAAATGCCACCCCTCTACCCACTGAGGGAAGGCCCAGAGAGCAGTGAAAAGATAAGCAGAAGGTGCCTAAGGTCATGAGGCTGACCTTCTAATGAAGAAGCAACCACCCCCAACACAGGGCGTTCAGTGAAGGAAATAGTTGAGTGGCTGGGTGGGGCAGAGGTAAGGGAAGTTCGTGTTTTTTTAAAAATATTTTTTAAATTTATTTTTTATTTTTATTTTTTTTTTTATTTTTATTTTTTTTAAATATATTTTATTGATTTTGTACAGAGAGGAAGGGAGAGAGATAGAGAGTTAGAAACATCGATGAGAGAGAGTCATCGATCAGCTGCCTCTTGCGCACCCCCTACCGGGGATGCGCCCGCAACCAAGGTACATGCCCTTGACCGGAATCGAACCCGGGTCCCTTCAGTCCCCAAGCCGACGCTCTATCCATTGAGCCAAACCGGTCCCGGCAAATTTATTTTTTACAGAGAGGAAGAGAGAGGGATAGTTAGAAACATCGATGAGAGAGAATCATCGATCAGCTGCCTCTTGCACACCCCCTACTGGGGATGTGCCTGCAACTAATGTACATGCCCCTGACAGGAATTGAACCTGGGACCCTCCAGTCTGCAGGCCGATGCTTTATCCACTGAGCCAAACCGGTTTCGGCAGTAAGGGAAGTTCTTAGGATGTCCAGGAAGGACCTTCCTAAGAGACAAGACACAGCCAGCGTGCTGAGAGGTAAGAACAAGTGGAAGAGAGAAGGCAAAGGCTTAACAAAGTCAGGTGTGAGAGCAATCTGAGCATGCAGAGTTCATCTGAGAAGCAGAAAGTAAGGGGCCAGACCCCTCAGGCCAGCTTGCATTGAGACAATGTTAGCAGAAGGAGACATCTGGCTGCTAACCCAGGTCCCCCAGCTGCTCTGTGGAGACAGACTGAACATGGCACACTATCCTGCACATTATAAAGATTGGGAGAGGCCTAGCTGGTTTGGCTCAGTGTATAGAGCGTTGGCCTATGGACCGAAGGGTCCCAGGTTTGATTCTGGTCAAAGGGCATGTACCTCGGTTGTAGGCTCCTTCCAGCTCAGGCCCTGATGGGGCTCATGCAGGAGTCAACCAATTGATATATTTCTCTCACTTCGATATTTCTCTGTCTTTCCCTCTCTCTTAAAAAAAAAAATTAAAAAATAAAAATGGAAAAATATCCTTGGGTGAGGATTAAAGTAAATAAATAAAAAGAATAATGACTTACAAAAAGATTTAAAAAAAAACAACAAAAAGATTGGGAGAAGCCTATTGAAAGATGATCAGATGCAGCTGGTTATAAGTCTGGGTTTGGAGAGGTGCCCTCTCAGCACAGAGATGGACAGGTGGCAATTAACCACCGTGACCCCACATGAGCTCACAAACAGAAGGCAGAGGAGATGACTGCTTCAAGACATTGGGACACAAAGTAGACAAGATAGACAGGTCTTGTTGGATGTACTGATGGGAAGGGTGAAAGGCAGGGGCAGTTTCAGGAGCTGGGAGCAGAGACGGAATTGCAGTAGGCTGAAACACAGGAGACCCATTCCTTCTGGGTGCTGGGGACACAGGTGAGCATAAGGGCAGTATACTCCATGAAACAGCCCTGGGGTAGGGATGGGCTAAACCTGAAGGCCTATTCTCTCTGCACCACCCCAAGCACTCTCCACCAGATACTCCTGCTTCCTCCTGGGAAGGGCAGATGAAGAAAGAATGGCATTCCTACCTGAGTGATGACAGAAGCCTTGATGGGCCGGATCTTGTTACCCCAGGCGCCTGCAGGTTCCTGGGCGCTTTCCAAGCAAGCTGCTTTCTCAGGGAGTGGGGGGAAGGCATCCTTGTAGGTTGGAGGGTCACTCTCTTCTTCTGAATTTAAAGTGGCAACTGGACCAGCCAACACAGATTAAGAGGAAGCACATTGTTTTCAGTATCAGATGAAAAAAACACTTGGGAGGTTTCAATGTCAAATAGAGAACACTAACTGCTTGACAGTGACCTGTCTCATTCAGTGATGGGAAAGGGCCTAGGAGGTTGCCAGGCCCAGCATTCCCAGGTCCAACATATAAACCATAGGGGCCAAGTTGATGTGAACCTGATGGCAAGACCCCTGCCCTGGCAACTTCCCTGTGAAGGATCAGCTCAGACACTGGGTGCCCCACCCTTCCCGTAATGAGGTGAGCCCCTTGAAGGCAGGCCCGTGCCCTCACAGTCTTCTAATCCTGTATTTAAAAAAAAAAATCATAATTAAGGCAATGCCTGGCACAGAGCTGGCCACAGCTCCATGAAAGCGGGAGTGTGACTGTTTGGAATTAGCCTACATGCAGGGCCAAGCACAGAGTCTGGTAATGGCAGAGCCTGATAAAACCCGCTGTGGATGGGTGCGCACACACAGCAGTGAGATGACCATTAGGTTCACAGAGGCCTCCATCCAACTTTGGATTCACCACTTCTGTCCATGTGGCTGAGCTATACCCAACACCAACAGCGACAGTGCTTGGGTTCTGTCACCATCTTGCATTTGTCACTCATCTAGAAAGGGATATGAGGTGTACTCCATAGGGTTGCTGGGTCATTTAGAAAGACCCAGCACTACAGGCACTCAGAATCAAAGCAAGCAAATGTCCAGGTCTCCACAGCCCAAAGATGATCACTTGAAAGGTGGCACAAGTGACTGACAAAGTGAATTTTATTTTTAATTTTAATTACTTTAAACTTAAGAACCAATATCCAATGCATTTATAGAAAACTTAAGAATACTTGGAACAACTTGGAATAGAATAACCTCTTTCAAATTAAAATTTTATAAAATCAAATACAGATTAAGGGTTTTAGATAAACATTTGGTATGCAAATCAAGCTGTCCTGATGTTATAAATGGAGACCAGATTCTGAAGAAAATAATGTCAAGTATCATTTTTTCTTTGCTACATTAGAGAGATGTTGAAATGATAATGTTTTAGACATATTCCTCCATATGAGTGTTCTCTGTCATGGCTAGCTAACTTTAGGGAACGGAGAAGCCAGAGAGGGCCCACCCTTCACCCCCCAGCACCCCGTAGTGGGCTCCTGACAGTGCTCTGGGGTGCTCTACAGCCCAGATTTAGTTCAACACAACCAGGAACAGCAATTTTGAAAAAAGAATCGTATTAACAATGGTCAAATTCATTGGCTTTCCAGAAAGTTGTTCACATTTTAAATCTCACTGAGTCCAGATTCACCTATTACTCCTGGCTAGTTCCACCTTCCACACAAGAGTAATGCAAAACCAAGTGCACAAGATGGGTAGGCCCTGGCCCCACCACACAACTAGTTTCAAACGCACTTCTACAGACTTCAAAAAGGCTTGGAGAGAACACTGTCTGAAAAGTGAAGAAGACTGTGTACAAGGCTGTCACCTTTGATCTGTTGAGGAACCAGCCCACTTCGGTGTTCAGCAAAGCTCTCTTGGGTCAAAACTGCAACAGAGCTCATGGTTGATGGGGTGCCCACACGCGGTCCGGGTGAGGCACTGGAGGGGGAATGAAGAGAGAAGAAAGTCAGGCACAGCCAGCTCTCTGCTACCTACCGAGACTGTAAAGCTTCAGCCAAGATTTAATTCTCTTTTACTAGCAAATTATACCTTCTTTTCCTCACTTACAACCTCTAATGTAAGTAAGGTGATACCTAAACTCTCACCAAGTGAAGAAAAGAAAAATGCAAATAAAGGAGGGTCCTTTGAACAACTGTCTCCTCAAAAGTTGCCCTGTAGTTGATTGAGCAGATAAGGCTCTGGCTGAGAGGGATCAACAACAGGATGCCAGGGCCCGCAGAGAAAGTCGTTGCACCCCAACCACTAGGGCCAACTAGAACCCACCACACTGTGACACAGCAACACAGATCAACATCTGGAAGGTTCTCCCAAAAGCGGTCTCAGTTATTTTGTCCATCTGTTCACCAAATTACCTCCTGATGCTTATATACAACGTACCACATGACAGCTGCTACCAAAAAGCCAATCATGCAGCAGAGGCAAAGCTCTCGTCCAGGGGCTGTCACCTGAACAGCACTGCAATGCTGAGGGGCTGGCGGGGGAAGGTGGAAAGAGCAGCCTCACACACTCTGTAGCAACAATGTAGTAGCAAAAGGCAGCAAGGACTGCTCAGATGGGCTACGTGCCACTGACATATGCTGATTGGTTATCCTCCAAAATCCTATAACCCAGGTGTGGGAGGGGACCTGAAGCAGGTGGAACCTGGTACAAGGGTATCTCAATTGTGGCAGAAACCAGACCCCATCCCCAGGCCTCAGTGGGATTCCATGGGACCTCAGCTCTCAAAGCCATGGCTCCTTTACTTGGAAAACAGGGTTTATAAGACACCGAGGCCAGGGGTGTTAGCTTCTTCTCCCAACTCTAGGTGAGCCTCAAGCTAATATAATGAGGAAGCATCCTCCTCTTCACACAATTATATACCAAATATCTTATACCACCTTGACAAAAAAGTATAAGAAGGCCAAGTAATTTAATTAGTAGAAGAGTGAGTTTTTACATAATTTTAGTAATTTAGACCTCTCCCCAAGTTCGAAAAAATTAAGCTCAGCATTAAAGAGAAGCAATATGCAAACTCAATCCTGAGCAAACATAATTCACATTTAAGAAAAAAGATTAAAATAGATGGATGCCAGATGATACATCTGAAGGGCACACGTGCACACACTGCTCAGGCAGAACCTGATTCTCTCTCAAGAACCACTAGAAACTTAAGGATGAAATGTACTGGAAGAAAGTGCACACACAGCCCAAGGACAGGAAACATTCAGAAAGGATAATCAAACTTACCAGCAAAACGGTCAGTAGCCAGAAAGTCCGTCCTGAGGCCACCTCTGTCAGCCTGCCAGCTTTTGCTGGTGTGGGACAGGAAGGAAGAGGGAACAGGAGAAAACCAGAGAAAAGTTATTTATCTGCATTGTACAAACCAGATCTTTTTACCTCCCAAACAAAAAAAAAAGTCAAAATGGTATTTAAGCTTTCCCAAAATTAAGGCAATTTTCTTGGAAAAAAAATGAAAGCTCTGCTCTTAGACCATTAGCTTCAAACAAAACATATTGCAGTAAAACCTGAAACATCTTTTAGAGCAGCAGTGGCCAACCTTTTGGACCTCACGGACCACCAGTAGTCTGTGGACCACCAGTTGGCAACTGCTGTATTAGAGGACAAGTTTTCCAAAGCCTTGAGGGAGTGATCTTTTAAGAACCAGAACTTTTTTTTTAAGTGTAACCATTTTGAAGTAAAATCCTCACAAAATTAATGGTTTGTTCTCCTGCATGATTATGTACCTTTCCCTCTAAACCCCTTCTAATCTCTGAATTCTGAGCCAGATGGAAAAAAGGTTCTGATACTATGCTATGACATAGAATGTAGACCTTGAGGCCTCCTGAGCTTAAGGGTTACTGTCTTTAAAAGTCCTTTGCTCCCTTCTAATCCACAGGGTTTTAGGAACCAGACCAGGAAACAGCAGGGTTGGAAGGAACTTTGCAAAGCCGTCTGGGGAGAGTTAACAATTACTCTATGAATTAAGAGAGTATGGGTCACCCTGCCTTGGGTGACTTTGGGAGAGTGAGGCTGCCAGGTCAGTTACTGCCACTTTAGGCAAAATACCACATATGCTGGAAAAGGTATGATAAACTAGACTAAATAGTAAAGGTCAGGTATGGGTTATTAGGGGGAGAGTCAACAACAGTAACCCAACTGAAGAATAATGCCCCCATCAATATGCACGGCTCAGGAGGTAGGAAGACAGCTAATGACAATCTAAGATGCAGCAGACTAGATTTAAAAGGGTCTCCTTGTCCCAGATAGGATACAGACCAGTGGCACTTCAGGATTTTAGAAATCCCTCAATGCAGGGCTTGGGCAACGACATGGGGAAAGTGCCATGACCCGCAGGCCAGAGCCTCTGTGGGCCCCAGCCCCACCCTACACAAAGATGCACCCAGAAACCAAGGAAGAAAGTGGTGACAAACTAAGACTATTTACTTAGGAATTTGTCTCCTAATTCTAATCCTAATCTGCAAGTGTTAAATATTAAGGTGAGGAATAAAGAAAGCCTTTCCATTAAGTCACAGTATCAGAGCAGCACATCCACCCAGCAGGTCTGACAGGTAGGAAGGGCAAGCACTCTGTGGGATTCCCAGGGTCTGGCCAGTGTACATGTAGCCAGTCCAAAAGTAAGATGGAGGTGTTCCAGGTCCAAACACTGACAGTGAAGCCAGGACCCTGGTGTCCAACTGACCCTCCTTTCTCAGAATTCCCACTGCAGCTGCACACACTCTTGCCAGGTGACCTTCCACCTGAACAACATCCCACTTGGGGTTGTCCCAGGCACTGACATAAATTCTTAAAATCTACACACATCCACTTCTTTTTTTTTTTTTTTTTTTATTGATTATGGTCTCACAAAATTGTCCTTATTCCCGCATTCCCATCCCAAACCTCTCCCTAGATGTGCCCTCCCCTCAACCCTCGTGGTTCATGGCCACTGGCTTGGCCAATACGTATGCACACAAGTCCTTTGATTGATCTCTTCCCCTTACTTCCATCCTCCCTTACTTTCCCTCTGAGGTTTGAAAGACTGATCGCTGGTTCTCATCCACTTCTTTTTTAAAAGTATGTTTTTATTGATTTTTAGAGAGGGATAGAGAGATAGAAACATCGATGAGAAAGAAACCTCTGATTAGCTGCCTCCTGATTTCCTACTGGGAATCAAGCTTGCAACCTGGGCACATGCCCGACTGAGAATTCAACCGTGAGTGACCCCTTGGTTCCTGGGTTGATGCTCAACCACTGAGCTACATCGGGTGGGCAACATCCATCTCTGATCAAGCCAGGTTCATGCACATAACCATAACATAGGCATTCCCTCTCCTCTGCGCGCCCACTAACTAGCCTTCCATCTTTCCTGGACAAGGCAAGTCTTCATGTCCCAGTGACAGGCACACAACAAGCCTATGGAGCTCAGTCACTATCCATGTCCACTCCAGCCAATCTCCAGTTCTGCACTTGGTGTCACACACAAAATGGGACAAATTCTTGAGGATCTCTTCTGATATTACTCACACACCTTTCAAGAGTCAACTCCAGTTAGCCATTCTATTGGACTCAAGAAAGAGGCACTGCTGCAACTGATCCTAATGTGCCACAGTCTCTAACGCCCCCACATGTGCAGAGGCCTTCAGGCAGCCGAGAACAGAGTGGACCTCCAGAAA
This sequence comes from Pipistrellus kuhlii, assembly GCF_014108245.1. NCBI lineage: Eukaryota > Metazoa > Chordata > Mammalia > Chiroptera > Vespertilionidae > Pipistrellus > Pipistrellus kuhlii. Next base: position 30,680,028 of record NW_023425573.1, read on the forward strand.
ACTCCAGACTGGTCTGACAGGACACACTAGGTCTCCCATCTTGAGATTTCAACTGGCAGTTTGAATCTGAAATGTCACAGCTGAACAGATTATGTGAATGGATTAAATAAAGCAATAGCTTTAACACCTAAGGTTCTGATATCATCAAATAAGGTTATCCCTTTTCTTCTAAATTTCTCAAAACTCCCACCTTTAAAAATTCCACTTTAAGTATGTATCTGATGACCACCCTGTAAATTAGATCTCAGCCCCACCTGAAGCTCTGAGGTAAGCCTTACAAAAGGCCAGTACCAACCTTACCCACTGGCTCCATCTGTGCTTCACAGACAACCCGACAGACTTATTCCTGCTACAGGTCTCTTCCACCTCACAAGTGTGATCACTGCTTTGGGTGGTCTCCATTCTAGCTCCTACACTTGCTATCTTAAGTTCCCAGGAGATCTTAGACAGGCCCAAAGAACAGAGACCAGACATCTACTATCAAAATTTCTCAGTTGATCTAATAATGTTGCTCAAATCAGGATTGAAAGGGACCTTAGACATTACTCTATTGCAGTCTTTGAACACCACCAGAGACAGGAACCACATGGCCTTCCAAGGGAGCCACACTCCACTTCTGTTCCAGTGTAGCTGTCAGAACAGTCTGCCTTATGTTGTGCTAAACATACAACTTCTCTCCCCCCTTCTGGCCAGAGAACAAGCCTACTCTTCCCTACTACACTCGATGTGTGAGGCTGTCTGTGCTCCTACTTCAGTTATTCCCAGGATGGTCCCAACCCCTTCATCACTGTGGTGGCTCTCAACTACTTTCCCTGCACTAAGCATTCAGGTCCACCCATACAAATCGTAAACTATTCTCAACCTGGACTTTGAGGGGTTGGGAGGGGCGAGGCCGGCGGACGCTGGATTCAGGAAAGTTTCTTACTCTTCACTAGCCAACTGTTTTCTCAGTGTAAATGTCCAGAGCAAAAAAAGCCACATCTCAAATTATAAGTATGCAGCAAACAGAACTAGAAAAGGAGGGTGGGTAGAGCCCAGACTCTTCTCTTCCCCACAGGGAACATCAAGAGCTCTTGAAACACCCCACCCCCATGTGGGAGCAATGTGTAGATTACACCTGAAACTTGTTTTTAAAAAGCACACACAATAGGAAAATCTTTAAGTGAAAAAATGAACTCTTTTGCTTTTAAAAACAAAGCATAAGTTGATTCCTTGTGATATTTTGCCAATGACATATTCAAAAGGATAAATCTTTGCAAAGAGAACTCACAGTAACAGTCCAGAAAGAATGCTACCTCCAACTAATGATAAACTCGAAATTTACATAGAGATAGGACCGAGTATGGAGAATATCAAAACCTACAGCTGAAACCCAGGGCTTCTCCCCTCTTCTTCCAAAATTAAAATTATTTACTTTCATTCCACAGCAAACTTGCAAGGGAAGTTTTTTTTTTAAAGTACTTCTCAGAACTCATAAACCAAACTTGATAAACATAATATCCCCACGGGCCGAAAAAATCAGCAAGCCTGTTTCAGATCAGCCGGAGCAAGGAGCAGAGGCGGGCATGCGTGCGTTACGCCAAGTTAGGAAGTCTGCACCATCCCGCAGGAGGAACTTTCGCAGATGCCACCTCAGCACGGCCCTCCCACAGGCCACGCGAGCCCGCGGGCGGGGACAGGCTTAAAGGGGCAGGAGCATGCTCGGCCTCCTCGCCTTCCATCCAAATTCGGTATTTTTCCGTAATGTATTTTTCGTTCGGGACCCTGGGGCACATCCAAGTTGCACTCCAGCCCGAGGAGAGTGCAGGCTCAGCCCCGATCGCGCAGGCGGGTGGGCTGGCGGCAGGTGAAGGTGCAACTGAACTACCAGCCCCCCCTTCCCCCCCCCCCGCCGTCCCAGGCACCGGCAACCCAGAGGGACAGACATCTGTGACCCCTCCTCCACCCCCTGGAGGAGGAGCGCTCCTCTTGGGGGGATAAGGGGCACGGCCCAGACGCCCACGTCACCGACCTGGGCCCAGGTCGGCCGCACCTCACCCTGCACCCGAGCTGTGGGGGTGGGTAGAGCAGAGGGAATACGACCGTGATTGGGGGTAGAGGGCTGGGAGGGGCGCTCTCACCACGGCGCGGGCGAGGCCGGCGGACGCTGGACTCGGGAAAGTTTCTTACTCTTCCCTAGCCAACGCCGCGGCCCATGCGCAGTGGTGACACGTAGCCACCCCCCTCCCCCCCGCCTGGCCAGCCGGCCAGCGAGGAGGGGGCGCCCGAGGATGGGACGGGAAGAAGGGGTGCCGACTGAGGGGCCGGGGTAGGGGAGACGGAAAGCGACCCCGGCCCCTCCCCCGCTTGCCCGCCCCGGCGCTCCACGTCGGCAGCCAGCCCGGGACACCCGGCCCCGCCCCCGGTGCCCAACTTCCCCACGCAGCCCGGGCCGCCCGCTGCTCTGGGCCCGCGCCCTCCGCCCTCCGCCCTCCGCCCGTCCTGCCACTCTCCCGCTCGCTCACTCGCTGTGCGGTGCGCTCGCCGCCCGCCCGCTCCAGGAACGCCAGGGCTCCGCTCCGCTCCGCTCCGAGGCCGGCGCTCGGGCCCCGGCTGCTATATAGGGCGGCGGCTCCAATCCCACAGAGACACGTCAGACCGTGGCGCCCCGCCCCGCCTCGCGCCGGGCCCCGCCCCCGCTCGGCGCACAGGTCAGGGCGCCTGAGTCCTGCCCAACTCCTGACCGCAGAGACTTGCAGGGCCAGCCAGAGAAGGGGCAAAAAGAACTGCCGCTCTGCTCCCACCCAAAAGAAACGAGCTGCCTTGAGGGACAACACAAAGCAAATTAAATGCTACCCCAACCAGTTCCAACTTTCAGTAGCTGATGACAAGCTGGCTTTAGCTTAACAACACTCCCCTGGGAACACAAGCCATGCCTCCAAAGTTTGGAGCACAAATTTTCATTCCCTCACCCACGGGAGAGAGAGGTATTCCTGCATGAATTATGGGAGTGCACCATGTATACGTGAGCACAGGCCCATCCCACATGGGGTGAGACACAGGGGCATATGGGCATTGTGGGAACAGAGAGGTCAGGTGGGAACAGTCAGCTCAGGGCTTGGTCAGCACAGCCTATGATCACCATAGTGAGGTTGCTCAGGATGATAGGAAGCTGGTGGGGAGCTTCCAGCAAACAGCAGAAGCACTGACCAACTGTACTTTTTCATGGAATACTGTCAGAGTACACAGAGAAGGAGATGGGCAGGAGGCTACGGCAGTCTAAAGACAACTTGGCTTTCCATTATGATTGGCAATGGTAGCTGAACTAAACAAGTTGTCTTAGCTGGATGTGGGCATGATTTAAAAGTAAAGAGTGGCATAAGGATTCTATAGCTGCCCTCAGGGAAAAGGGGGAGTGTGAGGTAAAAAATCAGGACTTCCATGATTTAACATGTGAGATGTCCCACTGGATAGCCAAGTAGGAATGTCAAGTAGGCAACTATATGTGCAAGCTATAGACCAGGGAAGAAGCCCAGCACAGTGAGCAAAAATGCCATGGCCCCTCATAACATCACCATGGGAGATAGAAGACAGAAAAATCTGCCACTCCTAGCCAAGGACATCATCATCAAAGAGGTGCGCTAAGTCACTAGGAAGGTACACTTGGGCAGGGGCACTTCCTCTTTAAGCTCCAAGACTCTTCAGCACCCCTTCCTGTGTTATTATTGTTGTTTTTAGGTAATCTTTCCACAGGGATTACCCAACCAGCAACTTAGACAAGTGTATTTTGTTACTGTTTATTTTGAGGGTTCAACACTGACTGAGATGAGGAAGGAGGAAGGGAGGGATTCGGGAACAGTCATCAGGTTCACTGTCAAAGAACTTCCAATGAAGCTAGGAAGTTGCCACAGGCAGAAGCTCTCACAGTACCTAGTGCACAGGAGGCCTTAAAAGAGTTGGTTAAGAAACTTATTAACAAAAAATAAAATCTAATGTTAAATTGGTGCCACAAACCATCCAAGGTGCTTTGGTGCTGACAATTATTACCAGCTTTTCTTCCCAGCAAGGTTTAGTGCAATAAAATAGTTTGTAGAGGCAAATTCTGAGAATCCTGGATCCTGCAACACTCACACCAGGTAATGAGCAAACCACTTAATATTTGTTCAAAATACAAACATTGGTCTATGAATTTAGGTTTCAGCTCTCAAGGGAACAGGCAAAAAGCTTTGGGCCTGCTCAAGGTAAAAAGTTAGAATAGGCTACCATCCCTACCCACAATTAAAGCCATGATCTACAAAAAGACTAACCCTCAACAGGAGACAGGTGCTAGAAAAGAAGAAAAATCTACAAACACAGTCCTAGCTGGTTGGGCTCAGTGGATAGAGTGTTGGCCTACAGACTGAAGGGCCTGGATTCAATTCCAGTCAAGGGCACATGCCCAGGTTGCAGACTCAATCATCATTGACATCTCTCTCTTTCTGTGTCTGTCTGTCTCTCCTCTCCCTTCCTCTCTGAAATCAATTTAAAAAAAAAAATAAACTCACTTAAAACACTACAAGCACAGTGTGTTTTCTGACCAGCAGCACCTCTAATCACTAGCAACCATGAACTAGTCTATAAAATTCAGGGCTCAAATTCCTACAATTCTATCTGTCCAAGAACCCCTAGGTTAAACGGAGAAAATAAGACAGAAAGCAATCCTGCTCAGGAGGGAATAAACCTCACACCAGGCTGCAAAGGATGCCTACACCTCAGAGAGGCTAAAAGCCCAAAATTCAAAAATTCAGATTGAAATAGGATTAGACTCAAACTTCAGAGAACAGAACTATCTGAGACTATAGAGAAATGTTAGTAATTGGAGACATAAGACATAAAGGCAACATTAATAAATCTAAAGGTGGGACAAATGAAGAGGTTAAGAAGTATAGACAAGAGAATATTCTACATAAGCCTAACAGTAATTCCAAAAGGAGAAAATACAAAGAGCAGAAAAAAAGACTTTAAAAAATCCTAAATGTAAAGACACAGCATTCACTCCTCTCCCTTAAAAGAGACAAAACAGATGTACACAGATAATAAAAAATAAATAAAATTAAATTTAAAAAAAGAGACAAAACAGGTAGCTAGTATAATTTAAATGAACCCACACCAAAGCACACTAGAATGAAACCTCAGAATGCCCAAAGAATAGACTTATTACTATCAGTAGCTAACAGCTGAGATAACTTTTTTTTTTAATTTAATAAATCTTTATTGTTCATATTATTACAGTTGTTCCTCTTCCCCCCCCCCCCCCCCCCCCAATTCCTGGTCAAGGGCATGCACCTTGGTTCAGGCTTGATTCCTGGCCCTGATGCAGGAGGCAACTAATCGGTGTATCTTTCTCAGATGGATGTTTCTCTACTCTCCCCCTCCCTTCCACTGTCTCTAAAAATCAACTGAAAAATATCCTTGGCTGAGGATTAATAAAATAAAAAATATAGATAGATAAGATAGATGATAGATAGATAGATAGATAGATAGATAGATAGATAGATAAAATAGATAGATTTAACTTCTATTCAAAGTGTCCCCTCTGGAGTTCTGACCAGGGGTTCGATGGCTCCCTATGATATGTGCTTACCACCAGGGGGCAGCACGGAATAAAGGAAAGCCCCAGCATGGCAGCCAGCAGCCATTAGGGACCCTACGTGTGCACAAATTTCATGCACTGGGCCTCTAGCCCTATATAAATAAAGAGGTAATATGCAAATTGATTATCATGCCCTCACACAAGATGGCCACCACAAGATGGCTGGCAAGGGAGGGCAATTGTGGGCGGCCAGAGGAGCAGGAGAGGGCAGTTAGGGGCGACCAGGCTGGCAGGAGAGGTCAGTGGAGGCGACTGGGCCAGCAGAGGAAGGCAATTGGGAGCAATAAGCCCAGCAGGGCAACAGTTAGGTGTCGATTAGATTGGCAGATGAATGGTTAGTGTGTGATTAGGCTGGCAGGCAGAAATGGTTAGGGGCAATCAGGCAGGTAGGCAGGTGAGCGTTTGGGAGCCAGCAGTCCCAGATTGTGAGAAAGATGTCCAACTGCTGATTTAGGCTTGATTGGGCCTAAACCGGCAGTTGGACATCTCCCAAGGGGTCCCAAATTGGAGAGGGTGCAGGCTGGGCTGAGGGACACCCCTGCCCCCAACCCAGTGCACAAATTTCATGCACCGGGCCGCTAGTAAATAAATAAAAGGATATATTTCAGCAAGAAGAAAGTGAAAGCCAGAGACTTGCAAGAAGAATATTGATAAAGAAACCAGTAACCTAGGTAAAGTGAAACAAGTAGTGACTATAACAACAACAACAACATCAACAACAAAAAATCAGAGTTAAAATACAAGATAGAATTAAGATTCTAGGCAACAATAAAATATAAGGTAGGAGGGAAAATTTGAAGTTATAGTATTTTAAGATCATTATATTATTTGAGAAGTAAAAAATATTAATTTTAGCTCTTGTTAAATGAAAGAAAAAAATTTAAAGATAGTGCAGCCAGCATGGCTCAGTGGTTGAGCGTTGACCTATGAACCAGGAGGTCTCAGTTCGATTCCCTGTCAGGGCATATGCCTGTGTTGTGGAGTTGATCCCCAGTATGTGGTGTGCAGGGGGTGGCTATCAATTATTCTCTTCTCATTGGTGTTTCTATCTCTCTCTCCCTTTCCTTCCTCTATGAAATAAATACAAATGGTTTTTCTTTTTTAATTTAAAGATAATCTAATAAAAACAGCTTTTAACTTTCAAACTAAAAACCATACTCATTCAAATGAAGTTGTTGGCAATATTCTATCTTAGATTAGCTATTAAGTTCAGAGGTATTCATACAATAAATGTTATAATTTAGCAGTTATGATATTCTGTATTGCTAATTATTAAAGGGGAGGGGGGAGAAGTAAAAGAGAAGCAATTTAAAAGCCAATTTAAAACAAAAATGATGGAAGAGGTTAATTCAAATGTGGCAATAATCTAATGTTAACACACTAAACCTAGCCTGTTACAAAATCCAGCTATAAGCTATTTAAGAATCCTAAGACATTAAGACACAGAGGCTGAAAGTAAAGGGATGGAAGTCGGACTCCAAGAAGATATTAACCAAAGAAAGTTGGGCTAGCTCGATTACTTTCAAATAAAACAGACTAGAGTAAAAAACATTATTAAAAACAAAGAAGGTCAAGAATAAAAGATTCAAACAACTCTGATTATGTATGTATCTGATAATATAGCTGTTAAAAAAAGAAATTAAAAACTGATATTTACTAGAAATTCATATATCTAAGTTACAGGGGAAGACTGACTCAACTCTTGGTAACAGTTTACAAAGGTTAAAATGATACAGAAAATTAAAACAATGTAATTACTAAACTTATTCTATTGGATTTATGTACTTCTTTGCCTAATGATTAGAAGTGACATTCTTTTCAAGCATACATGGAGCTTTTATAAAAATTGGCCAGGAGCTGAAGGGGGGGGGGGGGGGGGAAGGGAAAAAATAATAATACTAATAATAAAATAATATCACAACATTCTCTGACAATACAGTTTTTTACAAGCCAAGTTAAAATTTTAAGAAGCCTGTAAATTTTTAAAACTTGCTCCTATTTTAGCTCAGGGGTCAAAGAAAAAAATCTGAAAATATTTAGAATAAAGTAGTTTATATCCAAACTTGTGGAATAAGGTCAGAGTGTTAGTTACATAGAGACAAGTTTATAACCTTAAACTACCATATTAGTGAAAAGGAAAATGTATAAATTAATTGGCTGATCATTTTCTCCTAAAAGTAGAAAAACCGCAGAATAAACCCAAAGAAAATAAAAATAAAGATTCGAAATTAATAAAGTAAAATACATACTAGAGAATAAACACAACCCTATATCTAAGTCATAAAAAAAACTAGCTAGATCTTAGTTTTTTCATCTAAATGAAAAGAAAAAGAGAACACTTGTAAATAGGCAATATTAAGAATTTAAAGGGGATAAAAACTACAGCTACAATAGAGACTTTTTGTTTATAATAAATACATTTAGATTAGGGGGGAAATACAAAATGGGTACTTGTCTCAATCATAAAAATATTTCCTTTATCACAAGCACACAAGTGTGTGCGGAACAGGGTACAGTATCAAAGACTACAAGGAAAGAGCAACCAAGTTTATTTACAGAATTTCTTCCAAGGACTCTTAATTCTCATTTAAAAAGTGTGTGTGTGTTGGGGGGGGGGGGGGGGGGGAAGATACAAACATCTTTCACAGAAATGCAAGAAATGTTTATTTAATTTGACAAAAGAAAACCCAAACTGACAGTAGCATGACACTCTACATTTCACCTCTTAGTTTGGCAAAAATAAAGTTTGATGGCTGTCAGAAAAGATGTGGGAAAACTGGTGTGGCTGGAGGAATAATTACTGATGTGACCTCTTTGGAAAGCAATTTAATTAAAGGTTGTAATTTAAAATAAAATGTTCTTTGCCCTAGCCAGTGTGGCTCTGTTGGTTGAGCATCATCCTGTGCACCAAAAGGTCACTGGTTCAATTCCCAGTAAGGGCATAAGCTCAGGTGCTGGGTTCAGAACTGAGTCAGGGGCATAAGGGAGGGAACCAATCAATATTTCTCTCTCTAAAATCAACAAAACAATGTATTAAAAAGAACAACCCAGAAATGTTCTTTGACCCAGCAAGTCCTACTTCTAAGAATTTTTCCCACATATACAAGTATGTGTCCAAAGAGAAATGCACCAAGCAAACATATACCCCATTAACCAGCCTCCTGATGACTGCCTAGAAGCAAGCTTCACTCTTCAGCACAGGTAAGAACAAACCCCACCCTGCACTCCTGTGTGCCCTGAGGAGCCCTGAACTCTAGCTCCCCTGAGACAGTTATTATTGCTTGCTCCCAAACCTGCTCATGCCAGCACTGCTTGGTAATGTAATTACATAATTTAAAAATAATAAAAAGAACAAAATAAGAGCAAAAGAAATAATTCTGTGAATACTAAATTTAGTATTGGAATTTCTCAACAAGGCAAAGTTGCTTTTAAAAAATTATGCAGTTAGGAAATCCCACATTCCCATTACTTTGTGTCTTAAATTCTTGATCCACTTAAAAAAGAAACTGATTCTGAATGTCCTAGAGGACAAGCAGAGTTTATGTAAGAAAGACGACAGCATCCGGTCAGCAGACACTCAGACAGACACCCAGCCCCATATGAAATGACCAGTGGCCAAATGAACATCATCCCCTCAACCATACACCCAGTGTTTGCGTCAAGTCTGTATTCTTTCATATGTAGCCGGTTGTGCAGAAAGCTGTGTTTGTATATACAGCAGTGTCTCTAGAAGGCTGTTCAAGCCACTGAGAGCACAAGGGCAGAGCCAGGTACTGACAATCACATGCATTAGCAACTGGGTAAAGGAGGAGGAATCCATCACTTACTGACCTGAAAAGCAGCAATTGTACTGTTAAGTTGTAGACTGTGAAGTTGGGAGATGAACAAATGGGAAAACAGTATTTATTTAATCTACCACTTACTAAAAAAAAAAGTGTGTTTTAACAGGTACAGAAATTATGAATGGACATATGGTAAGTGTTCAAGCCAGTTAACTAACAACAGGAGGGAAAATCTCTGTGGTACATGATGCTCCCCTCTGGAGAGGGAAACAGGTACTAAGAAGCATTAGCTATTACAAATCAGTGAATGGTAGTCATAGAATTGTATGATGTCTGAAGACTTCTCAGCTATTAATTTGCTTGTGAGGGGCTGCTGACTGCAGAGAGGAGACTTGCCATCTGCAACACCAGGACAGCAGCATAGAAGGGCCAAGCCTGTGAGCCACCGCACACACACTAAAGAATGAGGTGGAGCGCAGGGCTGCAGACACAGTTCTCTCAACACAAGAACGTATTTGACAGTGAGCACACTTCAATGGACTTGCATCCTGCAAACACTGGGCAACCAGTGCTCCCAGGTGGAGATGCATCCAAGTGACCCTAGGGTCACTTGATGTCTAACCTCCATGGTGACACACACAGGTTCCTCACCACAGCCAGTCCCTGCTGCAATGTATGGTGCTTCTGGGAAAAGCAGGGCAATAAGGCCAGCCAGGGATGGGAAGGCTAGAGGAAAGGGATCTATCAGCCTCACCCCAGTCCTACAATGAAAATATACTTTTAATCTTCCAACTACAAATCCCATTAAACCGTAAGAAACAAAACAATTCCAAGTTTGACCTAGGGCAACAGTTTCTACTTGAAGATATTTTTCTTCCTACAATTTACATAGAAAAGTTCCATTAGCCAGAATGAGCTTAGCTCATGTTTATAAAAACTTTGCTATGGATACAAAGCTAGCTAAAGCGATGGGTGAAATACATAGGAATCAGAACCAGTCCTACAAATGTAATGCTTTTCTACAAAGCAAGTAACAAATATCAGAAAAATTCAGTCTGTGGATTCTCTCCTCCTTATAGAGTAAATCACTGTGGTTACTCTGCTTGTTGAGACTGGCCACATCACAACTCTTCATTTGGACTGTTTCCTCAGATGAGAATGTGGGACTCCACTCTCTCTTCCTGTACCATCTTTCTGAGGCTACACTATGGAATGAATCTCACTTTTGGATTTAAAGACTTCTGGAAATTTTTCTTTTTTTAATATATTTTATTGATTTTTTACAGAGAGGAAGGGAGAGGGATAGAGAGTTAGAAACGTGGATGAGAGAGAAACATTGACCAGCTGCCTCTTGCACACCCCCTACCGGGGATGTGCCCGCAACCAATGTACATGCCCTTGACCGGAATCGAACCTGGGACCTTTCAGTCTGCAGACCGATGCTCTACCACTGAGCCAAACCAGTTTCGGCAACTTGTAGAAATTCTTAATGATACAGCTGTCCCCAAGAACTATCTCCACATTAGGGTGCCCTACCATAAGTACAGTGTGCACAGCACATACTTTTTCTTTTCCACCTAAGGTAGACAACAGCAACCCTGGCCTCAAACAGGCCACCATGCTATATGAGCATCTAGGAGCATGGACAAAGATGCTCAGCCCCACTATTAGAAAACAAGCCCCAAATAAAGAGGGACCTATGAGAAAGATGACCTGTCTGTGGCTCCACAGGGGGCCAAGGACAGGAGAAGGACAGTACCGAGAACTAGTGAAAGCCGCTGAGGCCAGCTCCAAAGCAACATGAAGAGCCACTTGGGATGAACTCTGGCTGCTCTGTGAAGAAGGGACTGTAGAAGGCAACCACAGAAACAATGAGAATAAAATACTAGCAAAGTCTGGAGATAACTTCCACATGGAGGTGACTGAATGACTATCATGCTACATCCACACAATGAAACAACATGTAGCATAAGGGAGTGGGAAAGCTGCACAAAGGACCATAAGTGGTCCCTAGGGCACATGGATAACAACCAAGGGAGAAGGTCAGGCATGTCATGCAAAGTGAATCAGAAACACACATTTATATGTCTGTTTATAGTTGCAAAAGAAACAACGGGAGAAGGGAAGAAAGGAAGGGAATAGGGATGGAAGCCTAATGTTTCTGAATATACCATGATTTTTACAGCTTTGCTTTGAGAATCACATAAATTAGAAAACAATCTCCAAAACTAAAAATGCCCCGCTCCCTATCTTGAGGCTGATCACAGGGTGAGTTCAGTCAGTGGGAAGACACTGAGACACATACTATTAGTTCTGCACAGTTCTCTATACGTTCACTGCACTTCAATAAAGAGTTTACTAAAAAAATGGAAATGTATCTTACATCACATCGGTGGTATAGCCTTCAGAGAAAATGTAACTTTAAAACACAATAATTTGACAGTATATTCCAAGTGGAGATATATATCCTAATATCAGTATTTTATTCTAAAAATATTATATGTTGTAAGATAAGGTGACTAGGTAATCAAGTTAATATCCACTATGACATTCAAATACCACTCCCCGCTAAATGAAACCAGGGCGCCTTAGAAAACAGCTAGGTCTGGGGCAGAATATGGACAAGACATGACATCTTGCTGTGGCAGAAAGCAAAGAAGCAGTCAAAGACTAATGGGGGTACATCCAAAGAAGAGAAGCCAACTTGGGGAATAATAAAAGCATCAGAATATGACTTTAGTGGGTCGAAACACAATTATATAAACAAGCTTATAATACGGGGGGGGGGGGGGGGGCGCAAAGTCATTGTCACTTTGCAAGTTGCTAGTCCCAATACATTCTAAACATTAAGGAATGAAATCTTCATTTTTCCTTCCTCTCCAGTAGGAACTGTATTACAGGGTAACCAGAATTAATGATAAGGGAAGTCTTTCTTATTTAAAAAAATATATTTTATTGATTTTTTACAGAGAGGAAGAGAGAGGGAGAGGGATAGAGATTTAGAAAAATCGATGAGAGAAACATCGATCAGCTGCCTCCTGCACACTTCCTACTGGGGATGTGCCCACAATCGCCGGAATGGAACCTGAGACCCTTCAGTCCGTAGGCTGACACTCTATCCACTGAGCCAAACCAGTTAGGGAAAGAGAAGTCTTCTTTACACAGTTTGACCTCAGATACCGCAGGTTCAGGTCCAGACCACCGCAACAAAGTTAAGTATTGCAATAAAATGAGATGTAATCTTTTTGGTGATAGAATCATGCCTTCAATTTGTAAAAAAAAACAAAAACAAAAACAAAAACCAACATCTGTGACACGCAATAAAGAGAAGCACAATAAATCAAAGTGTGCCTGTGTGAGAATGCCAATTAATAAATGTAGAAATAGAATTAGAAAAATCTCTACTTTGCAACTGCCAATTGTGGGCTAACTCGTGGTCCCCACAGTTCCTTCGTCCTAAAGCCCATGAATGTTACCAAATTAAGTATAGGGTCCTTAATATCAAAGAGTACTACTTTCAACATCTACAGGATGCTGCCAAAACCACACTTAGAGGATGAATTAAACTTGTAAATTTCATTATAAGGAAGAATTAAGATAAATGCACTAAGCATTTAAGTCAATATAGAGGGGGGAAATATAAGAAGTAAATAAAAGAACTGGTAAAATACAAAACTGAAACAAACAAAAAACAGCTGGGTTGGTCAATCAAAACCAGAAATCAGTTTCTCTGGAAAAACTCAATTAAAAACCAATTAGTTCTTTCCTGGCCCTTAAGGCTCAGTTGGTTGGAGTGTCCTCCCAGGCATCAGATGGTGGGTTTGGTTCCCAGTCAGGGCACATACCCAGGTTGCAGGTTCGATCCCCAAACAGGGTGGATTCAGGAGGCAACTGATCCATGTTTCTCTTTCTCTCTCTCAAATTGATTTTTTTAAAAAGCAATTAGCTCTTTCCAGTCTGACAAAGAAAAGGAAAGAACACACCAAGTCCAAGCTTACAATGATTATTCTCACCTAGAAATGAAATAAGAACTGTGCGACAAATGGCAGTAATTATTTCTCTGGGTAGATCCCAAGGAAGTCAGAGTTTCTTTGCCCCAAGAGGGCCCATAATTATTTTTACATCTCACTGGCATTAATTGGGTTCTGAGGCCATTAAGGGACCAATAACTGTAGTCAAGGGAACAAGGGATGAAATATGACAGACACATCCAAACAAGGTCTACCCATGCAGCTGGACCATTTCATCAAAAACATATGGCTTGCACATGGTGGTGGAAAAGGGTGGCTCCCAGAGGAAGATCATGGCACTGTTTCCCTCCCAAAAACAATGAGTACATCTGCAAAGAAAAGAGATTACCAACTACCATGTAGTTTATAAACATGAAGAATTTTAAATAGAACACCAGCCAAATAAATCCACAATAAATTTAGAAAACAAGCCCTCATAACTAAGTAGGGACTGTTCTAGGGATTCAGTAAGGATTTAATTTCTTTTTTTTAATTTTTTATTACGTTTTGACAGAAAGAAGGGTAAGGGAGGGAGGGAGAGGGAGAGAAACACTGATTTGTTGTTCGATTTACTTACGCATTCATTGGTTAATTCCAGTATGTCAGTATGTGTCCTATCTGGGGATTGAACTCACAACCTTGGCATATTGGGACAACACTCTAATCAATCAAGCTACCTGGCAAAGGTAAGGTTTAATATTAGGAAGTGTATACATCTCACATTTATAGCTCAAAGAAGGATAATTGGACAAATATGCATGACTGATAAATGGCCATTTAAAAAATGGCCAAAAAGACTGATGCAATTCAGCATCTATTCCTTGCTTCCTATGGAATTTAATATCAGGAATAGACAGAAATAGCTATAAAAATAATATTGCCCAGGTCTGGCTGGTGTGCTCAGTGATTTAGTATCGGCCCTGCACATCAAAGGGTCTCAGGTTCAATTGCAGGTCAAGGGCATCTACCTGGGTTGCAGATTCAATCCTGGCCCATCAAGGCATACCCAGGAGGCAACCAATCAATTTGTCCCTCTCACATTGATATTCTCTCTCTTCCTCTCCCTCTCTCTTTCTCCCCCTCCTTCTCTCCCACCCTCCCCCTCTCTCTCTTTCCACTCTCTAAAAACCAATGGGAAAAATACCCTAGAGTGAGGATTAACCACAAATAAAATAAAATTTAAAATACTGCCCCAAAGTAAAATATATTTAAAGCTAAAATTATCCTATTTAAATAAGTAACAAAATGGCAAAGGTGTCTACTGTTGTCAGTTTATCAATCGTGCTACCTAGAATACACAATTAAGCAAAGAGACTGTTTGCAGATGATCATCTATCTAGGAGACACCTCACCTATAATGAAAAACTAGAATAACTGAAGTTCATTAAGTCAGCAAAACATACACACAGACACACACTCAAGGCCCAAATCATGGAGATGCCAAATCGCAGCCCAGGAGACTTATCACAAAGATGTCTGTTCTCTCCAAGTTCAGCTACACCCCCAAGGGGATGTCAAATCTCTGTGGTGAAAGGTTAAATAATTGCCACCCAAAGATATCAAGTCCTGATCACTTGGAATGTAAATGTTATCCTACTTAGGGGGGAAAAAAAGTCCTAGATTTGATTAAAGATCTCAAGGAGATTGCCTTGAATTGTCTGAATGGGTCCTACAAGGCCCCACAAATATCCTTATTAAAGAGAGCCAAAGAGCCAAAACCAGTTTGGCTCAGTGGATAGAGCATCAGCCTGTGGACTGAAAGGTCCCAGGTTTGATTCCAGTTAAGGGCATGTACCTTGATTGAGGGCACATCCTCAGTAGGGGGTGTGCAAGAGGCAGCTGATCAATGATTCTCATCGTTGTTTCTAACTCTCTATCCCTCTCTCTTCCTCTCTGTAAAAAAATCAATAAAATATGTTTAAAAAAACAATAACAATAGGCAAAAAAAAAAAAAAAAAAAGAGAGAGAGAGAGAGAGAGAGCCAAAGAGCCCTGGCTGGGTGGCTCAGTTGGTTGAAGTGTCATCCCATAAACCAAGAGGGTGGGTTCGATTCCCAACCAGGGCACATACCCCGGTTGGGTTCAACTGATTGATGTCTCTCTCTCTCTCTCTCCCTTCCTCTCTTTTGTGTGTGTGTGTTTGTTTGTGTGTGTGTGTGTGTGTGTGTGTGTATATAAAACTAAGAGAGCCAAGAAACATAATGCAGAAGAGAAAGCTATTAAGAAGACTGGGGCAAAAATTGAAGTAATGCAGCTACAAGCCAAGGAATGAGGGTGGCCACCAGAAGCTAGAAGAGGCAAAGAATAGTTTCTCTCCAAGAGCCCCAAAGGGTGTGTGACCTTGTCAGATTTTAATTTGTAGCCCCCAGAAACGTGAGAGAATTGATTTCTGTTGTTTTCAACAGAACTCATGTACATCTATGAGTTTATCTTTTGATACAAGTGCTATTTCCAGTCAGCAGGAAGGATGGACGAGGCAATAAAGAGAATTAGGCCAATTTGGTATCCATTTTACTTTTTTTATTAATTTTTTTTATTAATACATACATATTTGGTATCCATTTTAAAAAATATATAAAGGGTGATCCCTAGCTCATACCATAGTCCAACATAAATTTCAGCTAGATTGGAGATGTGGAGGTGAACAGTTTCACCTTGAGGAACTAGAAGACTGAGGAGGAAAAACTGCAATCAAGGGGTACAAGAGCCTGATGATAACACGAACTGCAGACACCATCAAGGAAGGTATTGACTCACTTGACCCCAAATGCTTAAGAATTTTATGTAGCAAAGACTATCTAGTAGAGAAGTTAGGATACAAATTCTGTTTTTCTCTATTTGAATAACATCTGAATAGGCCAAGACATATCAACACACATTTCACACACTGCACATAAACACACAAATATACATTCATTCTCATTTAGCCTCACTCTGAGATCAATAAAGATGAACAAAAGTGATGAAGTTTGTGAAATGGTGAAGAAAAATATGCTCCTCGACCACTGAGGAAGTGTAAAATTAGAAGGCATTTAAAGACACGTAACGATAAATGTATATGTGTACAATCCAGTTCAGCCATCACATTGCGAAGAAGCTGCTCTCCTGAAGTACCTGCGGAAGATGGCAGAGGCATGGTCTAGTACACCCAAGAAGGCTCACAGCTACACTGTCTACAGGCTCACAGCTACACTGTCTACAAGAACTGAGAAGAACACAACTGTGCATCAGTGAGTAAGTGGTCACATCAAAATCACAAGATAAGTGTACGCTTACAGCAATAAAACAGGGTTCAGGTAATAGCCTGGAGAGGGAGACAGTGGATAGGACTTGGTTTTTGACAACTGGGACATGGACTTCCACAGAAAAGGCTATCCACACAGCTTGGGTATCAAGGCTTACAGAGATGAAGAAGATTCAGGGCATCTATACAAGAAAGGGGACGGGACTGCAGCCTGAGACTAACACATAGAATAACTAGTCAAATAAATATAGTAGGAACACTAGCATCTAGGACTGTCACTGTTGGAAAAGTGAGTTACTGATTTAGAAAGGACAAAACTGGGACAAACCATGTGGAACTGATTGAAATCACAGCTATAGGAATATATATTGTTGTACTACACACACACACACACACACACACACACACACACACACACACGCACACTCTAGAGGCCTGGTGCACAAATTAATGCACAGCCGGGAGTCTACTGGAGGTTGGCTGGTCGGCCCCGCCCCCGATAGGGGTTGGGTGGTTGGGGGCCAGGCAAGCCAGGGGGAGGGGCTGCGGGAGGTTGGGGGGCTGGTTGGCCACTGCAGTGTGCATCATAGTGACCGGTCCTTCCGGTCGCTTGGCTTTTATATATATAGATAAATGTTAAAATAGACATGATTATAAAACACAAGAATTTGTGTATATATGTTTATGTAAGTATACAACACACACTCTGGAACTCTGACCACTGAGGGCCTGCATGCACTGACATCCCAACAACCATCTACCTGGTGCCCAGACCCTGCTCTCTGAGTATCAACTGTTGTAGAAAGGAATGGGGTTTCCTTGAAGAGAAGGCAGATTCCAGCTCTGGACAGGAAAGTCCATGAAGAGCCCAGCATATTATATGGTACCAGAAAGCATTAAGAGCTAAATAAACGCGGGAATATATCAGAAAGACACAAGCTGGGCTTATGAGGCTCCCAGTGGACAAAACTGGACAATATGAGAATAAAAATAAATAATGATAATAAAAGATAATAACCAACTCAATAAAAAAGAAAACTTTTAGCCTGTACTGGCATAAATAAGTGAATAAACTAAAAGTTTGATAGGAACAGATATTTAGTTTTAAAAGTACCTTCCCACAGTATACTTATTAATTACAAAGACCTCGCAGTAGAGAATCCTGGCAGAAGCCACCTTGCAAATCAAGGGATCAAAGCAAACATAGTGGGACAAACTAAAATTGTGTGCCATCAAACAAAAGCAAAGAACTCAAGCTTCCCTCCTGTACTAGTCCAGCCAAAGAAGCAAAACCTGAATCCAATCAAAAGGAAACACCTGGGTGCACGATGCAACATACAGATGATGTGTCATAGTATTGTACATTTAAAACCTACATAATCTTATCAACCAATGTCACCCTAATAAATTTGATTTTTTAAAAAGGAAAGGAAAACACCAAATCCACAGAGGGACAGTCTGCAACATAAAAGCCTATAACCAATACAGGTATTGAGGACAGGAACAACAAGGCAAGATGGAGTAAATGCCCCAGTGCAAAGGGGATTAAAGATACCTGACAAGATAATGTTAGCCCAATTCTGAGCTGGGTCCTTCTAGTGGGATGTAAATGGGTCTGAATGCAGCAAGGCATCCATGTTAACTCCCTAAGCTGGATAGTGAAGACAGACAGTGTTTGTTTGTGGGAAACACATCAATTTAACCAAGGGGTGATGAGGGTTCATGTCCCCAACTTACTCAGGGGTTCAGAAAAAGTGTTTTGTGCCACACTCACAACTCCTCTATAAGTAAAAGACAGTTTTTAAATTTTTAATGGAGGATGGTACAAATAAAAATGCCTTTATTTGGAGAGGGGTTGGCAAGTGACATTAACCATTCAAACTCTAAGTCAAAATCCAATTTTAATTAGATATGCTTCATCATGAGAGCAACTATTAAGACAAATGCACTTTTCACCCACATTTTATATAGCACAACAAAGTTTTACCTCCATTTGAGGATACTATTATGATACTAAAGTCTGTTACACACCATTTGTTTCAAGTTCATGAAAGCAGATTTTTAAGCCATAAGTGTTCCGTGGCTGTCAATCCACAGCCTAGACATGCACAGCAGCACATTCCAAACAACTTCAAGGTGCACATTAGGACCCCCCTCCAGCTCGTCCCTAGGACCTCTCAGTGTCTTATGAGCAGTTCAGACACCACGTTCAGAGGGGCGAGTACAAGCCACTTACTTGCCTGAGCCAGCCAAACCTGAACTATACAACACTCTAGCAAGAGGCAAACTCGGAGACATTAGCACATGGAGCCACCCAGGTCACACCAAAGGAGCACTGCCCACGGTCAGAGGAGTGACATATGGGCTGGGTGAGGAGAGTGACCACACTGTCAACAAGCAATGGCTTAAAAGAGAAGAAAAAACACCACGAGAAGAAAAAACACCACCCACATGCCAACCACTGCAGAATATATATTCTGTGAGGAGATGAGAAGATGAGCAAAAGTACATTTTGGAATTAAAATATTTTTGTAAGAAGCTCCCTAATATCTCCCAAGTAAGTTCTGAATCAGCTAAGAGGAAAGTAGCCTTCAGTAAAGCTATACCCCTGCTGATAGCAAAAACCTATTTACCAACTTCAAGTCAAGTGCAATGATATCTGAGGGATGTGAAGACCCACAATTGGCACTGAGTCCTTTGCAAACCATTTCCTAGTTGTAGACTTATTAGTCCTGAAACTGCCAGCACTGCCTGAAACCAAGTGTCTCTCTTGGAAGAAATCAAAGGCTGGATTTCACACACACACACACACACACACACACACACACACACACTCACACTCTCCAACTCCCAGCATCTTCGGTGGTTAAGCATCTATCCAGAAGCCCCAAGCAACCAAGGACAAAGAGAGGCTGACATGCCACACTGCTCCAAAGGCAAACGCTCTTTCACAGCTCAAAGAAAAGCTGACTTTCCCCCAGTAACACCATCTTTTTCTGTTTGCCTAATCTTGCAGACAAGGGCTGTACTTACCAATCTCAAGTGGACATGGGAGTCATTTCCAGCACCTGTATACTAGTAAACTAAGAAGGGATCCTCAGAGCACAAAGTTGGACAGGTTGCCCTGACTACAGCTGGCTCTTGTCTGGACGTTTCAGAGACCACAGGGCCACGCCTGGGAGCCAAAGGGCCCCTGTGTACAGGCAGCCAGGCGGCAGAGCTCATCACCGAGCAGACACAAAGGCAACAGAACTCTGGTCTCAGGGGCCTGCAGTCAACTCCAAGCACAGGCAAATGTAGTCTCCAAAGAAAACAAATGTATTCTCCCAATTAATCTCATACACACTGATTTAAACCAGTGCTATAGGACCACCTAACTCATCTTCAATTTACCAAAGTTTAAACATTAATACAATCCAATAATTCCATTTGGAAGATATTTATAAATTAGTTAAGTATTAATAAAATTAGAAACATAATGTATAAGAGTGAAACGAAGAGCAACACACATTAATTACAAAGTAAAACCTGTCAGGATAATACAACATATTTGATTTTGTTCCCCCCAACCAGCAATGGTGGGAGTTTGGTCTAGTCATCACCTAACAGGTCCAGGAGCCAAGGCACCATCTCCAGCATAAAGAACACCAAATGAGAGACAACATCCAGGAACATGCTCCCAACTATCAGGACAATACAGCAGAAAGACAAAAAAGATTGTGTAAGGCCATCCTTTCCTCTTTCATTTCTAATTTCTAATTTCTAAAGAAAAAGAGTTTTAGAAAGGGCAACAAGTTTTCAGCCCTACAGAACATAGAATCAGACACCATACATTTTATATTGAGGAGAAAGCCCTGAGGGCAGAATCACATCACTCACTGTAACCCCAATGTCAAAAAATGCCCTCTTTCAAAAATTATTTCTTTTAACTCTATACTTTTTTTTGGTTTCCTCTTTCCCTCTTGGGATAAGGGCAGTTTCTCTAGCTTGGCCATGCTCCCTAAGGCTATCTGTTATGGCAACCTCTTGAGGGAAACAGCTCTCTCTAGAGCCTCCAGATATAACTCTCCTGACAGGTGAGAAACGGTTGCCATGCAGGTAGTTGCTATCAAGGCACCGGCAAGAATACTGCTTTTCCTCTCTGGGGAACCCACCCCCGGAGTTCTGCAGGATGACTTAGAGCCAGGGAGTAGGGGAGAGCTTAGCCACCAGGCCCTCCTGTGCCTGACCTGGGCAGAGTCAGAGATTTCAACTTCCAGTGCCCTCCCTCCCACTCACATTCATTAACTGCAGCTGCCCAGGCCAGGTGATTCAGGGGCCTAACTCAAGGCTCCTCACGCGAGGCACCAACACCAGGGTCACAGCACAAAACTTCCCAGAAGGGCACATCAGTTTCTGCTAGAGAGTAACAATATATACTAAGGCACCCAATTGAAACACACAAAAGCAACGCTTTGGGGCCTGTCCTTTGGATAGGCTTGTTTCTACATCCAGCCTCTCCCTCAGAGCCTAGAAGGCAATAGCTCATAATTCACCTTAGGTCAGAAAACATGTATTCAGAATATTCCCTTTTTATCAAACAGTCCTTTCAGTTCACCCCCTCAAAACAAGCACAGGCACCTGCCATGACCAGGTCACCTGCTACGACAAGGGGGCCCAGAACAAGTGAAGATACATAGATGACTTAGCCTGTGATCCAACTGAGGGAAAGGGGCGGGGGAAGGAAAGACCGAGAGACCTGGCTCAGGCAGCCAGAGATATACAACTAGGTCCAAACTGAAATAAGGTCTCCTGACTCCCAGTCCAGTGGAGCATTCTTGTAGACACCTAACCCTCTGTCCTGTCTGGGCTGCTGCTACAGGATGATGGACACCTTAGTCCAGCAAAAGCCTAGAGTAGAAAGCCAAACCCTGAAGGTGGCCATACATGGACTGATAGCAGTCACCTACAGGTTACCATGGAAATTGGCCCTGAATACATTAGTCTGGACTTTGATTTGTTCACTTCCTTTCCTGGACCCACTAATAAATATGTACTTGGTGAAAAATACCTGCTTGAAGACTGAATAAATGAGAAATGTTTAAAATTCTAAAGGACACAAGACAAAAAGTTCAGTAAGGATTTTCTATAACCCTTGTCTGAATCTCTGTGGTCTCACCCCCTACCTTTGATAGCTCTGAACCCTTGGTCAACGCAGTTTATCAGTAACTTAGTTTGGAAGAAAGATATTTGGAGCAGATAGTCACTCATACAGCATCCCACTTTGTGATCTGTTTCAAGGGTGCACAAGTGATACAAAAAGCTTTGCCTATTAAAGCTTTTATTCTTTGCTATCTATGATGCTGAGGACTCTAACAGTGCATGTGACACAGCCCCAACTCAGCCACTCCTGCCAGCTTCACCTGCCAGTCTGAAAAAATGGAGCCACATCCTACAGCCCTTTCAAGGACTGACCCTGGAAAGCAGGGCTGCTCAGCCTCAGTGCCCCTGACCTTTTGCATGAGATAATTCTTCGCTGTGGGGCTGTCCTCTGCCCAGTGAATGCCAGTAGCACATCTGAGCCATGACAACCCAAAGGTCCCCAGACATTGCCATATGTTCCCTGGGGACAAAATTGTCTGACTAAACCATTGCTGGAAATAAAGGGCATGATGCTTGATGTGTAGAAAGAAAAGCAAAGAATAAAAGCTTTAATAGGCAAAGCTTTTTGTATCACTTGTGCACCCTTGAAACAGATCACAAAGTGGGATGCTGTATGAGTGACTATCTGCTCCAAGTATCTTTCTTCCAAACTAAGTTACTGATAAACTGCGTTGACCAAGGGTTCAGAGCTATCAAAGGTAGGGGGTGAGAC
Source organism: Pipistrellus kuhlii (assembly GCF_014108245.1). Taxonomy (NCBI): domain Eukaryota; kingdom Metazoa; phylum Chordata; class Mammalia; order Chiroptera; family Vespertilionidae; genus Pipistrellus; species Pipistrellus kuhlii. Next base: position 30,702,528 of record NW_023425573.1, read on the forward strand.
CACAGAGATTCAGCTTCTTATCTTTACTTTTATGTTAATTCTCATCAGAGGATATTCTTCCATCGATTTTTAGAGAGGGTGGGAGGGAGGGGGAGCGACAGAGAGAAACATTCATGCGAAATAAACACATCGATTGGTTGCCTCCAGCACCTACTGCACTGACTAGGGCTGGGGATTGAGTCCGCAACCAAGGTACATGCCCCTGACCAGAATAGAACCCGCAACCCTTCAGTCTGGCTAGAGCTCAGCTCCTTAACTTTAAAAGGAAGGAGCTAAAGTTCTACAGACTAGGAAACACCCAAAGTCTCAGGGCTGATGAAAAGTAAGTAGGTCCTAAGGTGAGGAATAACAAAACAAAAAAAGGCAATCCTTCATGATTCTTCCCAAAAAACTATCTCCAAAATTATGACTTTAAGATTTTTCTTGGATATATTAATACATGGTTTAAATCAAAACAGGATCACATTAATGCACTGTTTCACCATTTGCTGCACTTAGTTCCATTTTTTAAAAAATGCATCATGCCCTGGCTGGTGTGGCTCGGTTGGTTGAGAGTTGTCCTGTTTACTCATTTGGATTCCCAATCAGGGCACATACCTAGGTTTCAGGTTCAATACCCAGTCAGGGTGCGAAAGAGAGGCAACTGATCTATGTTTCTCTCTCTCCCCCTTCCTCTCTCTCTAAAGTCAATAAAAGCTTTTTTTTTTTTTTTAATGCATCATGCTGTCTTTCCAAGTTTTACATACAAATTGACCCATTAGCAATTGCATGAATAGGATAAACACAAATCCCCTGCTGATGCTGCTTCCCACCCCCTCACCCTTCTTAGTGATTACAAATGCTTAAGAGAATACCCTCTGCCCACCAGAGCCTATACCTCCACAGGACAAAGTTTTAGAAATACATGATCATGAAGGGAACATGGATGGGCACTGTCAAAGCAGATGAAGACCCTACAAGCTACACTATTCACATTCCACAATATCTGCATTAACCTGACACCTCACCCTTGATAACACAGTCATGTATATTTTTCCAATCTATAGGGAAATATTTTAATGTCAATTCTTTGATCGTCAGTGAAAGTAAAATCTTGCTTTGCTTACTGGCCATCTGATTTTCTTAACCGAGAAGACGAACCTATTCACAAGCTCTGTCCACTTTTCTGCCAGGGTTTTTCAGCACACATTAGATGAAGCAAAATCCATGGCTATGCAACTAAGGAGAAAAGCAAAGAAAGAACTATAAATTTCAGTGAAACTCAAGTTGTAAGCTCAAAAGAACATTGCTAAAAGGCACCCAGGCAAAAATGATTAAAAATATATATATATTATCAAAAGAAATATGTTTTGCCTTTCATGCCCTAGTCAAAGGCTATGGAGGTTTTTCTCAGGAAAGGGAAAAAGAATCTTTCACCTAGGGAAACCTGCTACAATAGAGGGTAGGAAGCCTTTATGGAGGCAGAGGGAGTAAGTTCTTCCATAGCTACTGCTGAGTTTGTAGCTTTCTCCCTCTCTTGGCCCCCTGAATATGGGCAGCCAAGCAAGAGGGGAAAGGTTTTTTTTCTGGATAATCCAAAGAGACCCAAAGAAGCTGACAGGATGTTTTAATGGCTCTGCCAGGTACTTCTAGGCACAGGCTCTGGGGCTCTCTGAAAAATGTGCGGGCAGGGGAACATCCCAGATTGTGGGCTCAATCCCTAGTTGAGGGAGTACAGGAGACAGACAATCAAAGTTTTTCTCTCTCCGTCTCCCTTCCTTGCTCTGCAAAAGAAAAATTAATTAAAAGACAGAAACATAGAAAGAGAAAGTGAATGGGAAGAAATCAAATAATAAATCAGGAAAAATGCCCAGCATTGACAGACAGGAGTTTCCAAATAAAAGGGTCCAAAGTGTTCCAAGGGACATCATCACACTTGTTCTTTGAATTTCATAGTGAAAGAAATCCTTTAAACTGAAAACAAAATAAAACAAAACAAAAAAACACAAAAAACACACACAAAAAAACACACACACAACAACAGTCATACATAAAGGCTTCAGCAATAACACTGGATGATAGGGATGGAGGTCTAGGACAAATTTATACACTATGAGGTTAATAAAAAACACAATTTTATAAGATAAAAAGGTGAGTTTGGCATTGAGTTTTAGTGACATATACACAGAAAATTAAGCGAAAAAAACAAGACTTATAAAAACTTTATGGAAAACAAAAATTTATTTAGGAAAGATAAAGTGACCTATCACACTGTCTGGCCTAGCTATGAGAATATGCAGTCATAACATAAACACTAAATTCTGAACTGTCCAAATTAAAGATATGCCTGTCTGATTGCCATGTATTTGTTTGCACAGCAGCAGGAAAAGGTAAAAGAAACCAGAAACTTCACATCTATTCCAGTCAACTGAAGAGAATGTATGAAATGGAGGAAGAGCCATAAATAAGCAAGTCAGCACATATGCTGTAAAGATCAAAGGAATGACCCAAGAGCAAGTGTGGGTGCTCTGCAGAAGAAACATGCCCTGGGGAACGCTAGTCAGTTTTTCCTTACAAGCCTTTCTATATTTATTTGACCTCTTATAAACACGAAGATACATCCTTGGTTTGAAATAAAATTTTTGTTTTAAAATTCATATGAATCCAAATAACAAGTATTAAGGGTGAGTATGCAGTCAATGTACTTTACCAAATTAACAGCAAGCATCAATATGACTAACTCCACAGGATGCCCAGACATGCCTGGAACAACATGTCTGGCTTGTATTTACCGGTATTCGAGGAACTTAAGCGTGCTCGGAAAATAACAACCTACTAGGAATGTCATTTACAAAATGTCTTTAAGAAAGAAAATCTTGCTTAGCCCAAAACAACTCCTATAACCAATTTTTAAAGTGTCATACACATGTAAGAGTTTCTTTTCTTTGTTTTCAATATTGAATGTGTGGTGCTTCTAAGGGAATGAAATGTTCTCTGGCTGCTTTTCTACTGAGTCAAAACTTTTATAACATAAATTTTGGACTTTTTGCAGCCATAACTCAGCAATTGAGAACTCAGCTGTGTGCTGACTCTTCCAGGAGCTTGGTTATTTCTTAATAGAAAAGGAAAATGCCTTTCTTTGCATGTCACTAGCCCTGTGGGAGGAATGTGTACTGGAGTGATATCAGTATAAACACCACTTGGTAGTTCAAAAAGCGTGTTTTTTCTGCTCAAGCCCTTTGGTAAATTAATGTTTCAGTTGGGAAGCATTAATGGAGAATCTACCTGATCCATTTGTGACTGAAGGTCACAAGTCATCCTGGCAGACAGTGTGATCACCTGAAACCCTGTCCCACATATTAATAGTGTCTTAGATAGGACTAACTAAAGGGCATGAAGTCCTACACAATAAGATCTAAGCAAGCCCTCCACCCTTTCAGAGGTTGGCAGTATACCAAGTTCTCAAGCTCTTGCCCATATATGCCCAGCTATAGCTGTCACACATCCACTTTGCATTAGCTAGTCTTTCTGCCTACAATACCCCATCCTGCCAACTCCACACAGAAAACCTCTTATTCATTCTCTAAACCCCATTTCAATAACTACACTCTTTCTGAAGACTTCCCAACAGGTTGTTTTCTCATCTGCCTCCTTCCTCTACCCGAATGTTGGACCTATCTCCATTACTGTACTTACAGCACTGTAATCTAATTACGCTTTTACCAATAAATCCTCTATACTAGACCATAAACTGCTTTAGTGAAAAAAAGTTTACACCCTCTTTCCTCTTTACCTTTGCATCCACAGACTCCTTAACAGTGTCTGGCACACAGCAGTTCCCAATAAATGTTTCTTGAACTGTTGAAGTAATGAGGCTGAAGTCAGACAATAAGAAGCCCCAAACAGCAAAACCAAAGGAAAAATATATATATTCACGTGTGTGTGTGTGTGTATGTGTGTCTGTGTATGTGTGTGTATAAAAGCCTAACCGTAGTTATGAAGTGCACTGACCACCCGGGGGAGGGCAGGAGGAGATGAACCAAAGATCTTATATGCATACTAGAGGCCCTGGTGTGGTGGGATCCCTTGGCCTGGCCTGGCCTGGCCTGGGGGGATAGGCAGAAACCGGTAGTCCGACATCCTCTGAGGGTTCCCAGAATTCGAGAGGTCGCATGTTAGGCCAAGGGACCCCACCAGTGCACGGATTTGCACTGGGCCACTAGTACTTAATGATTCAAGAAATTCTCCCATCAAGCAGCTGAAATGTCAGCCTGGCCCCCTGGATAGGGCCTGGAGGTGCTTCGGAATATGGCCCAATGATCCTAGGAGTGCTCTCCTTTCGCTCACTGCTCATGTACCCAGGTGATGTTAACCTGATTACAGAAAATGGATGGAACATAACTGAATTAATGGCAGGGAAGTCCAATCTTCATTATAAATTAACTGGCTTTCAAATGCTGTTCCTCAAAGCTTTGAAACACCTTCCCAAATACTTTAAACACTGCTTCCAAGCATCCTAAAATTAAACGTACTTAATGAGTTTAGCTTGGGGGTATTTGACCAGTTTTAAAAAAAAACTGGAGCACTAGGTTTCCTCCCATGTTCCACATTCCAGGTTTGCTTCCATATGTGATTATCAATCAACTGCCTCAGACAAAATCCAGACTATAACACCCCACTACTTGCCAATCAATAAAGGATCCTTAAGCAGACACCAAACACTGGTAAAATCCTTGTCTGAGGGCTGAAGATAGCCATGAAACGAAGGGCCCATAATAAAACCCAAAACTGAAGGGCCAGTCATCTGTTTCTGAAGATGCTTCATCTGATCAGAAGCGTTGCTTAATAAATAGCATATATGTATTTTCTTTGGGTTTACGTGGTATCCAAACTCCATGCAAAGTCTGACCCTTCCATTTTCCAAGCCGGGTGGGAGAGGATATTTGGCAGCTGGCCCTGAGTACCTAACATAACCACTTTCCAAAAACTGCCCTCCGTACCCACTAGTATCAGATACAGCTTCAGGTTCCCAACACAAAGCTGTCGCACGTCAGAGACTCAAGAATGTGTTTATTCTCAATCAGGAGCAATCTACAAAGGCTTCCTGTGGGAATGCATCCGCGCACAACCTTCAAGAGTATGGGACGGCTGCTGGGCCTACAGGCCACCGGGAGGGAGGAAGGACACCCCGGCGAGGGCAGAGGGTAGCGCTTCTCCCGACCCGCCCCGGCATGCGGCCCTCCCGCCCCGAGTCCACGAGCCACGCGGTCCCAGCGGGTTGGGGAGTGCCCCCCAGGTCTCACCTCGCGACCCGGACCCCAAGGAGAAAGGGGGAGGGAAGCCCGCGGCCCCGCCCTCCCCGTGGGGCACAAGCCCCAGACCCAGCCCAGGCGCTCGAAGGCCACGTCCCCCGAGACCAGTGCCTACTCTAAGGTCTGCGCACAGACCCGCCGGCCCACGTGACGTGCGGCAGCCAATCGTGGCGAGGCCCCCCGACCATCGAGACGACGGTGGCCCAGTGCTGGAGCGGCCCGCTCGTCCGCTAGCCATCCCCACTCCGGCCCCGCTCCAGCGCATCCAACTCGGTGCTGCCGCCATCTTCCTGGAGGAGAGGGCCAGAGGCGAAGGCGCCCGTCCCTGCAGTCGCTCCGCACTCTTACCGCCACCTGCCCTTCCCCGAACGCCTCTGTTCTCCCCAGCAGTCACTTAGCTCCTTCTAAAGAGACTTCCTTCCCCCTACTCTAGTTACTCACAGGCGAAGAATCACATTACCTGTTCCAGTCTTACCAGCGTAAGGAGATCAGGCTCACAAGCTGGGAACTGTGGCGAAACAGGGACAAGCCGCCATCTTGGTAAAGGAGAAGAGGCTACGCTTGACCTCCCCCCCCACCCCCAGCGTCTATATGGCCAACCGCCGTGGGAGGGGCAAGGCGCCTGCGCAGAGGCGGAAAACGCGGACGAGCCTGCGCCTGCGCATTCAGAAACCGGCGCATGGGGGAGGGGAGGTTGGACAGGTCGCACAGAGGAAAGGAATGCGTTGGCAAAGGGGCGGGGCAACGTGATGACGCACTCCGCCTGCCCGCGGGGCGGGGCGGGGCGAGAGCGGAAGGCAGGCGCTGGGTGGGGACGCGGCGCGGTCGGTCGGTTCTTCTTCGGCTCCTCCGCGGTGAGTGTCTCGCCGTGGGTCCCCGCCGCTGCTGCCGGGGTGCGAGTTGTGGGCCGGCACGGAAGGGGTAGGGGGCCCGCTCTGGATGTCGGTTAGCCGTCCCGGGGGGCGCACTGGCCGTGGTGCCCGCGCAGTGTGGGGGAGGGGCTGTCAGCCTGCGGTCCTTGGTCCTCCCCGCCCTCCCAGGTTCTCTATCCTCCCCCGTCCTTTCCCGGGCCTCCTCTCCCCTCCCCAGCCTTCCGGGCCCTCCCTGGGCCCCGCCCCCCGGGAACCCTGTCTCTGGCGGTAACGACAGGGTGTGTCCCGGGAGAACCCAAGTGACCCCAGGCTCGCTCTGTGTGATAATTCTGTGCAACTATTTCAGCAGTTGGCCTGGGGTGCCCAACGCGCAGTTGGTGGTCGTGGTCCGGGAGGGAGAATGCTTTTGTCGTGCGGCCATCCTTTTGTCGCCTTGACTTGGGCCCTTTTCTCCCGCTAGCCCCTGGCAGAAGGGAAGCCTCCAGAAGTCCTTGTCTCCTTGGCTATCTGGCTGCAGGGGAGAGGCCCCACCATTCTTCTTAAGGCCTGAGGCTTGGAGGCCGATCTGCGGCCACCCTTGCTTTCTGTTAAGCCCCAACTCTCACGTGGTCCACAGGACCCACAAGACCTGGCCACCATTTACTTTTCCGCCTAATTTTTTTTTTTACCAGTACCACCCTTGTCTGCCCTCCCCCATAGACACGTGACCCAACCACACTGAACTCAAACTGCTGTGGTCTTTCTTTTTGGCTTCGGCCCAAACCCTTTCTTTTGTCTAGAGCCCAGCTACTTCCCCATCTTTTCTGCCTTTTGCTTGCCTAGTCCCAGCTCTGCTATTCAGGACTTGGTCCAGATTAGATTTCCTACAGCTGGCATAGATGTTGGCCTGATGTTAGCCTTTGTCATACTGTATGATAGTTGTCCTGTGAGGGGCAGGGGATCCCGTGTGAACTTACTCACCTTACCCATTGCCTAGCACAGTGACCCTCACATAGTAAGTTCCCAAATATTTATTGAACAACTTACTGTTATAATACCTCAAAATAAGTATGTTCCAAAACAGACTTAACTGTCATGAGGAGAAATAGATAAGGGGTCATGAAAGCTGCTTCCTGGTGTTTGAAGTTGGAAGTTCACGATGTCCGTTTTTGGTAGTTCCTACACAGGCTTTCTTTGCACCACCCAACTTCCTAACTCACTGTGCTGCTTTGTCCAATCTTGGCAGTGATCTCAGCTAGAAAGGATATCCTGATATTTCTTCCCACTGTCCATCTTGATCTCTCTCACTGCACAGCAGCCCAGGGTAAACAACAAGGGCTTTTCCATTAGGTCAGATTAGCAGGGTGACCGAGGGAAATGAGCAGGGAATGAGTGGAAGCCCTATCTTTCATAAATATGATTCACGTCCCTTTTTATATCCAACACCAAAGAGAAACTGCTTAAAAAAAAAAAAAGGAAGTTTTGTTCTTTTTCCAGAGAGAGGACACCAAAACCCAATTGGCAGCAAAATTGGGTTGAATCCATGTATATAGTCCACATTTATCCCACTTTTTGCTAATTGTCATACATGTCACTACATAAAATACATTTGGATGTGGATTGCTGCCCAAGATACCATTGAGGGTGTCATGGGGTATACTGTAAATGTATCTTCAGATCCAAATAATCTGAATGCCAGAACATTCCAAGGGGTTTAGATAAGGGATTATGAACCTTCTAGGTCCTACACTGCAGGGTCATTTTGTGGACTCGGGATAATGTATATAAAATACAAGAGTAACATGACAATACATGGTAGTTATGGGTAGTCCATTAATATAAATGCCACCAGCAGAATATGTTTATATTGCCAAGAACCCAGTTTTATCCATCGTTATTCATCTTTTGTTTTGGAAAATATGAATTGGCATGGGAGTATTGCTTTGTGGAAGAAGAAAGCCATAGGTCAAGGAGAAAAAACTTATAAACAAGATCTAGCATCTAGAACACTGAGCACAACCTGAAAGAATAAAATTTTCATTTGACCACATTTCTGAGGTTTGGGGGATCCAATTGGTCTGCACCCAAGAATAAATTACAGTGCTTGGCATTCTGTGTTGCTAGATAAGACTTTCTCACTTGAAAACCAGGTGCATAAAGAAAAGCAATTTGTGCTCAGCTAGTGTGAGTCAGCAGTTGAGCCTGGACCCATGAACGAAGAGGTCAATGGGTCAATTCCTGGTTTAGGGCACATGCCTTGATTTTGGGCTGGATCCCCAGTAGGGGGTGTGTAGGAAGCAGCTGATTGGTGATGTTTCTCATCAATGTTTCTTTCCCTCTCCCTTCCTCTCTCTCCAAATTAAAAATAATATTTTTTAAAACAATTGAAATTTTTTAAAATTATGTAACTGCTGTGAAGACAATTTAAGCAACTTTGAAAAGAGATTTTTATACTAGCTGTTTATAAATTATGCTCCATTAAAACTGGAGAGGTATAACCCTAACCAGGTGGCTCAGTTGATTAGAGCATTGTCCAGATACAACAAGATTTTGGGGCACATACAAGAAACAACCAGTGAATGCATAAATAAGTGGAACAGCAAATCAATGTCTCTTTCTCTTCCTCTCTCTAAAATCAATAAATTTAAATAAAATGGCCATGACCAGTGTAAGTCAGTTAGTAGCGTGCCATTCTGAGCACCAAAAGATTTCCAGTTTGATTCTGTTAGGGCATATGGCTTGGGTTGCAAGCTCGATCCTCAGTAAGGGCTGTGCAAGAGGCAGCAGATGGATATTTCACTCTCATGTAGATGTTTCTCTTTAAAAAAAAAAAAAAGAAGAAGAAAGAAATTATGAACAAAGTATCACAATAGAGGTTAAATAAGATCTAGAAGCTGGTTCTTTGAAACAAATTCCTTAGAAATCCTGTCTTATCCTTGGTTAACCAAGTGATACACTGGGATGCAGGGGCCTCATTTCATCAGAGGTGGCTGGAAACATTTCCATTTGGAAGGGAAACTTAAGAGTGTGCAGTATTCATGAAAAGATTTTTTTTGGGCGGGGGGGGGGGGGGCACAAAATTGAAAGAAGCTTTCTAATAAAGTTTCTAAGCTTCAGAGAGCATAAAATTTGACTGCATTCAGATCTCTTGACTTTTTTACCAAAGGTCAGCCAACAGATCCCACACATTTCCCAAAGTTTCAAGGCTTCTAAAATTTGCATTAAAATTCCAGATAACTCAAACTATCACAGTTCTCAAACACTCAAGTGCCTTAAGTCCTTTTTCCTTTACTTATAAATGTAGTTCATATTGCTCTGTATCACCAGTGTCAATATCTAATTTTCAGACACTCTAGGAATCTTGGAAAGGTAAGAAGCACAGTGTTCTTCAAACACCTCTTTCTTCTTTTTTCAATCCTCACCTGAGGACATGGTTACAGAGAGAGAAAGAGAGAGGAACATCAATCTGTTGCCTCCTGTGCATGTGCCCTGACCAGGAATTGAACTCGCAACCTTTCGGTGCACAGGCCAATGCTCAACCAGCTGAGCCAGGCATCCTTTTCTTGTTGAAAAAGTTCAAAGAGAGGAGAAGACCCAGTTCCAGAGGTCATGGAAACTTGTCTTCTCCTGATATAACCTGTGATTGCAGTACCTAACATATTCTCATTTTTAAAGAAAGTCAATATTCTTGAAAATATGGAATGATGTATATATGTATGCATAGATATGTATTGTTGCTTTCATGAACTAATTCATATATAATTTATCTTTATAATGAAATAATTTTATCATTTCTGGGGAAGTATTTGATTTAATTGAGAAGCTGAATGAATAAGCTATTGATGCCTTATGTGTGTTTTTCATGTCAGTTCATGCTAAGTTAAATACACATGTCCATTATGGATATTTGCCTGTGTGTTTTTACAGATTGACAGAACTTCACTGAAGATGTCTAAGGTAAGAACCTATACTTTCTGTATCTACAGTGTGAGCAGAAATGGCTTTATGTTCTCAAACTGTTTATAGTCAAAATTTATGATTCGTTATTTTTATTTAAGTATGTTTTTATTTATTTCATAGAGGATGGGAGAGGGAGAGAGAGAAAAAAAACACATCAGTGATTAGAGAGAATCATTAATAAGCTGCCTCCTGCACACTCCCTACTGTGGATTGAGCCTGAAATCTCTGCACCTCCTGGTTCATGGGTTCATTCTCAACCACTAAGCCACACCAGCCGGGCATTATGTTTAATATAGCTGATCTAACTATAGTATGGATGATTCATTATTTTTAATATAGCTGGTCTATTTGGTTCATTAACACAAAGTTCTAATTTAATTGTCCTAAAAAGCTTTGAGTTCTTTTTCTCTCAGATTTCAAATTTCTAAATACATCAGGAACAACCCATTTAGCCTCCATAGGTCATTCCCATCAGACTAATCAAATAATAATTTAAAATTCTAATAATTTAACATGATAAAATTGATGGGGCTCTTCAACTTGATAAATTGGTTTATATTATCTTTTGCAGATTAGCCCAGAGCCTTGGAATAAATTAATTCTAAAAGACATGTGGAGGAAAGCAGAATTTGTGGTTAAAATTACTAGATTATATTCTTTCTTTTTGCCTTTCATTTTTGAATTTTGGGGTATAAGTATCTGATGCATAAGCATTGTTTTTTATACAAGTACTAGAGACCCTGTGCACGATATACATGCATGGGTAGGGTCCCTAGGCCTGGCTCGGTTCCCCACCTCCCTACTTCCTCCTTCCCTTACTCCCTCGGTGCCCTGCCGCTGGTCCCCTGCCATATTTCGAGCCACCCTCCTGGTGGTCAGCACACGTCATAGCAAGCAATTGAATACCCATTATCCCAGTTGAACTCCCAAGGGGACACTTCGCATATTGGCCTTTTATATATCTACTAGAGGTCTGGAGCACAAAATTTGTGCATGAGGGGGTGTCCCTCAGCCCAGCCTGCACCCTCCAATTTGGGACCCCTCAAGGGATGTCTAACTGTCCCTTTAGGCCAGTAGGATCAGGCCTAAATGGGCAGTCAACATCCGTCTCACAATCCAGGACGGCTGGCTCCCAGCTGCTCGCCTGCCTGCCTTCCTAATTGCCCCTAACTGCTTCTGCCTGCCAGCCTGATCATCCCTTAACCACTCCCCTGCCAGTCTGATTGATGCCTAACTGTTCCCCTACCAGCCTTGTTTGCCCCTAACTGCCCTCCCCTTCAGGCCTGGTCACCCCTAAATGCCCTGCCCTGCAGGCTTGGTCCCCCTCCAACTCCTCTCCCCTGCATGCCTGGGTGTCCCCCCCGCCCCCCAATTGCCCTTTCCTGCAGGCCCGGTTGCCCCCAACTTCTCTCCTCTGCTGGCCTGGTCACCCCTAACTGCCCTCCCTTGCAGGCCTGGTCCCTCCCACCTGCTCTCCTCTGCTGGCCATCTTGTGGTGTCCATCTTGTGTCCACATGGGGACAGCCATCTTGTGTGTTGGATTGATGGTCAATTTGCATATTACTCTTTGATTAGATAGGATAGAGGCCTGGTGCACGGGTGGGGGCCAGCTGATTTGCCCTGAAAGGTGTCCTGGATCAGCATGGGGGTTCCTTGGGGCATGGGGCCTGTGGTGGTTTGCAGGCCAGCCACGCCCCCCAGCGACCTAAGCATCTGGGGTTTATCTTCTATAATTGAAACTTCGTACCCTTGAGTGATGGCCTAGTCCCACCAGGGTGAGCAGAAAGCTTGGCTTCCTCCATTGCCAGAGAAACACAAGCCTCCTGCTTGCTCCCGTAGCCATCTTGTTTGGGTTAATTTGCATATTTGTTCCTGTTTGGCTGGTGGGTGTGGCTTGTGGGTATAGCAGAGTGATGGTTAACATGTATATTACTCTTTTATTATATAGTACTAAGGGCCCAGTGCATGAATTCGTTCACCTTGAAAGAGACCATAGGCCACAAGGCTGCAGTGGGCACAGGGGCGGCTCTCGGTACATCCTCTGTAACTCCCACCCGGCCCCTCACGTGGCAGCCCTTGATCCCCTGTCTGCCAGCAGTCCCACTGCCTCCACCTCCATGCCTGTGCATTGACAGCACCAGCCCCACTCACACCCCCTGAAGCGCAGAGCAAATTGGGGCCAGTGCCAGCAGGAGGTGCGAGCTGCAGCTGTTGCCCAGTTGCCCCTCAGGAGCGAGCAGGGGAATGGAGAAGCCCTCAGGCACAATCAGGGCCGGCAGATGCCACTCACAGCACTAAGTGATCTGGACACGCACCAGATGCTGGCAGCAGGTGTGAATGGGGCCAGTAGTGGGTGAGCCAGCAACCTGGTTCGTGGGTCATACTCAACCAGCAGCAGGTGCAAGCAGGATTGTTGCTAGCAGCTGGTGCAAGAGGCAGCTACTGGCCCTGACTGCCCCTCAGGAACAGGGGGAAGTAGAGAAGCCCTGAAGGGCAGTTGGGGTCGGCAGTCACCACTTGCACCTGCTGACGGCACCCAGCGGGTGCAAGTGCCAGGTGGGACCATAGCACATGGGAGCAAAGAATTTTATTTTTTTTTTTAATACAAAATCAGTACAGCCTACCTGTACTGATTTTTTTTTTAATCAATCTTTATTGTTCATGTTGTTACAAAGGTTCCTCATTTCTTCCCCCCTCCACCAGGTTCCCACCCCACCCTCTGCCCCCTCCCCATCCCCCATTGTCCTCATCCATAGGTGCACAGTTTATGTTCAGTCTCTTCCTCCCTCCCTTTCCCCAATAGTAAATCCCTTTTCAGATAGTAAATCAGTTACTTAGCATTTTCTCATATCAATAATACCACCACATGCCCAATGATACATTTCACACAAAAGACATTTCCAAATAGGTCAACCAGCCTCATCCAGGCCCCACCCAAGGCACTCACAGATCAATACCCAGCCCTATACTAACTCAACACATCCAGATCTAAGTCTTCATCACTTGATTCAGCAGACCCTCAAGTTCCCACAAAAGTTTCAAGCCATGTCTGAGAGGCAGCCGTGGGGCAGGGGCAGGCAAGGAGCGAGCTGTTCCGGGCCTGGCTGCTCCGGGCCTGGCCTCTGTTGCTCTGGTTCGTTCCACAACCAGCTGCTCTGGGTCTGGTCACTGCCGCTCCCGACCTAGTTGCTCTGGACCTGGCTGCTGCTGCTGCTCCGGGCCTGGCCGCACCCGACCCAGCTGCTCCAGGCCCGGCTGCTTCGGGCCCGGCCGCTCCGGGCCTGGCCGGGAGCAAAGAATTTTTAGTAACCACCAGAGGCTTGCCCTGATTACAGCAACCAGCGCCCCATGTTGGTCTGGCGCCCCCACTCATGTGCTCCACTATCCCACTGCCACCAACAGCCGCCATGTTCCTGATGGTCAGCACATGTCATAGCGACTGGTTATTTGGTTGTTCTGCGGTTTGGTCTATTTGCATATTAGGGTTTTATATATATACTAGAGGCCCGGTGCACAAACTTGTGCACCAGTGGGGTCCCTCATCCTGGTCTGCAGAATTGGGCCATTCTTGGCTCTCCGACATCCCTTGAGGGGTCCCATATTGCGAAAAGGTGCAGGCCAGGCTGAGGGACCGCACCAGTGCACCAGGGCCAGGGAAGGGTGTGGGAGGTTGGCCAACTGGATTAATAATAATACTAGATTGGTTTTTCTTTTTAATAAATGTTATTAAGTGAATACCATTAATTTTCTGGTTGAAGTAACTTTTGGGGAATGTTATTTATGTACTGTATATAAATTCATGAGAACTAATGATACTTAGGTTTGTCACAGTTTCATTATGTCTTCTAAGTAATTGATATTTTCTCTCCCTTTTCTTTTTTTTTGTAAAATTTTATTTTAGCAACAACCAACTCAGTTTATAAATCCAGAAACTCCTGGCTATGTTGGATTTGCAAATCTTCCTAATCAAGTTCACCGAAAATCAGTGAAAAAAGGTTTTGAGTTCACACTAATGGTGGTCGGTAAGAAATTAGCTTGTATTTTTGAGCTTATTAAATACTAGAGGCCCAGTACACTAATTAGTGCATCAGTGGGGTCCCTTGGCCTAGCCTGCAGGATTAGGCCCAAACTGGCTCTCCAACATCCCCCAAAGGGATCCCGGATTGCGAGATAGTACAGGTCAGGCTGAGGTACCCCACTGGGGCACAATCGGGGCCAGGGAGGGACGCGGGCTGTTGGCCAGCCAGGGAGGGACCGCAGGAGGACTCCAGGGCGTGTCCGGCCTGTCTCGCTCAGTCCCCTGGTGTTCAGTGCACGTCATAGCAAGTGTTTGAGTGACCTTAGCATATCATTAGCATATTACTCTTTGATTGACTGAATGGCCGACAGGACACTTAGCATAATAGGGTTTTATTATATAGTACTATAAGGATGTTGCTATGTGCCTTGCCAACTTGTGGAGTGTAATAATAGCATGACCTATAAAGAAAAAATTTCTTTATTAGCAGAATCAAATAACTTGGGAATTTGGCAGAGGCAGGGAGGGACAAGAATTTTTTAGAAAATGTTGCTTCAGCCGAAACCGGTTTGGCTCAGTGGTAGAGCGTCGGTCTGCGGACTGAAAGGTCCCGGGTTCGATTCTGGTCAAGGGCATGTACCTTGGCTGCGGGCACATCCCCAGTAGGGGATGTGCAAGAGGCAGCTGGTCAATGTTTCTTTCTCATTGACGTTTCTGGCTCTCTATCTCTCTCCCTTCCTCTCTGTAAAAAAAATCAATAAAGTATATTTTTAAAAAAATTAAAAAAAAATGTTGCTTCAGAAATTACAACTTTTCTGTCATCTCTTCAGGTGTAGTGATAATTTTTACTCATTGTGGCAGCCATCCTCCAAAATGTTGCTCAGTGATCCTTGCCTCCTGGTATTCATGCAGCTCTCTAGTCCTTTCCCATACTAAATAGGGCTTACCTGTGTAGCCAGTAAGACATTGCAGAAAGAAAAGTGTTTTACTTGGAGACTGGGTCACAAAAGACATTGTGCTTGTATCTTTCCTTCTCTTGGCTCACTCTGTGGGCAGCCAACCACCATGTTGAGAAGACACTCGACCAACTTTTTAGCGAAGTTCCACAAGGCAAGGAACTGAGGCCTGCCAGTAGCCATGTAGTGACCTATTTTAGAAATATCCTCTAGCTCCAATTCAGCCTGTGGTTACAGCCATCCTGGCTGATATTCACTGTTTCTGCATGAGAGAGACCCCCTGCCTCCCTCCACAGAATTCCTAACCAAAAACTCCATGAAATAATAATAAATTTAATTATTGGTTTAGGCCTAAGAGTTTTACATATTAATTGATAACAAATACACATATTTAATTAGAAGTGTGTTTCTTTAATACTCAAAAAGGAAGCTTCTTAACATTTTTTTGTGGTGGATGTATTTTAAACAAGTAACATCTTACTAGATACATTTTTTAAAATTATTAAAGTCCTTTGAAATTGAATGCTTACTGTAATTATTTTCTGTTATCACATATATTTTTTTCATGGGTTATAGCATATACTGTGTTTCAGCATGGCCATTACAAGCTTAACTATCCTCTGATGAACTATTAATTCTGTTTATCATATCACATTTCATTCTTTTTTTTTAATATATATATTTTATTGATATTTTACAGAGAGGAGGAAGGGAGAGAGAGAGAGCTAGAAACATTGATGAGAGAGAAACATCGACCAGCTGCCTCTTGCACACCCCCTACCGGGGATGTGCTCGCAACCAATGTACATGCCCTTGACGGGAATCGAACCTGGGACCCTTCAGTCTGCAGACCGACGCTCTACCACTGAGCCAAACCGGTTTCGGCACATTTCATTCTTGATAACTGTAAAATTCTCCCAAAATGAGCAGAGGCAGTTTGATAATGACAGATTATTGTTTCTTAGGGTGTATAGTTCATAAATGAATGAAGAAATTGTGGAACTGTTGGTCCAGAGAAGGGAATGATGACATGTTTTAGGATCCCAATTACATGATAAAGATACTGTAAATTCAAGCTCCTGGTAGAAGAGAAAAATTCAGTATATTCTGTCACACAGTTGCTTCATTTTAAAGTATTCTAAAACGGCAATAACTTTTTGTTTCTGGCCATGATAAAAATAATTCACAGGGCCTGATACTGAATATTTAAGGCTTTGTGAACCATACAGTTTTTGGTGGAGCCATTCAATTCTGCTGTGTTCCAGTGAAGCTTTACTTACAAGTAGCGGCTAAATTTACACTGAGGTACATCGTCTGCTGCTTCCAGAAATAACTGCTACTAGACTAATCATGGCATGAATAACCGAAGGCTGGTCAAAATACAGCTTCTCTAAGACATTCTGCAACAGGCAGTGTAGGACTTCAGTTTTTGAGAGAAGGAAAACAAATTACATAAAGTGTAAAGTCATTCCAGCTTTCTGCCATGTACCTGGGGAGGGCTAAGTTGGTCAGAGCACAGGAGTCTCAGAGCTGAAGGACTGATCACCATTAAGTGAACCTGAGTACTTGGATCCTGAGTTAGCACAGCAGAGTTCCAAAGACAGCTAGGCCTTCAGAAATCTTCATGGGGTACCCTTGGACACTGGCTGACACTGAAATTCCACAAGGCTGGGCAAAATGTAACCACAAAGGGTGTGAGCTGAACTGCAGACCGCATGGAATTGGAAAGCCGAAATGGGGTTGGGAGACATTGAAATTTCAGCCAACCAGAGGGGACATCACTAAACATCTAGGGCATTCGTAGAAATTCTAGAAAGTACTTGGGAGTTGGGTTAAATCAGACAGAAAAGCTGTTTTAAACACTCCCTAACAAAGCTTTTAAACAAGACATGAAAGAACCAATTGACTACTTTCTGGGATAAGACTCCCTCATTAAAGAAGGTCATAAAAATGCAGTAATTTCAGTGTAAAATTCACAATATCTAGCATCCATTAGAAAATTATTGGATATGCAAAGAAGCAAGAAAATGTGGCACATAATGAGAGAGATCAGGCAAGAGAAATAGATCTGGGAATGACAGAGATGCTAGAGTGGGCAGACAAGTACTTAAGTGTTTTTATTCATTTTTATTTTTAATATATTTTTATTGATTTCAGAGAGGAAGGGAGAGAAAGAGATAGAAACATCGATGATATAGAATCATTGATCAGCTGCCTCCTGCATGCCCCCCATCGGGGATCCAGCCCACAACCCAGGCATGTGCACTTGGCCAGAATCGAATACAGGACCCTTCAGTCCACAGACTGACACACTTATCCACTGAGTCAAACTAGCCAAGACAGAACTAAAGTATTTTAAATATGCTACAGTACTTGAAGGAAAACATGAAGGTAATGAGGTAAATAAAACAAAAATTAACCAAATGGAACTTGTTTAGAGTAAAAAAAACCTGCAACATCTCAGATGAAAAATTTCTGATGGGCCAACAATAAATCATAGACTACAGAATAAAAAAGGGCAGTCGAGCCGAAACCGGTTTGGCTCAGTGGTAGAGCGTCGGTCTGCAGACTGAAAGGTCCCAGGTTCAATTTCAGTCAAGGGCATGTACTTGGTTGCAGGCACATCCCTGGTAGGGGGTATGCAGGAGGCAGCTGGTCGATGTTTCTCATCGATGTTTCTAACTCCCTCTCCCTTCCTCTGTAAAAAGTCAATAAGATATATTTTTAAAAAATAAAAAAAAATAAAAATAAAAAATAATAATAGGTGAGACAGCTCTGGCCAATGCTCAGTGGTTAGAGCAGCCTGCACACCAAAGGATTGTGGATTCCATTCTCAATCAAGAGCATGAACCTGGGTTGCAGGTTCCACCCCCGGCCCTAGTTGGGGCAAATGTGGGAGGCAACTAATGGATGTATCTCTCTCTCATAGATATGTTTCTCTTTCTCCTCCCTTCTTCCCTCCCTTCCACTTTATAAAAACAGTCAATGGAAAAAATATCTGCAAGGAATTTGAACTCATAAGTTGTTTATAGATATCAAAATCACCCATGAGAGAGCATGATGATCATGCTGCTGAAGAGTTTCCTTAAGTGGTGACTGCTAGTGATAACTTACATCAAGTTGTTAGCCTTCCACAATTTTGTGGGATGGTAGCTCAATTTATAAGAAAAGCAAGATTAAAATTATAAAGGCTCTTGCCAAATCAAAAGTTAATATTATGCTTAGTGTGACCAAATTCACAAAAGTGTCAGTGATCACTGAGAAAATGAAACCTGGCGTAAGCAAAAATAAGCTAACCTAATTGTAGGTTCGGGATTTCTGCATGTGACAGGAGTTGTTTGAAGGGGCAGAAAACCCAGCCACTTACAATTCTGCCCTTGAGAGGCCTTCGAGAAAGGCCCTTGTTACACACTGAGGAAGCAGTATCTTGTTGGTTAAAGTCAAAAGTAAATGTGGCCAAAACCGGTTTGGCTCAGTGGATAGTGTCAGCCTGCGGACTGAAAGGTCCCAGGTTCGATTCCGGTCAAAGGCATGTACCTTGGTTGTGGGCATATCCCCAGTGGGGGGTGTGCAGGAGGCAGCTGATCGATGTTTCTCTCTCATTAATGTTTCTAACTAACTATCCTCCCTTCCTCTCTGTAAAAAAATCAATAAACTTTACTTTTTTTTTTTAATAAATGTGAATAAAAACTTCTCTAGGTTAAGAATGTTATTTACTGCCCTAGCCAGTTTGGCGCAGTGGATAGAGCGTCGGCCTGCAGACTGAAGGGCCCTAGGTTCAATTCTGGCCAAGAGCATATGCCCAGGCTGCGAGCTCGATCCGATCCCCAGTAGGGGGTGTGCAGGAGGCAGCCAAGCAATGATTCTCTCTCATCATTGATGTTTCTCTCTCTCTCCCTTCTTCTCTGGAATCAATATATATTTTAATGTTACTTCCTACCGTTCCTGGCTTGGCCTAAGTTTTTTTGTGTGTTTTGTATGTTTTTTGTGTTTTGTTTTGTTTTGTTTTGTTTTTTTGAGGGCGTGGGGACAGATTAGCCTGAATTTAAAAAATAAAGTCTCAACCCTGGCAGGTGGCTCACAATTGTTTGGCACGTCATCCTGTAATATTCCAGAAGGTTACAGGTTCGATCCTTGGTCAGGGCATGTACAGGAGACAACTGATCAGTTTATCTATCTCCCCCCCCCCCCTCTTTCCTCTCTCTAAAATTAATAAAAACATCCTTAGGTAAGGGTTAAAAACCAAAAACCTCAGATTAAAATCTGAAGCCTCTGACAGTTTGCCTGATGGGATCTCAGTGGAATTGCAAAAGCATGTGCCACTTTTCTCTCATGTTGTAGCGCCACCTTGTGCCTGATGCTGCATATTCTAAAAACGAGCCATTTTATAAACTAAATACTACCACCATTCCAACCAGTCTTGTTGTCACTACTCTTACTGGTTAATTTAATTAAGATTGTAGACCCAGTATGTTTTATGTAAAGTTTTTTTGGATGGTGATGCGTTTACACTGGTCCAGATCTCTTGTGTGTGTTTCCCCCATTTTAAAGGAAGAAACTCCACTGCGGGAAAGAGATTAATGGCAGAGGAGCAGAGCAGAGCTGGGCACTCTCAGAATTTAGCTGAAGGACAACATCATGTTCTGAGTTAGCAGATTATTTGCAGGTGTTACCCTAAAACTATCCTAAGTGAAATAATCACTTATACCCTTAAAATTAAGATATAGAATCAGCCACCAGGATTTAAGAACTTTTTAAAAGAGGCTGCTTCTACTCCAACACTTGTGCTCAGATGTCTTCTGCACAATAGCTCCTTTCAGCTATTGCAAGTCATCTGGTGATCTGCCCCCTGGATTGCAAAGCCCCACGAAGCAGGGGCTTGTTTGCCTTGTTTTCTGTTGTGTCCCAGCACCTAGACCTGTGCTAGGGACTCAGAAAGGAACTCCTATGAGCATGATAAAAATATAGGGGATTGCTGAAAAGTTTATTTAAAGGATAACTTGATGCAATAGTATGTGTTTAGTCACATTTTTTTTATGACCTATATTGGGTCATGTTCAACATGTAATTCTAGTTTTGTCCTTTTGATGTTCCTTTTCATCTGTGAAAATTAAAGTCTAATTGAAGTTCAGTCCTAATTTCTAGCTTTGCACATTTCACCTTCACTCTTGTGTTCTTGATTTTCTCATCAACAATGATTTTTAAAACATGTGCTCCTTCCACATGGGACTTAGCAGGTAGAGGTTCAAACCTTGATGCCTGAGAGACAGTCAGGCACCAAGTTCAGAAGTACTTCTCCGTACAAAATTAAGCTGTAGATGATAATCTAATAATGAAGTGACGGAATCTGTTCGTGCTTCCTTCAAATATAAGAATGTTTGGTCTTTTGCATATCTTTGAAGTTAAGTTTAAAACATTTAGAATATGTAATTGAAGAGGGATTCTTAATTCCTTAAATGCTAGAATGAATACATATTGCCCATCTTAGTCATAATACATTCAACAGTATGTGTGGGGAAGTTACCTTGACATAGCAATTGCCAATTTGGGGACATGGAGGTGTTTAAAACAGGAAGCAGGGCAGGGACTGGCTCCCTCCTTGTAGGGGGTGGGGGATTGCAGCAAGTCAAAGTACACAGGGGTCTCCTGTTTCTGTCCTGTACCAACAACTTAGGAGTAGAGTGCTGTAGGCATTGATGAGGAGATATGTTCAGTTTTCTGAAAATGTGACACATTAAACAATTGGCAAGCTCATGTTTGAAAAACTACTTTGCATTCTATTAAAATATAAAGACCCCCCCTCTAGAATTCATTCACACATTTGTTAAGAGGCGAGATCACATTTCTGATCTTATATGAATTCTGGAGCCCCACACACTGGATTCAAATCGAGGCCCTGCTCTGGGTGGGCATCTGACCTGTGAGCATCCATCTCCCCATTAGTAAATTGGGAGAGTCCTATCAAATTCATAGTTGTCGTATGGAGTACAGAAAATGATGTTTTTTAGCCCAGTGCCAGGCCTAGCATAAACTCTCAGATGGTCATCCTGATAATATCATGATGGTGTCCTCCTTTTTGTTTAAAGGTGAATCGGGACTAGGAAAATCGACTCTTATAAACAGCCTGTTCTTGACGGATCTTTACCCAGAAAGAATCATACCTGGAGCTGCAGGTACAAAAATTCATACACTCCTAAGTGTAATTTGCCATGAAAGTTATTTAAGAGGGCATAATTAATATTTTATGCCTGAGCCTTGCATTTTTGCTCTTGTTTGCTGTAAACACAAGGAAAATGTTATTTAGGTAGGAAAGAGTGTGCTGCACCTGTGTCCTTGGATTCAGGTTGTAGACTGACAGTGTATCCATGGATCTATCCTCTCCAAGTGTGTTGTCTCTAAAGTCTATAAAGTGTCACAAATAGTTCCTGCCTATGTTTTCTGTATGATGGGAGGATCAAGTGACAGTGTTACCTAATGGAAAAGCTTTGTAACTAATTAGTAGACTGCTGTGGGGGTTGGGGGTTCTGAGTGTTCCCAGTGCAGACACTGGTTTCTGTGAACGCTGATTAAGTGAATGGATTAAGCACAGGTAGATCCTAGGACATCCTAGATTAAGCACAATGGAGACATATAGCCCTGTCACTGAATCCAATTTTAAAGGAATTCATAAATTGTTTTCTTTGTTCCAGGAAAAGAAATTAAAATTTTCAATGCTCTCATTTTTACCTTTCCAGGCAGCCCTTTAACACTTCCCTTGCTTACACTGGAATCATTTTTACATAATACTCATATTACCTTCTGAAAACCTTCCTCAAAGAGAGGTTGTGGCTTTTAGGTCATTTGATAATAAGTAACTAATAGATAATTTCTTCTCTTTGCAAACTGGCTCAATGTTAAGGCACATTGTCTTACTAAGTTTCTTTCTTTTCTAGAGAAAATTGAAAGAACAGTCCAAATTGAGGCTTCGACTGTTGAGATTGAAGAGCGAGGGGTCAAGCTTCGTCTGACAGTGGTGGACACACCCGGCTATGGTGATGCCATCAACTGCAGGGATTGGTACGCACCCCACAGGGCAAACCGGAAGTGTTGAGGGCTGTACATATTCACATCTGTTTTTGCTATATTTATTTTATTTTTTTAAATAATTCTTTATTGTTGAAAGTATTACATGTGTCCCTTTTTTCCTCCATTGACCCCCTCTAAAACAGGAAGCATGGAGGGGACTGGCTCCTCCCCTCACTGCCCCCAAGCCTTCAGCATTCTATTGTCTGTGTCCGTGGGTTATGCATATATGCGTACAAGGTCTTTGGTTGATTACCTCCCACCCACCCACTTCCCCCACCTTACTCTGAGATTCCACACTCTGTTCCATGCTTCCATGTCTCTGGATCCACTCCGTTCATCAGTTTATTTTGTTACATAGATTCACATATGAGTACAATCATGTGATATTTGTCTTTCTCTGACATATTTCACTTACTATGATAATCTCCAGGTCCCTCCATTCTTTCTAAAAGGAAAAGAGATTCTTCATTTTTACTACTGCATAGTATTCCATGGTATAAATGTACCACAGTTTTTTTATCCATTCATCTACTGATGAGCACTTGGGCTGTTTCCAGATCTTAGCTATTGTAAACTGTGCTGCTATGAATATCGGGGTACTTTCTGATTGGTGTTTCAGGTTTCTTAGGATGTACTCCTAGAAGTGGGATCACTGGGTCAAATGGCAGATCCATATTTAATTTTTTTAAGGAAATTCCATATTGTTTTCCATAATGATTGCACCAGTCTGCATTCCCACCAGCAGTGTACTAGGGTCACCTTTTATCCATATCCTTGCCAGCACTTGTCATTTTTTTTTTAATTAAATTATTATCTGTGTACATAATTTAACATTCCCCCCCCCCCCATATATACCCTCCCTCCCCAGAGTTTTATGTCCATTGGTTGTACTTATATGCATGTATACAAGTCCTTTGGTTGATCTCTTATCTCCCTCAGATCTCCTTACCCTCCCCTCTGTAATTTGACAGTCTGCTTGTTGCTTTTCTGTCTCTATCTATCTTTTGGTTCATCAGTTTATAATGTTCTTTATTATCCATAAATGAGTGAGATCATGTGGTATATCTCTTTCATTGACTGGCTTATTTCAATCAGCATGATGTTCTCCAATTCTATCCAGGTTGCTGCAAATGATGAGAATTTCTTTTTTATGGCAGCATAGTATCCCATTGTGTAGATGTACCATGGTTTTTTGATCCAATCATCTGCTGATGGGCACCTAGGCTGTTTCCAAATTCTAGCTATTGTAGATTGTGCTGCTATGAACATAGGGTGCCTATATCCTTTCTGATTGTTTTTTCTAGTTTCTTGGGATATATTCCTAGGAGTGGGATTACTGGGTCAAATGGGAGTTCCATTTTCAGTTTTTTGAGGAAACTCCATACTGTTCTCCACAGTGGTTGCACCAGAGCACTTGTCATTTTTTGATTTGTTGTTGGTAGCCATTCTGACAGGTGTGAGATGGTACCTCACTATCATTTTGATTTGCATCTCTTGGATGATTAGTGACTTTGAGCATTTTTTCATATGTCTCTTGGCCATCTGTATGTCCTCTTTGGAGAAGTGTCTTATTTAGGTTCTTTGCCCATTTTTTAATTGGATCGTTTGTCTTCCTTTTTGTAAGTTGTATAAGTTCCTTATATCGATATATTTTGGATATTTACCCTTTATCAGATGTATCATTGCCAAATATGTTCTTCTATGCAGTGGGCTCTCTTTTCATTTTGGTGATGGTTTCTTTTGCTATGATTTTTGTCTTTCAATTTGTTTATGTGATGTATCACGTTTATTGATTTGTGAATATTGTACCAGCCTTGCATCTCTGGAATAAATCCCACTTGGTCGTGGTGTATGATCTTTTTAATATATTTTGATTTACTAATATTTTGATGATTTTAGCATCTATGTTCATCACGGATAGTGGCCTGTAATTCTCTTTCTTTTTAGTATCTTTATCTGGTTTTGGAATTATGTTAATGCTGGCCTCATAAAAAGACTTTGGAAGTGTTCCTTCCTCTTGGATTTTCTGAAATAGTTTGAGGAGTATAGGTGTTCTTCTTTGAATGTTTGCTAAAACTCCCCTGTGAAGTCATCCGGACCTGGGCTTTCGTTTGCTGGGAATTTTTTGTTGTTATAGGTTTTCTGATTCCTCCTGATTCAGTTTTAGGAGATTCTATTTTTCTAGGAATTTGTCTATTTCTTACACTTTGTCTATCTTATTTATAGTATTTTCTTATAATCCTTTGTATTTCTGTGGTGTCACTGGTTACTTCTCCACTTTTGTTTGATTTGCTATATTTAAATGTATAGTGCTGAGTGATTATTGGGTGTGGAGTTACTGGATATGATAAAATAATGGGACAATTTTTATTTTTTATTTTTTGGTTAATCCTCACCTGAGGACATTTTTTCCATTGATTTTTAGGGAAGGATGCAGGGAGGGATTTCACTGTGTGAAAGATTCATATTCACTGGGGTCTCCATCAAAACTGCAACCCAAGTACATGCCTTTGACTGGGATTGAACCCTTGTCCCTTTGGTGTGTGTCTGACACTCTAACTACTGAGAAA
Organism: Pipistrellus kuhlii; assembly: GCF_014108245.1. Lineage (NCBI taxonomy): Eukaryota > Metazoa > Chordata > Mammalia > Chiroptera > Vespertilionidae > Pipistrellus > Pipistrellus kuhlii. The sequence goes on from NW_023425573.1 coordinate 30,727,239, forward strand.
CACTGGCCCAGGAATTAATAGGACAGTTTAAGGCACATGAAGTATTATAGGACATTTTAAATAAGGAATCCCACAAAGAATGAGTGTTTTTTTCCTCTTAAGAACATTCTGGTGAGATCTGAGATTATAGAGTCAACCCTCTGTTCTGAGTGGAGCTGTAACCAGTGGACACGATATTGGGGTCCAGTGTTCCTCTGGAACTCCCACAGTCACTCAAGACCCAGTGCTTGGAAATGGCTGCTCACTGGCATTTGCACCAGTTGGGAAATGCACAAGTAGAAAATGAGAGCAGCCTTCCTAGGATGCTGCTGAGAATCCCATTTCATGTAGGGAGGTCCCTGGTCCTTCCCAGGAGCATAAAGCATCAGTGCTCAGCAGTAGGCAGAAAAGGGAGGACGGGGAGGCCTCTCCCCTTCATTGGGAACTGCCCCTCCTGCAGGTCAGCCTTGGCATTGTGTCTACACTGCTTACTGTCTCCACATCTCCATTGCCTGCTCTTGCCGTATCCTGCTGCTGCCATTACACCCCTTAAAAGGATTGGCAGCCCAGGCTCTTCACTCAGTCATTACAGGCTCTTGTGACCTCTCCCATTCTGACTTTTGACCCCCAGTTCTTAGCACTTGGCACAGTTTCCAGATATATCCATCTTGCCAAATGGAGCAGTCGGTTTCCATTTCCATCTTACAGATGAGTTACGGTTATATTTGGAAGGTAGGGCACAGGGGAAGGAAAACTTGCATCGTTTCTGAAGTTAGGGCCTGCCTGCCTGTCTTTTGTACCCTTGATCCTCATTGTGTGTGTCTCAGCTTCAAGACCATCATCTCCTATATCGACGAGCAGTTCGAACGGTACCTACATGACGAGAGTGGCCTCAACCGGCGGCACATCGTGGACAACAGGGTACACTGCTGCTTCTATTTCATCTCGCCCTTTGGACACGGACTTAAGCCCTTAGATGTCGCATTTATGAAGGCGATACACAACAAGGTCAATATTGTGCCTGTCATTGCAAAAGCTGATACCCTCACTCTAAAGGAACGGGAGCGTTTGAAGAAAAGGGTGAGTGACTGTTTTAAGCAGCACCTAATACTTCTAATTTTTTAGTATTTTTCCTTCACAAAGGTATCGAATTACTACTGTTCCTTATAATTCACCTTAGGTGAACTTCCCCTCAATGCCAAGAAGATCGCTAATGTGCAGCCACATTTCATGAACAGTAACAATGTGAATTGGGGTTGGAGGATCTCCCTGATGCTCTGTTCCATCTAAACACTCTAACCCCCACATTTTTCTGGGAATGTGTACTAATGATGATAGTCTGCTGTCAGAAGGCTGAGAGGCCTGCATTTACTAGGTGTACCAGTTAATAATGCAGATTTTTTTTCAATGGATGGAGTTACACATATGTTTATATATATGCGATTTGATATGTATGCTATTTTGTTATATTGATAACAAGCATCAGAACTTCGTATGTCAAATTTTCTGAAGGTGTTAACACCAGTAGATATTTTTACACTTAAAAATGTCAAATTTTGTGCCAAAAAAGAGCATTTGCAGGAAGTTTTAATTCACTATTTTGAAGAAAAGTGCTGCTGAAAGTTATCGTATACTTCGAGAAGCTTATGGTGAACATGTTCCATCTCAAGATACTTGTGAACACTGGTTTAAATGTGATAAACGTGATGATTTCTATGTGAAAGACAACATTCAGGTCAACCAAAAAAGTTTGAAGACCAACAATTACAAGCATTATTGGATGAAGATGTGTGTCAAACTCAAAAACAACTTGCAGAAAGATTAAACGTTGCTCAGCAAATAATTTCCTATCTTTTACAAGCAATGGGAAATATTTTTTTTTAACATGCCTTTGACCTGAATCGAACCTGGGACCCTTCAGTCCACAGGCCAAAGCTCTATCAACTGAGCCAAACTGGTTTCGGCGCAGTGGGAAAGATTTTAAAGGAAGGAAAATGGGTGCCACATCAACTGAACAAAAGACAAATAGAAAACGAAAAAGTTATCAGTAAAATGTTGCTTCACTGGCAGGAAAAAAAGTCTTTTTTGCATCGAATTGTGACTGGTGATGAAAAGTGGATTTATTTTGAGAATCCCACATGCACAAAAGCATGGATTGATGATCCAGGTCAACCATCAATATCGACTGCAAGGCCAAATCTCTTTGAAAAGAAGACAATGCTCTGTGTTTAGTGGGATCAGGAAAGTGTGGTGTATTATGAGCTTTTAAAATCAGGTGAGACCACTACCGACATCAAATAATCAATTTGAACCATGCATTGATCATACAACAACCAGAATGGGCCAGAAGACATGGCAAAGTAATTTTGCTTCATGATAATGCACCATCACACAATTCAAAACCAGCTAAAGACACATTAAAAGATCTTGCCTGGGAAATCTTAATCCACCCGCTATATTCACCAGACCTTGCCCCTTCAGATAACCACTTGTTCAGATCGATGGCGCACATACTTTCTGAGCAGCACTTCAAAACGTATGAAGAAGTGGAAAATTGGGTCTCTGAATGGTTTGCCTCAAAACAAGAAAATTTCTATTGGGATGATATCCACAAATTACCCGAAAGATGTGGGAAAAGTGTAGCTAGCGGTGGACATTACTTTGAATAAGACACTTTTGATGTTTCTCTTGAAATTATCGTGTTTTCTTTTATTACAAAATCCGAATTATTAACTGGTACACCTAGTAGCTGTGGAGGTTGCACAGTGGTTCTCCAGCTCCTGAGCTGGGTGTGGTCTCTGTTCTCCCATAAAACTTCAGTTACCTATTTTAAATTGCATACCTGTTTGTATGATTATTGAGAAGTCCAAGCTCATATGCTATATTCTACAAATAAGAGTTCCTTTAATTATCCTCAGAAATAACCACTGTTAACAGGTATCCTTCTAGAACGTGGTCTCTATCTTTTTGTTTTTACAGAATAGGATTATTTACAGATTAGTCATAGCTATGCTTCTGCCACTTTTCTTTCTAAGACCTCCCAACCTATGCAGAAAGCACACCTCTCACCCTTATCTTAAGGCATGCATAGTGTTCTTCAGTATGTTTCTGGGTCTTCCCGCCCCCACCCCCCAGTCCCTGACATTGGGATCTTTGCTTGCTTGTGTATTCCAAAAGTTTGGAACAGGAGTTGGCATGTGTTAGACACTCAGATATGTTTATGTGTTGAACAGTTGTAAAGTCAGACAAATTCTTGAAAAGGAAATTAATGCATATTTAAGTACTTGAAAGATGGCTAAATTTCCCTCAGAATAAGCTTGTTTCCAAATCAGCATTCAAGCACGCTCTTCTCTCCCCAACACTCCTGAAGTGTCACCAACTTTTGTCATGTTTCCTCCTGGTTGCTGGTGCTCAATGCCCTTGGCATTCTCTTAGGTTTTTAGAGACTTGCCTCTCCTTTCATTGAGTTACAGATACTCTTGTTTTTAGACTATTATGTCAGAGTCTGAGTTTTGTGTGTGCATGTTTTTCTGGCTATCTTTTCCATGGCAGAGTTTCTAAATTGTATGTACTCATATTTCTCAACTGTATTCTTTACTGTTTCAGATGGCTGCCAATATTTTAGGAAACATTCAGATCCTTGGAGGAACCTCTGAAAACTTAGGCATTTTTATGTTATAGTCAGTATTTTGGCAATTTCCATCTAAGGGAACTTCATCATCTATAGGGTGTTAACATTCCATTTCAGAGCAATAGGGGAAAGACATACCCAGGGTAGCTTGCTTAATGCCCATCTCATCTTATACTCAAAACATTTAGGGCTTGATTTCAAACTCTGAAATGAATTGAAATACTTGGTGCACTAATCTCTTTTATCTTGGTCCTTTTTAACCCCTTCTCTTTGTCTGGTTTCTTTACTCCTCCCTGATCTAAAGGAACCTCTCAAACCTTTCCACCCTCCTTTGTTTTATGTTCTGGTGTCCATCTACCCTCTCCTTAACCCCTTTAATTTGGGCCTCACCTATCCAGCTGCAAACAGTGTGTTCAATGGGAGGTCTACATTAAGAAGAACAAACCCCACCTGTCTGGGTGCCTATAGGAGGCAACCAATAGATCTGTCTCTCTTACATTGCTATTTTTCTCTCTCTCCCCCTCCCTTCCACTCTTTCTAAAAATCAATGGAAAAAATATCCTCAGGTGAGAATTAACAAAAAAAGGAGCAGGGTTTGAGGCGGGGGTTCCCTACTGGCTTGGCATATGTTCTCTCTTCCCTTGGGCTGTCGGACATAAATAACATCCGAGCTGTAGGAATTTTTATGAGTTTATTTTTCTTTAGCCAAACTTGACATGACAGGGAGCAAATTCTCAAATGCTCCAAAAAAATAACAGTTTTGCAGCTCCTCGTGTATTTGGAATTAAGCAGGGAACACAAGATTACATGATGGTGGGCAAGAGCAAGGCACTGATCAGATTACAGGACATACTTTGAAGGACAGGTCTGGGGGGGTGGGAACATTTCAAAGGTGTGTTCACCTAGGAACAATGGACAGAGCTAATTTAAGTTGAAGATAAACCTTTTACTAAGGACGTTGTATGCCTGGGGTGTGACTATCTACCATTACTTGCCCAGTGAGCTTACTTTCCATAGAACCCCTTTTTCCATCTACAATGCCCAAGTCTTGGTGTGAGAGTAAGCAGAGCTCCAGCCCTCCTCGTACCTGATGGAGTACCCAGCATATAGACTAATGAATGAATGCTTACCCCAATTCCAGCCTTGTTTTCCCTCCCCTCTTAGTGGTCTGCTCCCTGGTTGACAGTGTAGAGTGTGAGGTTTCACTGGAGGCCACTTTTTGCCTATTGAGTAAAAGTCTGGATCCCAGATCTCAGACCCTGGCCTGGCATTCTAGGGGTTTGCCCCTTGGTCACCCCAGTGGTTCTTCTGACTTACCCAATTCCATGTCCTGTGTTCTACCATCCTAGATTTCTTGTGATTATCAAAACGGACTTTCTGTGTTCTTCCCTCACGATTTTGACAGATTTTCCCCAGGTGCCTCTCTCCCTCTTTATGAGACTCCTGTGTGTTCTTCGGGAACTCTTTAGGTGACATATGTGGCTCTCCTCTACTGGCAGCATCTGTCTGTGTCTCCTGAGGCACTTGTTCTGGCCACTGTGGGAGGTTGGGGGAGGTTGTACATGGACATTGGTGGTATGTTGTATTACTATGGACAGAGGTCCCTCCAAATACTTAAATACCGTTTTAGCAGTTCATGATATCTTTGAAAATAATTGTCATAATCCATTTGATTTTTTTATTGAAGTTTGTGTAATTCTGGTGTATTTTCCAATACAATGAGTTAAGCTTGACAAAAATTTGTGCAGTTTGTTAAAATTGCTTCTGATTTTGTTTTCAGATTCTGGATGAAATTGAAGAACATAACATCAAAATCTATCACTTACCTGATGCAGAATCAGATGAAGATGAAGATTTTAAAGAGCAGACCAGACTTCTCAAGGTAAGAATTCCAGGTGCACAGCATAACTAACTCCTGTTTCCTGCTGTCTGCATTCAAATGGGAGGAGTTGTTGGAGAACCAGATTCTGGAGCTTGACTTAGAGAAGTTGTCTGGGTTTTGTGACCTAACTGTCGCTGTTAGGCTTAGGAATATTAATTGTAGGTTTAATTTGTTCGTGCAGTTCGTCCTGTGGAAGATGCCTGCCACTTCCAAGTAAAGTGTGCACCATAAGCTTTCCAAGTAATCCTGTGGGAGCAGCAAAGTGCCCCCTCTGTTGATGCTCCTGTGTTTGCGGTGAAGGTGACAGTCCCTGTGTGGAGCCTGTCAACCCTGTATGTCTCTTTCTAGGCCAGTATCCCGTTCTCTGTGGTTGGATCCAATCAGCTGATAGAAGCCAAAGGCAAGAAGGTCCGAGGCCGCCTCTATCCGTGGGGTGTCGTGGAGGTGGAGAACCCAGAACACAATGACTTTCTGAAGCTGAGGACAATGCTCATGTAAGACAGTCATGCACTACAGTTGTCAGAGTCCAGCACAGAGAGTGCGGGATGTGCATGGGACTTCCATTGTCCCTAATGGAACAGAATGCCCCCACCTGCAGGCTCTCTGGGATGATCTGAACTAGCCCTCCCACCTGTGACCTGTAGCTCAGTACTCCTTTCTCATTGATTGCTAGGGTCTCTATTGAGGCTAAAAGTAGACTAATGTGTGGGTGGCCATACCCAGCAAGGGTCACCTCCTGCTCCGGAGAAGACATGTTTGGATCTGCCTTAGGGGCCAACTGGGGTATGCTGCCGCTGCTGGTCAGCCTCAGGCTCTCTGAGGGTTGCCCCCATTCTATTCCTCTATTGAGTCCTAGCAATTAGGTCAGCCCTGACTACAAAAACAGACCGTTTCCCCTAAAAATAAATTCCACATTTAACAAAGTACATGTAATGCTGTTGCTCTTGAATGAAGAGGCTAAAAGAAAGAGTATTGCCAAAATCTAATACCTCTTTAATCAGAAGAGTTCAAACAATGGCTGATCTAGAAAACCTTAACTAATGAAAACTGCTCTACGTGCCACATATGTCTCACTTGGGTTAGCAGTTTTAGTGAATTAAAATCACTTTAAAAAATACCATTAAATTTACCATTCAAGCTCTATTAAACATACTTCAGTCATTTAAACTGCACCGGCTCCTTCAGGGATGGGTTTTCAGCTGTCGTGATCCTGTCAGAGGTGGAGGGTGTGGAACTTTGGTGTCAGTTGTGTGTTTCTCAGAAAGAGGGAAAATGGGCCATCCCATTACTCAGTCCATTCCCTGGATCCTGAGTAACAGAAATATAATCTCTCGACTCTTTGAGTTCTTACATACTGGAAAAAACTCAGCCAGAAACCCAAGAATGTTCTATATAGTGATTAGAAGATTCAAAGTGCTATTTCTATTTTATCCAGTATGTTAATACTTCATTTTGTGTTCTTCTCCATAGCTTAAGCTAATTAACTCTCTGATATACATTTTAAGTTTATGAAGTAATGAATATTTGAATTGCATTTTTCTATAAGTACTTTCAGAAAGTGTGTTTTGTTTCAGACACTGTTTACCTAAAAAAAAAAAAAAAAAAACACAAAAAAACTGATGTCTATGCATCTGGTCCTATCCAGGAATGATAGTCTCATGCAGAATTTGGCCATACCTGTGGCAGAGGCCCTATGGAGGGACTCTTAACCTGGCCCTGCGGGGTGGGTGTGATGTTCATTTACTGCGGTAGCAAGGAAGGATACACCTCTGTAGATGTTTTCATAGCCTTATCCCCATATTCCTTTAATTTTGTGTACATTTTGCCAGGTAGTAAGTGGAATTTTACTTTGTGGGTTCTTTTGTGTCCATAATTCGTTGTTTTCTTCATGCAAATGGCACATGCATGGAGTCCAGCTTGGTGCGTTCTTTTCTCTTTCAGCACTCACATGCAGGACCTCCAGGAGGTGACCCAGGACCTTCACTATGAGAACTTCCGTTCCGAGAGGCTCAAAAGAGGTGGCAGGTGAGACTACCTCTCTGTCCATGTTTGTCACTCCAAGTCACACTATCCTGTGTGTGTCCAGCTCTTCTTCCTTGACCTCAAAGCAGCATGGTTTGGTTTTCTACTCTAAAGCTATTATAAGCAACTTGTTGCTAATTTAATCAAATTGCACCCTTTTTAGCCTGTTAAAGGCAGCTTTAATCATCTGCACAGACAGGACAGCTTTATTTTTTATTTATTTATTTATTTTTTTTTTAATCAATCTTTATTGTTCATATTGTTACAAAGGTTCCTCATTTCTTCCCTTCTCCACCAGGTTCCCACCCCACCCGCTGCCCCCTCCCCATCCTCCATTCTCCTCATCCATAGGTGCAGTTTATGTTCAGTCTCTTCCTCCCTCCCTTTCCCCAATAGTAAATCCCTTTTCAGATAGTAAATCAGTTACTTAGCATTTTCTCATATCAATAATACCACCACATGCCCAATGATACATTTCACACAAAAGACATTTCCAAATAGGTCAACCAGCCTCATTCAGGCCCTACCCAAGGCACTCACAGATCAACACCCCAGCCCTATACTAACTCAGCACATCCAGATCTAAGCCTTCATCACTTGATTCAGCAGACCCTCAAGTTCCCACAAAAGTTTCCAGCCATGTCTGAGAGGCAGCCGTGGGGCAGGGGCAGGCAAGGAGCAAGCTGTTCCGGGCCTGGGCTCTGTTGCTCTGGTTCGTTCCACAACCAGCTGCTCCGGGTCTGGTCACCGCTGCTCCCGACCTAGTTGCTCTGGAACTGGCTGCTGCTGCTCCGGGCCTGGCCGCACCTGACCTGGCTGCTCTGGGCCTGGTTGCTCCGGGCCTGGCCGCTCCCAGCCTGGCAGCCGCTGCTCCAGGCCTGGCCACACCAGACCCGGCTGCTCCGGGCCTGGCCGCTCCCAGCTGGCAGCCGCTGCTCCGGGCCTGGCCGCACCAGACCCGGCTGCTCCGGGCCTGGCCGCTCCCAGCTGGCAGCTACTGCTCCGGGCCTGGCCGCACCAGACCCGGCTGCTCCGGGCCTGGCCGCTCCCAGCCTGGCAACCGCTGCTTTGGGCCTGGCCGCACCAGACCCGGCTGCTCCGGGCCTGGCCGCTCCCAGCCTGGCAGCTGCTGCTCCGGGCCTGGCCGCATCAGACCTGGCTGCTCCGGGCCTGGCCGCTCCCAGCCTGGCAGCCACTGCTCCGGGCCTGGCTGCACCTGACTCGGCTGCTCCGGGCCTGGCCGCTCCCAGCCTGGCAGCCGCTGCTCCAGGCCTGGCCGCACCAGACCCGGCTGCTCCGGGCCTTGCCGCTCCCAGCCTGGCAGCTGCTGCTCCGGGCCTGGCCGCACCAGACCCGGCTGCTCTGGGCCCAGCTGCCCCGGGCCCGGCCGCTCCGAGTCTGGCCGCTCCCAGCCTGAATGCTCCGGGCTTGGCTACTGCTGTTCTGGGGCTGGCTGCTCCCAACCCGGCTGCTCTGGGCCTGGCTTCTCCGGGCCCGGCCACTCTGGGTCTGGGTGTTGACCGGACAGCTTTAAATGGAAAGGCCATATGCATGTGGTGGGTGCTTTCTCAAAAGTGTCTGTCTGTAAATGAGGACAGTCTCACCCCAAGAAAGTGCAGCACCCCAAGGGTTAAGGTGGGAGCAGCAGGTCTACTCAGTAGCACACATGGCTGCCCTCACTCAGCTGTTTACTATTCCCATGGGTTTTTTAATGAGACCTGATTCATGTCTGATAAAATCACATCTATGCATAGAGCTTAATAAATAAATAAATAATGTACAGTATTCATTAAAATAATTTTCTGTATTGTAGTTCACTAAAATATTCACATTTTTAAAATTTTGAGTATGTGCATATTTACAAGTGTACATTAAAGTCTACTTTATTGTTTTATTAATGTGGGGATTAGACATTAAGGAAGGTAGAAGCAGCGAGGAGGTCCCATTGAGGAGCAGACAACCAGGCAATGGTTGTTTTTGAATTGCATGTTTTCTATAAGTACTAACAACCTCGGCATGTTAGTAGCTGAGTCTTCATGAGCTGGGGCCCCTATAATGGCCCTCTCTGCTAAGACCTCAGAGCCTGTTCCTTATTTTCAGTGTGATGGACATAGTCTGTGTTCATAAAGAATAACTCAAAAAAGTATTCTTCAGAAAGTAGCTGCTGTATTTTAAGTAGATAATGATGGAAGTGTCATCATCCCAGCTTAGAGTATCTCTTGTATTTTCCATTTTGTGTTTTGTTTTGTTTTTTTTTCACCATTTATTCAGGCCATTAATTAGAAAAATGATAAATATATGTAATTTTAAGTAAATACATGTCTAAGAAATATAAAGTGAAATGTTACTTTGGTTATCTGTCATCAGAAGTAACCAACTTATATTTGTTGCTGTATTGTAATTGTAATTTTTTTCAACTCTTAGAAAGGTGGAAAATGAGGACATGAATAAAGATCAGATCTTGCTGGAAAAAGAAGCTGAGGTAAGTAGGAAAGTATTTTAAATCTAAAGTTGTTTATATCAAGAATACTATTTATAATTAGCTTTTTATAGCTTCCCTGATTTTTAAGAAGGAATATATTTCATGTATCTAATGTATTTCATATACACATCTATATATAATAATAAATTTATTGTTTCACATGTATTATCCAATCGAAATTTAGTGAAAAAGCTTGTGACCAATGAGAATTTATTAACATAACTGATTTTTGTAATATGTTCATAAATCAGCTTTCCTATACATAGGTAATAACTGATTAGAAAATATAATGAAAAACTGCTATTCACAATCATTAACAAATTTATGAAGAAATATGTAGGACTTACATGGGGAAAGAAACCAGAAAACTACTGACAATTTTCAAAATTTTAATAAAGACCCAACTTTTTAGGATGCTTAATACAAAGATCACAGTTTTCTCTAAATTTAATGCAATCCCAGCAGACTTGGAGGGAAGAGGTTGATAAGATAATGTAATGTTTCTTTTGAAGACTAAGCAGGGGAAATACAGGACTAAGCTGTTGGAAATAAACTAATGAGAAGAGGTTGGCTTTGGTGGTTATAGAGAAGTCAGAGAACAGTGGTCACCCTGAGAAGTTGGTCCAGTTGTGGGAGGCTGATTCAGTACGTCAGGAACTATGTCAGAAGGATGGAAATGTCTCTTACAAAGCTGGCTTTGAGGTCTGTTGAATTGTGGAATCCAGACATACTTAGTAAGTAATCCCAGAACAGGGCAGCCGTTTTGAAACAAAAATAAGACTCACTTCTTTGGCCAAATAAATTCAATAAGAGCAAATATTTAAATGTTATAAACATAACCAAGCCCTGGCCAGTGTGGCTCAGTTGATTGGGTGGCATCCTGCTCATGGGAAGGTTGCCTGTTCAGTTCTCCATCAGGGCACATGCCCAGGTTGTGGCTCCATTCCCCAGTAAGGAGTGTGCGTGAGGCAGCCAGTCTATGCTTCACTCTTACATTAATGTTTCTTTCTCTCCCTCTTCCTTCCTCTCTAAAAAAATCAATTAAAATATTTTTTAAGAAAAAGAATTAAAAAGTTACCTGAAGAAAACTTAGGTAAATAATTTATAATCCTTGTAAACCTTGAGGTCTTTTGAACATGTAGAAACCGCAGTGTTAGAATGGATAGAGATAGCAGAGGATACATATTCTCCAGGGGTGTGACAGGGCTGTCGCATGGCCTGGGCTCACATTCTCCACTGGGTAGCCCCAGTCTCTTTCCCACCTTTTAGGTTTAAAAAATCTCTCATTGTCTTTATTTTGTTTATTCATTTCTTTTTTTATACTTGAATTGCGTATTCTTACCATTTGCTCAGTTTTCTATTGAGTTGTTGCTCATTATACTGGCTTGTTAATTCTTTGTCTTGTGTTGGGTAAGCATAGAAGTTAATATTAGGCCTCCGAGGACCTCCATAAAGAATAAGGGCTAGCAAACCCTACACACAGTGATGTGTCCCTGTCTTGTGCCCACAGCTCCGCCGCATGCAGGAGATGATCGCCAGGATGCAGGCACAGATGCAGCTGCAGATGCAGGGCGGAGACGGTGACGGCTCAGTTCACGGGCACCACGTGTGAGGTATGAGCGCAGGAGCAGCTTTCTTACTGACTCAGCCCAAACATGAGGGCAGGTGCCGCTGCCTCCTCAGGTTTTACTAAGAGTTGACATTCGGAAGCTCTGTATTCAAAGGGAAAGGGTTGCTCCTAAAAAATGAAGTTTCTCTTTCACTCCTGACTAGGAAGGATTTTTTGTATTTTCAAAGCTTATAAATATGATTAACAATACAAGAAAAACGATTAAAGTAACTTTTATTAGTTAAGATTAGTAGTTAATTAAAGCTGGAAATGTCTCTTCAAAGAGAATTTTAATTGTTAAATAGCTTATACAGACCAAAAGCAAAGCTGGTAAAACAGGTGAATTATTCCTGGTGGGTAGGGTTATCCTGATAGAGGTTGCTGTCCTTCCTGTTCCTCACCACAGCTCTGCTCCAACCCATGTTAATACTGAGTGATTCAGTAGGTATCTGGCCTCTCTTTTTGAAGGGACTCTACAGACTGGAGACTCAGATCTGTGTCCTCTGGATAGGTGGGCATTGCAGAGCTATTTAGTGGCTGTTGCATCTTCTCAAGAGAAAGGAAGAAGCAGTCACATGGAGTTAGGTAGAGGCAGTCCCTGTCCTCAGAAGAAAGATGACTGGCTCTGTACAGTCTGAGCTGGCTCAGGTCTGAGGAGAAGCTTGACGGCAGGGAGAGCATCTGCACTGCACATTAGGGACCTCACTGTAGAAGCATGAGGTTTGTTGATGAAAACAGGTAGTGATGTAACGACAGGAATGACTTGGGCTTAGCTGACACATGGCAGAATTAATGAGATAAAAGGCAAGAGTCCTTTATGACAGACAGATGGTGATAAAGGAAGGACCTGGAGCATAACTAGGTCATTGGTCACCAAACAAAGCTCCTGCCCTCATGTGTTTTATTGGGAAGGGTTTTAGTTATGAAATATATTCACCAAAAAGCACACAAGTACACACTGACCATGTAACCCCACCTGGGTCAGAGTTGGTCGAAACCTTAACACAGTCCCAGGATATATGTGAGTTCACACTTTGCCAATAAGCACATTGCCACTGTGTGAGCATTTAAAATTATTTGTCTTCAGTCATATAACTAGTGACTTCAGAGGCTGATCTGCATGTGCAAGTTGGCACCCACTGGCTACTTTAGGGTAAAGTGGAAAGAAGCAAGGACTCAGGGGTGGGGGGGGGGCCTCTGTTGAGGTGGGAGGGGGCAGTAGATGTTTGCTGGTTCCTCTGACCTTATTGCTGCTCTTTTTAAAACTTTAATTATGGAATTAGGGAAATTCTACTTTAGGTACATAAAATTGATTTATATTTTTGTATACTTTTCAATTTTGCAATCCTCCTAATTTCCTGGAGCCTCATAAATGATATTTTGATTTTGCTAACTCTTGTCATTAGCAAAAATGAGCCCAACTATTGTACTTTCTGCACACTGTTAACAGAAAAAGCATGCTATTAATAGTCAAAGCAGCCAGCATTGCATCCCTCCCATTTAAATGTGTTGTTTTCTTTTTTCAGAAAACTTTTTGCAAGATAAAGCATTCCAAATGAGAAATACAGCTCTGTGTTTTCAAGAAATTGTTGGAGAAGTGAGCATCCATACTTTAGGGTGCCTGAGGCCCGAGAATTTAATTTTTTAAAACATTTCTGGTGTGTTCTTTTGTATGAAGTACTTTTAACATTTATATTCATTACTAAAGGGTAGACTTTATATTTTGTGAGTGAACTTTGCATTTTCATTTTCTTCCACTTTAACCACTAATGTTAGAATTCATTTCCAGGGATCAGTTGGCATGTACGTTAAAATGATTTGACTGGCCTAACCAACTAGTCATGGAGGAGCACTCCTGATTTGTTATTTACCCCAAATGTTCTGAGTGGTAGAGAGATGGATCTAATGACATGAAGGTACCCTGCCATTTACTTACCTGGAGCATCATGTGGGAATTCTTCTCTGCCTTACTTTGTTTGATCACAACACCCAAGACCATTTTTGCTGCTACAATACACCACCATTAATTCATCTGCACATTTATCTGTTTACCAAATGAAAAATAATTATCAAATGAGACATATGCTTATACTTAAATAGCTTTCTTTTAAAAATCGGCTTTTAGGGATAAATTTTAGAAATTTCTGCATTCTTATTCTAGGTCATTTTTTTAAACCATTGGGCAGGGAGAACTTGTTACAGCCACCTTTTGTAGTGTTTTCCACTAATACTGGTTATACTCTGCTATGGAAAAAGTCAGAGTATCCATGAGCTCCAGTTCATATTGCAACTAAGATTCTTATCAACACAATGAGAGTCAATAAACTATTTTTACTCCACTAAGTTAAAAAATAACTTAAGGAAAATTAGCAGTTCATCTGTTCAAAAACTGACTTTTGCATTTTTATACTGCACTTTAATATATTTTTGTAACTAAAGGAGAAGATCTGCTTCAGGAGTGAAAATTGGGGTCCTTGGGTGGGTAGGTGGATGCCAAACCCAGATTCGGCTTTCCTTTAATTCTTTTTTGAATGGTTTTTTGAAAAGAGGCAAATCTCAGTGGTCTTTTTTTTTTTTTTTTTTTTTTTTTAATGTATGGACTGTGTTGCCTATTTTTAGCCATGGTCATTTCCTTTGTTATGTATACAGATTTCTTCATGTATCATGTAAGAATGAAAAACACTTCAAAACTACAACATGGACTGTTTGCAGGTGCTGCCAGTCAAAGCCGTTCCTGGTGGGTTTTCTGTGCTCTGGCCTTGGCCTTTCCGTTCCCTCCTGTCATGTCTTCGTCTTTCACAGTAGCACTCACAATCTGCACTCCCAGGGTGCTGATGCTCCAAGGCCTGCTTTTATTCAAAATTTCTACTGAAATTGAAAAAGAAAGTGACAGATGAAAGGAGACCTGGAGGGAGCAGGTGCTGGTTCACTATTTTCATTTTGTTATAACAGGAGGGGTTAAAATAGAGAAAATGCTTAATCTGCGAATGAGGAGGGGTTTTGGTCAAAAAATAACATGAGGTCAAAATATGATAGTTATAAAAGTGTACTGCAGAAAATAATGTGTTTTTACTAACTTGGCCCCTCACTGTTAACAATTGTGAAGGGTCAAAAGCTTTAGGTTTAGGCATATTTTGTAAAGTTTTCAACAAGAAAAAAGTGTTCCATGACTTGAGAGTACCATCAAGGCCAATTACTTGGGTTATTTTCGCACTTATTGACTGCTAATAAAAGCTGTTTAAAGGGAGGCAGGGGGACATTTGCAAGTGATCTGTGTAAGGCTTGTGTACGTAAAACTATTTGGGGCTCACTTCCCCTAGTAATGGTTATGCGGGATGGATGGACCTACATCTTTATACTTTAAAATCTTTTTCCATTGCTCAAACTGAAATAGTTTTGCTACTAGATAACTGTTATTTTACTAAGCCATACCTAATACCTATAGAATTGTATTTTGAAAAAATTTTATACAGCCATTTTGTATCCATTGAAACTAACCTTTCATCAATAAAGCACTATTGTTTAGAGGTTAAAGTAGTATTCCTCATTATTTGTTCTTTCTCGGGGAAAGGTGTAAGGTCTTCTGGGAAAGGTTCTACAGTAAGTCCTCAAATGTGTGTCTAAAGTCAGGAAAATTACTTGCATCAATAGCATCAGCATTCAACAATTTTGTATTGGCAATCCAGTTCCAAAGGAAAGCCATAAAGACAGGAAAAGGAATTATTTACAGATGATCTGATCTCCTACATAAAGTGAAAGAATGATAAAACTGAGCACTAGTAAGAGTTCAATGATGTCCTCTTACTAATAAATTTTACTTAGAGCTCTGGCCAGGTAGCTATTTCAGTTAGAGCATCCTCCTGATACACCAAGTTGCAGGCACAAGCCTCAGGGTACATACAAAAATCAACCAATGAATGCATCAATAAGTGGGCAAGCAAATTGATGTTTCTCTAAAATCAATAAAATTTTTACAAAAAATTTTAGTGATAAAAATCTCATTCAATGTGGCAGCAGCTACTAAATACCTGGAAGTACAATGAATGACAAATAGAAACCATATATATTCTGAATATTACTAAGATCAGTAAGGAAAGTTCCTCTACAATTAAACATTAAAAAAAAAAAACACAAAAAAAACACCCTGGACTGTAAGGCTGATCTGGAGGTCTGAACAGCACTCGCTGTCCCACTGGGTAGTGAAGCTCCCGCTGTCTAGTTCCTTCTCTTGGCCCCCTATGGTGGGCACTATGCAAGCTGCAGCCTGTACAGGGTCACCCGCCCTCTAACTTGGCTCTCCAGTTTGCTGTCTCCCCCTGGCCCTATGCACCTGTTGTGGGGTGGAGTTAGTGGGGCTTTGTGGCTGCAGGGACAGTGGCTGCAGCCGCTGGGGGTACTGACGTGGGGCCTGGCGGTGTCAGGGACAGTGGCTGCAGCCGCTGGGGGTACTGATGTGGGGCCTGGCAGTGTCACTGGGGGCCATTAAGAGCGAACTCCCAGAGGGAGCTGTGGAGAGCTTGGCCGGTCAGGAGGAGGGAGGGTCAGCCGCGCCTGCGACCTGAGACGACCCTAACCGGAGCGACACTTCCAGGCTTTTTGGAAACGAGGTATCGAGCATGGCTCAGGAGCTGGGAGCACTGCAGAAGTCGCCTCAAAGACGACCCCAGTCGTTTTTTTGAGTAATCCCCTCTACAGCCTTAGCGGGTAAAGCCGCGGTGCCAGGACCACACCCACCTCGGAGGGCGTGGCCTTGAAGGGTGTGCAGTTCCTTCACCGAGCCTCTGGAAGGAGGAGTATGCGAGCCGGGAGAGGGCGGTGGTGTAACATTTCCTTACTTGGGTCGGGATCCGGAAGCAGGAGTGGTCCTCAAAGGCTGAAATCAGGCCGCGGTTCTCCTCCAAGAGGAATGAATCTCCGCCGCATCACATCCTTCTGTTGACTCGGTGCCCTTAGCTACGGTCTCGGTAGCCCTAGGAGGGCAATGGGTGGAATTTAAGAAGGATGACACAAGGTGGCTGAGGGAGCCTCTAGGAGAGGAACCGCGCCAGGGCCCTCAGAGGCGAAGCCCCGCCCAGTCCCAAGTGCAGGCCCCGCCCAGGACCGAGTCCAGGCCCCGCCCAGCGAGTCCGAGGCCCTGCTCCCCAGTCGAAGCCACGCCCAGGACAGAGTCCGGCTTAGAGAGCCCGGTTTTTGATGATTCGCATTAGAATCCTCAGGGGCCTCTCCGCCTCCCCGCCCACTCCAGGCCCCTTCACCAATCAGAATTCAATGCCAAGCTTCCAGACCAGCCAACCGGCGGCGTGTCCGCGGGGGAGGGGGTGGGGCTCCGGGCTGGGGCGGGGGCGCGGCGCGGCCCGCGGGCAGTCGGGAGCGGGCGGAGCCGGCGGAGGACCGGAGGCCGCTGCTGGAGACTGCACGGGCGGTCTGGCGGGTGAGGACTCGGGGCTGCAAGGGTGCGGGGGCGGGCGGCGGAAGCCGAGGCCGAGGCCGAGTGTCCGGGCAGGGCGTGCGTCTGAACCGCGGCGTCCCGGGTGCCTCATACAGCGGTCACTTGAGGAGTCCACGACTGCGCTCGCGAGGCCTTCTAGGATGGCGGGCTCCGTGAGAGGAGGGCCATGTGTGGGGAGCCCACCCCCCGAGGCCTGTGGTGCCCCAAAAGGACCCCGCGTGGAGCCCGTGGGCGGGCTGGGCGCAGAGTGTCCCGTGGTGTGGTGATCGTGCCAGCGTGGACCCTCCGGTGTGCCCCGCGTGGAGGCCCGGGGCGGGTGGGACGGAGAGTGCCCCGCGCGGAGGCCCAGATGTGCACTGTGGAGGCCTGCGCAGAGCCACAGGTGGCAGCTCCCCCTGGTTGGCGTGGACCAGGCCCTTCTTGGCCTTTCCTTATATTGTTTCTTAAAGGTAGGAATTCGGTGTTAGGTATTAAAAGTTTTGACTCCCCTAAGGTCTGGAAATACTGTACTCCTAAGGCAGTGGGGAACCTTCTAAAGGAAAACCATGAAGGGTGGGACCAGGATATGGTGCAGTCCATCACACAAACATCATTTTCATTTACCCTGGTCCTAGTCAGCAATGCCTGTGGGGAAAAAACAAGCATGTTGATGGAAATAACGTCAATACATAATGTAAAGGAAAAATGGGAAGACTTAACGACCTAGGGCTAAATCTTTAGAGTGGTTTTTCTTTCTACCTTAGTTTTGTTTGTTTCCATGAGGTAGCTTTGGCTGGACCACTATGGAAATGTTTGATAACCATCAGGCGGCCCTGGGTTAGAGTGTAGACTGTGTTGCAACAGAGGACACAGATTTTCTCGATGCCAGCGAGATGGGAGAAGACATTTGAGGTAGCACCGTGGAGTGACCTTTACTTGTAGACCAAATATTTTAATTTTCTGTAACTGCTATTTTTTTGAAACATTTTTCTGAGTTCCTGGACATCAGGAGACATAATTCTGTGTTGAGTTGTGAATCGTGTCATGCTGGTCGTTTTGTTTGGTTCTTTCAAAATCTGCAGAGTTCTTTCTGTACTAATTCCTTTCCCAAAGAAGTTTATATGGCATTAGTTTATTGCTGCCTCAGCAAGGTTCCTTGTTGATAAAATGGGTTAAAGTTTACCTCAGAGGGTTGTTGGGAGGACTGATAGGGTAGCTGCTAGCAAGATGTCTGGTACACAGTCAGTGCTTAATAAATGTTAGCCATTCTGTTCTCAGGTGAAAGATTAGTCTGAGTAGACATCGAGAAATGGACGGGATGAAGGCAGTTATCATGCATGGAGGGGAGGATATACACTGAATTGACAAAGCAAAGACTGATGCAGGAATAATTCTATGCAAGTTTTTTAAACCCATATAGCCACAAGGAATTCTGTCCTTTCTAAACACTCCTGCCATAGTCACAGCAACACCTCTATACTCAGACAGTAAGAGGTTTTTCTTATTGCTGCTTCCCCTTTCAGGTTTGTTTGCATTTTTTCTTCGCCACTTTCTTATCAGCTTATCAATGGGTCATGAGCTTCCTGCACACAGAATAATGTTAGTTATGCAGGAAAACCTCAATCACTCCAGGTTTTACCTTGGCAGCAGACTAAAAAAGGTGAGGGTTCCACAAAACTTAATATGAAAAAATCCCAATGTTTGATGAGTTTCTAGGGAGCAGTTACCGTATTTTTCGGACCATAAGACGCTCCGGACCATAAGACACACCAGTTTTTAGAGAAGGGAAATGAAGAAAAAAAGATTCTGGAACAAATAGTGTCCTAAAATATTTTATGTGCATTAAAACCCAACATCACAGTCATAAACACATGTAATCAACCCTGTAAAGTAAACAGCAGCATTTAGAACCATTTTAGAGCCGGGCAAGCACACAGAAACCACACAGAGCCGGGCAAGTAAAAAAACTTTTTTTTTAAAGTATATGTGTAGGCTATATTTGGACCATAAGACGCAGGGACTTTTCCCCCCACTTCTGGGGGGGAAAAAGTGCGTCTTATGGTCCGAAAAATACGGTATATTGGTGGTGATTCTGTAAATTGAGCTAATCTTTTTGGAGAGCAGCTGGCAGTATGTGATAATGACTGTGATTTTGGAATTTCAGTTTTGTTGTTTTTTTTAAAATATATTTTATTGATTTTTTTTTACAGAGAGGAAGAGAGAGTTAGAAACATTGATGAGAGAGAATCATCGATCAGCTGCCTCTTGCACACCCCCTACTGGGGATGTGCCCGCAACCAAGGTATATGCTCTTGACTGGAATCGAACCCGGGACCTTCCAGTCCCCAGACCGACTCTCTATCCACTGAGCCAAACCGGTTTCGGCTGGAATTTCAGTTTTTAAAACAAATTCCAATATGCATGGAATAGCACTCCACAGCCAATAAGCATGTTCTAGCAACCCCATCCTTGTCCTTCCCTCCCAAAACATTTGAAATGTGTTAAAAAAAAAAAAAAAATGGCTTAACCAAAAAGGCAAAGCTGTGTACATAGTAATTATATGTTGTAAAAATATGAGAGGACGTGGACAAGGATCAGAATGATATAACTAGTTGTATTTAGAGTCATAGGATTGTTTTACCTCTAAACTGGCATTTGGTTTATAGCCATTTTAAAATGCAAATGCAAAATGTTGTTACTATGATGTTGTAGGATGCAGTGATAACTCTTTTTTCAGCCCATTCCCCCAGCTCATTTTCCTCATTGCTTTCTCAGCTATAGACCAGAAGGAGGTGTGAAATTGCATCCAGACCTCTTAGGTTGGGTCACGACACCCTCACTGTCCAGCCCGCCATGGGCATCCTTGGGGCCCCAACCACATCCAGCCTTCCATTTTTACCCAGCAGTCTCAGGCCTGTGCACATTGCTCTTTGTCCAGCTGGTCTCTTGTCACCTGCAAGGCCCAGCTCCAACTTCAGGCCTGGGAAGCCTCTCTGGGTCAGGCTAGCAGCACTCCCTTCCTTGATGTTACCTCGTACTTTCTGTCCTCTGGTACTGCAGTGGAGAGGTGCTCCTGGCCACTTACATGGTTGTTTCCCCTTCTAAATCTTTGTGTTCCTGTGCTTGCCATCTGGGGTCCTTCAGAGCAGAGAGGAGACAGTACACCATGGAATCAGGGTGGGGTCACTTGCAGAGCTGAGTGACCACGAGCAAGTCACTAACCTTTCTGCACCTGGGTTTCTTGGTCCGTAAATGGGATCCTGAGGGTCAAATGTGGTGAGGGCTCCTAGCAATGACGGTCACTCAGGATGTGGTGACTCTTGGAATATGCACCAGGACCTTCTTTAGGCCTGCTGCAGGTGCTGTCTTCTCATTAAGGCCTTCTCACTCCCTCTCCATCTGTCAAATCCCATCTGCTGTCTTTACTTTCGCTGTGGACTTACCACCATTTAGTGCGTTCTCTTCTTTATATTTTCCACTATAATGGAAGGGATTTTTCTCTCTCTTGTAAAGTCCCATATCCTTAAGTATTTAGACTTGCTTGATACACACTGGGCACTCAATAAAATTAATTAGATTTCATTTGGGGCAAGGGCAGATGCCAAATTTTATGGGGCCTGAAACTTACACAGTTGGGCAAAGGAGGGCCTCTTTAAGACAAGAATACAATGTTAGAAATAAAAATTAATTCTGAAAGTGAATAATTATTAAGAATGATTAAAAAAAAGTTACAGATTTGAAAAATCTGTCCAAGAATACAGATCACTGAATTCCAGAAAATAGCACATTTGTTAATTACCTGATACATGCTATAATACTTTTTCTTTGACTGTGCACTTTTTAATTGCCTCTTCATATGACAAAGAATGAAAAGAATTTAGTGATTCCTCTAGCATAGTTGATAAAAAAAAAAGTTATTATTGAAAGACACAGAAAACATGATTTCACGTATAGACATATTTGCTGTTTCTAGTATAACTGCAGCTGGTGTCTTTGAAAAGTATGAGTTCTTTGAAATTCTATTTTGCACAATTCCATTAAAAAAAAGTAGAAAAATCGAGGGTGCATTTATAATTATATTACTACATTATCAATTTTTCTGACAGGAGCACCACAGGTTTTCAAGCCTTGTTTCTGCCCCTGCCCACACACTTCCAGTGCTAGCCCTGATGTACTCAGGTGCTGCAGCCCCCACCTGGCCCTTTGTCTCAGTCCCTGGTGAGCAGGCACAGTGCTATAACAGTATTCCTGGAAGCCACACTTGCACTGAGATGGCTGGTCATAACTTAAGTATACACAGAAGTAATTGCAAACAACATAAATGAATCCCATTAAACCTAAAATAAATGTCTCCTACTCATTGTGCCCTTAGCTGGATCTAAGATGCCCCTTCTAAGCAACCTGATATAAAGGGAAAGGGAGAGAGTGAAAGGAGACAACAGTCTTAGTCCATTACAATTAGAATGTTTTTTGCAAATTTTACAAAAGGCTCTAATGATAGGCACAGTTTGCATAAGACCTTGGGAGAAGCCAGTGCAAGTGAGGGCCCAAAAATCTGAGGTAGAATAGCTGGTTTTGCAGGGGTAGTTTCTGGCCTTTTGCTTGATGCCAGATGATACAGTAGAGCTCGTGGGACGAGGGGGCTCTAAGCATCCTCCAGCCGCCAATGAGAATGTATTTGAGGAGAAAGCACACTAGGCAATTTCACAGACTGTTTAAATTGCTAGGTTTTATTAATGCCTGTCTCCTTCGTGATTCATACCCCAGTGGTATTGGTGGTAGATAACCAGGTGAATGTTGGGGGAACAAGTTTCTACAGCCATGGCTGCATAACAACCCAATAAGGGACTTCGTATACAACACTCCCCAAAATTTCCTGTCACCCAGTGATTTCGCAGCTGTCACAACATCATAGTGCAACACATTACATGTTTGTGCTGATGCTAGTGTAAAAAAACCTGCTGGCCGTATAAAAGTACAGCACATGCAATTATGTACAGTACATAATATTTGAAAATGGTAATAAATGGCCATATTACAGGTTTATGTATTTACTGTACTATTCTTTTTATCATTATTTTAGAGCAGGGGTAGGGAATTGTTTTCTGCTGTCTCAACCAGTTTGGCTCAGTGGATAGAGGATCGGCTTGCAGACTGAAAGGTCCCAGGTTCGATTCCAGCCAAGGGCACATACCTTGGTTGCAGGCACATCCCCAGTGGGAGATGTGCAGGAGGAAGCTGATCGATGTTTCTCTCTCATTGATGTTTATAACTCTCTATCCCTCTCCCTTTCTCTCTGTAAAAAAAAAAAAAAAAAAAAAAAAAAAAAAAAAAATCAATAATAATAATAAAAAAAATTTATCCTGCTGCCCCGCCTTGGAAGCTCAATGGTTGAGTGTCTATGAGCAGGAAGTCAATTTCCAGTCAGGGCACATGTTCCTGTTACAGGCTCAGGCCCCAGTAGGAGGCCTGAAGGAGGCAGCGGATCAATGATTCTCTCTCATCATTGATTTCTCTCTACTTCCCTCTCCTTTCTTCTTTGAAATCAATAAAAATAAATTAGCCTTCTATATCTGGTCAAACATATAATTAACTCACCCCTAATACTTTGGCAGGGCTAGACCAAATGATTTTGCCAATCTTATATGGCCCACGGGCTGGATGTCCCCCATCCCTTTGTTAGAGTGTATTCTTCCTACTTACAAAAAAAAAAAAAATGTTTGCTATAAAGCAACAGCTGTGTTACACTGGCCACAGCCTCATACATCTGTGTTTACTGTGTCTTGATAGCATCATTTTCTCTTGTGCATGATTTAATCTCATATGATGTTTTTCCCAGTAACGTGCTGTCCAGGCTAGTAAACGGAACAATAGTCTGTCCCATATAGGTTTGTGTATGTGCTTCTATGATTTTTGCACCACCAAATCACCTAATGATGCATTTTTTGGACTGTATTTCAGTCATTAACAGCACATGACTGTACCTGAACAAGAAATCTATTCCGGGTGTTCGAAAATATTAATTTTTATTTAAGTGAATTAATTTATTTAATTTTTAAATGGATTTTAGAGAGAGAGGAAGGAAGCGAGAGAAAGAACAAGAAATATCAGTGTGAGAGAGGAACATCGGCCGGTTGCCTTCCATATGCACCTCGATTGGGGTCAAACACAACTGGGTACGTGTCCTAACCGAGAATTAAACTTGCCACCTTTCAGTGTAGGGGACAATGCTCCAACCAACTGAAGTGCAACAACCAGAGTTAAATGAACTATTTTAGAAAGAAGAGCAAGCACAACTAGAGGAGAGATGGAATAGTCTTTCCTGCTTTCTCTTGGCAGGTGAACACACTATAAGTAACCCTACCGGTGAAGACTTCTAAAGCAAGTTGTAATTAACCAGTAGTCTGCAGAAAACCCATTTGATTTCAATAGTAATGGCAATTTGAAAAGTACAGATTACCGGAAGAAAGGAAATAGAAATCAATTCTCTCCCCTCTCCCAAAGATAACCACTGTAGCCATGGTTTAGTGTGCACGGATGTCAAGGTCTGATTCCAAGAAGGCAGAACGTGCACACTCCACGCTGACGCTCCCACTGACTGTAGCTAGAGAGCTGGGACAGCTGCGTGGAGCTATTTGGGAACTCTGACAAGTAAATGGTGACAGGCGGATTGGGGACAAAGGCCAGAATTTAAAGTGCACTGCACCAACAGGGAGGTTCCTGTTTTTCTCTCAGCATCCCCAGCCTGGTCTTCAGATATCTGAAACCCAGAGAAGGGCACAGGTGGAGCAAGGAGAGCTGCAGGAAAAGAGAGAGGGTGAAGAAAGTCATACTTGTCCTTTCCCTCCCTGTCCTCCGCTCAGTCCTGTGGCAGCAGGAGCCTACAGACACTTGAATCTCTAAGAGAGTAGGGGAACCCTGTTGCTTTGTCTCCCTCATCTCCTGCAGTTTGGTTCCAGATATGGGTATGGTCACAGGAAATGACTTATATGGCCCCAGGGCTGGATGTCCCCAATCTTATATGGCCCACGGGCTGGATGTCCCCCATCCCTTTGTTAGAGGTTTCTGGCTGGAGGATTGAGGAGAGCCCCCAGGCAACTGGAAAGTACACAAGGGAGTTTTCGGAGAGGGAGGAGCTCAGAAAAGTGACCCAAGTGGTTTATGAACTTTGGGGCTGAACACTGAGTTGTGCAGATATGGGTCTGACCCTGACCAATTTGCCAGAGACTTTGGCAACTCAAATAATGGAAACAATGCTAGCCAATCGGTTGTGGCACACGGGAGGACAGACCCTCTGCAGATGAGCTGAAGCCAACCACAGCCTGGAGATGACTGGTCGGGACTTGCAGCCTGCACCTGGCCAGGCCAGTGCCTGCCAAAGCAAAAGTGCCAGCATTCTGCATGGGATTTAAACAAGACCCAAGGTCTCATAACACATTTTTTTAAAAGTCCAGTATACAATTCAAAATTACCCAGCATGTGCAGAACCAGGAAAATGCCACAAGAGGAAAGTCAGACGAAAACTGAAACACTGCAGGTATTGGAATTACCTGATAAAGTCTTGGAGTAGGCAAAAATTGAGCCTTCGTGACGTTCATCCACTAGTATCACTTCTGGGACATGTTACGTTATGCTGCAAAAGCTTTTTACAGATGTAATTGAGGGTCCCAATCAGCTAATCTTAAAAAAGAGGTTTCCTGGATCATCGAGCAGGGCCTCGTCTATTTCCACAAGTCTTTAAAAGCAGAGCTCATTCCTCAGCTGCAGCAGGAGGGTTGGCCGAGAGAGTGGAAGCTTGAGAAGGATTCAGCATGCTGCCTCTGAAGATGGAGGAAGCCATGGGGTACAGGCAGCTCCAGAAGCATGGACTGGGAGCCTCAGTCCCGTATCCAAGCAGAACTGAACAAGCCCAGAAGTACCTTCTTCCCAGAGCAGCCACATAAGACCCTAAGCCAGTTGACATCCTGACTTAGACCTTATGATACCCTAGGCAGAGATCTCTGCTGGTCCATACACATCCAGACTGCCAACCCACAGAAACTGAAATAATAAAAGGCTGTTATTTTATGAGGCAGAGTTTGTGGTAAGTTGTTATGGTTGCAATAAAAATACTAAAATACACTTTAAAGCAGCTGTTATTGAAATGTTCCAATAAGTAAGGGTACTCTTGAAACAAGTGGAAAGATAGAAAGTTTTAGCAAAAAAAAAAAAGATATAAAGAAAAAAAAAGTTGGAATTTTAGAACTGAAAAATACAATAACAGAAATAAAATGAAAGTGACAAAGAAAATAGTGAATTTATAATGTGTGCTGTAGTTTTTTAAGTCAAATTTGTTTTGTTTTGTTTTTTAATCTTGAAGAATTTGACTTATGCTACCTCTGCCTGGGAGCCAGGATACTGGCTGCTGGTCTCTCGCCATTGATTGGATCTATGGCCTCAGCCACAGTCTTCATTCTCTGGCACTGGTTTCCGGTGGATAGGGAGAGCCTGAGCCAGCATTTCATTGTGTAGGAACCTCACACACTCCCTATCAGCTGTGCACTATTCAAGCGATCCTTAGATCCTTATATACATTGAAACTTGTTGTTAGACCTGTTTGTATTTAACTTATGGAAAATTCCAAACATTCATAAAAGTAGGGATAATATATCAAACCCAGCTTCAGTAGTCAACATATGGACAAGTAGATTGGGGTTTTTGTTTGCTTGTTTGATCTATAGTCCCATCCATCTTACTATATTAAAGTAAATCCTAGACATTATTGTATTATATCCTTTATATAGACACAATACCATTAAGAAAATTAACAGTACTTTATAATATATAATATCCTGTTACTATTCACATTTCCCTGATTGTTCCATAAATATTTGATTCAGGATTCAAATTAGGTCCACATCTGACAGGTAACATCCTATCTAATAAAGAGGTAATATATGCTAATTGACCATCAGATCCTCACAAAGATGGTGGCACCCACAGCCAATAAGGAGGGGAATATGCTAATTGACTTCCCTGCCCTCAAAGATGCTGGCACTGTCCCCTCAGCCCCACCAGGGCAGCAGGCGCGTGGCACATCCAGGCCCGCCCCCAGGCGGGTCCACCACTCTGCACACCTGCCTCTGGAGTCCCCCGGTCTCCTTAGCACCCCAGCTGCCCAGGCCAGCCCAAGGCACAAGCAAGCCTTGGATGGCAGCTGCACGGCCACCCAGGACCGGCCCGGGGTGCAGGCAAGCCTTGGATGGCAGCTGCCCACCTTCCCAGGGCTGCCCGAGGCTCAGGTAACCATGGCGGGCCAAGGTTTGCACTGTGGGCAGTGGCAGCAGCAGAGGTGAGATGGGGGCATCGCCTTCCCCTGATCGCCAGATTGCCTCCCATCCCTGAGGCAACCCCTGAGGGGGCAGGCTAGGCTGAGGGGACCCCCCCCCACCTCCGGTGCATGAGTTTTCATGCACCAGGCCTTTAGTCCTATTAATAAAAGCATAGTATGCAAATTGTCCCCTCAACTGGCATTCTTCCAGTTTGACCAGGGGGTGGGCTGGCCAGTGGCAGCAGCAGGCAGCTGGGGGAAAGGAGGGAGTATCCAGCCGGCAGCCCCTAGAGACCCTACCAATGCACAAATTTCATGCACTGGGCCTCTAGTCTTTTAATAGTTTCTTTTCTCCCTCCCCACTTTCTTTGCCATTTATTGAAGAAATTAAGTCTTTTTTTTTTTTTCATGGAATATGCCACATTCTGGTTTCACTTGCAGTCCTAATCATTAGGATACATTTTATTAGTGTTGTATAACGAAGTTACGAAATTTTAAAGTCACTTGAACTAATTCTCTTTGTAGTTTAGCCACTGTTTTAGTGTACAATGAGGATCATCTGTCTCATTTTGTTTGAAATTTTAGGGCTGGCTTTTTTTTTTTTTTTTTAATATATTTTATTGATTTTTTTTACAGAGAGGAAGGGAGAGAGATAGAGAGCTAGAAACGTTGATGAGAGAGAAACATCGACCAGCTGCCTCTTGCACACCCCGCACTGGGAATGTGCCCACAACCAAGGTACATGCCCTTGGCCAGAATCGAACCTGGGACCTTTCAGTCTGCAGACCGATGAGCCAAACCGGTTTCGGCAGGGCTGGCTTTTCTAAAACATTTAATTTTGCTTTCTAATCATATAAGAACATTTACAAGGTTCCCAAGTCAAAGTGACTAAACATAGTATATTAGAAGTGGCTTCCAGGATGCCTTCCCAATGCTCCCCCATACTCACTCGCTCCCTAACCCCTCTCCCCTCCCCCACTCAGTGCCCACCTGTCTCATTAGTTTCTGGTTTATCCTTCAGTCTTGTTTGAATATAAGCAAATGCTTGTGTTTATATTCCTCCGCCTCTGACAGAAGTTAGTGTGCCAAACACCTGCTTTCACATCAAAGCAGTGTACTGGTATAGACATCTTTCTGATTTTGTGAAGATTTAATGGTGAATTGGGCGACTTTATATATATTTTTTAAAGTGTTGAGAATCAGCTATCCAAATTAATTTCAGCTCTTAAAACTTTATTGTTCACGCCCTGGCTAAGTACTTGGTTGGTTAGAGTGCCATACCTAAGTACTTCAAGGTTGTGAGTACAAATGAATGCATAAATAAGTGGAACAACAAATAAATGTATGTTTCTCTCTCCTCCCCCCTCCTTCTCTCTCTAAAATCAATCAATAACAATTTTTAGCTGAAACCGGTTTGGCTCAGTGGTAGAGCGTCGGTCTGCGGACTGAAAGGTCCCAGGTTCGGTTCCGGTCAAGGGCATGTACATTGGTTGCGGGCACATCCCCAGTAGAGGGTGTGCAAGAGGTAGCTGATCGATGTTTCTCTCTCATTGACATTTCTAGCTCTCTCTCTCTCTCCCTTCCTCTCTGTAAAATATCAATAAAATATTTTTTTAAAACAAATAAATAAATAAATAAATAAATAACAATTTTTAACTTTATTTTTCAGTTAATAGAATTTTGTTTCATGTAAAGTCAGAATACCTGATGGTAGAAGGTCAAAATTACTGATACCTGTTTAGCGTTCAGGCAATTCTTTTAAAAACCTAAGGAGTAGAAGAATTGTAAGGTTTGCAAATATTGATTACCTAAAGTCCTAACAGTGGGGCTGGGCGTGGTGAAATGACCAGTTAGACTTAGATCCCAGGTGCACTGCCTCCAGACTTCCACCCTCTGCCCCCGGGCTACACTGTGTCTTTCCTTCCTTGTTTCCCATGAGTGCCTGAGTGTCCATCTGATTATTTGGCCTCTTTTATCACAGCCTGGGGACACCTTTGTTTTTGTGAGCTGCCCTTCAACACCAGAGGCTTTTGAGCTTGGTGACTGTGACTGCCCTTCCTGGTACTTGAGGGACAGCATTGCCCAGGATGCAGGTTCTTGTCAGTCCTTAGGCCTCGCATATGTGACATCGATCCTGAAGCACCTGCTGGAGCAGGTGCACAGGTGAGTTCCGAAGCACCCTTCTCCCCAGGTTTTCAGCACCAGATGTGTTTTCTGTGGCTTTCAACAGATGGGCTGTTTCCTGGAGAAGGGGTGTTGTGAAGCTGGCCCTGTTTCCTGGGTGGGATGCCCACCCACCCTCCACTGGCCAGCTGTTTATTCCTTGTCAGCTCTACAAAGTCTTGCCTGGCAATGCAGATTCTGACAATTTTCCTCAGTTTCCTTACAATTGATTGAGTTGTTCAGTTGTTTACCTTAAAACCTATCAGCCATGCTTAGTAGAAAGGGAATAAAAAGGTCCCTCTCTTATTGCATTGTGTTAAAGAGGTACAATGCAGGGTTGAGAACCAGGGTGACAATTCCATTTAAATGCCATCAGCGCCAAAAGTTCATTCCCAGCACTGCAATGGGGTTTAGGATATTGGAACATGCAGAGGAATGAGTGCCATCTTCTGCATCCTTCGTTGGTCACTGTAGAAGTACAGCAAGTCCTCATTTAGTCGTCGACAGGTTCTTGGAAATTGTGACATTAAGAGAAACAAACTAAAGTAAACCAGTTTTACCAGCAGCTAATGATATGAATCAGAGTTAAGTTCTACATATTTCTGGTCACAAAAACATCACCAAACTTCTCAACAAAGACCCCAAACACTTCTAATATTAGACATTGAAATAAATGTCAGCTACGCATACATTTGAGAAACATTAATACTGAAAATTAAGGTAACAATTTTCTAACCTGCTGGTTTTAGTTCAGGGTCATGGACGGCCGGAGCCTCTCCCAGCAGCTCATGATGCTACGTGAGGGTGCCCCGTCCACCCCCACAGGTGCCCTTCTATCTTAGCACCACCCAGGCGCACAAAGATAGGGGCACTGTTCATGTACATAGGGCATTCTCACGTGACATCCTTGGGATTTGGGAGGAGCCCGGAGTCCCCGGAGGAAACCCATGTGGACATGGGAGACCGTGCATACTCCACACAGACAGTGGTCCCACCGGGAATGGACTTCTTTCCTCATCGTTGTAAGGAAATGACATTGAACAGAATATTATTTGAGAACCTGTTGTGTGTTTTTTGGTCCTCCTAAAAGAAGCAACCAAAAATATTTCATGGAAAGTGGATTTTTTTTGCGCAGAGAAATTTGAGCAAGCTCCCTTAGTGTGATTACGGGCTGCTGTGTCTGGGGAGCTGTGAGCTGGTTTTCCAGCAGAGACCGGAAACATGGTGGCCAAATCCAGGCTGGGCTTGAGTCCTGACTGTCACTTCTGAGTTATGTGTTCTGTGGAAGATTTTTGTTTTTACTAGACGTTTTTCTTTTTTCTTTCCTTTTTTTTTTTTTTTTTTTAAGAGTAGTTTTTAGTTCACAGCTAAACTGAGTGGAGTTATAGAGAATTCCCATACGACCCCTGCCCCATTCCTGGCACAGTCTCCCTTGATATCAACACCCTCCCTCCCCAGGCAACATCTGTTAAAAACCTGCATTGACACTTCGTTAGTCAAAGCCTTGGCAGACTTTTGAACCAAATTCTTCCAACTTCAAGGTGGAATATGTCTCAAGATGGTTTTTTAAGTTTTTTATTAAATGAGTATGTACGCATAGGAGCTGAGTTTGTCGTAGGTAGCACTAAAAGTCAGTAGTGGAAACTATCCAGCAACCAGCAGTATTTTTAGAAATGAAGACCACAAAGCATTTCAGTCTGGTGGGAGGAAGATGGGAAAATGGGCTGCAGTCCCTTGGAGGTCACTTCTCTCGGGATTTCTGGAAAGGTTCTCTGGCAGCAGCAGAGACGTGAGCAGGGGCTGCAGAACACTGGGTGTGTCGGGGACTGCTACTGACCTTGCTGTGTTTATTTCCAGTCTAGCTTCATATCCTTGCTTTTGTAATGTTAGTTTATAAGCACACAGAATGGAACAAAGTAACTTCTGTAGGTCATAATTTGTAAAAAAAAAAAAAAAAAAAAAAAAAGGCTCAATGCAGACATCTTTCCCGGAGTCAGGCTGTAGGAAGTGACTTGAATGATCAGCCTCACTTTGTACAGGAAGTATCCAATTATGCTGCTTGTTCTGAAATAGATGGATAGACTTTGAGAACAAGGTTAGCTGATATTCACAGCACTGGAGTTTCCTACTTTCAAGGCTTTCTTAAACTTAAAGCTGAATGCTTATTAAATGGGTAGTTTAAGCCACATTACTATTATGTCATAGCAGATAGATCTTTCTTTGGAATGTCACAGCAGGGTTCCTCCTGGAGCATTGACTAGAGTGAATCTGTCTTCCTCCCTGAGTTTCAGCGTCAACCATGCCAATGTTTACAGTAGAGTGGATTTGAGTTTGCTGTGAGGAAGGAGTTTCCTCTAGGGAGCCATGTTTTAGCATTCCTTGATCTAAGAAAAGTCTTTTATGTGTAATATGTCTTTCGTTCTTCTGACAGATGAAGCAGCGTTAAATTAAAAGTATGCTGTTTTAAATATATTTTCATTATAAAATAAACACAGACATAGAAAAACCACATTAATCAATTCTTTAGCTTACTTATAAAGTGAATGCAATCCTGGTCAAGTAATAGAACTGAGCCCCCTTACCCTCCAGTGTCAGACCTCTCCTACCATGAAGGAGGGACCACTGCCCTGACTTTTCTAGTAATAACCTCCTTGCATATTTTCCTTAGAGTTTTTTCACCTGAATGTGCCCTCTGGACACTATAGGTTGGTCTTTCTTGCCTTTTTTTACAAGTGTAGAGATGACTTTCTTATAATGAATAGAAGAGAAAGAGCATGAAGAAGATTTTTCCATTTAAAATTATTAAGAACAAATATAAATGAGAATTATACAATGAAATAAATAAGGGTAGTGACTTCTAAAAATGTATTCTGGTTTACATATGTTTTCAGAATTGTAGCTTGGCTTAAACGTGGACAAGGTAGCTTTGGTGCCCAAATAAAACTCCCCCCAGCTTGTTTCAGAAGATGTTACTCTTGATTAGGGGTGTCGAACTCAATCAGAGAAGGGGCCAAAATCTAAAATCCAGCCTAAATCGCGGGCCGAATGGTTTACTGAACAGTCATAAACTGTCATTGTGATGGAAACGCAGCAGAGTGCAGTGATGACAGTGCAGTGCGGGCCACATTGCAAGGCCTGGCGGGATGGATTTGGCCCGCGGGCCTTGTGTTTGACACATGTGCTCTTGATGGTTCTGGGTTCGCTAAATGTGAGAGCTGACCAAGAACTTCATGTTTCATACAGGAGACACCTTCAAGGTTGACATCCCCTCACTTTTGTACTAAAAAAGCTCGTATTTATGATTCTCAGAACCTGTACATATCGGGTTTATTATTAATGGCATGAAAATAGTGATTTCCTAAAGTGTCCTGTTTGTGAGGGAGCCCTGTCTTTGTTTCTGAACTCTATACAATGCATTGCATAATAAGGCAGTTCAGGTTCTTGGATGCCAATGACTTTAAGTAAACACATAGCAGACATTTTCAGTAGCATTTAGTTCCTGCTCTCAGGGGCATACAACCTGGAGAGAATTCTGAAGATGATAGGTAACTGCTAACCCAACCCAGACGTGGGGCCCAGATAACAAACGAGAGGTGATCTGTCCTTTCAGTGTGTAGGAACTGAGACAGGACGTGTGCTTGGCAGAATAACACACGACCTCAAGGTGCCGTGCTATTCACCTTCCACTTTCCTGAGGGTTTCACTTCTTGCTTTGTGCTTACTGCCTGATAAACCAGATGTGCATGGAAGTTCTTGCCCAGATAGGGTTTAAGTGGTCAGAGTGGGATGCCTGGCACCTGGTCATTGAGAAGCTTTTAGGACTTAAGTCAAATAAAAAGTTCATGTGTTTGTCTTGATAACAAAATAAGCATGACAAAGAGGAAAGGGACAAAGGACTCAGCCAGCCATGCAGTTTGCAAGCAAGGGACTAGACCAAGAATGTAGTGAGATTAATCCTCTAAAACCTTTACTGCAAACTGTATAAGACTTTTTGAAGATGATTACGTGAAACAAAACACTTAGCAGCAGCTGCATTCTTTCTTGATTATACATCTGGCATTGGTTTTTGCCATATTGTGTTTTACTGTTAAATATATTTCTTGAAGTTGACTTTCAAACATAAATACTTATATTTAAGAAGGAAATTTGCCATAAATAGAAGGTAACTATATTAATAAATACAATTCAAAGCAAGCCAGTCTTATTAGTTTCTGCCTGATACTTAGCTGTTCTTTCTTTGTTAAGAAACTCTGAAGTGATTTGCCCTGCTGAAATCAGTAGCTTAAAAATAGAGACTTTCTCCAGGGCACAAGGAGGATTGAAAAGGGCACTCAGTGCTGCCCCAGCTACTTAGCTCTGTTGGACCCTCAGTGTTATCAGGTGGTCATTGTGAGGACAGGATAGGGACGGTGCCTTCCAGCCTCAGGTGTGTGGTCCTCATTACACTCACCTGAGCTCTCCTCTGTACCGCGCCTGAAAGTATTTTCCCCACCACCGGTGGCACCCATTCCAGCCTGGTGAGACACGACCTAGAAAAACCTAGGAATGCAAAGTTGGCAGAGACAGGGGTGGTTGTCTTGAGCTACTGTCCTTGGAATTTTCCCCACCCATCAGCAGTAATGAGGAGCCTGCTGAGTGCACTGGAGCTTTGCCACGTGGGACCCGTTACTTGTGCTGAAGGCCCGGACAGCACAGTGGGTGTGTAACTGGTTAGCAGAGCCTGAGAAGGACTAGCCCTGCCAGCCTCTTGCCCTCTGCCCACCAATTGATGGTGAGGCAGCTCTCATAGGAGCTTCTCTGGGGTCCGTGTGCTCAGAACCCCCTGGGAAATGTTGTTGGAGGTGCTTGTTATATTTTCTGTTCCACCAACCAAGTATGAGTAGAAGATAGTGTTTGGGGTTTTTTTTGTTTTTTTTTAATCCACTCAAGGATATGTTTTTATTGATTTTTCTTTAGCGAGTGGAAGGGAGAGAGAAACATGGATCGGTTGCCTCCCATGCGCACCCAACCAGGGATCTAACCCACAGCCTAGGTGTGTGCCCTAACTGGGAATCGAATCTGCA
This sequence comes from Pipistrellus kuhlii, assembly GCF_014108245.1. Taxonomy (NCBI): domain Eukaryota; kingdom Metazoa; phylum Chordata; class Mammalia; order Chiroptera; family Vespertilionidae; genus Pipistrellus; species Pipistrellus kuhlii. The sequence continues at coordinate 30,760,808 of NW_023425573.1, forward strand.
GCCTTTTGGTGTATAGGACACGGCTTCAATCAACTGAGCCACCCACCCAGGGCACCTCTGTATTTTCATGTAATTGAAGGCTCATTGGAGTTGTAAAATCATGCAGAGAATTCCTGTGTACCTGGTCATTTTTTACATTGTTTTAATGTCTACATACCTGGTGGTGATTCTTTGGGTTTTATTTTTTTGTAGCGTATTCCTCACTCTTACTTGATGAAGAATGGGGGAGATAGAAGGAACATACCGAACCCTACAGACCCCAGGGGCACGCCTTGGAGCCCAGCCCCTCGCAGGAGTGAGCACCCTGGAGCCCGGGCAGGCTCCTTCGGCAGGGATGGCGCAGATGGCAGCTAGAATGCAAGAGAAGCGCTTTCCTCTCCGAGTAAAGCTGCTGGACAACTCTGTGGAAATGTTCGACATTGAGGTAAGAAGTGATTTTTGGAGGAATAGTTTCTTATATTTTCTTTTTTTTAATCCTCACCCAAGGATTTATTTATTTTTTTTTTAGAGAGAGGGAAAGACAAAGAGAAATATCAGTGTGAGAGAAACACTTCGATTGGTTGCCTTCTGTTGTTCGTGCCCTGACCAGGGCCCAGACAGGGTAGAAGCCTGCAACTGTTGTGAGTGCCCTTGACTGGAATTGAACCCAGGACCCTGCAGTCCACAGGCTGATGCTCTACCCACTGAACCAAACCAGCTAAGGCATGAAAGTTGAATATTATGCTCCAAATTACATTTTGCTGGTTAGGCTGCTTTTTAATGAAATTGACTAAGGGTGGCTTTGGTACACCCAATAAAATCCTTGCAAATGGTGACATTGCATTTCTCCTTTCATTTTGGAAAATGGGATCCTCCTCTCTGTCCTTTAAAATTATGATCATGTTGTCTCTGCACTTTCCTCTTTTGAGAAGCTGCCTGGTGCTATAGAGTGCAGACTGGAACCATGGGGTAGCACGCAGGTTCTCCTGGCTCAGCCACTGCCTACCTGAGTGGGGAGCTGTTCATTTGCCTGATTACATGTCAGCTTCCTCGTCTGAAATGTGGGGGTGACACAGTCCCCAAGCTCAGGGTGACTGGGTGGGACTGAGCACTCATCATTAGAGAGCCTGGATGGGAAGTGTTGCACAGGTTTTTCTAGGTCAGCCATAATAACATTTGTATTTTTTAAATTTCCTAATATTAGATTGAACTGATAATGTTGGCAAAAACAATTGTGTACATGTATGTATCTATGTATATACATATGTATTTTTTAAAATATATTTTATTCATTTTTTACAGAGAGGAAGGGAGAGAGATAGAGAGCTAGAAACGTCGATGAGAGAGAAACATCAACCAGCTGCCTCTTGCACACCCCCTACCAGGGATGTGCCCGCAACCAATGTACATGCCCTTGACTGGAATCGAACCTGGGACTTTTCAGTCCACAGACTGATGCTCTACCACTGAGCCAAACCGGTTTCGGCTACATATTTTTAAAGGACAGTTTTAGACCAACATAATATATTAGAAAATATTTTTCTGATTTTTCTAAATGACATTAGAATGAATATTTTAAAATTATTTATTTTCAAATGTAATGCCTAAATATATTATCTTTTTAAAATATTTCATATTGACTTACAGTAGTATCTGTTTGTTTTTTACATTTTTTTTATTGATTTCAGAGAGGAAGGAAAAGGGAGAGAGAGAGATGGAAACATCAATAATGAGAGAGAATCATTGATCAGCTGCCTCCTGCACAACCTCTCCTCGTGACTGACCCCACAACCTGGGCATGTGTCGTGACTGGAAATCGAATTGTGACCTCCTGGTTCATGGGTCAGGCTCAACCATTGAACCACACCCACTGGGCACAGTAATATTTTAGAAGTTTTTCCTGATCTAATGTCAAAAGTAAGGGCAAGAAAATGAACTTAAACTTTAGCAGATTAACTTATGCTTGGGTTTTTCTATCAAGAAATCAAGATGCTACACAGAAAATAAGACAGTTATTGAGCTGTGGGCCAGGCTGTGAAGGGGCCTGAAGGAAACCTCCTTTAGCCTCTGGCACTGCCTAATTATAGAGTGCATTTCATGAAAAGGGGGAGGGAGCGGAGGAGATGAGCCTAGTGAGGCTAGAAAGGGGTCAGCAGGGATGCTGGAAAGAAGGCTGGCCTCTTGCTTAGAGTCTAGGGCACACCATTTCTCACTTGAGTGCCCAGATTCATAGTGTCTGAACTCGGGTACTTCTTTTAAGGTCTTATTTGAGGAGGACATCAAATATCACTCCATCAGGGCAGTGGTAACTCAAACTGGCAGGACCTGTCTGTTCAGCTTCCTAAGTCACTATGTTGTAAGATGCAGCCTCTGTAGGGAAGGTAGTCTAGCATAGGCAACCTTTGACCCTGAGCAGCTAATGAGTGGCTACTGGTTCCATGACCGCATTTCCTGGCTGACCAAGACACCCTTCCATAAATCACCTGTAGGAAATAGGTAAAGGTCTGGACATTAAGTGAGCTCCCAAAACTCTTCCAGGCAAATGTTTGGAAGATTTTCCACCATGTAGCCATCCTATGCTAAACACATTCACTGTGGTCTGCGTTTATAACAGGATCAAATTTTTAAAAAGATGGAAAGAAGGAAGAAAGAAAAGAAAAAAAGAATTGTACTAAGTTTACTTTAGAGCATCTTTTTTGTTATTCTGCTTCATGGTCTTTATCAACTAAAACTAGGCCCCAGAAAAGAAAAAAAACACACACTTATTGTTGAGTCATAAATAGGTTGTAGTCCTTCTCTGAGAAATTTACTTTTACTAAGTAACTGGGTCATTTTATACATAAGGAACTTAGAGATGGCATTTTGTAAAGATTTCAAAATATTTAGAGCATATAAAAGTTTTAATAAATTGCAATTGTTGTCTATATTAATCAAATACAACTATCATGTTTGGTATTTGTATAGACCTGGAGAGTTGCCAGAAATTAAGGAATCAAATTGCTGTTGCATATCCTGAGGTAAATAGGGTACTTTTTAAGTTGTGGTTACCTACTGATGCATTCCTTTTAGGAGCAGTTAAAATTTAAATTTGTATCAATTAGCTTTGGTAAAGAACAAAACTTAGTAGCTTAAAACAAACATTTACTATTGCCTGTGTGTCTGAGTGTAGGCTTGGAGGTTCTTCTGGTCTGGCTGGCTTTGAGGGGCTGCATGGTCTATAATGGCCTTATATTTCCACAGCCTCAACTAGAATCTTAATCCTTAATAGACTCTCTCCCTCCAGTGAAAACATGGCCTTGCTTGCCTGGGGATGAGTGGAAGCTGTAAAGTCCCTTGAGGTCTAGATTTGGAATTCATGCATTGTATTGATAGCTTCTGCCAGGTTTTACTGATCTATTGTAGCTTCTGCCAGCTTTTACTGATCAAAGCAAACTCCCAGGCCAACCAGATTCACAGGGTGGAGAGGCAGAGCCACCTGATAGGTCGGGCGTGATAGGTAGGGTATGCCAAGGAAGCTGTGGCCTTTTGCTGCTACCACAGCAGCTGTTACCAGTGGATTAGGAATGCACTGGAAAGAAGACCATCTGTGAAGCTCAGTGCCTGTGACAGTGGGCTGGGCTGGTTTGCTAAACGATAGACACACTTAGTTGCCCTGACCTATCAGTGCTTCCCCTAAATTCCTCCAGAAGCAGCTAGTCTGAGAAGGCAGGAATGCCCTGCTACTTTCTTGCCTCCATGTCTCTTGTGTGTTGCAGCTCCTAAGATCCAGAGATCAAGACTGATTGCCTCTCTGGGCCTTTTGTCCCTGCTCCACTGTCACTCTTCACTGGTCACCTGTGTCCCCATTGCCTCCTCCTTTACATTTGATTTTTTTTTTTTCCTAGAGAGACAAAGAGGGACATCAATTGGTTGCCTCCCATACACACCTGACCGGGGATTTAACCCTCAAACTAAGTATGTGCCTTGACCGGGAATCAAACCCACCACCTTTTGGTGTACGGGACAATGCTCCAACCAACCGAGTCACCCAGCCAGGATTTGTTGGTGTTTTTTGTTTTTTTTGTTTTTAATTGAATTTTTGAGAGAGCGAGAGAGAAAAGGGGACCCCTCCTTTATATTCTTAATATTTGAACAGAGAGACACATTTGCTATTGGATCGGTGGGATGATGCAAGCTTGTAGTGCAGGGTGTGGGCATACAGAGCAGTGAGGTCCCTGGCTGGTGGCTCTGTTGGCTGCAGTGAGGACACGCCCTGTCCCAGAATTGGCTGCTGTCTCTCCTCCTGGAAGGCAAGGCGTTGTTCTAGCTACTGCTGTATCGTCAGCGTTTGGGCAGGGCCTTGCTCTGTAAATATGGGTTGTATGAACAAAATCAGAAGTTAGATTGGATTAGCATGCTTTATATAAGTGCTTGAGTTCCTTCTGCAGCAGTCCTTTTGACCTCAGACCCAAGCGTTTCCTTTTTTGTTTGTTCTGGGTTTTTGGCCATCTGCACCCATCTCATACCTACTTGCTTGGTTTATTTTTCACTTAAGTCTTAAGCAGCAAAGTCTGTGAACTTGTAGAGTCTGTGAATTTGCAGAGTCTGTGAACTGGCAGGGCAGACATGCTGATGACACCTTGTAGAGTCCTGGCTAACATGCATGCACAGGTGGTGACAAAACACTGGCCTTGAGTGGGCTGAATAGAATTCTCTACTTGATGTTGGAGGTTTATACTTAAGGGGCCTTTTTAACTGAGGGAAGAATTTGACATTTAGTTATTTTTGAAATGCCTATATTTTGCTTCACTGAAAATGTAGAGTAACTTGGCCTGAAGGCCTCCCTGTGGTCATGTCTTTATATGCAGAGTCTGTGGCTAATTGTTTCATGTTTATCCTCAACAAGTGAGGCAGCCCAGCTGCTTCATCACACTTGCTTCAGAGAGGTGGGCTTGCAAGATCCAGTTTTAATTATACCTTCCGTCTCCCCATGTGTGCAAATGAACTTTGTTTGCTATCTGTGCTGATTGCCACAATAGTGGCAGATTGGTGTAGAGCCATGCTGCTGTCACCTAGAGGAGAGATAGGTCATTATACTTTCTCAGAAGTGATGTTCACACAATCACGGAATTGCCTCATCCCATCGTCAGGGGAGCATGAGTATGCTTGCCCCAGCTTTCTGTCTAGATCTAGAGAGCATGTGCTTTGTTTAATTCTTGCTGCTGGAGGTGAAAATGGCTTGAAGCCAGAAGTTAGAGACAATAAAGCTGAAAATGTTTCATAGCTTTATTGAGATATAATTCACCTACCATGCAATTCATTCATTTAAAGTATACAATTCAGTATTCTTTTAGTATACTCACAGATATGTGTAACCGCCACCTCCAGGTGGCCAGCAGGGGAGGACATTTGTGGGCAGTCAGGCCAGCAGGTGAGGACAGTTGAAAAGGACCAGGCCTGAAAGGGAGAGGAGTTGGGGGGACTAGGCCTGCAGGGGAGGGCAGTTGGGGCAACCAAGCTGGCAAGGGAGGACAGTTAGGGGTTACTGGGCCTGCAGGGGAGGGCAGTTAGGGGTGACCAGGCAGTTAGAGGCAATTGGGCCAGCAGGGGAGCAGTTAGGTGTCGATCAGACTGGCAAGGGAGTGGTTCTAGGGTGATCAGGCTGGCAGGCAGAGCAGTTAGAGACAATCAAGCAGGCAGGCAGGTGAGCAGTTGGGAGCCAGCAGTCCTTGATTGTGAGAGGGATCCCAGATTGAAGAGGGTGCAGACTGGGTTGAGGGACACACGCACAAGCACGCACGCACGCACGTGCATGAATTTTGTGTACCAGGCCTCTAGTTTTAAATATAATGTTACATGTAATAAACACTAATTATTCAAGAAAAAAAATGGTCGTCCCCTAATCGGTTTGGCTCAGTGGATAGAGCATCAGCCTGCAGACTGAAAGGTCCTAGGTTCGATTCCCGTCAAGGGCATGTACCTTGGTTGTGGGCACATCTCTAGTAGGAGGTGTGCAGGAGGCAGCTGATTGTTGTTTCTCTCTCATCAATGTTTTTGGCTCTACCACTGAGCCAAACCCGTTTCGGCTGTGTGTGTCTCTTTTGTTTTGAGGTGGGTCTCTTGTAAACAGCATATAGTTGGGTCATGTTTTTGTATCCATTCAGGTACCTTACACGTTTTGATTGGAGTATTTAGTCCATTTACATTTAGGGTTATTAGTGAGAGGTACTTATTTATAGCCATTTTAATTCTGTATGGCTAGGTTTCTCTCTCTGTTTCTTCTTCTTAGCAATCCCTTTAGCATTTTTGTAATGCTGGCTTGGTGGTAATGTACTCCTTTGGCCCTTTTTGTCTGGGAAGCTTTTTATTTGACTGTCTATTTTGAATGATAGCCTTGCTGGATATAGTAATCTATATAGAAGGTCATGTGCTATAGTACAGAGAATGGGAGAAAAATCTATGAATCCAGAGTAGAGCCCCTGGTGTGGGATTCATTGTGTGATGTTTGACTCTTATTGGTGGGATTTTAAGTTATCAAAGGTTAGTCAGTGGCCAGCTTTTTCCTTTTTTTCCTTTAATTCCTTTCCAGCTTCATCCACCCTCCACTGAATGTTGCCAGCAAGTTTTACTCTTTTTTAAAAATATATATATTTTTTATTGATTTTTTGCAGAGGAAGGGAGAGAGATAGTTAGAAACATTGATCAGCTGACTCTTGCACACCCCCTACTGGGGATGTGCCCGCAACCAAGGTACATGTCCTTGATTGGAATCGAACCTGGGACCTTTCAGTCCACAGGCTGATGCTCTATCCACTGAGCCAAATCAGTTTCTGCAGTGGCCAACTTTTTAAAAATATATTTTTATATGTTTTTATTCATTTCAGAGAGAGGAAGGAAGAGAAAGAGAAATATTGTACAATAGAAACATCATTGGCTGCCTCCTGCACACCTCCTACTGGGGATTGAGCCTGCAACCTGGGCATGTGCCTTGATTGGAAGTCAAACTGTTACCTCCTGGTTCTTGGGTCACCATTCAACCACTGAGCCACACTGGCCAGTGGCCAGCTTTTTTATCTAATAAAATCTTGATTTGTTTTCAGTTCATATATGAATTCTGTGGCTTTGAATATATATATATATATATATATATATATATATATATATATATATATATATATATATATAGGACGGGAGGGAATCTGGCCTCAGCTCTGGAAAGTTTTGTGGGTTTTTTTTGTGTGTGTGGTTTTTTTTTCTGAACAATAAAAGAACCCACGTGGAAGCCATGTGTCACCTGCCCTGTCCCCTGTGCAGTTGTGGAGCAGAAACACTCTCAGCGCCAGACTGTCAGGTGTGAGGTGTCTGAAGTCCACCCTGGTGCAGCGGAGGGGGATCTTCTCCTGGGCTTAGAGAGCAAGGTGTTTAGACCATTTGTAACTATTAAGGTTAGGAATTGATGCAAGTTGTAGCATTTCTGTTATCTTATCTGGAAGTTAGTACTGTGGAAAAGTGCTATTTGGTGGTTAAAAGAACAGTCTGGGACCTAGTTTGGGTGTGTGAGACCTCACCCATGCCTTTGCTTAGAATACTCAACATTTTTAGAGTGGGCTTTCCTTCTTTTTCTTTAAGAATTTCAAAAGCTTTTGCTTGAACATGTGGCACATAGGAGGGCAGATTCTCAGTAGTGGAGTTCCAAGCTAGAAGACTACGTTACTATTTCAGTAAAAACCTAATGTTTTCTTTCTGGCCAGGAAAAAAATAGTCAGAATTCCAGCAAGCATCATAGCCAGATGTTTGTCATTGCTCCTACATGAACATCCTAAATATGGCAATAAACTGCCTCAGAACTTATTTTGGTCTCATCTCAGGAGAAGAAGTTAGTAATTCAGCATCTGAAACTCCAGGATAATATAGGCTTTCCACAGGAGTTCTGTGTGTTTCTATTGCACATAGCTATTATGTGACTCTGCCCTGGCCTTTGAAACCTGTCATTTTCTCTTGGGCAGTTTATATCTTCCTTTGCCCCTGATGCCCAGGAATGTGGTACAAGGCAGACATGTGGATATTGTTATTCTTACTTACTGGGTTGTGGTACCGAGGCTCCCAGTGCCAACTCCCCTCCCCACCCCTACCCCCACCCACACACACACATGCATTCAGGCACACCCATAAGGTTGGTGTATATAATCTATGTTGAGTGACACAGTGATGAGGAAATTCTGCTAGCAAGGAGATCGTACTGATCTCCATGCCAATAACAGTCCCACCACCACAGCTGTGTAGTAGAGAAGTCATTTCAGGATCTCAGCAGAGGGGCATGGAAATGAAACTTGCCAGTTGGGTCTCCTGACTGGGGATGGCACCAGGTTGATTTAGAAACGGGGGTACAGAGGTCAGCAGGATGGACTCTGAGCCCAGCCTTCTTTTTTTTTCTTTTTTCTTTTTTTTAATATATTTTATTGATTATTTACAGAGAAGAAGGGAGAGAGATAGAGAGCTAGAAACGTCGATGAGAGAGAAACATCAACCAGCTGCCTCTGGCACACCCCCTACCGGGGATGTGCCCACAACCAATGTACATGCCCCTGACCGGAATCGAACCTGGGACCTTTCAGTCCGCAGATCAACGCTCTACCGCTGAGCCAAACCGGTTTCGGCTGAGCCCAGCCTTCTTATTCTGCAGTGGGAGCTTGAGGATAAACAAGGTACAGTAGAACCCTTTGTGTTCAGAAGAGAAATCACACAGGGATGGGACTTGGGTAGGAAGGTGGGAGGGGTAGGTCTCTTCTCAGGAAAAGTGTTCATGGACAGAAAGGCACCGAGGACACGATGACTCTGAACCAAGCCCATCCAGGGCCTGGCCCAGAATGTGGTGTGGACAGGAGTGACACGAGGCGGTGAGAATCAGTGTGGTCCTGGAAGTATTTGGAAGCTGCCACTGCAGGGTTCTCAGGTAGAGGAGACATGGGCTTAAAAACACCAAGATGATTCAGGCTGGGCCTGAGTCACCAATGGGAGCAAGATCAGGGCAGTGTGGACACATGGAGGGGCCTTGCCGTCTCATCGGGGATCTGGGCTCTCTCGTACAAGGGCAGGGTGGCCTCTACCGTGACCTCCCAGAGGTGCCAGTGTTGTCCCTCTGTGATGCTGTCCTCACATTCACACAAGTTGGTGTTGCACCTGGGGTCAGATGCTGCACTGCCGGCCAAGTAGGCAGTGGACCTCCTCGGCCCCTGACTCCTAGGCCGCAGTCATTGCAGGCTTTTATTTTTAGAGATTTTGACTAGTTGTTAAAGAGAAACATAAAAAACATCTGTAGGTGCTTCCAAACTGTTGTTAATGGAATGGTCTATGCACACATGTTGTGCATTTTTGTGTCTAATTTTATAGATCACATTCACCACAGTGGCAGAGGATCCCAGCCCTTCCTTCTCCAGGGCTTTCTCTGCTGACACTGGAAATCAGAGAAGTGCCTGTCTGGAACTGACAGCCTCCTCAAAAGCTTCAGTTTAGTCTCCCAGCATATTTCATTGACAAATCTGAAATACCTTTTTCTAAAATAAGTCTAATGTTTGATTATGAAAAATACATTTTTTTCTTAGTGTTCTGTTTTCAGATATTTATAATGTTTCATCATAATTATAACTTTGTTGTTTGGTCCGTCCTAATATGTGCCCATGTGCTTTTTTGCATGTGTTGATATTTGGAACTGGAAAAGTCAGAGTTTTGTAGCAGAAGAAAAGCCATTTTTTCCCTTTTAAAATAATTTTCGGTTAAGACAACTCAGAATGACTTTAAGGCTTTAGACTTTGCTATCCTTCTGGAAAATATGTTGGAACATTCATGTTAAAAATACTAAGTGAGTATTGAGTCAAACTTACGTTAAATCAAGGATAGTTAGCTCTATAGATGTTTGCTTCTGGTTTTAACTTATATCAAGTCTTACATCTTTTAAAACCATACAAAATAATAAAAATAATCCCTAAATGTGGCTAAGGCAAATTTTATTATTAAGTGAAATACTGAATTATAAATACTAACATAATATAACTTGTAATTGTGTTAACATAAAGAATACAAACACCTTATAAACCCACACCTGAAATCTATATGTTCATGTTGACCAATGTCACCCCAATCAATTTAATCAATAAATAATAAAAGTTAAAACTAAATAAATAAGTAAGAACACAACCCTGGCTGGTGGGTTTCACTAGTTAGAGCATCTGGCCCATGTACCAAATGTCTCGAGCTCATTTCCCAGGCAAAGGTACATCTTGGTTGCAGGCTCAATCCCCCACCTTAGTCAGGGTGAGTGTGGGAGGTAACCAATTGGTGTGTCTTCTCACATCAATGTTTCTCTCTCTTCCCCTTCTCCCTCCCCTCCACTCTCTAAAAAAATCAATTGAGAAAGTGAAAAGAATGAGAACAAGTTATATATCTGATAAGGAATTTATATCTAGAATGTTTTTTAAAATAACAGACAATAATATAAAGACAAGAAGTCCAGTTTTGGGTATTACCCAAGGTCACCTGGTTAGAAAACAGGGCACAGGAGCTCTCACACAGTGCTCCTCCTTGTAATGAGTGCTGCCTTTTCTTGTCTTTCTAGAGTTCTTATATCTCTGCTTTGTGCTCTTGTATTACAGGTGCCTTATTCACTATTTTTTAATTTCATGGTGAAATTTTGGTCAGTTTCATCTGTTAAAGAGGCAACATATTTCTACTGAGTGTTCATCTGACATTTTTTTTTTATGTTTCTTTTCTCCTTTTATCTTGAATGTCTTTGAATATTTGCAGTGATGGTTCTATTTGATCACCCATTTTTGAATTAAGTTGTTCATTGTTTGGCTATTTTAAAGGAAGTTTTGTGTGGGTGGCTGATTATAGACCAGTTGAAACTTGAAATGTAGCTAATGACTCCAGGCTTATATGTGTGTTAGTTTGGCTTTTATTTCTTCTCAGCCAATGGAAGGTCCCTCAGCGGGGTTTTTGCCTTGCAGTTTCTCACTGTCCCACACAGGTATACCTGCCTGTTGTTTCTTCCTGTGGTCCTGCCTCCTGTGCTACTGTGCCAAGCCAGGCTGATCCAAGCTGGGATTCTGCTACCTGAGCTTCTCCCCTCAGTTTTGCAGACAGGATTTAGGTTTAACTTTGCAGGTTATGCCTTTTGATCATCGCTCTTTGTGGCTCCTGCTGAAATTGTGCCCTGGCACTGTGCATTCTGGTTCTGTTGCTGTTGGCACGCCTCCCACCATATTTGTGATTTAGGATGTAACCATGTCCTAGTTTTGCTGAAAATGGAGTTCCCTTTTTGTTTTGCTTTTTTAACTGATATTCACATTTTGATTCTTATTTGTTGTTATTTTTAATAATTCCACAAGAGATTGAGGAATGATAATTTATGGAAACCATGACCTTTCAGAATTCAGGACGATGCTCCAAACCAACTGAACCACACTGGCCAGGGACCACTCATTATCTCTTAATCTGGTATTCAGGCCTCCTAGTGAGGTTTAATTTCAGCAGTTATCTTTAGAAAGAGGGGGGGTGGGGGAGAGGCATAGAAACATCAGTGATGAGAGAGAATCATTGATTGGCTGCCTCCTGCACACTCCACACTGGGGATTGAGCCCACAATCCAGGCATGTGCTCTGACCATGACCTGCTGGTTCATAGGTTGACAGTCAACCACTGAGTCATGCCAGCAAGGCTGCAGTTATCTTTTTATTTCCCCTTTTTATTTTTTAATTCCACTCAAAGTCCCCACACTTTATTATTACATTGATCTTTTCAAGAATCTTAATGTATTAAATTGAGTTTTCTTTAGTATAGCCCATTCATACTGTTCACTGGGAGATCATTTTTCTGTATTTTGGTTGCTGTCTTTGTGTTAGTAGTTTGGTTTTCAGTATGTGGCTGTTCTGGATTGTCTGTGTATTTTAGGAATATAGTTTCAGACTGACCAGTACTGGTTTTACTGACCGTTTTTTTAAACTGATAAGAACATATGTAAACACTTTATCTTAGCCAAGAGGCCAAGAAGTGGTCATTGACCATTTTAAAAGTGTGATTTTTGCCTTAACGGGTGTGGGTCAGTGGTAAAGCAATGGCCAGCACATCAAAGGGTTGTAGGTTCGATTCCCGGTCAAGGGCACACACCTGGGTTATATATCCCAGGCCCCGGTCAGGGTGCATGTGGGAGGCAACTAATCCATTTGTCTCTCCCACACTGGTGTTTTTCTCTCTCTTTCTCCCCCTTTCCTTCCCTTTCTTCCATTCTCTCTAAGAATTAATGGAAAAGATGTCCTCAGGAGAGGATTAAAAAAAAATAAGTGTGATTTTCCCAGGCAGGCTTCCCTTGTGAAAGTGACAACTGCCTTGGCCGCAGGGCCCAGGCTGGGTGAGTGGGTAGGGCACGCTGACAGACAGGTTTCCTTTCTGTTGGGTGTGTTTTCACAAGCAAGGACAGGCAGACCAACTAAAAGCCCTTGGTTGATGAGGAAGGAAGGAAGGAAGCAAGCAAGGAATTGCCCAAGAGGCTGATGGCTGAGCTGAAACATCTTCTGTTTCCCTTTGTCCATGAGGCTCGATTAAAGACAAGGAATACTCTAGAAATCAATGGGAAAGATATCCTTGAGTAAGGATTAAAAAATAAAATAAAAGATAAGAAACAGCTCTAGCCAGTTTGGTTCAGTGGTTAGGTTGCAAGCCCAATGCCCAGCCCATCAGAATGCATGCAGGAGGCCAGCCAATTGATGTGTCTCTCTTGCATCAATGTTTTTCTTTCTCTGTCTGTCCCCCTCCCTTCCATTCTCTAAAAAAAAAATCAATGGGAAAATATCCTTGGGTGTGGACCTCAGTCTCACAAAGTGAGGATTGGAGTGGTGGGCTTGGAGAAGCTGCAACACCTAGAGCACGGGCTTCCCCACATTCACGGGTTCAAGTGTAGGTATTTTTATTGTCTTGTTTCCTTATGTCATTGAAGAGAAACCACTGTGGAAGAGCCGAGTGCCCATGGATCCACTGATGAGAAGTTCTTCTTAGGCCCACATCTTACGGTGGAGGTGATCTGTATGCAAGTGGGTCTGCATCTGAGGGCTGCGCGGGGTACATCCCTCCTACCCAGATACAGAATCCCCAACAAGCAGAAGCAGCATTCAATGCTGTGCTCCCAAATTCAACACAGTCTCTGTGGCTGCAGTATTTCAGGAATATGGGAGAACCTAAGAGTTGAAAGTGTGCCAGAGAGAATGAGACGCCCATCAAAAATGTTGGTGACCTTTCAAAGAATCTAGAATGAATGTAGCTACAGTTTCCTACAAGCTCTCGTGCTTAGTTTCCTTCCACAATGGAATATTATAAAAGGAAATTTGGGCCAACTTAATTATTAGACAAGAAAAATCTTAAGCAGTGAAACTAACTGTAGAGAAACACACTTTATAACAGGAGGCATCTAGATGGAGATGTTATAATTTGGCAAATGAAGTAAATGGACACATGAAACAAACAAGTTGAAGGAAGAAATCAAGCTTTTTCAAGAAGGATTTTCCCACACTGCTTAAGACAAAGAATAAAGAAGTACTTTGTTAGCTAAGCTTTTGTAGCCCATTCCCATCCAGACACAATCTTTAATGGTATTTTTGTGGATATAAACTTTTAACAATATGCTTTATGTCTAAGCTGACCAACTGGGGAAATGGAAACACTGAACAAAAAAATCTTGGTTTTTAAGCTATATTTTGTACATTATGTTCTTGGTGCTGCTTCTGCTGCAGCCAGCCCGCGAAGCACAGTGCTGACTTGGCAGCTGCTGGCTTCAATGGGGCAGTTTGTCTTTGTTTGTAGGATCTGTTAATGACACCAGTGCCTCTGGTATCTGTGAGGACTTGCCATCCCCACTCAGGGACAGTCTCATGTCATCCAACCACTTCCTACTTTGGAAATATACAATGGGTAGTGCAGTTCAATTGCTGATGAATTTCTGCACTTTTAGGAAGAGAAGGTAAATATTAAGTATAGATATAATTGGGTATAAGTGGACATGTGACAGAACAAGGGACATTGAGAACAGAACTGGCTGCAACACTTAGTTTCAGTCACAATGCCCCTATAGAAATTAAGAGGAATGAACCTGTGAGAAATTATTTTGGCAACTAATGTTGAAAAATACTCTTGCCCTAGCCGATTTTTCTCAGTGATTAGAGCATTAGCCCTCGGACTGAAGAAGGGTTCTGGGTTCAAATCTGATCAAGGTCACTTGCCTCAGTTGCAAACTCAATCCCCAGCCCTGGGTTGTGTGCAGGAGGCAACCACTCGATGTGTCTCTTTCACATGGATGTTTCTCTCTCTGTCTTTACCCCTCATTTCCACTCTTCCTAAAAATAAATGGGAAAATATCCTCAGATGAGGATTTAACAAACCAAAAATAACTTTTGAAGTTTGGTATCTTTAACTTTCATTATAGAAAAGATAGTGAGTTTTCATACTTTTTGGCAGGAGAAATTAGTTATCACTTGCCATTTTGAGGGACATGCCCCATCTTGGAAAGCAGGGGCTCTGTCTCATCTGCTTCCTTCCCATTGTATACACTGCTTGGGCACAGAGTCCTGGATGAAGGGATTTGGGAGGGTGTCCGCTCTCTCAGCCAGAGATCTGCTCTGGGATGCAGACAGGACACCTGGTATCTACCCTGGAAACTAGCCTGGTCAGGCTTCATGCAGAGAGTTATTTCATTACATCCCCATCAACCCTTCCAGGTAAGAATGGTATTTATTTTTCAAATGAGAAAAACTCAGGCTCAATTCCAGTCAAGGGCGCGTACCTCGGTTGCAGGCTCGAGGTACACACACACACACACACACGCACACACACACGCACACACACAAACTTAAGAAAAATAAATAAAAAATTAAACTATCTCTTCTAGTTTAGTCTTCTTGAGGTTTAGAAATCACTGGTGAATATCTTCCTCAAATTCTTTACATACTTGGAAACTGTACTTACGTCACTGCCAGGACAGAGGTTTGGAAAACCTTTCTTGGCCTGTAGCCAGAATCATACCTCATCAGCCCATAACTGTTCTTGGTGAATTACCCATCTTTTATAAATTACATCAGATTGGACTTACTTATAGTCATAACTAGAAGTTTTGTCCCAGTTATTAAGTGACTTGTTCATTCATTAATCTGAATGCCTATCATGTAAACAACTGTCCTTTTTTAATAACTTTTTTAAATATATTTTATTAATTTTTTTACAGAGAGGAGGACAGAGGGATAGAAAGCTAGGAACATCGATGAGAGAGAAACATCGACCAGCTGCCTCTTGCACACCCCCTACCGGGGATGTGCCCGCAACCATTGTACATGCCCTTGACCAGAATCGAACCTGGGACCTTTCAGTCCGCAGACTGAAGCTCTACCACTGAGCCAAACCAGTTTCAGCCCTTTTTTTATAATTTAATTGAAGTGTCAAGAACCATGTAGCATTTTATCGTCAAGGAAAACTTGTTGAAAGTCTTTACATGTGTGGAGATTTGTTAACTATTGGACAAAATTCAGAATATGGTTCCTGCTGTCTCAGAACATGGTCTAAGAAATTCTCTCCCTCTCTTTCTTTTCTTTTTTTTATAAAGTAAATTGGACAGATGTGTGTTTAGTGTTGTGGGGTC
Source organism: Pipistrellus kuhlii (assembly GCF_014108245.1). Lineage (NCBI taxonomy): Eukaryota > Metazoa > Chordata > Mammalia > Chiroptera > Vespertilionidae > Pipistrellus > Pipistrellus kuhlii. Next base: position 30,776,439 of record NW_023425573.1, read on the forward strand.
ATGGAGAGCAGCGCTCTATTCTCTGGAAAACAATTTCTGTGCAGTGACCCACAGCCAGCAACTCAGTGCCACTGTGTAGGCACTGGATCAGATTTGTGTTTTTGGGTGTTCTAGTTTGGGTGATCATTTTAAAGAAATCTTGACAGCTGTGGAGGGGGCAGACTAGGTGGGATTTGGGCAGGTGGAGGTTGGAGAGACCTGTGGGCTAAAGACAAGTTTTCTTGTCAGGCAGAACCATCAGTGAGAGGACCAGCTGCTCTGTGATGAATGAGCTGTGTGCTTTTCATGTCTCAGGTCAGTGACACCTCAGAGATTAAGGTGAAAGGTAGAGGTCCGTTTTCATGAACCCCAAGGGCTTTTTTTTTTTAAGTTCTCGAATGCTTAACATTTTTTTTTAAATATATTTTATTGATTTTTTTACAGAGAGGAAAGGAGAGAGATAGCTAGAAACGTTGATGAGAGAGAAACATCGACCAGCCACCTCCTGCAAACCCCCAACTGGGGATGTGCCTGCAACCAATATACATGCCCCTGACCAGGAATCGAACTGGCAACCTTTTGGTGTACCTGACAATGCTCCAACCACACTGGCCAGGGCTACATTTCTGGGCTTTTTTTTTTTTTTTTTTTTTTTTTTTTAAGATGTCTAGCCCTAGCTGGTTTGGCTCAGTGGATAGAGCGTTGGCCTGTGGACTGAAGGGTCCCATTTCGATTCCAGTCAAGGGCACATGCCCAGGCTGCGAGCTGGATTCCCAATGGGGGTCTGCAGAAGGCAGCCAATCAGTGATTCTCATCGTTGTTTCTAACTCTCTCTCCCTCTCCCTCTCATATTTTAAAAATAAAAAAGGTGTGTAGACTTAAAAAAAAACAAAAACAGATTAGTACATGCTCATGATATAAAATAAAAAAGGATATGTAGTCACACGGTTCATTTTTCTGAATCGCCAGCATTGTTGTTCCTGTGCTCCCTCCCAAGAGTCTCTGCACTTCCTCACATGCACATCAACATACTATTCTGTGTCTATGTCCCTCACTGTGGGGTTAAAGTTAGGGTTAGGTTAGTGATAAGGTGGTAGCTACAATAGGATTAGGTATACATCATGGGTACTGCTCTTCTCCGGGCTCTTTTTCTACGTTAGTCATAGGGGGTATCCTTGGTCTAACTGCCCTTCGTGGCATTGGGTGTGCCACAGTTCAGTACCTGTCCTGTGCTGGTGGACTTAGGGTATGTTTAATCACTTGTTATTGGAGGCATTATTGGAACAAGTCTTATTTATCTGCATGTTTTTGCACCTGTGAAATACTTGTTAGAACTGGAGATTCTAAGAGAATGGTGTGGATATGGACATTTAGTAGGTAGTTCTTGGCCTCCACAGGGTTTGCTCCAGCCAGCCCTGTGGGCAAATGAATGCCTTTGCCACACTCCCCAACACGTGCATTCAGACTTTGAGTTCTGCCAACCCTATAGACAAAACATGGAATTTCAGCTTCATTTTTATTTCTTTATTAGCAGCCCAGTGCACAAATTCATGCACAGGTGAGTTCCCTCGGGTGGCCTGTAGAGATCGAGCCCCAGCTTGCACCCCCAGCCTCGCAGCCCCACCTGGCACTCTGCTTTGGCCTGGCACCCTCCCCTCACCTGCTCCACCATCCCACCTGCTGGGTGATTGGTTGGGCCCAGGCCCCCTCCCAGCTCCCTCAGTATCTGGGAGCCAGGTGGTGGCCCCGTCCCTCACCATTGTCACTGGTCGCTTCTTCAGGGCAATAGCGGGCGATCGGACCCCTTCTTACACATATGATGTGGTGGTCAGCGCATATCATAGCGAGTGGTCAAATTCTAGGTCTTCTGGTTGAAGTCCCAGTCAAACATCCACCCAAGGGGAAATTTGCACATTAGGCTTTTATTAATTACATAGGATATCTCTTAATGTGTTTGTGTATGTTTAAACATCATCTAGTTTTCTGTTTTGTGAACAGCCTGTTCTTTTGCCCTTTTTAAAAATTCAGCTCTAATCTTATTACTGATTTGTGCAGTTTGCTGTGTTTTAAGGAAGTTAGCCCTTTGTGATAGGAGCAGTAAATGTTTTTCCCTGTTTGCCTTTGAAAAAGTCTTTTGAGTTTACAATGCTTCTTTCTTGGGAGATGTTTCTGATCTTCATGTTTTCAGACTCTCAAACCTCCTATTATGGCTTTAGCTTCTGGAGTGTACTGAGAATGGCCTCTCTCCACCCACAGTATAAAACAAAATTATCTCATTGCAGCACTTTGATGAATAGACATGTTTGTGTTTAATGTTTTACTCATCTTGAAATTACGATATGAATTAAGTCTACAACCTTATTTTTCCCAGATGGATAAGCAATAGTATTCATTGAAAAAAATCTGTTTTTCTCCCACTGATTGATTTAAAATGTCACTTTTATCAGACACTTCAGTTTCTTATATATTTGAATATATTTCTTCACCTCCTATTCTGTTGATTTGTCTTTGTAGATGTGTACCAGTACCAAACATTTCAGTTATGGTTTTCAACATTTTGAATATCTATAAGGCTAGTCTTCCCCTATTTTTCTTTATCAGAGTTTTCTTGGCTATTTTGCATTTAAAAAATATATGTTAACTGTAGAATCAGGCTATCAGGTACCTCAGAACCCTGTTGATACTCTTATTAGGACAGCAGATTATTCAAGAAGACCCAATGTCTCTGTGAGGAAATTTCTGCCCGAGAACGTGGCGCCCACCACCTCTTCATACCTCTTCGCTGTCCCCCTTTTCTCTCTCAGAACAGTGATTTGTAAATTATCTCCATAAAGCTTTCTCTTAGTGTTAAATTTAATCCAAGGTACTTCAATTTTTGTTGTTGTTACAATGTGGTTATTCCTTTCTGTCCTGAAAATTGTGTTTAATTATACAATATATGTAAAGCCTGTTGATATCTGTATAAGTTTTTCTCTCTACCTAATGAAATTCCTTCTTTTCCATGGCAGTTTTCTAGTTGGTGTTCTTGGATTTTCAAAGTTAATTATTGTTATCTGCAAATGATGGTCTTGCTTCCCCTTTTCTGATTTTTACCCCTCATTTCTTCTCTGTGTTGATGTCAGTAATGGTGGAGTGTGCTTTGGAGTGACCCATCTTATTAAATGGTAAACAATCACATCTCTTTCCAATTTTATTAAGAATTTATACAAAGAGTGGAAATGGAATTTTATCAGATGCCTTCTCAGTATCTTAGATACTGGGTCTCATAATAGGTTTGGTTTTTGTGGGGGTGGTTTTTTACTACCAGTCTATTAATATGATGTAGTAATAAATCTTCTAATACTATATGTTAAATTATCCTCTTTTTAATAATTTTACTTGGTTGTGGCTTATTACTCTTTTAGTTGTTGCTGGATTGTATTTGTTGATATTTTAGTGGGGACATTTTTATTGGTACCCATAAGTGGAAATGTTTCTATAGGCAGGGTGTGTGTGTGGATTTGTTTGGAGATTGGGGGTTCCTTTTCAGAAAAAAAGGTTTAGAAAGGATTCCCCGCTGCTTGGATCAATTTAAATAACATTGGAACTGTCTATTTCTTTATGGTTTGTAAAAACACCAGATTCTGATGGTTTTGTAGGAGTTGATTATATTTTAGATGACACAGAGAATTCAAAATTCCTTTTCTTACCTAAACATAGGCTAATTGACTTGCCAAAACTTTTTTAGTTTAATAAAATTTACTCCAATTCAGGAGGTTAAACCCACCTACATAACATACATATGTCCATATGTGTATCCATCCATGTTGTGCACATGTGTGTATTATACATAAGTGTGTGTATGTGTTATACGCATGCATGTGTTTTCGTGTGTGTTGTGTTATACATGTGTGTATATGTGCCCGTGCATGTGTGTATTATACGTGTGTGTGTGTGTGTGTGTGTGTGTGTGTGAGAATACAAATGCATGTGTCACTAAATGTATTTTTGTACCCACTTATGAGCTCTATCCTGGGTGTTAGACATTGCAAGGTAAGGCTGCATCATGAATTTGCCTGTGTGGGTCTGCACATGTAATATGCGTTGGCATCCCTTAGCCCAGTCGGCAGCTTTCCTGGAGCAGTTCTGGCTATCCTCACCAGGAGTGGAGGCTTGGGTAGGACTGTTAACCCCACGAACAGATAAGGCTGGGCAGGCAGCTTAAGAAGAGGGACGAGCTGAGGATAGTGGAGCAGTGGCAGCTGATTAGGTTGTTGATGGCACATCTCCCATGTGCTGGGCCTCAAGGTGAATGAGACATAGTCTCTGTCCTTCAAATTTACCATCTCGAGGGAGAAATGTACCCACAGAGATATAAACAGCAATGCCAGAAGTGCAGTACTGGAGGTCAGTACCAGGTGATGTGGTAGTTAGGTGGAACTGACTGAAATTACAGGGACTTGAAAGATGAGTGACTTACCAGGTTCTCAGAGGACATGCTGGAGGCCAGCAGAAAGAGAGGGATTTTTCCTGTGCAGGAATAGCTTGGGTCACCCCTGGTGGGTGATGCCTCATAGAGTGGGGCTGTGCACTCAAACTGAGGGACTTGGGGTTTTCCTTGAGGAGACCCCTGTGTCCCCAACTCCAGTCCTACAGCAACTTGCTCAGTTCTGTCAGCAGGGAGAATAGAGAGGGACTGCGTGGTTATCCCAGTGACATGGAGCCTATGTGGAGCGTGGGCTCGCCTCTTCCTATCCCCCAGCATGTCACGGGGGCTCCGACCTGACATTTGTAAGAGGTAAGTTAGAGGATCCTGAGCCCAGGTGATTTGCTCTTTGGTCTTTATGTTGTATTTTCTTTTTTTCTTTTTTTTCTTTTTTTAAAATATATATATTTTATTGATTTTATACAGAGAGGAAGGGAGAGAGATAGAGAGTTAGAAACAACGATGAGAGAGAGTCATTGATCAGCTGCCTCTTGCACACCCCCTACTGGGAATATGCCCGCAACCAAGGTACATGCCCTTGACCGGAATCGAACCTGGGACCCTTCAGTCCCCAAGCCGACGCTCTATCCATTGAGCCAAACCGGTCTCGGCTTTATGTTATATTTTCTATCTGAGACCATCTTGCAGCTCACTTCTCATTCTGCTGAGATGCTCACTGTGCTGTGTCTCTTTGTGCTTCTTTGTTACAACAGATGCAGGTTTTATTCCTTCAAATAAGAATTCTCATTTTAGGAGAGTAAGCACTTCTTGGGTACACAGTTAGAAAATCTGGTGATTAAGCCTAAAGAAACAGTGTCCTTTGAAACAATACACACACCCTTGCATATAGTGTTTTTTAATCATAGAAATGACATGCCTATTGAAAAATATGCAGACATTACAGAAGTTCATAAATAAGGTAAAAGTAAAAGCCCTTGACCATTCCCCATCTTTTACTGTGGCTACCTGTGAAGATGCCAGGTCCAGCCCTAACCAGTTTGGCTCAGTGGATAGAGATCAGCCTGTGGACTGAAGGGTCCAGGTTCAATTCTGGTCAAGGGCAGGTACCTTGATTACAGGTACATCTCCAGGGAGGGTGGGCAGGAGGCAGCTGATGGATGTTTCTCTCTCATCGATGTTTATAACTCTCCCTCTCTGTAAAAAATCAATAAAATACTTTTTTTTTTTTTTTAAGATGTCCTGTTCAGCCTTCCAGACTCGTATGTAAGCAGTGGAAATGTGTGGGTGGGTTCTGGGAAATGGAATCATATTTCCAAATGTGTGAGTGGGTTCTGGGAAATGGAATCATATTTCCAATCATATAGACATGGAAACATTTTTTCTTGACTAAACTGTAGCCCTGAATTTTATTCCATGATAGTATATGCAGTGTTCTGTGTTCTTTTTAAGGGTTGCGCAATTTTCAATTATGGTTGCACCATTGTTTAGTTTACCAGTTTATTACTGAGTTTGTCCTGATATTTGGCTCTGTATATTTGAGTGAGAATATCTATAGGAGAGCCCTGGCTGGTTGCTCAGTGGTTAGCGCATTGGACCATGGACTGAAGTGTCATGGGTTTGATTCTGGTCAAGGGCACATACCTCAGTTGCAAGCTCAATTCCCAACCCCAGTCGGGACGCATGCAGGAGACAACCAATCAATGTGTGTCTCTGGTATCGATTTTTCTCTCTATCTCTCCCCATCCCTTCCACTCTCTAAAAATCAATGGGAAAACTATCCTTGGGTGAAGATTAACAAAACAAAAGAAAATCTGTAGGAGAAAGTTCTAAAAGTAGAATTGCTGAGGCAAATGTATTTTATACACTTTAAATTTTGAGGTGTTTTTCAAACGAACCCAGAAGGTCACGTGAACTGTGGTCCCAGCAGTGTGTGTGGACATGGCTATGTTCCTGCTGTTTTACTTCTTTAGCTATTAGAGGGCTTGAGTGCCCTTTGTATTTTCTCACTGGATCCATAAAAGCAATATGAGATAAATGGTTGTTTTTTTCAGTTTGGTTCTAGAATGTCTTTCTATTCACTGAGCAAATCAAATTTGTCATTCTTTCCTTTGTGCTAATCTTAGGAAGACTTTATTTACCCCAAGATTATAGGAATATCCCCCTTAGTTTTGTTCTAGTCTTCAGTCCACTGGAATTTAGAGCTGATTGCCCCACCTCATTTGAGAATGGCCCATGCTCTTCTCATAGGTTTGAAATGCCGCCAAATAACTTATTCACTGGGATTTTATGCAAACATGGACTCTGAGATCCACCTTTTTAGTAAATATCAGAATTTGATAAAATATTTACCAAGACTAAAAATGGTTTCTGTAGCCCTAAGTTTACAAAGAAATATGACTAAAGACTGAGAATGTAAAATTGAAGGAATTTTTTAGCTTTATTTAAATGGTGTCAGTTTCTGAGCACTAAGAGCCCAAGACTCATTTTATTTGCTTTGTGACAGTTCTTATTTTATTTTACTTTTTACTTTTTTGTTAATCTCCACCTGAGGTTATTTTTTTTTCCATTGATTTTTTTTTTTTTTTTAGAGTGGAAAAGAGAGGGCAAGACAGGCACACAGAGAGAAACATCCATGTGAGAGAGACACATCAATTGGTTGCCTCCTACATGCGTCCCAACCAGGACCCCAGGACCAGGGATCCAACTTGCAACCCAGGCATTGCCCTTGATCGCAATCCAATCTAAGATTCTTCAGGCCAACGCTCTATCCACTGAACCAAACTGGCTAGGGCTACTTTGTGACAGTTCTGAAGCCCTCCTAGAAGAACCGTGAAACAAGAAATTAACTGTAATAAAGTTCGTGTGCAGGAAGTAGCCTTATGCTGCACCCTGTTTAAAGTCTTTGTTGTTTAAAGTCATATAATCCTCTACATGCTTTTTCTCACCTGTCGCACCACAGCCTAAATGTGATGGCCAAGTTTTACTGACACAAGTGTGGAGGCGTTTGAATCTGATAGAATGTGACTACTTCGGGTTGGAGTTTCAAAACATCCCATCCTACTGGGTAGGTGCTTCTCATTCGTTTGGAAATAGCTGTGGGTGTGTTGTAGGACCCTCCCCACATCCACGGGTCACCGGGAGCCTTTGAGTTATGACTATAGTTATTTTCTTGTTAGTAGCATACTTACTAAATAGAGAAGTTATTTCATAGATTTGCTCTCTTCTTAAATCCTCTTTAGATTTGGCTTGAACCTATGAAACCCATCAGTAGGCAAGTACGAAGTAAGTCCCATTTTTTTTAATTCCTTAAAATTCTGTTCACTCAAAGTGCTTTGTTTTTGTTCTTGACTGTTCAAATCTGAGGCATGATGAGATGTTCCCTGTCACCATTCTGGATAGCCATGAGGGTGCTCCAGCAGCAGTGGACCTGGAGGTCAAGGTGCTGTTTAATGCGGGGGCGGGGGGCAATCCTTCACTTTGGTTCTAGGTTACTTGCCTCGAATTTGGAAGCAATATGCAAAAATAGGTATGCAGTTTCTCTTTAAGTTATGACATGACACTGAGGTTCTTCCTTTAATTGACATTTTAATAAAATAGTTAATGCCATTCTGTAAGTATAAGCATCATTTTAATTGTAAGCATTATTTTTGTTGGTCTCTTAATTAATTTTTTTTAACTTCCTTAGTACTAAACTGAGGAAGAAAGGACATGAGGAGTAACTTTGTTATTCACTGATGAGCTAAGGCCATTTTGGTTGCCATAACATTTTAACAAACAGTTCCTCTTTTTTTGGTGAAAATTATATGGTTATGTTATTATAACATTTCAATAAAGCTGAGTGCTTAGATGAGCTAAACAATAATCAGGTTGTTCCAATTCAGTATAGTGAGTGATGACAACATTTTTCTTACAGTCAAGTATATAAGAAATTCAAAAGTAATTTTTATTATTACTCTTAATTGTGTAAATATCTTAACTTTTTAACATAAAAAATATATTTAAAAAATTTTAATGTGCAATTTCTTCAAGTTTCTTGCATAATATCCATTTAACACAAAAGTTTTAAAATTTTTCTTTACTGTATATGAATGGTACTTAGGATTCATGATTTCATGTATAGGAAATTTCTTAATATCATCTCATTTGGAAAGATTTGCTTTAACAGTCCATTTGAATGTACTAGCTCAACTATATCATAAAACATAGAAAGATAGTAACTACAATACAGAGAGATGGCCTTATGTGTGACATTTAAATTTTTTTTTTTTTAATAGGGCCAAAGAATGCAATGCTTCGCCTAGCAGTAAAATTTTTTCCACCCGATCCGGGTCAGTTGCAGGAGGAATACACACGGTAAAGAGCCTGTTCTGAACTGAGGCCACTGTCAGCAAGGCCTTGAATTCACTTGTGTTTTCCACAGTGCCTGGCTTATCAGATGTTCAGGGCATATTTATTCAAAGAATGAATGAGTCCAGTATACACATAAAAACTGTGATACGTATGTAATAGTGAAAAGAAGCATTCTGGCAGTTAACCCTTGCACAAACACAAATGGGCATAAATTTATACATATGCATAAAGTTCTTAGGAATTTTGCCCATATATTTACTACTACTTCTTTAACAATAAAATACACTTAATTAGGAGAAGTACCTAGTATGTGAGACCTCATGAATAGGCAGGACAGACACTTCTGGTGACTTCTTTTCTGCAACTCCTGAATTCATGCTCGATTCTTTAAAGAAATAATTGAAAGAAAACATTAAAAGTTGTTTTTTTCTGAGCAAAGGATTATAGAAGGTTGTTCCTTATGTTTTATGTACCAATTTTATAATGAGAATAAAGAAACAACCTAAAACAACTCACAGCCCAAGGTCAGGTGTGAGCTGAATAGGACAACTGTTTAGCCCTCAGACAAAACATAGACTTGTCCTAGATGTCTTAGGAACCTCTCTGTGCAGTTTTCACAGGTAATTTACCATCAGAAAAGTAGACTGTCCGTGTGAGGAAATGTCCAAGATCACATTTGTTTACCTCTCGCTATATAGGTGAGGAAATGACCCCAAGGATGGAAAAGAGTTTTTATGGTACAGAATGTATCCCAATGACATATTAAATACCTGACACCAAAAAAAGATCCCTTTTAAGGTAATAGCTTCTAAATATATTTAGACCTTGAAAGTGATGAATAACAGAAAGTGCTACCTAATTCAGCATGATGGGCCCAAGCCATGTTTATGCAGAAGGTCCTTGGTTTATTCATTTTTTAAAAAAGTACTCACTTGGGACAAGAGAAGAAAAACATTGAAATGAAGCCATGTAGAGTAAAAGTAGCCCCTCCTTGCACCACATTCTGCCCCGAAGCTCTGACCCCAGCATGTTCCAGCAATACACAGCCACCTAGGGCAGCGGCAGTCTGTGCATATGAAACTCAGGGGGGATATAATTACCTGCACATCCATAGCCTGTGTGGACATCTTTCCCAATTAGTATATACCGTATATATGGCTGCTATCTAATTTATGTAACCATTCTTATATATTAGTTCATATTTAGCTTATTTCCAATTTTTCTCTCTTATAATGCTACAAATAAACATCCTTCTCCACATATCTTTGTGAACTCTGGAAATATTTCTCTTGGAATTGTTGGGTTAAGGGGTATGCACATTCCCCCCCCCCTTTTTATTGAATATATTGGGTGACACAAACTTAATGAAATCATATAGGTTTCAGGTACATGATTATACAACAAATCATCTATATACTGTATTATGTGTTCATCACCCCCAATCAAAACTCCTTCCATCACCATTTATCCCCCCTATGCCCTCCTCCACCTCCCCCCCACCCCAGGGGGTACACACATGTAAATTTTAAGTAAATGCAATACATTTTAAGATATCACAGTAAAATGTGAATTCCAATGAGGGGAGTGTTTGTCTTGTTCACCATCATATTTCCAGATCCAAGAAATCTGGAATACAATCTGTGCTCAGTAATTATCCTATATAATAAAAGGGAAATATGCAAATCGACAGAATGGCAGAATGATTGGTCATTATGATGCACACTGACCACCACGGGGCAGATGCTCAGTGTAATAGCTGCTCCCTGGTGGTCAGTGCACTCCCACAGGGGGAGCACCGTTCAGCCAGAAGCCTTGAGCCAAGCTCAGGGCTGGCTAGTGCAGCGATGTGGCAGGAGCCTCTCCCACCTCCACCATAGCACTAAGGATGTCTGACTGGTGGCTGTCAGTTGGACATCCCTTAGGGCTCCTGGACTGTTAGAGGGTGCAGACCAGGCTGAGGGACCCACCTGAGTGCACAAATGTTGTGCACTGGGCCTCTAATTGATGGAATGAATAAATACATAAATATTTCCAAATCGCTTTTTCTGGTTATATTCTCACCAGTGGTATTAGGAGTCCCTGTTCTTCAAATTCCAGGCAAGAAATATCAATCTGCTTACAAGTTTCATAGCCACATTTTAAGTTGTATCTTAATTAGATATTTCTCCTTTTTCACTCAAAATCATGGGTACTGTTGGTGTGTAACAGAAGTAAGAGAAATTTGTGAGCTCCTTGAAGTGTACAGTGCTATGGGGTATGAAGGGTCACTCGTGACTTTGCTCTGATGGATCGGTGGCTGTGTTCTCCTGCGATGGAGACGTGGGGAGTGTGTTCTAGAACCTTTGGAGCTGATCTCTCTGATGTTTTGAATTCCCTTGTAGATACTTGTTTGCCTTGCAACTTAAGAGAGACCTGTTGGAAGAACGGCTGACCTGCACAGACACCACAGCGGCCCTCCTCACGTCCCATCTTCTACAGTGTTAGTATCTGCCAGTGTGGCAGGCAGCAGGTGTCCTAGGGCTCCTGAATTTGACAAAGAACAGGCCTTTCAGTTTACACATTTTGTAATAAACTGAAGACTAACTTCTACAAAGTGGAATTCCATAAGGCAATCTGCCCACTGCTAAGAAACAAAGGCTCAAGGCCAAAGTCGGTCCCACACACATTCTTTCAGATTGTCCCTCATTTGTGCCTTCACGCATTTTACCAAAAACCTCTTCAGTCTAAAAGCCAGACAGTAACCCTGACATGGCACCCCCAGAATCAGGTCTCCTTGAGGAGAATGTCACAGCTCCCCTGGTGATGGGTTAGGCATTAAACCCTGAAGGAAAAAGAAAATATTTCCTCAGTATCTCGCACAAGAGAAGGTTCAGCAGTATGTGAAGAACTGTAGTTACTTCAAAAACAAACTAGGAGAAATGTAAGAAGAGGTTCTGGCAAGCAGGTGTGGTCTTTGCCAGGGCTTTTCCAAGCCCAGCTAGTGGGACAGAAGGAAGGAAATACCCTTGTTGCTTTTGGACTAGAGGTGGAGGCACATCTTCTGAAAGCTGGAAAGTAAGAAGCATGCTGTAGAAAATTTCAGAAATTTTACTAATACGTATGTGGGTTAATTTATCATTTACTTGGTTCTTTCCCTGGCACACCTTCAAATAGCATTTTTTCTTAATTCTCCCCTGGGGGTATGTTTTTATTGATTTTTAGAGCGAAAAGAAGGGAAAGAGAAAAACATCGCTGTGAGAGAGAAACATCGGTTGCCTCCTGTATGCATCCGGACCCGAGATTGTGCCCACCGGGAATTGAACCCTTTCTGTGTATGGTACAACACTCCAACCAACTGAGCCACCCAGCCAGGGCCAAATAGCAAATTTTATCTATGGTTTTTCTCCTACGGGATAGTACTTGTTGATTCTCATTAACATACGTTTTCAAAGTGACTTAGTTGTTTTTTATTTGACCTGAAGTCTTCTCACGTAGACAGATGGCTTTTCACTGTAAACTCATTTGGAGGGCTCTGTGTACAGCTTAGAGATGTCATAATAACTTGTCCAACTTAGAAGTGTGCTGCTGAGGTTGAAAGCCACTGAATTGATTTGACAGCCACATTCAGTGCATAATTCTGAACTGGGCTTGTAAAAGACACAGTTGGGTAGTTGGTAAAATATGAATAGGGGCTGAGGCTCAGTGTCACAGCAGGTCCTGGTCCCATCTTGCTGTGGGTGAGGTGCTGTGGTTGTGAGTGAGAATACCTAGTTTATAGAAAACCCATTCTAAAATGTGATTCTATGCATGAGACTTAACTGTGGATTTAAAATGGTCTCAAGACAAAACAAGAAATATATTGCTTAACATTATTGGGCTTTACTACTTTTAAAACATTTGTGTGGCCTGGAATTACTGAAATTAGAAACATTGTTCCTAAAGAATTTGAGAGGCCTGAAGGAAAAAAAACGATTTAAAATACATTATCTTGAAACAAGTAAAATACCTTATCCTGGTCATAGTAGTCTTGAAACAACTTTGGGATAGATAATGTGTGATGTAAAACAACAAACATATCAAGCTTGCAAGCCCAGCATTTGCCTCCCTGGAGTCACTCACCTGTGTCTTAATTCTTCAAAACACAGAAGAAATTATCTTCACCTGTTTTCATATTTTGCCTTCATAGCATAAAATATTTGGAATACAAATACAAACTCTTGTTTATATTACTCTTTTTTTTTTAACTTATCTTTACTGTTGAAAGTATTACAGATAATTCCTTTATTCTCCATTTACCCCTGCCCCTGCTCCCCCCATGCTACATATTTAGGATAATATTTTCTACTTTTAGAGAAGGCATTGTACACCCAAATGCATAAACTAAAAGTAGAAAAAATTTATCCTAAATCTGTAGTAAAATAACATGAGTTTATATTTTTCTTTTTTTAATGTGTTTTATTTATTTCATACAGGAAGGGAGAGGAAGAGAGAAATAGAAACATGAATGATGAGAGAGAATCATCAGTCAGCTGCCACACATGCTCCCTACTGGGACTCAAACACACAATCCAGGCATAAGCCCTGACCTGGAATCAAACCAGGACCTCCTGGTTCATGGATCAGCACTCAACCTCTGAGCCACACTGACTGAGCAAGTTTATATTTTTCTTTATTTAAAAATTAAAATTACTGACTATTATTATCTCATCTTAGCGGAAATAGGAGATTATGATGAAACCCTGGATCGCGAGCACCTCAAAGTCAACAAGTACCTGCCCCATCAGGAGTGTTCTCTAGAGAAGATACTAGAATTTCATCGGAAGCACATGTAAGTCAGTGAGAATCAGCCAGTGGACTGCTGTCACTACAGTTGGTCATGGCTAGTGCATCAAGAAGCCTGCATTAAGGCTTGGACTAAAGCCACAGCTGACCACGGCACTCTGGGGACATGGCCTTCTGCTTTAGAAAAGGCTGGAAGAGATATCAGGGCCAGGGAGGAGTGAGGACAGGAGCCCTGGGTGGCCAACGTGGGCTTTCTTATCCATTGCAGGTAGAGACATCCCTACAGAGAGCTCGGCCCAATGCTGAGGTGCTGGGTTCTCCACACTGGCCCCTGGCGAGTTTTCTGCACTGTAGTAAAGGATGCCTGGAGGGAACATACTGGAGCAGTAGGGACTGAAGAGTTATGTGGAATGAGCAGGAGAAGGCAGGGCCAGGGCAATCACTGTAGATGAGGTGAAGATGACCGTGACACAAACCTCCTGTGTGATCACTTCTGTGAGGTGCTAGGCTCTCAGAACCCGATTGTTTTTAGTGCTGTGATCCTGCTGTCTTTTATCACAGGGGCCAGACGCCGGCCGAGTCAGATTTCCAGGTGCTCGAGGTCGCACGGAAGTTGGAAATGTATGGCATCAGGTTTCACAAGGCTTCTGACAGGGAAGGAGCCAAGATTAACCTGGCTGTGTCCCACATGGGCGTCCTCGTGTTCCAGGTAGGGTTAGGAACTTCTCTGTGATGGGGAGGAGGGTTTACATACATTAGTAAATCTTTCCTCCGATGAATAAGGTCTTGGACTTGGAGGAGAGCTTTGCTTGTCATCTGATCTGGCCTCTCAACCAGTAGAGAAATTGTCATCTAGTCTTTGTCCTCACTGTCACAGAACCCATTGCCCCTCAGGGCATCCAATCACGTTCCCACTGTTCCTTCTAATATTGAAGGAAAGTTCGCCCCTTAGAACCTTGTACTGAGACTCTGGCCCTTCCCTGGAGCAGTCTCCATAGCTCCATTCGGTCCTCCAGGTGTGGGTCTCTGAGTGGATGCAGTCATCGTTTAGATTAATGAGGTAAGAACACACTAGAAAATACCAGAGGTGCCGCATGGAGTAATAGTAGGGCCTTATGGCATTTTTTTATTATTTGTGTTTGGATAGTTTCATAAATGACTACTGAGTTTTATTTGTAGTTAAGTATATGTGCCCTAGGGTCTGTGGTGTCATGGGTCTGACAACTGTATACGTAGGCCTTCGAGTGTTGGAAACTGTGGGTGGGTTCCCCAATCCTGCCCACCATTGGCTCTGATCCCCTATCAGGAGTTCTCGTCACTGGGCCTTACAGCTGTGCACCTCTGGTCCAGTACAGTGACTCCAAGGGCACATGGTGGCAGTTGGCACTTGTTTCTGGAACCTGACTTGCAGCTCTTTCCTCTGTAGGCCTTTTAGCCTGTGATCACCTGCAGTGGCTGGTTTGTTCAGGCTCCCTGCTCAGGCTTGCTTTCTTTTTCTTTACCTAGCCATCAAATTTCAGTGTTCTGGGGGGGGAAAAATTTTTTCCAGTGTTTTGTCAGAAGAAAAAAAAACTAATTTTGAATTTAGAATGTTAATTGTGTTATATCACACATCAGATGTGATAGGAACAATAAAATTCAAGACAAAGACTTTAGCAGCCATGCCCCTTTGAGTAGGTAATTCCAGGCCCCAACCTGCTCACTCTGGTCGTCCCTACACCACACATTCTAATCGCATGTCCATCCAAATCCAGCTGTTGTCACTTTTCACCATTTATTACCAGAGGAAGTTGGAAAAGCAGACAGTAGAGACTTCTAGATTGAATTTACTTCTGTTCCTGCAAACCACACAGAATGAGAGTGAAGGAATTTTTTTTCTTTTTAAATTTAAATCAGTGAAAACAAGGGAACCCAGAAGATGAGGTGTATCAGCAAAATTTTGGAAGTTGGGAAATGATCAGAAGGGTGGAAAAGACTGGAATTCGATGGCCTGCAGAGGGAAAGCTGTGAGCAGACCACTCTGTCCAGGAGTGGACAAGGGCACCCCTTGACAGCCAGGAGGAGCCTGGGGCTGGAAACGGAAACTTAGTTTCATCCGTTCATAGTCTGTGAGAAGCCTCATATCCAAGCCAGAGCAGCCTGTTCTTCTCCAGGCAGCTCAGAGGTAGAGATACCAAGTGTCAGGTGGGGGAGCCTGTGCTCTAAGTGCATCGGGCTGCAGGCCTTCCATCTCAGCCCTTTTGCAGTGTGGCCGGCTGCAGGACACACTGCTCTCTGGAAAGTCTGACCAGCCTTGCAGGAACCTCACAGATGTTGAACCTGGGATACTCCACAAATGTGGCCTGCACCCACATTTTAGAGTCTCCTCTTACAAAAACTTTTTTTTTTTTGTAACACTTTCAAACTGGCTGAAAAGCTGTAAGAATTAGAATTGCTCAGATTCCATGTACCCTTTACCCATATCCAGCCGTTATAGGCATGTTCCTCCCGTCTTACACACAAACGTTGCACACGTTCCCATGCGCACAGACAATTATTTCCGAAGCATTTGATAGTTATCATGGATCTTTACCCTAAGAAATGTGGTGTGTATTTTCTAATAGAATTTTCCCTTACATAATCACAATGCAATTACCATGGAAGCCTCAAACACATCTTAATACATCATTTATTTCCCAGGCTTGTCAACTGGCCAGGAGTGTGCTCAGAGCTTCATTTCCTCCAGAACAGGATCTGGCCTAAGACCATACAGAGCATGTAGTTGTAGTCCCCTTGATTTTTATTTATTTTATATAGGAAAATATATATTTATATCCCTAAATGGCAATACAGAATTTATAGCAAAACCATGTGTGGAAATACTATCAATTATATTCCAGACATAATCAGTGGAACAACAGTATCACATAAACATGTGATATTGCCTGGCCAGCATGGCTTAGTGGTTGAATTTCAACCTATGAACCAGGAGGTCACTGTTAAATTCCCGATCAGGGCACATGCCTGGGTTGTGGGCTCGATCCCCAGTGTGGGGTATACAGGAGGCAGCAGATCAAATATTCACTCTCATCATTGCTGTTTCTATCTCTCTGTCTCTCTTCCTTTCAGAAATAAATAAAAATATATTTTGTAAAAAGTTATGTATATTCTCTCTCTCTCTCTCTCTCTCTCTCTCTCTCTCTCTCTCTCTCTCTCACACACACACACACACACACACACACACACACACACACACACACAGTATTTCCCAGCCATTGTGGCTCAGTGGATTGATCATCAACCCATGCACCAAGAGGTCACCAGTTGATTCCAGTCAGAGTACATGCCCGAATTGCAGACTCCATCCCTAGTTTGGGCTGTGCAGGAGGCAACCAATCAGTGTTCCTCTCAACATCATTTCTACCTCTGTCTCCCTCTCCTTTTTCCTCTTTCTAAAAATCAATAAAAACATATTTTTTTATTTTTTTAATATATTTTCTTGATTTTTAACAGAGAGGAAGGGAGATAGAGGGATAGAGAGCTAGAGAGCTAGAAACATCGATGAGAGAGAATCATCTATCAGCTGCCTCCTGCACACCCCCTACTGGGTATGTGCCCGCAACCCAGATACATGCCCTTGACTGGAATCGAACCCGGGACCCTTGAGTTCGCAGGCCAATGCTCTATCCATTGAGCCAAACCTGTTTCGGCAAAATGTTTTTTTTTTTAATGTGGTATGTCAAAAAATAAAAGTTCCATATTAAAAGTGACTATAGGTACCCAAACAAATTATTAAAAAATGAAATAGTAAAATGCACATATGTAACTATTATGTTAAGATGTAAAATGCTTAAGTCACTGCTTTTTAAATCTAGTCATTAAACTACTGCTACGGCTGGTGACAAAGTCGTATACTGTTATGCAACCTCTATATTGACATGTCACATGTTTTTTGTTTATGTGTGTGTGTGTTTAAGAATATGTTTTTATTGATTTTTAGAGAGAGGGAAAAGGAAAGGGAGAAAGAGAGGTAGAAATGTTGCGAGAGAAACATGGATCAGCTGCCTCCTGCAAACCCCCTACTGGGGATTGAGCCTGAAATCTAGGCATGTGTCCTGACTAGAAGCAAACCACCATCCATCAATGAATAGCATAATGCCCAATCAATTGAGCCACACCGACCAGGGCAGTCCCATTTTATTTTTAAAAGACTGTTCCTCATATTTGGTTTGTTAGCTGTTTTTCTGTGATCAAATTCAGATGACATGTTCCCAGCTCAACCACTATTCATGTTATATCTTTCTCAGGGGCCACACCTGAGACACCGTCTAGTCTTGCCGATGTGTGAGCCCTGCTCCCAGTGCTTTTTGGCTTTCCATTGTGTATTTACTAGTTTTTCTCTATTAAGCAATCCGCCATGAGACATTTGGAACCATCGGGGTGTCCTGTCCCTTGTCGATTTCCCCAGACTAGCATACAGGGTGATGACAAACATATTCACACACTCAAAACTCCAGCCCTCCTCAGTCTCCCTTCCAAACATAGATGGATAATCCACGTGGCCTCTCTCTTGAAGAACTGGAACCAAATTGTTGGGACAAAGAAACTCAGAAAAAACAGAAGCAGTGCCAGTGATAGAAGAAAAAAAAACCTGCACTGTCCTTCATCACCTGTCAGATCAGCAAAACAGAAGGCTTCACATTGTGTCACCTCATGAGGACCCGGGTCACTCCTTTATTACACGTGTAAAACTCCCATCTTTTAATTTTTTGTTCTGGCCTTGTTTGCATTAGTGAAGTATTGGAATGTGGGCAACTGTACAAAGATGTGGAAGCTCTCTGTCCTGACAGAGGAGACAGATTCGAGATGGATCATTACATGGAGAAAAGACTCAAAACTGCAGGTTGCTAGTGGAGAAAAAGGAAATTATCCACACACTCTATTTATTCCACACAGAATAAGCAGGTGGCACTGATCGCCTCTAGCGAGTGAGTTGTGGCAGGTGGCAGGCTTTGGAAAGGGATGAGAGGCTGACTTCATGGACTCATTTTCAGTGCCTTTGGGATTTGAACCTTGTTAAGTACTTACTGTATTACATTTTCCAGAAAGCCTCGCAGAAGTCAGAGAAACCTTGTATCTGAAACAGAAGTGGAATGCAGGCACAGAGAGGAGGGCGGCCTGCAGATTTCCACATGTGAGAGTAGAAGTGACAGCATTAGCAGAGCCAGACAGTTGGAAAAACAAAGTTGAGGGAGTCTCCACACAGCAGAATAAAAGCTAAAGGATGACAGATAGGAGAGGTGAAGGAGATGCCAGCAGGATCCCAGGTCCAGCACCCAGGAATCCTAGAGGCCGAGGAAGTCGTGGCTACCAGAGAAAACATGCAGAACCTGAGGCAGGAACTTCCAGACGGAAAGTGCTTTTGCCGCTTTTTCATTTCAGGAGGAGGGGACTGGGAAGGCAAGCAAGCAGCTGGAACAGTTCTCTGCTGCTGCTGCTGCTGCTGCTGCTGCTGCTTTGTGTTTGGGCTGTTTTGTTGGCTGTGATGGCTTTTTTTTTTTTTTTTTTTTTTTTAGAACATCTTCGAAAATCCTCCAATACTTTACCTGGAGTAGAAATTAGGGTAATTTAGTATTTGGGCCATAGTTGGGGGGCTAGGAAGCTTCCTGTCTCATTTGGATCCAGACATGTATGTCTTGGCCTTGAGGACATCTCATAAGTCAGGAATCTTTTCCATTGTGATATAATTCACATGCCATAAAATTCACCACTTTAAAGTGTACAATCAGTTCTTTTAGTGTAAACAGTTGCACATCCCCACTACCTAATTCCAGAGCATTTATCATCCACACAAGTCATTGGCAGCAGCCCCTGACCACCTCTAATCTGCTTTCTGTCTGCATTTCCTTCTGGACATTTCACAGAAATGGGATCATTCGGTGTTTGGCCTTGCCTCACCGCTCCCCTTGTTCTCACAGTCGGTCCACATTGTGCCATTTATTAGGGCTACCTCCCTTTTATGGCAGAGATTTTTTTTAGTCTCTCTAAAGGGAGAACATACTTTATCTTGCCGTCCCCCATCTCAAGTTTACAGTAAAGAGTAAATGGTCACGATGATCAAGAATAGAAAATGCCATAAAAGTATTAATACATTTAGATTTTTTTTATTTTGAAACAATTTCAAACTTACAGCAAAGTTACAAATGCAGTACAAGACCTCCTTCATCCGACCTGACCCTCACCTATCCAGATTTCAACAATTGCCCCGATCTTGTTCATTGCAAAAGATCCCATCTAAGGTCCACATTGTTCAGTCATTAGGTCTAGCATCTTCAGTGACTAACTTCCTTCCTCTTGACCTTGAGATTTTAGAATATTATAAGCTGGTCATTATAGGCTGTAGAATGACCATAATATGAGCTCGTCCAGTACTTGCTAGTGATAAACTCGAGACTCATCTTCTTGGGCAGGAAATCACAGACGTGAGGATATGCCTGGTACAGTCTGTGATATAGCCCTCCTCTCCCATTGCTGGTGGTGTCAACATCGACTGCTTGGTCAGATGGTGTCCCCAGGCTTCTCTACTGAAAGTTACTATTCATCTTTTGTAATTAATAAGTATTTTATGGAGATACTTTTGAGACCTCATCCCACTACCTCCTAGTTGGATTACTATGATGGATGCTGAATGACAACTCTGGAAATTCCCTTTTTTGTCTCTCCTAGAAGAGTTTTCTCCACATTTGTTTAGTTTCTTTATGTTACTATGGATTTTGGATTTGTATTATAATTGCATTAAGTTCAAATTGTAATGACATGGGTTATAATCTAATATTTTATTATGTTTTTATCATTATTGTGGTTTTTAAAATGTCCCACATTTAGCCCTTCGAGCTGGTTCCTGTGTCCTTGTGACATGTCCCCATTATTTCTAAGCACTTATTTACTTTCTTACGCAACAAACTATTCTAGGTTCATTTTCTACCTTGCCTGCTTCACCCTGGAAGACGTTAAAACCCTGCTCTTCTTAGTAGAGGGTAACTAGAAATCCAGGTCCATGCACTGGTGAGCTCAATGTCAAGAGCTCATGTCATTAGTTTCAGTTCAGCACCCAGGACCCACTCTGATCTCCCTTTCCTTCTGAGAAATGTGGCTCTGAAAAAGCAGCCCTGCCCAACATCCACTGTTATCCCTTCCCCTTTCCTGACCGTCAAGCCTTCTTGCAGGGGTGAGCTTTGAAAATGCTTAATATTGTCCAGCCAGCATGGCTCAGTGGTTGAGCATTGACCTATGAACTGGGAGGTCATGGTTCAATTCCCAGTCAGGGCACATGCCCAGGTTGCGGGCTCGATCCCCAATAGGGGGTGTGCAGGAGGCAGCCAGTCAATGACTCTCTCACATCATTCAGGTTTCTATCAGTCTCCCTCTCCCTTCCTCTCTGAAATCAATAAAAATATATTTTTTAAATGCTTAATATTAACAATAATAGAAAAGAACTTGTTATAATAAAGATTCATCCAAGAAATCAATTTATTTTTCTAAAACAGTTCAATTAGTAGGTAGTTTCGATATTTTAATTCAGAGTCATTCCCAATGTGATTGTTAAAGACCATGTGCATTGCTATGCTGTCTGGCAAGGATGTCATTTACACATTCTCTAGTTCCTGAGTCTGTGTCCATATTGATAAGTGTCTGCTCTTGGGTTTCAGTGCACCACCAAAATCAACACCTTCAACTGGTCCCGGGTCCGGAAACTCAGCTTCAAGAGGAAAAGGTTCCTTATCAAGCTCCACCCAGAAGTTCATGTAAGGATTATATTTTGAGTTGTTAAATTGTCAGAGAATGTATTGCGCTAGAATAGCGAGTTATTAGTTGCTCCATAAATCATTTCAGCATAATGCACACTGGGATTTAAGGACAGCATTCGGGTTGGGGTCTGGCGGGGCTCTCCTTGGTCTGCCCAGCAGTTCTCTGGTGAAAGTGGGACATGGGGTGGGGGAGGGAGGAGCAGATTCTGCAGGGCTGGGTGACCCTGAGAAGGTGCCTGACTAGCCCTGGGGCTGCTGAGACTACTGGATGTTACAGGCTTTTGTGCTCAAAGTAATGGAGTTGAGATGCAAAGTGTGAGCTATGATTGGAGCCCTGTAGCAAAACCGAGTAATGTTCAGAGTTAATTGAGGGGCGTTCCCCACTTTCTCATGTATCTGTGGCTCAGAAATTGACCCTTTTAATAGCTCTAAATGAAGGAGCTTGGTTTTTCAGAAAATAAATATTCCTTCCTATTGAGATTATTAATCAGTAAAGTGATTGTCTATGAATTTATAGAAAGGAGTAAAAATGGAAAAAGTGTATATACAACTGATAGTTGGCAAAAATTCAGTACTTCAAACTATTCACATATGTTCAAATTGTTACGTTTACAATGTACAGAGGAAGTTAGAGGATGAAAGATTAGCTGAGCCACCTGCTGGATGGAAACTTAAGAGGCCGGGAGGGTTTACACAGCGTTGGTGGTGGGGATTCAGAGCCTGGGCTGGTCCAGAGGAAGGGCTGCCTTGAGAATTCACAGGCACTTCATTATCAAGGGCTTTTGTCAAGGTCAAGCCACAGGCTGTCTGTGAGAGGGTGCCTAATTGTTTATTATTCAGAACTCTCTTCCTTGGTTGAAAGGAAATACAAGGAATGCCAAAAACAGACAAAACACAAGCAAAAGACTGCTTGTTTTCTCTGTAGGTTAAAAAAATGTTTCCAACAGTTACTCTGAAAAGACAGGGAAAGAAGAGAATTATGGCTCAAGATAGCACAGCAGCTATTAATTAGAATAGCTTAATATTCAAAGTTCAGAACCTTGTCTATTGCTGCACTTGGTAAAGTTGCCTTTTTCCATCCCCAAGCACTTAAATTCCTAATAGCAAGCATGTCAAACTCAAAGGCTAACACAGGCCAAATAAACAAGGTTTAAGTTTTTGTAAGCCGCAAAAAAAAAGCTTCCATTTTCATAGAAATGTAAGTTTATTTTAATAGAGACATGCTGAATACCACGGACTGAAATAAATGAGTAATCGTTAACATAAAATAATAGGACATTTTAATAAAATTTAATATTTTTTCTTGAACATTAACGTGCCAGATACTGAATAACTGCACAAATAATGCAAATAAATCTATTTTTCGTGTTCTCCGAAAGTGAAATATTTTCTGTTGCACACACCAAACAAGCCAGTCCAAGACTAATGACATGGCAATTGGCTGCTAAAATACTCGCTGCTAGTATTAGAGAAATGGTGTGCCTGCACGTAAGGGAAATGAATGCAACACAATTATAGTAGTCATTAGTAAACGTTGTAGTTTGTTAATAATTATGTATAACAGGATATTGTGAAAATAAAGTTACATAATTTTTATTAAAACGTTTCTTACATACCATTATATTGGCTGGGCTGCAAAAATATTCGTCACGGACTGCACACATCCCTCGAGTTTGACATATTTGCCTAAGGAGTAACTCTAGGAATCAAAGTATTAGAGTCTTTCTGGAATGTAGTTTAATAATATATATCAGAAGGTTAAAACTGCATTCTCTGAGAGCTCAGTATAACATTTCCAGGAATAACTGTGAAAGGTAATGCAATAATTTCTTCATGGTGATGTTTGTGAGCCTGGACATCATCCCACTGAAAATGGTTCAGTAATAACAGACAAGCATGTCTACCGTCACAGGAGGTGCCCTCATCCCTCTGGGAAATCTGACAAGGGGACACTCCAGGATGTCCACAGTGGGGTGATTATGGGGGCTACATGTTCTGATAGTTAAACAGAGCGTGTGTGTGTGTGGTATTTTTCTTCTCTTAAATGTATAGGGAACCAGAAATCTTTATGTACAATTTTCAGAAAAACATTTTCCTAATTTTTAACTTTGAAATAGCCTGTTTTCTGAACTGCTCCCTCATTGAATTAGTTACTTGAACCTTTGTATTTATTTCTAGGGACCTTACCAGGACACACTGGAGTTCTTGTTGGGTAGCAGAGATGAATGTAAAAACTTCTGGAAGATCTGTGTGGAGTATCATACCTTCTTTAGACTCTTTGATCAACCGAAGCCAAAGGCTAAGGCCGTCCTCTTCAGCAGGGGCTCCTCCTTCAGATACAGGTGGGGGCAGCGCATGGCCTGGCAGGACTGGGCTGCTTTGTAGAACAGAGAACAGAATATCCCTGGTTCAGGAAAATGTCGTAAGACGTTTCAGAGAATTACATACAGAAGGTAGCTACTGTCACACTGGAGAAAGCACCCTCCTATATAATAAAAGGCTAATACGCAAATCGACCAAATGGCAGAAGGACCAATCACTATGACACACACTGACCACCAGGGGGCAGATGCCCAATGCAGGCTCGCTGCTCCTTAGCGCTGTCTCTGGGCTCACAGCTGGTGAGCACAGCAGCAGTGGCGGGAGCCTCTCTCACCTCCGATGCAGGCGGACATCCCTCGAGGTCCCAGACTGAGGGCGCGCAGGCCAGGCTGAGGGACTACCCCTACCCCACTCCCCCCCCTAGTGTGTGAATGTCATGCACTGGGCCTCTAATATCAAATAAGATAGTGGAAAAAGTAGATGTATTATAATAAAAACTTCGTTTAGAAAATTGGTTATGCTTATTACACAGCACAACTTTAAAATGTGTATACAGGGTTATGAGGAAGGATGGGCAAGTCTTGCCTTTGTGAAAAATTAATGCCGCAAATTACCACTGATTCTTTTCTTAAATGTCTGAACCTTTGTTCACAGTGGAAGAACTCAGAAACAACTAGTAGATTATGTCAAAGACGGTGTGATGACAAGAACTTCATATGAAAGGTAAGCTCCGTGGTCTTGAGGATATAAAGTGTATGCTTTTAAAATTAATATTTTAAGTATTTAACCTTTATTTGAATAAAAGTCATTTCAGATACATAAGCATGTATTTTGAAACTTGAGTTGTTTATTTGTAATATCAATATACAGTTATTGTATCAGATATGGATATTACTTTTAGTTTCTAGTCTGCATAGCTTAGCTTACATATGTTTTTACATAGTATAATAAGCTTTTAATCTGAACATTCACCTTGTTCCTTCAGTGTGGGAGGACAGTTTTGCCTCTCTGAGACATCTATTTTTTATTTCCTGTTCTTGTTTTCTGTTCTCCTGCCCATTTCTAGTTAGATGCCTTTTGGCATATAATCAGAGTCTTAGCCACATTTCTGTGTGAGCTCTTCCTTGTGGGCAAAGCAAGAATCCAGAGGGCGGCTCACAGCTTGTTCTCTGTTTGCAGAAGACACAGCAGGACGCGGATGTCGGGCCGCGCTCCGAGTACAGAATTGCCAAAGCAGGTAAGTCCTTTTGATTAAAATGGATACCATGCCAATCCCCTGCACGCTTTTGGGAAATAATCTGGCAATGTTGTAACAAGGGTCTCAAAACTAGTTGTATCGTTTACACAGCAATTCCAGCCCTGGGACTCTGTCTGCAGAGGGGAGTCCTAAGTGAAGAGAAGGCTTCATTTGTGGAGACAGGTGTCAGTGTTCCTTGTGTCCCTTTGATGCACTACTCAGGAGCCATTACAAGTCTTCTAGAAGAACAGTGTGACCAGGGACATATTCAAAACATGTCACTAAAACTAGCAGATCACAAAGAAGCCCATGTCACATGACCCTCATGTCAATTAGACGCATGGAGACAAAAGGCTGGGGAGCAAACCTCACCATGTAATCTATGTGTCATCTCCCAGGTGACAGGATTCCGAGGCCAGCTTTTTCAGTTCTCTCGGCAGTCTTTATTTTCAGGGATAGGTGTTGTACACAGATGATCCTGGTCCTTTTGGACACCTGTGGGCATGACAAGTCTTTGGTAAAAAAGTCTGACCCACTGCCCTTCTTTGTGGAAGTTGTGATAGAAATGTGTGGACTTATTAATTTGGGCCCAGTTTGTTTTGCAACTTTCTAATGGTGATTTGTAAAATTATGTTCCTATTTTTCTTTTCTTAATTTTGATCCCCAGAGCATCTCCTTCACTGAGGGCATGAGGACTTCTGCATCCCCATCAACACATGCCTCCTTCTATTCAGTCCCTACCTCCCCAGTTGCCCTTCCTGGCCAGCCCAATATCAAGGACAGCATCATCTCCCTGATGGAGCCCCAGGCTCCCCACACCAAGAGGCCGGCTGCAGAGAGGGGCTGCGAAGCCATGGAAGGACCCGACATGAGACAGGCCCAGCCCCCAGGGCCCGCTGCGCTCCAGCCTTGTCAAGGTGTTGGGGTTTGTCGTGTTGTGAGGAGTTGCAGCCCCAGCAGTCCTAGGGGGCAGAGTCACAGTACCTTAGCCCTGGGTGCAGGGGGTGGCAGCAGTGAGTGCAGAGCTGCTGGTAAAAATGACAACAGCAAGGGAGACTTGACCATGGGTTCATTCCCCTCCTTGGGGGAGCACCCATGTGGTCGGCAGGGCATTGGGGGGAGCCCTGTTTTCACATTGACAAACACCCAGCTGCAGGTGTCTGAGGAGTTCATAGATGATGATCCAGCAGACATCTCTTTCTTTGCTGGAGGCTCTGAGGCATTTTCTTGCCCATATGGAAGTTTGGCCCTTCAAACCCCTTTGTGTGGTCACCCAGGCTCTTCCCAGTTCAGCCTAGACGGGTACTGCACTGAGGCAGCACCCATGAGCGTAGAGCATGGCTTTGAGTTTGGGGGAGAGAGTGGTTTTGGCAGCGTGCACCCCTCAGACACGTCGGAGCTGTTGGAGGTGAAGGCCCAGGCCAGCCTGATGCAGAGCCTGCTGAGCCCCTCCCAGAGCAGCTCCCTCAGCCACATCCCACTGCTTGGCCTATCCGTGCACACACCCAGCTCCACCAACCAGTCCGAGGCCAGCTCTATGGCCAACTTCCCCGCCTGCTCTGTGCGCTCTGAGGCCAGCTCGGCCTTTCAGTTCAACGACATCCTCGACCAGTTAGAGCAGCTCAGTTACCCGCCCACGACGGCTGAGGACTCCAGCAGCACAGACACAGACTCCTGGGGATCCGAGGCTGAGTCCCCCCTGGATGTGAGCCTTTTTTTTGGCAACTCTTTTGCACAGACGAGTGGAGAGAGAGTCATTTTCGATTTGCAGAATAATTTAAAGAATGTGAATCCAGGAGAGCAGGTAAATCAAAGCCCATGTTGACCACTCCAGCCTTCACAGGCTGCTCTGCACCTGCTCATGCAGTGAGTTCAGACTGTTGGCTTGTATCCATAGCTAGGGATTCTTTCTTCTCCCAATTCTCTGGTCCAGTATTCTGTTTTGAATGTCACAGAATTAAAACTTACACTTGGAGGGATGTTTAAAACTATGCAAGTTTAAAATAGATAAGTGTTTGCAGCTAGTCCCCCTGGGAGCTGGTGAATTAGTCTTGCAGCTGTATTTTTTGGCTGTTTTTTTATTCAGCTGAAAGCTGATGCTGTCCACTTTCAATGTCACACCATCTGACTCATGTTGATCTTTAATAGAATGTGTGTAGTCTGCCTTTTGAGGCTGCTTTGAAAGATGGGTCATTGGGATGGAGGCTTTGCCTGGTTTGTCCAGCCACTGCATGAAGTCCTGAGTGAGCCAAATCCTGGTCTCAGTGCCAAAGGCATTGTCCCATTAATGACTTGAGACCCAGAAAGAGTGCTATGGTTAGATAGTTGGCTTGGAGAGGCATTGGTTTAAAATGCAATTGAACTCTTTCTTTCTGTTTAGCTTAATTGGGGGTATAACAGATATTTGGTTACAGAAAAACAGAACCAGACACACCGGTCGGCTTGAGAGTTGTAGTGTAAGCTCGCATCCAACAACTGTTTCCTTGGGACTAATAGAGTGGGTTACTCGCTAAAACAAATAAACATCCCAGGACCCCGTGAACATCCAGGGGCTCCCGCTTTCCTTAGGAGTGTTGTTTCTTGTTGGCCAGGGCTGTGTCAGACACAGTCACAAGCCGTCTCTCATAGCCCCTGCGTGGAGATGGGCTTGTCCCCGGCCGTGGGAAAAGCAGGTGGAGGTGGCCGTACAGTGCCCATCTACACCGCTGTGGAAGGTGGGCAGATGCTCGCGGCCCGCACTGTACTCATCCTCTGTGGATGTCAGGAGGAAACCCCTGCAGTGCAGTCAGGACCTCAGGTGACTGCACTCCAGCCCTGGGCACATACTGTTCAATTTGTCAGGTCCACAGATTAGGCTTTGTTTTCTGTTTATTCTTCCTGCTCTTACCTAGGAGAGCAGTACCATGTTTAAAGGTTTATTTGCTTCCAAGTCCTGTGGTGACATTAAGCCTACGGCCTCTACTCCTGTGTGAGACTGTAGCTCTGCCTGGGTGGGTTTGCTGTGTGACAGCACGTGCTCTCAGGGACTCAGAGTTGCCCTGGGCCTCTTGTGAGGCTCACTCTTTCTCTTCTTATCAGTGCCGGTCCAATACTGGTGGGGTTTTAGCACAGTGTATTGAGAAATTGCCTGGGTGTTGTAGCTGCCTTAAAACTAAACTGCAGTCTAACTCTCATCCAGGTCTCTGGACTGGTGTCTCGGGTGTGCGGCTTCTGCCCATTCCCTTCAGCTCCAGACCCACCTCAAGGCACAGGGTTGATTCCGAGGGGGCTGGCTGATCTCTGAGAAGAGACTGTGCAACTCTGATGAGAAAGGCGATGTCAGAATTGCTCGTTAGAGTAACCTATTCAGGACATTTTTCCTCTTTGTGTCACTCAGAAAGCAAAGCTTGGACTTGTGTGGTGAAGACAATGAGCATATACATCTAGAATACTTTTCTTGGGTCTCAGTCCTATGAGGGCTGCCCAATCCTCCACCTGCTATTGCCCAATGATGCTTTCAACTAGCAAGTTGCCCTATTTTTCTTTTTTTCTTTTTTTTTTGATGGAGTTAAACTATTTATACAAGAAGTGGTTATACAAGGACTGAAAAAGGTGGGGGAAATGCCAAGGGGAAAGAAGAGCTGGCAGTCAGGCAGGGCCAGTGAGACCAAATATTCACCTTCAGGAAAGACTCCAGCTGTTTTCCTGACATGACCTTCACACATGCCAAGTCCTCCATCTGGCTGAAGGAGCCGTGGAGCTCCCTCCAGACCACGATGAGCTGGGCCTTCTTTTGGCCACTGCATTGCAGGCAGTGCAGATCCCAGGCTGGCCTTCATTCCGCATTTTCAGTACTTTTTGGTTTCCATGGGCTAGTAGTTCCGGGCTGACCTGTAGCTCCCATGGTCCTCAGCCTTTTCTTTCTGGCATCCAGGCACTACATCTTTCTCTTGTGGCTTTTCTTCTTCAGGATATGGACGTTGGCATTGGGGGATGCTGCCTGCTCCTGAATCTGTTGTAGGAGAATCACCACAGATTTGAGGGGCTTAGCCACTGTGACCGTGCAGTGGGCAAGAGGGTCAGAGCATTGTGGGAGAGCAATTCTCTTCCTCTTTTGGGTCCACAGTTTCCTGGGCCCGCACCTTGGCTTCCAGTTTTGTTTTTTGTTTTCATCTTAATTAAGCTTTTCAATTGCCAAATCCTTCTCTTTTTTTAATTAATGTATTTTTATTGATTTCAGAGAGGAAAGGAGAGAGAGAAACATCAATGATGAGAGAGAATCATTGATCGGCTGCTTCTTGCATGCCCCTTACTGAGGATTGAATCCACAACCCAGGCATGTGCCCTTGACCATAATCAAACCTGGGACCCTTCAGTCTACAGGCCGACATTCTATCCACTGATCCAAACCGGCTAGGACTGCCAAATCCTTCTCCACTATCTCCATGATCACCATTCACTCTCCCATTGGGGTGCTCAGCAGCAGGGTCCCCTGGCAGCCCAGCAGATGGCTTAAGCTCAGGAGGTGCTACACATGGCCAGTCCATGCTAATCATCTTCTGTAGGGGCTGAATTTCTGGGGAACAGGCTGAATATACCGGGGGCTCAAGATTCCCAATCTCTTCTTCCTCAGGCCTTGGGCTCTCTTTGCCTCTGAAGGGCCTACCAGTTCTTTCTGAAATAGTTAACAGGTGCCAAGACAAGAAGCTGTAGGCTCTCATTGGTAAAAGGTCGGTTGATCACCTCCTTGACCCTGGCAGCAGAGTAGAGTGCAGAGGCTATGTCTAGGTAGAAGCATCTCTCGGGGGCAGTGTTGGCAATGAGGATGCCATAAGAGAGCGAGCTTGCTGTCCTGGTAAGGCACAAGAGGGAGACTCTGGTTCAGCATATCCACCATCTTGCCCAGTACAAAGAAGGAGTTGATGGTTCTGCTGTCCTTCAACCTCAAGCCCTTGTTGCCTCTGTACTGGTTGTCCTCTGAGCTAGTCAATTCAATCAAGTAGTTTCCCCTCTCACTGGGGAAATGAGGCCAAGCATTCTCGCTGATTTACCTGAACCAGGAACACAACATGACTATGGGAGGAGCGCTGGCAGGAAGTGCTGCTCAAAATCAGCAAAACTAGTGATGATCTTCAGTATGAGGCCGAAATAAGTATGTTTCCTCAACAATCTTCTCAGATCACGAGGTCTCCAGAGACAGGGTTTAAGAGATCTAACACCTTTTCCTGGTAGGTCTCTGGCACCCTCCTTCTGGGTGAGCTGTGGGAATTCCATGAGAGCCGGGGAATCATCCAGGTTATTCTGGGCTGCCCAGCATTGTGTGCACCTTCCTTACCACTGTGGCCCATAGCCAGCACACAGGCACTCTGCCCTTCCAGCATTTGCCTTAGATGGGCTATACCGATCCAGCATAGGTTTCCTGCTGAGAATGCCTCTCTCTGTAGAAGGCATCAGACTGGTACTTGAGTCTCCTAGTGGTTCTTCCAGTTGGCAGTCTCTAGAGAATAGCAGGCCCTGTACACAGTGGCTATCATTTGCTCCAGATGTTCTATCTGCAAATGGCATCAGTCACACAGCCTTATCCGTGCTGGAAGCGGGTGCCCAATAGCTTCCACCTTGCTTAGCTGATAGCCACCAGCTCCTCTTGCTAAGCCTAAAGTCACTAAGTGAGGTGCAGAGGCCAGAGGTGCCCCCTTAAGTCACTTATCTGAGCCAAGGAGTTCAGCTAAGATGTTCCCTTCTTTGTAACTCAGTATTCAACATGTTGGAGTAAGCAGTAAAGGCATGGTCTATTTCTTAGTTGGTTTCACCCAAGGTCCCATATCTTGTAGGTTCAATCATTTGTTAAGTAGTTCCCTATCCTTTCTAGAAGCTTAACCAGGGAAGATGAGCATCTTTGAGCTCCTTGTTTGGACATGTCAACCTGGGTTATAGGTTCGGTCACTGGCTGGTGTGCATGTGGGAGGCAGCTAATCAATGTCTCTCTCCTTTTTTTTAGGGCACCCACACTAGTGCCTGAGTAGCAGGTCTGATATG
Organism: Pipistrellus kuhlii; assembly: GCF_014108245.1. Classification (NCBI taxonomy): domain Eukaryota; kingdom Metazoa; phylum Chordata; class Mammalia; order Chiroptera; family Vespertilionidae; genus Pipistrellus; species Pipistrellus kuhlii. The sequence goes on from NW_023425573.1 coordinate 30,807,316, forward strand.
GGTTTGAGTCAGCCCTACGGCAGGCCTGGTGGCCACTCCTGAGTGTAGCCAGGCTGCAGGTGGTGGGTCATGCTCTTGAGATTCTGAAGACACGTTGTGTAGACCTCTGCCCAGGCCTTCCCATAAAAGGATTTGGTTTGGTTTCTTCAATGAAACTTTATTTTCTAGAGATTATTTTTTAGCTCTTTGTTTATGAAGTTTTCCAAATTTACAGAAACAAGAATGGTAGTATAAGGAATGAATGAACAGTCCCCCACCACTCAGTGTTCCTAAAGCTTGACCACACACCCCTTTTCTCCTGTTTTGAGGCTGCAGTACTTGAAGTGGGTCCCTTGCATGATGGCAACTTCCCTCTGAATTTCTGCACATGTCTGAGACAAGGATGCCGTCTTATGTATCCCACACAAACAGTCATACAGACCAGAGAGCCCTCGGCATCATCTAACACTGCACACAGGCTTGGTTTGCACACTGGTCTAAAGCACTTGTTACTATTTGATTTGTTCAAGTGCTTGTCACATGTGGCTGGTACCTCAGCTCCCCTGTCAGTAGAAGACCCCTCTATGTGCCAGTGGCTTGTGGAAGAAGTGGTCATTCCTCATGCCCACAGCTGGCCTGCCCCTCGGGCCGCTCACCTTGGGCTGGATCTGGAACTCACTAGCCGTTGCCCTCCCTCCCCTGGGGGGCCCACAGCACAGGAAAGACGCTCCGTGGACATTGCTGATGTAGGCGTCATTTTCAGGTCCAAGTTTAGATTTTTGGCAGAAATTATTAAATTTTACTTTCCAGCATGTTCATAATATTTTTGAGTTTACAGTTTTTCCTTTATAATGAAATGATTTACTTTAAAATCACTTGTGGCTTTCTTTGGTTATTGCTCATAGCTCCTTTCATTTTTGAGGGTTTGTAAACATCCCTGCGCACACCCCCTGGACCCAGAGGAACTGCTTTGGAAAGGACCACATTTCCTGCTCACCTTGTAGCTTTCCACTCAAGGCAGGTTGTGTAATCAGTGACCTTGTTGTATTTGACCTTAGTAAGAGGTGATTTTAGCAAATACTCAAGACATCCAGAACAGCTCAGAGTGAGGGCCATGATCATGAGAAGCCCTTGTGTTATGCGGTGACACCACCTGGGGAGGGTGGATCCATTTTCCTGGATGACATAATAATTGTCCAGTTTTCCTTTTCATCTGTTGATATCCTTTACTCAACCCAGGGCCAGCTGACCGCAGGCCTGTGCCATCCTCACACTGCCAGGCCCCCAGCAGGCTGTGCCTGTTGTCCCTACGGAGTCCACCTCTAATGCACCCTGCTTTAGGTAGAATATTTATTTTTATAAGTTACCAAATCTATTTTTGTATTCAAGCTTTCAAATCCAGGTATTCTACCAATCTATGAATGTTGAAGTCTAACAGCAGCATAGCTCCATGTTGGGAAGAGTGGTGCATGGGACAATATAATGTGCAGTGGGAGCACCTCTTTTTCCTCTCTAAGTACAGAATCAGCTTGGGGTTCCCTTTTCCACTGAACACACATTTACAAAATATAATGACAGGGAGGTGGGCAATAAAAAGAGCACACCAAAGAAGTTTAATATGAAAGACCTTTAAGCCTGTTGATTATGTCACGCCCGTCATTGTCCTCGTGCAAAGGCCTTTTGAATGGCTTTCTGTGCAGGAACACTGCTCCTAGCGCAGGCTCGCGGCTCCTGCTGCCCAGCGGGTGACTGGAAATGTCCCGTGCCACGGTGACAACCTTGTGCTGTACACACACAGCACGTGAACCGTTCTCCTGTGTTACGTGTAGGTGACATGTGGTGCCAAGTCCGATGTCTTCTCGGTACGGTTATTCCCTCCTCATCATGGAACTTAAATTTCCACTAGAACATTTACTTCATAGACGAAATGTTAGTGTTTCCTCAGGCACTTAAAATTGAGGACTTTAACATCTGTTCCCAAAGCCATGGAGTCTTACTTTGCCAGGGTTTTGTTTGGCCCTTGTCCTGAAGGTACAAAGCTTGTCACACCTCGCTGTGGTGGCCTCTGTTGGCCCCTCTTGTCACACAGTAGCTGTGCCTTAAGTGTTCCCAGGTGCTGGGTTTTTTTTTTTTTTTTTGCATGAAAGCATCTACATTCCTCTAGAGAAAATGGAGAGAAGGAACTGGCGTTTCATTATGCATTTGAACTTGTTCATTCTTTAAAGAAACATTATGTTGCCTGGTTTGTGGTACTTATAAAGCTTGTTTTCCATTGAAATTGCCATTTATAAATGTGCAGATATGTACTAATTCAGAATTTTTTAATTGTTTATTCAATAAAATAAGGACATATTTACTATGAATTTTTAAATGGGCTTTTTAGCTTTCTTTCCCTCTATTTGGTTATAGTTTTGATTTACATAATTAAATATTATTTCCCATGTTAAATGAATCCCTGAAACGGCTCTTCACTTTATAGGCTTCTGAGCAGCAATCAGGCATTATCTGTTTCAGATGTGGACAACATGCCCTGAAGGCCAGTGACAGCAAGGAGAGGGCTTGCTTTTCTCAGCCTTAGCCAACTTTCAGTACTTTCTGTCGGCCAGCCCAGCTGCGTGGTCAGGTGCACAGGTGAATGGCAGTTGCCTGCTCTAAGCTTGAGGCTCTGGCTGAGGGCAGCACTGTTTGCAGCCTAGGTTTGAACCATCTGGTCCCTGGGCTGGTCCTGTGCACAGAACACATGCTGTTGGCTTCTTAATTCTGAAAAAAAGAACATGATTGCCTTTCCCACCCAGTTGGCTAGAACCCACCCTATAAAATCCCTGGCCCATGCTGTAGCCTCAGTTCAGATTCTGGACAGTCTTTACTCCAGCTCTGAACTTGTTTCCCACTCGGCTAACATACTTTCTGCTGCTTCCCCAGAGCTTTCCTGCGCTCCAGCCACACTTGGGTCATGGGATTGGTGATACCCCACCCCCTGCCTCCTGGGCAGCAGCATTTGCTCCCTCTGGGCTATTCTGTGCTGCACAGGAGTGGGGGGGGGGCGGGGGGAGTCTCCTCAGCTTTTAAGGTGACTGGCACATGCCTCACTGAGAGAAGAGGGTGGTGGGTCACCAAGCGAAAGTCAATTCCCTCCCATGTCAGGCCAGCCCTGCTCCCTGACCGAGGCCACCACTGCCCAGTGCCCCAGTTTGGGAATGAAGTGGTGATGGAAGCAAGTGGATCCTCAGAGAGACACCTCTGTGACAAATCCAGACTTTAAGACACAGCTCAAAAGCATTTCTCTATTGGCTCTGTAGGTTGCCTGTAAGGAGAGTAACACTGTATGGCCTTTATATTTGAAGTATGTTATTTCAGATTACTTTTTTTTTTCTAATGAAAGTCACCTACAGACATTTTCATTTATTGAATAGTTTGCTTTGGGAACCTTGCTATCATTGATCCAATAGTTTAGAGGATCTTAGTCACAGCTTCTCAAAGTTTGAGACAAAAGGTGTTGTTTATTAGAACAAAGACAGAGCTCCCTGGGACACCCATATGTGTGCACACACAGTGGAAACCCCACACCCAGCAGGCACCAAGCAGGAAAAATGACCCACAGTATCACAATGTTATCGGTTAATGTGCCTGTTTTTCTCAACAAGGAAAGAGTCTTTATTATTTAGAACAAACAAAAAACAAAAAACAAAAAACTAAAAAATGCTTCTTGGGAGCACTGCACATGTTGTCACCCTCTGAACTTCAGGTCACCACGTGGGTCATGGGCAGGCACCCACTCCAGCCTTCCTTGTATAGGCTTCTCAGCCCCATGGAGAGGACAGGCCATGTGTCAGATTCTCACCTGCTGTTTCGTAGATGAAGAAAAGCAGGAAGGTGACCTTTGCGGGCACAAAGTATAAGATGAACTGATAATTGGGCCATTTTTCTACTGCCCACTTGCTTTTTTTAAGCCAAATTTTGTGTAAAGTGACTCATGACATTCTAGTCCAAAAATGGAGCCAGAGATAGCTAACTCAGCAGCAACTCACATTCACCTGGATTCTTTGGACAAGTCAGCCTTCCCTACTCTCACGGGATTACTGAGTCATTGTTCAAGCTAAAGAAGGAATTTCTAGATTTTATACCTCCTGTCACATTAACCTTCAAACTTAACTTTGAGTCTTCCAAACTGGAGCTGATTCTTTCTCCACTATTAGGCAAAAATGTTCAAGATTATTTATTATAGAGATTTGATGAAGAGGATTTAAAGGTATGAAATAAAAGTAATGTGAACTTTCCTCTAAACGTGATATTTGTCTTTCATCACCTGGTTAGATGAAGAAAATGAAGGTAACCACAACGTATAATACTGTGCTTTTTAAAGTGACATTTCAAAAATTATAAGATAAGTATTTCAAGATTTTTTGAAATAACAAGTGCCACAAAGCAAAGAAAACCAACTGCCAGACGTACTCACTGCCAAGTTTGAAATAGTTTTAAATTTAAGCACTTTTTGTAACTTGCAGCCTTGAGAATGGAGCCTGTCTGTGAACACAGTAGACAGTCTGATCCACTCCAGCAGAAACTCGAAGTTCGGTGAATCAACTGCCACTTGTGTCTGTCACTTTCAAGTAACCAGATTTTGAAAACTGAAGAATTTCCAAAAATTCTTTGTCTACCACTCCTCGGCACCACAGTGGTCTGGAAGCACGCTCTGTGTCTCAGTGGATGCTGTTGCAGGGACTCCTGTAACGCAGAGCAACATCCACTCTTCCTGCCTGTTGTTCCACAGAGGACCCTGGACACGGAGGTCAGTTTTTATAAAAATCTCAGGGTAATTTTTTACCACGTCAGTTAAGGCTAAACATATTCTGTGATACCTGAAGTTCTGAAGACATCTGCCTCTTATCCAGGCGCTCTAATGTGCATGGTGAACATGGGCAGGATATTCCGAGGCAGGGGAGCGCACCTCTTACACCCCTCCTATCATCCCAGCAGGTGGGGGCCACCCCAGCATCCCTTCCGGAGAGATGCCTGCCCAGCCGCCGTCCACGCTTGTTTCTTGGTGTGGAGTGTGTGTTAGTGACACACACAGCAGTAAGATTGGCCACATAGGATAGGGCATGGGCACACGATGTACACTCAGACAACCGGGTATAGATGAGTCATTTGCTTGAAAAGATAGCTTCCCACAGATTTGTTGACTTTATCTTATAGGATCTGTGTTTACATATTGGAAGGAGGTATGACTTATAACATTATGCTGTAGCTGACAGATTTAATGAAAACAAGTATTTAATGGCAGTTTGTGATATTTTTTAATCTGTTCACTAAATTGTAAGTTGACAATTTTTGTGAAATAAGAAGTATCTACAATGCTAACATCAAATGATGACTTTTAACCTCCCAAATGAGCAGTCCGTCCTGAAAGGGTTCCCTCTCTCTTACGTTTCTTCACCGAGGGGCTGTGTACTGGGCTGCATCTCTAATCTGACAGCTTTACTAGCCCACACGGCCAGCAGAGCAGAGAGCTGGTCATCCCATCTCCTCGGCTTTCTCCTTCCGCCATTGAAAAATGAAGCCAAGTTTTGCAGCAACTTTTTGGTGAATTGCCAATTAGTAATTTGCTATGGGACTGTCCATCTCCGAGGAGGAGCTGTGTGCGGTGCTGGTAGACGGGAGAGTAAACAATGACCTTGTACTTCTTTCACAGCCACTGAGCGTAAAACACTTGGCTCTCACACCCTGAACAGTACAATTGTGAAGAATAAATAGATGAGTTATTAGTCACTTCTAGACTTTTTCTAAAATCTCAATGTGTGAAGGTATCTCATAATGCAATTTTGGGCTTATTAGGGACAAAAGGATTTTGCAAATCCTAAGTAGCTCATCTTTGGACACATGCCTCTTCTCCGTGTGAAAGGTAACAGTGCTGGGGCTAGCCGGGAGCCCTCCATTCGGGTTTGGGTCCTTCAGACCTTACAGAGTCTGGTCCTGGTGTGGGAGAAGGGGTTTAGGAATTTTATGTTATTTTAAGGTGGCTTAGCATATTTTAAATGTGTAATAAAAGCAAATTCTAATAAACTGGTTGTTAATTACATATCTTACTTTGTCCAGGTTTTCTAATGTGAGTGAGTGTTTCGTCGTGTTTTAACTCTGTCAGTTGTGAGAAATTCCAGAGGTAACTGCCGTCTTGGCTTTGGTAATTCATCTCTGGAAGCACCTCAGTGGCATCCAAGCTCCAGATTTGTCAATGTGAAAATAGGGCCCTCGCCAGCCTGGGACGCTGCCTGGGGATGGCTGACTAACTCTAGTTCCGTTGCTTATGACTGGACACGGAGCAGGAAACAGGTGTGTCAGGTGTTCACAAAACCTCTACACTTGTCTACACACTTCCATGCTTTGGGATAAATAAACCAAGCTTTGGTTTTATAAGCTGGTCACTATAGGTGACTGCATCTGAAGTCTGCAGTGTTGGAGGATCTTGCTTTAAGCCATTGTGTAGGGAGTGAGCAGCCACCACGGGCTCAAATTGAGTTATTTCTACCCCAGCATTTTGTAAGCGGAGTTAATCATAGTTAGAAATAACAGTAGTTTGAGTATAAAACTCTATACATTTGGAAACTTAAGGTAAATCTCTATCTTAAGCATCTTTTTAAACAGCAGTTACGTGTTTTTATTAAAACTCTGCTTTAATGGTATCTTTAAAATTCAGCATTTAATAGTAATTGTTTTTCCACAGGGGGGAGAATATTAGAAATAAACCTTTAAGAATTCTTAAAAAATAATGGATAAGAGAATTTCTTTATTACAAAATGTAAGATAGAATATACCTCATCATTAGACATTTTAGGACTAGGCCAAATGTTGGTCAAATGCAAACATTGTTTTAAAAAGGGGGGAAATTTAACTATTAATTACTTTTGTGGTATAATTCTAGAAAATCAAGATAAAATCAATTAATTAGAAAACAATATAATGAGTTGTAATTTTACATGATCAGTTTTTTTAATGAATTTAGCCTTAAAATAGACATTTCTTCAGATATGTTAGCATCAGTTTGATTTGTCTCTAGCACATACACAGAAGGTGCTCCTCCCTGTCTGTCCTTCACATGCTTGTGCTGCTGCTTTTCTCTCTGGAGCAAAGAGAAAGCCCTGGAACTGCACCGCTCCAGGGGTCCCGTGTCTGTGGTTGGTGTCTGTGAGTCAGATTGGTCAGCCATCGACCTTTTCTCATGTTCACTCTATGTCACCTTGAGAAACGCATGTGGTAGTGTCTTTACTTACAGTTTCCAGAAAGTGCGGAGCAGCAGTGTAAGGCTAGGGTTGCTAACGCCTGGTAAGAAATGTGTCTGGCCGCATCCTGGCCCTTCCTCATTTCTCACTCCCTCCCCCGCCCTGTTCCATTCCAGGCCTTCCCAAGGACAGTCCTCAGCCTTCTCCCTCCACCCGGAAGAGCCCACTGAGCCTGAGCCCTGTGCTTCAGGTGACGCTGGGCCCAGCCGAGCGGGGCTCGTCCCCACTCCTGAGCCCTGTCCTTAGCGACGCCGGCGGAACCAGGATGGACGAGGAGGAGGAGCCGAAACACAAGGTGGGCACCGCCCCAAGCAGAGGGCTGGGTGCTGGTGGGCCTGGGTTTGCAAACTTCCCTCTGGGCTGGGAAGCCTGTGGGCGGAGCGGGACGGGCCCTTTGCCCACACAGCCCTCCCACCCCAGGCCTCTGAGGGACGATGGTGAGCTGGATTCCCTAGAGAAATCTCGTCTTGAGGTCCTCCTGCCACTTTTGGGGACTCTCTTGGGACCTTTGTAACAGTACCTGGCACCTATGGGCTCCGAGTGTTGGGCTGGGCCCTGGGGATGTGGCAGAAAGGGGCAGGCCCTGGAGGAGCCCTCAGCCCAGGATCGGGGAGGAGGTCTAATGCTCGGGAAGGGTTTTCTGGGGACCAGTCTTGTCGGGATCAAGGGAGTCGGGCTGATGTATAATGGGTCCTGGAGTGTCGATGCAAGGGGAGCGAAGGGATGGGGTGGATTTAGGGTAGAAAGTAGAGGTGATTCCTCAGGGATAGGAGTGGGGCAGGTGCAAAAAGGTGGGATAGAGAGCTCATGGTTCAAGGACAAGGCGATGGCTAGAGGCATTGGCACCCCTGGCCTCGTGGCCACTTCCACTCTTGTGGCCCTGGCCTGCAGCGTGGGCCATGTCCTGGTCAAGGTGGCTCTGCGTGTGAGCACATGAGGAAGGGCAAAGGGCCCAGGGAATTAGACATTGGGGGAAGAGAGTGGTTAAAATAATGGGCTGTGGATTGAGAGGGAGAAGCCAGGAACCATCTATCTGTTCCCCTGCCCTGAGTGGGGGCCCGCCCGAGGTGCACACCTGAAGGAAGCCATGTTGAACTGCTCCGCACGTGGTGGGACCGCGCCCTGCAGGTGCCTGTCCTGTGGGCAGCTGTCATCCAGAACACCTTAGCACTCGTGTGTTTCCTCCTGAATTGTCCAAAGAGCAGACATCTGTTCTTGTGCCGGGGCCCGGGCCTCCGCAGTGACAGCGGCCCTGGGAGGGAAGGCCTGCTGTGTGGGAGGTGTGGGTGCCCCCCGGTGGTCAGGGCTTCGCTGCCAGCCCCCAGCCCTCGGGCCTCCATCTTGGCCACGTTGCTTTGGTGCGGTAACAAAGATGGCTTGGAGGAAAGCTGTTTAAAAAGTAAATTTTAACTTGTCACTTTCTGCATTAATAAAATAGTTGATCTTGAGGTGGTGATCTGTAGGGTGATGACCTCTGACACCTGGCACCTGAGGTTAATTGGGCTAACAGGTGTCTGTGGCCATCGTTATCTAACCAGGCCTCTGAGAGAAGGGACATGGAGGTCTCGGTGCAGCCGCCTCACACAGCGGGACCACCCTCTTCCCTCACACTGCCTCCTGTCTCCCGGCCCTGTGGCCGCGGGATGCTGCGTGTGCCAGGCTACATGTAAAAGCAGCATCAAGCACGGGGGTTCCCGGGTGGCAGGACAGCACTTTCTTCACCTCTGTCCCCTGGGCCACCCCGGGGAGTGACTAGCCGGGTTCTGTGCTGGTTTTGTGAACCAGCGTCCCCTACAAGGCCCGGCCCCCAGGTTCACTGATGACCCCCAGTGGGACCTGGCAGTCTTGGATTCCTCAGCTTCCCCACCAAACAAATGCAGGGGTTGGGAATCTGGGTGTGGCCAGGGCGTTCACGTCTGGCTGTGCAGAGAGGCAGGGCTGTGAGCCTCCCTCAGGACCTCCTGTCCCTCAGGAGCATCCGTGTGGCTTGTTCTCACCAGCGTCTCCCACTTAACGCACTGTTTCTCCTCCTTTCTAATAGAAATTGGTGAGGAACAACAATATTTGAAAGGTACAAAAGCTGAAGGTGGCTGGTGCCTCTCACAGGGGACTGTGCGGGCTGAGAGAAGTGGCCACAGCACCACGCTCAGATCTCGCCGCTTTCCGCGGGGCAGGTGGCAGAGCAGAGCGTGGCAGAAAGCACATCCCCTCCCAGCACCCAGCCTGCGGCAGACCTGTGGGTGGCTGCCTGGCCTTCTCTCCACTGCTGGCTTCCTGAGAGGTTTCTGTGCCCTAGAAATGGGGGTCAGCAATGGAAACGGGAGCCAACCTGACCCCTGACCTTCCTCCTCAAACCTGTCACCTGCATGGTTCAGAGGCTTTTTCCTTTGGCTTTATGCCCAAAACTAACACCCTTGCCTCCTTTGTCCTTCACTCCTCCACCCACACCAGAACTGGACCCTCAGTGTGTCCAGGGTCCCATCCCTCCTCCGGCCATTCCCCTTCCCAGGGTGGGAAGAGGCCTCCTGAAGAGTCCCAACCCCTCCCAGCCTGCACCACCCCAAAATCCCTCCCTGCCTTCCCTGCCAGTAACCTCTTTCCCCTCCCCCTTGACCTCTGACCTGTCTCCCACGTCCAGCTGCCAGCCCCACCCTCTCCCTGGAGGCTGTGGCTGCCTCACTTCCTGCTCTGCTTTGGGCCCAGAGGACTTCTCTCCTGTGCTGGGAATTTCCCCACTAGCCAGGGCCAGGCTGCTTGTCTCTTTCCTGCTGAGATGCTGTCCACTCTGTTCCTGGGCCCGTCTCAGGTGCCTCTTTGGGGCTGGCATGTGCTTCATAGGCATGCTTGCACGGCAGACGTGGGGACAGCCGATCTCTTCGAGATCTCAGCCTGGTGGAGGACAGCACAAGGGCACAGGGATAGAGCGGGACCGGTGTCGTCCAGGCAGGAAGGATGGAGAAGGGGTCATCGAGCCCAAGCGTGAGGCCTGTGCTTTGCCGCAAGCCAGGCATGGGGGGCCTGGGTCCCCAGGGGCGCAGGGCCACCCTTTCTGCTCCTGAGGGTCCCATCAACACCTACACGTGAGGCAGAGGCCCTAATGGGGTTTGGAGCCCCAGCGCGGGGCCATCTCGGGCCCTGCACTCGATATGTGCTGGCCGCCTGGTGCTCACACAGGGCACCGTTAGGATGTATACTGTTGGCAATATCAATGACCTTTTTGTGAGTTAGGCTTAATTGTTATAATTACACGTAGACATATACACACTCTCATGTCTGTGTGTTAAGCAGCTACACTCCTGGCAGTGGTATCTGAACAGTGATTTTATCACAAAACCAATAATTAGCTTCCATATGTTGATGTTTGAACAGCAATTATTTCTCATGAGAAAAACATGTGAAGGAGAAACAACCGGGCTTATACTTTTACTCAGAGGGGAGTGTCCTCAGGAATTACCGACAAACCCTGTGAGATGTTAACCTGAGCAGGAGAAAGCACGCACCGCTGCAGCGGGTCTGACAGGCACGGCTCACCGTCTGCGCCTCTTGCAGGGCCCGGGCGCCGACGAGGCCTACTTCATAGCGAAGGAGATTCTCGCCACGGAACGCACGTACCTGAAGGACTTAGAGGTTATCACTGTGGTATGAAAACTAAGTCTTTTATTCCTTTGATTTTCTTAATATTTTTAAAAATATATTTCATTGATGTTTTTACAGAGAGGAAGGGAGAGGGATAGAGAGCTAGAAACATCGATGAGAGAGAAACATCCATCAGCCGCCTCCTGCACACCCCCTCCTGGGGATGTGCCCGCAACCAAGGTACATGCCCTTGACCGGAATCCAACCTGGGACCCTTCAGTCCGCAGGCAGATGCTCTATCCACTGAGCCAAACCGGTTTTGGCTGATTTTCTTAAATTTTTTTAATATATTTTATTAATTTTTTACAGAGAGGAAGGGAGAAAGATAGAGTTAGAAACATCGATGAGAGAGAATCATCGATCAGCTGCCTCTTGCACACCCCCTACTGGGGATGTGCCTGCAACCAAGGTACATGCCCTTGACCGGAATCGAACCCAGGACCCTTCAGTCCCCAAGCTGACGCTCTATCCATTGAGCCAAACCGGTCTCGGCTAATTTTCTTAATATTTCTTAATCCTAAACCAGAGACAGAGGAGCCCTCCCAAGAAATACTTCTCAGCCATCATGAGATCTATATGTACATGTTCTGTGAAATACATCTAAAGAATGTCTCAGTCGGGCCAGAATATTGGGTCCGTTTTTTTTTATAAAACTGGGAATAGAGCCACTTGAAGCTTTTCATCCAGAATGGTTCTCTTGTGACATTGGGGAAACCTGGTGGCCGGTCAGGAGGACAGCCATGGCATGTGACCCGTCCTCAGGGGACTCGGTCAGCACGGCTGTCCCGTGGCCACAGCCCGGGTGGCCCTCAGGCCCCGCGCTCGGCTCTTCCCGCAGTGGTTCCGCAGCACCGTGGTCAAGGAGGACGCCATGCCTGCAGACCTGATGACGCTGCTCTTCTCCAACATCGACCCCATCTACGAGTTCCACAGGGGCTTCCTGTGTGAGGTGGAGCAGAGGCTGGCACTCTGGTAACGCCCGCGCCCGCCCCCCTCCCCCGCTGCCCCCTCCCTCACCATCACCCCTCTCCCCCACCGCACACATGGCCGCCCCTCATCACCACCACTGCTCAGACGCTAATTCACCAGTCATCGCTTCACTGGAGTCTATTTTTAAAACGTGTGATAATCACGTTTATTCATCCCATTTCAGAAGACTGAACAAGGTTGTTAAAAGTATCATAGATGGTTCTATTTTTTCTTAGTCACTGTCTGTTAGAGAATGGCCCACAAGTAAAGATGGCTCCTGTCAAGCACAGGCCTCCCACCTCCAAGGAGCTCGCTGCTGCTGTCCTGGTCGTGCTGGACAGACAGCTGGCCCACGAGGGGTCCTGAGGTGTGACTGTATTTGTCCGTCTCTGCTGCAGGGAAGGACCTTCCGGGGCCCAGGCCGCAGGCAGCCACCAGCGAATCGGGGACGTCCTGCTCCGGAACATGCACCAGTTAAAGGTAGCGACTCGGGCAGCACAGTGTTCCCTCAGGGCCGCGTCCCCTGGGAACAGCTCTCACCTCAGAGCTGCTTCCCCTAAGGACAGTCTCCCCAACAGCACCCCTCACTGCAGCGCCCCCTCCTTCCACCACGTCAGGATGGAATTCCAGTGCCCAGCCTCCCCTCCAGGCAGCGCGGTCAGGACAGGGCTCCATTCAGAGGTCCTTCCTCGGAGCCAGGCCCCTCAGAGAACCCCTCGCCTCGGAGCAGCCTCAGGGGACGTGTGCTGGGAGCTGGATTCGCCCGGGCCCTGAGCCCGGGCCTAGGGGCTGTTGTTGCTGAGCTTGCCGATAGGGTACGCAGGGCCTGTCCGGGGCTGTTAGGGTTTGCGTCCACTCTCCTCTGGGCTCGTCGTTCAGGGGTTTTCTTCAGAGCCATCAGAGGTTCGTGAAGAAAACGTGCCAAGGAAAGCCCGGACGGACTGGCTGTCGGAACCCGCTCAGCAGCGTGGCGGCCACGGGAAGCCCTCTGGGGGGGCGGGGGGGCCGGCCACCGCAGGCGTTGGACCCCGCGGCTGTGCTTTCACTGCGCAGGGTCCTGTGGTGCTGATCGGTCTGGGACGGGCCTCTCCCGCCCACACATCTGTCCCGGAGCTCTCGCACCCGGCCCGTCTCTACCCGCTCACGTCACTCCAAGACCCCGAGCCTTCTCTGTGGGGCCCATTCACTGGGAGGTGGCACCTCCATCCCAGACCTGTCCCACCTCCCCCCAGTCCGCCCCACCTCCCCCCAGTCCGCCCCACCTCCCCCCAGTCTGCCCCACCTCCTCCCAGTCCGCTTCACCTCCTCCCAGTCCGCTTCACCTCCCCCCAGTCCGCCCCACCTCCCCCCAGTCTGCCCCACCTCCTCCCAGTCCGCCCCACCTCCTCCCAGTCCGCTTCACCTCCCCCAAGTCCGCCCCACCTCCTCCCAGTTCGCTTCACCTCCTCCCAGTCCGCCCCACCTCCTCTCAGTCCGCCCCACCTCCTCCCAGTCAGACGCCCCACCTCCTCCCAGTCCGCCCCACCTCCTCCCAGTCAGACGCCCCACCTCCACCCAGTCCGCCCCACCTCCTCCCAGTCCGCCCCACCTCCTCCCAGTCCGCCCCACCTCCCCCCAGTCCGCCCCACCTCCCCTCAGTCCGCCCCACCTCCTCCCAGTCAGACGCCCCACCTCCTCCCAGTCCGCCCCACCTCCTCCCAGTCCGCCCCACCTCCTCCCAGTCCGCCCCACCTCCTCCCAGTCCGCCCCACCTCCCCCCAGTCCGCCCCACCTCCACCCAGTCCCCCCGACTTCCCCCCAGTCCGCCCCACCTCCTCCCAGTCCGCCCCACCTCCTCCCAGTCCCCCACCCCACCTCCTCCCAGTCCGCTTCACCTCCTCCCAGTCCGCCCCACCTCCTCCCAGTCCGCCCCACCTCCTCCCAGTCCCCCACCCCACCTCCTCCCAGTCCGCTTCACCTCCTCCCAGTCCGCCCCACCTCCTCCCAGTCCGCCCCACCTCCCCCCAGTCCGCCCCACCTCCACCCAGTCCCCCCGACTTCCCCCCAGTCCGCCCCACCTCCCCCCAGTCCGCCCCACCTCCCCCCAGTCCGCCCCACCTCCTTCCAGTCCGCCCCACCTCCTCCCAGTCGGCCAGGCTCCTAGGTCCTTCCGCCCGTGCGGCTCCCAGACCCCTGAGGGGCCACAGGACCGCTCACGCTGCCTTCAGAGAGCGCTGCTGCCCAGAGCCCTCTTACCCCCACACATTTTGGTTTTCTGAGCCAGGCTCATGAGTAAGTGTTACCACCTGTCCCGAAAGCCTTACAAAAATGTTAAATCAAAATATATATAAATCTGTTTGATTGGGCTTATACCACACAAGTCACATGTAATGTTCATTAAAACAAACTGATTGAATATTAGAAACTTCTAGAAGGTAGGGACTAGTTGAGTTTAGTATGACTGAAACACTGCCAGCCCGTACATGTATGCACTTGGTGTGTGACGGTGTCAGGAGTGACCCTCCCTCTCTGGTAAGTGGGTTGAACATGCTTTGCCCGCCCGAGGCGGGGAGCTCCCTGCTGTCACCTGAGGCGACAGCCCTCTCAGCCTGGCGCTTCATCTGTGGTCCTCCCTGCACTTGAGGTTTGAGGGCAGTCAGCAGCGAGGGGGTGCTTTCTGCTGGTGTGAGGTTGGGTTGGGGTGGAGTCTCCGATGGGGCTGGAGGAGCCCCAGGAAGGCTGGACACCAGCTGGTATGCTCTGGCCATTGTCCTCTGTGCTGCCCCATCGGGGTGTCCAGCCGGGGTGTGACGTCCACACTGGAGAGCCGTCCAGACCGGCCACTCCCAGCTGGACTCCCTGTCCAGGGCCCTGACCTAACGAGCCCTGCTGTGCCTCCACAGCAGTTCACCGGCTGCTTCCAACGGCACGACGAGGTGCTGACAGAACTGGAAAAGGCCACCAAACGCTCCAGGAAGCTGGAGACCGTGTACAAAGAGTTCGAGCTCCAGAAAGTCTGCTACTTGCCTCTCAACACGTTCTTGCTGAAGCCCATCCAGCGACTGGTGCACTACCGCCTGCTGCTGCAGCGGCTGTGCGGGCACTACGCACCTGGGCACCAGGACTACGCCGACTGCCGCGGTGAGTGGGGCTGCCCTGCCAGGAGGAGCCGAGGGAGGAGCAGCATTGGCAAACCTGCAGCTTGAGCTCCCTTATTTGGGAAGCTCAGGCTGTGCGCTCCCCCAGGAGAGCCACGTCTGCAGGGGCAGAGCTGGCACTGCCCACGCTCCTCCCCAGCTGACAGAGGCCAGCAGGCCCTGGGTCTGCACAGGCCAGGGCTGCCCGCCAGCCCCCCTGCCTTTCCCTCTCCAAATCAGAGCCAAGTGAAAGGCTCCGATCGTCCAGGAGGAGCCCCCACGAGTGCAGTGGGGGTGGATTGACCCCTAGAGGGACTGCTACCTGGAGGTATTTCTGTTCTGCAAGCCTTGACGCTAAAACTCAAACATTTGGTCCAGGGTGGGGTGGCCTGTTAGAAGTTTCTGTCATAGACGGACTTTATCATGTGTGTGTGTGTGTGTGTGTGTGTGTGTGTGTGTGTGTGTGTTAAAGGAACAAAAGGATAAACCCTGACCTTTTTAACCTACAATATCACTTCTAGTTGTAGGATAAATTTAATGCATGAAGTTACTCACTGTAGGATTTTACCAGTAAATTCACCATCATCATTACAAGTAAGATAAAAGACTAGCACTACTTCTAGCTGGTCTCCCATAGTCATAAATGGGTAAATAAGATGCTTTCTGATGAATGAGAAACAAAATGGATTACTCTCTTCTTCATTTTAACAGCAAGTGTTTCATGTTTGCTACAAAGGAAAAGACAAAATTGTCAAAAATGTTTCTAAGCGTTTTCAGGGAAATAAAAAAGTGCAGCACATTTAAAATGCCGCCTTGCTGGCCTCTGCCAGCCTTTTCCTGCGGGGGGGGCGGGGGGGGGGAGTGCTAAGAGGAGAGGGTGGCCCCTCTCCAGGACATCTGGGAGGCCAGGCCCATGGAGAGGGCCGGGCGCCCTCACTACTCAGGTCCCTCATCAGTAAAGCCATCTCATGGGCTGATACAAAAGCTAAACGAGGCTGCACTTGTGGAAGTGCTTTGTAAATCATTGACCCAACATGGTGCCAACAACTGGCACCTGGACGGGTTTGCTTCAGCCGTCTCTGGAGGGCTCAGCTGGTGGAGTCCCTTCCCACCACGACCCACCCACTCACAGGGCCAAGGAAGAAGGCCGCCTGGGGTGTAGATGTTACCAGCCCTTTCGGTCTTCCCAAGAGCTGAACTTGAACCTGTTGGACAAAAGGAGAAACCTCTAGGCTGGGACTTAGAGAAGATGGCCTTGCATCTTAGTTTTATCCTTCATTCAATAAGGGTTTCCCAAGGGCTGTGCCTGGGCTGGCCAGGTGCTAAGTGTGTATTGATGGTTTGTCAACATCATGCTGGTTCCGTGGAGACCCAGGCACAGGGTAGTACTGTGTCCAAGCACATCCCCAGCATCTGGCAGCTTCTAGTTTCAGCCCAAGGGCAATGTGGCGCCCACATGGCATTCAAACCTTCCAGCCCTGCACTCCATGCACACACAGTGTCCAAGGGCAAGGTGGCACTGGGTGCCATCCAGGGCAGACACGTGGGGCCAGACAGCCTCCAGTGAACAAGCAGAGGGAAGAGTCTCTGCCAACAGTATGTCACTCAGATCTGAGCTGGGCCCTGGGGGCCTGCGAGGCGAGAGAGGGGCCAGAGCTCAGGAGTCTGCACAGAGCAACTGCAGGTGTCCGCCTTGTGTTAGCATCACCAGGGCTCTTATAATGGCTCATTTGTGAATGAGTAATTCATCTCCCCTTGTCTGACTTCATCCTCCTGAAGCTTCGGGGCAGGTACTGGGGAGCCAGCACTCACAGACCTCCACTGACCAGACTCATGGAGCTGGAGCTGAGAAGGCGCAGAGTTGGGTGGGGTGGATGTCACCTGTGCTTGCTGGGACCTCGAGGGGCAGTGGGCAGGCAGTCAGTGGGGTCCTCATGAGAAGATAGCAGGCCCCCATCAGTGGTTGAAACAAGGAGTCAAGGAAGATGTGGTCCCTGCTTGTGGGCCAAGCAGCTGCTCCCAGTGTGTCTTGGTCAGGTCTCTGAAGACCACTCTCAATATCTGAGTTTGTGTTTCATCTGAATATGTTTTCCTGCCGAAACCGGTTTGGCTCAGTGGTAGAGCGTCAGTCTGCGGACTGAAAGGTCCCAGGTTCGATTCCGGTCAAGGGCATGTACATTAGTTGCGGGCACATCCCCGGTAGGGGTTGTGCAAGAGGCAACTGATCGATGTTTCTCTCTCATCGACATTTCTGGCTCTCTATCTCTCTCCCTTCCTCTCTGTGAAAAATCAATAAATATATATTTTTTTAAAATGAATATGTTTTCCTTCTTGATTCTAAATTTTCTTTTTCTTTTTTTTTTTATTCTAAATTTTCATAACTTGGCTTGAACTATAAGATTATCATCTGCACCTCCATTCAAGGAGAAAATTGCAAATACTTTGAAGGTGCAAATTATTTAGACTTTAAACTACAGTAAATGATTTTCCCTAAAGAACAAATACTGCTTTGCCTGTAACATTAGTTATTTACAAAGAAAAACTGTTCTTTCTCTTGACCACATCTGAGTGTTGGCTAGTCAGTAGTTTGGGCTGAACAAATTCAAGTGGTTTTTTTTTGTTGTTTTTTTTTAAAATATATTTTATTGTTTTTGTACAGAGAGGAAGGGAGAGAGACAGAGAGCTAGAAACATCGATGAGAGAGAGTCATCGATCAGCTGCCTCTTGCACACCCCCCACTGGGGATATGCCCGCAACCAAGGTACATGCCCCCGACCGGAATCGAACCCGGGACCCCCCAGTCCCCAAGCCGACGCTCTATCCACTGAGCCAAACCGGACCTGGCCAAATTCAAGTTTTGGTTCATCTGCAGGAACTTGTGCCATGGCTATGGGTGGAGTTGGAGTAGAATGTTCCTTGAATTAAAACTGCCTTTTTAAATGCCAGTTCTGGCCCAGCCGGTATGGCCCAGTGGTTGAGCGTTGACCTATGACCAGGAGGTTGCAGTTCGATTCTGGTCAGGGCACATGTCTGGGTTGCAAGCTTCATTCCTAGTAGGGGTTGTGTAGAAATAAGCTGACCAAAGATTCTCTCTCATCATTGATGTTTCTTTCTCTTTCTCTCTTTCCTTCCTCTCTGAAATCAATAAAAATATTTTTAATAAAAAATAAATAAATGCTAGTTCTACCCTGGCCACTGTAGCTCAGCTGCTTGGAGCATCTTCCCTTACACCAAAAGGTCACTGGTTTGATTACCAGTCAGGGTACATACCCAGGTTTCAAGTTCAATCCCCAGTCAAAGCAAGTATGGGAGGCAATTGATGGATGTTTCACTCTCGCATCTGTGTTTCTCTCCCTCTCCCTTCCTCTCTCATCTGAAATTGATAGAAGCATGTCCTTGGGTGAGGATTTAAAAAAACAAAATTCCAGTTCCTATCGCAAAGTGGTGCCAGTGGGGGAACAGGGCAGTCTGTGCCCACCGGCCTGGTGCCGGTATTGAGGGGTCTCTCCACACAGATGCCCTCCAGGTCATCACGGAAGTGACCTCCATACTACAGCACAGCCTCGTCCGCCTGGAGAACCTCCAGAAGCTGACGGAGCTGCAGCGGGACTTGGTTGGCATAGAGAACCTCATCGCTCCAGGCAGGGTAAGTGACTCAGAAGGTTTTTGAGCTGTTTACTTCATTGTTTTGGTTGAGAAATAACTCACATACCACAGAATTCACCCTTTCAACGTGTGCAGCTCAATTTTCCTCAATGTGGAACTCATGGCTTCGTCACTATGGCTGAACTTTCCAGAAGCTTCTCAGTAAGAGCAGTACGCTTTGCTTTGTATGACAGCCTGGTGTAGCCAGCCAGCTGTAGGGTGCTCAGCAGATGGTTTGGAGACTGAGTTAATTGGCACCCAGACCGGCCTCGGGTGACCATGAGGAGCAGACAGGAAGGAGGAAGGCAGAAAGGTGCGGAAGGTCCTTGAACATTGGGGCAGGAGGGCACCGGTGAAGTGCTGGATGGGGCTGTGAGGGGCTCATCCAAAGGCTCAGAGAAGCACACATGGTAACATCAGCCAGGCCCCGGCCCCCCCAGCGTGCTGTCTGCTGAGGCGGCTGTGGGCCCACGCAATGCAGACCTCAATGCTGTCTTTCAGGAGTTCATCCGTGAGGGCTGCCTTCACAAGCTCACCAGGAAGGGCCTGCAGCAGAGAATGTTCTTTCTGGTAGGTGGATGGGCAGCAGTTGTGTTAGGGGGGCTATGCCAGCGCGTTGGGCCAGGTGGGCAGCCTCAGAGTCAGACAGGAGCCACGTGAGGGTCACAGAACACACTCCTGGCCAGTGGCCGTCCTGATTCTGTCTGTGGATGAGCAAAGCCAGCGCTTAGAAAATTCACGTGCCTGTGGCTGCAGGGGTGTCCGCCCTGCCGAGCTGCCAGCTTTGACTCTGGGAGCTGAGGCCCTTCCAGCCAGTCCCTGCTGCCACCAGCTTTCCTATCACCCACTTCTTCCTCATATCCAGTTAGATCCAGACCTCAGCATCCTGTATGAGGGGTGACTGGGCCAAGGATGTCTGCTGGTTTGTGTGGTTCCTAGTTGCTTCTAGTCAAAAACAATTGTCTGAATGAAATAAAAGTCCCTTTTGCGCCAGAAATCTCCAGCAAGCTGAATAGACTTGATAACACCATAGAGCTAGAGTTGAAGTTCATCTGACAGTCCCAACCCTGTTACTTGTTTCTTAAATGATTTATCTAAAGCTGCCTGGCTCAGTTCTCAGATATGTTGCTGTACACAAGCAGAGGAGTCTCGGGAACCAGCCACTTCCGGATCCGGGGTCTCCTCCCGCTTCATGGCATGCTGGTGAGTGCTGGGATTCAACTGGCTACCTTAAAGCACCTGTTGGTCTGTTTCTATCTGTTGTGGTTATTGTTTTTGGTGCTCAAACAGCTGCCCTGCAGCCCCTTCAGACTCAACCCTGGGGACCACCACCAGCACCTGCAGGACAAGCCCCCAACTCACCTTGTCCACCTGCCCCCCCAGAGTGGGAGGTGCGATGAAAGACCCCAGGCAGGCGCTGGGGCCACTTAGCTGCTGGAGGGGTAGGAGCTGACACAGGTTTTGAAAGACAAAACCAAACCCCCAAATCTTAAGACTGTAGCGTTTCTACTTCTTTGATTTGTATCTTTTATATTGACAATTTTGGTCCTGCATGGCATCATTAGTTATCACACACACACACACACACACACACACACACACACACACACGGATACACACCTCGCTTTAATACAGTCAGATGTGCTCTGGCCAGGTGGCTCAGTTGGTTGGAGTGTTGTCCCATATACCAGAAGTTTGTGGGTTCAATTCCCGATCAGGACACATACCTAGGTTGCAAGTTCAACCCCCGATCAGGGTGTGTGTAGGAGGCAACCAATCGATGTATTTCTCTCCCACATACACCTCTTCCTCTCTCTAAAATATATCCGTGGTATCCTTGGATGAGGATTATCTATAATAATAAAAGGGTAATATGCTAATTAGACTAGGTGACTGGATATCTTCTGGATGCCTGACTTCCTTCCGGACAGTTAGGGGGCAACCAGGGCAACCAGGCCAGCAGGGGGACAGTTGGGGGGTGACTAGGCCAGCAGGGGGCTGTTGGGGAGGGGCGGCCAGGCCAGCAGGCAGGCAAGCGGTTAGGAGCCAGAGGTCTTGGATTGTGAGGGATGTCCCTGATTGGAGAGAGTGCAGGCTGGGCTGAGGGACCACCCCGACCCCCACCTCCCCCCCACCTCCCCACCCCCCGCAGTGCACTAGGCCTCTAGTTAAAAATAAAAAGCACGCTACCACTGATGGGGAAGCTATGGGCTGGAGAAGCCCCCAGTGAGCTGGAGCCTGGCTTCTTTCCTCTGAGTCCGGTGTGAGGTCCCTGCAGTAGTCTCTTATGTGGCATCCAGCTTGCCCTTTGCCCTTTCACCTCTGTTTCCACTCTGTTGTTGCTGGCCGGGGCTGTTAGGGATCCTGCTGTCCCCACCTTGTCCAGTGTGTCCCCATCCCTACTGTCACAGCTGTAACATGACACTTGTAATTCTGATGAACAGAAATTCTTCATATTAATGTAATCCGGTTGTTAGCTGCCTCCTTTGTGGTCAGTACTTTCTGTGGCCTGATGAGAGACCTTCATTTGCCTTCCGTGTAAGTGTGCACTCAGCCTGGAACCCACGTGTAGGAACGGTAAAGAGAGGCCACGGTTGGATCCAGAGCATCTGATTGCAGCGAGTCTCTCTCCCGGAGGCCCCCGCCAGGCCTCCCTCCAGGGGTCCGTGGGTGGGATCCGTGGGTGGGTGCCTGGCTCTGTCGTGTCTGGCCTGCTGTCTCGATTTCTGCAGCTCATCTTCCAAGGTGTCTTGCCTTTCCTGGCCCTCAGGGTGCCTCCACTCTCAGCAAGGAGGATCGGTTTGAAAGAGCTCACCTGTCGTTACTGGAAGCAGACCCCCCGTTTTCATAATCTTTCATTATAGAAAAAAATAACTGAAAATATAAAATGAAAATTAGTCACAATTTTACCACCCAGCAATAAGCACTGTTGGAATTTTGCAAAAGACCCTTCCAGCTTCACATATCAATCGAGGTATTTTGCTGCCACAGTGGACTCACTTTTCCAAGCTGTTTTGTGGCCTGCAGTTTTGCTTAGTGATGCGTCATGAACGTGCCCTTGTGTCCTCTGTGCTCCCACCACCTCCTCAAGTGGAGGTGAGAGGAAATGAACGCACAGTGGGGAGCCGGCCCATTGACTTGACTGATTCGCTATTCTGCACATTCCAGCTGCATCTAGCATTTCAGAATTAGAAATAGCACCATTGTGTGCCTCTCCACACCTCAACCACATCCTTGAAATAAATCCCAAAAGGCGCTGTTTGGACACAGGGTGCCATTTCCCATGAGTGTTGCTGCTCCGTGGCTGTCGGAGCACTTGCAACAGTGGACATCCACTGAGCACATCTGAGGCTGCACCGTCTGCACGGCCTGGGGAGCACTGGGGATTCACCCTCATCTTTTCCAGTTTGGCGAGTGGAGCGCCCTGGGATGTCAGGGAGGCTCGCTGGGTCCTTGTTTCCTGGCACTCCCTCTGGGAGGCATTCATATCTATCACTCTGGTCTCCATGATGTTAGCTTTTCATGCACTTTTGTGACACTTATTATAAGAGGCAAGCCAACCCTCAGAAAAGCATTCCCCAGCTAGTAACGCCTTTTTACTTTGCCTGCAGTTTGGTTTTACCTTGTAGAATTGAAACCCATCTGGACAGGGATTGTGCTTGTCTTGTTCCTAGAACAGTCTGTGGCACAGTCTTGCTGAAGGAGTGAACTTAAGACTCTGTGGTCAGATCTGCCATCTTTTCCTTTAGGGTTCCTGTCCTCGGTGTGGGCTCAAAAAGTCCCTTCCATGCCCAGGTTATATTGGCACCTTGTGCCATGGTATGGGGACTTCTTGTTTTCTGGTACATTTATGATGTCATTTTTCTCATTCAATTAATCTACCTAAAACATTTCATTGGATGTTATTAGATTGGGACTCATTTTCTGCCCATATAATCAGTTTTCCCCTTATTCATTGGACCCTTCATATTCTGATTTCGAAGGCTGCCTTGACCATAAAAACAGCCCTTGTTTTCACACTTGGGCTCTTTCTGGGCATTTTCTGTGTTTCTCATCAGTCCACACTCTTCTAATTTAGGGTGTTATATGTTACAGTCAATGTCAGGAGAATAAGTTGCATCCCTCATTTGTCCTTTTTAAAAAACTTTTTTGCTATTTTTACGTATTTAATTCTTCCAGAAAATTTTTAATAATCTGGACAGATTCATTCAAAAAACACCATTGAGGTTTCTCTTGAAATTGTATTGCCGTCATATGCCACATAATGATGGGGATATGTGTTTCGGAAATGTGCCATGCTGTGATTTTGTCATGTGAATATCAGAGCACACCTGCACAAACTTAAATGGCTCAGCCCACTACACACCTCGGCTGTATGATCCAGCTATTGCTCTTGGGCTATAACCTACACAGCATGTTACTGTATTGAATGCTGTATCTAAACATAGAAAAGATACTATAAAAATACGGTATTAAAAAATAAAAGTGGAAAAAATATAAAAAATTGTATATCTGAATGGAGCACTTACCATGAATGGAGATTATAGGACTGCAAGTTGCTCTGGGTCCGTGGGCAGTGAGTGAACGTGAGGGTCTGGGACATCACTGCACACAACAGTGGACTTCATAAACCCTGTACACTGAGGCTACCCTCAATTTATAAAACACGATTTTAAATCAAGCACAAGAGAAAATGATGACATTAAGAGACACGGTAAACACAAGATATATGAGGGTGCCGCCGATGTAACACAGCTGTTTTATAATAAACTGCTTTTTAATCATAGAAAGAGTATACTCTAAAACAATGATGAAAATGATATTAAATACATAAGCCAGTGACATAGTTTATTAAGTATTACATACTATACATAACTGTATTACTATACTTTTATATGACTGGTGTCAGGTTTATTTACACCAGCATCACCACAAACTCATGGGTAATGTGTTGTGGTAGGACAGTGATTGGCAAATTCATTAGTCAACAGAGCCAAATATCAACTGTACAATGATTGAAATTTCTTTTGAAAGCCAAATTTTTTTAAACTTAAACTTCTTCTAATGTCACTTCTTCAAAATAGACTCACCCAACCCATGGTATTTTGTGGAAGAGCCACACTCAATGGGCCAAAGAGCCGCATATGGCTTGAGAGCCGCAGTTTGCCGACCACGGTGCTAGGACATTATAACCACTAGGTGATAAGAATTTTTCAGTTCTATTATAATCTCATAGGACCACTGTCATATATACTTGTTGATGGAAGTGATATATGGCAATTAACTTTAAAATTACATTTTAACTTGGGAGTATACCAACAGCTTCACAACCTCCTGCTACTGGTCATTGCTCATGTTAATTTTAGATTTTGTATGTCCAATGTTAGGCTCTGTGGTTGGCATCCTGTAGGCCCTGCACAGGGAAGCTGTCTGTTCTATGGGGTGATGTGTAATTTGGCTGAACCTAGGGAAGGATGATGACTCTTGGCTTGAGAAACAGAACCATTATCATGTTAAGTTTCTTTCTGATTCGAAGAAATATCAGAAATAATATCATGGACTTTAGCAAAGTTCTTTTGAGCATTTAGAGAAATGATCACTATTTTCCCTTTGATGTTGTGACAAAGTTACTGCTATTATCACCTCCTAATGTCAAACCATCCTTGCATTCTTAGAACAACCTTACTTGGTCACAGGATAGTTTCTGTCTGCTTTTAGGCTTGGCTAGGAATATTTTATTTTTAAGTTCTTTCATTTAGTTATTTATAACTGAGATTACTCTGTATTGGTTTTTTGAATCTAACTTTGTTAGGTTTTGGTACCAAGTTTACAAAATGAATTGTCCAACTCCCTATTTAATAATGATAATGCTCAACACTTTCTCCTGTGCTTGATTTTCAGCTAATAGTACTGGACCCACCGGTGAGTAGTTGGGTGCCCTGTGGCCCACAGCTTACCCACCTGGGTGGCAGGTGCCATGGTTGGGGACCCCTTATGCCTCCCATAGCCCCCTGTAGAGTCAGCGTAGACTTGGACAGCACAGAATTTTCACATCACCTGTGTTATGCTTCAAGCTTGTGTCAGCCAGCCCCGGACCTGGCCCAGACTTCTACCTCTTCTCCCACCCACAGGTAGAAGCAAGCAAGAGTGAGTGGTCCGTTCCACACTGTTTTACTATTTATGCAGCTCAAAAAACAATCGTGGTGGCAGCCAGGTAAGAACCTTTCACACCTGGATCCCAGTGGGCCCTGCGAGCCAGGAGTAGGGGCTTCCCTGCCATGAGCTAGAGTTCCCTCTGAGTGATGAGTGTCATTCCCACAGTTCGGAGTGATGTGTGCCCCTTGAGCACTGCTCTCCAGTGGTGGGGAGCCAGAGAACGTCCCACAGACTGGCCATGGCACTGCCAAGCGGCTTCCTGCGCCTCAGGTTCATGGCCCTCGACAACAACAGGCCTGCGAAGACTGTCGGTCTCCAGGGGCACAAGCTTTTGGCACACTCAAGTTAAGGCACAGTGCCAGCGGGTTAGTGGCAGCACGACAGGGCGGCCAGGCTGGGGCCCCTCCTCACCTGCATCCTGGCCCCTAGCTGTGCAGCGAGGCTGATGGGCCACAGCTCAGGGGCAAATGGCCACTTTCCCCTGTTCCACATCAGATCAACAGAGGGGCAGCCCGACCTCTGTCGCACCATCTGTGCTGTCCCTCCCCTGGAGGAGCCAAGTGACTCCCGACAGTTCATCCTTCTCTCAGGCAGGCATCCACTAGCTCCCACCAGGAAATGGTGATCCAGGAAGCAACTAATCTTGTACCTGAGACTTTTAAAACCTTGTTTTAGAAGAAAACTACCCTGTAGGGAACCCCAGTCCACACACGGGTGCTGCCCTCCCTCCTCCTGCCCCTGGCAGCCCACAGAGGGGTGCAGGCTGGGCCACCAGCAGCAGCATTCCTGATCATCCTTTGATCCCTTGAGACAGGCATCCTGGCCTCCTGTCCCCTGATTGTGCAGGCCCTGCGCCTCAGCCCTCCCTCCCGTCCCTCCTCTCCCCACAGCACTCGGCTGGAAAAGGAGAAGTGGATGCATGACCTGAACAACGCCATTGAAGCGGCCAAGAGCAGTGGCAACACAACTCTGGCTCTGCCAGGCGGCGCAGTGTGCATTCCTCCCCGCAGTGAGTTCCGAGAACCCCTGCACGAGGAAGCTTTCCCATAAATTGTTTCCTCACTCATGTTCTGCCCACTAAGCCCACGTGCTCAAGTTCCAGGTAGAAGGGTGGGCTTTGCTCTTGGCCTGGGCACAAAGGAATAGCTCCCTTGCTCTCAGAGCTCCATTCGCCAGGGTGGTCCTATCCCCTCTGAGCAGAGATGCCCGATTTCTGCCCCAGGACCTTCCGATGAAGTCTCTGTGGAGCAGGAGTCAGAAGATGATGCACACGGTACCCACAGCTCCTCGGAGGGGCAGGGCCAGCACCGGGCCAACACCACGGTGCATGTGTGCTGGTACCGGAACACCAGTGTCTCCAGAGCCGACCACAGCGCAGCCGTTGAGGTATAACTCACACGAGCACCCTCTCAGCTTGTGCTTGCTGGGGGAAGGGACCCTGGGGATCCCAGGCGGCAGGCCTGGGCCAGGCCATGGCGAGCTGCCTCCCGCTCTCTCTTCGGGCAGGAAATTGGCTTGGAAAAGTCCCCTCAGGCACAGCAGCCCAGGGTTTTTGCCAGAGCTGTGGAGTGACAGTCACCCTCAGAGTCATCCTCAGGACTTGAGCAACCCAGTGAGGAAAAAACTCAGAGCCACGTGTGCGGGGAAGAACAGGGAAACTGGTGTCTCCAGGGTGCTCCCAACAGGGCCTGTCACTAGGAGTCGCTGCTTCCACCTCCACCATCAGGAGCACCCCACACACACCTCTCAGGGGCGCTGTGAACAGAAGTGTCCCCTGAGCCTGAGCAGCTCAGCCATCTGTGCTATCCTGTGGGTGCCTGCTTGGTGGTGAAGGCCACAGATGTGTCAGAACCTGTGTTCCTCATGGTGAGGTTATAGGAAAGAAGTGTGGTACCAAGGAGGGTGGGGGTGCAAAAGGAGGGGGCACTGCAGAGAGGGGTCTGCCCTAGGCCAGGGCTCCCAACTTACCTCAGCACAAGAGCGGCTCAGTCCTAAGGCTGAGCTTGGGCCAGGGTTACAGCATCCTCCCTGGTGCGAGGGCATTTGTGAGGACTGTAGGTGTGGGGGGTTGGGGGGAGCTGGCTGTATTCTTGGGGAGCACACCTGCTCCCAGGAGACCCCAAGAGGATGAAGCCAGGAGGGTGATTGCTCTTGATGGGCTGTGGTCTTAGGACCTTAACTAAAGCACTTTTGCTTTTTTCCTTTTAGAACCAGCTTTCAGGCTATCTGCTAAGAAAGTTCAAAAACAGTAATGGCTGGCAGAAGCTCTGGGTGGTCTTCACCAATTTCTGCTTGTTCTTCTACAAAACACATCAGGTGAGGGTGCTTACCAGCCCAGAGAGCCTGCCCGTGGCGCTAGAGGACCCACCATGCCCTTCTCTCTCACTTCAATCTCCTTCCCCCACCAGGGGGGGAGGAGAGGTGGCTGGGGAATGCCCATGGAACCATGCTGCCTTCTAGGATGACTATCCCCTGGCCAGCCTCCCCCTGCTGGGCTACAGTGTGAGCGTCCCCAGGGAGGCTGATGGCATCCACAAGGAGCATGTCTTCAAGCTGCAATTCAAATCACACGTTTACTTCTTCCGGGCCGAGAGCAAGTACACGTTTGGGAGGTAACTGTGGTGGACTGCCTGGTACTCCTGCTCCCGCTGGGGGCTGGAGGCAAGTTCCTGGTGCTGGGAAGAAAGGGCTGCACCTGGCTTCCTGGGGTTTCACTGGCCTTGTCTTGTCCCATTCACTCCACATCTTGGGAAGGTATTTGAGCACAAGCCAGGTGGCCAGAAAGTGCCTTCCTTCCCAAGCGGGCATCCTGGCCTTTCTGATGGGACAACTCCTTCTGCAGGTGGATGGAGGTGATTACGAGAGCCAGCAGCTCGCCCGGAAAGGCTGGGGGCCCTGAGGAGGCATGAAGCCTTCTGCCTAGTTTAGGACAGCGCCCAGGAAGCAAAGCACAGTCAGCGCACGACTGCTCATCCTGAGTCTTCCCAACAACGGACCAGCTGTTTGGATGGGCCTCACCGAGCCACCTGGGAAGGACACTGTTCCCTGGAAGACCCAGTGCAGTCCGTTGGCCCCGTGGGGCCCTGGCAAGAACACCAAAGTGGAAATGCAGGTCCAGCCCCAGGGTGGCACCAAGCTGGTGCTCACCTACCCTCTCCTCTTCTAGAACAGGGCCCTGCTGAGAATGGCTTTGAGCAGAACTAGGGTGGCTCCGAATCACCCACTGCTGAACCCGGGCCTGGCTGCCCTGTCCTTCAGCCTGGATCAACCAGGGGTAAGACACAAGCCTCAGGTCACAGCTGCACAAAAGCCCAGCATAAGCCACTCTGGTGCCCCTCACATACCTCCGGAGAAGGGGAAACCAAAGTTCCGTTTGGCCCTGGTAGGGCGAGGGCCTCTAATTTATTAGTACCCAGTTTTTCTTAACAAGTGGAAGTAGAGGTACACCTGCTTGTGTGTGTGGCTGAAAATAAAGGGCATCTTTCTTCGCCTGCCTGCTCAGTCTCGGGTCACTCCAAGGGGGAGACAGGGCTGTCGAGACCCTGCCTGGCCCGGATCCCCACCCACCACCAGTCCGTCTTCATTTAAGGTCTTTATTGAAAGTGGCAGAAGCCTCTCAATATCCTATGAAAACTAACACCTTAACCTCAGAGTATAAGGGGAAACAAGGAAGTTCGGTTTTCTTAAACAAAAGAAACATCCTGGCTGACACTCTTACTTTGAGAAGACACGGTACCCGACCCAACACCACAAGGCAAATCGACAACCACTGTGGGCCCTGGGTGGGGACGGGGGCCTGGGTGAGTGGGAGAAGGCTGATCTGCCCAACAGCTTCCCCACCTCAGTTCCAGTGGCCACCATCCTGTGAGCCTAAGGAGGGGGCGGCTATGCCAAGGGGAGCTGAGGAGGCTGCCCCTGCCGCCTCCAGGCTGCACAGTTCTCCATGAGTCTTTGCTGCCAGGTAACCTCAGCCAGGCCGGGAGGAAATGGAAGCGGACAGCCCTCAGCACAGGGTGGGGGGCCTTGTCCCACAAGAGGTTCCAAGTCAGCAGTCTGTACAGAGCTCAAAACAAGACCCTTCTCTCCCCTCTGCACCAACAGCAGCTTTAGCGGGTGGACGGCAGATGGTTTCTGTTGTGTGAAAACCTAGAGGAGAGAGGCCCTGTCACTACCCAGGCTCCAGTGCAGGCCCACAGGAAGCCACCAGGTGGCGTGGGCTGAGGTCAGCAGCACAGAGCAGGCTGGGAGATGAAGGGGGCACCGCCCATTGTAGCCACTACTGGCAGGAAAGACCACCCTCCTCTCTCCAGCCCTGAAGCTACAAAACAGAAAGGAAGAGAGGCAGAGATCCTCTTCCAAAGTGACCCCTACAGCCCGTCCTGGGGCCCCACCCCAGCTCCCTCACCTCTGCACCCGCTCCACCAGGTGAGCCATCAGCTTGTCAGAGATGCCGGGGCAGGACTCCTCCGCCAGGCTGAAGGCGTTCTCCAGCTCCTCCAGCGCCCCCGCACCCCCGCCGCTCTGCCTGTGCTTCTCTTTGAGCTGCGGACAGACCACCATGCGCCTGGTCAGAGGCTCACACTGAAGACCCTCAGGCCCTCTCCTGTGACTTGCATTTGGGGGCCCCACTCACGGTCCTTCCACCAGAAAGCCAGGATGGCTGGGTACAACCAGCCTCCCATGCTGTGGGAGGCCCAGCTAACCACAGGACTTCCGATTGTAAGTGACAGCTCAGGGCTTGAGAAAACAGCCCAGAAACTAACTCCCAGAGTGCACTGCTCAGCCAGACCACCTGCTCTGACCCCCCTCGGCCTCCATGCTGCGGGAACCGCTGACTTGGCAGGAGCAGTTAGGGACAGGTCAACACGGCCCTCCCTGCCACATCCTGACACCTGACACATATGAGGAAGAGCC
Organism: Pipistrellus kuhlii; assembly: GCF_014108245.1. NCBI lineage: Eukaryota > Metazoa > Chordata > Mammalia > Chiroptera > Vespertilionidae > Pipistrellus > Pipistrellus kuhlii. The sequence goes on from NW_023425573.1 coordinate 30,837,008, forward strand.
TGCATGTGTCCCAGTTCACTCCACCAGGCAGCCCAGACCTCAGGCCCAGCTTACAGGGTCAGGACCCCTAAGGGATGCCCCTGCCAGCCTGGGTGGGGCTCTGCCTCTCCACTGGGCTCACTGTGGAGGCCGCAGCAGCCTACAGACCTCCCCCCCCATCCCCCGCAAATAAACAAACACACACATGCTCCAAGCAGCTTGGGATATGGTAGACCTGCCTGCCTCTCCAACACCTGTCAACTCCCCAGGCCCTGCCCCACGTGGGGCCCAGCCTCTAATCCAAGTATTTAAGCTGAGCTCATAATTTCCCGCAGGGTCCATGACAACCAGCTCCATCCAACCTCCTTCCCTCGAATTCCAGGCTTCTGCCCTGTCCAGACGCCCCCGCCTTCCTCGGGAAGACTCTGCTGTATCCTGTCCCCCTCCCTGGATTCCAGGTGCTGCCTTCACTCCGGGGTAGAAAGTGGTCACTCTGAGGGTAGAAAGTGGTCACTCTCGGCTGCATCATACTCCCATCGGCAGGTGACACAGATACAGGGTCAATTGCCATGAAGCAAGAACTACATCTCAGGATGCTTCTGGTCACCCTGTATGTTTGTAGTTCAAAGCCATTCTGGGGCCCCCAGCAGGGCAAGGGCAGGCACGGGGACTTGAGAGGACCATGTCAGGGCAGTCAGTCTCAGCTGTTCCCTGTCCTGCTGCAACAAAGCCTGGCCAACAGTTAGACCACTGTCAACTCCAAGGGACCTGGAACCCTGTATATTGGGCACTGCAGCCCCATGCCCCACAGAACCCCCAGCCTAGCCCTCACCTCTCCAAAGACAGGCCGGACCAGCGTGGACAGGCACTGGGACCGCGGCTGCCTCTTGACGGGCTCCACAGACTGCAAAAGCAAGGCCACAGCGAGGTGAACAGGGCAGAGGCAAGTGGGTGCTCAGGGCAGGTGTGCTCCACCCTGGCCCCGTTCCCAGCCTCCTTGAGATGCAGAATGTGAGAAGCACAAGGTACCCTCCCAGCACATGCAGGTCCGGGGCCTGGGGGCCCGCACCTTCTGGGGGCCGTGCAGGGCCGTCCCCTTGTGCAGCTTGCTGTGTGGGCTCGGCCGGATGGTTGGAGGGAACGTCCAGATGGGGCCCTGTTCTCCGTCCTCAGCATCTCCATCACTGCAGAGGAGAATGAAGTCAAGAGTGCCCTGAGGGCCAGGATTCAGGGAGATCCCAAGCACCCCCCTCCCCACTACTTTCTGAGGCATCCTCACGGCCCTAAATGCTGGGTAGGGGCCTTGCTCAGGCTGCAGGGGCCAGGTGGCCACCAAGTTCCTCAGAAACCAGCACCCAAGCTCCTGCCCTGGAGCAGGGACCCCTCGCACGTCACAGCCCAGAGCAGAAGCCCTGCACGACAAGCAGACCTACATGTCCGAGTCCTCAGAGCTGGACTCCTCGCCGTGCCCCTCAGACTTCCAGCGCTTGTAGCGGTCAATGAGCTCTGTCAGGAAGGAGGTCTTCCTGGTATATCGCGTGATGAACTTGTGCTTCAGGAGCTCTTTGGCGGTGGGCCGCTGCAGGGGAGTGGGCAGGCATCACAGGGTGAGGGATGGCTGGGCTCGTCCTTCAAACTCCTGGTGCCCAGACTCCAGCCAGCCAGGCTGGGAACGGGCCTAGCATAAGCTCTGACAGGACCCAGTGAGGGGTTCCGGGGGAGAGGGGGGGACCAGGAAGCTGGGACTGGGCTCCACTATCTGCCCCAGGCCAAAACCCTCCAAGAGCTTCCCCAGACCCTGAACAAGGAGGGGCCTAGGGCCCTGTCACCTCCCATTTCCCACCACAGACCTTCCCCGAGGACTGGATTGGTCCCAGCCCACCCCATGTAGCCAGGGGCCTGAAGGCTTACGAAGCGGGGGTCCTTGTTAAGGCAGGCCTCCACAAACTCCTTGAAAGGCTTGCTGTGGTGGCCCTCCAGCGTGGGCGGGCTGTTCTTGGGGATCAGGAACAGGACACGCATGGGGTGGAGGTCAGAGTTCGGAGGCTCACCCTTGGCCAGCTCGATGGCTGTGATCCCCAGCGACCAAATGTCGGCCTGGACAGAGCCACAAAGAACAGTTGCCACCAGAGGCACCCTGAGCCCTGCTGCAGCCACCCTCATGCCTGCCGTGCCCACCTTGAAGTCATAGGCTGACTGCTTGATGACTTCGGGTGCCATCCAGAAGGGGGTGCCCACAAATGTGTTCCTCTTGATCTGTGTGTCCGTGAGCTGCCCCGCCACCCCGAAGTCTGCCAGCTTCACGTCACCTTGCTCTGAGAGCAGCACGTTGGCAGCTGCTCAACACAGGACGGCAGGGCGTCACCTTTTAAGCCATGCAGACCCCCACCCTATGTGCAGCTGCAAAAGAAGTGCCTGCTGGCAGCCTCCTGGCCTCCTGGGACACCAGCAGAGCCGTCCCTGGGACCTCATCTTGTCTCTCCTCCACCCAGCAGGCTAGAGATGGAGCAGATCTGTCCACCCTCAGACCCAAGGCCACAGGGCAGTGCCAGCAAGCCAGGGGCCCACCCTGTGCAGCCCCCCAGCCCCAGCTCCGGGACCCCGCTTTAGTTTGCCTTTTATGACAGATCCCCAAAACACAGCAATTGCCCTTTCCTCCCAAACCATCTAACCGGCAGAGCTTCCCCCTCACTCCACCACCGAACATGCAGATTCCCTCACTCCCCAGTGTCTCCAGTCAGACACTCAGCAGGACCAGCCCACACCTGATGCAAACAATGTACACTTTTGGCTTAAATAGGGTCCCTTCTTACACTAGGCGCACAGTAGGTGTTTTTGCCATATGGAAATGTGGTGCTAAGTTCTACCAGTTACTGGCTGTGTTTCCTGGCAACCGAGCTGATGGCCGTGCTCAGGTCCCAGTGGGCACCGGGCTACAAGAGTCCCCACATCCCAGAGGCCTAGCACCACCATCCACGTGCCCATATCAACCTGCCACCTCATGCCCTGGTCTTTCTAGTGTCGCGGAGCTCAGGGGCCCAGGCAGGAGCCGTGCCCTGAGGGACCTTTGATGTCTCTGTGGATCTTGCGCTCTGAGTGCAGGTAGTCCAGGCCCTTCAGAATCTCCCGCAGGATCGTCGCGATGTAGGTCTCCTCCAGGGGGCCCGGTTTCAACTGTGCACAGACCGGACAGCAGGACCTCAGACTCCCTCCACCAAGGCCAATCTGCCCTTCCTTCCACACCACCCGTCACCAAGGCCCCGGCTCAACCGCCTCACCACCAGGGGAGGGTGACCCTGTGCACAGTGGGGCTCCCTACTCCATTAACCACTTTGGAAATAAAGTTTCAGGTGTGGGTCAAGAGGCTGTTTTTAGAGAACATACAATACCTTCACTGTAAAGGCAGCCGATGAAAATGGGGTCCCAGCACATTCTAACCTGTATCACTGGGGACACTAACCCTCTGCCCCCTCCCCAGGCCAGAAGATGCCCAGGACCCTCAGCACCAACCAGTGGGGACTAAAAATAGCACTTCATTTGGGCTTAGTCGGCCAAGATAGCGTAGGAAAGAAGTCTAGGGACACAGGTGGGACAACCCCAGAGCACCCTTCGGTCTGGTCCTCCCCTGGCAAGCTGCCACTGTTTCGGCCTACACCTCACCAGGTCCAGCGCGGAGCCGCCACCCAGGTACTCCATGATAATCCACAGCTTTGTGCTCTGGGACCAGAGAAATGCCGGTCAGTACATGTAGTCAGCAGGGGGTTCCCCAGGCCCCATGACATACTCCCAGGCAGGGCTCCGGCCTGTGGGGAGCCCTCCAAGGCATCCAGCAGCCTTACCCGGCTCCCTCCCATCACACTCCTACGACAGCAGCTTTGCAGATGGAACATGCGCTCAGACAAGCAGCCAAGTCTACTCTGCAACAGCCCATCAAAAACTAGGCTGGGAAGACGGCTGCCCAGCTAGCATTGACCTTGATGTATCCACACACTGTGTGCCCTGGGCAGGCCCCCGAGCTGGCACTGGGCTCTGCTATAGGGCCTCATAAATGCCATCCTATAGGGGCTACCCCAGCCAGGGAGTCATACAGCCCATTCAGATTCAGCCTTAAGCCCTGCCTCTCCCAGGACTCCCCCTCAGGATGAGAGGAGCCTTCCCAACGCCCGCCTGACCCTCTAGGTGGTTGTTTTGGGGGCTTGCTCAACTGTGAAGCTGTGACCATGCTCGCTGTCAGGCCATGCCCCTCCTCCCCATTGTTCCAATATGGGGCAGGTGCAGAGACTGTTGGGTTTAGCCCCGGCCCCAGGGAACCCTGGGCATCCACCTGAGCACGGGCCCCGCCCCAGACACCTTCAGGTAGGAGCCGAAGTATCGGGTGATGTAGGGGCTGTCACACTGGCTGAGCACGGTGATCTCCTGCTGGATGTCCTCGATCTCGTCCTCGGCCTCCTCCAGGTCGATGATCTTGATGGCCACCACCTCCTTGGTGCGGTTGTCGATGCCCTTGAACACCTCCCCGAAGGAGCCCTTGCCAATGCGGTCCAGCTTGGTAAAGAGCTCCTCGGGGTCCACACGCGAGTGCTGCAGGGACACAGGCGGGCAGCCCGTCAGCGCAGGGCAGCTCTGCAGGGACGTGGGGAACCCATGTGCCAGCAGCAGACAGCTCACCCAAGGTCTTTTTGAGTTTCCTCTTTCGTCCCTTTTGTTTCAGGAAACCAAAATGCACCCTCCACAGGGAGATCCTCAGAGAGCACAGAGGCCTGGCTCCAGCCAAGGGGCGGAGGCGTGGAGCACGTGGAGGGGCCACAAAGGCCACACCCACCGCCCACCCCCACCGGAGGGGAGGACCAAGTGAGGTGCAGAGATGGGTTAAAAGTAGGTGAAGCATAAAGATTTTAGGCAGTGATATCATTCTGTAGGATATAATACCACGTGAAAACCATGGGCATAGTTAATAATGTATCCTTGTTGACTCATCAATTTTAACAAACACACAAATGCAAGATATGAATCATATGCTAACACCGGGGAGAGTGACCAGACCTCTTGCTCATTTTCCTGTAAACCTAAAACTACTCTAAAAAATTCTCTTAAACAAAACACTCAGCGTGCATGAACTCACCTGGCAGCCACCCCCCTTAGAAAGGGCTTCCCTTCACCACCCCCACGCAGCCCGCAGGAAGCTGCACCCTCACTCCAGCACCACACTTGCCCCTGGACACTCAAGTGTCACAGCAAACTGCCCACATGGCCCTCGGATTTAAACACAAACGGCCTGAAAGGCACAGAGCTGCCAGTGCAGATGGTGCCGGGACAGGGTGGCAGGGGGGCTCAGAGGTCTCAGTGTGGGGCTGCGTGGAGAACAGCAACACCGGAGAGCTGGCCAGCACCACCCTGGGCATCCCCCAGCTCCCGCCCATGTGGCGTCCTGGGCTCCTGAGAATATTACGCTCCACAGACCATGTTCTCAGAAAGCCAGGGTCGGCCTTTCAGGCCCAGTGACGAAGGAGCCAGGTGCCCACAACCCACATGTCCTTTTGCGGCCTTGTCTGGACAGAGGCAGAAAGGTTTCCAAGCCCCCTAGACCTCAAATCCCGCAGGGCACCCCTCCTTCTGAAGAGGCCACCCCAGCCCACCCCACCGAAGGGCCAATGTAACTGACAAAAATCACACCGCTGCCTAGGTGCCGACACCAGCCCAGGGAGGGAGTGCTCCTCTCGGAGCCCGTGCTCACCTGGGCTCACCCCCGGGCACAGCTCCAGCCTGGCCCAACCCGCTGCAGACTGAGACCGCATGTCAATCAGAAACTACCAGTTACTTGCCTTCCTGGGGTTCCTAACCAGGAGGAAGGGGACACACAAAGGCCCAGACCTCAGATGATTCTGGGTACCAGGCAAGCCAGAGAGAGCTGCAGGTGATAGGTGAGCAGGCCCTGCGGAGGCTGGGCCAGAAGCAGGGTCTCAATTCAGAGCCCTCCCCAGTAAGGCAGGCCAGGCAAAGCCAGGGGATGCAGCCACAGGCAGGCGCCTCAAGCAGGCCTATGGGTGTCCACTGGCACCTTGACTCAGCCAGTTAAGGAATGAGGCCCTTCTCACTCGCTCACGGAAAACAGCAGTCCAGTGCATGTGGAGGAAGAGACAGCCGCAGATGCGTGCAGCCAACTGCTGCCAGAAATCCCCAAAGTCAAGGTCAAGGGCAGGACAGTGAAAGCAGAGGGCAGCACAGGTCCCTCACGCCAGGCTGCCCCAGCCTGCCCCAGCCTCTTCCTCCTGCTTCACATGTCCTAACAGGTATGTGGCTTCAAATCACAGCTGCTCAGCCATCTTCGAGGTGAGAGATGGGGTCATGGATCACAAGATTAGGACCAACCCCAGCTGGAGAGAACAGCCTCTCATCAATGCATTGCCCACACCGCTGACCACTTGACAATCAACATGACACTCCTTCCCGCTGGAGAAAAAGCTGGCTCTGACCTGGGTGGGGAACCTCGATGCACCCTGCTCAGCCTTGGCCACGTGTGGAATGTACGTAGTCCAAAAAGGGCCCTCTCTGCTCACTCCTCCCCCACTGACCCACAGTGCCTTCCACAGAGCTTAATGGTGCCCTGAAGGCTTGCCCCCAGCCCCAGCTCATGTTGGGGCAGCCCTGTAAGACACCCAGCCCCCAGTGATTACAGTCCAGTTGGTGCCCTGACCTTGCGACCTCTGTCACTGCAAGGACAGTCCTCTCCTAAGGTGGCCGAAGACCCAGAGGGGGGACTGAGGCCTGGCAGCACCCTCGTCACCACTGCCCTTCTAGCTCTTGGCCCCCCACCCCAAACCACACTCAGGCCTCTGCTGATAACACACCCTCCGCTCCACTGCGAACAGTGTCGCCCTGCACACCCAGCCAGAGCTGAATCTGGTCCACGCAGCCACCCAAAGGAAATCCCAGGCAGCCTCGAGCAGAATTCAGAGCGCCCCTAAGCCAGGGTTCCGGCTCAATATGGAAGGGGACCCCCAACCCTCAACTCTCATACTCTGGAGGTCAGTCAACTGAGCTGATAGGGTGTGACAGGCATAGTCCAGACTATGATACTGACCCTACAAGCAATCAGGGACGACCATTCCCCCCCAGGGTGGAGGAAAGGCAAGCAGCTCCCCATCTGGGCCCAGGCTGCCCTTCTAGGGGATGTAGTGGTTTGGACCAGTCGTCGGCAAACTTGTATCTTCCTCCACCCCTCCTCTCCAGGCCCCCTCCAATGGTTTCCTCCCTCCGTGGGCTCAAATACAGAAGCAAAAAGGGCCAAGCCTTCATGCACATCAGTTGTGCTGATAGATGCCTAGGACTAAGACACGCCCAGGCTCCATCAGATATACCCAGACAAACCCCAGACTCAGAAGATCTGTCACCTTTTACAGCTGTCAGCAGGATTAGAGATGGAACATGTGGTAGCTGCTCAATATATTGAGGTGGTGGTGACAGCTGTGAAGGAGGAAGAAGAGGGAAAAGTAGAAGGGAAAAGAAAAGGGGACAGGAAGGAGAAGAGGAAGATGGTAATGGCTGTGGTGACCACTCTTAGCCAAAGTCCCAAGATCGAACTCAGTGCTCTAACCCTTCGCCACTCCAAGTGTGGCCCATGCACCAGCAGTGTCTGCACTGCTGGGAAGCTTGTTAGAAATCAAGACCTTCAGGCCCCACCCCCTACCTACTGAATCAGGAGGTTCCTCTGTACCTTAAAGTTCAAGCTCTAGTTGTCTGCAAACTCATTACTCAACAGAGCCAAATATCAACAGTACAACAATTGAAATCTCTTTTGAGGGCCAAATTTTTTAAACTTAAACTTCTTCTAATGCCACTTCTTCAAAATAGACTCACCCAGGTATTTTGTGGAAGAGCCACACTCAAGGGGCCAAAGAGCCGCGTGTGGCTCGAGAGCCGCAGTTTGCTGGCCACGGGTCTGGACAATCACTCAGGTCATTCAACTGGCGGTCAAGACTCTTGTTCTCCGAGTCAGCCCTGGTGCTATCAGATCTGGGTACACCATGTGGCAGTGTGCCTGCCATTAGTGTCACCCCACAAAATAAGAGGAGCCAGTAACCACCCACAGCCATTCAGGCCCTGCAGGCAGGTGGCCATCAGCAAGGTGAAGAGAAATGCAGCATAGGAGCACAGGCTGTAGGGGGCTCCTCAAGAGAAAACAGTCTTGTCAGGCTTCCTGCTAATGACAAAGGCCAAGTCTCTCTGCCCCTGAAAGGACAAAGAGGGCTTCCTTCCTTTGGGGTCCTTTTCTCAGCTCCTCTGCACCCGCCCTCCCTCCTGGATCGGACTGGACACCCCAGGCCGAGCACCAAGTACCATCAGCTCATGGGTACAGAGGCAGCTCACAGCTCCACTTTCTCATTTTGGAACCCACAGGATCTATTCCTATAGCTCTTAAAAATAAGCCGGAGGCAGACTTCTCTCCCAGCATTAGTCATGTAATTTTACCAAATATACAATGTCAGATATGAATGAAAAATCTGTTGGCATCAGTCAGCAAGCCCTGGTTCCCATCTGTGACCACTGCTGGACCCCGATACCCTGCCCAGCAGCTGCATGTGGCCTTCCAGGTTTCTCCAAGGAGCCTGTGTCTGGACCTGAACCCTGGCCGAACACAGACACACGCCTCCTGCTCCTCCTGCATTCTGTGCCCATGGATTCCCACATGGTGCAAGCAGCAGGATCACTCTTTCTCAGAGCTCCTCCCAACACTGCAGCAGTTGGCCTGCATTAGCCCAGGCCAGCACGTCAGAGGAACACCTGCCACCAGGTGGTTTACTTCACTCCAAATCAGCATCACATCACATTTGCGTTGAAATAACAAAAAGGGAGGAGGTACAGACCATGAGTCCCCATGCACACCCCCCTTCCTGGCACCGGCAGCAGGTCCTCTTTCGAGGCAAACTCTGGGCACACTACAGAGGGTCCCTCAAAGTCAGCCGGTGCCACAAAATACAAGAACCAATCCACCAAAGAAGAAAGACAGCAGACAGAAGGCAGCGCCCAGGTCAGCACTCCTAGCCTGGGCAAATCAGGTTCTGCAGACCAGCCTTCTCCACCTCCCATCAATGAAAATGCTCACACAGGTGTCCTCTGCTTTCTCTACATGCCAACTGGAACACGGCAGCTGCTTCATCACATTCGCAGCCTCTCTCATTGCCCATCAGGGAGGGGTCCCCCTGAGTCCCTCCTCCAGCCCAACACGGACAGAATGACCACAGCCCAGCCTCCAGTGTGGACTCTGACCTTCGCTGTCCCTGCAGATCCAGGTTCCCGCCCTGCCCCGCCCTGTTGCTGAGACAGGTCTCTGCACACCTGCCACTGACCTCAAGTGATTCCCTGGGAGAGGCTTGTGGGCTTCTGCCTCCACCCTGAGGCAGCCCTGTTCCCACCCAGAGCAGCTCCTGAGGACTGCCCCCTCCCCCGCCCACACATGTACATCACAAGGTTCCCCGTGAAGGCTCCTCTTTTCATCCCACACACCCTGGAGGGGAGGGCTCCTCTGAAACCCCAGATGTACGAGAGATACTTATTGGTGTCATAAGATGTCCCCTCATGTCAGTGCTCTCGCCCCAGGGGACCAGCGAACGCGCGCGCACAACCCAGAAACCAACCCTCACCTGGTTGGCAAATCCCCTGAGGTGAGCCATGTCTGCGCGGCCCTCAGACCATCCGCCGCAGCCCCAGGAGGCCCCTGGATTCCGCCTGAGGATCGGGAACCCGGCTCGCTCGCTTTAGTCAACTGGAGAGAGAGCAGGCCAGCTCAGTATCCCACTCAGGACACACGGCTCCCCAGGCCAGGCGGCCGCCCCCTCCTCCGACCATCTGGGAACAAGCTGGGGGAGAGACAGAGACACCGGGGGGAAAAACACAGCAGCTCGGGCATTGTCAACCCTGGGCATCCCTGAAGCCCTTCCCACCTCAGCTCCCAGCCCAGCGCAGCCTTCAGGCCCGCTCCTCCGCACCGGACCCCGCCCCAGGTGCCCTCCTCCCCAGCCCCACTCCCCGCGCCGTTCGGCCCCTTCCCAACTGCCCTAGGCGCGGGCTCGCCCGGCAGCGCGCCCACCTCCGGGGGGCTCCATCCCGGCCTCCCCCGGCCCGTTCCGCAGTGCCCGCGCAGGCTCCCACCCGCTGCCTTCGCTCGCCCCGGACACCGGGCCCTCCAGCCCGCAAAGCAGCGGCAGTGGCGGCGACGGCCGAAGAAAGGCCGGCGGCCGAGGCGACAGCGAGGGCGGAGCGCGGCATTGTAGCCCAGCGCGGGGCTCTCTGGGACACCGAGTCCCGCCACTCGCTCTGGGCACAGGAGTCCACTGGAGTTGGACTACAAGTCCCGGCAGGCCATGGGGTGAGACGGTGTCGGGGCCCGCAGGTGCGCCGCGGGGCTCGCTGGGACTCCGAGTCCGGCTTTCTAAGCGACTGTGAACTACATCTCCCGGCAGGCCGCGGGGCAGGGGGTGGTGCCAGGTCCTGGAGGCGGAGTCGGGTCCTGGAGGTGGGGCCAGGCTGGGCGCTGGTGGAGTAGGGCACGCCCACCGCTCCTCCTCTTCTTTCCCTCCTCTTCCTTCATTCTCCCCACCGCGCCCCGACCCACCCACGGTGGAGGCGGTGGGCCCTGCGGTGACAACAGACCCAGTGTCCACGGAATGATGAAAGGACCGACGAATTGGGCCTGGGACACCTGCTCCGACATGAAGGGACCTTGAGGACTGACAGTGCAATAAGCCAGACAGGACAAATTCTGTGACTCCACTGATCTGAGGTTCCTGGAGGAGTCAGGTGCACAGGCAAATGAGTAAACGGTGGGGAGCAGGGGTGGGGAGAGTGTTTAATGGGGACAGTATCCGTTTTGCAAAATCAAGAGTTATGGGGATGGACAGTAGTGATGGCTGCACAACCACGTGAATGTGCTTAGCACAAATGAACACTATAAACATGGTAAATTTAAGGTTATGTGTACTTTGCCACACATAAATAAATTAAATGAGATTGAAAAAGGAATTACGTTCTGCTCTGGAGTGTTGGCTCCTTTGTTTGAATGTCGTGTACACCGAAAGGTGGCCGGTTCGATCCAGGGGACATACCCAGGTTTCAGGTTCAATCCTTGGTTGGGCCGCCTGCAGGAGGCAACCAATGGATATTTTTCTCTCACATCCCTCTCTTTCTCTATCTCCCTCTCTTCCTTCCTCGCTCTAAAAATCAATACAATTTTTTTAAAAATGTAAGCCCTGTCCAATGTGCTCTGTGCGCACGCACAGACACACACACACACACACACACACACACACACTCCTGCGCAGGGAAGGGTCATGGGTTGCCATTCCCCATCAGGGGTCAAGGGCACGGTCAAAGGCACAGTATTGGGTTGTTGGTTCCATCCTCTGCCCCCTCAGGGCACATGGAGGAGGCAACCAAAGTAGTGTCTCTCTTACATGATCTCTCTCTCCCTCTGCCCCTCCCTCCCTCTTTCCTCCCTCCCTCTCTCTCAGAAAAAAAAAAAAAAGAAATCAATGGGAAAAATATCCTCAGGTGAGGATTAACAAAAAAAAAAAATTAAGTTCTGACACATGCTACAACATGGAAGAACCTTGAAAACATTATGTTAAGGGAAATAAGCCAGTCACAACAAGACAAATACTGTATGATTCCACTCATATAAGGTGTTAACAATAGTCCCATTCAAGAGATAAAAAGTAGAATAGAGGTTTACAGGGGCTTAGGGGTGAGGGAAATGGGTGCAGAGTTTCTGTTTGGGGTGATAAAAAGCCCCGGAAATAGATTATGGTGATGGTTACACAACACTGGATATATAATGCCGCTGAATTGTACACTTAAAATGTTTCAAATGGTAAATTTTATGTTATATAATTTTTACCACAAATAAAGAAAACCAAAGATAACTGCAGTTTTATCAACATTTTAAAACTTTGCTTTCAAAACGACTGTTACCAGAATGAAAACACAAGCAACAGACTGGGAGACAAATGTGGAAATCACATATCCAACCAGAGAGAGAGAGAGAGAGAGAGAGAGAGGATATATAGAAAGCTCTCAAAACTCAAAGTTAGAAGACAATTCACCTAGCAAAAGTTGAGACCAGATTTAAAGAGACAGTTCGCTCAGGAGGATTCCAGTATATGGATGGCAAACAGTGCATGAACAGATGCTCAACATCATCAACTCTCAGGGAAATGCAAATTAAAATGATGAGATGCTAACTACACACACTGGAATAGCTAAAGTAAAAAATAATGCCCACAGTGTGGCTCAGTGGTTGAGTATCGACCTGTGAACCAGGGCACATACACAGGTTGTGGGCTCGATCCGCAGCGGGCAGTGGGGGGAAGGGAGGGCGCACGCAGGAGGCAGCCAATTAATGCTTCTTTCTCATCAAAGTTTTTCTCCTCCCTTTCTCTCTCTCTCTAAAATCAATAAAAGCACATTAAAAAAAAAACTGACAAGGATAGGGTGACTAATCATTCTAGTTTTCCCAGGAGCTTCCTATTTTAACGCTGAAAGTTCCACATCCCACCTACCCCCCCCCCCCCAGTCCTGGGTTAAGTGGGTGGTGGGTCACTTGGTCACGCCAGTGAGGAGGCAGGGCCCGGGACTCCCGTGCATTGTAAATTGTGCAAATGCTGAGCGGTGCAGCCCTCTAAACTCCAGGGGACTTGTGTTTTTATTTGTTTATTGTTGACAGCGTTGCGGATGTCCCCCAGTTTTCCCCTTTGCCCCCCTTCGCCCAGTCCCCATCCCACCCCAGGCTTTCACCGCATTGTCTGTGTCCATGGGTTATGCATACATGAATACACGTTCTTTGGTTCATCTCCTCCGGTCCTTCCCCCTGAGATCTGTCAGTCGGTTCCACGCATCCATGCCCTCTGGACCTATTTTGTTCACCAGTTTATTTTGTTCATTAAGATTCCACATATAACTGAGATCATGTGATATGTGTCTTTCTCTGGCTTATTTCGCTTAGTACAATAAGCTCCAGGTCCATCCATGCTATTGAAAAGGGAAAGAGATCCTTTTATATCCAGCTTGGCATTTAAAAAAAAAAAATTAACTGGATACTTGACACAGGAGCCAGTGTTCCCACTCTTGGGTATTCCCAGAGAAGAGAAAACTGATCTTCACACAAAAGCCTGTACACAGATGTCCACAGCGCGTCTATCCCGGAGCCCCACGCAGGGGGGACTTCCCAGAGGTCCTTCGGCCGCAAGAGGGTAACCTGAGAGACACGTGTGCGAGAAAGAGGCCAGTCCGGAAGGTCATGCAGTATGTGAGCCCATAGAGGAGGCATTGTCCAGAGGACAAAAGCTGCGGGGAGAACAGACACTGGTTCCTGGGACTGAGGAGCAGCCTATCGCCGAGTGGCATGAGGGGCTTCCCGGGTGGCAGAACCGCTCTGCATCCCGGGACCACAAAGCTGTCTGCATGTTGGACTCAGAACTGAACACTGAAAAGGGCAATGTCACTGATGTGTTTTTAAAACAAAGATTAAAATAATTCCTCCATATCACAGATGGAATCAGCGTTCCACTTTCATACATGGGTGCCTATACACAGACATATGATTTCAGGTCTATGACTGTACACATAGACATATGATTTCAGGTCTACGATTGTCAAGAACCCAATAAGGTCCATGTGTCACCGTTGGTTGGCTTGTTTTTTTTCCCCCTTGCTATTTAGATGCTAAAAATCCCTCCCCGGTCCTAGCTGGTTTGGCTCAGTGGATAGAGCATCGGCCTGTGGACCAAAGGGTCCCGGGTTCGATTCTGGTTAAGGACACATACCTCGGTTGCAGGCTCCTCCCGGCCCAGGCCCTGGTCAGTACAGGAGGCAACCAATCGATGTGTTTCTCTCACATCGATGTTTCTGTCTTTCCCTCTCTCTTCCACTCTCTCTAAAATCAATGGAAAAATATTCTTGGGTGAAAATAATAATAATAATAATAATATAATAAAAAATCCCTCCCCTGTCCTGTAGAGGACCCCAGGCTGAACTTTGTAGAAGGACCCCCACACCTGCAAACCCTCTCCCCCGCCCCACGCCAGCTCACCTCTCAGACCCCTGTCCTGTGCCGTCACAGTCAGACCTGAGGCTCTGTTGTTCCGGTGAGGGGCCCCGGTGACCTGCTCACACACCTCCAAGTTGGGGCACAGCAGCATGTCTTCCTGGAAAGCCCTGGAAACCAGGGTATGCGAGGATGCCCAGCAGGCGCCCAGGGTGAGCCTGGCTCCATGGCTGCATGGTGCTGCCCTGAGGTTGTGCAGAAGCTGGAGACCACGATCTTGACCACGACCCTAACTCCCTAAGTCACCATGATTGGTGACTTCCTCCCCTGGAAGTCGTGGGGGAGCCACGGCCTTGAGCACCAGCTCCCCTGTGACCCGGTGATCCGGCCGTGGCACCTTCACTCCCGAGGCCACAGGCTCCTGTTCTTGCTTGCTTGGGCTTCGATGTGACAGGGTGACAGACCCCTGCAGTTTGGAACACCCGCAGGGGAGAGACTGGTGAGGAGGAAGTGGGCAGGGAGGCACCCAGGGGTTGGGGGACACAGGTCCTCATGAGTGGCTGGCAGCAGGCCAGGTTGGGGTGGGGGCTGCAGCTTGGAGGAGGCCGCCGCCTCGAGCAGGGTGAGGGGTGGGAAGAGCCAAGAGTGCCCAAACCGGTTTGGCTCAGTGGATAGAGCGTCGACCTGCGGACTGAAAGGTCCCAGGTTCAATTCCGGTCAAGGGCATGTACCTTGGTTGCGGGCACATCCCCAGTAGGAGGTGTGCAGGAGGCAGCTGATGGATGTTTCTCTCCCATCGATGTTTCTAACTCTATCCCTCTCCCTTCCTCTCTGTAAAAAATCAATAAAATATATTAAAAAAAAAAAAAAGATTCTTTCTTTAAAAAAAAAAAAAAAAAGAGCCAAGGGTACCAGGTTCTCAGCACCTGGGTGGGAAAGAAGAGATGCCTGAGGGGCTGGGCACCCCCAGGCCCATTTCCACCACCGGAGCCTAGCGAGAGCCCTGCTTGTGGGGGCGGGGCCGGGAGGTGGAGGCTCCTGTGGACCCCCTTGGAGGGCTTCTCTGCCGCCAGAGTTCAGACCCTCCTGGGCCTCCCCAGCCCCAATGGCCCAGGTAAAACGCAGAGCTTTCTCTCCCCGCCGCTCCCTCCAGCTCTCCGCGGCTTTTAATGATCCCATCCCTCAGTGACCCGGGGGTCAGAACGCTGCTGGGATCCCCGGTTTGGGGTCTGCGGTTGGGATGAGGCATCCTGGAAGTTTCTGCCCAGAAGAAGGCTCTTCCCATTAACACTGGGGCTGAACTGTCTCAGCTTGGGAGTCGGGACCACAGCCTGTGCGGGAGGCAGGCCAGGAGAAACCGCCTGGTCTTCGGGTCCCCAAGGGACATCCCAGAACCAGACCCCGAGACCCTGAACCCGGCAGGGGAGTGTCAGGAGGCCAGGAGCCTCCCAGGCATGTGTGTCTGTGGACGAGGATGGGGGTGTGGTCTCCTCACGGGACAGATCTCCGCGCAGCCACTGGGAGTGTCGGCGCCGTGGAAACACGCCCAGGCCCCGGTGCTAGGTAAAAACCACGTTTCAGGGCTGCTCAGGAATTCTGTATAATGTGTGTACATCATTTTGAACTGAGAGGAAATAGGCCAAAATGCGACTATTATCTCTACACAGCACTGTGACTTTAAAATTTTTCTTATATGCTTTCCTGATTTTGCACGTATACTTTAGTGTCCAGGTTTTACTGTGATAGCCGCAAAAATATGTTGCCCTTGGCTGCTGGCCATGACTTTGAAATCTCAGAACAATACAGAGTGTTTCAAAACAACCTATTTGTGCAGAAAAGCCTCCAGATCTCAGGAAGGAGGAAAAGGCAGCAGAAAAAGAGCTCGTCAGGGGAAAAACAAGCATCCGACAGGGCAATGGCTCCCGGCCATTGTCCCTGCCGGTGTCCGAACAGGGCCTGCTTCTGTCCCTCACGCACATGCAGGCCGCAGGCCCCTGGGAAAGGGAGCCTGGGGTCCCCAGATCAGCCTCAAGGGGATTGTCAGGCTTCCATTACTGCAGTGCTCGGCAAACTCATTAGTCAACAGAGCCAAGTATCAACAGGACAATGATTGACATTTCCTTTGAGAGCCAAATTTTTTTAAATATATTTTATTGATTTTTTACAGAGAGGAAGGGAGAGAGACAGAGTTAGAAACATCAATGAGAGAGAATCATCTATCAGCGGCCTCTTGCACACCCCCAACTGGGGATATGCTCGCAACCAAGGTACATGCCCTTGACCGGAATTGAACCTGGGACCCTTCAGTCTGCAGGCCGACGCTCTATCCACTGAGCCAAACCGGTCTCGGTGAGAGCCAAATTTTTTAAACTTCAACTTCTTCTAACACCACTTCTTCAAAATAGACTCGCCCAGGCCGTGGTATTTTGTGGAAGAGCCACACTCAAGGGACCAAAGAGCCGCATGTGGCTCTCGAGCCACAGTTTGCCGACCACGGCACTAGAGGAACCACTGCTTTGTGGGCTTGGGACACACAATACACAGCTGCCCCCAATCTGTGTCTCTCTTCAGGTCCCTGGAGGGCAGGTCCACCTTTGTGACAGACTGGAGAGAGCTGGGCTAACCGGGACCTGTGATTGCAGCCAAGAGGAAAATCCTGTATGGTGTACAGGGCCTTGTAAAGGGGGAGCCTGAGGTGTGGGGCCAAGACCAGGGGCCTTTCCACACTGCAGCCAGGGCAGGAGGACAGGGGGGTGCCCAGGGGTCTCCAGCCCTGGAGGGGTCAGTGCTGCTCTCTCTCAGGTCAGGCCCTGCGTTCCCGGCCCACCTGCTGCCCACGCCTCCTCCTTCGGGATCCCAGCCTCAGCATCTCCCTCCAGCACAGACTCTGCTGCCTCAGGCGCAGGTGCTGAGGGACAGCGCTGCTCTGGAGGGTTTGGTAGCTTTGGGGGGTGGTGCCCAGCGCCCACCCTCGGAGCTCACAGCAGCCTCAGGCCCAGCCTCAGGGCCAGGCCCCCCAGCAGACTGCACCCGCTTTCCTAGAGAGTTGTGTGAGCCTGGGAGAAGTGTTTGCCTCGCCCCCGGACACTGTGCCCCTGCCAGTGTGCCGGCTGCCATGCCTCCAGTCTCCAGTGCGGCCCTGCAGAGCGGGCACCTCATGAACGTTCAGCAAAGAGATGAGGACCCAGGGAGGGGGACAGTGTGGCTGCCTAGGCCTCCCTGGGTGCATGGGGAGGTCACCTACCACGGGGAGGGCTGAGCCAAGGTCCTCATAGCCCAGGTTGGGGTGCCATTCCGGCACATTGAGGGCAGCACACGCTGGGTCACACAGTTTGCCAAGTGTGTGCTCAAGGATTCGTGTCCTTCACACGACCAGGGGCGCACTGGCCCCAGGAAGACCCTCCCACATCCAGGTGGTCAAGAGGTAAGCCACTCCATCGATACACCCGGTCACACTTCACACAGCTCGAGGTCACATCCTCCTCCATCCTCATAGACAGCAAATCTTCACCTTCTACAACTGAATATAAGTTTTGGAGACATTCAAACCCAGGTGCTTTCAGCCCCCGCCCCCCAACAGGCTGCCGTAATATCTCCCTGGCTGCAGACCAGACACTCGCTTTGCCGCATGCCCACCCCACGGAGCTCAAAGCCCTTGCCCATTCTGGGGTTCAAACCCTTGCAATGGGGTTCCACAGGGACCACGCTGTCCCCCAAACACTTCCGTAAAAATGTCTTTAGTAATTTGGGAGGAGTGGGAGAAAGAGAGAGAGAGAGAGAGAGAGAGAGAGAGAGAGAGAGAGAGAGAGAGAGAGAGATATTTGTTGATCCACCCGTTCATGCATTCATTGGCTGCTCCTTGTATGTGCCCTGATTGGAGACTGACCCCGCAACCTTGGTGTGTTGGGACAATGCTCCAATCCAGCGGTTGCCAACAGGTGATCCATGAGTTCTGAAAGGTTGGTGACCACTGCATCTAACCAACTGAGCTACCCCACCAGGGCCCAAACATATGATGCGGAGTTTTAAAAATGCCCCTTCCCATGCTGGCTGGCATGGCTCAATGGTTGAGTGTCGACCTATGAAACAGGAAGTCACGGTTTGATTCCCAGTCAGGGTACATGCCTGGGTTGTGGGCTTGATCCCTAGTGTAGGACATGCAGGAGTCAGCTGATCAATGATTCTCTTGATCATTGATGTTCCTATATCTCTCTCCCTTTCCCTTCTTCTCTGAAATCAATAAATAGATTTTATTATATATTTTTCAAACACCCCTTCCCACTGACCTGGAAACCACTCCTGGGCAGCAATGCTAAGGAAGTGATCAGAGGCACCTGATTTAGCTCCATAGTGGAAAAGTACAAACATGCTAAGCATACCCCGCGGTATAAATAACTGAGCGACACAGCCACAGCGGAGCAGCATGCAGTCATCAGACTACC
The DNA here is from genome assembly GCF_014108245.1 of Pipistrellus kuhlii. NCBI lineage: Eukaryota > Metazoa > Chordata > Mammalia > Chiroptera > Vespertilionidae > Pipistrellus > Pipistrellus kuhlii. Next base: position 30,855,467 of record NW_023425573.1, read on the forward strand.
ATTTGTGCAGAATCGTAATGAGCTGGGAGAGTTCTCGCAGGCGAAAATACAGTGGGAAAAACAGAAACAGCCACAGCCCAGCTCCCTCCTTCTCTTTACCTTTTCCCTCCTGTGGTTGGATAAAAATATATCAACCATTTACAACAGTTGCCTGGGAGCCCAATTATGAATCTTTTGTGCAAATTCTTTATGTTTTTTTTTTCTCTGTATTTTCCAGAATTTATCACATGAGCTTGTATTACTTCATGATGAGGTCCCACCAGGGCCCAGAGACCCCGAACACCCCAGCACACTGTGCCTGCCTTCCAAGCAGCCCGCGGAACCTGAGCCAGGTGAATGCACACCGGAGGGCCACGCCTGTGCGTTCCTGTGGCTGTGCCACAGACCACAACCACCCAATGGCTGCAGGCAACACACACTTATCCCGTATGCTGGAGGGCAGAAGTCAGTCCGACATGTTTCCTCCAGAGAGAGTCTGCTTCCTGGCCTTTTGCAGCTTCTAGAAGCCGTCTGCATTCCTTGATGTGTGGCCCCTCCTCCGTCTCCCAGCCAGCCTGGTGGATCTCTGACCCCGCTCCTCTCTGAGCCACCCCTCATTCCGTCCCATTACCTCTGTGGCCTTAGGCCCGGGTCGATCTCTTCATCCTGAGATCCGTGATTGGTCGCACCTGCGAAGTCCCTTTTGCTACCTGAGGTGGCACCTCCATGGGGAATAGGACAAGAGCACTTTGGGGCGGCCGTTCAGCTAGCACCCCGCCTGAGCGGCAGGAAACGCAGGCCCAGCTGAAGGAGGAACTCACGGCCTCTGCCCAGGAGACACAGGGAGCGCCCACTGGAGGCCTGCAATGTGTGACTCCTGTCTCAGGGGGCAACGCGGCGTCTCCCGGCAGAGACGTGGCATTAACACGTGAACGGAAATAAAATAACACAGTAAACAGACCAGGTAGCAAAATGACCAAAGATGAGAAGATGCATGAGATGAAGACCGATCCCTCCAGACTGTGGAGCAACAGCAATGGGGAGGCGCCCCAGCAGGAGCCCACCCTTCCAGACAGACCCCCTCTGGGGTGACTGGGAGTGGGCCAGGTGCATGGGGTGGGGTCGCCCTGCCTGCTGCACTGCCCACTGGGTCTGTGGCTCCCAGCTTGCCAAGCACTCAACCAAGATTATACAAAATCCTTCTGGTCTGAGCTCGGATCCCTCCTGAAGAAGAGGGAGCTTCTGGCCAAAAATACACGGGAGGGCTGGCCCAGGGCAAATGGGGTTGACAGTCCCCAGGCCTCAGCCCCAGAAAGCTTCCAGGTGCTGCCAGGTCACCCAACCCCACCTGGTCATGTCCTGTTACTGCACCTGTTCCTCAGCCTCTGCCCCACATGGTCCTCGTGAGGGGCAGGGAGGGCTCCCTGTCCGCGTGGTAGCCCCCGTGGGAAGTTGGGGTGAAGCTCTGTCCTGGTGCTCTATGCATTGAAGAGAACAGGAGAGTGCACGCTCATATCTTAGAGTTCTGTGGCATGTCCTGCAAAAACAGCTGAACATTACTGAGCACTTACTATAGGACAATTTTTTTTACACATATTAACTGATAGTCTTCTCAATAACCATAGGAGATAGATGTTGTTATTTTCTGTTCCTCGGGTGGGGGATACCTCGACAGATAGAGGTTTGGTAGCTTTCCTAATATCTTCTAACGCAGCCTTTTTCAACCGCTGTTCCGCGGCACACTAGTGTGCCGCGAGATGTTGCCTGGTGTGCCGTAGGTGCAGACAAGACAAGAATTTTATAATTTTTCACTATTTTGTTTACTTAATATTTCATAATAAAGTAATTATAAAATACTTTCTTTGTGTTTATTTGATTCCTATTCAAGAGAATTACTTTATATATAGTCAATATAGGCACAGAGTTAAATTTTTTAACATTTTCTAATGGTGGTGTGCCTCGTGATTTTTTTCATGAAACAAGTGTGCCTTTGCCCAAAAAAGGTTGAAAAACAGTGTTCTAACGTCCGTAACAGGTTTGGGGATCAATGTTATGTAGGCCTTACGAAATAAGCTGGGAAAGGCTCATCGTTTTTGATTCTTTGGACTAAATATCACCAAATATCAATTGGTGATATTTCTTCAACTGTTTAAAAGAATTTGTCAATGAAAACACCTGAACCTAGAATTTTCTTTGTAAGAAAATTTTAAATTATGGATAAATTTAATTGGTAGGGGACTATCCAAGCTTTCTGTTTCTTCTAGTATCAGTTTGATAAATTGCATTTCATTTCAATTTCAAATTTACTGTCCAACTTGCTCATACTATCCTTTTGCTGTGTATATTATGTTTGTAATACCTGTGGTGATGTCCTCTTTTTCATTCCTGATATTAGAATTAGTGTGTGTATTGTGGGGAGGGTTCTTATCCAATATTTCCAGGGGTTCATCATTTCTATTGATCTCTTCAAATAACAATTTTTAGCTTTGTTATATTTTCTCTAATTTTTGCTATTATTAATTTCTGACCTTATTTTGGGTTGAATTTGTTATTTTTTCCCTAGCTTCTTGATTTGGAACTTAAAGCATTAATTTTTAGTCTTCTTTCTAAAGCTATACATTTTCCTTTAAGCATTACTTTACCTGCATCCCCATTTCACTATTGTTCACTTCAAAATGTTTTGCAACTTCCCTTGTGATTTACAATTTGACCCATTGATTATTTACAAGTGTAATGTTTAATTTACAAGCAGTTGGAGGCTTTCAAGTAGTTTTACTAGTATTGAGTTTTAAATTAATTCTGAGAGAACACAATTGTATGATTTCAGTCTTTTTTGAAATTCGTTGCAACTTTATAGCCTAGGATTTGTTTTATTTTGGTTAATATTCTGTATGCACAGGGAAAGAACATGTATTCTATTGGCTGCATAGGTGTAATTTGGGGCAAGTTGGTCAATCCTGTTCTTTGAACTGGGCTGTGTTGGTTCAAGGATAGAGAAACAAATAGTGGGATGGAAGAGTCCAGAAGAGATCTTCACATATCCGTCACTTTATTGTGGGGACTCTTTCCCAATGCAGTGGGGGACATGGTCTTTTCAATAAGCGATGCTGGGTTAACTGGATACACACTGGAAAATACATGAGCTCTCACCCCTTTCCACACCATTCACAAGAATTAGTGTGGCCCATCACTATGTGAACGTCATAACAATTACACTTCAAAAAGAAAACATACACTATCACTATGAAAAGGCATTAGCCATAAGAGAAAAGACTGATACATTGGACTTCATTGAGACTAACTCCTGTTCGTTGTAATCAATAGCTACCACAGAATAGTACAAAGTATCTGCAGTCTCTCCAAAATAATGAAATTCCCGGGCCCATCTCTAACACAAGCCCGTGTGTCGGACCAGGGACGCGTATCCAGAATATGTAAAGATCTCTAGGAATCAATAAGTAAACGGAGCCGGGTGTGAACGCAGGTGGCCGAGGCCCCAGCGAGGACCTGATCCCTGGGCCATGCGGGGACAACTCACTCAGGCCTCCTTAAGCGGGGAGGCTCCCACGCGGCTCCGCCCCGGGGGCTGCCTTTGCCTTAGAAGGCGAAGCCCCAAGCCTCGCCTTTCGCTGGCGGAGAGACGCGCGGTGCGCCCCGCGCCCCCCTCGCCCCCTAAGCCGCCGCCGCCGGAGCCCGAGGGGCGCGCGAGGCCCCGCGCACTCCGCGCCACAGGCGGGCTCAGGGCGGGCGCCGGGGCGGGCGCGCCCCCGAGGTTTGAATGTTAGGATCGGGATCGCCGGCGACGGCGGCGAGCAGATCCTGAAGCCAGAGCTCCTCCTGGGCCCCCGCGCCCGCGCCATGAGGCGGGAGAGGTGAGCGGGGCGCGCGGCGGCCCTCCCCGGGCACACGCGCCGTGGGAACGGCCGGCCGGGGGGCAAACCCGAGGGCGGCGCGGCGCGGGGGGCGCGGGGGTTGTGGCCGGGCCGGGCCGGGGTCCTGGCTCGCTCGGAGCAGGCTGGGCTGTGCCTCCCGTCTGCGCCTCCGCCCACCGTGCACACATCTCTGAGCGCGAGCACGGCGACCCCAGAGCAAATCGCCATTTCCCCTCGGCTTTTTTTGTGTGTTTTTTTAATCCCCGGCAGCCGCGGGGGGTCTTTGTTATTTAATCCGGAATCTGAAAGACTGTGAGTCCGTGTTTTTAAAGACTTGGGGCCGAGAAACGCAGGGTCACACCCTGCTGGCCGCAGCCCTTCCCTGGGGCTGTACCCGGCGGGTCTTCCCGTGCGCCCCGGCCTGTGCGCGGACTGGATCGGGGTGCACACCGCGCCCCTCCCCGCCCTCCGTGCGCCGGCCTTCCCCTCCGCCAGCCGGGCCGGGCGGGCCGGGCTGAGCGCCGTCTGCCCGCAGGTGCGGCGCCCCCCTCCCGCATCTCCGCCATGGAGGTGCTGCGGCGCTCTTCGGTTTTTGCCGCCGAGATCATGGACGCCTTTGACCGCTCGCCCACCGACAAGGAGCTGGTGGCCCAAGCGAAGGCGCTGGGCCGGGAGTTCGTGCACGCCCGGCTCCTGCGCGCCGGCCTCTCCTGGAGCGCTCCCGAGCGCGCCGCGCTCGCCCCGGGCGGCCGCCTGGCGGAGGTGTGCGCGGTGCTGCTGCGCCTGGGTGAGTGCGGGCCCCGGCGGGAAGGGCCCCCAGACTGCCCCCTTATGAGCTGGTCCGCTGGGGTGGGCCCACTGCGCCTTAGGGTACAGCTGTCTCCACAGTGACCCGCCCACGGGGTGACCTGGCCGAACCCTCCACTCTGGCCTCGGTCTCCCTTTGGGGTTAGAGAGGGGCTGGACTGGGGTGGGGGTGGGGGTGAGGAGGGGGCGAGGCTCGGAATAGCCATGCATAGAGGCAGGCTACCAGGCGATGCTCCCCATCTCTCTCACAGTCCTGTGTTTACCCCTCTCAGGGGCTCCCTGCACACTACAGACCTCCCCCAACTAGTCTGCTCAGCCCAGATTTCATAGAGGATAGAAAGCTGTAGGAAGAATAATGTTTTGATGGCTGCATTTCCAATGACCCTTGTACTCAGCTGGGCACAAATATGCTTGGTCGGACCACATGCCGGTGTTTATTTTGGAAAATAGGTCCTTTTAGTTACTGGCTGAAATCCTGCCATCTGCTGCTCTTCTTGATTTAGAGGCCACTAAACCCTCCCCCCAACCCCCTCGCAGAACTGGGTGCCCAGGACAGCTAACACCACGGTGGGGCTGGCCCATATTTGTTTCTGGGATCACACCCAACCCAGTAACTGTCTCCACCTTCTCCAGGGTCTGTACCCGTCACCACGGGCACGGAGGTCCTGATCTCCAGCCATTCTCAGTTTTGGGAGTGGGCACCTGGAGAGCAGGAGGCAGCAAAGATGGGTGGGGAGATGCTGACACTCGTGTTTGCTTGTCCCTGCTTTGTGTGGCCCCTGGGAGCAGGGTTGTATGTGTATCTGGCCTCCCAGGAGCGTGTGTGAGAGACACAGATTCAATGGGGCCGTGTGCAGGGCTCCAGAATGGTGGTGCCCCACCTTGGCCGTGGGTGTGGAGAGCAAGTGGGTTTGGGGATCAGTCAGGGGTCTGGAGCGCCTGGACTCCCGTGAGGTCAGCTGCCCACTGCTGTTTCTTCTAGCTGGGCTGTGAGGACGACATGGGGGGGGGGCACCTTCTAGACTCTAGAGGACCCCTGGCACGGCTTGGAGAAGTTCTGTCTGTCCTGGCATGCTCTGCAACCCTGCCCTGGCCTTGTGCAGCTGCCCCTACCCTAGGCCCGGTGTCCTGTTGCTTAAGCTCTTCTGAAAAGCCCTGCGCTGCACTCTGCAGATCTGATGGGCTCATTTTTGCCCCTTCAGTCCTCTGTTCCACTCTGAGAGCCCCATCCTGTGGGCCTGGCCTCGGTAGTTGCACTGGCCCTCTCAGAAACTCGGCCTTCACGGCCCTTTCCCACTGTGCAGCGCGGCCACGTCCAGTCCCTGGGGCACAGCCCCTGCCCGATGGCTGAGGGGGCCTTGGAGGGAGGTGACTTGGGTCCCCCGAGCGAGCGTGTATGTCTCGTTCCCTGCATCCTGCCCTGGGCCTGAGGCTGCCTCCCTGCCCCCAGCCCCTCCTCAGCAAACGCTCGGCTCCGGGGTCAGCACACACAGGAAGAAGCTGGGTCACTTCCCATGGTCAGTCTCTCGGGATATTCTCCAGCAGCCCCCAAGGTCTCTGTGGGAAGAGCCCGGCCAGTCCTGGGAATTTCCATGCCCCCCCCCCCCCATCACCCCGCCTCAGTTCTGCTTGGTTCCAGATCTTAATTAATTAGATGGTGTGCAGCTGGCTCCAGGGATGACTCTGGCGTCCTTATCGGCCAGTGCTGTCCAGGCGGCATTTCCCTGTTTGCTTTGGCTGGAGAGGTGGGCTGAGAGACACTCAGTGCGAGTCTGGAATTCCCGGCCCGTCACTGCCAGGGGCAGCGCAGCGGCAGGCAGGGCTGGTGACAGGGCCTGTCCTCCGCAGGGTGGCCGCCCAGCACACACCCACTTGGCACAAGCACATCTGGAACTCGGGCAGTGCTGGAGGCCCCCGGTGATGGAAGGTTCCTCTGTGAGCGGTGCTGGGGCCCGAGTGAGAGGGGCCTCGGTGGCCTTGGCCAGGGCCGCCCACCTGTGTGGGTCGAAGTCCCTGCCCTTGTTGGGTCTGGCTGCTTGCCCTGCTGCCTGCCGCCCCGGGCAGGGCAGCTCGCTGTGGGCCATGAGTCACCCGTCAGGCACGGCCCATGCTCCTCCCGGGATTCCCACCCTACCAGCCCAGCCGGATTGGCCTTAGGTTGGGGGGCGGGGGAGAAGGGGGAGGGGGGGCAGTAGAGGGAGCTGGCTCATCAGAAGGGGTGGGCCACAGAGGCAGGTTCTGAGGGTGCCCACCCCACCTCTCTGGTCTTCCTCTCCCCAGGGGCTGAGTGGAGGGGGGGAGGGGTCAGATATAGGCCAGTCAGTGCAGGAGGGTTTCCAAGCCAGCTGTGGCTGTGGGGCTGAGGAGTGGGCTGGTCCCAGGCCCATGTGACCCGGGGCTGGGGTCAGGCAGGGGTGGAGCCCTCTGACCCACTCCTGTGACTGCAGGGGACGAGCTGGAGCTGATTCGGCCCAGCATCTACCGCAACGTGGCGCGCCAGCTGAACATCTCCCTGCACTCCGAGAGCATGGTGACTGACGCCTTCCTGGCTGTAGCGGCCCAGATCTTCGCTGCAGGTACGTCTGTGCACCCAGCCCCGGGAGCCAGCAATGCCAGTATTGGGGCCGGGGCTGGGGCTGGGGCCGGGCTGTGCTGCTCTCTTGGTGAAGATGGGGAGCCCGCCAGGCAGCTGGCACAGAACCTCTCATGGTTCTTGTTAGACATTAGCTGAGGCTGCAGTGACCTGAAGTCCTGACCGGGCTGGATGGGGCCAGGGAGGCCTGCACATGACCTGTGGGGCTTGGGTTTCATTCAGCCAGGCGGCCAGGGGAAGAGCAGGGCCTGAGCCCTAGGCCTCTCTCAGTTGTGGCAAGTGCGGCATCGAAACACGTGACACAGGACTGGCCCGGACGGGGGGCTGCCAGCGGCAGAATCCAGCCTCCAGGGCCACCAGTGGGTGGGTCAGTGCTGACCTCGCTGGGTGAAGACGGCATGAGGGGTGCCTGTGTGGGCTGGGGATGCATTCCTCCCGAATGTGCTCCCAGAGCTGACCTGGATCCTGGGGAGCCCGGGGGACACACACACACACACACACACACACACACTGTGACCTGTCAGGCGCCTTGTGGAGGGTGAGGTGGATGGGGCTGTGGAGAAGGCAGGAGGGCGAGGTGGGTGTCCTGGGCTGATGCCTGCCCTTGGCCCTTCCCAGACTCCCCCATCCCTGGCCGGATGCCGGCACGTGGGTGGCCGCCTGTGTCTGTCTCCAGGCTGTCAGGCAGCTGGTTTACGAGCCCAAGGCTGGCTTTAAAAGGAAGGCTCATCTGTGAGAAGGCAGCTCTGGCCTGCTAGTGGTTGGGACTGAGCAGGGAGGCGGGGGCCTGGTCCCTGTTGGTTGTGTGTGTGTGTGTGAGGGGCCAGAGCATCCTACCCTAGCCTGCCCAGCCTTGCCCAGAGCGGGGTCAGGCCTGCACGGGGCCCTCCTGCTTGTTGCTTGTGGGCTCCTTGTCACCTCTTGTCCATCCCAGCCCTCGGGGTCCTTGGGCCCTTTCACCACAGGGTGAGCCCAGTCATCAGGCAGTTGCTGGCCCTTGCCTTTTTTTTTTTTTTTTTTTTTTTTTTTTTAATATATTTTATTGATATTTTAACAGAGAGAAAGGGAGAGAGACAGAGAGCTAGAAACTTTGATGAGAGAGAAACATCGACCAGCTGCCTCCTGCACACCCCCTACCGGGGATGTGCCCGCAACCAAGGCACATGCCCTTGACCGGAATCGAACCCGGGACCCTTCAGTCCGCAGACCAACACTCTACCACTGAGCCAAACCGGCTTCGGCTGGCCCTTGCCCTTTCTGCCCTTGGCTTTGCCCATGCTGCTGCCAGGCCTTGCCCAGGCTGCCCCTCGGGCTGGGCTCCCCTCCTTTCTCCATGAGGCCTGGCTTCCTCTGGCCGGGGCTGGGCAGGGGCTGTGCCGGCGTGTGGGCAGCTCCAGGCTGTGGGGCAGACTTCCATGGTGGCCCCTGCGGTGGTCCAGCCCCGTCCTAGGGAGAGGCAACTTTGGGCTTCTCAATTCACTTCAGTGGAAAAACTAATGTTTCCCTCCCAGATTAAAAGTTGGCAAGGGTTTGCATTTTCCCCCTTATCACAAGAGCAGATTATTTTACCACAGAAGAATCAGAAAATGAGAACTCTTAGAAAGAATACTAAAAAGACAACCCAGTTTAAAAATGAACAAAGAATCTGAACAGCCGTTGTTCCAGGGAAGGTGTACAAATGGCCGGTAAGCCCACGGAAAGATCAGCCGTTGTCAGTCAGTAGGGGGCGCACACCACAACCACCCGAGACACCCTTGGGCACATGGGAGGGCTCAGGCCAGAGCATCCGGTGGCACAGGTACCGGTGAGGATCGGAAGGGCTGGAAGCCCCATGAGCTGCTGGCAGGATTGGGAAGAGGGCCGGTGCCTGGATGAGGGCCAGAGTCTGTAAGGCAGTTACCATGAGAGCCAGAGAAGTGAGAACATGTCCACACAGAAACTGGCGCACACACGTTCAGAGTAGCAAGACTCCTCAGAGCCAGGAAGGTGCAGTGACCCGAGGGCCCATCGCCCGAGTGGTGGACCGGGAGTGCGGTCCATCCAAGGGACAGGACGGGATGGGCTTGGCCACGAAAGGATGCCCCTCAGCCTGGGTGAGCCTGGACAGCATGGTGAGTGAAAGGCAGTTGCTGGCCCTTGTCCCCTTGACACGCTGGAACACACAGTGATTCCATAGGTGACGTGTCCACCACAGGCGAGTCCACAGGACAGGTGCCTGGGCCAGCGGGTGGGCGTGACTGCTTATGGGGGCAGGTTGCTTTTTGGGGCGATGAGAATGTTCTGGAATGGTTGCACATCTTTGTGAATGTACTAAATAAAACATGCAGGTTGCTTTTTGGGGCGAGGAGGATGAGTTCACGGTAGTGATATTACGTCTCCATAAATGGTAAGACACGAGGGAAACAGAATGTCCCTGGAACTCAGTGCCCTCTCACGGGGCAGCCAGCAACCTCTCTGCAGGCCGCACCGCAGAGCTGCTGTCACGTTCTCAGACTCCAGGCTGTGGTCCAGGCGGCGGGCTCCGTCCCCACGGCCACGTTGAGCCTTCACCTGCCCTCTCTGTGTCGAGCACCTGTGAGTGCTGAGCCTAGGGGTGCCCCAAAGCACAGCTGTGAGCGGAACAGGCCCAGGCCCGGTGCCCTGTGGCATCTCGTACGAGGGAGCGTAGTGTGAGGGCCTGAGTGGTGCGAGGAGGGGGGCCTGGTTAGAGTCCTGGGGGTGGGGAGCTGTGGCCTGAGAGGGACGAGCCAGCTCTGGCATCTCAGACTTGGGCCCGTTCTGACAGAGGGAAGGAACAGTGACGGGAGGTTTTTAAGCAGGGGAGTGACATGATTTGATTCATGGGGTTTTTATTGAGGTGAAATTCACATAACACAGCTAGCCATTTTACAGGGTACGATTCCGTGGCTTGTAGTGGGTTCACACTGTGCTCCACAGCCCAGGAGCTTTTCACCATCAGGAGGAACACGCATGCTCATTAGTGGTCCCTCTCCCCCCACTCCTGTTCCAGTAACTGTGGACCTGCTTCCTGGACATCGTGTAGATGGGCTCTTACAGGCGGCCTTGGTGTCACGGCCCTTGCTGAGTGGACGTTGGAGGTGTGTCCAGGCTGCAGTGAGTGTCCATGACTCACTCCTTGTGGCTGAGTCACACACCATTGTCTGGATGACCCTAGTGCATTTGTCATTTCCAGCTTTTCGTGATTGGGAATAAGGCTGCTGTGAACTTTGTGAATGAGTATCTCCTCAAGCTGATTGCTGATTCAATAGCTGTGCTGCTGTGGAGGTAGATGAAAGGCTTCATTTCTGCCCGCGTGTCCTCTCTCAGCCTGCAGGTGGCTGTGCGTCCGCTGACAGGCTGCAGCTGCCTGGGGCTCACGTTGCCATCTGAGCTCTGATCTCCTGGACTACAGTCTGCATCCCATTGCAATGCACCCTTGAGTGATTAGTGAGCATTTTTCATGTCTAATGGATTGTTTCTGGTTTTCCTTTTATGCATCAGCTGTTCCTGTTCTGTGCTCATTTCTTTTGAAAGGTTTCACTTTTTCCCCCCTCATCCTAATATATAAAAAGCCAGGGGCCATCATGACCTAAATGGCCGATGGACGAAAGCAGCAGGCTTGCGTGGGCAGGGACTTGTGGCAGCAGGGATGGGGGTGGAAGAGGCGAGCCCACCAAGGGGCGGCCTGTACTCCCCACATGGGTGTGGCTGCGGCTGTAAGCACTCCTGATGGCCTGCAGGCTCTGCTTGGCCGCCACTCCCCCCCCCCCAATGTGTTTTATACCACATGCTGTGGTATAAAACACATTGTGTAAGTTAACAGAAGCCCAGGCACCACCTCCATGCCACACCCTGCTTCCATCAGTCCCAATGGCCCTGAGGTGCCCTCCCTGAGCTGTTTCTGGAGAGGCCTGGGGAAGATCCCACCCTCGGAGCGCGCCTGGCTCAAGGGACACACACACACACACACACACACACACACAGGAGGGGGCACTGCAAGCATCATGGTGGGCAGCCCAGCTCCCTGTGAGGCAAGGGCCTGGGAGGACCCCAGCGACAGAGGTAGCAGTGTGCTGGTCATCTGTGGAGCCCTGTCAGCCGGCTGCCCTCGCTGCTGGCTGATCCCAGTGCGGCCTCCTGGCCCAGAAGATGCACAACTGCTGGGACAGCCACCGTGGCAGGCCAGGTTGATGTCCTCATGTATGAACATCCCCCAGAGCACTGTCGCCCACACATACCCACAACAGTCCTGGACCACGGCGCGCCCGTTCCCCAGCATGCCTGTGTCCCCCACACGACGTGCGCATGTCCCCTCCAGCATGCTCCTGTCCTCTGGAGCGTGTCTGGGTGCTCCCGGTGGGCGCCTGTGAGATGACAGTGAGAGGGCAGAGGCCAGTGCAGTGAAAGACTGCATCTGTGGGGCTAATGCAGATGCTGAGGCTGGAGCATGCGCGGACAGAGACCCTCCTGGTGGGCATGGGTGGCCCTCGCGGAGGTGCCTTCGATCAGTGTTTGAGATCAGGAACTCGGAGGGGCGAGGAGGTCCATCTTCTCAGTGAAAAGGCAGGAGGATCAGGGAGGCTGCAGAGGAGGAATAAGCACTTTGGGTGCCGACCCCCATGAGCGAAGGCTGCCCTACTGAGCCTCAGTCCCCTGGGGCCTAGCGCACTCCTGCCCGGCAGTGGGTGACAGGACGTGCTTTTCTGAGTGAATGAGAGAAAACACTGATTCTCCCGCTGCCCGCGGAGTGGGGAGACATGCGTGGAGTGAGCGAGGTTCCCTGTCTGGGAGTTCCAAACCCACCATTGGTTCCTTTCACCGCTGACTAGAGATATGCAGGGTGCCCCCCAAAATGTATACACACTTTGAATACCTACTAATTCCAATGAAAAGAAAGAAACAACCACGGAGCTGTCATCTGTTAAAAGTGTGGGCACAGACCAGCAGTTGGACATCCCCCGAGGGGTCCCGGATTGGAGATGATGCAGGCCGGGCTGAGGGACGCCATCCCCCCCCCCCCTCCGCCCCCGCACGAATTTCATGCACCGAGCCTCTGGTTAATTTATAAAATCTCTATATATTAAGGGAGTTCATACCATGTAACGTGCAAGCGTTCTTCTCTGGGTGGTTCTTCTCAACTCTGCCCCTCCCCCCCCCCCCCCCCCCCCCCGCCACACACACACACACACACACACACACACACACACACAGCTTGGGGGTCGGGGAAAGCCTTCCTCCCATGGAACACCCCGCTGCCCCACAGAGGGGTGCTCAGGGGGACAGACAGGTGGCAGGGGTGGCTCAGAGCTTCTTACTGTCCACTGTGTCCAGTGCAAGTCAGTCAGCACCCTCCACCCCTCAGCTTCCTCCTCACTGAGTACTTCGCTGTCCCATTGCCTCCTCCAGGATGGGGGCTGCGCAGGGTCGTCTGAGGCTCTGGCACAGGTGCGCAGCTGTGCAGTGGAGTCCGAAGAAATCTCTGCCTAGGAGCTACCCAAAGGGTGGGCAGGACTGACCTCAGCAGTTGATGGCCAGACACCTGTTCAGGGGTGCTGTGGGCAGGGGCTGGTCCCCTGAGTTTCACCTCCAGCCATCATGTGACCCCGCGGGCTGGACCGGAGCAGGGTTTTGGCGGCCTTCTGCTGACCAGCATCTTCTCTCTGCAGGCATCACGTGGGGCAAGGTGGTGTCCCTGTACTTGGTGGCCGCGGGGCTGGCTGTGGACTGTGTGCGGCAGGCCCAGCCCGCCATGGTTCATGCTCTCGTCGATTGCCTCGGGGAGTTTGTGCGCAAGACCCTGGCAACCTGGCTGCGGAGGCGCGGTGGATGGGTGAGTGGGGTCTGAGGGTGCAGGGGGGCCAGGGAGGGGAGTGGTGCTAAGGGTGGGAAGATGGGTGAGGGTTGGACTGCTGAGTCCAGAATTGGCCTGCTGTCCCACCTCAGTGTTGACCTGTCCCTACACCCCCAACTCCAGCTCTAAAGACCCGCAGCCAGGTCCCTGCACTGCAGAAGGCGGCCTGGGGAGGGAATTCAGGCCCAACTCTGTGCTGCCCTCCTCATTAGGCTCCAGCACCTACTGAGCGATGGCATTGGTCTTCCCCAACATGTCTCCACGCCCCTAACTGCTCACCTGGCCCAGCCAGGCCTTGGGGGCTGCTGGGCCCTGGGCATGGGGCGGGGCACCCTCAACCATAGATCTGTTTTCTCTGTAAAATAGGAGGGACACCCTGGCAGGAGTGCCAAGCGCAGCCCTCCATCGAGGTTGCAGCCAAGGGCTGTGGTCTCATCTGAGGGGGGCATTGGGCAGGGAGGTATTGGCTCCAGGTGACTCCGCGGCTGTGGCACCCCCAGTGCAGGGACTGAGGCCTCTGTCCTCTCCTCCCGCCTCCCGCTGGGGCTGGCCATGGTGGCTTCCTGGCGTGGGGCTCCCCTGCCTCCTCTCCCACCTGAACTCTTCCCTTTACTTCTCACCGTCTGAATCCTCATGGAGAGGTTTGGTCCCTGCTGGAGCTTTCAGTCCCAGCCAGGCCACAGACCTTCCCTCCTCGGCTCAGGGCTCCGTTGACTCGGCTGACACGGTGGAAGGCGCTGGGGGCCTCTGCTCCCCAGCTCTGTTCTCAGCTGTCCCTTTCTCCCTGCAGACCGACGTCCTCAAGTGTGTGGTCAGCAGCAACCCTGGCTTCCACTCCCATTGGCTTGTGACCGCGCTCTGCAGCTTCGGCCGCTTCCTGAAGGCCACCTTCTTTGTGCTGTTGCCAGAAAGATGAACCTGGACCCGGGAGGCTCTGGGCCAGGCGCTGCCCTCCTCCCGCACAGCCCCTCCTCCCGCTGAGCTCCTCCTCTGTACACCAGACCCTGGGGACGTGGGGACGCAGGCTCCCCTGGGCCTGGAGCTGGCCGCCAGTGCCCACCCGTGGCCCTGCTCCCTGTGCCTCTTCTGGAGCCAGAGGTCAGGGTGACCTCCCGGGCCCAAAAGGAAGGCAGCTGGGAACACCAAACTCTCACTTGACTCCAGGGCCCCGTCCACGAAGGGTGGCCATGTCAGGACGTTTGACCCGAAGGTGACTCGGGCCCGGCCACGGCCAGAGGAGCCGTGGGATCTTACCGACCCCACAGAGCATAAGGCTCCTGTGCTGAGGCTTAATCCGCTCCTGGAGGGAGAGGGTTCCCGCCTGTGGCAGGAACCAGGCTTGGGCCCCCGGCCGACACACCTGTGAATGCACCAACTCCTGACCTACGAGGACGGGGTGTGTGTTCGATTTCAATAAAGCGTCACAGCAGGGAAGGCGACCGCCTGCGTCTGTGTGCCTATCTGCCTGCGGCTGCCTGGGACCGGACAGGAGGCGGTGAATCCGTGTGACAGGCCGTCTTCCCGAATTGGCTGCCGTCTGCTCCTGCGGCCCACCAGCAGGAGCTCACACGCCAGCACCCACACACAGGTGAACAAGAGCAGGGTGCCCAGTCGTCCTGCTCCGCCCAAACCCCGCCCGTCCCTGCCGTTCCCATCCCTCTGCCTGGCGGACAGCCCTTTCCTCACTGCAGCCTGCCCCGTGCCCCATGGCCCTGAGCCTGACCCCTGCAGCCCATCTGACTCCCGCTCGAGCCACAGGTACAATGCCTGCGATGTGGCTTCTCAGCCTCAGTTTCCCTTTCTGTACAAGGTAGGTTAAGCCAGACAACTGCTAAGGTCTAGCCCTGCTTTCCGTGCAGCCTCAGGAAGAAGGGTCCCGATGGCGCAGCTTTCCTCACTGCCCCCATTGCCCCTCCCAGCCCCCCAGCCCCCTGCACTGTCCCCTGGGCCTCTGCTCGGCACCCCTTCCCCAGTGGCCTTGCAGTGCAGGTGGAGAGAAGGAAGGGAGCAGGCCGGAGAAAGGGATGGGGTGTGGAGAAGACAGCCTCAGTCCAGTGCTGCACAAGGCCATCTTGCTTGCCCTGCTTTCTGTCATTCACTTAGACCAAATGTGCTGGCATTTCCAGCATAACGTTTCAGACGCTGAGAGCACTCAGCAGTCACGGGTGAAGTGACACATCAGTGGTCTATGCACATACAGGCAGAAGGGACACTGGGAGAGGTGCCCCATTTCCAGCAGCAGCAAAGGATCACGTTCTAGGTGTGAGCCAGACGTGTGAAGCCTCTGAGGACAATCAGGACCCTAAAGACATCCAAGTAGACAGACAGGAACACCAGCTCCCAGAGAGAAAAGCAGCTCCCGGAAAGGGGGCAGTTCTCCATGTTTATGAAGTTAATGTAATCCTTACCAAAAAAAAAATACCAGAATGTTTTTATCCTACATTTAAACAAGCTAGTTATAAAGTTCAAATGAAAGAAACCAAAAAGCAAAAACAGCCAGAAAAGCCCTTAAAAAGAAGAGGAATGAGGACGGACCGGGCCATCTACCAGCCACCAGACCAGGCGCAGACGGCAGAGACGCAGGCCCAGCCCGAGGACAAGCCCTGGAGCAGTGCAGCTCAGGCAGCGGGGAGGATGGGCTTGTCACTGATTGTCGACTCACAATGAGCCACTTGGGAAAAAAACTAAACCAGACCTGTACATCCCACTGCATCAAACTCCAAATGGACCAAAAAGCTAAATATAAAAAATGAAACAGTACTAGAAATAAGTGAATTTCTTTAGAACTGAGGAGTGGGCAAAACACTCCCAAATAAGATTTAAAATCCAGGAACAATAAAAGACAAAATATATACTGGAAGGAAGTGTTTATAACATTTAACATTTTCAAAAATATAACTTGAGAAACCAATAGTGGATGTCAGGGACAATGACAGTGCCTGTCGAATGGGCGGGTACGGGCTTTTACTGAGGGGTGATAAATTGTTTTGGAAGTAGACAGATAATTGTTGCACAACTTGCAAATAATACTAAATGACAATGAACCGTATAGTTTTTGGATACTTTAAAATGGAAAATGATGAACTTTATAACTGCATTTTCTCAATAAAAATTGTAATTTAAATTAGGAATGTTAGAATTAATATTTCTAATTCAAAAGAGCTCGGCAGCTCCAAAAATAAAAGAAAAGATAAAAAAGGAATGCAAACCAAAACTACCCCAAGATCCATGTCTCATGGATCAGACTGGCCCAAATCCAGAACTGACCACTGGGTGAGGACTGGGCAAGCAACCCCACACCCCCTGCGGGATGCAGAGTGGCGCCATCCCTGTGGGGGAGGGGCAATCCCAGTTACACTGGCAGAAATGCAAACCCAGGCTATTCACTGACATTCTGTTGGCACAGATTGGAAACAAGCAAATGCCCAGCGTGGGGGGACCTGCTGGGTAAACTGGCACATGGCTTCCCTGGGGCGCCCTACAGCTGGGCTCTGTGAGGGGCAAAATGTACCTTAGCTTACCATCTTTTTGTTGTTGCTGTTGTTTGTTTTCGGTTAATCTTCATAGGAGGGTATTTTTCCATTGATTTTTAGAGAGAGTGGCAGAGAAGGGGAAAGAGAAATACTGATGTGAGAGACACATCAATTGGTTGCCTCCCACATGTGCCCCAACAGGGGTTGGGGATCAAGCCTGCAATGAAGGTACGTGCCCTTGACCAGAATCGAACCTGGGATCCTTCAGTCCGAGAGCTGATGCTCTATCCACTGAGTCAAACCGGCTAGGACAAACTTACAGTTTTGATTTTGATAAAGTAATATAGGATGTTTTACACAAACATAGCTAACCTAAGAGAACACTCAATTTATAGAAGTTAAAATAAATGATCAAATTGATGACATAAACAACCAGAGAAATGCTTATTCTGATTATATATATTGAAAGAGAGAGAGAGAAACATTGATCAATTGCCTCCTGTATGCACTCCAACCGGGACCAAGCCCTGTATGTGCCCTGACTAGGAATTGAACCAGTGACCTTTCCATGCATGGGTTGAGCCTCACTGGCCAGGGCTTCAATTATATTTTAACTATATCTTTAATGAGGAAGGCATAAAAATGTAATAAAACTATCAAACTTTAATCAGTAATCTTACTGTTAATAAGAATATTATACCAAAATAATTGTGTCCTGTAGAATAAAGCAAATTATTTCAATGTTTTGAAGAACCACGATTTTCTTTTCTTTTTCTTTTCTTTCTTTTTTTTTTTTTTGAAGAACCACGATTTTCGTCTTAAAAGATGTAAAATGAATATTTTAAGGGGAAAAAATTTAAATTTTGAATTGGAAACAGTGTGGACACATACTTTTTTTCCTTAAAAAATGTGTGTGCCACATGCCTAAGCATTTCAGGGTGATGGTTCATGTAGCGCCTTCATCTTTGCATAGTTCAGTGAAAATAAATCAATTATAAAATGACTAGAGGTCCAGTGCTCGAAATTTGTGCACTTTGGTGGGGGGTCTCTCCGCTCGGCCTGTGCCCTCTCGCAGTCAGGGGGCTCTTGGGGGATGTCTGGCTGATGGCAGTTAGACATCTTTAGTGCTGCTGCAGAGCTGGAGAGGCTCCTGCCACTGCTGCTGTGCTCACCAGCCATCAGCCTGGCTTCTGGCCCTGTGGGAGTGCACTGATCACCAGGAGCAGATCCTTCATTGGGCATCTGCCCCCTGGTGGTCAGTGCACGCCATATCAACTGGTCATTCCATCGTCTGGCCAAAACTGGCTCTTTGACATCCTCCAAGGGGTTCGGGATTGTGAGAGGCTTGTGTGAGGCAACCAATTGATATGTCTCTCTCACATAGATATTTCTCTATCTCTCCCCACCTCCTCCCTTCGGTCCACTCTCTCTGGAAAATCAATGGAAAAAATATCATCAGGTGAGAATTTAAAAAAAAGTAGTAACAAAAATAAGGTACAAAACTGCCATTCTCTGGAGCATTATCTCAATTAATTGAGATTTTGCTTCCTGGCAATTAATAGAGGTCTTTGCTAGGAAAAGTCTACATTGCATGAATGGACTGTTTTGGGTGATTCTGGTGATGCAGAGAGAAAAGTGGAGAGTGGAGAGAAAGCTTCCATCTTCTTAGAGAAATCTGAGCCACCATGAGCAGAATGTTGCAGAAATACGGATAGTAAAGGCCATTCTGATGTCATCTCATACGGAAATGAGGGTCAAGTTCTTAGAAGCTGGAGGAAGGGTGATGGTTGCTATAAAATGTCAGAGCCCTCAGCTGAACTGCATCTGTGACTGAGATCTGTGGATGGTAGAACATGTGAGTCATGAGACTGGCTATTTGGCAGGAAATTTCTAAGCTAAGTCAAAGTTTTGAAGGAGTCGCCTAATATCTCCTGAATACTATAGTAAAATGCAGGAAGAGAGAAACAACTTGCAAACACAATTATTCATCAAAAAGGAAGCAGACTGCCTGGCCAGCGTGGCTCAGTGGTTGAGTGTTGACCTATGAAACAGGTCATGGTTCCATCCCTAGTGTGGGGCATGCAGGAGTCAGCCGATCAATGATTCTATCTCATCATTGTTTCTCTCTCTCTCTCCCTCTCCCTTCCTCTCTGGAACCAATAAGACACACACACACACACACACACACACACACACACACGGAAAACGACCTTAAAAATCTGGAAAATTCTCAGCCTATCCACATTGAAAGTAATGAGTAAGCTTGCCCTGAGGAAGCATGACAAGTGTGCCCAGATTTGATAAGGAGATTAGTATTAATTGATCATCTCAAAGAAGTTAGGGAGATTTTTTACAACCCTGGGGAAATTAGCCAGCCCCCTTCACAGAAGCTAGGGCCTATGGTCCAAGACCAAGAAGAATGACTGAAGAAGGCATTTCAGAGAGCATGGGATGCCCTCCCCTTACAGGCCCAGAGCAAAATGGCCTGCTATTCACTTTTTTTCTCAATCAGCAATAGTAATCATGCCTCAGATAGATCTCATTGGCTATGGCAGCCACTGCACAATGCTCCCCCACATACTTGAGCCACCCCTTTAGGAGGCACAGGCTGTACACATTGGTGGCATGCGTATGAGCCATGAGGGCTGTTACCTTCCCCTAGAGTTTGGAAGTTGCAGTGGTGCAGGGGCTCATGACCCAGGCAGAGCGCCAGGCCGTACATGGGTGAGCCCCCTGCAGAGAACTCCCCTCTAGGATGACCCAGGTGGACGGAGCCACTGGTAATGTTACTGCAGCCCAGGAGGAACCTCTACCCCAGGCGGTCCAGAGGCAGACATGAGGACAGGATTATTCTGAGGCTTAAGGTTTTGGTTTGCTCAGGACCTGTCACTTCCTGCCCACTCCTTTGGAATGGAAATGTCCACCCCTGCCTGTCTCAACACCTTATTTTGGAGGCACATTCCTTGTCTGGTTTCACAGGTTCACAGACAGAGGGCTGTGCCTCAGGATGAATTGTACCTGATCTGCTCCAAGTGCCCAGCTTCCCTGTGCTCCTGGCACCTGGGGAACCAGCCGAGTTCCTTAACCACTGGCCATGCTCCTCCCATATGACAGCTCAGAGCCAGCTCTGGTTCCTCCTCTAAGCTTCCAGGGGTGTCACCTGATAATGCCTTTTGTCCTCAAGCCACCTCCTGGTAATGTCTTTTGTCCCCAAGCCCTGATAGGATGCAGCTGCTCTTGAAGGTGCTAACCTCGCTCAGCTGGAGCACCTCCTTCTACATGTGTCTGTGCTCCTGGTGAGGATTCTGATACCCTGGTGTGTTAAGAAAATAAAAAGCTTTGTTTTTAAATGCATATTGAAGCATTTAGGGGTCAATGACATTATGTCAGGAATTTGCTTAAAAATACTCTAGCAAAAAGGCGGCGGAAGAACAGGTGAAATCACTGGGATGGAAAAGCTGGCAGTTGTTAAAACTGGGTGACAGGTACACAGGTCAGTGTATGTCTGCAAACTCATAGTTAACAAAGAAAGAAGTCCAAGTAATATAATATTACAGAGTAATAAAATAAGATGTACATAATAACACTAATTTCACGACTACCCTCTTGCCTTGGGAACACCCTTTGTCCTTATGGAAATGGGGTCCTCCGGCTCCTTTAGCTCATTAAAAACCACAGCAATCCTTTCTGTCCCGTCTTTGTCCTTAGCTTATGATTGACCATTATACTTAAGGTTTATAGATATTTCAGAGCTTGTAAAAATACAGTCTTTTCTAGGGAAAAGACTCTGGAAAACAGTCACCATCAGATGAGGAGATGGACAGTCCACACACATGATAATATCAAAATGTTCCGCCATAAAAATAAAGGCCTTTTATTTGGTTTTTCTATGCCATTACAGGAACACAGGGCAATTCCCTTGATCCTCCTGGGAACTGCAGCCACACCCACACTTGCTGCTGCGGCATTTGTGAGAAGCCTAGTGTCACATCCTAACACACATGGCCAGGATGAAGCTCTGCTCTAGATCATGGGGTCACCTTCTTGTAGGTGATGTGAAGATGCTGAGTCATGGGTTGGGTAGTGGTTGCCATGGAGACTGTCTGTTCAAGTTTGCCTTCAGAATTCAGCCTGAATTTTCGGGTAATCTGAGCAGAACAAAACAAATACAAAACATCTTAGTTTTATCTTCCAAAGATGTAACATTGAGGTCTCACCACAGGCCAAGTATTCCCCCAGGGGTTGTGACAAGTCACCTTAGTGAGTCAAATGACAGACTCTGCCCACCGAGTTACAGCATCTGCCAAGATCCAGGTGTCCTTGCCTTTCTCTGTCCCCAGAAGACCATGACTTGGTCCCTCCCATCTTAGGGTACTTAGAAGCCATCTTTTTTTTCTGTCTGTAAGTTATATACTTGATCAGGCAAATGGTGACCTTCCCACTTCACTCTACAGCTTGTACTGATATCACACATGTTCCTGGAAAACTTAGTAGCAGCACTTAGGAACAAACTATGGCTGCTGTTACTGAAACAAGCAACCTGTGATGTCTGGATGTCTGCAGGAGTGAGGAACCACGACAACAAATGTAACCCACCATTCTCCGGAGCATTATCTCAATTAGTTGAGGTTCTGCTTCCCTGCATATGTCGACAGTTTGGCTCAAATAAACACACAAAAGTTCGTTCCAGGTTTCAATGGTTTTTTCACATTAACATCCTAGATTCACTGGTACATTGAAGTGTGAGAACTGGTATGAGTGATGAGCAGTTAATTTGCTTAAAATGTAGCAGAAGGGCATTTCTGAAGATTCCTGGATGGAGTAATGAACACTGCTTTAAAGAACGGCACTGGGGGGAGATCAAAGGTTGTGGCCACAGGGACCTGGCAGTGTGGGTGTGGCCTGCTATCACTGAGGAAGAAAGGGCAGTTCTCTGTGACTCATGGAATGTGGAAGCTAACCGGGAGGAGGTCAGAAACAATTCAAGGCTATGAGCCCTTGTTCTTTCAGCTCTAATTCTGAGTTCAAGACCCCAGGCTGGCTTTGCTGTTTAATTAAACAGAGAAGGTCCTTATTTTTAAGACATTCTTAGCTGTCCTAGTTGGTTTTCAACAGGCTGTCAAGACCATTCAATGTGGAAAAGACTTTCTTTTCAACTCATGGTGCTGGGAGAACTGGATATTCACACACAAAAGAATGAAATTGGACCCTTATCTAATAGAATGTACAAAAACAATAACAGATCAAAGACTGGACTATAAAAGCTAAATTTATAAGCCTCTTAAAAGAAAACATGAGCAAAAGCTTCAATGACACTGGACTGGGCAACGATTTTTTGTAACACCAAACACAGTCAACAACAGAAAACAGATAAACTGGACATGATGAATATTTTAAAAATTTACTCTATCGATAGTGTCCTTTGATATATAAATGGCAGCCCACAGAATGAAAGAAAATATTTGCTGGTCAAATACCTGATAGTAGAGGTAATAGCCAGAATACATTAAGAACTCATCCGATCCAACAACAACAAAAACAAACAATTCTGGCCTGGCCAATGTGGCTCAGTGGTTGAGCATAGACTCATGAAGCAAGAGGTCACTGATTTGATTCCTGGTTCAGGACCTATGTTGAGGTAGTGTGGGGCTTGATCCCTAGGTAGGGAGCATGCGGGAGGTGGCTGATAGATGTTTTTCTCTCATCATTGATATTCCTTTTCTTTAAAAAAAAATATTTTTATTGATTTCAGAGAGGAAGGGAGAAGGAGAGATAGAAACATTGATGATGAGAGAGAATAATTGATCAGCTGTCTCTTGTACACACCCTATTGGGGATTGAGACCACAACCCAGGTATGTGCCCTTGACCAGAACTCTATCCACTGAACCAAACTTGCTAGTGCTCACTGATGTTTCTACATCTTTCTCCCTTTCCTTTTTTCTCTTTCTAAAAACATATTTTAAAAACAAAGATTGCTGGAATTTTATTGTAAAAAACAAGCAAACAAAAAACCCCAATAACCCTGTTCAAATATGGACAAAGGACTTGAATAGACATTTCTGCAAAGATACATGAATGGCTAACAAGCCCCTGAGGAGATGCTCAACAGCACTGATCATGGGAAACACAAATCAAACCACAGTGATGCCTCCTCATTCATCAGGATGGCTGCTATCAAAACCCCAGAAAATATCAAGTGTTGATGAGGATGTGGAGAAACTGGAACCCTGTGCACATGAGAGGAATGGAAAATGGTGCAGCTTCTGTGGAAAACAGTATAATGGTTCCTCAAACAATTAAACCGAGATACCACATGACCCAGCAATTCCACTCCTGAATACAGACTGAAACAATTGATATCAGGGTCTCAGAGATATCTGCACACCCACAGAAGTGATCCAAGTGTCCATGGACGGAAGAAAGGTTAAACAAAATGTGGTCCATTCACACAAGGAAATATTAGCCTTAAAAGGGAAGGAAATCCTGCCATGTGAGACAACATGGATGAATCTTGAGGACATTATGCTGATAAAATAAGCCAGTCATAAAAAGACAAATACTGTATGATTCCACTTACATGAAGTACTTAAAGAGAATTATAAAAATCACTGAAGTGTGCCCTAACTGGTTTGGCTCAGTGGATAGAGTATCGGCCTGCGGACCAAGAGGTCCCAGGATTCTGTTCAAGGGCATGTACCTTGGTTGCGGACACATCCCCAGTAGAGGTATATAGGAAGCAGCTGATCGATGTTTCTAACTATCCCTCTCTCCCTTCCTATAAAAAAAAAAAAAAAAAAAAAAATCCATAAAATATATTGAAAAAAGTCACTGAAGTGGACACTTGAAAATGGTTGAGATGATAAATTTTTTATTATATGTATTTCAACTCAATATAAAAACATTGAAAAAGAAAAAAAAGTTGGGTGTGCAAGAAACTTAAAGGCATTGTTGCCAGCAGATTTGTGCGATGAGAAACACTGTTAATGCAGGTCTTCAGGATGGAGGGAAATAGTACCACAGAAAGCTCAGACTGACAGGAGGGAGGAAAGGGCAACAGAGAGAGAAAATAAATGGATAATTATAAGAGATTACTTCCCCTCATTATAATTTGTTTGGAAGTCAGCTGACTATTTAAAGCAAAAGTAACAATACCATGAAGGTTCCTAGTGTAGTGTGTTTGTGTGTCCATCCCCCATATGGGCCAAGTGTGGCGACAGCAGTTCAGGAGGTTACAGAGCTGTGAGGTTAGGATTCGTGAAATGGAAAGGGGAAAGTTCAGCTGCAAAGTGAGCACAGGATTATCCAAAATCAGGTGGGAAGTGGAAATGTAATGGTATAACACTGATTAGAAGTTAAGATGCAGATAGCCTGAAAGCAGCCCTTAAAAAAGATAGTTAAGAAGCTAACAGAAGAAATAAAACAGAATGCTAAGAATATTTAACCCAAGAGAACATAGTAAGGGTCAACCCAAGGGAAAAGATAAAAACTCACAGGGAAAGGCCAATCCAGGGGGGGAGGCCAACCAGGCACGTGAGACCAGCCGTTGGTCAGCCAGGTCACTCTGCAGAGCAGAGCCCTTCCCTTGTCCCTGCCTCCCACAGGCCTCACTTCCGCCTACTCCCTCCTTTTGCAGAAGAGCACTTCTTGTTTAATTAATAAAACCCAAAGTTAGTTCTCTAGCGAAAATAACCAAAACCCTGAAAAAGAGAAGACACAGAAAATCCAAGGGGACATATGTGTCACTTCTCCAAACTCTGAAAATCTTGATACAAGGAGCTGTGAACTTACAAAAGTGAGGTAGGGCCTGTAGAGGACAGTGGAGGCAGAAGCAGCATCCAGGCCTGGTCCCTTTGCTCCCCTGTGCCCAGACCAGACATGTTCCCAAGGGGCTCACCGCTCAGTCCTGTGGGGGCTACCCTTGCCAGCGGGCAGAAACAGCTAAGGAGCTCTAAGAATAACTGATACAGAAATGGACAACATCTGAAAAAATCATTTAGTTCATTATAACTAGTGAAAGTGATCTTCAAACATGACTCAACATTTAGAGTTATTAATATAATTCACTGCATTGACAGCTTCAAGTGGAAAAAACACTGAATCTTCCCCAAAGAGGCTGCAAGAGCATTTGAAGAAACTCAAAACCCTTTCTTGAAAACAATTCTTAGCACACTAGAAACAGGATCTTCTTGACCCAGCCACGGCCTCCAGCAAGCATCAAACAGGGCTGTGACACCGCAGTACATCAGGAAGTCAGGCCTGAGGTCAACAGGTTCCCCTGTGACCCTGGCAGTGCCATGCCCAGACTCGGTGGTCAGAGACGGACAGATGACTTGGAGGGACAGAAACATACAGAAACCATGTGTTCCCTGATAAGCACCAACAACCAGTTAGAAGATGAAACGGAGACAACAGTCTATGCACATAGCAACAGAAACTATCCGGCACTTAAGGCTTCACCCTACCACGAAGTGGCCAAGACCTATATGATTTAAGTGATAAAGAAATCTTTTGATATCTACTGAACACACCACACTAGACTGAAATCACTGCAGCACACCATCACACTGCTGTGTAGCACTACCCATGAAAAGACTCCAGTTCTCCCCCATCTAATTCGTGTATTCATGCTATCCTGATTTATATTTTATGGACCTAGACAAGCCCATTGGACAGGTTATCTCAAGAAGGAATATATTTTGATTAACTTCTGAGAGACGAAGGGAGAGGAAGAGCGAGAGAGAAACACTGATGAGGTAAGAAATACCGATTGGCCCTAACCGGTTTGGCTCAGTGGATAGAGCATTGGCCCGCGGACTGAAAGGTCCCAGGTTTGATTCCAGCCAAGGACATGTACCTTAGTTGCGGGCATATCCCCAGTAGGGGATGTGCAGGAGGCAGCTGATTGAGGTCTCTTTCTCATCCAATGTTTCTAATTCTCTATCCCTCCCCCTTCCTCTCTGTAAAAATTCAATAAAACGTATTTGAAAGAAAGAAAGAAAAGACAGACAGAAAAGAAGAAAGAAAGAAGGAAAGATTGACTGCCTCCTGCATGTCCTGTACTGGGGACTGAGGTAGAAACCCAGGCATGTGCCCTAACTGGGAACTGAACAGGCGACCTCCTGCTGCATGGCTCACACTCAACCAACAAAACCACACAGGCCAGATGATGTGTTGTTTTTTTTAAGTTGATTTTTCGAGAGAGAGGAAGAGGAAGAGAAAGAGAGAGAGAAACATCTATCGGTTCCTTCCTACATGTGCAACCTAGGTATGTGAATCAAACCAAACATCTTTTCGTTTCAAGGGATGTCACTCCAATCAACTGAGCCACACTGGCTAGAGCTAATTAAGAAAATGTTAAAAATTGCCGAAACCGGTTTGGCTCAGAGAATAGAGCGTCGGACTGCGAACTGAAAGGTCCCGGGTTCGATTCCGGTCAAGGGCATGTACCTTGGTTGCGGGCACATCCCCAGTGAGGGGTGTGCAAGAGGCAGCTGATCGATGATTCTCTCTCATCGATGTTTCTAACTCTTTATCCCTCTCTCTTCCTCTCTGTAAAAAAATCAATAAAATATATCTTAAAAAAGAAAATGTTAAAAATTAAGAACTTTCCCTAGACATTAAAATATAACAAAGTGTGGTAACTTTAAATTATTAGATGACTTAAAATACTATTGAAAAAGTAGACAAAAAGAAACAGGCCCCTCCCCCTATTTATGGGGGACGTGGCTTGAGATAGTCATGACATTTCAAATCTGTGGGGTCACCATTTATCCATCTGAGGAAAGTCCAAACTATATGTTGCATTCTGTAAAAACAAATCTGAGAGAAACGAAAGGTCTGAGTGTAAAAATGAAAGCTACAAGAGTACAAGAAAATGGAAGAATAATTTTATCATTTTGGAGAAAACAACTTTCTGAGCATGAACCTAAATCCACACACCACAAAGGAAAAGACCCCCAGAGGCAACCACAGAAAAGCTTACAACCTGTGGGTAGAACACTTCATAAACCAAAGTCACACAAGCCACCAAATGGGGAAATGCAGACAATAGATTAATATCCATAGTATATATATAAAAAAAAACACCTCATAAAGCAGTAAAAAAATGAAAGCCCACAAAAAAACAGGCACTGACTTTAAACATCAAGTACAAAGAATAAGAAATACCAATACGAGTGTGGGGAATCCTCCCATTCATAAGTTAAATTTAAAATACGAATGAGATACAATCTCTTCTTTATCAGATTAGATTCATAAAGTTTGAAGATATTGATATTCAGCATATTGATAAGGGAGTAGGGAACCAGGCACTCATGCAATGCCGATAGGAATTCATTAATAAAAAGAATTTACTTGTATCTATCAAAATTTTTAATGTTCCTATCCTTTGATCCAACAATTAAACTGGGAGAAATTTATCCAACAGATGTGGCTATATCTGCAAAAGTGAACAACACAAATGGAAAAGGATGCTTGTGACAGAAAAACAAGGAACCTGAGAACCTCCCTGCCCACCAGCCAGGACATTAAGTGAGGAAGAATGATGTGCCATGGAGACAGGTCCCCAAGACAAAGTGAGGAGTCAGAACAATGTGCAACCAATCCTGCCGACACCACAAAGTGACGTCCGAGAGGGAGAACAGGCTCACCTGCTCCACGTGGGGCTCCTTGGCAAAGGAGATCCTGGCGATGGAGTGGGATGCGATGCACAGCTCCTGCCCGTTCACCTCGCCCTCCTCCACCTCCACAATGCCTGCAAGGGAGGGCCATCAGTCCATGACAGACTGCCATCTTTGCATTCATAGATTCAACAGACCTGAACTCTGCAGCCATCAAGGCCACAAGGCCCCTTGTCTGCAATGTACCTTCTGATATCAAGAGGGGGAAAACACAACTCCTCTTATTAGTACAGCCAAGGCAGGTGATCTACAGAGGGTCGCCCTCTCCAGGGGTGCCCTGACTCCAACCTCCACCCATCTTCCCCATCCCCCTCAAATAGGTCCCCTAGGATTTGAGAGGAGGGAAAGGTGGCCAGGGATGGACATTCCTCTGGTTGCCCACTGACTTGCAGTCCACCAATGTCCTGGGCTCCATTCCAGATTGGGCTGGTCCTAACTGTCCACCTGCTTCCAGGAAATGAGACTCACCTGAGCCAGTGAGCTGGTAAAGGTCAACAGCTGGCTTCTGTGTAATTTCTAACTGAAGAATCTGGTAAGCTATTTTAGAATGACCTCATTTTAGGGGCAAAGCAGACTTCCAAACAAGAGCTTTCAGATGGACAGGGAGCCTCCCTGGTCTAGCTCTCTCCCTAGGGCCGCGTCCCCATAGGAAATACCTGTCTGTAGCAGGGTTCTGGGAGCCAAGGAATGTGCTGTCATTGAAAGAACTCAGGTTAAGAAAAAAAAAAAAAAAAATCAGCCTGTCCTCACAGAAACAGTCCCTTACCACCTCGTGTGGACCTCAGAGAATGCAGACAGGACCCCACCTGCTGGCTCCCCACCTGCAGGCCCCACTGCGCTTCTCCTGATGCTTCCTGCCCTGAGAGGCACCCACAGGATTAGGTCTATGTCCCAACTGACCTCCACAAAATGTCTGTGAGCAGGGATACCGGAGCGACTGAAAGAGCAGAGGCAGATGCTACCTCACCCAGGGGTCATCTGGCTGGCTGGCAAGGGGTACCTGTGTTCTGGGCGCTGACGAAGGCCACCTTGTTGGTGTCGGGTTCTAGCCGGATGAAGCCGCACTCTCTGTGCATGGGCTTCCGCGTGTCCGGGTGGAAAGCGTTGAACCTGCATGGGGACCAGGGGGTGAGGACAGGGCAGCGGTGAAGGTAGGGATGCAGGGCCCTCAATGCAGGCTTTGCGTTCACCCTCCCCACTTTATAAGGCCCCCACTGAGCACAAGGTTAATACACTTCTCGCTCACAGGGGAGACACTTGAGCAACCACATTCATGGACTGTGGCCACCAGGTGCATTAGGGGTTCGACCTCTAGCCTGGAAGCACCCCTGGAACCTCCCCACACGCACAGCCAACATGTTCTTTGTAACTGTGGTTACCCTTCCCAAGGCACCTTCAGCCCTGCACCTGGCATGCTTCAGGCCTCAGCACCAAATCCCACCCCTGCACCAGGCCTGCCCTCCCCAGAGCTATCATCTTGCATTGGACACCCACTCATCTACACGGTGGGGAAAGAACAGGCCGAGTCAGGACTCCACTTCTTATCGATCAACCTGCATCATGACGCAGGTTTACGGTGACAGAAGAGACAGCTGTGCTGACAGTTCTGCACTTAGACTCTAACAGAACTTTGCCAGCACTGCGAGCTGCTGTTGAAATCAACCCTTAATAGGGCTGTCTTATACTGCCCATTATTTTTTATTATCCAGGGTTTCCTCTTCAGTGTTATGTACAGAATATTACTTTGCCCTATCCATTCAGTCAATAATGCAAAAAGGTAAGAGATAATATTTTTAAAAGCAAGATCTTCTAAACCCTTCTGAAGTTTTTAGACATGACATAAACAGAATCCAGTTAATTTAATAAGATTCTTAATATATAATTAAATGTACAGCCAATATTGGGGAAGGGCAGACTTTTACTTTTTATATTTTCTCACTGCTTAAACTTTAAAAACCGTGTGTTATCTCTGAAATTAAAAATAAAAATATTCTCAGCCACCTCCCCTGGTTCCCTTCTATTTAGCCACCTGACATTCGACCTGCCTCCTGGGGCTGGGGCCGGGGTGAAACGCACACAGCTGGAGGACTTTTGCTTTGTTGTCTAATAAGAACCTGAGAACCACAATATTAACAGCTCCTTTGAGACCTCAATCTACTAGGGGTAAGTCTAAAAGAAAGTAAGCGCTCTCCTTTTCAGGAATATTGGGTGAAGGGTTTAGTTAAGCACGAGCACTTGTTCTGTGTTTGGGTTAACACGTCTGACATCTTGCCAGCCCGCCATCATCACATACACATGAACCAGAACGTCTTGTCGTTGGCCACCACATGTTTCTGCTGCCAGTGCAGGGAGCCTCTCTGGGGCATGCCCTTTCCACCTGGCGTTCTCCCGGAGACTCAGGCGCACTTACGAGAAGTTGAGCATGGGCTGGCCCACGTGGGAGATGTGCACCTCCTCCAGGTACTGGAAGGGCTGAAGTGTTGGGAAGGTCCCAGCTCCTGGCGGGTCTGACAGCCAGGTGCCCAGCATCCAGGACAGCGGCTCCACCACTGGGTTCATCTTGGGAGACTCTAAGGACAAATGGGAAAGACAGTCAGTGGCTCCGCTTCCACTGGTCTCCTTCTGACCAAGCCCTGCTGAGCTGTGTGTGGAAACACACTCTGTCAGTACATGCCTCATAATTTACAGCGGATCCTGCTGATTCTAAACATGCTACCAGCCACCTGTCAAGAGGGGGGGGGGGGAAGGCCAAACAATGAGTAAATGTTATCTTGCAGATAAGTGTCTGAATGTGTCATCTCCTACATGAAGGGAGACCAGAAGATCCATTGAAGAGATAGGAGTTCTAGAAGCACCTTGGTCTCTGAAGTGTGGCTGGTCCACTGAGGTATGCTTTAAGTGAACAGCATGCTGGGTTTCCAAAACACAATCCAAAAAAAGAACTACAAATATCTTAGTAATTTTAAGTATTGGTGGGTTACATGTGAAAATGATGTTTTAGGTAACATTGGGTTAAACAAAATACATTATGAACATTAATTTCACCTGCTTTAACCTTTTTAATGGGCTCTTAGAAAATTTTAACCATTTGCACTCCGAACCATTCTGGACATTGGCTACCAGCTACTTGACGCTACTTTGCGGCGGACACGTGTGTTGAATTAACTCCATTCCCCGTAATCACTAATAAACTGCAATGTCCCCCTGAGAGGGGACAGCGGAGTGCAAAGGGTTAAGTAACACAAGCCTCAGGGGCTGAAAAGAAGGGTCAGCGGCCACAGCCATGATGGATCGACCTGAGTTACCAACGGTAGGGAGCCGGGTGGCCACGGGCTGGTCTATGGCATTCAGGACCAGGCGAAAAGGTGTTTTATTATCATAATAAAAATAAGAGTGGGGTGGACTAGTGATAAAAAAATTTAAGTTACGTATGAGCTCATGTTATGGACAGTCTCAACATTCAGGGAACACACAGTTTCTGTGAATTGTCCCTGGGGGGTGTTACTAGAAGGCAGACTTCACCAAGAGACAACAAAAATGATGGCAAAAGGAATCACAGTAAGTAAATACTGAACATATTCCACAGAAACACTCATGTTGTGTGACTCAGTGGTTGAGCATCAACCTTTGGACCAGCAGGTCATGGTTTGATTCCCAGTCAGGGCACATGCCCAGATTGCCAGGTCGATCCCCAATAGGATTTATGCAGGAGGCACATCTCTCATCATTGACCTTTCTTTCTTTCTTTCTTTCTTTCTTTCTTTCTTTCTTTCTTTCTTTCTATTAAAAAAATTTTTTTTCATTGATTTCAGAGAGGAAGAGAGAGGGAGAGTAAGACAGAGACATTAATGATGAGAGAGAATCATTGATTAGCTGCCTCCAGCACACCAGAGGCTCAACTACTGAACTATGATGGCCGGGCTCATCATTGATGTTTCTCTCTTTCTCTCTCTCTCTGAAATCAATAAATATTTTAAAAAGAAAAAGCATAGGCACAATATAAATAATAAGAGCTAAGCGCAACCACACTTGAACTCACATAAAGAAAAAGCTTTTCAGCCGGGACCAGTTTGGCTCAGTGGATAGAGCGTCGGCCTGCGGACTGAAAGGTCCCGGGTTCGATTCCAGTCAAGGGCATGTACCTTGGTTGCGGGCACATCCCCAGTGGGGGGTGTGCAAGAGACAGCTGATCGATGATTCTCTCTCATTGATGTTTCTAACTCTCTATCCCTCTCTGTGAAAAATCAATAAAAAATATTTTTTTAAAAAGAGAAAAGAAAAGAAAAAGCTTTTCAGATGGATCACAAAATAAGACACTAACTCCTGTCCTATGAACAAGAGAGCACTAAATCAAGTGACTCAGCAAGGTGTTTCAGAAAGTGGGGCAGACACATCAGGAAGAAAGCAGGGTCAAGCACCTACTGTCAGGTAAAACAAAGTTTAAGCCACACAATGGCTGAAGGGACTGCAATGTGAGTGCTCGTGCAGCAGCATTTGGGTAGCGGAAAGTACTGAAGAGATACATGTTGACACAGAGAAGCTAAAGGAAATATCAATTCATGTCGATATCCAAGTGAATAAAATACAAAAATAAAATACCTATATAGCATGATAAATAAGGCACTTCTGATGGAAACATGAACTTTGTAGCTGAAAACTAGAGGATACTCCTTTTCTTTTAAAAATACATTTTTATTGATTTTAGAGAGGAAGGGAAACGGAGAGAGAGACAGAAACATCAATGATGAGAGAGAATCTTTGATTGGCTACCTCCTGCATGCCACCTGCTGGGAACTGAGCTGGAAACCCAGGCATGTGCCCTGAGGTGTCTGCACTAGGCCATCTAATTACTCTGAGAAATACTGCACATTTGGTCCTGGCTTGCTGTTACTTGCTTTTATTTATTTAAAAAAAAAAAAAAAAAAAGAAAAAAAAATATATATATATATATATATATACACACACACACACACACACATTTTATTGATTTTTTTTTACAGAGAGGAAGGCAGAGGGAGAGTTAGAAAAATTGATGAGAGAGAAACATCAATCAGCTGCCTCCTGCACTTCCCCTATTGGGGATGTGCCTGCAACCAAGGTACATGCCCCTTGACCGGAATCGAACTTGGAATCCATGTGCCCGCAGGCCAAAGCTCTATCCACTGAGCAAAACCGGTTAGGGCTGTTACTTGCTTTTAACTATGAGGAATTTTGATCTGAACAGGACACCAGGCCTGGCAGTAAATACCAGCAGGCAGGTGGGTTCCATGGCCCTCGCAGCATGCCCACAGGTTCCTCCACTGCTCCAACCTGTCTGGGCACATCCTTCCTTGTTTTCACTGAAGCTTTGAGGCAGGAGAACAACCAACAAAATAATTCTAAAATTCAAATGTCAGGTTACATGAGCCTATTCAATTTCGTTAAACTATATCCTTAAGATTTGTGTATTTTACCTACATAAATTATACTTCATTATAAAAACAAAATGAATTTTAAAGTCAAACAATTAAAAAGTATAATAATACAGGACCTAACCTATTTGCCACTTTCAATCTCTTTAAGTAAACTCGACAGGATTTTCTATGCATTTTTTCTTCTTCTGGATTTCATTTTTCTTTTTTTAAAGTCAACCAATATGCAAAAAACTTTTAATTTCCCCCAAGAAACTTAAATTTTCATTTTTTGGCCTGAGGCAGCAAAAGAAGGCTTACCCATCCCTAAATTTTCTAAACTCCAGAACACCGGCAAGGTTCTTCAAGGTTGTTTTCTTCCAATTGACGGGAAATGTTTGCACCTGGCTGTTAGAGAGCTCGGCAGGAAGTGAATGCCAAACCTAAAGAATGCATTCTGGGAACTGTAGTTCCCTATAAAAGATGACTCAAATCTGAGAGGGAAGGTGGGGGGAGGGTAGGTGGGTGGGAAGAGATCAACTGAAGAACTCGGAAGAACCTGCACACAAACAATAGGAGGGCGAAGGGCTGGGGTGGGGCAGACTAGAAGGAGTCAATGGAGGGGGGAATATATGTAATACTTTCAACAATAAAGATTTAATAATAAATAAAGAAAAAAGATGACACCTCAGAAAAAAATGGAAGACAAAGACAGACTTGGAGATGACCAAGTCCTAGAGCTGGGAGGAGAGGTCAAGTTGAATTTTATGAAGGTCAGTCAGGCCAGAGAGGTCACGTCTTGTGTGGAGGATGAAGGGGGACCTCCACCCTCAGCTACTTCCACTGACTACAGAGGGAAATGACTTTTCCAACAGGGAAATGTCGGACAGCCAGACAGAGCGAAGCTGCTTTTTTCTGCCTGTCTCCCAGAGTGCTAGCTACCCACTCCTCCTTTCTTTTCAAGTGGACGCTCAGAACTGCTCGGTCTCTTGGCAAATGTATCAGCGTACCGGCCCTGGACTCAATGACAGGAAATACTTACTGAGACCTAGAGAAAGACTTCTTCCTGGCACCTCCCACCCTCACAGCACTCTGTGACAACAGTGTTTCCCACCCCAGCACACTGGAAATGATACTAACTGCAAAGCATAGCAGGGCAGGGAGAGTTAAGAGTGCCGCAGCTTGCCTAGCACTGGCCATCCCGAGTGGAGAGGACACTATCTAGCATACTACCATTGTGCGCTGGAATGGCACAACAGGTAAAGAAATAGCAAGGCCCTCGCTTTATCACCTGTTAAATGGAAAGGCATCACCACAGTTCTTATAGCACAGGAATGTGCAAGTTATTAATTCAAGTTCTGCTGCTTCAATTACCAGCCATGTACATGCCAGACACAATGTGAAGCCCTGGAGATGCCATCATACAGTGTTCTGTCTTTTTTTTTAAAACATATTTTATTGGTTTTGTACAGAGAGGAAGAGAGAGGGATAGAGAGTTAAAAACATCGATGAGAGATAATCATCGATCAGCTGCCTCTTGCACACCCACTACTGGGGATGTGCCCGCAACCAGGTACATGCCCTTGCCCGGAATCGAACCCGGGACCTTTCAGTCCACAGGCCAACGCTCTAGTCTATCCACTGAGCCAAACCGGTCCCGGCCAGTGTTCTGTCTTTAAGGAACAGTGTGGCCATTTGTAGTGTGTGTGTGTTTTATTTTTATTTTTTTTATTTTATTGATTTTTCACAGAGAGGAAGGGAGAGAGATAGAGAGCTAGAAACGTCAATGAGAGAGAAACATCGACCAGCTGCCTCTTGCACACCCCCTACTGGGGATGTGCCCGCAACCCCGGTACATGCCCTTGACCGATGACCCTTCAGTCACAGAACGATGCTCTACCACTCAGCCAAACCGGTTTCGGCTGTAGTGTGTTTTTTTTTAAATTGATTTTAGAGAGAGGAAGGGAGAGGCAGAAAGAGACAGAAACATCAATGACTAGAGTCCTGGTGCACAACATTTGTGCACTTGGTGGAGGGGGGGAGGTGAGTTCCTCAGCCTGGTCTGTGCCTTCTCACAGTACAGGAGCCCTTGGGGGATGTCTGACTGAGGGCTTAGGCAAAACCAGCAGTTAGAGCATCTGCCTGGGGACTGAAGGGTCTCTATTCGATTCAGGCCAAGGGCACATACCTCGATTGCAGGCTCAATCCCCAGCCCCCAGTTGGGGTACATATGGGAGGCAACCAATCAATGTGTCTCACATCCATGTTTTTTTTGTCTCTCTCTGCTTCTTCCTCTCTTCCACTCTCTTTAAATAATGGGGGAAAAATATCCCTGGGTGAGGATTAACAACAAAACAAACAAACAAAAAGGAGACAGGGTAGATTAAAAAGACCCATCACTCTGTTGTCTATAAGAAACCCACTTTAGCAGAAACCGGTTTGGCTCAGTGGTAGAGCGTCACCCTGCGTACTGAAAGGTCCCAGGTTCAATTCCAGTCAGGGGCATGTACATTGGTTGCGGGCACATCCCCAGTAGGGGATGTGCAGGATGTAGTTGGTCGATGTTTCTCTCTCATCGACGTTTCTAGCTCTCTATCCCTATCCCTTCCTCTCTGTAAAAAATTCAATAAAATATATTAAAAAAAAAAGAAAAGAAAAAGAAACCCACTTTAACTATAAAAACACAGATTAAAGTAGATACAGAGAAAGATGTATCATGAGAACATGAATCAAAAGAAAGTTGAAGTAGACAAATTAGTCTCAAATGAAGCACACTTCATGACAAGAAAGTTATGGGGTAAAGAGGGGAATTACATAACAACAAAGGTGTCAATTCTCAAAGAAGACACACTGATCCTTGATGTCTATGTACTAACAGAGGGCATCAAAACACGATAGAGACAAAACTGATAGAATTCAAGGAGCAATAGACAAATCCACTGTCATAAGTGGGGACATCAACACACTCTACAAGAATGGACAGATCCAGCGAGCAGGAAAGCATTAAAGACACAACTGAACTCAACGGCACCATCAATCAACTGGATATAACTGACATCTGTAGGTACTATAGTTAATTTTTTGTGTCAACCTGACTGGGTGAAGATGCCCAGAGAGCTGGTAAAACATTATTTCTGTGCATGTGTCTGCGAGGATACTTCTAGAGGGATTAGCATCTGACTTGGAGAACTGCATAAAGCAGAGGCCCTCCTATAAGCCTGAACAAAACTGAGGAAGGGAGAATCTACTCTCTGTTTGGATGTCTATACTCCTGGCACTTGGGCCTTCGGACTCAGACCAGGATTTTTCTCCTACACCCTCCAATTCTCAGGCCTTTGGACAGGGACTAAACTGACCTACCTGTTCTCCTGGCTCTCTAGCTTGCCATCCATAATTTCAGGAGCCAATTCCTAAGAAACCTCTTCTTATGTATGTCTCTCTGCTCCCCCCCTCTCTTCACACACACGCACGCACGCACGCACGCACACACACGCCCTATTGGTTGTTTTTCTAGAGACTCTTAAGAGCTACTTCATCCCAACAATGGAAGTCACATTCTTCTTAAGGTCACATGGAATATTCACCCAGATAAACTACATTCTGGGCCCTATAAAACACCTTCACTAATTTAACAGAATAGAAATCACACAAAGTATGCTCTCAGACAACAATAGAATTAAACTAATACCAATCCCTCTCAAATCTTTCCAAAATATAGGAGGAGGAAACACTTCCTAACTCATTCTATAAGACCAGCAAAGTCACAAGAAAAGAAAGCTACAACCAAAACCGGTTTAGCTCAGTGGCTAGAGCGTCAGCCTGCGGACTGAAGGGTCCCAGGTTTGATTCCGGTCAAGGCATGTGCCTTGGCTGTGGGCACATCCCCGGTGGGGGGTGTGCAAGAGGCAGCTGGTCGATGTTTCTCTCTCATCGACGTTTCTAGCTCTCTATCCCTCTTCCTTCCTCTCTGCAAAAAATCAATAAAATATATTTAAAAAAAGAAAAGAAAAGAAAAGAAAGCTACAGACCAATATCCCTTATGAACACTGTTGTGAAAACACTTAACAAAATACTAGCAAACTGAATTCAGCAGTGTATTAAAGGAATTATACACCATGACTAAGTGGAATTTATCCCTGGCATGCAAGGAATATATATAGATCAATGTAATATATCACATCAACAAAATAAAAGGGAAAAACTACCTGGACATCTCAATTGATGTAGAAAAATCATCTGACAAAATTTAATGCCTTCATGATACAAACACTCAACAAAACAGGAACAGATGGGAACAACCTCAACATAATAAAAGCCAGGTATGAAAAACCCACAGTGCACATCAAACTTAATAATGAAACACTGAAAGCTTTTCCTCTAAGGTCAGAAACAAGAGAAGAATGCCCACTCTCACCACTTCCATTCAATATGATCCTGGAAGTTCTAGCCACAGCCATTAGACAGGATAAAGAAATAAAAGACATCCATTAGAAAGAAATAAAATTATTTCTGTTTACAGGTGAGATGATCTCCTAGAGACTCCACAAAAAAATTTTGTTAGATCTAATAAATAAACTTAGCAAAAATAGCAGGATACAAAGTCAATACACAAAAATCAATTGCCTTTCTGTACACTAACCTGAAAAGGAGATTACAAAAACAATTCCATTTATAATAGCATCAAAAAACATGACGACTTAGGAATTAACCAAGGAAGTGAAAGACTTGTCCAATGAAAACTATAAAACATTTCAGAAAGAAATTAAAGGAATAGAGAGCCCAGAAATAAAGCCTTGCACATGTGGTCAAATTATAATATTATTTTATTTTTTTGTTGGCCAAATTATTATTTTTAAAATTTTTATTTATTGACTTTAGAGAGAGGAAAAGGAGGGAGGAAGAGAGAGAGAGAAAGAAACATCAATTTGTTGTTCCACTTATGCATTCGTTGGTTGATCCTTGTATGTGCCCTGGCCGGGGATCAAAGCCACAATCTCTGCATATGGGGACGATGCTCTGACCACTGAGCACGGGACCAGGACTGCTCAGGTGATTTTGACCAGAGTTCCAGACTATTCAACGGATAAAGGACAGTCCTTTCAACAAATGGTGCTGGGAAAACAGGAAACAGTTAGCAAAACAATTAAGTGGGACCCTTGCCTAACACTGTATACAAAAATCAACTCAAAAATGGATCTAAGACCTAAAGTTAAGACCTAAAAAAATAAAACTCAGACAAAAACATCAGACACAGGACAAAAGCTTCATAACACTGAATTTGGCAATGATTTCTTGGATAAGACAACAAGGCATAGGTAACAAAAGAAAAAGACAAATTAGACTTCATGAAAAAGTTTTTTTTACATCAAAAGGCACTATCCAGCCTGGCTAGTGTGACTCAGTGGATTAAGCATCTTCCAATGCTCCAAGAGGTTGCTGGTTGATTCTTGCCCAGGGAGGGAACATGCCTGGGTTGCAGGCTCCGTCCCCAGTAGAGAACATCATCAACTGATGTTTTTCTCTCTCTTTGATGTTTCTATTTCTCTTTCCCTTTCCCTTCCTCTCTCTCCACAAAAAATCAATAAAGACATTAAAAAAAAAAAAAAGGCACTATCCATAGAATAAAAAGGCAACTGACACAATGAAAGAAAATACTTGCAAAATCATATTTCTGGTAAGAGATTGATATCCAGAATACATAGAGAACTCCTAAAACTACTAGTAAACAACAACAAAACCAACAACCTGATTCAAAAATGGTCAAAGAACCTGAAACAGATAATCCCCAAAGAAGATATACGAATGGCCAAAAAGCACATGAAAAGATGCTCAATATCATTAATCATTAGGAAAATGCAAAACAAAATCACAATGAGCTAACACCTTACACTCATTAGGATGGCTTATCAAAACAGGAAAGTAAGTGTTGACAAGGATGCAGAAGAACTAGAACTGTGTGCACTAGAGATGGGAATGGAAAATGGTACAGCCACTGAAAAACAGTATGATGGTTCCTCAAAAAATTAAATGTAGAATTCCAATATGATCCAGCAATTCCACTTCTAGGTATACACCCAAAAGAATAAAGCTGGGTCTTAAAGAGATATTTTGTACTGGGAACCTCCGAGAGACCAAACATTTTGAGGAAGACAAAGAGTCAGCAGATGGTGACCACAGATCCAGTTGGAGCTTAGGCAGGCCTTGAGACCAAGCCGGGCACCTTCTCTCCCTCCCACTCTTCCCAATGCCGCTGGAATCCTGCATCCTCCCCTCCACTCCAGTCAGCGCCCAGCCTCCTGCCCTAAGGAATGCAGCAGAAGCTCAGACAGGCTCTTATCTTATTCTCCGTATGGCCTGTCCCCTAGCTCTCCAACCCTCCCCAGGCCCTGGAGCCCAGCCCAGCACTGCCTCAGGGCCCAGCATGCTCCTCCTTGGCCTCTTTATCCTGGCCCATACTCCCCTCAGCAAAGACACCTGCTGGCTTGTCCTCACACATAAAACCCCACTGAAGCCATGCTCCCTTTTGGCAACAACTCCCCTTCATGGCTAGACCTCTTAAAATGCCTTACTGCTGCCCCTCACTCCCATCCAGCTCCATTCTCGCCACTCCAAGGAGACTGTGGTCACCAGTGACCCCATGTGGCTGAGTTCAGACATCTTTCCTCCATTCTAATCAGAGCTGTATCCAACCCAGCCAAGCACCCCTGCCGTCTGAATGCCCTTACCTTCTCGGGCTAGCATGACTTCGAGCACCCATGGCCCCATGCTCCTCCCTTTCCATCTCCCTTCCTGGATCCTCTGCAGCCGCAC
The DNA here is from genome assembly GCF_014108245.1 of Pipistrellus kuhlii. NCBI lineage: Eukaryota > Metazoa > Chordata > Mammalia > Chiroptera > Vespertilionidae > Pipistrellus > Pipistrellus kuhlii. The sequence goes on from NW_023425573.1 coordinate 30,894,923, forward strand.
CTCTATAAACATAGCCTGCTCCTGGGCTAGATCTGAGCCCCTTCTCTAGCTACAGTTTCTCCAGGTAACATCATTCAATTCCATGGCTTTAAACTCTTCTGACCTCATCCAACACAGCGGACACACACATACACTGTGGACTCACATACAAAACTGGCACCAGCACCTAATACCTCATACTCAATCATACTCATACTAAGTATCTCATATTCAATTCCTCTCAAAAATTTACTGTCATGAGTTCAAAAAATATCATAAAATATCTCCAAAAAGAACAAACAAATCCGGATACAATAAATAGTGGTAAATAAAATAACCAAAAAAATGTATACTTACAACTAAATATGGTTGTTTGGAGGGGGAAATGAGAATATAGAACCAAGACCACAGAGGGTCTGGCCCTGGGGAGCAGAAAGTAAGGAGCTAGGAGAGTAGAACACAGGGACTGATCAATTCAAAGCAGTTACTGAAAGACAGGCTTCAATGGTTGTTTTTAAAAGCTGAAAGACATCCACCAGAACAGGGAAGAAAACAAGAAAGCTTACCAAATTAAAAAATAAAACAGAACATCAGGCCCAAATTTCAACTTACCAACAATCACAATTGTAAATGGGTTAAATTCTCCATAAAAAGACAAAAGCTCTCAGACTGAGTTAAATGTAACTGTAAAATAAAGGAGTCCTGGCCAATGTGCTCAGTGGTTGGAACACTGTCGTGCGCTTCAAAAGATGTCAAGTTTGATTCCCAGTCAGGACACATGCCAGGCTGCGGGTTAGTCTCTGGTTAGAACACATGCAAGAGGCAATTGATCAATGTTTTTCTCTCTCTAAATCACCCTTCCTTTCTCTCTCTAAAACATTTTTCTTTAATTAAAAAGAGGCTATAAAAGGGTTGAAAATGAGATAAAGACGACTTTAAATGGAACAAAAGAGTTTCCTGTAAGAATCAGAGACACATATCTCTAACAACATTATCTCCAAATAAAAAGCAAAATTAGGCAGAGAAGGAAATAGACCTGCTGACTATTACAAATAAGCTAGATCCAGCAGGAGAACAAAGTAACTGACTGGTGGAGAGGATACATTCTTCTCAGATCACAATGAAACGCAAAAACAGACTGGATTAAGCCACACTGAAATCTCAAGATTCCAAAAAGCAGATCTCATTAAGTGACTATATAACTGGAACTTAAAGCAATAAAATTTAAGCATAATTACAAATAAATTAGCTCCCCTCCTCCAATCTATCCACTTGAAAAACTGTAAACTTCCTTCTACATAGCCTGGATTAAAAAGGGTATCAAGAATGAAGCTAGAAACAATTTAGAAATGAGTAGCAATGAGAGCAACATGAAGCAAATCCACAGAGAGGCCAAAGAAGGGCTTAGCCTTAGGCTGGATGTATCAGGAAATATACATGTACAAGAATAAGTCCAGGAACCAGAACCACCACAAAGTGAAACTGAAGACAAAATGAAACTGAAGAAAGTAGAAAAAGTGAGGATTAATGAGGCAGAAACAACAAGGCAGACTTGATCAATGGAGTTGAGGGCTGGCTGTTTGGAAAGACCTACTGGACAAACTTTGGGACATTTGACCAAGATCAACAGAAAAAGTAACCAAAAAGCAACATTAAGAAACAATAAAAAAAACAGCTTAAAAATGACAAGAGAATACAGTCACTCTGAGCAGCACATCATGGTCCTCACATGAGCTGCTCCTCCCCCAGGTGCACTTGGAAACACAAAGGAAAGGTTTTAGTTTTTGCTTGTTTTTTGTTTTGATAGTGGCTGATGTCCTGGGGGTCCAGGAAGTTCTGAACAGCCTGTCACACAAGAATCTCCTGAAGTGTTAATTACATCTCTGAAGATAAACTCTGATCCAAATTAAATGAACCATGTAGCAGGATATTTTCATGTATCTATAACAGGCAAAATATCCTATCTCCAATATGTAAAAAAAAATCTACAAACCAACTTTTATATATTCTAAACAGTAAAATAGAGGGGAAAGCAGAAACATAGCCAATAGACATATAAAAAATATACTCAACCTATTTGTATAGGTACCAAGATATGTAGGATAAAGCAGAGAAAGTAATCTAAAAGATCACACAAATTTTAACAGCAACAGGGATAAAAGCTGGGAGGTGGGGAAGGAATTTTCACCATTTCTTAACCTGTATTTTTCTGTAGTGTTTTAATTTCTACAGAAGACAATCTATTCTACTTGAAGAGATGTTTAAAAATCTTATTATTTTTTTAAAATCTATTTTATTGACTTTTACAGAGAGGAAGGGAGAGGGATAGTTAGAAACATCGATGAGAGAGAAACATCGATCAGCTGCCTCCTGCACAACCCCTACTGGGGATGTGCCCACAACCAAGGTACGTGCCCTTGACCGGAATCAAACCTGGGACCCTTCAGTCTGCAGGCCGATGCTCTATCCACTGAGCCAAACCGGATAGGGCCTTATTGTTATTATTAATGTTCAAAACTATTTAACCTTAAGGATATTCATGGAAACGTGAATGAAAAGAACCCCTCTAATAAATTTTCTACATCTATTTGATTTTACGTTTAGATCCTAACCCATTTGCAATTTGTGTGAGGTATGCTGTAGATGTTCACATTACCCCAGGCAAGGTGAAAACCAGGTGTTGGGACCCCATTCCCTGAGTAGCTGACCTCACAACTAGCGGGCTCCCGGCTGCTGGAGATGAGCTTCCCCATCTGAGCCCCTGTCTACCAGGTCCAACTACTACCACCGCCTCATCGGAGCAGTGGGAGCCTGAGGTGGGTACTGACCGCGGCCGGGTGCTGGCAGGCTGCTCAGGCTCAGCATGCTTCCTCTCTGCAGTTTGTCCAGCTTCTCTTGCAGTTTGCGCACCTGGCTGTCGGAGCGGCTGACACGCTGGCGTAGACTCCTGAGCTCACCGTTCTTCTTTTCCACCTGCTTCCAAAGGCAGCAAGCCCGGCTCCGGTTCTGCCGCGCAGAGAAGCAGTAGGAGTGCAGCGAGTCGATGAGCTTGCAGGCACCTGAAGCTGACAGAATAACCTCGTTGATGGACATGGGGCTGGCGTCACTGTGCTCGCTCTGCACAGCCTCAGTGGCTGGCTTTGGGGTGACGTCTGTCGGAGGGGCAGAGGGACTCTGGGAGGACTTCTGTGGTGTCGCAGTCAGAGATGAACTTGGGGGGCTCTGCCCCAGGCTGGTCCCACTGCAGCCAGGCTCCGTGTCTCTCTTCGGCCTCTTCCGGTCCACGGGCTCCCGGGGGCCATATGGCCTCTCTCGGGTGTGCCTTGAGGAGAAACTGTAAGAGTGAAGCGAGCCAATGAATTTGCAGGCCCCAGATCCTGGGGGGGTAAAGTCATCCATGGAGATGCCACTCTTATCCACCAGGTCCTTGTCGGGGGTGATGCTGCTCTCATCAACAGCATCGCCCGCAGGCCCATTTGCTTCAGCCTGGCTGCCTGAGGCTTTTGTGGCCAGAGCATCAGCTGGGGCGCCCTGCGTAGCCTGCTCCTCACTGGTGGCTTCACTTTTCAGGGAAATCCGCTTCAACTTGAGGGACTCTGGCTTAACTATCAGGTTCTCACTTGAGGGTGATGGTGAACCGGCATCCCCTTTCCCATCAGCTTCACTTGCCCGTCCCCTCAGGCCCCCTGAGGCCTTCTTGGTGTCCTTTCTCTTGCTGCGGCCACGGCCTCCAGACCCCCTCTTCTTCTCTGGCAGGTGGAAGATGGAGGGCACGGCCGTGGGCTTGAGCAGGCGGTGCTGATCCTCCAGCCTTTTGGAGAAGCTGTCTTTGGTGAAATGCTCACTACAGAGGAAAGAATACTTAGTAGGGGTCCAGTTGTCCCTCTGAACAGCTTTTAACCACTGGATCAGACGCTTTGAATCCTTCAGGGGGAACCTACAGGACAAATGGCAAAGAAATTAGAAAGAAAGAATTACATGTCTCCACCTAAAATGATCAACTATAAAAGCAAAACAAGTATTTTTGAAAACACCCAAACCTATATGAACTATACTTAAGGAACACATTCTACTTACACATTACTACTGGAATGGGAAGATGGAAGATCCGTTGTTTACTCTGAAGGAGCTTATAGTTGCAGGGCACATAAGAATGAAAGCAGGTAACTCCTACCAGAATGTTAGGAAAAGCTTAGGATATCATACAGACAACAGGAAAAGCTCCAGAAAGCCCTGGAAATAATTCCTAGAAAGTCATGGCTCAGCAACCCAGCCAGTGTGCCTAGGATGCAGAACTTTGGGTGCTAAGAGTGGGATGGTTGGTCACCCACTTAGAAGCCAGACCAGCTGTGGGCCAGCGGAGATGGGAGCCAGAGACCAGCAGAGCATCCCAGAAGCCCAGGACTGATTCAAGCAGCTGAGGATGGGAGATGAGCTCTCAGAGAACGTCAGACTCAAAGGTGTAGTTCTGTGTTCCTACTACACTCCCATCCCTGGAGGATGCTGAATAAGACACTGAATGACCACATCTCATCAATCCAAGATCTACTTAGAAAACTCTGGCCAAAATGTGCACATGAGGCCATTTGCTCCCTCTAAGGTCATGCAACACACCTGAGCCACTGTGGACAAGGACAGGGTTAGAATCTCAAACTTAAAGAAATTATCCTCGACATGACCTCCTAAACTTCCCAAAGGTCCTCAGTTCTCATGCCCTATGCCCCCACCCCACGTTAGACCATCATGAATGCCAAGGGCAGCCTTCTCTGCAAGGGCTTTTTTTTCAAAAGGGTAACAAAACTTTTGGGACTAGAGGCTACTACGAAGGAAACTGAGGAAAGCATGGTGGCTGCTCTAAAAAATCCAACATTACTTTTGATAAATTGTAATCACTTAAAATTTAGTATATCACAGCAGCTTTCAGTAAGAGTATAAGTAACAAGTGTCACTCCGGCTTTAAAAATTAAATACTAATGTCCTGCAGCATACAACAAGCCTACCCCTTCAGCTCACTGTGTGAGGCCCACTATGCCTACGTGGGCTTCAGAGGCCTCCTGAAGGGAAGACGGTGAGACCCTTGCCCGGCAGGGCCCACAGCAGGGGCCCAGGGCCGACAGCCCCTTTGCAGCCCCTGGGGGAAGCCGGCAGGGAAGTGCCACCCACTCCAGGGCAGGAGGCTGTCGGGCACCTCCAGGGACTCACCTTACCGCTGGGGCACAGCTACCTTCCTGTACCCAGCACTGGGGACCCTTCCAGCAACAGAGCGCCTGGAGCGCGTGTTAATACACGAGGTATGAGACGCATTTGCTTCGCCACACTCCCGATGGCAGAGATCAAGGCAGCCTCCGCCGCGATAAAACAGGGACAAGTCACAGCCAATGGAGAGGGCAACTGACCTAAGGAAGAGGTTGCCAGAATACACGGCTTCTGGAAACCCGCGGCGCCAACTCGAATCAATGGAGCGCGGCGGCCGCAGGGGTGGGGGCGAGGGAGGTGAGGCCGCGAGGGGGTCGCCAGGGGGTCGTGGGATGGCCTTCAAGTGGCCTTAGGGTGCGCGAGGGATGGGCGCCGCTGGCCGCGGGGTGGTTCCCGGAGGGCGCTGCTGGCCGTGGGATGGGCGCCGCTGGCCGCGGTGCCCGGCCCAGAGACGGCGGCCCCGGCCAAGGTCACACAGCGCCCGGCGCTGACTCACTCGCAGGAGCGGCCCCGAGGCCTGGCGCGGAGAGTGCCCCTCGCTCGCGCCGGGCCCCACGGCCTCAGTTTCCCCGGTGCCGAGCCGGGCCCGGCGGGGGCGTGGTCAAGCCGAGCGGGCGGTGGGTCGGGCGCGGTTACCTGTGGAAAGAGACGGAGCGCTTCTCCCCTTTGCCCTGCCGGTTGGAGCAGTTCGCGGCCGCGCAGCAGATCACCATCTCGGGCCTCGGGCCGCCGCGCCGCCACCAGGCTCCGGCCCTCGCCTCGTCGCGCCGAGCCCGGAGCGGGACCGCCCCGAGGGGAGGCGCGCGGCGACACGGCTGCGGGACGTGGGAGCCAGCCCCCGCGGCGCCGTACGGCAAGATGGCGGCGCCCACCTCCCCGCCGCCGGCCGTCGGCACGCCCAGGGTCTCAGGCACCCAGAGTCTCAAGCACCCAGAGTGGCTCTGCCCGCGTTTCGAGGCTTTGGGGGTTAGCAGGGGCACCCGGGCCGGCGGTCCGTACAGCGACATGGCACGCCGACCCGTCCGTACGGCAAGATGGCCGCGCCTGCGGGTGCGGGCGCACGGCGGGCTGTCAAGCTCGCCCCGAGGACTTTTTGCCCACCTGCGCCAGCTTCCACCGCCCCGGTGGGTCGTTGCTGGGCTCCACGGAGAGCACGCCGAAGGCCGTCGGGGTGCGGAGCGCACGAGTAGGAACCTCCGTGCTTGACTCCTCCGTACGTCAAGATGGCAACCAATGCACATCCGCCCGCACTTCCGGCTCCGCCCGCGCCCCGGATTGGCCCCGGCGGCGGCCCGTCGCGTCGGGCTGCGGACCCGTAGGACCGACGCGGTGTTCAGTCGGCGGCCGGAGAAGGAAGATGGACGCAGGTAAGAACCTGCTGGGGCGTTGGGGACCCGCGCACGGCGCTCTCCTGGCCCCTCGGCTGCTGGGGAGTCTCCCGGCGCGGCCTGGGCGCGCGGAGGCGGGTGGGCGGGGTGCGGCCCCGGGAGGAGCGGGCGGGGCGTCGTCTGTGGGAAGGCCGGCTGGGATCTGACAGTCCGGTGTTTGCGGGTCTCGGCGCTTCTCCAATCTGCCTGCAGCACCCGGTGACCGGCCTGGCAGGCCCTGGGCCGGCTCGGACGAGAAGGGGCAGTGCGGCGCCCGGGGCGGGAGGGAGGGGTCGGGCATCGCTAGGGGCTTGGGCGGTGTTTGGTCCTGAAACGGCGGTCGTGGGAAGCTCTTGCCTCTGCCCTCCTAGGAGTTAACGAAGTGGAAACTGTTTAACTTCTGTAAAGTTATGTTGGTGGGCTGGAGGCAAGAAACATGCTCAACACTCACAGCACGGACACCTTGTTTGGGTTTTTAATTTTTAAAGTAACCAACAGATTACTTTTTCTGTGATTTAAAATAGAAACTGAAGTCATCTTTTATAGCATAACTTCTTGGGGGCCTAGGGCAAAGTGGGGTGGAAGGGTGTATGTACACCCGCCTAGCCCACGGTGCTTCTGCAGCTTAAATTTTTCTGACAAGGCATTTTTTTTTTTTGTATCGTTGTCCAGTAGCCTTGAAAGCATTTTTACCTGGACGCTCTTTTTCATTCCACAGTTTTAATTCTTTCACTTCTGTAGGGAATGCTACCCCTCGCCCCCAATAAAGGAAGACTTTCATCTGGGTTGATTCCTCCTATCCCATTGTCTCTGCTTCGTTTTTCTTTTCCTGGCAGCTATAACATATATTTACTGAAGTCTCCGTTTGGAAACTGCCAGTATTTCAATGATTTGTGGCATTTCCTCACTTAAATGCTGGGTGGCTGGAGGAAACAGTAGCCCTGACTCCCAAAGGAGCCTGTTAGCCACACATTTTTTGCCAAGTTCATTACAAACAAAAAGGTACCGGACACTGTTGTGCTATTAGCTGCGGCAAGGGGTAGAGAAGGAATAGAATTACTTGTCTACTTTAAGTTAGTACTGCTCCATATTTACATATGGAGCAGTCAGTCATATGAGAGAGTTGGTTTAGGTGGAAAACAGTTAATGGTCATATTACCTAAAATGTGAAAACCATCATGTTAAAGTTGGGAGTAGCCATCCTGGCCGGTGTATATCAATTGCTTGGAGCATTGTCCCATATACAAAAAAAAAAAAAAGTTTTGATCCCCCATTAGGGCAAGTGCAGGGGAGGGAGGGCAAGTGGTCAGTGTTTCTCTCTCATCAATGTTTCTCTCCCTCCCTTCCTATCTCTCTGAAATCAATAAACATATCCTCTAGTGAGGATTTTTTTTTTTAAATTATAAAGTTAGGAGTAGGCACGTGATGATACCCTAATGAAAAACTCAAGGCTGCTTCAAAGCTGGCAAAGTGTTTGCCTTTGAAGGCCTGTGTTGATGCTGATAAAAACGTATGTGACGGTTGTAGGGTGTGGTGGGAGTTTTCTTCTGACCTGACGCTTACATCCTTTTAGGGGTGATTAATGGCCCACCTTCCCCTGATCCTTCTGTCCTTACAGAGTCTGCCTTCCTTTATCAAGTGTTCTGGGATTCCTACTTGTTTTCACAGTCATAACATTCAGTAAACCACATTTATTATTGTGCAGAAGGTTTGTGTTGGGCATTGTTCTGGACCCTGGGATTAGAGAAGTGAATCAAATAGATGATAACCATGCTCTCCTCACATTCCAGACGTGACACCAGTGGCATGGGTCATGTGGAAGAGTGATGTGGGCCAAGCAGGGGGGTTGGAGTTGGAGCCAGGATGGCCAGGGAAGGTCTCACTGCAGAGGTAAGTTTGACCAAGACCCAGAAGCAGTGGAGAAGGAAGGGCAGGTGGCATGCAAGGAGCAGCACGTAGGCCAGTGTGTCCAGGGTATACAGTGAGTTGGCTAAGAGAACCAGAAGCTGGAGGCAGAGAGGTGACTTGGGTTCAAGCATGGGGCCTCGCTGGGTCATGGTGAGGACTTGGGCATATGCTTATCCTGAAGGATATGGTGACGCTCTGGAGGGTTTGAGAGGAGTAACCAGACTGGAGCAGATTCACTCTGGCTGCTCTGTTGAGACTATGCTGCAGAGGGACAGAGCTGCAACAGGAGACCAGTTAGAAGGCTCTCTCAGTAAGCCAGGCGAGAGACCTGGGAGTCTGGGTCAGCGTCAGGAGAGGAGGCTAAATTCTGGTGTATTGAAGGTTGAAACGGTAAGGGCTGTGTACAGATAGGCAGTAGTTGGCGGTGGAGATGGAGAGGAAGGAGTTAAGATGGTGACGCAGTATGTATGGCCTGAGCTCAGAAACTAGATGGGGAACACTTGGGGATATCCTGCCTGGTAGGGAACGCTTGGGAGTCAGTGTTGTACATGTTGACATGTACATGAGATACCATCAGACATTTATATTGTGATGTCTGGGGAACATTGGATCCATGGGCCTAGAGCTGAGGCAGTAGACCTGATCTAGAGGCACAGGTGTGTGGAAGGCCCCTCTGAGGTCACTGAGGGTTTGAGTGTGGGTGAAAAGAGGAGGAGCCACGGAGGGGTCGGCCCAGGACTGCGGGTGCTTAGAGTCCAGAAGGTACCAGGCTGACTGTCTTCTTCACTGACCTCCAGCACTGACCATCGAAACACTCCTGGTTCAGGGAACTGCCAGGCCCAGCATTTAAATGGCCACACTGGCCTGGCTGGTGTGGCTCCGTAGTTGAGTGTCAACCCATGAGTTAGGAGGTCACAATTCGAATCCTGGTCAGGGCACATGCCAGGATTGCAGGCTCCATCCCCAATAGGGGGTGTGCAGGAGAAAGCTGATCATTGATTCTTATCTTTGATGTTTCCGTCTCTCTCTCTCCCTTCCTCTCTCTGAAATCAGTTTTAAAAAAACAAAAACATACTAAATGGCTGCACTGTCCATTCTATGAAGACAGAGCACTCTTATACTTGCATCTCCAGGGCTTTATATTGTGTCTGGCATGTACATGACTGGTAATTGAAGAACAACTTGAATTAACAATGTGCACATTCCTGTGCTTTAAGAATTTCATTTGTAGACGAAACTGGTTTGGCTCAGTGGATAGAGCATCGGCCTGTGGACTGAAGGGTTGTAGGCACAACCCCAGCAGCTGATTGATGTTTCTCTCTCATCGATGTTTCTAACTCTCTATCCTTCTCTCCTCCTCTCTGTAAAAAATCAATAAAATATATATTTTTAAAAATCCCACACTCAGTTTTAGTTAAAGGACAAAAAAATTAAGCTGCATTTTTTTTTTTTAAAGAAGAATTTCAGTTGTAGAGCTTGTGTATAGTACAGGTCCAGTCTGTTGGTGTAAGGTGTCTGAGTGAGAGGACTGCTCCCGCAGGGCAAGTGAGGTTAATGTGGACATTCTGTCCCCTGTGTTCACTGAAGCAGTGCTTTCCAGTTTTCTGGTGGTGATAAGTTCCCAGTTCTGTCCCATCCCTTCCCTTCCATTCCTTCTCTTCCTTCCCTCCCTTCTAAGCCCTCCCTCCCTTCATCATTTCATTCAGAACTGAACCACCAGCATCTTCATATAAAGTATTTCGGATTAAAAAAAAATACTGCCGAGATCATTTTGGCTTAATGGATAGAACGTCGGCCTGCGGACTCAAGGGTCCCAGGTTAGATTCCGATCAAGGGCATGTACCTGGGTTGCGGGCACATTCCCAGTGGGGGGTGTGCAGGAGGCAGCTGATCGATGTTACTCTCTTATCGATGTTTCTAAGTTTCTATCCCTCTCCCTTCCTCTCTGTAAAAAATCAATAAAATATATATTTTTAAAAATACTTGCAAACATACTCCCCTTCACTTGATTTTATTTATAAAGGAGAATCTTTCAGAATACATCAGTATTTTGGGGAAATATTGAAACCTGATAAGCTGTCAAAGAAATCTAATGGTGAAATGTCTTGTGGTTTTCCCTGATTGAATCTGAATATGATTGGTGCTAAGTGCGGAAGTTAGTTATATTCCTTGAGCACAATTTCCTATTTTTCTATAAGATTAATAATATTAAATTGAAGCTTTTTTCACATGGAATTATAATACCATGTTATTAAAGGGCTTTCTGCATCCTGTTACGGGTGTGCTCAGGGATATCCCAGGGAAGATGTGGAAAATCAGGCGTCTGGGTCCCAGGTGACCACCTGGGGAAAGTCCTTTTCAAAGGGCCTCTTTCATAAGGTGGACGATGCCTCTCCATCTGGCTTCTCCTGTAAGCCATCTTACTTCACATTAAAGTCAAAACGGGGAAGTCTGGAGACCGGCTTTTCTTTTCGAGGTGGGAGTCCTTTTAACTTGGGAGGTATGGGACTGCTTCATAAATAATATGACATTGGCCGAAACTGGTTTGGCTCAGTGGTAGCGCGTCGGTCTGCGGACTGAAAGGTCCCGGGTTCGATTCCGGTCAGGGGCATGTACATTGGTTGCGGGCACATCCCGGATGGGGGGTGTGCAAGAGGCAGCTGGTCGATGTTTCTCTTTCATCGATGTTTCTGGCTCTCTATCTCTCTCCCTTCCTCTCTGTAAAAAATCAATAAAAATATATTTTAAAAAATAATAATAATATGACATTGTGCAGAAAGACAGGTGACATAATGCCGCTGAGAATTGAGATGAGGGGGCCATCTCAGGGAGGCAGGTGGCTGCTGGCCTGTCTGAAAGCAGAGTCATCATGAGTCCTGAAATAATACAGTAGAAATGGAGGTGCTCAAAACCATTGCTGGGGGCTGTGCACCCGTCTGTGTTGTCCCCACTGAGTTGACGGCTTTGTCTCATTTCATGGCCAAGGAGACGGAGGCTTAGAGAAGTTATGTGTCCCATAGCTAGCAAGTTGTCTGGTCCTCTTCAAAAACAAATCTTTAGCCCTAGCGGATTTGACTCAGTGGATAGAGTGTCAGCCTGTGGCTTCTGGTCAAGGGCATGTGCCTGGGTTGTAGGCTCAAACCCCAGTAGGGGGCATGCAGGAGGCAGCCAATCAATGATTCTCTTTCATCATTGATGTTTCTATCTCTCCCTTCCTCTCTGAAATCAATAAAAATGTATTAAGTACCAAAAACAAAGCAAATGTTCATATAAATTAGGAAGTTGAGCATTAGAAGTAAATGTTACTTAGAAAATTTCTCCTTTTTCCATTAGAAAGTCTGATTCAGAAGATCCAGGAGCTTGGGGGGCTAGGTGCTTCTTTTGTGCAGAGTGCCCGACCTGTGGCATTTCAGGTGTCAGGCAGAACAGGCTGGTCCTATCTTCCAGTGCAAGTGAGACAATCAGAGCCACCATCAACACCAGTTAAGACTTTCTGGTGGCTGCTCAAGGATGAGAAGTGCTTCACTTGCTTTTCTGGGTGAAATTGCTGCTGGTCCTGGGGCTCTTCACACTCGTTTTCCAGAGTGAAAGCTTGCAGATATTGGAACGAGCTTGTGCAGTGGCACAGACAGCTGGCTTCTGCTCCTGTCCTTCTGTGTGAGGATTGTGTATTATCTAGATTCAGTGATTGTGATTATCTAGATTCAGTGATAGTGAAATAATTCACATGTTGGGTGGGTTTCCTGCTTATATTGTATGAGGTGTTGCAGCTCAGTTTGGTCACAGGCTGTCATCTCTGTCTCATCCATTTCAGGGGAGTCCCAGAGGGCCCACGTGTTTACTGTTGCCCAGCACAGGTCACAGCTTTTCACTCTTACTAACTTGTTTTTCCTCACATGAGCCTTAAGGAACTCATTTTACTGGGGAGAAAAACAGCTGAGGCACAGGAAGGTCACTGACTTTTGGGGGTGACAAGACTGGTTAAGGTGTCCATGCTTCTGTCTGCACTGGGGGACCATATCCACAGGTTTTGTCCTGATGGTCCCTGTCATGAGGAAAGTACATGCAATGAGATACATGAATGTCTAACTCTAGAGGCAGACGTGACACACATGTTCAATTGTGGGGGCGGGGGGACAGAGGCCTGAGTGTTTGCATAGTCAGGAAGAGCAGTGAAGTGCAAGGGGACCCCACAGATATGGGTGCTGTTGCTGAGTGGCTCCTGCTTAGCTGGCGAGAGCTGGGGTTGCCTCCTGGTAGTTTATTGCCTGAAAGGTCTTGGCTCTTCCCTGGCATTTGGCAGTAAAGAATGTGAGGCCACACAACCCATAATTTTCTTAGTTATGGTAGGAAACTTGGTGGGTGTGTTTTAATAAAGCACCTCTCGTACTCTCCCTCTGAAGTTGGCTTCGTTGCCTATAAAGTTGCTCATAAACCTAAGAAATGTGCCTGCTTTGCATTTTGCTACTACAGTGATGAAACCCCTCAACTTTAGAGCTGCCCCAGGCCTTGTCACCCCCCTTTCAAAATGAGCCTTTCCCTCCTTATCATCACTTTCTTCATATGGGAAGCTAGGTGTCTGAGGAGTGTCTCAGTGTCTAGAGTGATACTACAGACTTAGCGATAGTTATCATGGTCCTTGCACGTGTGCCACCATCACAGTAGAGCTACTTGCCTGAAGTTTAGAGTTCTCCAGCATTTTAGGAGGTGCAAGCATCTTTAGTTCACTGCTGCTGCCCTGGGAGGCCTCAAACATCAGTAGAATGTCCCAGCTCCAATAGGATGAGAATTACAGTCTATGGAAATCAGACAGGTGTCTTGGCATCCTTTTTCCTTGAGAGTAAACTGGGTTTGAGTGTACATACCGGTAAAGGCCTGGAGGTCACAGAAGACAGTGGTTGCTAAAGTACAGAGGTGGGTTAGAGAGCAGAGACATGATGTTTCCAGTTCCTTGAAAAGACCAGGGCCAGGGCTAGGGAGGAGCCTGCAACCTAAGTACCTGCCCTTGACTGGACTTGAACCCAGGACCCTTCCATCTGCAGACCAACGCTCTATCCACTGAGCCAAACTGGATAGGGCCAGAGAACTCTTTATGTCATGCACACTAGCCTTCTGTGGCTATGAATCTGATGGCTCAGTGTGCTGCTTTCCTGGCCCTGTGGGGAGGACTTAGCTGCTCATCGGTTTAGGTTCTAGTGTGGCAAAATGCTTGCCTTTGAGCCTACAGTTCTTCTTCTTATTATTATTGATTTCAGAGAGGAAAGGAGAGAAACATCAGTAATGAGAGAGAATCATCCCACATGCCCCCTTCTGGGGATCGAGCCCGCAACCTGGGCATGTGCTCTGACTGGGAATCGAATCGTGACCTCCTGGTTCATAGGTCAGTGCTCCGCCACTGAGCCACACCGGCTGGGCAAGCTTGCAGTTCTTGTTCCTGTTGACACTGCCGACCTTGGAGCCTCCTGAGCACTTTCTGGGAAGGGTCCCTTCCTCATCTTATGGTGAGGAAATTTCCACCCTGAGAGGTCACATAAATGCCCTCAGAACCTGCAGCCTGTGATTGGCCAGTAGGCACCAGAGCCAGCCCTCTGGGGGTGGTGTACAATAGAGAAAGATGCCTGAGGTGATGGCTTTAAAGGGTGTACTCATAGGAGGCGGGAGTCCATTATGGCCCCTCAACAGTGAGACACAAGACACTGGTGGAGTTGTGACTCAGGGTACTGACCGTCTTGTTGAGAAGAATAAGATGAGGAAGCCACAGGTGTGCTGTGGCCTCATTCAAGGGTCTTTACAGAAAGACTTCTGGAAGAACAGTCATTTCTGGGTGTGAGGCTGCAGATTACTTCTTTTTTTTCTTTTTTCTTTTTACATTTAAAAAATTGATTTTAGAGAGAAAAACATTGATCTCTTGCCTCCCACACATACCCAACCTGGGACTGAACCTGCAACCTGGGACTGAGAATTGAGCCTGTCACCTTCTGGTGGTGTATGGAATGACCCTCCCAACCAACTGAATCACACTGGCTATGCCTGCAGATGATTTTGTAGTATTTTTTTATTTTTATTTTTTTTAAATAGCATATGTCATTTTTACCAAAAGGTGGAGCTATTGTCAAAAAATAAAGATATAGGAGAAATTCACTCAACATTAATTTCCCAAAGACTTCTGTGAAGTTGCAGGTGAAGGATGTGATGACTGAGCCCTGTGAGAGCTTGAGAGGCAGCAGGTGAGAGTTGTGAGTTCAGGGTTCTCTGAAAAGCAGCTGCAAAGATGGGACACCCGGAGTACACTGCGCACACCTGGCATTGCAGGTATGGGGACCTGTGCGGAGGCAGCGTTTCCTCAGCCATGGTTCTGTGGACAGGAGGGACCTTGGGCCTGTCTTGTTTCTTATGAAAGCAACACAGAATAAGAAGGGGTCAGGTCTTGTAAGTTCAGTGGGTAGACCGTGCTCTGCACACAGTGACCTCCTTAGGAAGTGGGGCATTGCCGGTGGAAGCTGGTGGTTGTGCCCATCTGGTATCGTCAAAATGAAAGTAGGCTCTAGGCCTTGATCTCCAGGTCTCTTGGCACCTGGGGCTTTAGGGGACTTTTCTCTCCACTTCTCTGGAGCCTAGTGTCCCACCCAGGAGTTTACAGCCTGCTCCCCTAGAGCTAACTGCTCCTCACCAAGAAACCTGCGGTGGACTAGAACTTCCAGTCATCTGGGAGGGCTCTGGTTTATTGTCCCTGGCGCATCTGCCTTCAACATGGCTCCTAGGCACGTGCTTCCAGGCGACGTCTGCTGAGCCTGGGATGGCCCTGAAAGCTTTTTCTACCGTCTGTCAGTCTGGCCTCACTTGCACACAAAGATAAATGTGTGGCTTCATTTTACCTTTGTCCTTTAGGTTTTAAACATTTTAAGTCTTAAACAAGTGTTTAACACATTAAGCACTCAGCCTGTTTTCTCTTTCGGATGGAAAGTCTAGTGTCAGTCACCGGTGACTGGGCGCTTAACATGTTAGACCAGGAGGCTTTGTTTTTGTTTTGTTTTTACCTTCTCTCCCCTGGGCCTGGCCCCCAGTGGATCTCTTACCCTCCTTTCTGCAGGCACTGACTCTGGCTTTGAATCTGAAAGGCTCAGGAAGTGGGGTGGCAGGTCCCACCGCCTCGTCCCCACATGTCCCCACACAGCTGATTATTGTGTACCTTTGGTTTCAATAGCTACTCTGACCTATGACACTCTTCGATTTGCTGAGTTTGAAGATTTCCCAGAGACCTCGGAGCCTGTTTGGATATTGGGTAGAAAATACAGCGTCTTCACAGGTATGTGCTGTGTTGGAGCCCACTGTGCTTTTAATGCTCAATCTCCAAATCCTTTTTGTGGTAATAATAGTTATCTGCTAACTCTAACTTGTGACTTAGTACTTACACCTCTGCGTGTGCGTGTGTTTTCTTCTTTTAAACGTTCTTTAGAAAAGGACGAGATCTTATCTGATGTGGCGTCCAGACTCTGGTTTACATACAGGAAGAATTTCCCAGCCATTGGTAAGTACTGCCTGTCACAATGTGTGGTGATGCAATGTGCACATTTTAGAAGGTGGAAAACAGATTGATAATTAGGTTGACTTGGATATGCCTAGTACTTATCACTTTGTGTTAATCCGCATGGCAACTAGAGGATAGTGAGCTGGTGAGTCTTGCCCCGAGTTGTGGCAGAACTAGGTTCCAAATCCAGGACTTCCAACAGTGGTTTCCAACCGTAAGTTACCATATGTTACTGGGGCTTAAAGTCAGGATAAGGAGTCCCAATCAGCAATGAAAATGGACAAGACAGTGCACTGTAAAGGAGCGAATTCTGTAGAGGCTGTGGTTAGATTATATATTTGAGTCTTGTTCTGGGTCAGGGCTGTAGGTCCAGGGTGGCTGGAGGTGGTTGTTCTGTACCCAGTATCTTCTCTAGTACGTTCTACACATAGATGTGGGAGAACTGAAGAGCAGGGTGGATGGGACAGGTTTTTCCATGCTATTAAAGTATGTTTCATTAAAAATTATTCTGCATCATTGTGCTCTGGAGGCGGACAAAAGTTGGGGACCAGCTTGGCCTGGCCTTTGCCAGTCAGAAGACCTTTGACCAGAGGTTCGGGGCCAGAAGGCTACACCTCCTCAATGCCTAGTCTTGATTTGGTTTATCTCCAATATGTGGTTTCTTCTGTTCTTCAGAAGTGAGGTGGGTGTAAAATAGCCACAGTGCTTGACATTGGGACACTGAAATGTGGGGAAATGAGGCCATTGTCCCCACAGGTTAATACTTAATGATGTGATTTGTCAGGTGCGCTCTGTTCTGGTTGCACACCTGCTCTGAGGCTGTTTTGCTTGGCCCTGGTTACAGGAGGTACAGTTGCCCACTTGCCAATTGAGGCGTGCTGTGTGGACAGTGCTGTTCTGCAGATGAGATGTCTGAACACAGGGAAAGAGGACAGGCTAGAGAGGAGCCTTATGCTGTTTGACACAGTCGTTGATGAGGAGTTGGGCTGTCGCCAACTTCTGAAGGCCAGTGTGGTGTTTCCTCCCTTTGCCCCTTGACATAGCTTGTGGTATAGGAGGTGGAGTGGGGAGAGACAGGTACCATGCTGAGTACCTTCTCTGATCTCACCCAAGAGGTGGGCTTTGTCCCTGTGTGCCTGGCAGGGTTGATGCGGCTCAGAGGTGAGACTGCAGCCCACATGGTCTGGCTCCAGAGTCTGCTTGTTTAGTGCCAGCCATCCCAGGCCTTACTGATGGTTAGTACATCAGGGCATTTCCTGTATGTCGGGGCCTGTCTCACTGTACGTGATACCACGTGCCCAATGTCATAATCTGCGCACCTGTGAATATACGGGAGGTGGGTGGGCCCATGGCACCTTTGTCTTCAGGGCTGACTCTGAAACCTGTCCCCTCCCAGCACCGACCACCTTCCTACTCCACTGTCTACTGACTGGGTACTGATGACTCATGGGCACAGTGTATCCTCGTGTTTTCCAGACATTTGTCCTCTGAGACTTGTTCATATATTTTGCCCATTTGAGAGGGTTGTTGGACATTTCACTCCCCAGCAGTGGGTCCTCGGCATGACCACGTTCTGGGTTGTGTGTGTTGCCGAGATGGTGCTGACTCCTTCAGTGTAGAGTGGCCTGACTGGAGGCTCTTCTTTCTACGCCACCACAGGGGGGACCGGCCCCACCTCGGACACGGGCTGGGGCTGCATGCTCCGCTGTGGGCAGATGATCTTCGCGCAGGCCCTGCTGTGCCGGCACTTGGGCCGAGGTGAGTCACCTGGGGAAGCAAGAACTATGGGAGCAGTTGTGTAAACACAGATGAGGATTCAGGGGCTTCTTCAGTAATGACCCACTGATTTTCATTGATTTTTAAAAAATGACTAAAGAATCCTGATAAATGTTTGTCTTCAGAATTCTCTTTAAACCCCTGAAACCATTGTTTTCTGTATGGATTTGTGTTAATGGGTTGGCATTTTTGGAATCTTAGAAAGGTTCAAAGTGGTTTGGATACCATCTGTGTCTTCAGTGTTGCATAACATAAAGGCTTCTTTCTCACATTTTGGTAAAACTCACTTCTGGACCTGTCTCCATTAGATTGGAGGTGGACACAGCGGAAGAGGCAGCCGGACAGCTACTTCCACGTCCTCAACGCATTCATCGACAGGAAGGACAGTTACTACTCTATTCACCAAATAGGTGGGTGGGAGCAGGGTGCCCATGTCTTGGGGTTCTCAAGAGCTTTGTTGTATTGTGGCGTGTACGGCGTGAAGCTTGTCACCACTGCAGGGCTAGGTTGCTCGTCACAGCATCTGTGAAAATTAGATTCAGTGAGAGAGTCCAAATGCTCCTGTGTTTTAAGCAAGTTCAACTTCTGAGCATCATGCTATCATTGTAGAAGGAAGTAAAAACACAACTCTAAACTCAGGGGGTCATTTTACTCCTTAATCCTGCTCCTCATTGAAGGACTGGAATCCTGGCTCATAGTGAAGGACAAACCTTGAGACATTTATCTGTTTTGGATAAAGCACACTGGTGTCCATCAGCTTATGCTGGAGGCAGGTTTGGGCTTGCTTGTCCAGCCTTCCCATAAAGTGTTCCTCAGCCATATGCCTCCAGGACCAGCCTTTTCTAAGAGGTGGGGGAGGGATAGTGGTGGTTGATAAGTGTGTGTCACTAATCAGATCTGTTTCCTGCAGCGCAAATGGGAGTTGGCGAGGGCAAGTCTATTGGCCAGTGGTACGGGCCCAACACAGTCGCCCAGGTTCTCAAGTATGTACCAAGCTCCATCCCTCCCATATCATTTCTTTGGGGAACATGGCATGCATAGATGTACCTGGGATGTCCAGACTCTCCTGAGGCCTGTTACTAAAGGACATAAGTGGTCTCTTAACTCTTCAAAGCCTTGAGGAGTCCTCAGAGGTGACCATCATGTGGTGTTGAATTTTGTTTTCTAAAGGAATAATTACCTTCATTCAGATTGCACCCATTAGTGTGGGCCTTCGTTCTGTGTCTAGTGGTGGATCCATCCATCACAGTGGTCTGATGGTCAGGGAAGTTGGAACTGATCGGGAATGACAGCACTGTAGTGAGAAGGCGACCCTCCATACAGGCTCTGTGGGGCTCTGCCTCTGTTCTGACTGTCTCCCTCCTTCCTTGAAACCTGTCTCCAACCTTGGCCTCCCGTGTACCTCTTGCCTCGCTGTCTGCCGTCCTGCTCTCTGCCCCCATGGAAGGCTCCCACAGGCATCCCTATGTGACTTCTTGGAATTGCCCTTTTATTTCCTCCACATGATGGATGATTGCCGTCTCTATCCAACTGTCCTCTGCAGGTTCCTTGGGATCTTCCAGGACACTTTCTTTTCTTACATGTCCAACTTCCAGCTGGTCCCCCAAGCCTGACATTGTCTCTCCATCTCCTTATCCAGGCCTCTGGATCACTTAGCCCTCCCACAGTCCTTTAAAGTCCTGGGCCCAGTGCTGCATGACTTGAAAGTGTAGTTTATTTGCGTGGTTGGCCTGCATGGTCTGTGAGTTCTTTCTGTCTTGTACTACTCACTGACACCTTCCTTCCCTCTGCTGCCTTGAAACACCCCAATCGAGGTTACCATCAGCCTGTCATGTCTGAAGGCCGAGTTTCTGCTCCTACTAGCCATCAGCAAGCAGCCCTTAGCCTAGGCACTTGCTGTCTTTCGAAATCCAGGCCGCAGAGCCATGCTCTCTAGTTCTTCTGTCTCTCTGGCTGCCTCGGAATCTGTTGCTAGCCCTCCCCACCTGTAAGTACTGCAGGCCTTGTCTCAGGACTATAGATGCTTCTCTGCACTGTCCATACCCAGCTTTTGCTTTTGCTGTTGTCTGCTCATACTCAACTCCCAGAGTCACAGCCCCCAGTGCTAATCTGTCCTATCAAGATGTTCACTCAGCATCTTAGATGTCCAAGGGACATGTTGATCTAACAGCCAGAACCCTAAGCTGAACCTTCTCCTACCCTGCCTGCTTCTCTTTCACTGAGGGCAACCCTCCTTCCTGGCACTCAGGCCAGATACTGAGATTATACTTGGCTCTTTCTCTCAAGACACCCATCCAGCGTGCCCTAACTGACCAGTGTGTCTTGCTTCACTGTCTGCACTCTGGTCCAAGCCCTGGTTCTTGCCTTCTTGTTGGTCTTTCTTCTCTCTGCCATTCTGGAGTCTCTTTTCAAATAACAGCAGAAGTCATCTTCACATTTATAAGTCAGCCACCCATCCCTCCTCTGCTCAGCACATCCCAGGCTTCCCAGTGAATGCAGGAAAGCTGCAGGTGCATGCCTGGCTGCCCTGTGCTCCTCCCTGGCACATGGCACTTTTTGCTTCTCAGAGGACACACCACCTCAGGCTCTTTGCACATGCTGTAACCTTTGCATCAGGGCCTTCCTGCACTGAACTGGTCGTGCCCCTCCGGGCCCTGCTTTGTTTTTTAGGGCACTTACTACCTCATAGGATTACGTCTTTCTTGCTGTCCCCTCCCCCCCTGTGTCAGCCTCTCTAGGGGCTTTGTCTCACATGTCATTGCTTCCTCAGCACAGCTCCTGGCCCTCGGCACTGGAGCAAGGTGGCTGGTGCAGCAACTGCAGGTGCTCTCTTGGATTCCTATCTGGCCTTTCCCCCAAGAGGGACTCTGTGTGGACAGCCCTATACCCCAACCCTCCACCTGTGTCCCCAGACCCATTAGGTCCTCTCACATGGGAGCCCGCCTCCACTGCACTTGAGAGTAAGTCAGATGCCTCCCACACCCCCATTATACTTCTGGTGGCAGTCTGCATTAATTCCAGAGCCAGAATCCTGTGGCCACCATTCCTCAGTCATTTACATTCGGGAACCTCAGCTCAGCACATCTGGGGTGGAATTGAAGGGAGCAGGGCTGGCAAAGCCTGCAGTATCTGACTCCTGGCTCATGATCTAGTTCCCACCTCCACATGGCAACTAGGTCAGGACATGACATCGCTAAGAAGCTCCTGTGCAGGAACTTCCTCTCTGCAAAGGGCAGCTGGGGGTCATGGAAGGAGCGCTGGACCCTGGGAGGAAGAAACAGGTTCTGGCTTCAGCTTTATTCATGCCTGTGGCACTGACATCTCTGAGTCTTGGCTTTTCTCCTGTGAGAAACACTGTTCCCTTAGTGTCCTGCAGAGCTGAACCATCTTTGAATTATGAAAGCTTACTGGCGTGTCCTCCCCCTTTCTGATAGGAAACTTGCTATCTTCGACACATGGAGCGCCCTGGCTGTCCACATAGCAATGGACAACACGGTGGTGATGGAGGATATCAGTAAGTGACAACAAAGCAGGGTTGGGACTGACGGGTCTTGGCTAGCAGTAGCTGAGCACTTATTCCTCCCGGGCAAACGGGGGCCTCGCCTGAGGGTGGTGACTATGAGTCCTGCACAGTAGCTAGACATCCTAAACAGAGGCCAGGGGACCCCAAGTTTCCTTACAGAGAAGACCAGGCTAAGGAGTAGGGTCTGGATTTTCTCTAGAGCTGGGTTACTTAGGACCCCCGTGGCTTTTGTGCCATTAAGGTGTGCTGGGTTAAGCTGCATTTGTGCAGGTGTTCATGTGCATAATGCACCGCCAAGGAAGGCTGGAACAACTGATTTTCTAACTCCACCCTCTCAGGCCTAGATGTAACACAAAGCAGGGACATAGCTCCGCCCCTTTCTGGGAGGATTCTCGGGAATCAGAATCAGGCGCACACAAGTTTGGACTAGAGCAGAAGGAGTTCTCAGTTTAGCAAATAGCTTGTCATGAGCGAGTTTTGACTTCACGGTTTACATTTTATTATGCACCCAAGCTGATAGGGCTCTGTTTTATTTAAGGCCTACTTAAGTTTTCTCTCAGCAGTACTGATTCCTCAATGAATTTCCCAAAGCAGCCTCAACCCCAATTTTATTGAAGTTCCACATGTAGATTGTTGCCTTGAATCCAATTTTATGAATGAGAGAGCACTTTGAGCTATATTCTTTCAAGTATGTAGATTTGCAGGTCAAAGTGGATGTTTAGAAGCAGGTCTTGCACACATGACTGCCGGTCTAGAGCATGTTCACAAGTGTTCCTATCAGCTCACAGGGGTATTGCTTCCCTGCCAGGCAATGTGCCCATTCCGGGACACTGTCAACATAGGATTGGGGAGCCGGGGGTGTGACTTATTAATAAAAAGCAACACTGGTTTCTGTAGCTCTGAACACTCTGGCAAATACCTCATCCCTTAATAGTTCTGTTCCCCTGAGAGGTGATGAACTTTGAACCATAGCAGAAGGGTGTATAGTTCCTCCTCCCTTTTCTCCATATTCCATTTCCTGAAATTTTTCTGAGACATTGAAAACTTAGGAAATGTGCAAAGAAGAGTGGGGGGATCACTTGATTTTACCTCTCAGAAATAGCTCATATTGACATGTAAGCATAATTGGTTCTGGTGGGATGTTTGTTTATTTGTTTTTAAAAATACATAGGATCATAAGCATTTTCTCCTGTCAGTGAAAATGGGTAGGGAAGTTTGGGTTCAGCAAAGCAGAAAGTGGAGAAATAGTGCCCAGTTATAACTTATTGTCTGGCTGCTCAGCGCTCCATTACACCTTAATTTCTTTTGGGGGATTGTTCTTTACCTTCCTCAGGGTCTAACCCAGTCACTGGTCCAACCCCTGGCTTCTGGCTACAGACTGGTTGCTCTAGGACAGTGGCCAGGAAGAGACGGGGGACAAGTGGCTTTCCAGAACCCCCATCTGTCTTTGGGAGAGGGGGTGATGCTGTGAGGGCCCTCTCCAGTCTCTTCTGGGAGTCTTGGTCATTCAGAGCAGCCGAGCTGAAACTGTGATGAGATGTGAACCCAGGCTTATCCCAGGAGCTTGTGGATCTGGTTCTGGGCAGAGTCTGACCTGCATTGTTAACAGGCTCTCAAGTGTTACGTGTGTGGCCACTTGGCCAAGTTCAGGGCCTAGTCTCACTGCTTCATCCTCCCCTTCTTTTGGTCAGGAGTTATGAGTGCACAGCACAGGAACAAGTGGAGGATGTGTACCCAAATTTAGGAAGAAGAGCATCAGAACACAACCAACAAGAACACTGAGACTGAACACTCAGTGTAATGAGGTGCGGGGTGTGGGGAGGTGATTCTAATGGCTCATCCTGATTCCTTTGGGCTTTGAGAGCTCAGGCTTCATAGAGACAGGTCAGCTGCTTTCCTGGTACGTTGCTGAGTCACCCAGGGTAGCAGGCTGGGGAGGGAGGCTTGGGTTCAGCAAAGCAGAAAGTGGAAAAACAAAGTGCCCAGTTTCTAAGAAAAGCCCATTGATGTCAGAAATCTCATAAGCCCCTCTCCAAGTGATAGAGGTTGCTTACAATGTTCCTGCTCAGAATTTTTGGGAAATGTGTCAGGTTAGGGGACACTTTGTTCCTGAGGTTTCCCTGCCCACCCACTCCCTGATGGCCCACTGGGACATCCAGAACAGGCCCTGACTGTGTTAAAGTTGGTAAGAGTCACACCTTTGTAAGCACAGTGGATTGTGGAAGTCATGGAACTGAGGGAGAAATAGATTGGAAAACATGGCAGTGATTACAGGTGACATAGGAGAAAACCGATTAATACGAGAATAGTCAGAAAGCTGTGGGGCAGATAATCCGATGGCAGAAATAGAAATAGAGCAAAATAGAAATAGGTTGGAATGGCAGCAGAGAAGGACAGGGTGAGAGTAAAGGAATTGGAGCTGGAAGAAGAGTTGAGCCTTTAGCCTGGCTGGTGTGGCTTAGCAGTTGAGTCTCAATCTAGGAACCAAGAAGTTGCTGGTTCGATTCCTGGCCATGGCACATGCCCGGGTTGCAGGCTTGATCCCCTGTAAGGGGTGTGTAGGAGGCAGCCGATCGATGATGTTCCTCTCTCATCGATATTTCTATTTCTCTATCCCTCTCCCTTCTTCTCTCTCTAAAAATCAATACATTTTTAAAAAAAAAAGAGTTGAGACTTTAGAGTTAACTTCAAATTTTTAAAATCATGCCGAAACCGGTTTGGCTCAATGGATAGAGCGTCGGCCTGCGGACTGAAAGGTCCCGGGTTCGATTCCGGTCAAGGGCACATACCTTGGTTGCGGGCACATCCCCAGTAGGGGGTGTGTAAGAGGCAGCTAATCGATGATTCTCTCTCATCGATGTTTCTAACTCTCTATCCCTCTCTCTTCCTCTCTGTAAAAAAAGAAAAAGAAAAAAAAAGAATATGGAAAATATGCATGCTTCTGGTGACATTTCCAAATTGCAAAAATGAAGAGAAACTTTTATAAGCGTCTAAATAATAATCTTGAGAAGAAAGGCTGTTCACTGGTATTACAGCCTCATCTTCCTGCCACCAAACATCAGAAAATGTTCAGAATTCTGAAAGACCTGGGTTCAGGAGGTCAGGAAGGCAAATATATATTGTTTAGTTGTCATTGATCAAAAGACAAAAAACAGGACTTAAAAAGATTAAAAAATGTTAGGAGAGCACTAGAAAACTATAAATGGGTTGCAGAGACAAAGGAAAACCCATTTATTAACAGGATACTTATGACATAACAGGCCACAGGTAGGCTCTAAGTCCCAGGGTGCAGCTGTGATAGGCTCTGCCCCATCCTGAGCCAATTCATGTGTCTGGTGTTCTGGTATTAGAAATCAAATCAGCAAGAGAATGTTCTCATCACAAAGCATAATCTCAAACGCAGGGAAGTAAAACTTATGCTAATACAGAGACCATGTCAGGTCAAATAAATAAAAGCTAAGTTACAGAAAACCATAACAGTAAGAGTATAACAGATATGTGTCAAAGACTAGGTTCTGGTAATAGAGCATACCTCTTTTAAACGTTTATATAAACTAATGCAGAATAAATAGGGAAAAAAACAAAACTCTACTACCTTGAAGTTTAAACCTCTATCTTAGCTTTTGGGTCAAAGTTAACAGACTACATAGCAGAATTCTGCATCTTCATACTGGTGTTCAGAGAATAAAAAGTGAAAATTAAGTTGGAAAAGAACAAAATTGTCGGAAGAAACCCCCAAAGAGTGGTATGATGACACCAAATGCAGTGATTGATGATTTTAAGGAAGAAAGGGTAGAACTAATAACTTCCTGAACTGGCCCTTTTGAACAACATGCAGATCACCAGACAACTACTGCAAGGGGGAGGGGAAGAAATCAGGAGATCTCTGTTTAGAAATTAGAAGCTAAGATACACTGGTTCTGATATGTATCACCCACCCACCAAGCAATTGACACCAACTGAGTTTCCTACAATTCATCCCAGTTCTGACACCATCTACCTGGAGGTGGTGTCAGACCCCACAAGTTAAGGCCTCAGTCTTCCAAGATTGTACCTCTTCCCCCTCACCTAAGAGGCCAGTATCTCAAGTCCAGGTGTCACCGATGCTTCTGACCAACACTATAAGTTGGAGGTTTCCACCACCCCCTCGGTTGGATTATTTGCTATAGCGGCTCAAAAAACTCAGAGAGACATGTTATAGATCATGAGTTTATTTGAAAGGATATGAATCAAGAACAGCAAGATGGAGGAGCTTCCCTGCCCTCTCCAGGTGCCACTCTCCCAGCATCTCTACTGGTCCACCAATCCAGAATCTCTCTGAACCCCCTCCTGGGTGTTTATGGAGGCTGCATTACACAGATGAAGTCATTGCTCCTTGCTGATGGAGCTCCCTTCAGCTCCTCTCTGGAAAGTTCAGCCTTGATCTGGGTTCGTTCCCCGTTCCCGTGGCAGCCCCCACCCTTGGAATTTCACAAGTCTCGTTAACATGACAAAACACCAGTTTGCTCTAGTCATTTAGGAAATTCCTAAGGTCAGAGCACTGTGCCTGCAGTGAGATGTACCAGCAGGCCAAGTTTATATTTCTTAAAATCACAGAAAATTTAGCCAGAGTTAAAGAAGAAAGATAAAATCTCCTCTGCCTCCAAAAAAAAGAAAAATCTCACTCCCAGTCTTTTCTTTTTTCCAACCATTTACTTTGGATACCAGTCCTTTGCTAGTAGGTACTTCACAGATGAGCTGCTGCTTCCCAACTGCTGGCCTCCCTGTCAACCTTTGGAACCTCCTGTGATCCTGGAGCCAGGCCGTTTCAGACTCTTAATCCAGAAAGTACTCCCCCCCTCCTTGTTCTTCACAGCATTGATGTTTTTGAAGGCCAGCTCAGTAGAATTTCCCACACTCCATCTATTGTTTCCTCACTGTTACATTCGGACTAAACATCTTGACCAAGAGCACTACCTGGTGGCTGTGTCCCAGCATCACAGCAGGAGGCTGCTCCTGGTCAGTGATACTTCCTGGTCACCTGGTGAGGGCAGTCTTTCCCTGTGACTAATGGGTGGTCTGGGAATAATACATGGTGATTTCTCTAAGGCAGTCAGTCTTTCCTCCCAGGTTGGTTGGCATTCTGGGAAAGAGCCCTCTTTTCTTCTCTCCACCACCTTATTTATATTTGAAGAACTTTTAGGGTCAGTACATTCATGGACTGTTTTTTAATTCAATGTGTTGTCCATTTTGAATATCAATCATTGTCCCGGATTTGATTGGTGGGCACCCCTGCAGGTGGTTCTGTCTTTTGTTGGTTCCTGTCATCCCCTTTCTGGCATTAACTAGATCCTGGTTCCTTTCAGCAGGAAAGGTGTTTAGAAACTAAACCACATGTGTCAAACACAAGGCCTGCGGGCCAAATCCGTCCCGCCAGGCCTTGCAATGTGGCCCGCACCGCGCTGTCATCACTGCACTCTGCTGCGTTTCCATCACAATGACAGTTTATGACTGTTCAGTAAACCATTCGGCCCGCGATTTAGGCTGGATTTTAGATTTTGGCCCCTTCTCTGATTGAGTTCGACACCCCTAAGAGTGCTGGGTGTGCTCAAGGCCACTGGATTATCTGTTTCTTTTTGTTGTTGTTAATACTCAATATATTTTCATTGACTTTTTAGAGGGAGTGGAAGGGAGCGGGAGACAGAGAGAGAAACATCTATGTGAGAGAAACATGTCAATTGGTTGCCTCCCGCAGGGTGAAAAAGGATGTTGGGGATTGAGCCTGCAACTGAGGTACATGTCTTTGACCAGGAATCAAACCCAGGACCCTTCAGTCTGCGGGCCAGTGCTTTATCTGCTGAGCCAAACTGGCTTGGAAATTCCAAAAATTGGAGCTCTGTGCCTGCAGGCTAGAGCTGCTGTCTCTTCTTGCCACCAAACCTCCTCATTCATGTATTTGTTGAAAGTTGGCTGGTGCACTTAGAAGTTGCCTAAACGTTTAAAAGGAGAGTAGTTGTTCCTTGTTGTTCTTGCTGGGGATGGGGTCACAGAAGTTTGGGGACCTGGTCAGTGCTCTGTTGGCCAGGCTGCTGGCTAATGGTGCCTGTTTAAGGGTGACTCTCTTAAGGTGTACACAGATGTGTTCTTGCACTATTTTCTGTTTATGCTTTATTTCACAATAAAAATGTTTGAGCCGAAACCGGTTTGGCTCAACGGTAGAGCGTCGGTCTGCGGACTGAAAGGTCCCAGGTTCGATTCCAGTCAGGGGCATGTACGTTGGTTATGGGCACATCCCCGGTAGAGGGTGTGCAAGTGGCAGCTGGTCGGTGTTTCTCTCTCATCGACGTTTCTGGCTCTCTATCTCTCTCCCTTCCTCTCTGTAAAAAATCAATAAAAATATATTTTAAAAAAAAGTTTAATTGAACACAGAAAATGTTAGGTTTTTTTTTTTTTCTCTGTGTGCAGCAGGGTTAGTCTTACACTTTATTTCTCAAGTTTGAGTTGTGTTTTGTATTCTGTTTACATACCTGTTTCTTTTGGATGAACTTGTACCTACTTAGCCCATAAGAGCACATCTCCATTTTTCAGGAAGGTTATGCAGGAGCAGCCTTCCATGTGCGGAGGCCACTGCGTTTCCTGCAGATTCTGAAGGGCACTGTAATGGACTCCCTGTGGGAGCCGAGGTCACCAACAGGTCATCACTGTGGAGACCCCTGGTGCTTCTCATCCCCCTGCGCCTGGGGCTCACAGACATCAATGAGGCCTACGTGGAGACACTGAAGGTGAGTCTATGTTGGACCTGTCTTCTCACGGACCAGTGGGGGGATTGAAATACTGTTTTGCATTAAAACCCTTCTGTGTCACCATCTTGGCCCTATCCTCCGGCCCTCTGACCTCCCTGTGACCAGCCCGGCTGCCCTTCCCAGTGGCGCCTGTGCTCTTCCCTAGCCTGGCTCCTCCTACTTACTTGGTGGTCCCCGTGGCCTCCGGTCTCCACCCAGCCTTGGTATGCAGGTCTCCTCTACATGCCTGGGTGCCTTTTTTTGACACCCGCTGACTCGTGCCTGCCCTCCTCCTGGGGCCCGCATGTTCACCTTCCTCAGGCCCGTCCCCGGCACCGAGCTCCTGAGCCACAGCACGTGTTTCTTTCTTTCTTTCTTTTTTTTTTTTTTAAATCAGGGTGTGTCACCAGGATCCTGAAGTCAGGAGGACCATACTCAGTGAAGTTTCTTAGAGAGGAATTTTTTTTAATAGTTTACTGATTTTTAAAATATATATATATTTTTTTATTTTTTTACAGAGAAGAAAGGGGAGGGATAGTTAGAAACATCGATGAGAGAGAAACATCGATCAGCTGCCTCCTGCACACCTCCCACTGCGGATATGCCCACAACCAAGGTACATGCCCTTGACCGGAATCGAACCTGGGACCCTTCAGTCCGCAGGCCGACGTTCTATCCACTGAGCAAAACCGGTTTCGGCAAGCACGTGTTTCTTGAACTCCTTCCTGACTAAGCTCTTGGAGGTTCATTATCCTCCTTGGGCCTCCTGTTCAGGGGTGTGGGCCTCCTGCTTGCACCTGCTCAGCAACCCACCTTTCCTCCCTTTTGCAGGGCTGTTTCATGATGCCTCAGTCCCTCGGAGTAATTGGAGGGAAGCCCAACAGTGCCCACTACTTCATCGGCTATGTGGGTGAGTTGGGGGGTTCCGTGTGATGCCCCAGTTGGCCGGATGATGAGGGGGAGTGATCTTTAGGGCAGTCCCGTGGAACAGTGCTGGCCCCCCACACCTAGAGGTGGCTTGACCCAGGGCCACCAGTAGAAAAGCAGCATGACCCCACCCCATCTACCTGCTGTCTTTCCCAACTTGGCTCATCCATTCGATGGTTGTGGTGTGGCAGGTCTGAAATAGGACCCCCGCTGGCTCCCTCTGTGCTGACTTTGATGTTGTCTTGCCAGGTAAGGAGCTCATCTACCTGGACCCCCACACAACACAGCCAGCAGTGGAGTTCACTGACAGCTTCTTGATCCCAGATGAAAGTTTCCACTGCCAGCACCCCCCGAGCAGGATGAGCATCGGGGAGTTAGACCCATCCATTGCTGTGGTACGTTCCCTACTCCATCCCATTGTCCCCTGTGAATGTGGGAGCTTATGGGCACTTGGGTCCTGCGTGGCCTTTGCTGCTGAGCCACTTAGGAGATGCAGGTTGAGGCCAAGTCTCAAACCCACCAGCCTAGCCCCTGTTCAGGGTTATAGGGGAAGAGACTCTATGCTCTGCCATGTAATTATACCTGCTTCATTCTAAGGCCTTAAAAATCACACAAAATCTGCATGATCTGGGACAGTCAGGGCAGAGGGCAAAGAGTCAAGACATGGATGGAGACCATGGAGAGGGGCAGAGGCTAGAGAAGTGAGGATGGTGGGAGGTGCCCCAGGGTCCCTGCAGTGGCACTGGGAATGGAAATCTGGCCTCTTATGTGGCCAAGTTCAACCTGGTGCCCACTTATGCTGCTTTCTGCTTACCATTGTTTTTCCTTTCAGGGCTTTTTCTGTAAGACTGAGGATGACTTCAATGACTGGTGCCAGCAAGTAAAAAAGGTTGGTAGTGCATGGCGGGTGTGGCTCCATGGTTAATCGTCACCCTGTGAACCAGGAGGTCACAGTTTAATTTCTGGTCAGGACACATGCCTGGCTTTCAGGCTTGGTCCCCAATGGGGGCTGTGCAGGAGGCAGCCGATCAATGATTTTCCTCTCATCATTGATATTTTTCTCTCTCCTTCTCCCTTCCTCTCAGAAATAAACAAATGTGTGTGTGTGTGTGTGTACGCGCGTGCGCATTTTCAAAGGGGGTTGGTAGCAACTCCGCTGTCTGTGTGGTTGGGTTTCTGGCTCGTCACCCGCTTCCCTAGTTATTCCTCATTCCTCCACCCGTGCGCCACTGTGAAGCGTCCTGTGGCCCTCGTATGGTTGCTGCTTCTGGCATCGTCTCATTGTGATTAGAGGATGGGGGGCTGACATTGTTTGGGAACTTTAGAATGGGGTTTCTAAAGCCTCGTGTTCATCAGCCTCATGCTGACAAGAGTGTTGGGATAGGGTTTTTGCCTCCAGGGCTGTTTCCATAGGATGGGTAGGCAGGCACCTTGTTGGATTCCCATCTCAGCCAAGGGTTAAGAGTCTCAGTCTGCTCTTGTCAGTGTTCCCCTGATCACAGTGGTGATTGGGGAGCGGGGGCCGGGGGGATGGGATGGGGGAGATACTATGCCCCCGTACACTGCCTCTAATGGCTGTGTCTTGCTAACAGTTGTCACTGCTTGGAGGTGCCCTGCCCATGTTTGAGCTGGTGGAGCAGCAGCCTTCCCACCTGGCCTGCCCTGATGTCCTGAACCTGTCCTTAGGTGAGTCCGAGACCACAGGGCCACATCTCAAGTGGACATGGGTGCTGTCTTTTTGTTGCTCGGATATGTTCTGTGTGATGCTCCTGTCCTCCCCTCCTAGCTTTTCCCCAGGTCCCATTACTTTTGACCTTCAAGATTTGTGTGGGCCCTGGCCAGGTAGTTTAGTTGGTTAGAGCATCGTCCCAATAGACCAAGGTTGCGAGTTTGATCCACTCCAGTCAGGGCACATATAAAAATCAACCAATGAATGCATAAATAAGTGGAACAACCAATCAATTAATCTACCTTTTAAAAAATCAATAACAAGATTTCTATGAACCCTAGATTCAGTCACTTGGTGATTTATATGTGCAACAAGGGACCAGAGACACTGCTGAGTATCCCCCTCCTCTCGCCGAGTGTAGCAGCAGCAGTCTGGCCCTCATCTTTACCCCACATGCAGTCATCTGGCCCTGTGCACATGGATCTGGGAGTGTTCCTCACAGGTTCTGGGTTCTGTATGATCCAGAATATGCTGGGCTTTTTGTAATGATTTGAGCTCTCCATGCAATCCATCGTGTGAGTCAGTCCTGCTCTGTTTGACCATGGCTGCAGGCAGGCTTTGCGTCCCACTACTCCATGATTCTGTGCCCAGGGGCCTTCTCCCTCGAACAGACCCTCAACTCCCTCCAACTGTACTGAGCATGTGGCACACAGAAAACGGAGACTTGGCATTGAGGCTGTGAGCACATCCAGTTCACACCTCCATCTGTTTCCGGGAAGACCAATGTGAGGACTGCGATGAGCCTGTGGAACTATGTATTGAAGGTCACTGAGGACAAAGATGATGGAGCCTGCTGTCCCCCGTTTCTGTGAAGATCATTGAGGAGGATGGAGCCAGCTGTCCCATTTCCGTGAAGATCACTGAGGAGGAGGAGGATGGAGCCAGCTGACCCTTGTCTCTGTGAAAATCATTGAGGATAGTGATGGAGCCACCTGTCCATCTCTGTGAAGATCACTGAGGAAGAGAATGGAGCCATGACGATGGAGCCTGCTGCCTGACAGAACCACATGGGGGTCAGAGTGTTGGCATTGAGACTCAGGACAGATGGTTCAGGGTTGGCACTCCTCTTGGGACTGGTGGCCCTTGCCCTCAGCCCCGTCATGTACCCCTGGGCTCTGGTGAGCAATGTGTCTGCTCCTACTCCTGGTAAGTTTCTGAGATCCCTTTCTTGCTCCTTTCCCTGCCAGAGAGACCCCTAGCCAATTAAGATCTGAAGGCTACAACCTCTGCTGGCTAGAGTCCTGAGGTCCTCTTGCCGCCTGCCACCTGAGCAAATGCCCTTGCTCGTTGGACGCAGGGCTCCTGCACAAGCAGGCCAGCAGGTGTTGGTGCACACATAGCTGCTTGTCTCACCCTCACGTTCAGAGTAACTCATGCAGGTGTCTGATGGGGTTTTGTCTCATTTCTTTTAGATTCTTCTGATGTAGAGCGACTAGAAAGATTCTTTGACTCAGAAGATGAGGACTTTGAAATCTTGTCCCTTTGAAAATCCTAAAGTTGGGGGACATCTCGACTGGCCCTTGCTGGGGGTGCCTTTGAGAGCCCAGTCTGGCCTCAGGGCGCTTGGTGCCACCGCATTTTCATCCATTTTGCCCGCCTGCCCACCGCCCATGTCCCGGCCGCTCTGCCCTCCATGGGGGACTGCACTATGCTCAAGGCCTCACTACAGGAGTGGGACTGCTCGGCCCAGACACTGGGCTGCTGGAGAGCCAGGAATTGCAGGGAGCAGAACAGCAGCGGGGCTTGAGTGTTCACGGCACCTTCGTCCTACTTCCTTCAGGTTCTCAGTTCTAGGTTTTCTTTGGAATTAAAGTCCCGTTTGAAGCTACTCGACACAGACATGCATTTCTGTTGGGCCTGTTCTGAGTCCAAGAAGACTGAAGACCAAATGAGAAGCCCTGGGACTGGGCCTACATGCCCTTCACCTGCAGCCCTGCTCATGGCTCTACCAGGCTGCGTAGTGGGAGACAGAAGGAGTGACCACCTGGCATCTCTCAGCTTTGGAGAGAGAAATGGAGAGAGGTGGGGCATGATGCAAACCAGAGACGACTGTACATGTGACTTGCCAGGAAAGAGCTATAGGTAGAGCCCAAATGGGTTCACTTTCCTTACCTTTTGGTTCCAGCATTTTGAGATACCCACGGGCTGCTGCTTGCTTGTTGCACTGGCTTTCCCTGGGTGGGCAATGGGTGGTGGGTGAGTGTGGAGCTGCCCTGGTCTGTGATCCTTGGGCCCATGCGGGACATGGGGGCACAGCAAACCTGGCGGGCAGAGGCTAAGGGCACCACAGACCTGCCCTCCCGGTACCAAGGCTTCAGATGGTTTGGGGCCAAAGAATGAAGCCCTGCTTATGATGCAAGACAGGC
Source organism: Pipistrellus kuhlii (assembly GCF_014108245.1). Classification (NCBI taxonomy): domain Eukaryota; kingdom Metazoa; phylum Chordata; class Mammalia; order Chiroptera; family Vespertilionidae; genus Pipistrellus; species Pipistrellus kuhlii. The sequence goes on from NW_023425573.1 coordinate 30,927,983, forward strand.
TCATCACGTCACTTGGAGACATTGCCAGATCTGACTGACAGCAGCACCTGCAGTCCTGAACCCTGGCTGGGCCCAGAGAGCATGGCTCCCATGCAGGCTTCGAGTCCTGAAGAGTAGCCTCCGTGGGACCTGCCAACAGACACCTGGGGAGTTCAGGGAAGCGGCTCCTTCTTCCCGGGAGCCTTCCTTGCTCCCTCGGCATCTGCAATTTGGACAGCGGGTGGGAGCCCACCTGATAGCAGAGAACACCCAGCCCCTGAGTATCGTCGACATAAGTTAATTTGCTCTTGTCTCTCCTTCCTTCCCCAGGGAAGGAGGAAGGCTGGGCGGTCTCCATTCCTTCTGCTGCATCTTGGAAATGTGCCACCCTGTCTGCTGGGCCAGGGGGTCTTGCTGCAGCCCCCACTGTGGTGCATACGGTGGAAGTGGGTGACAACCTGACCAAAGGGGAGCTTTGTCTTAGTGATTTGAGAAGGCTTACTGAAGAGTGTTGTCCATTCTTAGTATAGTTTGCAGTTCATGGCAAATAACAGTTTCAGTAGAAAACAAAGCCTATTGTCTCTGTCTTGACCTTTCCTCAAGTTAGAGTTGTAGTGATGGGGACAAGAATGAACTCATGTCCATGGGTCTCAGTGAGGATTTGTGGACTCATGGCAAGCTCATCTCCCCCACACTAGGCAGACGGACGGACCTCACCTGACAAGGCTCTGCTAGCTGTGACATGCCTCCTGTGATCCTAAAGCAAAGAGCATGAGGAAATTTGGTTTAGGAAAACACACAATAACCCATTCTTCAGCAAGAGTGGTTACCCTAGTTAGATGTCCCTCTGGTGAGCTGGGACTACTGGCCTAGGCCCAAGATGTCCTAGCTGGACAATGCAGGGGTGACTGGCCTACTTGGCTCCCTGCTTCCTGCCACCCATCCTCTGTTTAGGTGCAAGGAGACCAATGCCAGACAAGAAAGCAGGAAGCACTGCTGGTCCCCAGGAGAGGTGGCCCAGGAACCAGAGTCATGGCCTCTACTAACATCTGTTGGAACAAATCTTGCCCAGTGGCTTCAAACAACAGACACTCAGGATCCTGAGGGCAGAGGTCAAACAATGTCAGCAGGAGGGGCGTTTCCTTGCCTTGTCCAGCTTCTAGAAGCTGCCCTCCACCCTCAGTGAAAATGCCGTTGCACACCCCTCTGGCTTGGCCTCTCCTGCTTCCTCCGTTGGAGACCCTTCTGAACAATCTATAATAGGATGGCCTGTGTCACAAAGTCCCTCTGCCTTTAGAGACCTTGAGACAGAGGTGCTCTTCACAGGTTGTAGGGTTGAGAATGCAGATGTTCTTGGAGGCCTTTATTCTATCAATGCCCCAAAGGCTTCTTTAGGATGCTGGGAGGCAAACAGCCCCTCAGCTAAACCTGCTGCGACAACCCTGGCCAGGATGTTTGACAATGAGTGCTGCATTTATTGAAGGTTTAAGTGGCCTTGATTTGGAGGTCAGCCCATTTCTCCCTTCGCCTAGCTCCACTGCCTGCCTACCACCTGTGGGACTCTTGTTCAGCTCGGGCCTCTCTCAGCCAGCTCATCTCTGACCCCATGGTCTCTACTGAAACTTCCACTTCACCCTAACATCCTGACCCTGGGCAGAGAAAGTTCTAGTCCAGTTTCCAGCCCTCCCCAGCCTGTGCTGGCCTCACCCACTTACCTCTATTTTAATCTCACCCATACCCACTGCCAACACCAACCCTCCCTGAAAGCCATGATCTCTCCGTGAGTGCCAGCCTGATGCTGATGTGTTCACGAAGGCAGGGGAGCTACTGGTTCAGGTCTGAAGAAATCAACCCAGTTTCCTTATTCTAGATGGGACCGGGTTATGTAAGAAGTCAACCAGGCAGGCGAACGAGAGGAGTGTCCCAGTAGGGGACCCAGCGACTCTGTCTTAACATGTTAGGTGCCCAGCCTGTTTTGTCTTCCGGACAGAAAGTATAGTGTCCGTCACTGGTGACTAACTTGGCACTTAACGTGTTAATGAAAACAATTGACTCTGTGACTCCTGGAATTCTGACCTCACCTTGTACAGTGTGGTCTGGTGGGTGTGCTGATGCCCAAGGGCAACCTGCTCCCATCAGCAGGGCTATAGCTAGCAACTTGAAACCCCTGGGAGCAGATACCAGAACCACACCCCAGAACTGAATACAGCTCGTCGTCCATCTGCTGTGCCTTGTGTCTTCAAAGTGATATGGAGGGACCAGGACAGAGGGCCAGGCAGCCTAGGTACATCCTGCCCAAGTCCACATGGGCATTAAAGAGAGCCTTATCTGTGGAGCCCAAAAAAGCATGGACCTTGCCTAGTTTGGGGGAGCTGATGTCTGGCTGCTGCCGCTGTGCTAGACCTGGCCATCTGTAGGTTCTGCCTCAGTCTGGTCTGAACGGCTGGTGACCACTTATATAACTCAGGGGTTAAGCAAGTACCACACTGTTTTGTTTTGCCTAGAATCCAGTGTCCTGGCTTCAGAAGGGCATTGAACCCCACAGTGCTATCTGTACAGAGGGAGTCCCTGTGCAGCACCTGGCAGATTCTCCTAGGAAGGGTCAAGGAATCATACGTTAGAGCACTTCAAGATGTAACTGAATGAAGTCATATTCCTGGCACTTAGGACCACAGCAGAACAACAAAAGAATCAGGTGGCCCTAGCTGGTTTTTCTCAGTGAATAGACATCAGCCTATGGAATGAAAGGTCTCGAGTTTGAGTCTAGTCAAGGGCAAATGCTGGGATTGTAGGTTCAATCCCCAGCAGGGGGCTTGAAGGAGGCAGTCACTCAATGATTCCCTTTCCCTTCTCTAAAATCAATAAAAAAAAATTTTTTATAAAAAAAGGTACTATCTGTGTTCAGATGAAATGGGACATCACACATCAAGACAGCCAGCCAGACCATGCGAGGCCAGACCAGTGGGGGTGGTCCAGAGAAGCCCTACTGGGCCAGCGTAAGGCCCTCCCACTCGGAAGGACTCTAAGGAGAGAAGGCCTTTGACAACATACTTTCAAAGTAATTTTTATTCGTGCCTGTAAGAAATTCAGATTTCAGATAGCCCGGAGACAAGCTGAAGCAAATAAGCAACATGTAAGATGTCAGAAATGCTTGGAATTTGGACATTGGACTTATGAATGCACAGGAAAAAGAAAATACCTACATAGGCCTTCAAGAACAGAACTAAAGAAAGCTTTAAAAGAAAAAGAAAACATTATTATTACAACAAAGCATTGGAGAAGCTAATGTAGAAAGAAAGACGAAGAAAAAAAAGTTACACTTATCTGAGGAGCATCATTCTAGAGGAACTTAAAAAGGAACAAAAATGTTGAAACTACTTAGGAATCTTGGTGCCTTTGGATAAATTCAGTAGATCTGAAAACAGTCATTTAAAAGGCTAACAAAAGTGGTATAAATATAATAAATTAAAAAATTCAGATTTCAAACTGATTACCGTATCAATTATCTTGTACCTGCTTGGATATGGTTATCGTTAAGTTTCAGTAAAATGCAATAATTTACCATCATCAGGGTGAGAGAGGGCAGAGGAAGGCCAAGTGACATACCACGAAGTTCCTGTGTCCAGGCCTTTCGAGAGGCCCATTGTAGCTCTGCTTGTCAGCTTGTGCATAGCCGCCGTGTTGTACAATGTGAACGCTCCGCACATCAAGCCTTTCACAGGGCTCCCGCCTGACAGGACCCAGGGAAGAGGATAATCCCTCCACATTTACGTCCACAGCTTCCCCAGCGGCCTCCGTGCTACGGTCTGGATGATATCCTCAGAGAGTGCACAGATCTCCTTGTGGACGTCTTCAATGCTTTTGGAAGCATCAACCATCTATTCCCATGGGATGTCAGGAGAAAAAGGATGGTTAATGCTCTTCACCGTTCTTGGTGAGCATGTGGATTTCAGACAGGGCTGGGCCGGCTTCGCTTGTGTCCTTGGGACAAAGCTGACCCACATACCTGCTGCATCCCAGATGCAGAAGAAACACCCTATCCTCCTGATTGTCTTCCTTCCTGTTACTCCCCCAGTGCATGTGTCCATGAGGTACCCACACATCAGCTCTCCTCAAGTCTGGCTGAGGAGAGGAGAGGGCAATGCCTGTGCTAGGCTACATTCCCACATCACAGGCCACAAAATTCACTCATTCAATGCTGTGTCCTCACATGGGAAGCATGAGAACCTTTGGTACCCAGGGAGCCAGCCCAGGAGAAACTGGTCTTCACCGGGATGGGAAGACTGGGGACTGAAGTCCCTCTCCTACCATCGATCTAAGTCTAGGCCAAGAACAGCCAATTCTGGAAAAGCTGGGGGGTGTAGACGCACTCAGAAAAATCCAATCATGAAGTCTGACTAGGCAAAAATGAGAATGACTCCCTCCAGATCCCCGAGACCCCACACAATACACCCTAAAGGTCACCTCGCCAGCCACTGCTCCAGCCGCACAGCTTATACAAAACCTTCCAGACAGCAACCCTGGGTGGTGTGAGGGGTGTTAGAACCATTTATTTTCAAATGGTCCTGGGGAAGTTTTGTCCTAGCAACTTTTCCGGAAGTATCTTATTGCTTAAAAACTTGAGAATGCTTAAAAAAAAGACAAAAAACTTTCAGATAAACAAAAGCTGAGTAGTCTATGCTAGGAGACCTGCCCTACAAGAAAAGGAAGTTCTTAAGGCTGAGGGAAACAAAATATAAAAACGGGGAAGGAGAGATGAGCTTAAGTGTAGGCAGGTAGGAAATACAAGTTTTCTATTTTCTCATTCCTAGCACTCTACATTCTTGGCTTGATCCTTGCAGATGTTGAAATGTTATAAATTAGAATCATTGAAATCCTGTGAAACTGACTCCAGGGTTCAGTGAGAGACACTCCACCAGTACAAGTGAAAGCCATGTGAGGCTCTATGTTGCTACTCCTTCATAGGGAGGAAGGGCTTGTGGTCACTCCAGAGAGGCCATGTGGCTCCGCATGGATCTGAACACACATGAAGGAGAGAAACGAGCCCACCGCAGCAGCAGGCTCGGCTCCTAGGAGGGAGGTGGGGAAGCACACACCGAGTAACAGGGTCAACAGCTTGACCTTCAAAGCTGCATGGATGCAGCATGTGACCAGCAGAGGACCTGGTCACCAGAGGATAAAAGCGGCTTGCTCAAGCCAGGGGTAGCACCTGCAGCACCGCATGAGCCCTAGAGCCCAGGCGCTCAGATGTGCCTGAGAGATGGCAGTGGTGGGCTCTGCTTTGGCAGGACAGTAGCTCATCTACAGGGAAGGAAGAATGAGACCGATGCCTGGGACTGAGGCCAGGGCACCGATGCCGGGCGCAGAGATGAAGGAGACCCCAGCGCAGGGAGATGGCTGAGCGGGCCATGGGGGTGGTGTCGAGGCTCAAGCACCCCAGGCCAGGCCAGCAGAGTCAGGAGCCGTCTCCTACCCAGAAGCTAGTGAGGAGACAGGTACGCCCCCCACAAGTGATGCAGGAACACCCAGGAGCTGGAACTGTGCAGGACAAGGGGCGTGAGGGAGGCAGTCTCTGACCCCAGCAGCTGAAATGGGGTGTGGACTGAGGGCTGACCCCAAAATGGACAAAATCTGATTTCTGATGCAAGGACCTAAGCACAGACTGCAAGCTAAAGGATTACTCTTCCAGCCCTGACCAGTGTGGCTCAGTGGATAGAGTGTTAACCTGCGGACTGAAGGGTCCCAGGTTCAAGTCCGGTCAAGGGCATTTCCCTTGGTTGCGGGCACATTCCCAGTAGGGGGTGTGCAGGAGGCAGCTGATCGATGTTTCCCTCTCATCGATGTTTCTAACTCTCTATCCCTCTCCCTTCCTCCCTGTAAAAAATAAATAAATAAATAAATCAGCCGAAACTGGTTTGGCTCAGTGGATAGAGCATCGGCCTGCGGACTGAAAGGTCCTGGGTTCAATTCTGGTCAAGGGCATGTACATTGGTTGCGGGCACATCCCTGGTAGGGGGCGTGCAGGATGCAGCTGGTTGATGATTCTCTCTCATCGACATTTCTAGCTCTCTATCCCTCTCCCTCTCTGTAAAAATTCAATAAAACATATTTTTTTAAAAATCAATAAATATATATTTTTAAAAATCCAAAAAACAAAGTATTACTCTTCCAATAAGCAGAAAGGTGACCTGAGGAGTAACTCAGAGATTTTATGTTCTGGATGACAAGGTCAGAAGACAGGAACCTGCTGAGCAGTCAGCTCTAAAAAGGACCCACCAGGGAGGACTGCTGCTGTGGGGCTGGTGCCTGTCAAACTGTCCACCAACCCACCCACAAGACACCCAATTTCGACATTTTGAGAAGCTGGCACTGGAACCCTGAGGATGCCACACGTGGGTGCAGGGTGACTGGCACAGGGTGACTCTCACCTTCCAGTTTAAGGTCCTGTCCTCCATGAGATGGTAGAAGCATCGCAGTGCCCGTTCCTGGAAGGCCCCATCCTCATAGCGTTCTCGGCCGAACCCGCCCCGCTCCACAGCCTCTGCCAACTTCAGATGAAGAAACACGACCAGGTCTGGTTTGGGAAGGCCCACATCCGGTTGCTTGCACCAATCCAGGGAGAAGTTCTGCAGCAAAGAAACCAATGATCAGATAAAGAAGCTGAATGGGTCTGTGTTGTTTTAAAATCCATAAAAAAGGGAAATGAGCTACCATTTCTTAAGGCAGCAAGAAGTGAAGATCCCAGTAGTGACTTGAGTTTTTAGATCATGAATGTTTCAGTTTTCCATGGCACCTCCTTCTGGTTTAATTTTGTGAGCACATTCAAAAGTGGAGAGCTCTGGCCAGTGTGGCCCAGTTGGTTGGATGTGGCCCCTTGCACAGAAATGTTGCTGGTTCAATTCCCAGTCAGGTCATACCTGGGTTGTTGGCTCAATACCAGGTGGGTGTGCAGGAGGCAGCCAATCAATGGTCTGCTCTCACATCAATGTTTCTTTCTTTCCCTTCTTCCTTCCTCTCTCTAAAAATATCCTCTGGTGAAGATTTTTTTAAAAAGTTATCTGAAGGATGCACACTGAAACATTTATGAAGCCAATGATGATGTATCTGGTGGGTCACAGTACTGGGTGATTTATCATTTTCTCTGCTGTTACATATTTGAAACTTTCTAAATAAAAAGCAGGAAAAAGGAGTCAGTGTAGTCACTGCTATTCTTCCTGGGACAGGAAGTCAGGAAAATATAAACAAAGCACCAGATGCTCTCACTATCTAGTCTGGATACAAGGCTGGGATGGAAAGCCCTGCTGACGACCACCTCTGGATGTGTGATGTGGAAACAAGCTACAGCCCCCCCGGTGTTTGCCCTTCCCTTAGATGAGACCAGATTCCCAACAGTGAAACACAAGGACCACAGAACTTGCTGTGTGATGTCATGGCCCCTGCTCTGGACAGTCACTAGTGGTGTCCCACTGGGCTGGGCAGCACTCACCTCCTTAGCATTGGTAAAGGCAACACCAGAAAACGCATATCTGTCCACGATGAGGGTGATGCCCTGGTTCAACTTCTCCTTAATCAATGGCCTAAAAAAATAGAAAATGCTTCTAAGCCAAAACCGGTTTGGCTCAGCGGTAGAGCATCGGTCTGCAGACTGAAAGGTCCCAGGTTCGATTCCGGTCAAGGGCATGTACATTGGTTGCGGGCATATGCAAGAGGGGGTGTGCAAGAGGCAGCTGGTCTATGTTTCTCTCTCATCGACGTTTCTACAATAGCTCTCTATCCCTCTCTCCTCCTCTCTGTAAAAAATCAATAAAATATATTAAAAAAAAAAAAAAAAGAAAGAAAGAAACAAAATGCTTCTAAGCCACGGACCCAGCTACACATCCCCAGAACCGTCATGTTACAATCATCCTGATGACAATTCAGTAACCTGGCAGGGATTACAGGCCAGTGACTTGTGACCTTATTCTTATTTTAAAAATTAAAAAAAAAAAAAAGAGCTCTGGATCTCCTCCTAGAAGATGCCACACTGGCACTCCTAGCAAAGCCCAATGTGAAACACAATTCCCCAATGAACCACAGACATCACTGACAAAGACAGTAGGGAAGCCTGTGGACAAGAGAGTGGAGCAGTGGACTCAGCCAGGAGATGATGCTGAGAACATTCTCACAGGGGACAGTAGATTAGGAAGACGTGCAAAGACAAGGTCTGACATGACATCAGCAAGAAGCATCGCTTGCCACTTGTGACCCAGAGCAGCTCACAGAAGTTTAGGGATGGGGGAATCACACTTGTAACAGCAAGATGCAGTTCTCATCACAGCTTCATCTGTGACCCCAAGCCATTAAAAAACTACTAACCTGCAAACAGGAGGTATGGCACATGCACACAGAGAAGATGCAACTGTATAAAGAATGAGAAGTCCTAACCGGTTTGGCTCAGTGGGTTGAGTGTCACCTGTGGCTTGAAGGGTCCCGGGTTTGATTCCAGTCAAGGGCACATGCCAGGTTTCGGGCTTGATCCCTCAGTAGAGGGCATGCAGGAGGCAGCCTATCAATGATTCTCTAATCACTGATGTTTCTCTCTCCCTCTCCTTTCTTCTCTGAAATAAATAAAAATATTTTAAAAAGAATAAGATGTCCAGCCAAGACCGGTTTGGCTCAGTGGATAGAGCATCCGCTTGCGGACTGAGGGGTCCCAGGTTCGATTCTGGTCAGGGGCATGTGCCTTGGTTGCAGGCACATCCCCAGTGAGGGGTGTGCAGGAGGCAGCTGATCGATGTTTCTAACTATCTCTCTCCCTTCCTCTGTAGAAAAAATCAATAAAATATATTTTTTTAAAGAAGGAGAAAGATGTCCATAAGATATAAACCAATCTCCTAATGTGTCACTAATAAAGCAAAGTATAAGCTAGTGCATATGGCTGACTACTTTTTAATACTTTATTGATTTTTTACAGAGAGGAAGGGATAATTAGAAACATAAATGAGAGAAGCTGCCTCTTGCACACCCCCACTGGGGATCTACCCACCACCAAGGTACATGCCGTTGACCGGAATCGAACCTGGGACCCTTCAGTATGCAGGCCGATACCCTATCCACTGAGCCCAACCGGTTTTGGCGTGACTACCTTTTCAATAAGGTATATCACACACACACAAAAAAAGGTTATCAGGATGACACATACCTATATGCTTATTTTATAAATTAATAAATACATAAGAAGGGGACACTATTCCCCACAGCGGAGGGCAGGTGTTGAATAGATGGGAAATGAGCAGGGCAGTGACATATTTTTAGAACCATATATTTTTGAATTCAAAATGAAAATTAAATCAATGAAGATGAAAGAAACCCTAAAATTGTGTAGATGAATGAACCTAACTGTATACACATGAACACACAAGGAAAACCTGCCCCAGAGACTTAACACAACACTCCCATGTGCTAAGGACAGAGCTGCCCACTACCTTGACAACTACAAGGCTCTCACAGAGGTGTGGACTGCAAGCTGGCAGGTCCCCTAATAACCCACTCTCAGTGATGTCTGTGGTTCAGTAGGGAACTTGTTTCACTGTGAACTTAAGTTCATCGAAGATATAAACAAGAAAAGTGTGGGGAAGCCCTGTGATCCTGAACTGCAACAGGTGTCAGCATGAACCGGGTTTCAGTGTAGATATGTAGTCATCCCCCATATCTGCAGGAGATACATTCTAGGACCCCCTGGGGATGCCTCGAACCACAGGTAGTACCAAACCCTATATATACTGTTTTTTCACACACACACACAATGAAGTTGAATCTATAAATTGGGCAATTTTGTAAGTAGACTTGTTCCTACTGTAGCTTTACCTCAGCATTTTTCTTTCCTTGAGTGAAAAACTCACCTTTCTTCTTTGGTATATGCAAATTGCCAGCATAACTACTCTCCCCCCTCCCCATCCCCAGCATAACTACTTTTGAGCTTTGGGGCATCTTTAAGTAAAATAAGAGTGACTTGCCCTAGCTGGTTTGGCTCAGTAGATAGTGTCGGCGTGGGGACTGAAAGGTCCTGGGTCAAGGGCACATGCCCAGGTTACAGGCTCAGTCCCCAGTAGGGGGCATGCACGAGGCAGCCGATCAATGATTCTCTCTCATCATTGATGTTTCTCTCTCCCCCCCTCTCACATCCTTTCTGAAATCAATAAAAATATATTAAAAATAAAATAAGAGTGACTTGAACACAAACTGATGTCACTAATAAACAGATAGCATCTACATTGTGGAGATGCTGGACAAAGGAATGAGTCACATCCCGGGAGGGACAGAGGACATTTCAAGATTTCATCCTGTGACTCAGAATTGTGCACAATTTAAAATTTCTGAATTATTTCTGGAATTTTTCATTTAATTTTTTCAGACCTTGGTTGACAGTGAGTAACTGAAACATGAAAAGTGAAATCACGGATAAGGGAAACTAAAGTTGATAAACAGATACAGAGGCAGAGCAAACATGTAGTTCTATCCCCAGAAGGGACACCCCACTAGCAGTGAGCACACCTAGCACCTAGATGTTGGTTTCTAAACACTATTCTCCACAAGAGAAAAACAGCTGGTTCCCAGGCTGGAGCAGAAAACATGAGAAGCCTAAATATCTTATTATACCAAAAACTAAGCTCTTAAATACAAGGCCTGGAAACACAACAAATGGACACAGAAACCAGCTTGAAAAGCCTCTCACCAGCCAAATTTGGAACAATCTGAACATAAAAAAAAAACAGGAGTAGGCCAAAACCGGTTTGGCTCGGTAGAGCTTGTCTGCGGACTGAAAGGTCTCAGGTTCGATTCCAGTCAAGGGCATGTACCTTGGTTGCAGGCACATCCCCGGCAGGGGGTGTGCAAGAGGCAGCTGGTCGATGTTTCTCTCGACGTTTCTAGCTCTCTATCTCTCTCTGTAAAAAATCAATAAAATATATTTAAAATATATATATATATATATATATATATATATATATATATTTAAATAAAAAAAATAAAAATTTATATATATATAAAAAAAGCAACTGCAAAATTGGTAAAAGGAAAGTTCCCATTTATTTATAAATGGGACAACTCCAATGTGTTATCTACATACGTGGGAATGGAAACAAGAGCCTCTGAAAGCACACACCATATAGTTAAATGTTGAGATGACTCTAAGATGTAAAACAAAAAGGGGTTGGGAGAGGATGAGCTACCAACCTAAACTGTGAACTTCAGTTAAACAAAGATATAATCAAGAAAACTGTGGGGGGCCCTAACCGGTTTGGCTCAGTGAATAGTGTCGGCCTGCGGACTGAAGGGTCCCAGGTTCAATTCTGGTCAAGAGCATGTACCTTGGTTTCAGGCACATCTCCAATAGGGGGTGTGCAGGAGGCAGCTGATCAATGTTTCTCTCTCATCTATGTTTCTAACTCTTTATCCCTTTCCCTTCCTCTCTGTAAAAAAAAAAACAAACAAAAAAAAAAACAAAACAAAAAAAACAGTAAAAATAGATTAAAAATAAATAAAACGGTGGGGGAGCAGGAGGAAGGGACAGGTGTATGGGACAATTTAGTATTTTCTGATAACCCTTTCTAAAGGAAATTAATTAATTACAAAGAGGTGGTGGGCAGCAGGCAGGAAAAGCATTAATCAATGCTCTTTGGGAGTACACGGCGGTTAGATCTGGTCACAGGAGTGGTGACTGTAAGAACCTTTTAAAGGTACAGCCTCCAGCATCACTGTCCACGCCACCCTGAATCTCAAGAGGGAGAAAAGCACTGGGGGAAGAGATGGAGGGCAATTACACTTGTTCCCAGCGGTTTGCAGAGAAAAGTAGGTGCACTGAGTGATCCTCCACCTCACTCTTCTTTTCCAAATAAGAGCTCAGAAGTTTGCCAATTTCAGTTGATCTTTCTGAAAAGAGAGAAACACACAAAAGTGAGGCTTTCCATCTACATTAGAATACTCTGAACTAAACTTCTGGTCCTAAACCAGCAGTCAGATATCCCCCTGAGGGGTCCCAGATTGGAGGATGCAGGCTGGGCTGAGGGATACCCCCCTACTCTCCGTCCCCCCCCCCCCCACACACACACACAGTGCACGAATTTTGTGCACCAGCTCTCTAGTGATAGTATACTAAAAAAAAAAAAAAAAAAAAAACAGAAATCTGAGACATGGATTATAAAACATCACCAGCAAGGGGAGAGGGGCTTGAAGGTAGGGGGCGGAGGGAGTATAGGGGAAAATGGGAGATACCTGCAATACTATCAATAAAAAAATAAAACAAGCAGCCAAAACCTGTTTGGCTCAGTGGATGGAGCGTCGATCTGCGGATTCAAGGGTCCCAGGTTCGATTCTGGTCAAGGGCATGTTGCGGGCACATCCCCGGTGGGGGGTGTGCAGGAGGCAGCTGGTCGGTGTTTCTCTCTCCTGTTTCTCTCTCATCGATGTTTCTAGCTCTCTATCCCTCTCCCTTCCTCTCTGTAAAAGATCAATAAAATATAAAATAATAATAATAATAAAACAAGCAAAAACAAAACAGCACTAGCAAACTTTTGGTGAGGACAGATAGTTTTGATTGTGAAGACAGTTTCACCTGTGTATAGTTATGTCGAAGCTCATCAACCACACACTTACCACATATGCACGTTACTGTACATCAATTACAGATCAATACAGCTGTGCAAAAAAAAAGCACGGATGCATCAATACTGACGGACAGGACACAGCGACCATAGGAATAACAAGTGGCCACAGACGGCAACCTCAGAGCTCCAGATAAGCCACTTTTGGACAGGTCAGTTAAAGTAAGGTCGGCGTGAGGCTCGGTTTCTTCATTCTCAGACACCTTTGGAGGAGACCACAGCCAACCCGCCCTCAGCAACAACGCGGCAGATTCGGGGGAGACCCGGGCAGGGCGAGCACATTCGGTCGCCGGATCTGGGTTCCCAGCGGTGCTCCAGCCCCCGGGCTCCCGCCTCCCGACCTTTCCCGCCCGCAGCTCCCGACGGCCTGCCAGGCCCGCTGGAGCGCACCACCCACCCGGGAAGCGCAGCAGCTCGGCGCGTTGGCCGGCGGCGCATAGCGCGGCCACCAGCTTGCGGCTCTGCGTGGTCTTCCCGGCGCGGTCCACGCCTTCCAGCACGATGAGAGCCCCGCGACGGCCCGCCATGGTTGTGTCTCCGCAGCCCGACAGGGATCCAAAATGCCGCGCAGTCGCCCGGAGCTTTCATTGGCTGGCGTCAGCGGCGCGCGCCAAAATGGCTGCAATTTTTCCATCGTGGGCAGGATTGGCTAAAACTGACAAAGGGGCGGGACTAGAACGGCTGTTGCATCGTCTCTTCCGGCGGAGTCCCCGCCTTCTAGGCCGGAAGCCGGATGTGGGACTTAGTCCTGGGTGGCGCCAGGAACTAGGCTGCGGCCGGCGGGCTGGAGGCTCGGCCCGGGAGGGCTAGAGGCGAGTCCGCGTCCAGTTGCGGCCGAAGGGCGGCACGGGCCGCAGGCAGGTCTGGCCGTGTGTTTGTAACGCTCGCCGGTCACGCCCGCTCCGTCGGCGTCCAGCAGCGCTGGGAGCCGCTGTCAGCACTGGGCCCACGCGACAGCCTAGTGAAACACGGGCCTGCCAAGCTCCGAGACATCATCCATTTGCAGACTGCGTGTGCGCACTCACAGGGGAAAGGAAGGAAGGGCGGTCGTCTCGTCTGTGACGTGTGGCCACCGTCTAGGAGCGGTCCCTGCCGTAGGGAGGCGACACGTCTGGTCTGAGAGCAGCCCCGGCATCTAGAGAGCGTTCAGTAATGTTTGCTGCTCTTGTGTCCGGGACATCCGGCTGCGGCGGCATCTTCCAGGTGACCCTGCGCACTTGGGGGGTGCCGCCTTCTCCTAACAAGCGCACTTTTTCTCACATGAGGGGCCAGTCCTCTGACCTCTCTAAACGTTATCACCCCGGAGGCCGGTCCCCGATACCATCACATTGTGGGGACACGAGTACTCAGACCGGAGCAAGCCAGGAATTAGGTTTTCCAGAATTTCTGTGTCGTGCTGGCTTAGAGGCACTGGTACAAACTTCGGAGGCCACTGTTTTGGGGAGGTGGGTGCAGCAGAAAGTAGATGTGAAATTCCAGCCTGCTCTCTAGTGAGCTGTGGAGAACCACCTGCCTCGCTGCTACAGACCAAGAAGAAAGAGGTCCGTGAGCCACCGCCCTGAGGGTTGAGAAAGGCAGTGGCTTCCTGTCCGCCCTTTCAGCACCCGGGCTGAAGATCTTGGGGCCATTTCCAACCTTTCCTCCCCTCCATCCCACCCCCTTCTTTCGGTGGTTGGGGAAGCCCAATGATAGTATTACCCAAGACACCTACAGTGAGTTTTGGAAGGGTGATAGATTATATTGTCTCCAATTATTTGCTTCCTTCCTTGATGTTGAGCTTGGCCACGTCACTTCCAAACACTGCTGTAAAGTAATCACAGCTGACAGGACTCATTCAGGCAGAAGCTTTGAAAGCAGTTTGGTTCACCCATCCCCCATATGAGAGCAGCTTGCGTGCAATTAGGGCTGCTTTTTCACTGAATTCTGGAATAAGACATATGGCCACAGCCAGGCTTCAGCCACTGCGCCTGATAGGTGGCTCCAGTAAGACAAACTGAGTTAAGTCACTGAGACTCTGGGGTTCTTTGTTACTGTAGCAGGACCCAATGAAAGCTCATGACAGAATGGCTGTTGCTTACTACCGCTTTACGTAGGTAAGCAATAACCTATTGTCTTGTTGATGTCTTCTAAAATGTCCATCTCCTGCCCTAGCAGGTTTGGCTCAGTGGATAGAACTTGGGCCTGTAGACCAAAGGGTCCCAGGTTAGATTCTGGTCAAGGGCATGTGCATCGATTATAGGCTCCTCCCCCTCCCAGGCCCTGAGGAAACCAATCGATGTGTTTCACATAGCTATTTCTGTCTTTCCCTCCCACCCTCTCTCTTAAAAAAAAAAATCAATGGAAAAATATCCTCGGGTGAGGATTAACAAAAAATAAAATGTCCATCTCCTTGCCTTCAAAAGGAGGAAGGGATTCAAGTAGTATAGTATAGAAGAGAACCCTCCCCGCATTGGATAAGACTCAGTGCTGTAGTCAGTTAGACGTGACAGAACAAGGAAGATGGGCCACTTAACAATAAAAATAAAATAAAATAAAAATATTTCTGCATGACTTTAAAAACCTTAACAATAAAAAAAAAATCTGCATGACTTTAAAAACCTTAACAATAATTTAAAAAAAATTTCTGCTTAACTTTAAAAACCTTAACAATAAAAAATAAAAATAAAAAAAAGATGGGCCAGTTATAGGTCACAGGGTGGAAAGCCTAACAATGGACAATCAATTGTAGAGTGGGACCTTGCCCCCAGGATGACTTTTTCTCCCCTAGCATATCACTGGTCAAGAGGTTTGGATCCCCTGACCTTTCCTCCCTAGAGATAACATCTAGGCCTCAAGTTGTATTTCAGCTCCAAGCCCAAATAAGTAATAAAACCAGCCACACATGGAATAAAGACCCCCTGCCCTGGTGCCAACCAATCAATCAGTGAAGACCACAACCCTAAAAGGATGCACCTGGAAAACTGCTGAATATTAAGATCCTTCCCTGGGACCTCCCCTAAAATCTCCACCCTTAAAACCCCCGGTACATTATCATTCCTCACTTCCAAACTCCTAGGGCCCTTCCTTTACCTCCATACTTGTTTCCTAAGTCTGTTTCTTCTAGGACTTACGTCTTCTACCTCTGTAATTTACCAAATAAATGTTCTCTTACAGTTTGGGTCTTGCTCTGAATCCTTTCCTAGCCAGAACCCAAGTACCAAGGTTGCAGAACCCAGGTTTGGTCTGACTCTGCTGGTCAGACACCTGGTGCCTTCCCACTGCCTACAACACCAGGACAGCCTTGTACCACGTCTGCAGGACCAGCTCACCAGGCAGATGGGAACCTTTGTGAATACACAGCTGTCCTGGTCACCCATAAAAACAGAGGGGACCTGGCTGATGGGGCCTTGCATACTGAGTAGGGATGGGGTGCCCTTTTCATTGCAGAAATGGCTAAGCCAGCACAAGTAGTTTGTTACTAAGCTACAACAAGTGAAGGAGCACAATATGAGAAGTGGCATGTGCTCCTTCAACTTTGCTTTCACTTCTTCCAACATGTCATGCCTTTAAAAAAAAATTGTGTGTGTGTGTGATGCCTTTTATTTATATATATATATATATATATATATATATATATATATATATATATATATATATAATTTCAGAAAGGGAGAGGGAAAGATAGAAACATCAACGATGAGAATCTCCCAGCACACCTCCAAAAGGGGAGTAAGCCTGAAACCCTGGCATGTGCCCTGACCAGGAATTGAGCCAGAACCTCCTGATTCATAGGTGAACACTCAACCATTGAACCACACTGGCCTGGCTATCATGCCTCTCTTTATCAGGTTGCCTTTAACTGCACAGACCAGAATATTAGCCTGACTGTGGTATTCGATTATCTCAAATAACACAAAACCTAGATGAGGCAGCCAAGAACTCCTGCTGCTCACTGATGTCAAATGTTGTCAAAATATGTCAGCACCTTAGCAGTTCTCGTAGCTTTTCCTTCCTGGTCACTGTGACTGCTGTACCTCCAGGGCTCAGGCCGTTAACCTCGTAGCCCCTGACATGGGCACACACAAGCCTTTGCACCTGGACATGCACTCTCCTTTGTGCCCTGCTGCCCTGACAGACCTGATGTGGCACAGTCTGCCTGGAGCAGTGCAAGCAGGAAGGAGCTCTTCACCGGACCTTCTCATAGGCAGGTGCGCACAAGGGTGTCCACTCTGTGGAGGACATGAAGGGATGCTGTGTTTGAATGCTTTTGGAGATAGGTGAAACAAAATTGGTCCTAAGTTGCTGAAACTGGCAGGTGCCTGGGATTCATTAGGTTTTCTCTACTTTTGTAGTTGGAGATTTTCCATTAAAAAAAAAAAAAGAAGAAGAATCTGGGTTTCTGTGACCCCATGGGCATGGCCATCTGCCCCTGGACAATTACACAAGAAATAAAACTTTTTTCTAAGCCACTGGATTTGGTTGGGTTTCTTGGTTAGAGTAGCTTAGCTTTCCCCTAGAACTAATGCTCACCTGAGGGTATTCTTTCCACTGATTTTTAGAGATGTAAGGTGGGTAGAGGGTGCTGCTAAACACCCTTCAAGACACAGGACAGCCCCACAGCAGAGTATCAGATCCCAAATGTTTAGTCTTAAGATTGTGCAACCCTGCTCCAGAGTATAGAGCAATAAGGAGAAAGTAAGGGAGTCAGCTCTCACTTGGTAGCTTCTAAAATGGGGTCCCTCTAAAAGAATTCATCAGTTTTCTTATATGAGTGAATGACAAACTGCTATTTGGGAAATGTTATTTTTAGTATATGATATATGAAGGCCACAATATGTGATTTATTCTCTATAATAATAATTATATTTTAGAGGAGAACAACAAATAGCCAACAGATATATAAAAATATGTTTAGCCTCACTTAAAATCAAAGAAATACAAATTAAAACACTGAGGTGGATTTTTTGGTTATTTCTTTTTCTATCATGTTAGCAAAGATAAAGCCTGATGAAACCTAAGGTTAACAAAGGTGTGGAAACATCCTTAGTGGAGTGTTAGTTCATTTAAAACTTTCAGCACTTAGAAAATGCAATACTCTGAGCCCTGGCCACTGTTGCTCAGTTGGCTGAGCATCATTCCATGCACTGGGTTTTGGGCTTGATCCCCAGTAGGCTGTGTGCAAGAGGCAGCTGGTGGATGTTTCTCTCACATCAATGTTTCTCTCTCTCTAAAAATCAATAATAAAAATATATATATATAAAACAAACACCCAAAACCTGTGCATGGCCTGGCAGTGTGGCTCAATGGTTGAGGGTTGACCTATGAATCGAGAGGTCAAGGTTGGATTCCTGGTCAATGTACATGCCCAGGGTGGGAGCTCAATCCCCAGTAAGGAGTGTACAGGAGGAGCCCATTAATGACTCTCTCTCATCATTGATGTTTCTAACTCTCCCTTTCCTTCTTCTTTGAAATTAATAAAAATCTATTTAAAAACAAACAAACAGAAACCCTGCACATGAGTAAGTAAAGCAGCTTTATTATTTTTTAAAATATATTTTATTGATTTTTTACAGAGAGGAGGAGAGAGGGATAAAGAGCTAGAAACATTGATGAGAGAGAACATCCACCAGCTGCCTCCTGCACACCCCCTACCGGGGATGTGCCCGCAACCAAGGTACATGCCCTTGACCAGAATCGAACCTGGGACCTTTCAGTCAGCAGACCGATGCTCTACCACTGAGCCAAACCGGTGTCGGCCAGCTTTATTATTTTTTTTTAAATATATTTTATTGAGAGGAAGGGAGAGAGATAGAGAGTTAGAAACATCGATGAAAGAGTCATAGATCAGCTGCCTCTTGCACACCACCTACTGGGGATATACCCGCAACCAAGGTACATGCCCTTGACCGGAATCAAACCCGGGACCTTTCAATCCCCAAGCCGACGCTCTATCCATTGAGCCAAACCTGTTTCGGCGATTATTTTTTAAAAATATATATTTTATTGATTTTTTACATAGAGGAAGGGAGAGGGATAGAGAATTAGAAACATGGATCAGCTGCCTCCTACACACCCCCTACTGGAGATTTGCCCAAAACCAAAGTACACGCCTTTGACTGGAATCAAACCTGGGACCCCCTCAGTCCCCAGGCTGACACTCTATCCCCTGAGCCAAATTGGTCAGGGCAGCAGCTTTTGAAATAGGATGAATTCAAATTCTAAGCAAGGTTACAGGCAGAACTTCCTTTTTTTTAAATTTTTATTAAAGAGCCAGCCCTATGTGCACTTAGTGGTTATCTTGATGCTGGCCTTGAACAACAATGGTGTTCTATCCAACTAAAAAAAAAAAAAAAAAATGCACCTGGCATGGTATTGAGATTGTGGGCATATCTGGTCTCTGGCCTGCAAGGTCAGACAGCTAAGTTTATCTTCATCATTCAAACGGGCTAAAGCAAACTAGAAAGCAACATTTTATCTAGGAAGAACAGCAGAAAATTCCAAACAACAGTTTGTTGCAAAATAGGGGTTTTCCTTCTCAGAACCTTTATTTTTTTATTTTTATTTTTTAAATATATTTTATTGATATTTTTACAGAGAGGAGAAAGGGAGAGAGATAGCTAGAAACATCGATGAGAGAGAAACATCGACCAGCTGCCTCTTGCACACCCCCTACCGGAGATGTGCCCGCAACCAATGTACATGCCCTTGACTGGAACCGAACCTGGGATCTTTCAGTCTGCAGACTGACGCTCTGCCAATGAGCCAAACCGGTTTTGGCTCCTTCTCAGAACCTTTAAAAGGAACTACCTGCCCCTAAAGCGGCGCAGTCGTGTAGGGTCCGCCTGCGTGTGGTACTCTTGCAGCTGCCCTGGCCAGATATTTCAATAAATTCTTGCCTGCTTTTTTAATAAATCATCAGCCTCTGGTGGTCTTATTTTGAACCCAGGGTTCGACCCCACAACACTTTATTCTTTTTTAAAAAATATATATTTTATTTATTTTTTTACAGAGAGGAAGGGAGAGGAATAGAGTGCTAGAAACATCAACTAGCTGCCTCCTGCACACCCTCTACCGGAGATGTGCCCGCAACCAATGCAAATGCTCTTGACCAGAACCAAACCCCGGACCTGAACCCTGGACCCAGTCTGTAGACTGATGCTCCATCTACTGAGCCAAACCAGTTTCGGCAGCAGCTTTATTCTTGACAAAACGTGGGAGCAACCTACATGTTCTTCAATATGTGAATGGAAAAACTGTGGTATATACAGAAAATGAAGTATTTGGCTATTTAGAAGAAAGAATCTATAAGCCAGGAAAGGGCATAGAGGAAACTTAAAAGCATACAGTATTACTAAGTGAAAGAAGCTAATCTGAAAGGTTACATACTGTATAATTCCAACTATATGATACTCTGGAAAAGGCAAAACTATAGAGATAGTAGACAGATCAGAGTTTGCCAGGGGTGGTTGGG
Source organism: Pipistrellus kuhlii (assembly GCF_014108245.1). Classification (NCBI taxonomy): domain Eukaryota; kingdom Metazoa; phylum Chordata; class Mammalia; order Chiroptera; family Vespertilionidae; genus Pipistrellus; species Pipistrellus kuhlii. The sequence goes on from NW_023425573.1 coordinate 30,948,053, forward strand.
GAGAGGAGGGATGAACAGGCAGAGCACAGGGAATTTTTAGGGCAGAGACACTTCTGTATGATGCTGTAATGGTGGGTACTTAACAAAACTGTACAACGAAGTGAACCTTAATGTAAACTATGGACTTTTAGTTAATAATAATATATCAATGTTGTTTCATCAATCCTAATAATGAACCACACCAATACAAAATGTTTGTATTGGGGAAAACCCAGTTCATGTTTCTGTGGAAGGGTTATACAAGAACTCTATTTTCTTCTAAAATTTTCTGTGAGTCTCAAACTACTCTAAAAAATAAAGCCTATTAGCCAAAACTGGTTTGGCTCAGTGGATAGAGCGTCGGCCTGCGGACTGAAAGGTCCCGGGTTTGATTCCGGTCAAGGGCATGTACTTTGCTTGAAGGGGGTGTGCAAGAGGCAGCTGATGGATGTTTCTCTCTCATCAATGTTTCTAACTCTCTATCCCTCTCTCTTCCTCTCTGTAAAAAAATCAATAAAAATATATTTAAAAAAATAAAGCCTATTAATTAAAAAAAAAAACTTAGCCACTTAAAATAATAAAAAAAAAAAGGGTAGTATGCTGAAAATCTTTTGGCTCAGTGGATAGAGCATCGGTCTTCGGACTGAGGGTTCCCAGGTTCAATTCTAATCAAGGGCATGTCCATTGGTGGTTGTGGGCACATCGCCAGTGAGGAGTGTGCAGGAGGAGGCTAGTCAATGTTTCTCTCTCATTGATGTTTCTAGCTCTCTATATCTCTCCCTTCCTCTCTGTAAAAAAATCAATAAAATACATTAAAAAAATAAGGGTAGTATTTAGTAATGTATGCATGTGTGTGGGCATCTTCTCATCAAGCATTAAATGGGGCCAGAAAGAATGCACCAAAAACTGCTACCATTTGGATTCAAAGGTGAACAAGATAGTCACAGTCCAGTACCTTCCAGAGGTGGGAAAACTCCTTTATAAGTTCCTGGATACTTTGAATTTTCATAATCAATGTGAAGTTGGCAAAGAGTTTCATTTTTTTTTTTTTTTAATTTCGGGTTTAGGTGTCAATGTAAGAAACATTCAAACCTATAGAGAATTTTTGTGAGTTTATTTGAGCCGAACTGTCCACAATTGCTGGGAAGCAAAATCTCAATGGATTGAGAAAATGTTCCAGAGAATGGCAGTTTCGCACCCTATTTTATACATTATAATAAAAAGAGAAGACAAAAGTGGTTCACATGAAATCCATTGGTAATAGATAAGGGAGGCAAGAGAAAGCAAAGCAGGAGAAATCTCTGGGATTGGATAAAAAATCTAATAACAGACATATTTTTTTCACTAGGTAGGTGCAGGATAATTAACAGTCAACAATTAACACAGTAAGGAGAGGATTTGTGGTCTTGCTCGGTAGCAGCACCTGTTTTGAGGGGTCTGGAAAAGAAATCACTTTGACATCCCAAAACGTATGTTATCCTAGATGCAAAGAGGAAAAGTTTAAGGTGAAAATTTACCTTCATCAGGGAAGAGTCTATCTAGCCTAGGACATGATTACCCACCATAAACTGATTTTAGTTAAAAAGTATTAATCTCAGACCATCCTTTGTGGTTATTTTAGGTTTCTGAGTTTGTAAGGCCAGCATGCAGGCCTGCCTTGAGCTTTTCAGGTTTAGTATGCGGCCCTTTTTCGTCCACATAGAGGAAGGAGTACTTTTTTGTTAATTTTTGAAAGGGATAGATTGATAAGAGAGAAACATCAATGGACTGTCTCCTATAGGGCCCCCCTGGGGATGAGCCCTACACTGCCCTGAGATGGAATCAATTCATGGGAGGATATTCAACCAACTGAGCCACACCGCTGGGAGGGGGCTGGTGTTATATATGCATTTTCTATAAGAAAACTCATTGGTCAGCGCTACCTGAATCCCAAGGGAGGAGGATGGGGGTGTGCGGTTCTGGGTCCTGGAACCTTCCATCCAGGACCCAGTGGTCCCTCCCGCACGCGGGGGTCGCGCAGAGCCCCTCCTCTGCACCCCCGTGAGGGGCCTCGGGGCGGCTAGCGCGCGGCCCAGCGTTTCTCTGACCCCCAGCGACACGTGCTGACCCCGTGACCCCCCGTTTTTCTAAGCGCATCCGGTGCACTCTAGGAGACCCGCCAGTCCGCTGGACCGCGTTCTTCACTCCTCCCAGGCCCCCGCCAGACCGGACCCGGCCGAAAGGACGACCAGGCCTACAGGGGATTAGGAACCTCCTCTCCCTCAACGCTCCTACAGCGAACGGTCCCCAACCTCGCTTCCCCCTAGGTGCTGCCCGCACCACTCCGGCCGGAAGCCAGGGGGCGGATCCCGCCGGTGGCCGCCCCACCTGCTGACCAATCCTGAAGCGCAGCTCATTAATAGTGAGCGTGCCGGCCCCGCCCTCTCCTTCTCGCGGCTCCGCCCGCCTGCGCAGACCCAGAGCGCGGCCGCGGACGAAGATGGCGACTGCCATGTACTTGGAGCACTACCTGGACAGTAAGCGCTCCCCCCACCCGCGTTTCCCCCGGGCCGTCGCCCATGCGGGGGCCTCTCCGCCATTTCCCTCCCGCACGCTAAGAGCCGCGTGCGGATCCCGGGTTTGTGGGGCCTGTGGGACGGCCCAGGGGCGGCGGAGGCGGACGCGGATCGGGCGGGTACAAGGGTGGGAAGCGCGCGGGGGGTGCGGCGCCGGGTCCACCGACACCACCGCGCCAATTCTAGGTGCGTCACGGCGGGGCGGGGCTAGTGTGCGGTCCCACCCCCTCAGCTAGGCCCGGCTCTCCTGATAGGCCACGCCCTCACCAACCGGCCACGCCCCACATAAAACCACGCCCCGTCGAGTTCTAGCCTCCCCGAGTAGGCCCCGCCCTCCGCAGTCTGGTCTTGGTCTCTGGCCTCGCCCTTACTTGATTTGGGCCTGCCTCCCCCCAACTCAGGCCCCAAGATGGTGGTGAGCCCCAACCCCCTTGAATGCTGAACCGGGCCTGGCGGGCTCCGGGCCTGGGGGTTCATGGAGTCGTTTCAGGGCACTGAGCCTCAGGTTGTGTATCTGGAAAATGGGTAGGCGATGCTGGCCTGGAGGGTCTCCCAAGATGCCTGCCTTTTCGAGGGACTGATTATGTGTTCAGAACTGATATCCATGAGGCTCCTCCAGCAGTCATCCTTCTGTCTATCTGTAGCTCAGGGTGGACCTCCCGACCAGATTGGTTATTCCCGCTTTTCACGGAGGCTGAGTAGATCAAGGTCACATACATTTTGGGATTGTCTGCCTCTGGCTGGGGCATGGGACATCTTGCTGCACTGGTGATATGGTCACTCAGGCCTGGGCGCCCCAGGAGTTGCTGGAAGGAGACAGTGGGGATCAGCTCTCCCCAAGAAGGGGTTACCCAATTTTGGTCATTAGTTCTGCTCTCCTGGCCCATCCTAAGCGCAGGTCAGGTGGGAGAGCACTGGAGGGGAGCCCTCTCTTCATTGTCACTAGAGAGATCTGCACTCGGGTGCCTGCTTGGGAGCACTGGGGATTGCCCTTTCTGCCTCACCATCTGCCCAGTGCCCCCTAGGGTAGGGTCTGAGGAACCTGAACAGGAAGTCTGGAAAAGGAGGCATCTGCTACTTTTTTTGTTTTGTTAATTCTCACCTGAGGGTATTTTTTTCCATTGATTTTTAGAGAGAGTGGAAGGGTGAGGGAGGGACATAGGGAGAGAAACAGCGATGTGAGAGACACATTGATTGGTTGCCTCCCACACGTGCCCCAACCAGGGCTGGGGATTTAGCCTGCAACCAAGGTATATGCTCTTTCTTCTTCTTCTTCTTCTTCTTCTTCTTCTTCTTCTTCCTTCTTCCTTCTTCCTTCTCCCTTCTCCCTTCTCCCTTCTCCCTTCTCCCTTCTCCCTTCTCCCTTCTCCCTTCTCCCTTCTCCCTTCTCCCTTCTCCCTTCTCCCTCCTCCTCCTCCTCCTCCTCCTCCTCCTTTTTTCTTTAATTTCTTTATTGATTAAGGTATCACATATTTGTCCTCAACTCCCCCTTCCAATCCGTCACACCTCCCCACTCATGCTCCCACCCCCCTATTGTCCTTGACCACTGGTTAGGCTCATATGTATGCACACAAATCCTTTGGTATATGCTCTTGACTGGAATTGAACATGGGACTCTTCAGTCCGCAGGCAGACACTCTATCCACTGATCCAAACTGGCTAGGGCACTTGCTTGCTTCTTGAGCATGTCCTGTGTTCCAGGAAAGCAGACATGATTTCCATTTTCCTGGAACTTTCTGTCACATAGGCAGACAGATTATTTTTAAAGTTTTTAGAAAATTAAAGGCCACAAAGAGGCCCCATAAGTCTCAAGAGCAGGGAGTGGCCTGTTCTGCAGAATCCTGCAGAGCAGGGAGGTCTGGGGAGGGCATGGTGAGCCCTGAGGCTGTGGGGAGTTCTCATGGCTCTCTGGGGAGCCAGGAGCACTGGGGCTTTAAGCAGCAGCTTCTAAAGATTAGATTGAGCTCTTGAAATGATCACTGGCACATGGGGAGAGTAGAGGGTGGCCAGGACTGGACACAGGAGTCCAGTCAGGACCTGTTGTGGCTGTGTAGGTGTGTGGACCATTGGCCTGAACTATGAGGATGGCAGCACAAACAGGTTAGCAGCTTTGCATGGGATCCTCCACCTGTGAGGTTAAGCATGTCCTGTTTAACCTTAAGTAAATAAACTTGAGTGAAATTAGAAGTTCAGTACCTCAGTGGGTACTCGCCCATTTCACATGCTCAGTAGCCCAGTGTGTCCAATGCCCACATTTTTGGACAGCGTAGAGAACGCTTTCATCCTTGGATAAAGTTCTTTTTCTTTTTTCTTTTTTTTAAATATATTTTTATTGATTTTTTTAGAGAAGAGGAGAGAGGAATAGAGAGTTAGAAATATCGATGAGAGAAAATCATCAATCAGCTGCCTCTTGCACACCCCCTACTGGGGATGTGCCCGCAATCAAGGTACATGCCCTTGACCGGAATTGAACCCAGGACCTTTCAGTCCACAGGCTGACGCTCTGTCCACTGAGCCAAACCAGTTTTGGCTCATCCTTGGATAAAATTCTACCAGCAGTACTGGTTTGTACTACCCAGTGCAGATTTCAGAGTAAGGTGGGGAAAGATCAAAGAAGACCCTGGGGTTGGACTGGGTGGCTGTGGTGGGGTAATCTAGACTGGAGGGTTTGGGGTGGGAGTCAAGAGACCATCTTTCTTGCCTCTGCTCACAACTGGGTTCTACTTTTTTTTTTTTTTTAATATATTGAAATATTTTATTGATTTTTCACAGAGAAGAAGAGAGAGGGACAGAGAGTTAGAAACATTGATGAGAGAGAAACATCGATCAGCTGCCTCTTTCACAGGCCCCACTGGGGATGTGCCCACAACCAAGGTACATGCCCTTGCCCGGAATCGAACCCGGGACCTTTCAGTCCGCAGGCCAACGCTCTATCCACTGAGCCAAACCGGTCCCGGCTCGCAACTGGTTTCTGAATTCACCTGTGGCTTCTCCAGCGTTTGGCAACTGCGGAAGTGTCGGCCTTGTATCAGTGTTTGGTACTCACAAGCCACTAAAAGAGGGTATCTTAATCCTTGTCCTCTTCAAACTCTAGCAGAAAGAGAAGACAAAGTGGGCTTACTATCTGTCGACTTCAGGGTAAAAGCCTAGCAGGTAGATTTGTGTGCCTCTCCTGAGAAGTACATGTCCTTGTGTTTCAGGTATCGAGAACCTTCCTTGTGAACTTCAGAGGAACTTCCAGCTGATGCGTGAGCTGGACCAGAGGACAGAAGGTGGGCTCAGGCCTTCAGTACATCTGGGGAGAGGAGGCACCAGGATCCTGGGATGGCACTGGGTGACTAGCCTTTGCAGTGGGGCTGTGTGGCCTAGATCTAGGCTATGGCTTCTGATAGTGTCTAGAGAGAGTTTCTGATACTTTAAACCAGACTTAGTTCCTTGTATTCTTTTCTTCTTTTTTAAAAAATATATTTTAGCCAAAACCAGTGTGGCTCAGTGGTAGAGCGTCATTCTGCGGACTGAAGGGTCCCAGGTTCGATTCCGGTCAAGGGCATGTACCTTGATTGCGGGCACATCCCCGGTAGAGGGTGTGCAGGAGGCGGCTGGTCGATGTTTCTCTCACATCGATGTTTCTAGCTCTCTCTCTCTCTCCCTTCCTCCTCTCTGTAAAAATATCAATAAAATATATTTAAAATATATATATATATTATTGATTTTTACAGAGAGAAAGGGAGAGGGATAGAGAGCCAGAAACATCGATGAGAGAGAAACATCTTTCAGCCGCCTCCTGCACACCCCACACTGGGGATGTGCCCGCAACCAATGTACATGCCCTCGACCGGAATCGAACCTGGGACCCCTCAGTACACAGGCCAATGGTCTGTCCACTGAGCCAAACCGGTTTCGGCAGTTCCTTGGATTCTTACACTTTTTCAAAACAGATCTGTAAGGATCATCCTTTCCATACCGTCAAAATATGTTACCTTTTCTTTCTTTTAAAAGACTTTCTAATTTCAAACTGTTTATGCATAGTTTAAAAAGTTAGCTAGAACTTCTTTTTTAAAAAAAAAGTATTTTTATTGATTTCAGAGAGGAAGAGAGGAGAGAGAGATAAAAACATCAATGACGAGAGAGAATCATTGATTGGCTGCCTTCTGCATGCTCCCCACTGGGGACTGAGCGTGAAAAACACACATGTGCTCTGACCAGGAAATGAACCATGACTTCCTGGTTCATAAGTCAACGCTCAACCACTGAACCACACTGGCTGGGCTACATTTTTTGAATTGTAGTTTTTCTTGGAATCTGTGTTACCACCCTCTGGGGCCACCACCCTGAATCCCACCTGCAACAGGTGTTTCCCACCTCTAAACCAGAGTTAAGAGTTGTGTCTGTCCCACCTGGATGCTTATGAGCCACACAGCATGTCCTTTGTCCCTTTTCTTGCTTATGGTCACCTTTTGTGGATTAATAGGTAGTGTTCTGTGAACCAGCAGCTAGTTCTTTAGGTTGCTGGAGCAGAGCTATTTATTCGTATGAGGACTGGACATTTGGGTTGTTTCTTGTTCTGAAGTTATGGATGTTTTCCCATGTGTATCCTGGCATCTAAATCTTTAGGGTGGGTACCTAAGAGTAGTATGCTGGTCTTAGGTAAGCTGAGCACACACTTCATTGTTCCGATGGGGACTTTTACGAGTCAGAGCAGGCATGATGCATGCTCCTGGGACAGCAGTCATATGCAGAACTGTCCTGGGCACCTTGCCCTGGCCGGAGCCTCCGAGGTGCCACACTGTCTGTAGACACACTACACTGCCTGTGGACATGTTGCCTGTGGAGTGCTGTGCCCTTGTGTCCCCACCTACAGTACTCCGGGGTGCTTGTCAGTCACTTGCCGACACTTGATGTTGTCAGGCTTCATTTGTTGCCAGTCTGTCAACGTGAGCCTGTTCTGGCATCTCCTGCAGGGACTAGCTTTCAGCCATTTCTCTATTAGATAAGAAAGCGGAGATTGACATCCTGGCTGCGGAGTACATCTCCACAGTGAAGACTCTGTCCCCAGAGCAGCGGGTAGAGCATCTGCAGAAGATCCAGAGCGCCTACAGCAAGTGCAAGGAGTATAGCGATGACAAGGTGCAGCTGGCCATGCAAACCTACGAGATGGTGAGAGACTGGGTGGTGGGGTGGGGGCTGCGGGTTGGGGGTGGGGAAGAGCTGCTCAGGGATCCCAAGGCCAGGGTCAGCTGGGGGCTGAGGACAGTTTAGACTCTGGCGGAGTGATGCTTCCAGAGGAGGTGCAAATGGGGGGTGTCATTCACCCCAGACTGTGAATGCTTCTTGTTTTCTCTGCTCTTTTGCTTATTTATTTAGCTGGGGAAACAGTCCGTTGTTATAAATAGATTTTTTAATAAATTTTTTTCAAAAGGAAGTCATGTTTGCTTTTTTATTTTTAAAAAAATATATTTTACTGATTTTTTTTTTACAGAGAGGAAGGGAGAGAGATAGAGAATTAGAAACATTGATGAGAGAGAAACATCGATCAGCTGCCTCCTGCACACCCCCTACTGGGGATGTGCCCACAACCAAGGTACATGCCCTTGACTGGAATCGAACCTGGGACCCTTCAGTCTGCAGGCCGACGCTCTATCCACTGAGCCAAACCGGTTAGGGCTTAATCAATTTTTTGGTCATCTTTAGAAAAACTCCTAGAATTTGTGTCCTGTTTCCTCTCAAGTAAGCTTCTTCTTCTTCTTTTTTTTTTTTCTCTCTCTGATAAGAGTTTAATCTCCAAAATTTACAGGGAATTGATAAACTTAACAAAAGGAAGATAAATAATACAATATAAAATGGGTAAAAGACCTAAGTAGACACTTTTCAAAAGTGGATATACAGAACACCAAGAGACACATGAAAACATGCTCTAAGTCACTAATCATCTGAGAGATGCAAATCAAAATGACAATGTGGTACCATTTCATACCTGTCAGAATGGCTATCATCAACAAATCAACAAAGGATAGGCATTGGCAAGGATGTGGAGAAAAAGGAACCCTCGTGCACTGCTAGTAGGAATGCAGACTGGTGCAGCCACATTCACAACAGCATGGATGGAGCTGGAGATTATTATGTTAAGTGAAATAAGCCAGTTGGAGAAAGATAGATATCGCACAACCTCACTCATTTGTGTACTTGTTACACCCAGACTTCATGATCCCCAAGGACCACCAGGGAGCCGAGTCCGATGCAATAAACAAAAGAGCTTTTTCCATGCTAGCATGGGCTCTGTCCCACTCACGCAGGCAGCATGGCGGAAGAGAGTCAAGTAAGCTTCTTCACTCAGAGCTCTTGCGGTGGCCTGGAGTCCTTTTTCCATGAGGCACATGTCGTATGGCAGATCTCTGTCATCCCTGCAGGCCGTCCCTGACGAACGCCCTTCTCCAAGTCCCCAATCAAGCAACAGCGACTTCATAAAAATCTGAAGTAACTTTTTTGAGAAAGAATACTCTAGAAGGAGACCTTAATGCTTGCATTTGGGATTTTGATGCCCCAAGTGCTATATCTTTGGAGTGTGCAGTCTGCTTTCTGAAATATTGGCTTTGGTCAATTGTCATTGAGTCAGATTTTTACTATGAGGCAAAACGAAGATTGTGATTCATTTCCACATGTGGTAGGTGCTGTCACTCTTCCTGGTGGGCTGTGACTTCAGGATGGGAACAGGCTCGGCCCCTTTTGCTGCCCTGATTGCAGAGCCTTCTCTCCCTTCCAGCTCATCCATAGCCAAAGCACCAGAGGATTTTTATTTTTATTTATTTTTTACTTTTTCCCTCAAACATCCTCAACCCTAGTCCATTGTGTTTCACAGCTCTCTGTCTCATATTGCCGACTCATGGTATTTCCTGAGCAGGACCTATTTGGTTGAGGTGTCAAAAAGGACCGTCTTGTACACACTGACACGGTGGTCTCACTTTAGCAGAACTTGTTAATGGAAGGCTCAGGTAGAGGCTTAGATAGCGCGGAGTGGTTGGCTGGTGCTGGGCTGTTTACTTTCATGTTAAATGTGACTCGATCGTGTGTGCAGGTGGATAAACACATTCGGAGGCTCGATGCAGACCTGGCGCGCTTTGAAGCAGACCTGAAAGACAAGCTGGAGGGTAGCGACTTTGAGAGCTCTGGAGGACGAGGGTTAAAAAGCAAGTCTGTCCATTTTTCTTTATTTTGTTACTTTTAACTATGGAGTTTTAAAGAATTGTCTGATAAAATATGTTAGGAGCCTGTCGGTAAATACCATATTTGGGTAAACCTTGTCCTGCTTTAGAGAATTCAGTGACAGTAATTGAGTCTTCATTGTCTTTCAGAAGGTCGAAGCCAGAAAGAAAAGAGAAGTTCCCGGGGGCGAGGCAGAAGGACCTCAGAAGAAGACACTCCAAAGAAAAAGAAGCACAAAGGAGGGTGAGAGGCCTTTTTCTGTTCTGTTTTTCCCCAAAGAACACCATTAGTAGTTGCTAGATCTAAACATCAGTGACAGCCACCCTTGAGGAAGTGCTTACCATGCTCAGCATGGCTATAGTTAGTTCTGTGGACTTTTCGTGTGTCAGTTTGTCAGTCCCTTAAGCCGCCGAGGTGAGCAGCGTGGTGGGCAGTGCACCTGCGCCTGCCTGGGCCCATGTGCAGGAGCATCAGGCTGGTTCCACAGCCCCTTCTCGGAGCATATGCCTGTGTCTTGAGTGATGTAACAGTGTAATCGGGCTAAGCCTCTGTTTAGTAGCTGCCTATGTATGTTGTTATTTTATATATAAATATATTTTGTATATATTCCTTATTATATGCTTGCATTTATTAAACACATCATTTAACTCGACCTTGAAGGTGTTTCATGTAAAGCTGGCCATCTGACGCCCTCCCCTGTATTGTAGTGTTGCTTTTCAGAAATATTTAGACTAAAGACAATATGGTGAAATGCCAGCTGGCTTTGTGGATATGATTCTGACAGTTATTTTATTGATTTTTCACAGAGAGGAAGAGAGAGGGATAGAGAGTCAGAAATATCAATGAGAGAGAATCATCGATTAGCTGCTTCTTGCACGACCCCCCTGCCCTCCCACTGGGGATGCACTTGCCCTTGACCGGAATCGAACCTGGGACCCTTCAGTCTGCAGGCCGACGCTCTATCCACTGAGCCAGACTGGTTTCAGCGAGTTAGATCTTTTTTAAAAATATATATTTTATTGATTTTTAACAGAGAGGAAAGGAGAGAGATAGAGAGCCAGAAACATCGATGAGAGAGAAACATCGATCAGCTGCCTCCTGCACACCCTCTACTAGGGATGTGCCCGCGACCAAGGTACCCTTCAGTATCCAACCTGGGACCCTCTATCCACTGAGCCAAACAGGTTTCCACTGAAGAGTTAGATCTTGACAAAAAAGGAAAATTTTTGGTTATTAAACCTGGTGTTCAACCTTTCATCTTTTAAAAACACCCAGATGCCAGCCTTTGTATTGTAAAGCACTATAGGAATGTAGAACATGACACAGAACAAACATAGTGTGATGAGTTGCTGTGAGAGGCATGTCCTTTGACATGCCTGTCAGAACCATAACCTCCTCACTCTGCCCAAACCAACATGACCCACATATACAGTATATATGGTATTTGCCCTACTTGTTCTTCATAGTTTTTTTTTTTTACCCCATGAGTATACCCTTGGACATTAAACTTTGAGATGGACTTTATTAAGGAACCAGAGGCTGGATACATGAGAGAAGGCCTTTGCAGCCTCAGCATTTGCCTCGATCCCACAGCTACAGCCCCAGCTTTGTCTGGAACGGACAGTTGTTCTGCTGTTTGGCTGTTCAGTTGATTTGCATATTATGCTTTTATTATTATAGAAGATAATTTACATATAGTAAGATGCTCTCATTTTAAGTATATGGTTTGATATTTTTTCTAAATTATGGAACTATTTGGGCTTTTTGTATCTTTTTGAGTCAGTTTTGGTAATGTGTCTACAAAGATTTGTAGTTTCTTGTAAGTTGTCTGATGTATTGACATCAGGTTGTTTATAATATTATATGATTCTTCTAATGTTGAAGGATTTGTACAGACGTCTGCTCTTTTAGACCTGACATTGGTATTTTATGTCTTCTCTCATTTTGTCTTGATTGAGAACTAGCTTTTGGTTTCATTGATCCCCACCCCCTCCTGTCTTCTTTTGTATTTAGAGAGAGTAGAAGGGAGGGAGGGGGACAGAGAAAGAGGGAGAGAGAAACATTGAGGTGAGAATGGCACATCTATTGGTTGCCTCTGCATGCTCCCTGACTATGTGGGGCTGGGGATTAAACCTGCAACCCACGTACATGCTCTTGACAAGGGATGGAACCCGAGACCCTTCAGTGTGCCAGCCGATACTCGAACCACTGAGCAACACTGGTCATGTCACCCCTCTGTTTTCTATTGCATTTATTTCTGCTCTTATTATTTCCTTCCTACTAAGCTACTTAGATTTACTTTGCTTTAATTGATTTCAGAGAGGGAGAGAGAGAGATAGAAACATCAATGATGAGAGGGAACCATTGATTCTCTTATGTGCCTCCTGCACATTGGACTGAGCCTGCAACCCAGGCACTTGCCCCTGACCAGAATCGAACCTGGGATCCTTTGGTTCGCAGCCAACACTGAGCTAAACCAGCCAGGGCTTTGCTTTTCTTTCTCTAGCTTTTTAAGATAGAAGTAGCTTAGATCTTTGATTTTCAGATCTTCCTTTTCTAACAAGTATTTACAGCTGTACGTTTTCTTCTAATTTCGGTTTTAGCTACATCTCACAAATTTTGATATATATATTTTTAAATTCCATTCAAAATATTTAAAATGTTTCTTGGTGGTTTTTCTTTGACCCAAGCTTATGTGTGAATAGGTTTCTCAGTTTCCAAGTAATTTGGGATTTTCCATGTAACTTTCTGATTTCAATTTATATTTTTGTTACGATCAGAGAACATTTCTGTAATTGAAATATTCTATCTTCTACAATTGATTAAGACTTGTGTTATGGGTTATGGTTTGTCTTGCTAAACATTCCATATCCACTGAAAAGAATATGTATTTTACTGTGTTAGGTGGAGTGTTCTATAAATGTGTATCCAATGGCTAGATTAATAGTGTTGTTCAAGTCTTCTGAATTATTACTGGTGTTCTGTTTAGTTTATGAACTATTGAAAGAGGATTGTTGAAATCTCCAACTCTAATTATAGATTTATCTGTTTCTCCTTTCTGGTCTGTCATTTTTGCTTCATGTATTTTGAAGCTCTGTTATTTGGTTCTACATGAGCATTTAGTTTTAAAAAAAAAGTAATTGACTTCTTTATCATTATGAAATTTGTTTCTTTATTACTTGTAATGTTCTTTGTTTTGAAATCTGCTCTGTCTGCTATTACTACAGCCCTTCCTACTGTCTGATGGTGAGTTTTTGATGGTGTATATTTCCTTTTTCATTCTTTTACTTCCAACATGTGTATGTTTTTGTATGTAGAGTGGGTTTCTTGAAGGCAGCAAGTAGTTGCGTCTTGCTTTTCATCTAATCTGATAATCTCCACCTTTTTGTGCAATATTTAGATTGTTCAGATGTTTACTATAAGAATCTACACACATATTCTTCCTTCCTGCTCCTGTTTTTGGTATTATTTTTACTTCTACATGTGACAAGCTTCACAATATATTAGTGTTATTATTTCAGGTCAAACCATTGATTATCTTAAATAGATTTTAACCCATTGTACGCCATAACGTTCTTTTTGGGGGACTCCAATTACATGTATGTTATTTAGCTTGACGTTTTCCCACAGATCACAGAGGCTCTGCTTAATTTCTTATCTGTGCTCAGTTTAGATAATTTCTATTTCTTTGTCTTCAAGTTCTTTTCCCTTGGTGTCTAATTGAATTTTAGCCTCCTTTAGTGAATCATTCGTTTACTATATTTTCTTCTCAAGTTCTATTTGTTTATTTTTTATTATTTTTATATAGTTATTTTAAAAATATATATATATTTTGTTGATTTTTTATAGAGAGGAAGGGAGAGAGACAGAGAGCTAGAAACATCAATGAGAGAGAAACATCGATCACCTGCCTCTTGCACACCCCCCACTGGGGATGTTCCCACAACCAAGGTATATGCCCTTGACCGGAATCGAACCTGGGATCTTTCAGTACCCAGGCTGAGCCAAACCGGTTTCGGCTTTTATTTAGTTATTTTTAAAAATATATATCTTTATTGATTTCATATAGGAGGAGAGAGGGAGAGAGAGATAGAATCATCAATGATGAGAGGGAACCATCGATTGGCTGCTTCCTGCACACCCACACTGGGTATCAAGCCCGCAACCTGGGCATGTGCCCTGACCGGCAATTGAACCATGAACTCTGGGTTGATGCTCAACCACTGAGCCATACTAGGTGGGCTGTTTCCTTGCCTGGCCATGCTGTCTTCTGGCAAAGCAGGAGCTGTGTGTGGCTTGGAGACAGTTCCTCCTGTAACTCCCACACCCCAGAGCTTGGATGAGCAGCCGCCCCTGCTGGAGGGCTACTTGCAGTGTTTGGGAGGGGCTCCTGTCACTGCCTGGGGAGGGATCTCCCCTACGTCCACGGGAATTAGCTTGGAGGACAGCTCTGGTGTCCAGTCAGCCAGGCTTGTTTGAAGGACAGGCTTGGCAACTTCCTATGTGCTTCCCTCCAGGGGTAGCATGAGCGCCCACCACCCTGAAGCCCCTCCACTCTGGAGCTCCCTCTGGTGAGATTGGAGAGGAGATGGTTCAGGACTAATTCCCAGCCCTGATTGCTGGCGAGTTGGTGACCTTGCCAGGTGCCCGTGCCCTTGAACACAAAGTGACAGGCGAGGGTCAGAGGGCAGCTGAAACATAATCTGCAGGCCTGCTCAGACTGCCGGACCTGTGTGGGTGGGATCCCGCAGGGTGCCTGCTCTGGGTGGGGAGGAGAGGCCCCTTGGGGCGCAAGAGGGTTGACCTGGGTGAGGGTGAGTCCTGGGAGCAGATCCTATGTAGGTGGAGGGACTGAGGCAGGATGGCTTCATGTGCCTAAGTGGGCTGGACCCCGAGGCCGGAAGGGGAATGTGCCTTTGCCCCCACTACCAGTCGGGTATCACAGGGCAGTGTGGTCCCATCTAACTGCTGCTCAACACTGTTGTGTCCCTGCAGGTCGGAGTTCACTGACACTATCCTGTCTGTGCATCCCTCTGATGTGCTGGACATGCCTGTGGACCCCAACGAGCCCACCTACTGCCTCTGCCACCAGGTGTCCTATGGGGAAATGATTGGCTGTGACAATCCAGATGTGAGTGTTGGGCACGCTGTGGTGGGGTTCTGCCGAAAGATGCGGGGCCTTGAGATGGGAAGCTGGACACTGTGGCATCCCCCTTTCCCCCCCATGGAACCCTGGGTAGAGTCCTGTACCAGGTGGGCTGGGCTGGGAAGGGGTGAGGGGATGGTGGGATGGGGAGGGGGCAGACTCTCTGTGTCTGGCACACAGCAAGCCAAGTGCTCACTGCAGCTCTCCCCCTCTCCCCTGCCTCTTTGCAGTGTCCGATCGAGTGGTTTCACTTTGCCTGTGTAGACCTGACCACGAAGCCCAAAGGAAAATGGTCAGTATGGGGCACTGCTCTATCTCCTTCCCGAGAATGAGGTGGGGGTGGCTGGGCCTAGTAACCTTCCCTGCTCTGGCCCCGGGGGGTTTGGGGATCTGGCTGTGTCACACACTGGTTCTGTGAGCCTGGCCAAGTCAATGAGGGTAATTTAAAAATATATATATATTTTATTGGTTTTTTACAGAGAGGAAGAGAGCTAGAAACATTGATGAGAGAGAAAGACGGATTCAGCTGCCTCCTGCACACCTCCCACTGGGGATGTGCCCACAACCAATGTACATGCCCTTGACCGGAATTGAACCTGGGACCTTTCAGTCTGCAGGCTGACGCTCTATCCACTGAGCCAAACCAGTTAGGGCCAATGAGGATCATTTGCCGCCCACTTCACCTGGGGCATCTTCTATTATATTTGCAAAACATCTCCATTTCTGTTGTTCTATATAATGGCCATTCTGACTCTTTTGAGTGAGGTAGAGATAATCCCAAATAAGAATGCGAAATGAGGGATTCTTTTCTGCTGGGGAAGCTTTCAGAGAAGATGAGGAACGCATTATTAAACGAATGGGACCAGGTGGGTGGGCGCCTGACCAGGTGCCTGGTCAGGGACTTACATGCTCTGGACCAGGCGTCTTCAAACTACGGCCCGCGGGCCACATGCGGCCCGCAGAGGAGTCTGATCCGGCCCGCCAGGTTTTTTGGGCAGTGAGCGCAGCCGAGGTGTTACAGTAGGAATTAGTAGTTCATATAGTCCGGCCCTCCAGCTCTCTGAGGGACCGTGATCTGGCCCCCACTTTAAAAAGTTTGAGGACCCCTGCGTCTGGACTGAGCCCATCCTGTTCTTCATCCCGGTATTCAGTTGTCCCTGTGATGCCATTTCAGTAAACACCTGGTTTTGTTTAGTTGTGCTAAAAGAAGGCATGTTCTAGGCCAGTGTTTCCCAAAGTGTGGTACGCGTACCCCCAGGGATACGGGAAGAGTTTGGTGGGGGGTACACATTGCACCGGAGTTTGGTGGGGATATGCACTGCACCGTGCTTGGCTGCTCCTAGTTCTACGTTCTCATGAGTACGAGGGGTACTCAGTGTTACAAAAATTATAGAAGGGGTACACATATGTCAAAAGTTTGGGAAACACTGCTCTAGGCTATAGCTGTGGAGATGTCACCCTCCCAGTTGCTGTAAGTAGACGGGGATAGATGCCCTGAGGACAGTCTGCTTTATTCTGGTCCTCAGTGGATGACAGCAGGGCCGGGTGCGGTACGCAGTGTCTCAGCCTGTGCAGTTGTCCTGGCAGGGGCTCCCTGGCCACCCGGACGCACCAGCAAGTCTGAGAAGTGAGGCAGCAGCCCTGACAGTGCCCTGTGGCGTGGGTGATGGGAATGTGATGGGGTCAGGGCCCTGGCGGATCAGGGCGGCCCTTTGGGCTGGAGGAGGCTGACCCACGGGGCAGGCTTGGCCTGTGATGGCGGGAGCTCCTGAGCAGATGGAAGGGGATGAGGCAGGAGGGGTTTGATTCGGGTTTGATTCTGGACATGTTGTGTTTGTGGAGCTCCTGGTGGAAGTTTCCTAGCAGGCCTTGGAAAACAGTTTTGCCTCTGGGAGAACAGGCAGAGCCCGGAGGCATGGTGGGGACCCAACCCCGCTGTCCTCCTCCTGATTTATTTGGGGTCTTTTTATTTTTATTTCTATATATTTGTATTGATTTCAGAGAGGGAGGGAGAGGGAGAGACAGAAACGTCAGTGATGAGAGAGAATCATTGATTGGCTGCCTCCTGCATGCCCCCCACTGGGGATTGAGCCCACAACCCGGATTTGTGCCCTGACCAGGAATTGAACCAGGACTTCCTGGTTCATAAGTCAATTCTCAACTACTGAGCCACTGTACTGTACTTCTTCGTGGTCTTTTTAGGGATCACCGAGTGTACAGGCTTCTTGGTTGGTGAGATGTGAGCTGATTGCCGTGCTTGTACTGTGTGTGCTGGTGCTGCTTCTTCAGGGCTCAGCCAGGGCATGGGCAGTCGACAGGCAGGGGCCAGGGGCAAGGGTAGGGCCAGGGGTCGGGGAGGACTAGGGCAGGGGCCAGAGGGCAGGGACAGGGGCAAGAGCAGGGACCGAGGCTTCCTCAGGGCCTATTCACTAGTGTAGACCTGGTCTGGGTGATTACTTGGTAATCAGCTGCCTTCTGATAGAGAGCTCAGGAGGGCTGAGGTGGACAGCAGTTTGGACTGGCCTTGTGTCCCTGTGTGCTGCCACGGGCCAGGAGTGACTGAGAAAGCGCTCTGTCTGACTCTGGAACTTGCTTGCGCAGGGTCACCTGACCACAGTCTGCAGGTTGGGCCGGAGCCTGTGGCCTGCCTGGTTGGCGTGCACGTCATCCTACACCCACACTAGGCCACCAGCTCAACAGCAGGTGTTGTCTCTGTTTTGGTCAAGAGGAATGCTCACATCTGAAAAGCAGTTTTGCTGATTGATGTGTATCTATGTGAAAACAGCCATGCTAGGTCGAGCGACTTGCTTAGGAGATTTTTCCTGGGGGGAGAGCTGTGCTCTGTGTTTGTGGGTCTCCCTTCTGGTTCTGGTGCTGTTTCACCGGGAGGCAGGGTCTGGGCTCCCGAGTGCTGGCAGAAATCTGCAGAGGGCTAACTAACTCTGTCTCTCTCATCATAGGTTCTGTCCTCGGTGCGTCCAGGAGAGGAGGAAGAAGAAGTAAGGAAGAGGATGACACCGAGCCCGAAGAGCAAGTTGATACACTCCTTTTATTCACGTTGCAATATTTTACCTTCATCTTAAAGCTACCTTATTTTGAATGATATTTAATAACTCAGTGGCCAGTTGTAATTCTGGATATTTCCTAAAACCAACAAGAACCCACCTGATACCCTGTTTGCACAGAGGAGGGATCTTGCCACAGTGACTTTGTTCTCATGACTTTTTGTACAGACCCAGCACTGAGCACAGCAGTCCCACAAGCCCGAGGACTCCGTGGGCGTGTGCATGCGGTGTGCTGAGTACGGTGGGACGTGCCATCTGGGAGCAGATACTGCCATCACTTTGCAGCTAGAGGTGTGAGCCTTGTGTGGTCTGCAGTTTCCTGGGCTTCCCCTGAGAGCTCACACCACTCTGTGCACACTGGCCACGCTCAGTGCACGGGTGCGTGGTCTGGTGGGCGTTGCCGGAAGGCGCCCTCCCGACTCGGGTGCGCTTGGAGCTCGCGGCTGCACAGGAAGGGCTGCGCCTCCCAGGAGCTCTCCGTGGCTGTGCACTGCCTTTTTACCTGGACTGCCGGTTTTCCCCTGAGGTTTCACTGTCCGCAGTAAACCGTTCTGTATTGGCAGATGGGCTGTAGGTGACCATGACCAGCACCAATGAGAAACAGCGTAACAGACTGGCAGATGTTCCATTTCTCTGGGAATTCCGGATGTTTTTACTGTGAAGATGAAATTATTGTAATTGCATGAAGTCTGTCTGTGAAGTGAATTTAGTCTACCAAGAGCTGATTTTGAACCTGCTTCTGTTACACACTGGGTCAGCACTTTGTCTCCCAGAGGACTACAATTATGTGATGTGATCTGTGAATTTGTGCCACAATAGCAGTTCTGGAATGAAGCTAGGAAACTAGAGTGTACTTTCTGTTTAAGCAGCATTCACCAAACTGGTTTTCAACTGTCTCTTTGGTACTAGCTGGGGACATCGCATATGTCCGGTATGTTGAGATCCACTTGTGATGGTACCCAGAGTGGGGCCTCCGGGAGTGTCCCCGGACTCTCCAAGACCCACCCCGCGGGATTCAGACAAGTTGGGGTTTCTTTTGCCAGAAAAAAAGATCCAAGAGAGAGAATCGAGGTGTGAAATGCCCAGCTTCAGAAGAATCTCTGTGCGGAGCGTCCTCTGGAGCAGCCCACCTGCTTCCTTCCAGTGGCCTCCTGTGCCACATCCTCTCCAAGCCTCGTGCTTCACCACGGAGAGGACATAGGGCAGAGGAACTGGTGAAGCTGCATCCTACACCAGCCTCTCCATGCAAATGAGTTAATATTTGGCAACTGGGAGCAGATATCAGAGGACAGCTGGAGTCCAGCTGGGATCTGTGGCCCTTAGTGGGTCTTACCCTGCACAGAACGTGTCCGACTGCTGTCCTTTCTGGAGCCACTCGAGGGAGCAGGACTTGCTTCCAAATGACTGCTGGCTGGCGGGGGTCACTTCAGCTTGTGTGCTGTGGTTAGGGTAGGGGTCAGCAGCTGCCACAGCCTGTCCCTGCTGGCTTCCAGGCCTGATGCACTGTCTCAGAGCCGATGTCTTCTTGCTGCTCAGGAAGAAGTTGGGGGCGCACCTGTAACTCAGCTGCACTGGAACACGAGGCCCGCTTGTATTTAGCAACTTAGCTTTTACATTACAGGTGTCTAAAGATTGTGAGGGATCAGTTGTGGACATTTTTTCCCCCCCTCTTTTATCAATTTTTGTGGAGAGGATAGGTAAGTACATTAAGTTTGTGATGATTCTTTGGAAGCGAATTTAATATTTGCACTTCATCTTTAAACACACTCACTTGCCACTGGAACACAGTGTGTTTGTGGATGCAGGTTAATGGCTGGCTAGTTTCAATTGGATGAAATGTGGATGGCCTGTTTTCCCGAGGCCATGCTCATTTCCTGAGAATGAGACCAACTTCTGTCTTAAGCTTTTGTTTAAAGTTCAATGTTGTCATTCTGTTTGTCACTGTGCAGCATCCCATGTGTTGACTTTTTGTAAATTTCTGTGCTTACCTGTTTCTAGTGTTTACTTTTGCCAGTGACAATAATACTACCAAAATAATATGCAGACAGCTTTGAAAAAATGGAAATCATGAGCATGATAGGAAGGTCCTCTGGGATGTTTGGAGTATGCCTGAACGCCCTTCCTGACCATTAATACCTTTGGAATCAGGAAGACAAAAGGGTGGCTTTCTGGTTGAGAAAGAATGTCAGGCCACCTGGCTGGCTCTGGCCCTGATGGTTGGAGCACCACAGTGATGTGCTCCCCACAGCTTGGCTGCCCTCGTCCTGGGGGTGGTTCAGGCTGGAACCCAGTCTGTGCCTGCCAGGTCCCATCTCTGATCCTGAGGACAGCTGTGGAGCCAACCCCACCCCTCAGGTTGCAGGGTCTGGGCTGGGCCCAGCAGGTGAGGGTGCGGCCTCCATGGCTGGGGTTTACTGGTAAGGGAAGAGGTATCTTGTTCAGAGTTAGGCAAAACCATTTTTCTTATTCTCAGTGCTATTTTCAGCTAGCAGTTGAGAAACCTTGTTTTCCAACAGGACACATCTACACTAACAGTTTTTTAAGCTGAGCTCTGCATCTCTGGCTGTGCTAGCGGAGCTGTTGGCTGGGCTGAGGCCTGAGTGACTGTCCCCACTGTGCAGGCTGGGCCCTAGGCAGGTGGATGTGAGACTGGACTAGCCAGGGCCCTGGAAGCCGTATGGATGTACAGCCGTGTGTGGTGAGGTGCATGGGGATGCCGGCCAGCATTGTGTCAGTGCTGTTCCAGGGAGCCACACTGCACTTGCCTCCTGTCCTGTCCCTGGCAGCCCTTGGAAGGGGCTGCTTCAAGCAATAACTGTCCACATGCCACAGCCAGGGCCTGCCCCGTCACAGGATTCGGACACTTCTCATGGGCATTCTTGAGTTAAGGTTTTCCTCCATTTTTAGTGAACAGTGATTAGTTGTCATTACCTGTGCTGAGAGGCATTTCAAGTGAGAAGTCTAAAAAATGTTCTCATTCAGGAGACAGTCCTATGAAGTTTCTTCCTTCGTATGTGTTTTGTGGTATTCACTTTTAGCCACATTTCATCCAAAAAGATGATGCAGCTTTAACATGAATGTTACATTTTATTTTCAAGGAATTATTACCTATGTTCCCTTTGTAAAGGAAAGATAATATTGTAAATCTTTTTATTAAATAATGTAAAGATGTATATCTGTATTTTTTGATCATGTTATAGATTATGGATATATTGTTTAATAAATAAAGTATTTTTTTGAACAAACAGTAGAGAATGCATCATTTTGGGAAATGATAAAACTTCAGCATTGTGTCCAGAGGTGGTGACTATATCTTATGTTGAATTTTTTTTTTTGTTAATATATTTTATTGATTTTTCACAGAGAGGAAGAGAGAGGGATAGAGAGTTAGAAACATCGATGAGAGAGAATCATCGACCAGCTGCCTCTTGCACACCCTCCACCGGGGATGTGCCCGCAACCAAGGTACATGCCCTTGCCCGGAATCGAACCCGGGACCTTTCAGTCCGCAGGCCGACGCTCTATCCACTGAGCCAAACCGGTCCCGGCTTATGTTGAATTTTGAAGGGCCAGGTAGAAGTATCTGGGTTGTCCTGTCCCCTCCCTGCCAAGACAGTGATGCAAAGGCAAGCACATTCCTGGCAGGAAGGTGCAGTGGGATGCACTCAACACCCCCAGCTTACCTGTGGGAGTACAGTTTACAGAGACAGGTGGTGACTCCAGCTGCAGCATTGTTGCCAGAGCATGTCTGTACTCTTGGCATGTGGCCAGTGGTCTGGCAAGGACCTGGCTATTCTTGGCAAAGCCATCAGTGCAACTCTGGAATTAGGATTACATGAACACTTGCCATCTGCAGCCTGGCCACAGACCCTCATCGTTGGGACATAGAAGAGTATCTCTCCTGTGGGCATCACTGACCACACGGAACTGGAGATGCCTCAGTAGGACCCCTGGGAGCCAGAGGGTGGGAGAGACCCCTACTCGGCACCAGGACTGCATTGTCAGAAAAGCAGGCAAGTTTAATTCAGGGTGCTGGAGGGCCTAGGGAACAGTAATTGCAGGAAACAGCTACCACCCCTAATCCTGGGGGCGCCAAGGGAGGAAGCTGGAGTTTCTGGATCTGACAGTGTCAGGGAGGGGACTGATTAGGACTCTGCTCTGAGGGGGGCTGGCCTCACAACTGATGGGCAAGTGCTTTTAGGCCAGATTCAGCCACCTGGGGAGTGGGTGCTACCTAGCTTCTGCTGGTGGAGAAGCAGCTTAGGGAGGGGGTGCCCATGGAACTGGGACTCAGACGTCTGGGGCGAGATGTCTGAGGCAATGGAGTGAGGCTGGGAACTGGCACAGGTGCCGCAGGGGTGAGGCCATTACTGGGATGACAGAGTCCATGGGGCTCCTGCCCTGTCTCCGAGCTGCCGGCGGGCGGGCAGAGTCTATGCAGCCGGCCACACAGAGCTGCGGGCGGCCCGGCAGGGGCAGGTGGGACTGGAGGGGCTGGAGAAGGCTGACGCCCTCGGGCTCCTGGAGAGTCCCCTGAGGGCCCGCAGTAGGAGGAGGGAGCGGGCAGTTTCCCTGTGGGGCCCGTCGGGCGGACTGCGGTGGGGCCGGCCTCCGGAGGGGGCGGGAGTGTGCCGAGACCTTTGCTGGGCGGTGCGGAACGCGGGGCGAGGCTGGCGGTCCCGGCTGCGAGGGGTGTAGACAGCACCAGGCGCCCGGTCGCCGGAGGCCGCCCTCGGCCTGGGGGCGGGACCTGCGGGGAGGCGGGGCTTTAGGGGGCGGGGCGGGCCGGGAGGGCGGCAGTGCGCAGGCTCAGTCCTGCCGCTCTGTCAACTGCTCTGGTTGCTGGAGGATGGCGACGGCAGCTGCGGCCGGGACGGGGACGCGGACGTGAGTGCGCGCGCGCGCGCGGCCGAGCCAGGGGTCTGCGTGGTGGGGCCGCGGGCTGCGGGGCGGAGCGGCGACCGTGTCGCGGACAGCGAGGACAGGGAGCGGGCTCGACCCCGAGCCGGCTGCGTCCACCACGTGACCACGCAGGCTGCGCGCGCCTGGCGGTTCTCGCGGGAAGAGCCTGAGCTCGCTCCGCGTCCTTCCGAGCGCGAGGGCTCGAGGGGGCGGGGCTGGTCCTCCCCGCGCGGGCGGCACGCGGGTGCCGTCGCAGGGCACCGAGAGGCCGGCTCATTTCCCCATGTCACGCCGCGGGCGCCAGCGCAGCCCCAGGTGCCGTCCAGGTGGTCTGAGCGCCAGGGGGTCAGTGTGCGAATCGGCTCCACCACGTGGCAGCCAGAGAAGCTACCTAATCCATCCTTTATTTATTTATTTATTTATTATTCTTCACTTAAAAAAAAATTATATATATATATATTATATATATATATAATTTTTTTTTTACTGATTTTTTACAGAGGAGAGGGATAGAGAGTTAGAAACATCGCTGAGAGAGAATCATCGATCAGCTGCCTCTTGCACACCCCCTACTGGGCATGTACCCGCAACCAAGGTACATGCCCTTGACCGGAATCGAACCTGGGACCTTTCAGTCCGCAGGCTGACGCTCTATCCACTGAGTTTAACCGGCCTCGGCTGATTCTTCACTTTTTAAACTTGTGGTAACATATATTGATACATAGAACATAAAGTTCACCATTTAGCCATTTTTAAGTGTACAGTTTCGTGCCATCTGCCCCTTTCTTTGAATGCCTCGATTCCTGGTCTTGTTCTGAAGGAAGAGGGCTGAAAGGAGGCAGAGATCAGCCACCTGGGGATGGAGAGCTGTGAGTCCTCAGGAGGTGAAGGGGGACCACGCCGGGGCAAGAACAAGGCCAGAGCTGCCACCGCTGGCCTCCTGTCTCCTGTCCCTTCCACTCCTCCAGCTGCCTCTCCCTGCATCTTGTCCTCACTTTCCCAACTTCCACCCTTCCTTGGGCAATTACTTCCATATATATGTTATTGAGTTTAGAGAGGAAGGGAGAGAGAGGAGCATCAATGATAAGAGAGAATCATTGATGGGCTGCCTCCTGCACACCCTTTACTGGGGATCGATCGAGCCCTCCCCTGGGCATGTGCCCTTGACCACAGTCAACCTGGGACCCTTTGGTCCGCAGGCCAATCCTCTATTCACTGAGCCAAACTAGTTAGGGCAATTATTTCCTTTTCATGGCTCATAGTAGTCCAGGGTTACAGGTCCCATCACTTGCTTTGTAGGGCAAGAGCTATGGTGCCCCGTCTGGCCTCCAGGTGGCCTGTGTGGCTCTTCCAGTGGCGGGCAGCCTGCACTCCTGGAGCCTTCGTGCAGCAGAGGACATGGGCAGGGGCATCCAGAACCCCCTCGTGGGGCAGACTTCGTGGGGTGGCAAGCATTAGCCCCCTGGTCCGCAGAGGCAGCTCCTCCACGTCCTCCCAAGCCCCCGAGGTGGTGCTGACCTGCGAGCGCTACCCTGTGCGGCGGCTGCCCTTCTCCACGGTGTCTGAGGAAGACCTGGCCGCCTTTGAGCGCATCGTCCCCAGGAGGGTCATCACAGACCCAGAGGAGCTGGCGGCTTCGAATGTGGACTGGCTGAGAACCATGCGCGGTGAGCAAGGACCCCACACGCCTTTCTTAGGCTGCCGAAAGAGGTGACTGTGAGATGCTCTGAGGACAGAATTTACAGCAGTTTATTGGTGGTTGTCATGAGCACTCTGGCTGTGAGTATAGTCTCTCCTATAAGTCACTCGATGTCCTGACCCCCAGATAATATCAGGGGTGGTGCTTGATCGAGGCCACTTGGCCCTCTAGGTTCCCAAAACAAACACAGGTGACTATGCTGTCCATTTAGCTTTTATTACTTGCAGTTTTAATCCAAAAGACAAACACATCAGAACACATACACACAAGTATTAGGGGTTAACAAATTGTTCCTCAGTCCAGGCTATTCACAGAGCAGTGTTTACTGGTCATTCGGAGTCACAGAGGCCTCAGTGTCTGGGAGTGGGGTGGGGGTGGGGGAGTGTATATCTTGCAAGGAAGACTGCTGAACTACCTGAGACAGCAGGGCCTGGAAATAATCAGTCACCAGGCCAGACACACTAGCTGTCAGCACGGTTCATTCACAAGAGGACAAATAGCCAGTGTCACCTGTTCTTCGTTTCACTTTTTTTTTTTAAATATATATTTTATTGATTTTTAACAGAGAGGAAGAGAGAGAGATAGAGAGCTAGAAACGTCGATGAGAGAGAAACACCGACCAGCTGCCTCTTGCACACCCCCCACCGGGGATGTGCCCCCAACCAATGTACATGCCCTTGACCGGAATCGAACCCGGGTCCCTTCAGTCCCCAAGCCAACGCTCCATCCATTGAGCCAAACCGGTTTCGGCTCTTCGTTTCACTTTTATCCTTCTTGTCGAGGGGTCTCCCTTCATCTGTACTTGTTGAATTAGCTTGTAGTCTCTGAGATTAGCCCTCGAATTCCAAATCAAAATATTTGGCACAGTCCACGAAGATGCCCTCGTGGTTCAGGGTTCCGGTTTAGGGTCCGGGTTCTGGAGAAGGGCTGCATGCAAATTAAAGAGAGACTAGAAGAAATTTAATTTGGTGATATGGGAGGAGGGGCACAAGGAACCCACCTCTAGTGGGAGGATTGCCTCTAGGCTCTGGCCTTGCTATTCCTTTTATTGAGGCTATGGGATACACCCATTACATTTAAGCAGGTTTTGGGACACACTCATAGCCCTTAGACAAGAAATAATCAGATTATCATATCAGTAAGGATTTACATGATTATAAGATGGGGAAGTTGCCTCAGTTACCATTGTCTCAATTAGATAGGGAGTGGTTGGTTCTGTCCTTTCAGAGCTTCAGGGTTGACCAGCCTTTTACGTCTTTCTATTAGTGAGACAATGATCAGTTCCCGGCACTGGGTCATCGTTATAACTTAAACATGTATGTTGCCTCCCTTTCCTTGGCAGTCCAGATTTGGCTGTTGTCCCAGACCTGTGGTTGGCAAACTGTGGCTCGAGAGCCACATGCGGCTTTTTGGCCCCTTGAGTGTGACTCTTCCACAAAATACCACGGCCTGGGCGAGTCTATTTTGAAGAAGTGGCGTTAGAAGAGGTTGAAGTTTAAAAAATTTGGCTCTCAAAGGAAACTTCAATCATTGTACTGTTGATATTTAGCTCTGTTGACTAATGAGTTTGCCGACCACTGGCCTAGGCTCATATGTGTTGAGATGATAAGGTTCAGACACAAGTTGGGATTAGTTATTAACTCTGCTCTCCACAGTAGTGCATGACACCTTCTCATTAAAGGACCAGACAGTCCCCTGGCTGCTCTGAGGCTGTCTGTGTGTTTACTGCTTTCTCCCTCTCAGCTCCTGTGTTGGCTCCTGGAGTCATTGTGACAAAGAAACACAGACAGGGCTGAAGAGAACAGAGATGAGATGGGTCCTGCCAATTCTGGAGGCAACAAGGCTGAGATCAGGTGTCTGCAGGTCTGCACTCCCTCCAGAGACTCCAGGGAGGCGCCTTCCTTCCTCCCCCAACTTCAAGGGGACATCCTTGGCTTGTGACAACATCAGTCCGTCTCTGCCTCTTTCATTACATGGGGCCTAAGAAACAGCCAAACTTGTAGAGAACTTTTAAAAATTTATTTACTTTAATATATATATATATATATATATATATTTAATATATTTTATTGAATTTTCTCAGAGAGGAAGAGAGAGGGATAGAGAGTTAGAAACATCGATGAGAGAGAATCATTGATCAGCTGCCTCTTGCACACCCCCTACTGGGGATGTGCTCGCAGCCAAGGTACATGCCCTTGACCGGAATCGAACCCGGGACCTTTCGGTCCGCAGGCCAATGCTCTATCCACTGAGCCAAACCGGTTTCGGCTATTTTAATATATTTTATTGATTTTGTACAGAGAGGAAGGGAGAGAGATAGAGAGTTAGAAACATCAATGAGAGAGAGTCATCGATCAGCTGCCTCTTGCACAACCCCCACTGGGGACATGCCCGCAACCAAGGTACATGCTCTTGACCGGAATCGAACCCGGGTCCCTTCAGTCCCCAAGCCGACGCTCCATACACTGAGCCAAACCCGTTTCGGCTGAAATTTATTTTTATTTTTAAAAATTGGTTTCAGAGAGAAAGGGAGGGGGGAGAGAAAGAGAGAAACATCAATGATGAGAGAGAATCATTGATTGGCTGCCTCCTGCATGCCCCCTATTGGGGATCAAACCTGAAACCTGGGAATGTGTCCTTCACTGGAATCAAACCTGGAACCCTTCAGTCCATAGGTCAACACTCTATCCCCTGAGCCAAACCAGCTAGGGCCTGTAGAGAATTTTTATAAGAGCTTATTTAAGCCAAAATGATGACATAAACTTGGGAGCAAGATCTCAAATGCTCCAGAAAATAACAGTTTTTCAGCCTTTGTGCATTTGAAATTAAGGAGGGACCATAATGAAGATTACATGAGGGTGGGAGAAAGCAAAGGAGGGATTGAATTACAGGATAGTTAAGATTAGTGCTCGCTTGAGGGTGGTTATGTTTACTTCAAAAATGTGTTGATGTAGACTCACAAGAACAATTGACAGGGCTTGCTTAAGGCAAAGGTAAACTTTTTTTTTTTTATAATATATTTTATTGATTTTTTTTTGCCCCCCTTTCTCCCTCCCACACATCCCCTCCCTCCCCAGAGTTTTGTGTCCATTGGTTGTACTTACCGTATTTTTCGGACCATAAGACGCTCCGGACCATAAGACGCACCAGTTTTTAGAGAAGGGAAATGAAGAAAAAAAGATTCTGAAACAAATAGTGTCCTAAAATATTTTATGTGCATTAAAACCCAACATCACAGTCATAAACACATGTAATCAACCCTGTAAAGTAAACAGCAGCATTTAGAACCATTTTAGAGCTGGGCAAGCACACAGAGACCACACAGAGCCGGGCAAGTAAAAAAACTTTTTTTAAAAGTATATGTGTAGGCTATATTTGGACCATAAGACGCAGGGACTTTTCCCCCCCACTTCTGGGGGGAAAAAAGTGCGTCTTATGGTCCGAAAAATACGGTATATGCATGTATAAAAGTCCTTCGGTTGATCTATTATCTCCCCCAGATCTTCCTCCCCTCCCCGCTGTAATTTGACAGTCTACTTGTTGATATACTGTCTCTATATCTATCTCTTGGTTCATCAGTTTATAATGTTCTTTATCATCCACAAATGAGTGAGGCCATGTGGTATTTCTCTTTCATTGATTGGCTTATTTCACTCAGCATGCTGTTCTCCAATTCCATCCAAGTTTCTACAAATGCTGAGAATTCCTTCTTTTTTATGGCAGCATAGTGTTCCAGATGTACCATAGTTTTTGGATCCAATCATCTGCTGACGGGCACCTAGGCTGTTTCCAAATTCTGGCTATTGTAGATTGTGCTGCTATGAACATAGGGGTGCATATATCCTTTCTGATTGGTATTTCTAGTTTCTTGGGATATATTCCTAGAAGTGGGATTACTGGGTCAAATGGGAGTTCCATTTTCAGTTTTTTGAGGAAACTCCACACTGTTCTCCACAGTGGTTGCACCAGTCTGCATTCCCACCAGCAGTGCACGAGGGTTCCTTTTTCTCCGCAACCTCGCCAACACTTGTCGTTTGTTGATTTGTTGATGTTGGCCATTCTGACAGGAAGGTAAACCTTTTACTAAAGTTATCGCATGGGGTGTGACTTCCCAGTTAGGAATTCTCTTTTAAACATTTTTATTGATTTCCATTAGTAAAGAGAGGAAAGGAGAGAGAGAGAGAGAGAGAGAGAGAGAGGGAGGGAGAGAGAGAGGGAGAAAGAAAGAGAAAAGAGAAGATCATTGATTGGTTGCCCCCTGCATGTCCCACACTGGGGATCGAGCCCACAACCTCGGCTTGTGCTGACAAAGACTCAAACTATGACCTCCTGGTTCATAGGTCGAAGATCGAGCTCTGAGCCACACCCACTGGCCTGATCTCGCGCTTCGTGAAGAGTTAATGATGTAAGAGGGACTTGCTTGGTGCTCCTCCCGCCTCTGGGGCCTCCACTCAGCTAGTCAGAGTTCTTTCGACAAAACAGAGGTACAGAAGGGGGCAGTGGTCAGGGATGCCGACAGACTAGTTCAGGAGTCTCCCACCAGCCACATCTGGACCTCAAATATAGCAGCAAAGAGTTGTAACCTGGGGATACCGTATTTTCCGGCGTATAAGACGACCCCCTAATTTTACAGTTAAAACATAGGTTTAGGCATATATTCGCTGTATAAGACTATCCCCCACTTCAAAGAAAAGACTTACTTTGCCGTCAAGATCTGCAGGTAATTTTTGTGCAATTTTGGTCTTTTGCCCCCGATTTTCGGTTGACTTGTAAGAGAAAAATGAACCCATGAGTCCACACTGATATAATTGAATAGCTAAATACTAAATAAATACATGAGAGAGAAGGAAGGCCCCTCCTTACCGTACAAGGTCAGCTCTTCAATGCAGGATGGGTGAAAATCCCCATTTCCATTTGGAAAATCCCCATTTGGCAACTGCTTCAGGCAGGAAAATCAGTTGATGCTAAAGTCCTGGGGTGAACTTGGAGAAACAATAGGGTATCTATCGATACATAGTGTCATGCATCTGCGCACAAGATCCTTAGTAACTTGCAGTGGAGAAGCCAGGCAGGTGTCCCTCCCCTCTTATCCGACCACCTTCACCATTACGGCACTCGGGCACCCTCTACTGGCCTCTCCACCTCCTCTCAGTGAGCAGACTGACTGCTCTTGTCCTTGAGGTTTATGGGTGACCGTGGTTGTGCGGGTCATCTCACGGAGGAAGGAGAAAGTGCTTCTGAAGAACCTTCCTTTTCCAGGGAGGTCCCCTTCCCATGTCTAACGCCCTTTTCTGTCTCAGGCTGCAGCAAGGTGCTGCTGAAGCCCCGGACATCGGAGGAGGTGTCTCACATCCTCAGGTAAGAAGCCCTCCCTGTGGTACGCGAGTAGATTCCTCCTGAGGACACACAAACACAGACCCCAGGAGGCTGGCAGCCTGTGCAGAGCCAGGCCTCAAACCTCAGAACCTTGGGTGTGGAGTGGGAGTGGCTGCAGACTCCAAGGAAATGGACCTTTTTTAAAAAATATAGCTTTTTAAAATTTTTTTATATCAATAAACTATTATGTTAATTATAAGAAAATTGGAAAACATAGGAAATCATAAAGAAAAAAAATGCATCCGTGGCCAGTTTTTCTGTGGTGAGATCATTGCTTCTTCAATTCCTGGTCAAGAGCATGCATCTTGGTTGCAGTTTCCCCAGCGTTAGTAGAGGTGTGTACAGGAGGCAACTAATTGATGTGTCTCTCTCCCCTTATTTCCCTCCACTCTCTCTAGAAATCAGTGGAAACAATATCCTCAGGTGAGGATTTAAAATAAAAGACAAAAAAATGCAGCTATGGTTAGTGTGGCTCAGTGGTTAAGAATGTTGGCCTGTGCTCTGAGGGTCTGATTGCTGGTCAAGGGCATGTACCTGGGTTGCAGGTTCAATCCCCGTGTTTGGTGGTTGGGTCACGTGTGGGAGAAAACCAATCAATGTGTTTCTCACATCAGTGTTTTTTGCTCCCCCCCTCTCTTTCTCTTCCTCTCTTCCCTTCCTTCCCTCCCTTCTACGCTCTCTAAAAATCAATGGCAAAAATATCCTTGGAAGAGGATTAACAAAAAAAAAAAAAAAGCAAAAGTAACCATTAATTTCACTTCCAGAATTAACACTTGATGACATTTGATTTATGTAGATCTTTTTTACTTCATGTGGTTTTAAATGTTGTCACATTGTATCTAAGACATTGTCATCTTTTTTTCCCATCCCATTTGGCAAATCCATGGCCATTTCTCGGTGCAAATTATCCTTCCATTTTCGACCTACCTCACAGTTCCCCAAAGTTGCCAGATCACGTCAAGGTGGTCTTGAGTTTCACATTATTATATATTATTGTCCATGTGTACCTGCTCTCAGAATTCATCGCTAGAGACTGGCACCTCACAGAGTGGGTTTACTTGATGCACGTGGGCACTCCTGTTGCTCCAAATCCTTTTCCATTGGATTGCCATTGCTGCTCGCAGATGTTGGTCCAGAGCATGTCTCACCGGATGGTGGTGTGGGTGTGGGGAAGAGGGACCTGATACACCTCCTGTGCTTGTCCCAGGTACTGTCATGAGAAGAACCTGGCCGTGAACACCCAAGGGGGCAACACAGGCCTGGTGGGGGGCAGTGTCCCTGTCTTTGATGAGATCATCCTGTCTACTGCCCTCATGAACCAGGTCATCAGCTTTCAGGACATATCTGGTGAGCCTGGCTGCCTGTTGGTGCCGTCCTCAGCTGCCTGTCATCCGCTGGGTTTGGGCGGTAGGGGCCGTGGGCCCTGGAAGGAAAGGATCTTCTGGACATGTCCTCACCGGGGGTGTTATTTAGTTGGTCACTTAGTGACATATCATGGGCTTGAGGTGAAGGGGATAGACTGTCACTGTGGCCCCTTTGGACTCAGACATTTTCTGGCCAGGACCACCTTTTGGGACTGTGAGGCCACATAGCACGAAGGGGCTTCCTGCTCAGGATGCAGCAGCATCATGGTGTAGGCTTCTTGAGTGGGATGTGCGGGCTGGATCATTCTCTGTGGTTATGGTGGGGGCACCTGGATATCCCTGACTTTCACCACTTGACACCTACAGTACCTCCAACCAAAAATGTGCTGTCACATGTGCCCTGGGGAGCAGATCACCCCTAGTTGAGAACCACTGCCTTATAACAACCCTCTCTTTTCTGCTCCCTTCCATAGGGCTGCATACATACATGTACGCATGTGTGTGTGAATACATGTGCACGCATGTGTACACGGGCACAAGAGTGCATGTGCACAATGGGCACATATTTGCATATGAATGTGCGCAGGTGTATATGTGAGCATGCGTGTTTCTTCTCATCTTTGCCTTATGAGTTTTTCCCTTTTTCACAGTACTCACAGAGATAACTTCCTGGGGAGGGATGGGCACAAGCTCCTTTTCTGGGTTCCGGGTTGGAACGTGAGGTGGCTGCTCCTTGTGGGTGGGGAGATTTTGCATCACGGGCTCCGCCTGAGAGACCCTGTGCTGAGAGCACCGCGGCAGCTCTGCTTGCTTTGCAGGGATCCTGGTTTGCCAGGCTGGGTGCATTTTGGAGGAGCTGAACCGGTACGTGGAGGAGCGGGACTTCATCATGCCCCTGGATCTGGGAGCGAAGGGCAGCTGCCACATCGGGGGTAACCTGGCAACCAACGCAGGTGGTCTGCGGTTTCTGAGATATGGTTCTCTGCGTGGGACTGTCCTGGGCCTGGAAGTGGTGAGCCGGAGCCATTGCTGTGTGTGCAAGTGCAGTCCAGCTCCCAGGGACACCCGGCCTGGCACCCTGTGTCCAGGTGCCAGTTTCAGGGCTCTCCCAGCCTTTCCCCAGCTGTCAGTGTGCTCACAAGGCCTGGCAGCTCCACTCCCTGTGCTTTCGCGTTAGCGTTCATTCCTCTTGCGAAGGCCCACAACTGTGTGGACCCTGGGGTGGTGCCCAGGCTGCCCTCAGGCCCCAGGTGGTGCAGGTGATCGGGCTGCCATCATCCCGCCCAGGCCGGGGCCCGTGGGTTCCCCCAGCACCTGCTCAGGGAGACGCTGCCCTGGCTTCCCAAGGTACTGCTGCGGGGTTCGTGGCTTCTGGGTCCGCGTGAGGCGCTCTAGGCACCCTTCCCTCCAGCAGGTTCCCACGACCCGTGACGTTCCACCAGTCAGCTTCTAGGTGGGCTGTGTGCAGAGAAGGAGCAAGGTTCTGTTGGCCTTTACTCACGCCATCGCTGGCTGCCCCTCCAGGGGCATTGGTGTCCCTTTTCCTGAACCCTCACTGGCTCCTGCTTAGACACCTCATGGGTTTTGTTTGTTTGTTTGTTTTGTTTTTAAATATTTTATTGATTTTTTACAGAGAGGAAGAGAGAGGGATAGAGAGCTAGAAACATCGATGAGAGAGAAATGTTGACCAGCTGCCTTTTGCACACCCCCTACCGGGATGGACCCACAAGCAATGTACATGCCCTTGACCGGAATCGAACCTGGGACCTTTCAGTCTGCACTCTGACGCTCTATCCACTGAGCCAAACCGGTTTCAGCTTTTTTTTTTCTTTTTTTTTTTAATATATTTTTATTGCCGAAACCGGTTTGACTCAGTGGATAGAGCCTCGGCTTGGGGACTGAAGGGACCCGGGTTCAAGTCCAGTCAAGGGCATGTTCCTTGGTTGTGGGCATATCCCCAGTGGGGGGTGTGCAGGAGGCAGCTGATCGATGACTCTCTCTCATCGATGTTTCTGGCTCTCTTTCTCTCTCTTCCTCTCTGTACAAAATCAATAAAATATATTTAAAAAAATATATATATTTTTATTGATTTCAGAGAGAAAGGGAGAGAGATAGAAACATCAATGATGAGAGAGAATTATTGACTGGCTACCTCCAGCCCGCCACCTTCTGGGGATCGAGCCAGCAACCCGGGTATATGCCCTTGACCAGAATTGAACCTGGGAACTTTCATTCTGCAGGCCGACACTCTATCCACTGAGCCAATGGATAGCTTTTTAAAGCTTGGAACCTTCTGTCCGGTTACCCAAGGGTGGACTGAACATAAATACCCGCTGGACTTCCATCTGCTAACTTAGAAAGTTTCAGTAGCTTTGTTTTCTGGCCAGCTGCACATTATTATTATTTTTTTTAAAAAATATATTTTTATTGATTTTAGAGAGGAAGGGAGAAGGAGAGAGAAACATCAACGATGAGAGAGAATCATTGATCAGCTGCTTCCTGCACCCCCCACACTGGGGATCAAACCTGCAACCTGGTCATGTGCCCTGACTGGGAATCGAATCGTGACCTTCTGGTTCATAGGCTGCACATTATTTTTATTGTAACTCACTTTGTCATATTTATGAGGTGTGTCCTGCTCCACCCTGTTGTACCCCCCCAGCTGTGAATCCTGTTGTAGCAACAGGTGTGCCCCTGTTCCATCTCCAGGGGTGTCTCTGCTTCAGGCCAGCTTCCTTTGAGAACTAGGCCCTGAGCCTCTGGTTGTGGGTGGGGGAATTTCACTCCAGCCAGGGAAGAAAAGTCCTTCCTTTAGATTAGGGGTGTCGAACTCAATCAGAGAAGGGGCCAAAATCTAAAATCCAGCCTAAATCGCGGGGCGAATGGTTTACTGAACAGTCATAAACTGTCATTGTGATGGAAACGCAGCGGAGTGCAGTGATGACAGCGCGGTGCAGGCCACATTGCAAGGCCTGGCGGGACGGATTTGGCCCGCGGGCCTTGTGTTTGACACATGTGCTTTAGATGATTGTCCCCACCCTGGGGCCCCTGCTTTCCTAGACACCTGTTTCTCTTCTCCCTCGCCAGGTGCTTGCTGATGGCACCATCCTGAACTGCCTCACCTCCCTGCGGAAGGACAACACAGGCTATGACCTGAAGCAGCTCTTCATCGGGTCAGAGGGCACCCTGGGGGTCATTACTGCCGTGTCCATCTTGTGTCCACCCAAGCCCAGGGCTGTGAACGTGGCTTTCCTTGGTAGGTGGAGTGCCTGCTGCCCGCATGGTTTGAGAGAGCGGATGGACAGGGTCCTCACACGACTCCCCATTTCTCCTGCCTTCTCGCTCTTTCCAAAGGGATCCAGGACCTGGCCTTGGTGTTCAGTCAGGTCTGGAGTCATGCTTGCAGGTTCTGGGCAGAGTAACCTCACTCTGTAACGAAGTCGAGCCTCCTCAGCTCTCTCACCCACTTGTCGTTTATGGAGCATGCACCCAAGATTCTGTGTGGGAAACACTGTCATTGGGCATAAGGACAAGGACACCGATCTTCATTCTGAGGGGTGATCAGATAGATGCCCTTCCCAGCACCTCAGGAAACGCACACGGGACGTTTCCACCTGCCTCCCTTTCCAGCGGACTGGAGCCACAGCCTTACGCCTGCTTCCCTCAGTCCCTGTTTTCATCTGCTCCTACCTCCTTTCTTGCCTTCATTCCATTGGGTAGGTGTGTGGTCCCTCTCCTTCTGTCCTCGGTCAGGAGGACCAGTCTTCTAGAAGCTTTTGCAGGCTCCTAACATCCAGTGCGGTCAGTTCATGCATCAGTGTCTTCCCGCTGCCACAGTCAGGATTGTGGGGACATGAGCTGTTTCTTCCCCTCCTGACTTTTATTTTTTTTATTTTTTTTAAAAAATATATTTTTTATTGATTTTATACAGAGAGGAAGGGAGAGAGAGAGAGTTAGAAACGTCGATGAGAGAGAGTCATCGATCAGCTGCCTCTTGCACACCCCCTACCGGGGATATGCCCGCAACCAAGGTACATGCCCTTGACCGGAATCGAACCCGGGACCCTTCAGTCCCCAAGCTGATGCTCTATCCATTGAGCCAAACCAGTCCCGGCTCCCCTCCTGACTTTAAATGTCCCCTCTTATCTGGATTCTTGATCCCATTTGTCTTAATCTCTCAGATCATAATTACCATTATTTTATAAATGTGCCATTTTCCTTCCTCCTCATTCCTTTATCAGACGTCCTGCTGGGCTCATCTTGTAAACACATCCTTGAGCATCCTTTGGGGAACACCCGCTGGCGATGAGTTCTCCCTGTCAGCTTGTCTGAAAATGTCTTAATTTACACTCATTCTGGAGAGACGCAATCACTAGGCATGCA
Organism: Pipistrellus kuhlii; assembly: GCF_014108245.1. Lineage (NCBI taxonomy): Eukaryota > Metazoa > Chordata > Mammalia > Chiroptera > Vespertilionidae > Pipistrellus > Pipistrellus kuhlii. The sequence goes on from NW_023425573.1 coordinate 30,983,722, forward strand.
GGTTCAGGTGGGCACTTGTTTCCTTCTTCCACTGAAAATACTCCACTCTGGGCATCCTCCACGGCTGCTCTGAAGAGGTCTGTCTCCCTCTCTCTCTGGACCCTGGGTCTTTTGTGGTTCTCAGTATGTTTCTCTAGGTCTCCCTGGCCCAGTGTCCGGTCAGTTGCAGTATTGCCCATTTCCTTTCCTCAAGCTGTGATTACACATGTGGCACCCTCTTCCATCCTTTCCATCCCGTTCACTGCCTGTGTTGCATTCTAACTGTTTCTTCCGATTTGTTCAGTTCGCTGATGTGTCCTTTTGCTGGTGTCCCCATGCAGCCGCACCCTCAGTGCAGCTTCTGCGGGCCGCTGCAGTCCCAGGCTCTTCTCTCTGGGACACTCTTCTCGACATCTCTGAGACCTCTGATCCCTGACCCCTCCCCACTGCCATCGCAGCCCTTCCCACCTGCAGCAGTCCACCCGGTCCCTTCTGCCTTCCAGCTAGAGTAGGGGTGTCGAACTCAATCAGAGAAGGGGCCAAAATCTAAAATCCAGCCTAAATCGCGGGCCGAATGGTTTACTGAACAGTCATAAACTGTCATTGTGATGGAAACGCAGCGGAGTGCAGTGATGACAGTGCGGTGCGGGCCACATTGCAAGGCCTGGCGGGACGGATTTGGCCCGCGGGCCTTGTGTTTGACACATGTGAGCTAGAGGGTCAGTGCCCCCTGTCCTGGCACCACAGTGACCTCTCAGTGTTCTGTGAATATGTCTTGAGCGAGTGGGGAGGAAACTACGGGCAACCTTGGCGAGCCTTCCCTGTCTTCATCATCTCCGCCACCTGTGATGTACTTGTTGGCTGACTGGTGGCATTTCCCTCAGCAGTGCTTCAGCAGCTCCGAGATGCTGCCTCGCACACCAGCTTGTAGTTGGGTTGTCAGGCTGCTTTACAGGGGATCTGGGTGGGCTTGGGTGAGGCTCTGGGCTGGCGTGTTCCTGAGGTGCTGTGCCCTGTGCAGGTTGCCCAGGCTTTGCTGAGGTTTTGCAGACTTTCAGCACTTGCAAGAGGATGCTGGGGGAGATCCTGTCGGCGTACGAGTTCATGGATGCTGAATGCATGCAGCTGGTCAGGCAGCACCTCCACCTCACCAGCCCAGTGCAAGGTACTGACCCCACCCACCTGCCGCTCCTTTTAGGCTGTCTGCACAGGGTGGCTCAGGCTGTCAGGCCATTCTGTGCGAGAGAGGGGGCGGGAAGGAGGATACTGGCCCCTCTGCAGTTGTGATGTCACCACTATTTGATGAGCATAGCATTCTCATTTACTTTTGTTTAAATGTGCCCTCGGTTAATTCACTGAATGCAGTCCATTGGGGCATAGCTTTGGGATCTTCAAAACAACCAAGTGCACTTCTCCAGAACCAAGAGATGTACTGTTCCATGACATGCTCACCCTCCGACCTCAGCGAGCAAGTCACAGGTGCTGGATGTGACTCAGGGCTTTGGAAGGCAATTTGCATTATGAATCTAAAAATATTCAGCCGAGACAGGTTGGGCTCAATGGATAGAGCGCCGGCTTGGGGACTGAAGGGTCCCGGGTTCGATTCCGGTCAAGGGCATGTACCTTGGTTGCAGGCATATCCCCAGTAGGGGGTGTGCAAGAGGCAGCTGGTCGATGACTCTCTCTCATCGATGTTTCTAACTCTCTATCTCTCTCCCTTCCCCTCTGTACAAAATCAATTAAAAAAAAAAATTCAGTTGGAGGTCTTGGTAATTTTACTTCTGAGATCCATCCTAAAGAAATTGTTATTTTCTTAGCTGCCCTAGTAGAAACCCATAGTTCTGGAGGCTGAATTCCATTAGGGTTGATTCTGGGTGAGCCCACTTCCTGGTGTGCAGGTGGCCACCTTCTCACTGAGTCTTCACATGGTGGCCAGAGAGAGAGCTCTGGTGACGCCGCCTCCTTTTGGGAGGGCACCTGCTGTGCAGGATCAGAGCCCTGCCCTCTGATCGCATTTAACTTTTTTTTTTTTTTTAATATATTTTTATTGATTTTACACAGAGAGGAATTGAGAGGGACAGAGAGTTAGAAACGTCGATGAGAGAGAAACATCAACCAGCTGCCTCCTGCACCCCCCGCACTGGGGACGTGCCCGCAACCAAGGCACATGCCCTTGACCGGAATCTAACCCGGGACCTTTCAGTCCGCAGGCCGACGCTCTATCCACTGAGCCAAACCGGTCCCGGCTAACTTTTTTTTTTTTTTTAATATATATTTTAATGATTTTGTACAGAGAGGCAGGGAGAGAGATAGAGAGTTAGAAACATCGATGAGAGAGAGTCATCGATCAGCTGCCTCTTGCACACCCCCTACTGGGGATATGCCTGCAACCAAGGTACATGCCCTTGACCGGAATCGAACCCGAGATCCTTCAGTCCCCAAGCCGACGCTCTATCCATTGAGCCAAACCGGTCTCGGCTCATTTAACTTTCTTAAAGGCCTAATCTCCAAATGGTCACATTGGGCTTGGGTTAGGCTTCACCATGGGAATTTGGGGGTAGCGGGACGACAACACAATTCAGTGCATGCAATTATTAATATGGGAAGACTCCAATTTTGAACAAGATGCTCTTTTATTATAAAGTATAATAGGAAACAAATGAAATGGCCAGTGGTAAAGAAATAAGACATGAACATCTTTTGGGAAGGTGGGGGCCTCTGCGTGAAAGGTGCTGCTGGGGTTCTTGTCCCAGACTTTCAGAGTTCAGCATTCTGGAGAAAGGGCTGCCCGTAGATGATTAAGGAGGAGTCCAAAGACGAAAGGTAATTTTGAAAGGCAGCTATGCTCACCACTATACCACCAACGCGGACAACGAAAGGTAATTTTGAAAGGCATCGGGGGTCAGAGGATCTTCAGCTGCAGGAGCTAAAGACTCCTACCTTGATCAAGGACCCGTGTTTTTATTCAACACAATTTGTCCTAAGGCAAGGTGGACATATACAATTCAAAGGGTAAGGTATCAAAGGATATATATATATATATATATATATATATATATATATATATATATAATTGATTTTTTAAAAATATATTTTATTGATTTTGTACAGAGAGGAAGGGAGAGGGATAGAGTGTTAGAAACATTGATGAGAGAGAATCATCGACCAGCTGCCTCTTGCACACCCCCTATTGGGGATGCGTCTGCAACCAAGGTACATGCCCTTGACCGGAATCGAACCCGGGACCTTTCAGTCTGCAGGCCGACACTCTATCCACTGAGCCAAACCTGTTTCGGCTAAAGGATATTTTATTTTATTTATTTATTTATTAATTAATTTATTTATTTAATATATTTTATTAATATTTTACAGAGAGGAAGAGAGAGGGATAGAGAGTTAGAAACATTGATGAGAGAGAATCATCGATCAGCTGCCTCTTGCACACCACCCACTGGGGATGTGCCTGCAACCAAGGTACATGCCCTTGACCGGAATCGAACCCGGGACCTTTCAGCGCACAGGTCGACGCTCTATCCACTGAGCCAAACCGGTTTGGCCCAAAGGATATTTTAGATTGGGAATAGCCTACAGCTGTTCAGTTGTTTGGCCAACAGGAGGCAATAAAATGCCCTCAGCTGTCTGGCAGCAACTATTATCCTATTCAGGTTGTAAGGTGACCAGACGTCCCGCTTTTGGCAGGACAGCCCCAATTTTTAACAATTTGTCCCGCATCCCTCAGCGTTTTAAAAAAGTACTTTTTTAAAACGACTCGGGATGTGGGACAAATTGTTAAAACTCGGACGTCTGGTCACCTTAGGTTTGGGGAAAGTGCTGTTGAGCTGTTTCCAACAGGTAAACTACATATGTGGCTCACCCTTGTTGAGCCTCCCAAGCTTCACCAGCCTTTTGGTAAAACTCTTGTAATTATTACATGCTGGAATTGGTTCTCGGCAGGGCGCATCTCCCTCAGTTGGTAAGAATGCCTCCTGCAAGGAGGGCTTCACAGTGTCACTGGGCTGTTCCTGTGTTTCCAGTGAGTGTGGTTTGTTACAGTGAAAGACCTGCTTTTAAACGGCCTGGATTTTAGCCTCAGCAGAGCTCCTGCCCTGCTGGTCCCTGCTCTGCAGGTCCTGGGCCCAGAGCTTCCTGACGCAGCCTGACCACCCTGCCTCTGCCCATCTTCCTTCTGCCCTCTCCAGAAAGTCCGTTCTATGTCTTGGTCGAGACCTCAGGCTCCAGAATGGAGCACGATGACGAGAAGCTGAGCAGCTTCCTGGAATATGCGTTGGGCTCCGGCCTGGTGACTGACGGGACCCTGGCCACCGATCAGAGGAAAATCAAGGTGTGTGTGTGCTGGCGGCTCTCGTCCTCTACCAGCCCGGCTCAGCTGGGCGTGTGGAAGGCTCTGTGTCCACTGTGAGTGTGGCTGGTGGCTGTCCCAGCTCTGCTAGAAGAACCTCTTTGGAAGTGCACTCTTGGTGTCCAGGTAGAGAACTGCACCGCTGTGGGAGGGTTAGTGCAATGCTGAGCCAGTTAGTTGTGGGGGTGAGATGTTTCCCTAAGGATGACTAGGCACCAAGAGTGACTTGGCCTCTGAGGCCAAAGGAAGGAAGTGGGGGGGCCTGACATAGGGGAGCCATTATCACCATGGGGGAGAGGGCTAGGGCAAGGGAGCCATCATCACCACGGGGGCGGGGCTAGGGCAGGGGAGCCATCCCCAACAGCACCGGGCCTTTGTCGTCCCCCCCACCCTGTGTTCTCCTGAGCTGCAGTGTGGAGAGTGACCAGCAGGGGGCAGGAAATCCACAGGACAGTGGCAGGAATGGGAACAGATTTGGGGTGAGTGGAGAGTGGAATGCTTTCTTTATTTTTTGCTGTTAATCCTCACCAGAGGATATATTTTCCATTGATTATAAGAGAGAGTAGAAAGGAGGGGCGAGGGGGGAGAGGGAGAAAGAGAGGAGAGAGAGCTGTGTGAGAGAGACACGTGAATTGGTTGCTTCCCGCGCACACTCTGACCAGGGCCGGGGATCAAACCTGCAGCCCAGGTATGTGCCCTTGACCGGGAATCAAACCTGAGACCCTCTGGTCCTCAGGCTGATGCTCCAACACTGGCCAGCGCTCATTGTCACCTAGTGGCTGGTTACTGACTCTATTTCTTTTTTTTCCTTTTTTTTTTTTTTTTTTTTTAATATATTTTATTGATTTTGTACAGAGAGGAAGGGAGAGAGAGAGAGCTAGAAACATCGATGAGAGAGAGAGTTATCATCGACCAGCTGCCTCTTGCACACACCCCATTGGGGATATGCTCACAACCAAGGTACATGCCCTTGACCGGAATCGAACCCAGGACCTTTCAGTCCCCAAGCCAACACTCTATCCATTGAGCCAAACCGGTCTCGGCTATTTCTTTACTTTATAATTAAACCCTTTTCTCTACAGTTACTTTTATGTTCGTTAGATATTATATATAAGGAGTTATAGCAATACCTGACCCAGGGCCCTGTTGAGTGCAGTGGCTGGGCAGTCTTAGCTGCCGCTCTGCCTATAAGTGCCCTCCCTCCCTGTCCCCCGGCCCAGGCCATAAGAGCTGCCTCCATTGGTCTTGCTGCAGAAGACAGGACAGACACCACTGTGGGCCCAGGTGCTCCAGGGGGAGTAGGTCACATGAGCCTCAGAGGTTGGCTGCTATCTCATTGTGGGGAGGCAGGAATACGCTGGTCCTAGCCTGGCAGACTGCTGGCTCCCAGCCCTGATCTCAGATGGTGCAGGAGTTGGGGGGCATTAAGATGGGGATGGCTAGGTGTAGGGGCAGTAAGCAAAGGTGGGATGGAAGGGACACCCCAGGAGGCCTATATAGAACATCCCTGAGCTGGTGGGACAGAACAGGTTGGGCAGGAAGAACAGTCTTGTGGCCGTGCACTGGCAATGAAGGTGAATGGAGGTGAGCGGAGCCTGCAGGCAGAAGTGTGGGTGTGACAGCTGTGCAGCAAGTGAGGATTGATCCCGGCCCTGGTCAGAGTGTGTCTGGGAGGCAAACAAAAAATACCCTCTGGGGTCCCCCTGGCTGTGGCATCTCTGCAGGGACGGTGCTGGGTTCTGGGTGTGTGAGGGCCAGGCCAGTAGGACCTGCTGAAAGTCAGGGCACGGATGACCTGTGTGGCCATAACAATCGATGAGAGAATTGGGGAAATCTTTATTTTTAGAGGTGCTCATGGTACTGTGCTTATGTTAGAAACAAAAGGAGTGTCCTTACCTGGTAGAAATTTCTCAGTGATGTTTCCTGAGATGGTGGGGTGTGTGGGGGCAGGACCCAGGTGGGACAATAGGGCCCGGTGGTGGCACAGCACACTGTCTGCTCCCTCGTGATGGCTTCTAATGCCCACAGTGACCAGTTAACTGAACAAGTAAACCACAGCTGGGTTTGTGTGGAAGGGCAGCACTATTGTAACAAGCTCCCCCAGAAGCCACCCCCAGGCCCTGCACCCCCCACTGTCCCTGCTCCAGCCACCAGCACCCCTATCCCACCCTTGCCCCATGTGTCCCCAGGCGGCCCAGGGCCCATCCTTGGGGGCCTTCCCAGCCCCTTGCCTTCAAGCAGCCCCAACTAGTCATGCCCACCCTATCACCCAGACCTACAGGACATGCTATAGTGTCATTGCCCATCCCGTTCAGAAGGGGGCTCAGTGCCTCAGTCGCTGGCACTCAGTGCTGTCGTGGGGCTGCATCTGGGACATTGTTGCATATGGAAGCCCCATGCCCGCCACACAGAGCAGTGTCCCCCCCAAAGCAGCTGCAGTTGTCATGCCCATCACTGTGGACACCCATTGCAGTCAGGTGTGAACTTTGCCTGTTTCTTCCTGTCCCCCCAGATGCTGTGGGCCCTTCGGGAGAGGATCACGGAGGCGCTGGGACGGGACGGTTATGTGTACAAGTATGACGTTTCTTTGCCCGTGGACAGGCTCTACGACCTTGTGACCGACATGCGTGCTCGCCTTGGCTCAAAGGCCAAGCACGTGGTGGGCTATGGCCACCTGGGTGAGTAGAGCTGGGCAGGTGGACCGTGTTAACTATGGGCTAGCTCAGCGCCACGTCCATGCTCTGAACAGTGATGGAGAAAACCTGGGGTTGAGAGATTCCTAACCATTTTTCTGAGTCTTTTAGGTGTTTGGGAGAAGAGTGACACTGGCTATGGGGAACTCCTTGGTGCACGGTAGGACATGGGCCATAAACCCGGAGTCAGCAGGTCTGAGGTCCCTGACCATACCGCATCCCACTGTCTCATGTGGGTTGGAGGTCCCCAGTGAGGGCAGCAGTGACTCTGGTTAGGAGACAGCACAGGACAGCTGTGGGACTTGAGTCAGTGTGAAGCATCGGGAAGGAGGGGTAACTTCAGCTACATGGAAAGTGAATAATCCTGTTCCTCAAACAGCCTTCAGGGGAATGATGGCTGACAAAGCTTGGATCTTGCAACTAGTGTTTGGGGAGGGGGCGGGAGGTGGGCACAGGGTCACTGCAGTAACCTGAGGGAGCCTGTTTCCCCTGGGAACTTGGACTCCAGAGTGGGTGAGTCCTCTCCAGAGTTGTGGTCACAGTGAACTGAGGGCTTTCCCTCTGTGAAACCAGGAGCAAATGTTTGGTTTGTTGGTGCTTCTCCTGTGATAGTCAGGGATCAAAGGGCATTAAGCCTTCCTGACTGATGGGGCCATATTACTAGGATGGGTTTGCTTGGCTATGGTCCTTCCGGTATCTTGACCCCATTTATTTAATTCTACATGAGATATTTTTTATTTTATTTTATTTATTTTTAAAAACAACTGCAGACCAGTTTCCTAAATGTCTGCGGGTTACTCCAGCTTGCCTTTTCCTCTGAACTGGTCCTGACAAATTTTCTTTCTAAGAATTTGTCCATTTATTCTAGAACTTCAGATATATGGCATAACAGTGTTCATGATATTCTCATGTTTCCTTGTGTGGTATCAGCATGGTCAGGGAAGTACTCAGCCAGGCAGTAGCTGTCACTCAGCCACAGTGACTCCGGGTCCATGTGTCATCATAAGCAAAGCATGGCTTCCTTTGGACTTCAGTGTGGAGTGTCCATGCATGTGATGCTTGGAGGACTCTGTTTCCTGGGACTCTGCTGCTGGAATGCCCCTGCCCTGCCCTTCTGCAGCCCTGCCCTCAACCCTAGGCTCCCAGAAGGCCTGGCGGGAGGTGACTCCAGGTCACTGGCTCCAGGGCAGCTCCGCCTCAGCAGCTAGGTGCCCCAGCATTTGTGCGGAGGTCCCACAGTTGTTGTTGTATATATATATATATATATATATATATATATATATATATGTGCCTGCAACCAAGGTACATGCCCTTGACCAGAATCGAACCTGAGACCCTTGAATCCGCAGGCCTATGCTCTATCCACTGAGCCAAACCGGTTTCGGCCAGGTTTTTTTTTTTTTTTAATTGATTTCAGAGGAAGGAAGAGGGAAAGAGATAGAAACATAAATGATGAGAGAATCATTGATCATCTACCTCCTGCACATCCTCTACTGGGAATCAAGTCCGCAAAAATGAGCATGTGTCCTTGAACAGAATTGAACCTGGGACCCTTTAGTCTGCAGGCTGATGATCTATCCACTGAGCCAACTGGTTAGGGCTGTCTCACAGATTTGATGGCACTTTCATTATCTTTATTATTATTTTTTATTATTCTTAAAATTTAATTTAATTTATTTTTTAAGATAAATTTTTATTGTTCATATTATTACAAATATTCCTCTTCCCCCCCCCCTCCATTGCTCTCCTCCACCAGGTTCCCACCCTACCCTCTGCCCTTTCCCCACTCCCCATTGTCCTCATCCATAGGTGCACAGTTTATGTTCAGTCTCTTCCTACATCCCCATCTCCCCTTTTCCCCGAGAATCGTCAGTTCACTCCCCTTCCATACCTCTGATTCTATTATATTCAACAGTTAATATTGTTCATCAGATTTTTAAAAAATTTCCTTGGTTTTTAGATTCACTTGTTGATAGTTACGTATTTGTTGTTCATAATTTTTATCTTTATTTACTTTCTCTTCCAAAAGAACCCCCTTCAGCAATTCATATAATTCTGGTTTGGTGGTGTGAACTCCTTTAGCTTTTTTTTTTATTTTTATTTTTTTATTTTTTTATTTTTTAAATATATTTTATTGATTTTTCACAGAGAGGAAGAGAGAGGGATAGAGAGTTAGAAACATCGATGAGAGAGTCATCGATCAGCTGTCTCTTGCACGCCCGCTACTGGGGATGTGCCCGCAACCAAGGCACATGCCCTCAACTGGAATCGAACCCAGGACCTTTCAGTCCGCAGGCCGACGCTCTATCCACTGAGCCAAACCTATCCCGGCTAGCTTTTTTTATTTTATTGGTGAAGCTCTTTATCTGGCCTTCGATTCTGAGTGATAGCTTTGCTGGGTAGATTATTTTTGGCTGTAGGTTCTTAGTATTCATCACCTTGAATATTTCTTGCCATTCCCATCTGGCCTGCATGGTTTCTGTTGAGAAATCAGCTGACAATCGTATAGGTGCTCCTTTATAGGTAACTACCTGCTTTGCTCTTGCTGCTTTTAATATTCTCTCTTTGTCTTTTGCTCTTGAAATTTTAATTATGATGTGCCTTGTTGTGGTCTTCTTTGGATTCCTTTTGTTTGGAGTTCTGTGCGCTTCCTGGACTTGTAAGTCTAATTCTTTCACCAGGTGGGGGAAGTTTTCTGTCACTATTTCTTTCAGTATGTTTTCCATATCTTGCTCTCTCTCATCTTCTGGGACTCCCATAATTCTGATGTTGGTTCGCTTGAAGTTGTCCCAGAGGTTTCTTACACTATCTTCAATTTTCTGGATTCTCTTGCCTTCTTGCTTCTGCGGAGGAGTGTCTTCTGGCTCTTTATGTTCCAAATCTTTGACTTGATTCTTGCGATCTTAAATTCTGTTTTTAGGACTCTGTATAATATTTTTTATTTCAGACAATGTATTCTTTATTTCTTGTTGATCCCTTATTATTTCTTGTTGATTCCTTATTAATTCTAGTTGATCGCTTTTCATATCCTAATAGGTCTTATCGACCTTTTCTAGGAAATTCTTGAAAAACCTTATAAGCGTAGATTTGAACTCTATATCCAGTCGCTTTTTGTCCTCCATTTCTTTTGTTTGTGATCTATTTTCTTGTCTCGGCATTTTTGCAGCTTCCCTGATGGGGCGGAGTTTCAGGGTGGAGCCTACAGCCTTGGCTTCCGTCAGCCCCGCCCTATGCAGCTCCTGAGTCTCAGTAATCCCCAGGGTCCTTCAATACTCATTGCAAGCACCTCTGAGAGAAAGGTGCCCTCGATTTTCGCCTGCTACCAAACAGCCTAGGCTCTCCCCCAATGAGTCCGGAACTGGGGTTCAGTTCAGTTGGAGGTGGCGTTCGGAGCAGACCAGGGCTTTTGTGTCCTTCCCGCCAGGGCAATCTAGCAGCAGAGTCAACAGTTCGTCCTCTGCACACAATGTGTGTGCCTCCGGAGGCTCTGCCCTTCGCCGCTCCCCTGGGATTCCGCCTCACAGCCCCAGCTCCCTCTGTTTGAGCCTGGGTTCCCAGGGTCTGGCCTAGTTCTGGGGTTCAGCGCTGTCGGGTCTAGGGTTCAGCACAGTTGGAGCTTTTATCTTCTTCCCGCTAGGGAATGCCAGCCAGGCACTCAGCCACCCCTCCTCTCTGCGCGCGCCCCGTGTCTCCGTACCTTAGGCTTTTACAGCTCCTCCTCTCTTCCTTCTGGTTTTCTCCTTGCTTCTCATTGTAGAATTTCCAGTCATTCGACTTTTCTGTAGTTGTGGGTAATGTCCATTTTATATTTTAGTTGTATTTTATTGAAATTGTTGTGTGTGGCTGCGGCTAGGTGTTTACCTGTGCAACCATCTTGAATTCTCTCACTTTCATTATCTTTAGTTCTAAATATTTTTTCATCTCCATTGCCATTTCTTCTTTGACCCATGGGTTAGGCAGAAATGTGTGTTTTTTTCTTCTTCTTTTTTTCAGAAATGTGTTTTTAAATTCACAAACATATGGGAATTTTCTAGTTATTTAAAAAATTGTTGACTTGCTTTTAATTGCACTGGAGCCAGAGAACTGGGCCTGTGTCACACTGAAACCAGTCAGCGGCCCAGTGGGCCCAGCATGCGGTCTGATTCCATAGCTGTGATGACTACTTGGAGAGAGCTGCCCTCTGAAGTCCTGTTTTCCCAGACCCACAGAAAAGTGCTCATGTGGAATTTAATCCTCCACATCCTGCTGGCTGTAAAAGCATCAATCCCCGGGTGACAGGATAATCTGTCTCTCTTTAGAGCTGTCAGTTTGGAAGATAGGAAATTAGAACTGTTCTTTCATTCTGCTAAATGAATCTTTTTATCTTCAGAGTTTCATTTGCCATGGAGTCTCCTTTGTTTGATGTTCTACAGGAGCATTAGCTACCCTCTATTTGCCTGACGTACTGGTTTTCCTCCTGTGACTTTCAGCTGTTTTCTGTCCGTGACTTACATAGGTGTCTTGAAGACAGCATGGAGCTCGGGTTTCTTCTTCATCACTGGCAGGTCATTGTCCTTAAACTTAAGCGTTTGGTTTGTGTTGGGCAGGGAAGGCTCAACTTCTCCCCCTACCCTCCTAGAGACTTTGGGGCCCTGGAAATAAGACCCATAAGACACAGAGTACAAGAAATAAACAAATTCACCAACTGGTGCATCACACACACACACACACACACACACACACAGGGCTCAGCGATGAGAGGCTCAGAGGAGCTCAGGACATGGGCATCTCATCGGAGAAGTCACAGAGGAAGGATGAGGACTTGGAGCTTCTCAGGCAGCAAACCATGGGAAGATCAATAACTACCTGGGGAAGCGGACCAGCAGCTGTTACGTGAATTCCTCTCCTGCATCTCAGGCTGATCAGGGCCTAGCTTTTCTGACAATGGTCTCCATCCTTTCTGGTAGAGGGAGGGACAACGGGACACCTTTACATGGATGTCCTGCTTTAGGTGAAAGGCAGGCCAGATTATCACCCGCCTGTTCGTACATGTTTCTGCAGTAGATCTCAGTCCAGCCTTGTGTTTCAGCCCACGTGGCCATGCTGTTGCTGGTATTTGTGTCGTCAGTGTTGGTCCAGACCTGGGTAAACCTCTAGTCCTGCTTCTGCTTTCATAGCTTCTGTCTGGGTCTCATCTTTTAGAATTTCCTACTAGGGACATATTATTTGCCTGAAAAGTTATTAATTTTGTTTTGAGATGGATTTCAGCAATTTGGGTTTGACAAGTTCTTTTCTCTCTGCAACATAAGAGAGAAATTTACTGGGAATTTAGCTGCCAGGGCAGGTGTCTCATGGAAAGGAGTCTGTTTTTCCTTTCTTGTTCCTTTTATGACTGTGTGTCCTCTGGTTCATCTGGGTGACAGCGTGTGTCCTGTCGGGTCTGCCCTGGTGTCTTCAGACGCTGTTCTCCCTCATCCTGTTTCCCCAGCTCTGTTTCTGGAACTGCAGCCCAGTGCTCGAGATCTCCTCCGCCATCACTGATGGCAGGTTCCTGTGATGTGGGCCTCAGTTCTTGCCACATTCAGAGCATTTTGCCATCTTGCAGGTCACGAGTCTCGCTTTGCTGTGTGCTGTGTCCTGTTAAACCTGTTCACTGAGTCGTGCGCTTCAGCCATTACTCTATTTTTTCTAATGCGTTTTTACTGATTTTTTTTTTAGACAGAAAGGAATGGAGAGGGATAGAAAGATAGAAACATCAGTGAGAGAGAAATATCAATTGGCCGCCTCCCACACACCCACACTCGGGGTTTGAGCCCACCACCCAGGCATGTGTCCTGACCAGTAATCAAACCTTGGCTTCTTGGTGCCTGAGATGATGCTCAACCAGCGGAGCCACACAGGCCGGGCAGTGTTTTATATGTTTTTAACCTCTTTATTTCTTTAAACATATGAAACATTTACATTCTGTTTCTGGAAATGGCCGGATGGCGAGTCTCTGTGGTCAGATTCTGCTGCCCTGGCCCTGGGTGGCTTTGTTCTGTGTGGATGTAATTTGTGGCCTGGGCTCATATGTCTTAGTCCTTTGCCTGTGGAAACGTTGAGGCCAGGGTTGGAGTTTTGATTTGCTCGTTTGTGCAGGGGGTGGGTACAGACCTAGGCCACCCAGCCTGAACCTCCCGAATGTTCTGAGCTCAGTGTCTGTGGACCACCAGGTAGTGTGAACTTGGGTTGTAAACTCTGCGCTGGTTGATGGCTGTGAATATCCAGGTGTTAGTGGCGGTGGGTTCCCGGGGCAAAGAAAGCCCATGGTGGCATTTTCAGTTGCCTTTGCCCTGCGTGTGTCAGTGGGGACCGTTTTTGGTTGGAGGGGGTTCCTGCTATGCACCCCACATTTGAAACATGGAGAGAGAGGTATAAGAAGCTCAAGGTCACTGGGTCAGATGTTGCATGCCTGCCCTCCATTGCTCCGGGTGTTTGCTGTGCTTTTTCCTGCCTTTGGGAGTGCCTTCATCTTGCCTTCAAGGCTCCCTGCCCCTCAGGATAGCAACCCTCACTGGTCCTGGCTCACTGTCTGTTCAGTCCTTCTACTTTCCTGACTGCTGACTATGGTCATGGGGCCTCTTCTCTGTATGTTTGCACTGGCTCCAGGGCATGCTGGTCACATCCAGTGCTTCCTGGGTGTTATCTCTCATGTCTCTCAAGGCCAGCACAATTCCTGCCCCCCAGGCCCCTTGCAGCCCCCCACCCCCCATCAGTGGTAACTCCACTGTCTGCTCTCATGACCCCACTGGGTGCAGGGACACCCGAGGCACCCTCCACCCAGCTCACAGCCCCAGCCAGCACATGGGTTGCATTGACTTGGGTTAATCTCATGTCTCTTGTCGTTGCTTTGGGACCCCGAGAGGGGGCACACGTGTGCGGTGAGCCCAGCTGTCCCGAGGGCCGGAGTCAGCGTGTGTTTGGACAGTTCTGGAAAGCCAGGGCCAAGGGGTCTCATCGAGGGCAACAAGGGGCCAAGTGGACCTGAGAGGAGGCGGGTGGGATCCAGGACTTTGTTTGTGGTGGGCGTTGGCTGGGCAGCCTCAGAGGAGGCATCCCGGAGGTGGGGGAGGCACCCATGGTGTTCCTGGAGGTGTCTGGTGGGGATGGGATCATACCGGTGTCGTTGGAGATGTAAGTCTGGTGACAGCCATCAGTGTGATCAGACTCCAGGGGTCTCAGTTGGGAGCCCATGGAAGATATTGAGCTGATGGAGGAAGGAGCAGGTTGGGGAGAACTGGGGAGAGAAGTGAACAAAAGCCAAGGGAGCTGGGGCCCCCTGAAGAGGCTGCTTCTGTCACTGCAGGTCAGTGATTGGTGACTTGAAGGGCTGGAACCAGACAGGGCGGGAAAGGGCTCTGGCAGGGGCTTAAGAAGTGGAGACGTCAGGGCTAGGGGGCCCTGCCCAGCCTGACCCATGGTTTCCTGTCCCTCCAGGGGATGGCAACCTGCACCTCAATGTAACAGCAGAGGCCTTCAGCCCATCGCTGCTGGGTGACCTGGAGCCCTACGTGTACGAGTGGACAGCGGGACAGCGGGGCAGCGTCAGTGCAGAGCACGGTGTCGGCTTCAAGAAGCAGAGTGTCCTTGGCTACAGCAAGCCGCCTGAGGCCCTGCAGCTCATGCAGCAGCTCAAGGCTCTCCTGGATCCACAGGGCATCCTGAACCCCTACAAGACGTTGCCCACCCGGGCCTGACGAGGCATCGGGATCAGCAGGAGTGGCCTTGGTCCAGTCCTAGTTTTGCTCATTGGGATGGGTGCGCAGGACTGGCGTGGGATCAGGCCTCCATCCCATGGAGCTCCCTGGGCGGAGGGGCTGGAGCTGGCTCTGAGGATCTGGGACTCACTCTAGGACAGGATTCCTCCAGTGGCTCCACAGGTTACGTTGTGTGAGCAGAGAGGAGAGAGCGGCTTCATGCTGCCCTGGTCACTCTGCCTGGCCTATAAGTCGACACCTCATGTCCTTGCACAGGTGGGGAGTGGGGTCTCCTGCCAGCACGTCCTGGATGGGCCGGTGTATGAACGGTTCTGCCCACTCAGAAATAGACCAGGTGGCACCAGCCTTGCTTGAGAGCTGAAGTCCTGGGAGGAGCATTGTGGTCCTGCCCCCCTTATTCCCCGACCCCTGGCCCAAGCTATGCAAGCCACGCGGTCGGGGCAGTGGTGATCAACTCCGTGTGAACAGCCCAGAGCACCATCCCTCCAGGGCCCTGACCACCAGAGCCTGGCTCAGCAGGTGCTTTACCGGGACGTCGAATGGGTGACTGCTGAGCCCTGGAATGTATCCTTTCCCTCAACAGTTGTCAGGAGCTCAGGCGTTCATTTCTCACACCTGGTGGTCTTCTGTGATGAGTCCGCGCAGATGGGCCATGCTGCTAGGAAGCCCCCTCGGGCACACGTACTGGTGCATGCCACTACACACAGCCCTGTTGTCTCTGCTGACCTGTGGGCCCGGGCAGCTGCTGGGGCAGTGGAGACGGTCTAGGAAGTGGGGCACGTTTTCTCCTGGCTGTTGTGAACTTCCAGTGAAAACAGAATTATTCAGGGCACTGTCCTTGCTTTTGTCACTAGAGAAATAAGCACCAAATACAGAGAGGCCAGGCCTGACCACCTCTGGGGGTGGCTCCCCTTCCCTAGATGCTGTCCTGTCTGAGCCCCGGCCCGGCCCCCCCCTGAGGCTCAGAGTCCTGTCTCATGGGGCCCTCGTGGCTTAGGTTCAGGTGGTTTTCCCACCGTCATGTATGCAGAGACTTTCAATAATAGTTTTGTGACTAAGCAAGTTTATTTTGGAGAATTCAAATAATGCATGAAACATTAAAAGGCTAAGAATTTTTTTTTTTAAATCAATCTTTATTGTTCATATTATTACACAGGTTCCTCGTTTCTTCCCCCCTCCACCAGGTTCCCACCCCACCCTCTGCCCCCTCATCCTCATCCATTGGTGCACAGTTTATGTTCAGTCTCTTCCTCCCTCCCTTTCCCCGATAGTAAATCCCTTTTCAGATAGCAAATCTGTTACTTAGCATTTTCTCATATCAATAATACCTCCACATGCCCAATGATACACTTTACACAAAAGGCATTTCCTAATAGGACAACCAGCCTCATCCAGGCCCCACCCAAGGCACTCACAGATCAACACCCCAGCACTATACTAACTCAACACATCCAGATATAAGCCTTCATCACTTGATTCAGCAGACCCTCAAGTTCCCGCACAAGTTTCCAGCCATGTCTGAGAGGCAGCCGTGGGGCAGGGGCAGGTGAGGAGCGAGCTGTTTTGGGCCAGGCTGCTCCGGGCCTGGCCTCTGTTGCTCTGGTTCGTTCCACAACCAGCTGCTCCGTGTCTGGTCACTGCCGCTCCCGACCCAGTTGCTCTGGACTTGGCTGTTGATGCTACAGGCCTGGCCACACCCGACTCGGCTGCTCTGGGTCCAATTGCTCCGGGCCCGGCCGCTCCGGGCCTGGCTGCTCCCAGCCTGACAGCCGCTGCTCCGGGCCTGGCCGCACCAGACCCAGCTGCTCCGGGCCTGGCCGCTCCTAGCCTGGCAGCCGCTGCTTTGGGCCTGGCCGCACCCAGCCTGGCAGCCGCTGCTCCGGGCCTGGCCGCTCCCAGCCTGGCAGCCGCTGCTCCAGGCCTGGCCGCTCCCAGCCTGGCAGTTGCTGCTCCGGGTCTGGTCACTGCCACTCCCGACCTAGTTGCTCTGGACTTGGCTGTTGCTGCTACAGACCTGGCCACACCCGACCCGGCTGTTCTGGGCCCGGTTGCTCCGGGCCCGGCCGCTCCGGGCCTGGCTGCTCCCAGCCTGTCAGCCGCTGCTCCTGGCCTGGCTGCACCAGACCTGGCTGCTCCGGGCCTGGCCGCTCCCAGCCTGGCAGCCGCTGCTCCGAAAAGGCTAAGAATTTTGAGGTATTTTCTGCTAGAGTAGCAGCAGGGCTCTGCAAAGATGACCCACGGATTCTGGGAGCAAATGTTGGAGGATCCTCCATCTCCCTGGGACACATGCTGGACCCGAAAATGTCAAAATGTGAAGTGCTCTGCAGTTCACTCCTGGGGTGGCCCTACAGAATCCACCTGAGCACAGGTATGTACATGTATGCAATACATGCACACATGCACAGACACTATACACAGACACGGTTCACACAGGCCCACAACACACATTTACACATACCACACCCACACAGGCTTGTCCCCAGGACATGCGCAGAGCACTGTCTGCACCTGGCATCCGTTGCTGGACAGGTGGGAGTTGGCCTTTTAGACCTGCCTCTGAGACCCCCAGACAGAAGGACAGCAAGAAGAGGGGTGAAGGGGACAGCCACCTGCTCCCAAGAGAGGACATTGGCTTGAGGAAGCCGGTTGCACACAGAACCTTCCAGTGTGTTGAAATCAGCTGGGCTCCCTTGGGGAAGGCGCCTGGCTGTCGGAGTAGGAAGATTCTTTTTGTAATTTTTGGATGCCTTGCACTTTTTTTTTTTTTTTTTTTTTTAAACTAAGTGCATGTATACTTTAGAAACAAAACAGGACAAACCAGGTGACAAGCTGATTCAGATATCTGGGTCGGGGGAGCCATTTGCCTCCTACATGCCTTCCCCCATCCCCCACTGGGGATGAAGCCTGAAAACTGGGCCCAGGCCTGTATTTTGACCAGACAGCTGACTGGCGGGGCAGAGGAATCTCAGCTGTTTGCAGCCTTGTTTCATCCTTCAGTTTCCCCAGGTCTGTAAGCAAACTTATCTATGCTTAGTAGGGTGAATGATTATAAAACAACGGTGGCTATGTCAATACGTTTCCTCCCCGCTACCTTTCCACACACCCAGAAAATCCTGTTGGAACCAACAGGAAAATCTGACTAAAGAGCCGGATGCGGCTGCAGACTTGCTGAGCCAAGGGCACATGCCCTTGGGGAACTCACTCCCAGTGGCCCTGAATGTCACCAAAGCTGGTGGAGTGCCCATCAAACAGCGCACTGTCCAGGCCACACCCCACGAAGCATCACGTGGAAAGGCAGCCTCTCCTAATTTTTTTTCATCTGGTCCAGGGGAGCAGTCGGGAATGTCTGTAAAGCAAAACCTGCCTTCCAGTCCGCAAGCCCTGGACCCCGAACCCCTGGGGTGGAGAGACAACTCCCTCTGCAAGCTGCTTCTGCTGATGACAATCTCGGATGTGGTGGCCATTGTGTTTGAATAAGGAAGAGCTTACGATTTTTGCTTTAAAACCTGTAAACTGCAATGTGAGAAGAGGTTATGTAAGGGGCCCCCGGGGAGGCATCCGCCTGGAGCGGGGCCCAGGGGAGGGGTGAGGAAGCCCCAGCCAGAGGGCAAGCGAAGGAGAGGGTGAGTCAGTGGTCTCAGATCCAGGAGCAGGGTAGGGGAGTGAGGGGGGCAAGGAGTCTGCCCCTCAAGCCCGCGATGTGGCTGGGGATGGGCAGCCCCACGCAGGTCTGCAGGGAGCATTCTCTGAGAATAGCAGTCTTCCTGTTTGCTCAGGCCTCGGGGTGTTCCATGATTGTGGGCTTAGAGGCTTCAGGGGGAGAGTTTGGGTCTTGTGGCCCCAGGATGCTGCTCTATGGAATGGGGGAGATGACAGGTCACAGCGCAATGTGCCTGACCCCTGACCTCAGCCCCACTGACAGGTGACAGACCTCACAGTGGACGCAGTCCCAGGTGACCTCACCATCTCTCGGACCCCCATGAGAACTAGCTTCACCCTCCTCCCCCATCCCTATCCAGGAAACGACCATCCACAGCTGGAAGTCGCTCAGACTTAGGGGACTTAAGGGCCTGGGGCAGAACAGGCTCCTCAGGGACACGTGATGGTGGGAACAAGTGAGTCACAGAAGTTTCTGGAACAGCTCCTGGAGCAGGGGTGCATGGAAAAGGGCCTTCCTGGACGGAGCCCCTGTAAGGCCTGGCTCCCCGCCCCACTGGCTCTGGTCCCGACGTGCAAATAGGTATTCTGGGGACGTGGCTGGGAAGTCAGATGACGTGCCCTTGTTTGTGGGTGGGGTTTGCAGCAGCCATTAGCCCTCTGAGGGGGATGGGTCATAGTGGGTCCCATAGAGCACATGTGTCAAACACAAGGCCCGCGGGCCAAATCCGTCCCGCCAGGCCTTGCAATGTGGCCCGCACCGCGCTGTCATCACTGCACTCCGCTGCGTTTCCATCACAATGACAGTTTATGACTGTTCAGTAAACCATTCGGCCCGCGATTTAGGCTGGATTTTAGATTTTGGCCCCTTCTCTGATTGAGTTTGACACCCCTACCATAGAGGGTCTGAGGGTGACTGGGGGAGGATGGGACATTGGGCTTGGTGACTCACATTCTAGCTTACTGGTCTGAGGCAGAGGGCTGGGCTCTGGCCCTCGTCCTGCCTCAGGCCTTGGGGTCAGTTCATGTGCTCCGGTCACAGCCAGGGCCCGGCGGGGCTGCTGCCTGAGGGGTCCTCTGTGGCATACGGCCAGCTGGCAGTCCTGGTGCTCACTCCCCTGGCAAAGAGGGTGCACTCCTGATTCTGTGTATGGGAGCCCCTCCCACCCATCGTCCTGCCAGCCCCTTGCTTCTGGCTACCCCCACCCAGGGGAGGAGGAAACACGTGGCCTGGCCGGCCTCCCCTCACGCGCTGGGTCTGCCCCAAAGGCCATCCATTCACACCGGGTCCAGAGGTGTGAGCGTGGCGGCTGGAGGCAGCCCTGCACAGGAAGCAGGTGGCAGAGTGGGCTTGGTGGTGACCCTTCCTCTGACGGGGCTCTTCCAGCAGGGGTGCCACCTGCCCCCAGACTTCATGGTGGTTTCTCTGCTCCTACACCTCTGACCTGCTCTCATGGGGCTCCAGGTCCCACCAGTCACAGGGGGCCTCCCTCCTTCCCCAGGGCACCTGGGTGGCGAACCTCGAAAATCCGCATCACGGGCTTTGTCTGAGCTGGGTGGCAGCCAAGGGCTCCCGGCCTCTGGCTTCAGCTCACACTTCCTGCCTGGATCCCGGAGCTGGGACCCAACTGGAGGGGAGTGTCCCTGGGCCCTCGCACCTGCAAGGGATCAGAGTGGTGGTGACGCGTGAGGTGTGGGTGGCTGGGTGGAAAGAGGACGTTCCCTTTAAAGGAAGAGCAAGGCAGCCCCCGGACCTTCACGGAGAGAGGAATGTGGGGGCACAGGAGTGTCCAGGTGGAGAGCTGCACATGACCTCTGGGTATAGACGGAGGGAAGCAGGGACGATGGGCCTCCCACCACAGTCAGATGCTCTGGGTGAGGGAGGTGGGGCTGTGCACCCACCAAGGGTCTTTGAGGCCAGGAAGGCCAGGCCTGAGCATCTCCTGGAGCCTGTGTCCACATGGCCCTCTGGACCCCCCTGTGGTGGGTGACACAGCTGTCCTCTGTATGACACCCAGGCCTGGATGCATCGAAGGTGAGTGGCTGTCTCCGCCCTACATGCAGGGTTGATCCCCTCCCCGCACGGCATGGGACTTGGCCCAGGGAGACATCAGCCTCACAGGCACCTCTGTGCGGGCTACGCAGAAAGCTCTTCCCTCCATTCTATCACCAAGCCCACCAACCTCTGCAGGGATCTCAGGCCACCCAAGGGCCCCTTTTGACCCTTCCTCTCCCCCCCCCCCCAGACTTGGAGGGTCAGAGGAGGGGCATGAGAGCCAACGAGACCTCCCAGTTTGGGGTGAGGGGAGGAAGTGAGGTTCAGGAGGTCCAAGGTGGGCTCTTGATGGGGATAGAAGGACAGGCAGGGGATGACACGGCTCCTGGTCCTCCATTCCTTGCCTCCTCCAGCCTCAACTCTGGGGTGTGGGTGAAAGGGAGGCTGCCTTTCCACGTGATGCTTCGTGCGGTGTGGCCTGGACAGTGCGCTGTTTGATGGGCACTCCACCAGCTTTGGTGACATTCAGGGCCACTGGGAGCGAGTTCCCCAAGGGCATGTGCCCTTGGCTCAGCAAGTCTGCAGCCGCATCCGGCTCTTTAGTCAGATTTTCCTGTTGGTTCCAACAGGATTTTCTGGGTGTGTGGAAAGGTAGCGGGGAGGAAACGTATTGACATAGCCACCGTTGTTTTATAATCATAGATAAGTTTGCTTACAAAGAAGCAAAGTGTCACGCCTGAGGACACTCCCCTCCAGTACAGGTCCTGAGCCTGAGGAGCCACGCCTGAGGAGCCAAGCAAAGGTGAAGGACCCAGCCAACTGGTACTTCAGAGTCAGTGAGCCAGACCTCCTGGGTGCACAGTCTCCCTCAGTCGGACTGGCCAGGAGAGACGTGTGTTCTCATTGGTACAAACCAGGCTGCACATGGCTGCTCCCCAGCCCTGGTCTCCATGGGGCACCCTTTGCTCAGGACAATGGAGGGCCAAGTCCCTGCAGCCTACCCCGGGCACCCAGCTCCCCTCCCTGCCTTCTAGGTTTGAAGTCAGTTCCTCTCCTGGAGCCCTAGCCATCCCCATCACTCTTCACCGGCTCCCCTTCCCCCACTGACCCTGTGGTCAGTCCTTGGTCCTCATCCACCTGACAGCTGACCCCCAATGCTCCCCTGTCAGCGTCCTTAGCTGCTGCCTCCTCCTCTCCAGCCTCCAAACCTCCAACAGCTGAGGCTGAGCCCCTAACCCCTGCTCTCCCCTGCTGGCGTCTCCCATGGGCCGTCCTGGGGTCCCTTGGCTTTGGACACCAGGTGCTGAGGCTGCGGCCTCCATGCAGGCCTTGCCCTTGACCCGGCATGCAGCTGTGGTCTTTCTCCACGGGCTCCACACCCTGGGCCAGCCCATCACCAACTGTGCCAACACCTCAGGACCTGTACCACTGTTCCCTAGGGATGGGGCCCTGGGGCGCTTCTCATAGGTGTTCACACAGCTGCCCTTTCTCTGGGGTTCCCTCACCAAGTGTCCTGAGACTTTGACCCAGTGAGGTGTGGTCACTGTCTACACCAAGGTGTTGGGTTAGGGTTGGGGTTATATGAACACATGTGTCACAAGAGCAATAAAGTCTGATGTCCCAGCAGGTGGAGATGAGGCCTTGGCACGTGGGTCCCGAGATGTCCCCACCTGTGGACTTGTGGGCGCCCCCACTCCCCCCACGCCCAGAACTCCTTCCCAGCTGTAAACGGGTGAACAGTTGGCTGCCCTGGGTCTGTTTATCTGTTCGAATGACTGTCCTTTTCACCAGGCCAGTGCCCCGAGTGAGCCCCAATGAATCAGAGGAATGGCATTTCGAAGCATAATCCCACAGTTTTCCCTAGCTCATTTGCCCCACTGTGGCTCCCTGAGGAGCCAGGCTGATGCCTGCGTGGGGCCCAGGGAGCGCTGCCCTGAGAAAGCAGTGGGAGCCCTGTGCCCTGAACCCTGGGGCTCTGCCTCGGGAGGAGACGGGAGAGGTGGGCACCGTGGTGGGGCCTGCAGGAGGCAGCACCACTCAGACTGCCCTGGGCCTGGTCCCTCCTGCCCGTCAGTGGGCCCTGCCCTGTCTCTCACCTGACCCACAGCTTCCTACAGAGGACGTGCCCCCCCCCCCCCCCCCCCCCCGGCGCCCTGTGGGATTGCTGACCCTGGCTTCACGTTTTTCTCGGGACCTCGGGCTTGGCCGTGTGGCTTCGCTGGCCTGTGGGATGAGGACCTCCCCGCTATCCTCTATGTAAAGAGCGTGTCCTGGCGGCTGCTCGAGCGCAGGGCAAACCCCACCGGAAACCGAACCTCGGGCAGACCGTGAGCCTGAGGAGCCACGCCTGCCGCTGGGCCTCCCAGGTTCCGGGTGGCTTATCACAAGGCGTGAGTGAGGGGCTCGCTGGCTAAGGCACCGGAATCCTAGCCTGCTGGCCAGGCGCAGTCTCCTTTGGTTTGTGCTGCTCGGATTCCTGGCCAGGTGGGTGCGGTCTGCGCACCGCCTGTCTTTCCTCGGCGGCGTAACGCTGTTCCTCTGTTCAACTCCCACCCCCGTTTTAGAAGCGAGGCCCCTGTTCCTCTGTTCAACTCCCACCCCCGTTTTAGAAGCGAGGCCCGGGGTGCTTAGCTCCAGCTCCTCTGAGGAGGGAGGCGGGGCCCTTGAGGGCTGTCCTGGGGTGCAGACCCCGTGCCCTCTGAGCCACAGCCCCGGAGCTCTGTGTGTGCAGATGCCAGGTGGGGAAGGAGGCCCCACCGTGGTGGCCTGTCCCACCAGCTGTGCAGCGTCCCCCTCCCCGAGCCTGGCCTCCTCCACACGGCTGTCTGTCCTGTCCGAGCCCCTCAATGGGCCATGGGCTTTCTTCTTTTTATTTTTTTTCTTTTTATTTTAATTTCTTTATTGATTAAGGTATCACATATTTGTCCTCAAACCCCCATTCCAATTCCCCCCCCCCCCATGCTCTCACCCCCCTATTGTCCTTGACCACTGGTTAGGCTCATCTGTATGCACATAAGTCCTTTGGTTGATCTCTCCCTTTTATTCCCACCCTCCCTCTGAGGTCCAAGAGTCTGACCCATGGCTCCTTATCTCTGGGCCTGTCCTTTTTTTTTCTTTTTATATATATTTATAATTGATTTTTTTACAGAGAGGAAGAGAGAGGGATAGAGAGCTAGAAACATCGATGAGAGAGAATCATCAATCAGCTGCCGCTGCCTCCTGCACCCCTCCCCCCCACTGGGGATGTGCCCGCAACCAAGGTACATGCCCCTGACTGGAATCGAACCCGGGACCTTCCAGTCCACAGGCCAGCGCTCTATCCACTGAGCCAAACCGGTTCTTGTTCATCAGTCTATGTTGTTTACCGGGGCTTTTTTTTTTTTTAATGGACTTTTCCACGCGGTCAGGTGCTATAAACATTTCCCCAGTCTGTTGTCTGTTGTTTGTCTTTTGAATGAGATTCATTTATTTCCTGAAGAAAGAAAGGAGCTTTTATACGGTAAAATTTACGAGTACTTTTTGTTGTGTTCCTAAGATGGTATCGTCATTGAAAGGTTTTTTCAGCCCAAGATATAAGAAATAGTAAATGTCCTCCTGGCATAAAGCACACTTTTCAGAAGAAAAGGAGAGGGAGAACAGCTCTTGAACTTAGTCACATAGCACCCTTTTTCCTCCTCAACGATGTTGACTGACTGTCTTTGCTTCAAACTCAAGTATTTGCATCTCCTGAGTTCTGGATCCAGAGGCCCTGGAGGCTGCCCACAGCTCCCTCCAAGCCCACCCCAGGCCGACTGAGGTGGGCAGGGAGAGCAGGTGGACGGCGAGGGGAGCCTGGAGGAGAGTCTGAGAAAGATAACAGCTCACATCGGTGCCCAGGGAAGGGCTGGTTCTTCCTTTGGCCCAGAGATAACCCCTCCCATTGGGGTGAGGGTGGAGGGTGTGGCCTCATACCTGAGCTGGCAGGTGAGCTTCTCTGGGAATCAAATTCATACTCTGCAAGGGGCCACATGCAGCCTGTGGCCTGGGGCAGGCCCCGGCAGAGGGCCTGAACCCACCTGCCCTGCCGTGCCAGCTCCCAGGACCCGCCAGCATGCTGCTGACCCTGCAGGGCAGCATGCAGAGGTAAGGCGAGGAGTGGGGGGCGGACAACTGGGCCCTCCAGGAGAGACAAAGCACTTCTTTAATCCTCGGATATTCTGAGAACCTGGCAGAAAGGAATCATTCTGTGTTTGACTTAAAAAGGAAGTCGCGTGGTTGGGGGCTCTAACACTCCCCTGAATCCACCCCCAGGCTTGGGCCTCTGGGGGACAAGAGCCCAGGACTGAGGAGGAGATGAGGATTTGGGGTTTGGGGTGAAGGCCTGAGTGGGGGACTGAGAGGGGCCCAGACCTCTCAGTGGCTGGGCCCTGTATCTGTGGTGACCTTCCATCCCCCTTCATGGAATTGGCAGTTGCCTGCATTTGCATTCGGGGACGCTTGCTGGTGGCCTGCATGTGCGAGAGGGAGTCCCTGCCAGCTTTGGGTGACACGTGGCTGTTCCCCTTTATAAGCAGAGGAGGCAGACTCTCGGATGCACTGAAGTTGGAGAGAGGCGGGCCTGGTCTGCAGATGCTTTGCATTTTACTTCTCTGCTTCATCCCACAAGCCTTTTTGGGGGATTCCAGCACCCCTGATGCCCTCCCCTCCACCTGTGCCCAGCCCTCGCTGTGGGCCCTGGGGGCTGGCGGAGATGGGGGAAGGTCCCAGTTGTCACCGTTCTGTGAGGAGGAGGGAGATATGAAGGCTGGGGGTAGGGTCACTCTGGCTGGGGCGACGCTGGGTTTCTCTGGCTGCCCAGCATCCTGTGCTCAGGGCGAGCGAGGCAGCGTGGGGAGCCCCAGGGCCTGGGCTGTCTGGTTGCTCTGAGTGTCCCAGGCTCACGGGTTCAGCTCAAAGCGCTTGGAGGAAGGGGCTCCCAAGTCACTGCAGCCACAGAGTCCCTGTCCCCACAGGGACTGCTTAGTTCCCTTGAATTGTGCGAACGTTTGCAGGCTTCTCTCGCTTGGCCCAGCAAACGGTGTGCTTGTTTGTTGAGGGGCAGAGAGAGGGCAACCGTGGGCAGGGACCCCGTGGCCTGGGGCAGTCCGAGGAGCTGTGAGCAGAGCCGAGACTTTCTGGCCGGATGGGCTGTGGCGTCTCAGTGAGTCAGTCTCCTTGCCTGTGATGGACTTTGGCACAAACCCTCCCCAGTGACTTCAAGGTCAGAATGGCACAGCATCACTTCCAGCACATTCTACTGGTCGAAGTGACATCCTTTCATTCCCAATTGAGTGGCAGTGAAATGGGCGGCATCTTGAGGGGAGGGAGCAGGTAGGTGGGTGTGGCGGGACAGCATCTGTGTCCGCATTTCTCCTCTGCCACTTCCTGCAGGTGGTGACAACGTGGCCTGCTTTTCTTCTTCTGGACGAAGTCCCGGGTGCAGGGTGACCCACACTCCTCTCCTCTGTGATTTGGGGGGTGTTCAGTTTGTAATGCCTGGCACCCCATCACTTTCTTTTAAAAATAATTTTTACTTGATTTTAGAGAGGAAGGGAGGGGGGAAGAGAAATAGAAATATCAGTGATGAGAAAGAATCATTGATTGGCTGCCTCCTTCATGGCCCTGCAACCTGGGCGTGTGTCCTGATGGCATTAACTGTGGCCTCCTGGTTCATAGGTCGACGCTCAACCACTGAGCCATGCTGGCCGGGGCCCTGTTTCTTTGATTTGGCCTATATATGGATGGCTCTGTGCTCTGAACTTGCTGGCCCACGGTCTCCACTCCGCATTGACCAGGTCTCCGGCCCCTGGCCTCCGGGAGCCTGTGCCGGCCTCACGCAGGTCTCTGTGGCAGTGCTGGAGGCTGGCTCCTCAGTGCTTTCTCTCTGCCCCCTGAGTGGGAAAGGGGTCTAGGCCTCCTGTTCCCTGAGGATCAGCCTTTGCTGACAAGTGCTTGTGTGTGAGTGTGTTGTGTATGTGTATGTGAGTATGTGTATGTGTGTGTGAGTGTGTGCATGTATGTGTGAGAGCATGTATGTGTGAGCAAATGTATGCATGTGCATGTATGTGTGAGCGTGTGCATGTATACATGTGTGAGTGTGTGAGTGTGAGTGTGTGTGTGTGTGTGTGTGTGTGTGTGTAGGGACGCCCTGAGAAACTGTTCAGTCTCCTCCTAGCCCTTGCTGATTAAATGCTCTCTCTGCCCTCACACCCTTCCAGCTGAAGTGCCATTGGGTTCCATGAGGACCAGGTGAAGGGACAATAGTTGGGTGGATGAGCAGTGACTGCTGCTAGGGGATAGCTTTATCTGATGGTTTTGGATCCTACACGTGAGCTCTGTGTAGGTGGGGCCCTGCATTCGCTGAGGAAGAACTTGTTCTAAGAAAGTCCAGAGTCCAAGGCCAGAGGGAGAGCTTCTAGGCCATGAAGTGGGGGGGATGGCAGCGACCCTTTCCAGTCCATTCTGCTTCCCTCCGGCTCTGGGACCCTGACAAGAAAGAGAGGGTGGCGCAGGTGACCGGGTGTGTGATTCTTCTACCTATAGTGCTGGATTTTGGGGGT
Organism: Pipistrellus kuhlii; assembly: GCF_014108245.1. NCBI lineage: Eukaryota > Metazoa > Chordata > Mammalia > Chiroptera > Vespertilionidae > Pipistrellus > Pipistrellus kuhlii. The sequence continues at coordinate 31,010,721 of NW_023425573.1, forward strand.
GATTTGTAAGATCACCCCCCAAAAAATTAGAGATTAGGCTGGGTATTGTTTTTCTAGATCCCAGCTAAAATTGGCTGACCGCTGAATGACGGTCAAACATTTGGTTCCATTTCCTTTTATAACCCCCCTAGAGGGCAAATGTTTGTCCATTTCTCATGAGCTGGTCAATGGGCCATTGTGAATCTTGCTCATATGCTGGCTGTCTTGACTGTTTATTGCTCACAGTTTTATATCTTTTATTGGTTGTTACCAGATGCCAGGAATTCTGCCTGAGTAACCTGGGAATGGCCTCACCTGGGGCGCGCACTGGCCAGCCCTCGGCTCACAGGGGCGTGGGCTTGGGCCTGGTCGCCTTACGCTCTCCCCACTGGGCACCAGTGGAACTGGACCAATGCCACATCCCGTTCTCAGTTCCAAATGCAGGGAGTTTGAGGCTCCTGAGCAACGCGGCCACCCCCAGAGGGAAGGGGTGCCACAGAGAAGTGTTTATTCGAGAGGTGAAGTTCTTAGGGATCGAGGTGGCTCCTTCCAGCTACAGGTGCTTGGAAGCGTGATTGCATGGTTTATACTTTTCAACTATTTTTCATAACTTTCCTCACAATTATTGGCTTTTTTTTTTTTTTTTTTTGCAGCTGGAGTCATTTAAACAGTGTTAAAATTTTACTTTTTCAAACAGCTTTATTGAGCTGAGACCGGTTTGGCTCAATGGATAGAGTGTCGGCTTGGGGACTGAAGGATCCCGGGTTCGATTCCAGTCAAGGGCATGTACCTTGGTTGTGGACATATCCCCAGTAGGGGGTGTGCAAGAGTCAGCTGATGGATGACTCTGTCTCATCGATGTTTCTAACTCTCTATCTCTCTCCCTTCCTCTCTGTACAAAATCAATAAAATATATTAAAAACAAACAAACAAACAAACAAAACAAAAAAACCAACTTTATTGACATGTAACTCACATACCAAGCCAATCATCCATTTAGCCTCGTGCCACCACTGGGCTCTCGTTAGAGACCAACCATCTGTGCATCTATAAGGAGTCGCTAAACCGCAGTATTTGGGGGAGGGAGTTTTATGGTGGAACAAAAGGTCGACTGGAGAGTACCATAAGGGAGACCGGCCTGGCAGGCGTCCCAGCAGGGGTTAGACCCGGCAGGTGGCTGGGGACAGCACGCCGCTTGCCTGGGAGGGCCTCAGGAGTTCAGTGGGGATGACTGGAGCACAGGGACCCCGTGGCTCTGGGACCACAGTAAAGCCTTCTAGAAGGGCGACCCTTTGGGGTTTGGAAACTTGTCCCTTCTCACTCTGGTGCAGACTGTGGTTCCCCCAGATCCGTGCACCTCACTGGGGCCCTGCTTCTCCTAAGCCCCCCAGCCGCTTCTCCTGGCCACTCCCCTTTCTGCGTCTAAGGGGTCCCTGTGCTGCTGCCCACAGGCCACTGCTGACTTGGGCGCCCTTCCCTATTGGGCCCCACTCACTGCTGTTCTATCACTTATTTAAAAAAATAAAAAAATATATATATATTGATTTCAGAGAGGGAGAGATAGAAACATCAATAATGAGAATCATTGATTGGCTGCCTCCTACACGCCCCCTACTGGGGATCGAGCCCTCAACCCGGGCATGGCCCTTGACCGGAATCGAACCCAGGGCCCTTCAGTCCGCAGGCCAATGCCCTCTATCCATTGAGCCAAACCAGCTAGGGATATCACTTTCCCCACTCACATTTATTTATTTAGTTATTTATTTTGCATTTAACCATGCAATATGCAAACTAAGTCTATTATCAGGTTGTAGATACAAGATAATTAGCCATTTATATACAACAAATGTTAATATTTCAAGAAATATGATTTTAAATATAATATCACTTATTTTAAAAAACATTTTTATTGATTTCAGACTGGAAGGGCAGAGAGATAGAAACATCAGTGATTGGAGAGAATCATTGATTGGCTGCCTCCTGCCCACTCCACATTGAGGATTGGGCCCAATCCAGGCATGTGTCCTGACTGGGAATCGAACTGTGACCTCCTGGTTAATAGGTCGACGCTCAACCAATGAGCCATGTCAGCGGGCTATTCTATCACTTATTAAGGATAAGCTACTCCCACCTGTCATAAGGATTGGGGGAGCATCAGGGAGACAATGACTTGGAGAACAAGGCAGAAGTGAGGGAGGGAAAAGCTTATCTAGCGTCCGTGTGTGTGCATTGTGTGCAATGTGTGTGCAGAACATGCAGTGTTGATAGTGTCCACACTGTGTGCACTGTGTGTGCAGTGTCCTCAGTGTGTGCACTGTATGTGCTTTGTCTGTGCAGTGCTCATACTGTGTGCAGGGTGGGCAGTGTGCTCAGTGTGTGTACTGTGTGTGTAGTGTCCTCAGTGTGTGCACTGTGTGTGTTTTGTCTGTGCAGTGCTCATACTGTGTGCAGGGTGGGCAGTGTGCTCAGTGTGTGCACTGTGTGTGCTTTATCTGTGCAGTGCCCACAGTGTGCTCAGTGCACGCAGAGTGTTAAGTGTCTGCAGCGTGCACATTTCCCTTCCCGGGCGAACCCTCAGGGTCTCTGGCATCCACCTGAGCTTGTCCTCCCCACGTGGTGCCGCTGGGCCCTGACCTGGCTCTTTCCACTGGCATGCTCTGCGGGGCGTGCCTGGGCTCTTCCGGCTCCGGGAGCTCCCACCTGCCCGTGTGGAAGGCGGGGTGCTGTGCGGGTGGGCGGGGACGGTGTGGCTGCCGATGAATGTGTCTCTGGGCACAAGCCTCTTCCCCAGCGAGTGGCCTCAGGCGAGACATGTGATCTTCCTGAGCCCGTGGGTACCAGCGACCCCCTGGGACTCCGTGGGGTAGAGCAGGTCAGGTGTCAGGGGACTCGGTGACTCCAGGACAAATCCTTGCACGTGTCCTCTCTGGACAAAGGCTCTGTGCGCTTTAACTCAGAGGTCCTGAGAGGTGGTGTCCATCACAACAAGGGGGCGCCCTGTCCTAGCCCGTCTCTCCCTTGATCTGGTCACAGTGTCTCCCTCGGGGACTCTTGCCTGAACCTCACCTGCTGAGTTCCTAGGGGGGCCCTCTAAGTGTCCTCTTTTGTGGGGCTTCTCCCTTTCTGTGTGTGTATGTGTGTGGGGGCCGGAATGCCAGGATGTACTACCTCTCGGCCCCCACCCAGAATGCACCCCTGGGGGGTGAGTTCAGGGGTCTCAGTCAGGCCAGTCTCCAGGGACCCCTGACCTGCTCTCACCTCCACCTGTCAGACTCCTGCCCACTTCCCGGAGAATGGATCTGCCTCTTGGCTTTGGGCAGTGGGGAGTGTGGCAGGGGGCCAAAGGGGAGTGAGTCTGATGATCCATCCACCCAGGGCCTGGCAGGCCGGCACACAGTACAGGAGCCCAGCCTGTGGTACATGGGGGGCACAGGGTATAGCCACTGAGGGCTCAACAGGAGCTGTTACATGGGTGATGCTGAGCTGAGGTGGGTGGGGTGGGTGGCACTGGTCCCTGCTGTACCCCTGACTGTGGCTCCCCTCCCCACAGGTGCTTCTGGACCCTCCTCCTCCTGACCCTGACTCTGACCCTGCTCCTGCTGGTTTGCCGCCTGCATGCGGACATGGAAATGCTCACACCGTGAGTGCTGCTCCCTCCCGGACCAGCACAGGGCCCCAGCCTGCCTTTCTCCAAGCACTGGCCAGTGACCGGGCAGGTCACACCTCCTAGATGGCCTGACCCATTAGCTTTTGGGACCCATTAGCAGCTTCTTCTTCTTCTTCTTCTTCTTCTTCTTCTTCTTCTTCTATCCTTGGGTAAGGACTTTTTTCTTTTTCTTTTAAAATATATTTTATTGATTTTTTACAGAGAGGAAAGGAGAGGGGGAGAGAGACTAGAAACATCGATGAGAGAGAAACATCAACCAGCTGCCTCCTGCACACCCCCTACCGGGGATGTGCCCGCAACCAAGGTACATGCCCCTGACCGGAATCGAACCTGGGACCCTTCAGTCCGCAGACAGATGGTCTACCACTGAGCCAAACCGGTTTCGGCCAGCCTCCACTCTTGCCCTGTGGTCAGGTTGGCCCATCCTGATATGAAGAGTCAGCCAAGAAATGCCAGACACGTGGCCCAGGCCACAGGGCCAGCACCATGTCAGGTGCCCCAGGAGCCAGACAAGAAGTTGGGGGGCCCAGAGAGGAGCCAGCGTCTAGGGGTCCAGCCTGCAGTGCATGAGGGTCAGACGATGCAGCCACCTAGGGAGAATCATGTTTGTGCCAGCGGGACCTTGGGGGCTTCAGGGTTGGGGGGCCTCTAGGTTGGAGGGACCACAGTGATGCAGCTGGGAGTGTGCTGGGTTGGGGTCTCTCCCAGTGGGGACTTCCGGTTGGGGTGCACGGGGGTGGGGCGAGCAGCGTCCCTCACTGATGGCAGTACGCTGTCCTCCCAGCCTGCTCGGCGGCCAGACGGAGGGGCCGCCCGTCACCAACATCATGTTTCTCAAGACGCACAAGACGGCCAGCAGCACGGTGCTCAACATCCTCTACCGGTTCGCCGAGGCGCACAACCTGTCGGTGGCGCTGCCGGCCGGCGCGCGCTTCCACCTGGGCTACCCCTGGCTCTTCCTGACGCGCTACGTGGAGGGCGTGAGGCAGGACGGCCCGCAGCGGCACTTCAACATCATGTGCAACCACCTGAGGTTTAACCTGCCCGAGGTGGGGCTGGGGGTGCCCGCTGCAGGTGGGAGATGGGGCGGGGCGGAGGGGCAGGCCTTGAAGGCACCTTGTGGTTTCGAGGCTGACGCGGGAGGGCGTCAGGCCTGGCCACGGGAGAGGATGCGGGGTGTGTGCAGGGCCCTGGCTGGAGGGGGCTGGCAGCGGTCCATTGGGAGACCCTGCCACTCCAACCCCCACTTCTCTTGGCCTGCGATCGCTCTGGGAATCAGACAGGGGTGCCCTCACAGCCTGCCGCCCTCTCCTCCTTCTCCAGATTCCTCTTGTTCCCAAACTGCACAGTCTTCCCACCCCCAGGACCTTTGCATGTGCCGCCCCCCTCTTGTGGGCCATTTGGGTCTCAGGTTCTTAGAGATCATCTCCTCCTGGGAGCTTCCCTGACTTCCCTCCCAGGAGAGAGAGGGCGTGGAGGGAGTTTGGGGGAAGGGCAGGGCCAAGCTCCAGTGTTTTAGGATCATTCTGGACACTCGTGCAAAGTGGCAGTCAAGGGAGCAAGGTGGCGAGGACGGGATGCAGGGAAGCCGGTGGGAGAGGCGGTGGGCAGGATCAGGTGTGCAGTGGGGGTGGGGGTGGGGGTGAGGGTGAGCAGTGGGGGTGAGGGTGGGGAGTGAGGGTGAAGGTGGGGAGTGGGGGTGAGGGTGGGCAGTGGGGGTGGGGGTGGGGAGTTGGGGATGGGGTGGGCAGTGAGGGTGAGGGTGGGCAGTGGGGGTGGTGGTGGAGAGTGGAGGGGGGAGGGTGGGGAGTTGGGGGTGGGGGTGGGGGTGGGCAGTGGGGGTGGTGGTGGAGAGTGGAGGGGGGAGGGTGGGGAGTTGGGGGTGGGGGTGGGCAGTGGGGGTGGGGGTGGGGAGTGGGGGTGAGGGTGGGCAGTGGGGGTGAGGGTGGGGAGTGGGGGTGAGGGTGGGCAGTGGGGGTGGGCAGTGGGGGTGGGGGTGGGCAGTGGGGGTGAGGGTGAGGAGTTGGGGGTGGGGTGGGGGTGAGCAGTGGGGGTGAGGTTGGGCAGTGGGGGTGAGGGTGGGGAGTTGGGGATGGGGTGGGCAGTGGAGGTGAGGGTGGGCAGTGGGGGTGAGGGTGGGGAGTTGGGGATGGGGTGGGCAGTGGGGGTGAGGGTGGGGCGTTGGGGATGGGGGTGAGCAGTGGGGGTGAGGGTGGGGAGTTGGGGTGGGGGTGGGCAGTGGGGGTGGGGGTGGAGAGTGGAGGGGGGAGGGTGGGGAGTTGGGGGTAGGGGTGTGCAGTGGGGTGAGGGTGGGCAGTGAGGGTGAGGGTGGGGAGTTGGGGGTGGGCAGTGGGGGTGGTGGTGGAGAGTGGAGGGGGGAGGGTGGGGAGTTGGGGTGAGGGTGGGCAGTGGGGGTGAGGGTGGGCAGTGGGGGTGGGCAGTGGGGGTGGGGGTGGAGAGTGGAGGGGGGAGGGTGGGGAGTTGGGGGTAGGGGTGTGCAGTGGGGTGAGGGTGGGCAGTGAGGGTGAGGGTGGGGAGTTGGGGTGGGGGTGGGCAGTGGGAGTAGAGGTGGAGGGGGGAGGGCACCTGCCCCCAGAGCTTCTGGGAGAAGCCGGAGCGTCACCACAGCCCTCGTTCTGTCTCCGCACAGGTGCAGAAGGTGATGCCCAACGACACCCTGTACTTTTCCATCCTCAGAAACCCCGTCTTCCAGCTGGAGTCCTCCTTCACCTACTACAGGCACTACGCGCCCGCCTTCCGGGCCGCCCCGAGCCTGGACGCCTTCCTGGCGGCCCCGCACGCCTACTACAACGAGACCCTGGACCTGCGCAACGCCTGCGCCCGCAACCACATGTGGTTCGACCTGGGCTTCGACCCCAACGCGCCGGCCGAGGAGGGCTACGTGCGCGCGCGCCTGGCCGAGGCGGAGCGGCGCTTCCCGCTGGTGCTCATCGCCGAGCACTTCGACGAGTCCATGGTGCTGCTGCGGCGCCGGCTGCGCTGGCGGCTGGACGACGTGGTCTCCTTCAAGGTCAACTCGCGCAGCCCGGGCACCGTCACCCGCCTGACGCCCGAGGGCCAGGAGCGCGCCAAGCGCTGGTGCGCCCTGGACTGGCGCCTCTACCGCCACTTCAACCGCACCTTCTGGGCCGCGCTGCGCGCCGAGCTGGGCCCGCGGCGGCTGCGCGCCGAGGTGGAGGGGCTGCGGGCGCGGCGGCGGGAGCTGGCGGCCCTGTGCCTGCAGGACAGCGCGCCCAAGAACAGGACGGAGATCACCGACCTGCGGCTGCAGCCCTTCCAGTCCGGGCAGGCCGACATCATGGGCTACAACCTCAGGCCGGGCTTGGACAACGAGATGCTGCGCATGTGCCAGAGGATGGTCATGCCCGAGCTCCAGTACATGGCGCACTTGTACGCCCTGCAGTTCCCCGAAAAGCCGCCCAAGGTCATCCCCTTCCTGAAGCAGAGCCCCTCCGGGTGATGCCCGTCCCTGCGCTGTGGTGTGGGGAGCCCTGGGCCGGCCTCAGGCTCGTGGCTGGGCCCCTGGGATGACAGCCCCCGCCCGCCCCCAGGGTCCAGGGAGGAGGACTTCTGCAGGAGGAGCTCGGTGGGGCGCAGAAGAGAGCCTGTTTGTGGTCCTTGGGGAGGGACTGAGGGCGCCCTGCCTGGAAGGACAGGGTTCCTGGCTGCTGGGAGATCAGGGTCATATGCCCGCGCCCATCAAAACCCGCTCCTCTCACAGCTCTGCCTGGGGGCTCAGCCTGGCCTGCCTGCCGGGTGCTGGCGGCCCCTTCCGTTCCCCTCAGGGCCTCCAGCTCAGAGGACCTGCAATGATGGGTACTCCTGTGTGTCCACACTTTTCAGGTGAATCAGCCCTCCCTCCCCCCCACCAAGAGAGAGAGAGAGAGAGAGAGAGAGAGAGAGAGAGAGAGAGAGAGAGAGAGAGAGAGAGAGAGATCAGAATAGGAGGCAGCAGCTCTGGAACACTGGGAACAGAGGACGTGGCCAGTGCCTTCTTGCCTGAACCGAAACCTAACCTTGTCACTAGTAATAAAATATAAAACGAGCTAGCCAGGTTTGATGGCTCTGAATGGTCAGAGCTATTAACTCATTGTCCAGTTGAGATAGTGGTGATTGAGGCAACTTGAATTTGTTAATCATATGTAAATGTAAATTCTTGTTGATTTTCTGTTGTTGGAACTTCTCACCTAAGAGATGTCTTTGTCTCAGAATCTCAATAAAAGGAATGGTAAAAGGCCAGAGAGGGGTTAATCTTCCTACTAGAGGTGGGCTTCCCGCCTGGCCCCCATTCTCCCAAATTAACTCTTTTCCAGTCTCTTCATTTTAGTGTGCGGCCTTCTCCAGAAACCGGACCCTGCGTGGGCCCTGAACTACACGGGTCGCGTTAAGGGATCCCACACCTTCTCCCAGGAGGAGAAAACATTTTCAAAGAGATTTTAACCCACAGAGCAGGGTGAACAAGAGCTTTCTTGGTACCATGGCTCCTGTTAGGGGGACACTCCACACGGCACTGCCACCATGCGACTTCAGCTCTTTCGGGAAACCCGGCCCAGTTAAGACAGGTCAGTAAGCCAGGGAAAGTAGAATAGGAACCTAGCAGTTTACAACCAGCTAGTAAATCCAAAATCCTATATTCTATAACCAACGGCAACTAAGAATAAATGATTTGCACTTCTTCCTAACCAGAGCTATACAGCTTAAATGACTCTCCAGAGAGATAGCAGAAATCCAAGTAGTACAGTTTGTACCAACCATACCGAGGATGATAAAGTTAGAGAAATGAATTTGCCCGGCCTGGTGTGGCTCAGTGGTTGAACGCTGTCCTATAAACCAGGAGATTATGGTTAGATGCCCAGGTTGCAGGCTCAGTGGGGATTGTGCAGGAGGCAGCAGATCAATGATTCTCTCTCATCATTGCTGTTTCTATCTCTTTCTCCCTCTTCCTCTCTGAGATAAAAAATAAAATAAAATAAAAAGAAATAAATCTCATTTTGGTGCATCGCCATAAATCTGATGATGATTCTCTTGAAACCTCTCCTATGCCTTGGCCAGGTTGCTCATTTGGTTACAGCATCTTCTCAATATGCCAAAGTTTTGGGTTCAATTCCCAGCCAGGGCACATATAAGAATTAATCAATGAAGGCATAAATAAGTGGAACAACAAATCTAGGTCTCTCTCTCTCTCTCTCAAATTAATACAAATTAAAAAAAAAAAAAAAGATCCTCCCCTAAGACTTCCCCTAAACTCCCAGCCTTTAAAACCCGTAAAACAAAGGACCCAGTGTGAACTTTCCTTCCTGGGAGCATGCCAAGCCTTATCCTTCCTCCTCTTTCCCCCCCACAGGCATGCACTTCCTAAACTCTGAGGGTCCCATGAGACTTGCAACCAGGGGAGCAACGGGCAGTGGCAGCTCATCCAGGGCTCACCCCCTGAACCAGCCTCCGAGGCCCCCTTGTCTCTGACTCCAGTGAGCCGACATTGGCTCACTTATTTCCCCTAAAGTTCCTGGAGAGCCAAAGCAGCTCCGCCTCATCTCTCCTGCTGCTGCCTCTACTCCAAGCCCTTCCTTGCTTCACTGTCCCAGCGTTAACGAATGTCCTCTCAAAATAAAAAATAAAAAGAAGAATGAGTTTTTAGTGAGATTAGAAGACATATTGCATCAAATTTGAAAAGAAAAGACAATAGTTGGAAACAGAAAAAGTGATTTCCCAAACACTGACGAGAGATGGTGAAGAACAGGACGCTACAGAGCCAGAGCTGCGTCCCTCTCCCTAACCCAGAGGCCCCCTGGAATGCAGAGAAAGGGAATCAGATGCCGGATGAACAGCTAGGGGATGATAGGCGGCTCAGAAGGATAGTAAGAGCCACGGATAAGAAACTATAGTCAAATGAGAAGGACTGAGAAAGAATCCAGTGCCCTGAGCATCAGGCAGGCTCCCAAAGAAGGCAAGACCCACACCTGGGCGAGCCTGGGCCGTGCGGACCCAGGATACGGAGGAAAGCTGCTGCTTCTGAACCCCGAGCAGGCTGTAGGTTGTGTTGTGATGGGGTGGGGAGAGGAACCTCCACCTCTGCCACGTTCCATCCTCAGCGGCACAGAACCTTGACCTCTGAGTCACTATAAACATTCCATAGCATCTGCATATTCAACCCAAAAGGCCGAATATGCTGGCATCCTGTGCAGCTAGTGAGAGCTCCGAGCAAACGCTGCCTCCACCTTTTTTGGTGTCAGGGGCTGCCTGCTGCAGGGGCATGTGCTTGTCTTAGGGGGAGTGGGGATGGCCCTGGAAGCAGGCAGAGGTGACAGGCACTCATCCCAGAAGCCTCAGAATGGGCGGCAGTCTTCCTGGGGCCGGGCCTGTGCTGGAGGAGAGGGGCCGGGGGCCGTCAGGAAGCGTCAGCAGCCCTCTCCTGGCTCACCGCTCCTCTCCACCTGGTGGCCTTGTAAACCCCCTCTGAGGACCTGAGGGGACACAGCAGGGCTGTCAGCTCCATGTGGACATCATAGGATGTCTTCATTTTCCCAGAGCCCATTTCTCCCTGGAATGATCCTTCACATTGGAGGGAGGGGCAGGAAAAGGAGGGGCGGGGCCCAGGATGTCCCTGAGGAGGCCAGCCCCTCAGGGCCCTGACCGCACTCTCCCCACGGTCCTGGCCCAGGCTGTGTCACCTGGGCAGCAGTCACCTGGGCAGTGATCGCCCACGCAATGGCCATCCACAAAGCCACCATGGGGACAGCAGTGGGGGAGTGGTGAGGGTGAATGGGCCAGCTGGCAGGAGGGAGCCCTGGGAGGCAGTTGGTGCTGGGGAGGCGGTGGGAGGAGGGGTGGGATGCTGGCCCGCCTGGTGGAAGCCAGGCCCCAAGCAATAGACATGGGGCTGGAGCCCAGTGAGGGCCCAAGCGGTTCCATCCTGGAGGCCAAGGGAAGGGCCATGGAGTGTTATGCAGTTTGAGGCACCTCTGCAGGAGACCGAGGGCAACAGTGACCCCCCAACCCCAAGTCCCCAGCACCCCAGGGTGGAGGGGGTCAGCCAGAAGAGAGGAGCCCTGTGTGGACCCATCCTGACCCTGGCACCCACCCCGAATGCCCTTGTGTATCCCTTAATTGCTCTGCTGAACTACAGCCATACTGCTGGCGAGAGTCCTGGGTCTTTTTTAAAAAAATATATATTTTATTGATTTTTTTTACAGGGAGGAAGGGAGAGGGATAGAGAGTTAGAAATATCGATGAGAGAGAGTCATCGACCAGCTGCCTCTTGCAAACCCCCCCTCCCCCCGGGATGTGCCCGCAACCAAGGTACATGCCCTTGACCGGATTCGAACCTGAGAACTTTCAGTCTGCAGGCTGACGCTCTATCCACTGAGCCAAACCGGTTTCGGCAGTCCTGGGTCTTGACGCAGCCCTGGGACCAGGCCAGCTCCCGCCTCCCGCCCACACAGTGGGCCCTTGTCTCCACTCAGCTCGCTGGGTCCGAAGGCAGGCAGGCAGGCAGGCAGTCCTGTGCCCCCACCACAGCCCGCTGTGCAGCTTCCTGCGGTGCCCGGTGAGTCCCTTCCCTGCTTCCCAGCCTCCCAGGGCCGGGACCCTGCTCCTTCTGTCCTCCTGGCTGCCTCTCTTTGGGCTGATCCCCAGTGGGACAGTCTCCTGGCTCCAGGGGCGGGTGGGACTCCGAAGGGCCTGGATAGATCCCGGGGATGGGATGGATGCAGACCGGGGGCCCAGTCCGCAGGACCAGGTGGGCCTGTGGGTGTCGCTCCACCAGGCAGAGGGTGTGGAACAGAGCCATTGTCCGGCAGAGCACGGGGCAGGCAGGTTGGACTGGAGCCCCCGCGGGGGTGGGGGACAGAGCCAGGGCCCCTCTGCCTGATTTCTATGCCAAGAGCCGTGGCTCTTCCTGGGCGGCGCTTCAGCAGGTGCGCGGCCCAGCAGTGACAGGTGCAAAGGATAATAGAGGTGCTGACTCAGAAGGGCGGTGTGGGTAGGATGACCTGTGCTGGCCCATGCTCCAGGGCGGAGCCCAGGCTGGACAGGCTGCAGGCAGGTCCAGGGTGAGCCTCTTCGAGGCAGAATAAGCCCCAGCAACTTGCCCGGGATCCAAGGTCAGAGGACCAGGTTCTCTTGGGGGGTCCCATGGCCTCCCTGGGCCTCAGCTTCCCTTCTGAGATGTGCTGCCCCCAAGAAAGGCCTCCCCGTGCGGGTGGACGGGCACCCAGACTTAAGGTCTGGCTCCAGCTGATGTGCAGATGTAGCCATCTAGTCAAGTCAAAGCCCCAGAACCTGCTGAACTGGCCGCGCTGGGAAGGGACAGCTGCCTGGGAGGAGGCCTGGCACTCCCTCCTCAATGGGGGCCTCCCAGGACGTGGGGCTCTGGTCCGGGCAAGGATGCTCCCGGTGCTGGGCAGCCCTGTCCCGCTCTGGGCAGCAAGCAGACACACCAGCCGGTCTGGGGAGCCTCCCGCTAGGCCGCTCCATCCCCAGGCCAGGCGTGGGCCTGGCTGCCTGCTGTGCTGATGCCAGCTCGGTGGTCCCAGGCCCTGGGGACGGAGCCAAGTGGAGAGAATGTCCTGCTGTATCCATTCAGCCCGGAGGGACATGTGACACCCACACCTGCTTCCTGCTTTCACGTTCAATACACTGGGCCTCAGTGCACAGACTAGAGTCCCCCCCTTACTCCGCCCCGCCTCCCCGCCCCTGCCCCTGCCAACCTCCCATCTCCCGGAGCTCCTCTCTGCTGGGAGGGACAGGGGCAGGACTGTAGGATGGTGGTCTCTCTGGCCTCCTTGGGGTCCCTCTCACTGCTCCTCTGGCCTACACCATTCCTAGGTCTCTGAGGCACGTGTGGGAGTTATCGGGGGCCCCTGTGGGTAGCGGTGGCTCTGTTGGACCTCCCAGGACCCCCAGCCACTCTCAGGAGCCCAAGGGGCAGGGTGGGGGATCACCTGACCCCACAGATGTCCCTCTGAGGCCTGGAGTTCAGGCCCCTTCTCTGCAGACCTGTGGGGGCCACCTTGGTCAGCAGGTGATGCCCACCTCTCCTGGCTACTCCCCACCACCTCCTGCCCCTGGTGACCCTGCAGGTCTGAGAAGAGCGGTGGCAGCAGCTAGGGTGCCCTCCTCCCTCCGGTGTGTGGAATGTGCCTGTGGGTGTCTGTCTCCCACGCGTGTATCTGTGCGGGTGTCCGAGCGGATGTGTGTGAATCTGCATGTGTCTCTGCTTCCTGTGTTAAGTCTCCCCCTGTTTTTTGTTGTTGTTTGTTTGTTTGTTTTTCTGACTGGTGTGTCATTTTCTGGGCCTCTCTGTGTTTGTGGGCATGCTCCCGAGGTTGGGGGCCCCTAGTTGGGGACACTAAACCCCTCCTTGTCCAAAACGTTGGGTCCCGATGGTGCACTTGGCTGGCCTCCTGGGCGGGTGGTGCTGACCAGGCACACGGGTGTGGAGGGTGATGGGGCTCTGGCCAGGCTCCCTGCTTTCCCTCTGTGGGCTATGTTGACAGCAGGAAGGGGCCAATTTGGGGGTGCAGTGGCCGTGAAGACGAGGTGGCGAAGAGGTGGCGGGAGCCCGGGCCAGAGCGGTTGGAGGTGGGTGCAGGGAGGCGTCTGCACCTACAAAGCCCCTCGCCGCCATCGGACAGAGAGGGGGGTGTGCCTGGACCTTGGCCGCTGAGCCGCTGGCCCTGGGCTCGCAGGGCATGGGGACCCCCCGAGTCCCCACGCGGACCGTGCTCTTCCGGAGCGAGAGGAGCGGCCTGACCTACCGCGTGCCCGCGCTGCTGCCCGTGCCGCCCGGGCCCAGCCTGCTGGCCTTCGCGGAGCAGCGGCGCAGCCCCAGCGACGCGCACGCCCACCGCCTGGTGCAGAGGCGCGGCGCGCTGGCGGGGGGCTCCGTGCAGGTGAGTGGCCTTGCGGGGGCCGGAGCGGGGGGGGGGGTGTCCTTACGGGGGGCGGGAGGGGGTGCCCGGTGCGGAAGGACAGGACACTGAGGCTGCCCCTCCCTCCCCCCTCCTCCCTCCCGGCAGTGGGGCGCCGCCCAAGTGCTGGACACGGCGGCCCTGGAGGAGCACCGGTCCATGAACCCCTGCCCCGTGCACGACGCGCGCACCGGCACCGTCTTTCTCTTCTTCGTGGCCGTCCGCGGCCAGACCCCCGAGGGCGCGCAGATCGCCACGGGCAGGAACGCCGCGCGCCTCTGCTGCGTGGCCAGCCGGGACGCCGGCCGCACCTGGGGCCGCGCGCGGGACCTCACGGCGGAGGCGGTGGGCGACGCGGAGCGGGGTAGGCGCGGCCGGGGCTCACCTGGGGGCCTGCACCTGGGCGGGGGGGGGGGGGGGGGGGTTGTTCTTCCCGCTGCTGCCCGGCCCCGCCCCCAGCCTAGGGACCATGGAGGCTCTGCCATCCTCCACCCGAGTCCACAAATGGGTGTTGGTCACGCCAGAAAGAGCTGTGTCTTATTATTTATTTATTTATTTATTTATTTAATATATTTTATAGATTTTTCCCCAGAGAGGAAGGGAGAGGGATAGAGAGCTAGAAACGTCAATGAGAGAGAAACATTGACCAGCTGCCTCCTGCTCATCCCCTGCCGGGGATGTGCCCGCACCCAAGGTACATGCCCTTGACCGCAATTGAACCTGGGACCTTCCAGTCCACAGGCTGACACTCTAGCCACTGAGCCAAACCGGTTTCGGCAGAAACTGTGTCTTGATCTGAGCCCCCAAACCCCAAGGCCTCCCTCCTTAACCACTTCCTCCTCCTCCTCCTCCTCAGCAGCGGGTGGTTGCAGGCAGGTTGACCTTACCACTGCCTCAGGGGCCACCCCAACCCTGTCAGGGGGCGGCTCTGAGAGCTGGAACTAGTCAAAGGGCTGCCTGCTGGTGTGGGCCCCACCCCGGGGCCTGGCCCAGGCTGGAGGGCTCCCCAGTCCTGAAGCTTCACGCCTGCCCCCCCCCATCCCTCAGCTGCCCCTGCGGGGACAGTGCTCGCACTGGCCGCCGGCTCACATGCTGGGAACCTGGCCCAGTGGCCTGCCTGGGCTCCCACGCGTGCTCGTGTTCTCGGGAGGCTTGTCCAGCCCGGAGGATCAGGGTGGCTTGAAGGGGTGGAGGGCGGAGGCACGGTCAATGGGTGGCTCCCTCACAAACTGCTCCTTAGTCCGGCACTGCCCCCCATCCTCCCCACCACCTGGCACTGTGGCTGCTGCTCCTGAGGTAACCAGCAGCCCCTCCCGTCTGCAGACTGGGCTACATTTGCCGTGGGCCCAGGCCACGGCATCCAGCTGGGCTCGGGCCGCCTGCTGGTGCCAGCCTACACCTACCATGTGGACCGGCGGGAGTGCTTCGGCAAGATCTGTAGGACCAGCCCCCACGCCTTCACCTTCTACAGCGACGACCATGGCCAGACCTGGCACCACGGCGGCCTCCTGCCCAACCTGCGCTCGGGCGAGTGCCAGCTGGCTGTGGTGGACGGAGGGCAGGCGGGCAGTGTCCTCTACTGCAATGCCCGGAGCCCCCTGGGCAGTCGTGTGCAGGCCCTCAGCACAGACGAGGGCACCTCCTTCCTGCCGGGAGAGCTGGTGCCCACCCTGGCCGAGACTGCCCGGGGTTGCCAGGGCAGCATCCTGGGCTTCCCAGCCCCACCCTCTAATAGGCCTGGCGATGAGGGATCATCAGTGGGCACCAGGAAGACTCCCTTTCCTCCAAATCTCTGTCCTCGAGCCCAGGAATCCCCGGAGGAGGGGGCTGGAGACACCCTAAGGGGTGGGGGGCTGGGTGGGACAGAGAGATGTGGGGGCGGAACAGAGGGATCAGGGGACCCCAGCCCAGGGCCTGAGACCGGTGGGGACAGGAGGGCCTGGTCCCTGCAGCTCCCTAGGCTCCCTGTTGCCCTGCCTCAGAGCCCCACATGGCTGCTGTATTCCCACCCAGCGGGGCGCAGGGCACGGCTCCATATGGGTGTCCACCTGAGCAGGTCCCCCCTGGACCCCCACAGCTGGTCGGAGCCGTGGGTGATCTACCAGGGCCCCAGCGGCTACTCTGACCTGGCGTCCATCGGGCCCACGCCTGAGGGCGCTCTGACCTTCGCCTGTCTTTATGAGAGCGGAGTCAGGGTGTCCTACGAGGAGATCTCCTTCTGCATGTTCTCCCTGCGTGAGGTCCTAGAGAATGTGCTTCCGGGGCCCGGGCCCCCTGGCCTGGGGGGCAAGCCCCGGGAGCAGTGCTGGCCCTCCTGAAGGGCCCTCTGACCCCGCCTGGCCCGGTGCGCCCAGGAGGAGTGGGGAGGGCAAGGGCCTGGATGGAGCTCTGGATGGAGACCTTCGGCTTCTTTATGGAGCGCCGGGAGGGTAGGCCTTCATGAAGGACCCTGTGCAATGACACAGAAGTTCCGTTTTAATATGTTAAGCAGGCCTGGGCCTTGAGAAGGGAGCTCACAGCTGGAAGCCAGAGGAGGTGGGCTCTCAGCCTTGTAGGGCTGTGGGTAAGGGTGACTGGGGACCCTTAGACTAGAACAAGGTGCTGCACTGTCCTGGTGCCTGGCTCTTTAATCTCACTCTGCTTTCTGGTTTCCGGACTGGAAATAAAGGTGTGCATTTATGTCCAGAGACGTTTCTCTTGAGTTCTTTCCCTGCCAAAGCCCTAGGGAGGGCACCCAGTTCTCTAGCTCACGCCTCTGACCACCAGCCCAATCTTGCTGCATCGTTGGCTCCCTATCCCCACCCCACTGGCCAAACTCTCCGAGCCCCGGGGCGTCAGCCGTGGGGCAGGATGAGGGCAGGAAAAGCAGGTCTCAGTATGGCAGCCCCCAGAGGTGTCTGGTCTGCACATGGGCTGCCCTGCGTGACTGCATTTCCCATTGGAGTGCAGCGAGCAGGGTCACCTCCCAGGACCTGCCCCCTGTTTCTTCATGGAAGCTCCTTTTTATTTCTTCTTCATTTTTGGTTAAAAAATAAGATATGCTTGCCCTAGCCTGTTTGCTCAGTGGATAGAGTGTCGGCCTGCGGACTGAAGGGTCCCAGATTCAATTCCGGTTAAGGGCACGTACCTCCGTTGCAGGCTCGATCCCCACCCCTGGGGCATATGTGGGAGGCAACCAATCCATACGTCTCTCTCTCACATCGATGTTTCTCTCTATCTCTCCCCCTACCTTCCACGCTCTCTAAAAATAAGTGGAAAAATATCCTTGGGTGAGGATTAATAATAACAACAACAAAATATGTTAATTGTACAAAATTTTAGAGATGTAGGAAACTATAAAGACAAAATAAAAATGTGCCCTGGCTGGGTAGCTCAGTTGGCCAGACTATTGTCTCCATATGCCATAGGTGTGGGCTTGATCCCTGATTATGGCATGTACAAGAATTAACCAATGAATGCATAAATAAGTGGAATAACAAATCTCTCTCTCTCTCTCTCTCTCTCTCTCTCTCTCTCTCTCTCTCTTTCTCTCTCTCTGTCTCTCTCTCAAATCAATTAAAAAAAACATTTTTAAAAAAATATCCCATATGACCTCCCACTCCCAACCCCCACCCCAAGCCATAACCATGATGTTCCTTTTGGTGTTTCTGACTTTTTCTTCTTTTAAAAAGATTTGACTGTGTTTTACAATAGCTTTCCTGTCACACTCCAGGCATCTACCTTTTGTGCCCTCCCGCTACCCCCACCAGCCTGGACATATTTCTTTACAAGCAAGGCCTCTGCTGGGTAACCTGCCCAAAAGGTGGGGCATCTAGGAAGCTTTGGAGCCTCCCAGGGCCCACAGTTGCCTAGGGAACTCAGGGCAGCCAGTCCCCATAGGAGCAAACATATCAGAATTACATTAATGTAAACTGACCAACATTCCTATTAACAGACAAAATGTGCGTGGCAGAAAGCAAAACAACGGTAAACCCACCCCAAACCCAGAGATATCCCCCTGACAGCAGGCAGAAGATGTGAAGAGAAAGGTTGGAGGCTAAAAGAAAAAAATAGCCCAGGAAACATGCAGATGAACACTGGTGGCGCTGTGTTTCTATCAGGCAAACATACAAAGGGACACGTTTCAGAATTACAAACGTTTGACTCAACAGAAAATTATAGCGGTATTAAGTTTGTATGAAGCCAATATTATGCCTCGAAAAGCGAAACAAAAATGGACAGATCTGTTGGGGGGAAATAGGCCCACAATTACAATAGCAAGTTTTAGACACGAGTCTCTCAGTAACCGACGGAGCTAGCAGACAATAAGAGCAGTAGGTTCACGGCAGGTGTGGCCAACTTGCCTAACAAGCTAAACCATACTGACACCTGCAGACGGGGCACAAAGCACCTGCAGGAGGTGCCCTCTTTCCAAACGCACCAAGATACAAAATCAAATCCCCACAGACTTCAAAGACTTGGAAAACCACAGTGAAATTGAGCCAGAAATTAAACAAAGGGCAATTAAACATCTTCATATGTTCAAGAATTTAGAAACAGTATTCTAAATAACTCACAGTTCAAGGAAGCCATGGTGAAGATTAGAAGAGATTTTTGAAATTAATTATGCAAACACTGCATAAAACTTGTGGGATGATGCTGAAACCAGAATTAGAGGGAAATGCACATGTTAGAGCAGAAGGAAGGTGACAGTCCTGCTCTCTCGAGAAAAAGGTCAGAGTATTTGGTCCAGACAACACAGAAGGAAGAAATGACAAAGAGCAATGAAAATCCCACAAGAGAGGAAAGAAAGCCAAAGGTTGGGTTTTGAAAAGAGCTAATAAAATCAACAAACTCCTGAGAGGCTGGTCATGAAGAAAGGATGAGAATTGTCCAGCCAAAGTGGCTTAGTTGGTTGACCATCTTCCCATGCACCGAAAGATTGCTGGTTCAATCCCCAGTTAGGGCACATACCTGGGTTTCAAGTTTGATCCCCATCAGGGATGGTACAGAAGGCAACTGATCTCTCTCTCTCTCTCTCTCTCTCTCTCTCTCTCTCTCTCTCTCTCAGAATGCCCACAAATAACCAATGCCAGGAATGAGAAAGGACATACGGGACCCTACAGACATTCAAAGATTTTGAGGGGACTTGAGGAGCAACTTTATGCTATTAAAGTTGAAAATTTAGATAAAATGGACAAGTTTTGGAAAAACATTACATCGGAACTGACACAAGATGAAAGGGAAAATCTGGAGGATCTTGGTAAAGAAATGGAATCCGTAATTTAAAGTCTGCACACAAGGCACACTCCAGGTGTCTGGCTTTTCTAGCGAATCCTGTCAAACACTAAGAATAGGCCAGCATGTGTCGTGTGTCGTGTGTCCCTGGGGAGAGCGTGGGGCTGACACTGTGGGCGCTGCTCCTGGGAAGAGAACCATTAAAGAGCCAAGGAATTGGTACACTTTAAGAAGTAAAGTTCAGCCAAAACCGGTTTGGCTCAGTGGATAGAGCGTCGGTCTGCGGACTGAAGGGTCCCAGGTTCGATTCCAGTCAAGGGCATGTAGATTGGTTGCGGGCACATCCCCGGTAGGGGGTGTGCAAGAGGCAGCTGGTCGGTGTTTCTCTCTCATCGATATTTCTAGCTCTCTATCCCTCTCCCTTCCTCTCTGTAAGAAATCAATAAAATATATTTAAAAAAAGAAGAAGTAAAGTTCGCAAAGTACACTGACACAACGCCTAAAGCACGACCCATGGAAGGGCAATTCGATGAGAAAAGCTGACACACACAACACGTTAAGAGAATGAAAAGACAAGCCACAGACGGGAGGAAAATACTTGCAAGACTCGCATCGGATAGTTTCACTTTGTACGAAATTGCCAGACGGTCTTCCACAGTGGCTTGACCATCTGTGTATCTTCTTTGGTGAGGGATCCAGGTCTTTTTTTTTTTTCAGCTGGGTTGCTTGTTTTCATAGCATTTTGTTTTAAATCTTGCTTGCATATTATGGCAAGTAAGTATATAGAAGGGTGCCACACCAGGGAAATGCAAAATAAAACAGCAGTGAGATGCCATTGCCCATCTATCAGAATGGCCAACATTTTGCCGGAACACTGACAGCATCAAATGCCGGGAGCAGCAGGGCTCTCGCTCACGCTGGCGGAAATGCACAGCGGTGCCACCACTTGGGGGACCGTTTGGTGGTTTCTTACAAAACGAAACAGATTCTACCCTGTGATCCAGCATTGGGCTCCTTGGCATTTACCTAAAGAAGTTGAAGGCTAGTGTTTACATGGAAACCTGCCCACGGATGTTTATAGCAGCGTGTTCATAATTGCCAAAACTTGGAAGAAACCAAGATGTCACATCCTTCAGTCTGTGGTCCTGCAACTGACCGCCCAGCTGGACCTCTCGGCCCTGCTCTGGCTGTGGGGAGGCCAGCTGCCCCATGAGCCTGAGGGTTTGGGGATATATGGAAGCCTGGGTTTCATTCTTGGCTATCCACGCTTATCTTGGCTTGTAGATGGTGTGGTTAATTTTATGAGTCAACTTGGCCAGTCACAGTATCCAGATATTTGGTCAAATGCCAGTCTAGATGTGAAGGTTTTCTTCCCTCCCTCCTCCCCTTTTTTTAAATGATGAGTTTAGCATGTAAATCAGCAGACGTTGTGTAAAGCAAATGCCCTCCGTGATGTGGTGGGCCTCATCCAATCATGTGAGATTTAGGAGAAGAGACTGAGGTCCCCTGAGGAAGAGGGACTTCTGCCTCCTGACAGCCTTCGGACTTAAGCTGCAACATTAGCTCTTTCCTGGGTCTCCAGCTGCTGGCTTGCCACAATCGCATGAGCCAGTTCCTTTAACATAAATCTCTATACACACATCCTACAGGTTCTGTTCCTCTGGAGAACCCTGACTGACTCAGGGACGTCTCCACCTGCCCCCTCTCCCTCGCCTGTGTTCCCTTCTGTACACCAATCCCTTTCCGAACTGCAGGCCATCCATGCGTATCCCACCACCGCATCCAGTCCAGGTGCCCTGTGGCTCAGGGGCTGGCCTCCTAGCCCAGGCATGGTCATCTTCCCAAACTGGCCCTCTGTCCCTATTAAACACTCATTCTCCCCTCTCCCCTCTCCCGTCCCCTTACTCTCTGTCTCTGTTGAACCTGACTCCTCCAGGAACCTCAAATCAGTGGAATCACATAGTGTTTGTCCTTCTGTGTCTGGCTTATTGCACTGAGCGTCAGTCCTCAAGGTCCTGCCATGTCAGAGCAGGTGCCAGACTGAGCTCCCTTTTCAGGCTCCATCATACTGGGCTGTGTGGAGGGACCCAATTTGACAGTCCCTTCATCCCTCCACGGACATTGGGGCTGCTGCCATCTGTTGGCTACTGTGCATTGATGTACAAACTTTAAAAATTATTTTAACAGTTGAATAATATTCCATATAACAATTTATTTTTGGAATTCAAATGGGATAAAGATATAACAAAAAACAAACCCAAACACAACCATTCATTTGTGCCCAAGGAAGGGGCTCAGGGAACTTGAGCCCCTGGCAGCTCCCGCCACCCAGGCCGCACCCCCAGGCTGGCTTCATTTTGTCTGAAGACCAGCAAGAGCCGAGTCCTGAGGATCTATGTGCCTGGCCAGGACCTCTGGCTGGGAGGAGCCCAAGGGTGGGGGAGGCTGGGATGGACTCCTGGGGTGGACTGAGCGGCCACCCCATGGCAGACATGAGGCTTCAAGGCCACATCCTGGACACGTGGCCGCCTCTGCCCAGAGTCTCTTCCTGCCTGAGGGCAGACAGCTCGGCCCCTCATTCTTCTGCTTCAGTGGCTCTTGGAGGTGCCCCTGACATGTGAACTCAGGGCACCCCAAGATGTGGGAGCTGAAGGCTGAAGGGAGCCTCACCCACACCAAAGGGGATGGATCCATTCACGCTGGGCCGCTGACCCACTAGGGCTGGTGCCCGCCCTGCCTGCATGACCCCGAGAGGGAGCTCCCTTTGAGATCTGAGCCTTCCCCCTTCCAGGAGGCCTTGGCCAGAGTCCTACAGGCCTACCCTGCCTTTTCTGGCCCGCCGGTCTCCTAAGCCAAGGTGTCCAGCCCCTTCCCTGCGCTGCGGACCTGGGACTGGGAGGGCCCAGGGGCTGGCGGGCGTGTCCTCCAGGCGAGGGGTTGCAGGTCGGGGCACAGACCGGAGCCTGGTGGGGCCCGGGGGCGGTGGCTGCCCCCCGCCTCCCGCTCCGGGCCCCCTGCCCGCCCGCCTCGCTCAGGAAGCCCAGGCGGGGCGGGCCCGCGGCCGGCCACGCCCGGCCCCCCACCGCGCGCCGCCGGGGCGCTGCGGGGACAGACCCGCCGGCGCGCGTGGGTGGCGGTGGGCGAGGTGCCCCAGCGCGGCCGCGACACGGAGGCCGGCAGAGCGGGGAGCGGAAAAAGTGAGTGGCGGCGGGCGGGCGGCCGCCTTACGGGAAGGCGGCGCGCAAAGTGCTGAGTGTCCGCTTCCACTTCTTATCTGGGCGCCGGGCCGGGCTCTTCCTCCCCCTCTGCGCGCGCTTTTTTCTTTTTTTTTTTTTTTTTTTTTTTTTTTTGTATCGATACGATCTCAGGCTATTTAAAACACATGCAGCCGGAACCGGTTTGGCTCAGTGGATAGAGCGTCGGCCTGTGGACTGAAAGGTCCCAGGTTCGATTCCGGACAAGGGCATGTACCTTGGTGGCAGGTACATCCCCGGGTAGGGAAGGGGGGGGGGGGCAAGAGGCAGCTGACTGATGATTCTCTCCCATCAATGTTTCTAACTCTCTACTATCCCTCTCTCTTCCTCTCTGTAAAAAAAAAAAAAAAAAAATCAATAAAATATATATTAAAAAAATAAAACACATGCAAAACGTGTTAATCAATTAGACGTTTAGTTTTACTGCTGGCGGTTTTGATGCTTAAATGGTGTGTCTGGTCTTTTGCCAGGACCCCAGCTGGGCTCCTTGCCCCTGGCTCCCTCCCGAACAATCCCCCCCCATCCCCCAATCCCGCAGTGTCATTGGCCCCCACAGCCGTGGTCTCCCAGTGTCCCAGCCAGACCCAGCTGCTTCCGCTGCCCTCCTGCCCCCACCCAGCAGTCTGTGACCCCAGACCCAGCACGCTGACCCTGAGTGAGGGTCATATTTTCGCCACACAGTCGCCCCAGGAGGTATTCCAAGGTGGGCCCCATGGGTCCGAGGGCAAATGCTTCGTTAGCTGCCGGATGTCACCTGGGGCTCCTCCAGTTTGTGCTTCCACGGCCACTCTCGAGGCGCCTCCTGCGTCCTCACCGGCAGCCCGGTCCCAGTTTCAATTTGCCAGTTGGTAAGTGCAATGTAACCAGCACTCACTTTTCTTATGATGAGTAAAGTAGAACATGCTTTCATTGTTTAAGCAATGTACTCACAATACAATGTGTGCATGTTCGTGTGTGTGTGTGTATGAGTGTATGCTCCATGAGCCTGGGTATGCTGTGTGTACATATGCTGCGTGCATGTATGTACTATCTGGTCACACTTCCGGCTCACCTTCCCATTGCACCTGTGAGCTGCTCTCTGTATTTCTTTCTTTCTTTCTTTCTTTCTTTCTTTTTTAAAAATATATTTTAATAATATTTTACAGAGAGGAAGGGAGAGAGATAGACAGCTAGAAACGTCGATGAGAGAGAAACATCGACCAGCTGCCTCTTGCACACCCCCTACCGGGGATGTGCCCGCAACCAAGGTACATGCCCTTGACCAGAATAGAACCTAGGACTTTTCAGTCCGCAGACCGACGCTCTACTGCTGAGCCAAACTGGTTTTGGCTGCTCTCTGTATTTCTAAAAGGTCTCTGTGTGACATTGCACATTCCTTCCCAGTTGGCCTGGCATAGTTCTGCCACCCTAGCGTGCTCTGTCTTCTTTCCTGGCGCCTTGATTCTGAGCCAGTGTGAGGAATAGTTCATCACGTGTGCCCCTGTCTTGTAGGGTTCCTCTCCCACTCACGTCCCTGCTGCCCGGTGATTTCTGTAAGTGAACGGCATAAGGTGCGTCTCCCTGGATGCGTTCCCAGCCAGGCCGTATGGTTCCTCCACGACTCATCAAAAAGTCTGCCTTCTGCCCTGGTCCCATTCATTCCTGTCTCTTCATGAGCCAATCCCACTGCTTTACTTGGGGTGAGTTTAGACTTGACAAAGCCAATTTCTCTTCACGGCTTTCTCGGCTGTTACGCGTTCGTTTTTCCACCCGAATTTTCCATGTCAGACATGCGGGTTTCCGTTGGGATCCTGTTAGGTTTATACATTCACGCAGGAAGAGCTGGCACCTCTGTGGCGTGTCGTCATCCTGGCCAGGGTGCGTGTCCCTGTCGGGCCCACACCCAGCTCTCCCGCAGGTCTGCACATTTCCTGGTAAATTTATGCCGCAGGCATTTTGTCTTCTTTGTTCCGTGGAAGACGGAACGCTATCACGTTTTCCGCTAACAGTTAGCAGCTAACTGGTCAGTGTTTGAATGTGGGACAGCGCTCTGTTTCGGGATGCTGGTTTGTATCTGCTCCTTGCCTGGATGTTCTTGTTGTATTTTCCCTTGGAACCTACTGTGTTTTTCAGGCTCATGCTCACTGCAGACTTCCCAGCTGTGTCCCCTCGGACATGTGACCTTGTCTAGCACCCTTATCTCTTCCTGATGGGTGGCTCCACCCCTCACCACACCCAGGACAGGACTCCAGGGTGCCAGGCACAGGCTGTGAGCCCAGAGGGCTGGGGGGGTGGCGGGCCTGGGTGGGGCTCACAGGAGGGGGCAGGCTGGGGCATCTGTCATTGCAGTCAGGGAACTGGCACGGGGGTGTCCTGTCCTTTCTGGAGGGCGGGCCAGGCATTCTGTTTGCAGGCTGCACCCTGAGCCTGCTTGCTGATAGCCTGGTGCAGCCCACCCCCTGGCCTGGGGCACTGCCCCTGCCCAGGAGGGACCCCAAGGTGTGGGGGACTCATGAGGGCTACAGCAGGGCAGATATAGGCACAATCTCTCAGGGATGTCCTGTGCCAGATTGAGGTGGTCTGGGGGCAGGGTGCCGTGGGACCTTGGGGTGTGAAGCCCAGAAAGGGCTTCTGGGGGATGGTGCCCGGCAGCCCCCTAAAGTCAGAGGCCGTGTGAGTGTGGGAGGGGCCACAGGAGCGGAGATGAGGCCTCAGGGGGCTTGAACAGTGGCATTGAGGCCAGAGCCCTCCATCTGCCTGACACCAGCAGGGTCTCCCCCTCCCCCCATGACCGTGTGAGCAGGACAGACTGGGGCCTTTCTTTGAGCTTCCGTCATTATTTAATTACTAGTGGCCTGGTGCACAAAATTCATGCATAGTTGCAGGAGTGGAAGGGGGGTTCCTCAGCCTGGCCTACACCCTCTCCAATCTGGGATCCCTCAAAGGATGTCCCACTGCTCGTTTACAGGGATTAGGCCTAAACCGCAGTCAGACATCCCTCTCACAATCCAGGACTGCTAGCTCCAGCCGTTCACCTGCCTGCCTGCCTGCCTGCCTGTTTGCCCCTAACCACTCTGCCTGCTGTCCTGCTCGCCCCCAAATGCCCCCCAGCAGCCTGCTCACCCCCAACTGCCTCCCCTGCTGGCCTGCTCACCCCTAATGGCCCCTGTTATCTCACCCTGGCCTGATCACCCCCCGGCAACCCAAGGTCCCAGCCCCTCCTTTTTTTTCTTTATTTTTTCAGTGCCTCCTTGAGCAAAGGCCAGGGCTGGCTGGAAGCAAGTATCTGGGATTTATTTATCTTGGATAATTGAAACTTTGTAGGGCCAGCCAGGGCAGCTTGGCTTCCTCCATTGCCGGGACAACCCAAGCCTCCTGCTTGCTCCAGCTCCATGGCTGGCTGCCGGCTTGGTTGGGTTAATTTGCATACTCGCTCCTGATTGGCTGGGGGGCATGGCTTGTGGGCGTAGCGGAGTGATGGTTAATTTGACATTTCTCTTTTATTAGTGTAGATAATAAAATAGAAAGGAAAGGGCCTCTCAGAGTGTGTGGAGCCCACGAAGAACACGCTTCTGAGCCCCCACACGGGTGCCCACAGAGCACTCTGCCGGACAGCTGACGCCCTGTGTGTGCTGGGTGAGGAGTGTAGGCCTGGCTGGAGGGTGCCCACCCAGCACCCCAGGCAGGAGCCCCCAGGGCGCCTTTAAATAGCACCGTGAATGGGCGCCATGGAGGAGGCCACTCCAGGGAGTGCCCACCTGGGGGGCCAGGGACTCTTCTCCAGGCCTGGGGAGAGCCAGGCTCTTGCACGTCCCTCTGTGCCCCTCAGGGGCGTGCTGGATTTCCTCGCTCTGGAGGCACCTCACTGGCCGCCCAAGACAGTCTCCAACCAGAAGCCCTTCTGACACCAGGGCCGGCGTGCAGGAGGCCCCGAGCCGCAGTTCCGGACAGCAGGTCTGCGCCTGGAGCCCTGGGCCAGTCTCCTCTCCTCGCCCAGAAGGGACAGTGGTCTCTCCTGTGCCCAGGTCCCCTAAGGTTTAGGGGGAGAGTGGCCACCCCGTTATCGCAGGGTCTGAAGGCCTCGGGCCGGCGAAGAGCCGTCAGAGCGGCCAAGAGCAGTGTCCGTCCTCGAGTCTCAGAGACGGGGGCGCCTGCGGGCTGTCGGCAGAGGCCCTGCGGGGAGAGCCGGGCCTGCCGGGGAAGACGATGGTGGCGTACTCTGTCTGCTCAGGCACACAGGGGATGGGGGGCTCCGGGGTCTTCTCCCGCCACTGGAAGTCCAGCTCTCCATAGTCCACAGTTGACACAGGCCCTGCGGAGGGGCCCTCCTTCTTAGGGGAGAAGGAGAAAGGAGTCAGCACTCTCTTATGTGCGTGCCTGAGCAGGCAGAGTACGCCTGAACACACACACACACACACACACACACACACACACAGTGTGAAGGCAGACCCACACGTGCGTATACACCTGCGCTTGGGCTTGGGTCCCCATGTTCAAACAAGGTGACATGGTTGGGAATGGGTGTGGCTGTCCCTGAGGCTACTCATCTGTGGCGTTGCCAGTCTATCCCTCCTCCCACCCCTTCCTGAAATGTCCCAGCATCACCAGAAGGCGAAGGAAACTCACCTGTGGCTGGTCCTCCCTCCGGCAGGCACAGCCCCCTGCAGAGAAACACAGGGAGTCAGGCCAGGAGGCCCCGGAAGGCGGGGGCCCAGCAGGCAGTGGGCGGGAAGACTCTGGCCATGGGGAGAGCCTAAGCTCCCCCCTGCCTGCTCCTCTCCGAGGGTCCGCCTGGAAGTGAGCTGCTGGGTGTGAGGCCACACAGGACCGCCCGCCTGTCTTCCAGGCGCTGTGCTCCTGTGGGTCGCAAACCTGGCTGAGCCCGGTGCCCACTGCAGGCCACCAAGCACACAGCAGACACAGCCGGCGGTGCTATGGCAGCATCGCCCTGACTGATGTGCACACACACCACATGCGACTTCACCAGGGACCACACCCAGGGCACACAGCACATCTCAGAACTACCTGAAGGGGCCTGGCGGGCACGGCTCAGTGGCTGAGCCTTGACCCATGAACCCAGGGGTCCCCGGTTCCAGGCCTGTCAGAGCATCTGCTTGGGTCGTGTGCTCAATCCCCAGCAGGGGGCGTGCAGGAGGCGGCTGTGTTTCTCTGTCATCCATGTTGCTATCTTCTCTCCCTCTCCCTTCCTCTCTCTCTCAAAAAATCAATAAGAACATATTTAAAAAAAAAAAGTCTGGAGGCGGAAAATGTGACCCCTGAGAGATGAACCCTGGAGGGCCTGGCCCGGCAGGGCAGCATGGCCGCCGTTCCTAAGCCCCCGGGGGTGGGGGGGCATGGAGGCCGGGGCTGCCCTCGTCACCCAGGGCAGGAGGCACAGAGCCGCAGTCCAGGTCAGCGACTGCGTCCGGAGCCCGGGCCAGTCTCCCCTCGCCCAGCAGGGACAGTGGTCTCTCCTGCACCGGGGTCCGGCCAGGGGTAAGAGGAGAGCCGGGCAGGGCTGACATGGTGCAGGATGTGATTCCTACACGCTCAGCCCTGGGTGGCCACCCGGTTATCGCAGGGTCTGAAGGCCATGGGCCGGCGAGGAGCCGTCAGAGGGGCCAAGAGCAGAGTCCGTCCTCGAGTGGGAACTCCTGCGGTTGCCACCCATGGAGCCCGTCCTAGGAGAGTGTGACCGGAGCCTGCGGAGGGGCCGACCTAGCCCTGGGCTAGGCCCCCTCTGGGAAGCGGCCCCTTTTTCCGGCCCCAGAGTGTCTACCCATCCTGGGCAGCCTGTGACCACCCCCATCCTGGGGGGCGGGGAGGAGGCTGCGGCTGTCACCGCAGGGCCCCAGCGGCTGTCAGAAGCACCGTCACAGTGGCTTGTGGCCTGAGATGTGGCCTGAGGCTTGAGGGCAGCCTTGGGCAGCCACACAGGGGCCTCTCGTTGCCTCCTGTGTGACCTGGGCAGCTGCCTGCCCCTCAGACCCCTCCTGAGGGCCTGGCCGGGGTGGGGTGTCCCAGGACCGGCCGCGGCAGTGCCTCGGGCTCCACCTGGCTGGGACGGCGGGGCGGCTGGCTGGGGCGTTACCTCGAGTGGCCAGGACCCAGGTCAGCAGCAGAAGCAGCAGGACGCCCACCAGGACGCTTGTGACACCGATGACCAGGCCCTGTAGCCGACCGGCCGGCCTGGGTGGGGGGCTGGGGCTCGCAGTGGGCAGCTCCAGGACTCTCTCTGCAGACACAGAGGACAGATGCTGAGGCGTGGGGACACAAGACAGGGACTTCGGGTCCTACCCTGCCCCCTTCAAGTCCGAGGGGACTCAATCCTAGGCTTGCACTGGCCAGCCTCACCCAGGCCTGCACAACCTCATTCTGAGGTGCACCCAGAGCGGGACAGATGGGGTCTGAGGTGCTTCCAAGCACAGAGGCCCGAAGCCACCGGGCCCGGTGGTCCTGGGTGCGGGACAGAGTCCGGGGTGAAGCGAGGGGAACCCGTGCTCCCTCTGCCTACCGGGCCCTCCCCGCCGTCTGCACCCTCGCGCCCACCCTCGGGCCCCGCCCTGCACCTGTCACCGTGAGCTCTGCGGGGGGGCTCTCGTGGATGTGCGTCTTGGGGGGCAGGTAGATGGCCCCGCAGAGGTAGGTGCCGCTGTCGTTGCGCCGGGCGGCGAGGACGCTCATCCTGAAGTCCCGCCCGCTGGGCAGCCGGGCGATGCGGAAGCGCCGGTCCCTGCGGACCTCCTGGCCCCTGTCCTCGGGGAAGGCGGCCAGCTTGTCCGTCTGGTTGCTGGGGCTCATGCGGTACATGTTGAGCACGTAGCCCTCGGACGTGTTGGAGAAGCTGCAGGTGAAGGTGGCCGTCTCCCCCTCGGCCACCGTGAGCTGACGCGGCTGGAAGGCGATGGGGCTCCAGGGCCTGTCGGGCGTCTCTGGGGGGGGGGGAGGGGGAGACCAGCGGGACTTGAGGAAGGCACGTCCCACCGAGACCCACCTCCCGCCAGACAGGAAAGTCCCCTTCACCGCGAGCCTTGCAGCTTCCCCTTGCAGGCCTCTGGGGACGGGGTGCTCGCCTCTCGCCAGGGAACCCCATCGTGGGATGGTGTCCATTGACGGCATCCAGAGATCTGGGCTGGGCTGCCTCTGGCTCCGACCCCGGGCCCCCCATCCCTTTTCCTTCCCGAGCAGCAGCTTAGGGCCTTCACCCCTCCCTCCTGCACTCAGGCCCCAGGCCTCTGAGCTGTCTGCACTGTGCGGGGGAGGGGGGTAAGGGGGTGGGGGCGGCCTGGGTGCTGGGCGGGGCTGACGAGGACCGCCATGGGAAGCCCAGCTCCAGGGGGCTCAGGGGCCAGCCTTTCCCCCGTTTCAGGACAAGCTCAGAGCAAGGACCCCGCATGAGCACTGCTGACCTGGGCCGTGTGGGGCCCCAGGCCCCCTCCCAAGGCTCTGGGGACTGCAGTGCAGCTGGGCCATCGCCCCTGAGGTGGACGGAAATAGAGTCCCAGCTCCCTGGGCTCCAGCCCGCACTCCCCGAACAAGGGTGTGCCGGCAGACGGGGCGCGCACACAGGAGGGACTCGAGGCTCTCCGACGCGGGAATGAGCGCGCGTGCCAGGTGGTGCCCTCCCGCCCTCCATGCATTCACGCTCACGGCCACACGCGCGCTTTCTACTCGGCTCCATCCTGAACGGGAATACCTGCTGGGTGTGGCTCCCCACACTCCAGGACGCTGGCCCGGGCTGGCTGCTTCAGGCCCCCCCCGGCCCTGCGCGATGAGCCTGCGTGGCTCGGAGGAGGATGGGATGGTGCTGGGACCGGCTCCCCTTCAACCTGGGCCGCTACAGGGCACGTGTGACCAGGACACCCTCTGCCTGTCCCCACTGGGCACCTCACAAGGGTCAAGATCACAGCTATTCAGAGACCAGGTGGAAAGCGCCCTCGCCTTCCTGTGGCCCTGCTCGGGGACACGGGACCTTCTCCAGCTCCCGTCCGGTTTGCGCTGAGGACACTGGCTTGCAGAGCCCAGGGCCCAGCCAGCCTGTACCTCCTGCCATGTCCCTTCCCGGGCACCTCTCCTGGCCATCAGTGCCTGGTCAAGATGGGCACATGGCCAGTCTCAGGCATGCAGGTACTGTCCCTATGACCCCGTCGAGTGCCAGCTGGACGTGAGCCAGGGGAGAGTGTGGCCGTGAGCATGAATGCATGTGAGGGAGGGAGAGCGTAACCTAGCACGGGGGCTCATTATCGTGTCCGAGAGCCTCGAGCCGCCTCCTGTGTGGGCGGCCCAGAAGCGAGACACCTGCACATCCTGTTCCGGGGAGAGGGGGTCCCCTGGGCCCCATGGAGGGGCAGCTCGGGGGAGGGCATGTCCCACTGGCTGGGAGGGGCCTGGGTGTGAGGGAGGCCAGGGGCTGGAGAAGGGCAGTCTGGACTGCGGATGGCTGTGGCAGGTGGGGTCCTCTAGGGGGTGACACCAACACTGATGGAGACACAACCCCTCCCTCATTCTTTTTTTTCTTTTTTTTTTCTTTTTTCAATTTAAGTTCTATTTTAATGGTTAAAGCTCACTCATACTTAACATTTTAAGAAAATAATTAGAAACACCACATGACCTCACTCATCCGTGGATAATAAAGAGCACCATAAACTGATGAACCAAAAGATAGATACAGATATTTACTGATCCAGCTGATGAATGTATTTGGAAAAATGCTTCTCAATATTCTGATTTGGGGCAAGGTCAGTAGTAATTAGAAATTCTAAGGGTGGAATTCAGTCACCAAGTGTGCCATTCTGATACCACAGGTCAGAAGTTATGTCAGCATGAACATAAAGATATTAAGAGGACAAAAGCCTGATCTGTTCCGGCAGTTGGGTGATAGGCCTGGCCTTATTGGGGTTTCTAGTTGCCATGGGCCCAATATAGTGTCAGGAGCAGGTGATGTTTCTGCAATGTAGCTTAGGGATGCTCTGACTTAGGACCACTAGTGCCTGCCTCTGGTAGTTTTGATATTGTTGGAGTTGGGCTGTGAATTACCAGTTTATTATCATCAACCTTGAACATACTACAGGTAAGTAACCTTGGCATAGCCTTTAACAGTGATAGAGCTAGGAATACCCTACACAAAAAAGTGAGGTCTGTGGAGATTGTTTGGGGTCTTCCTAGCTCCCATATCTATTTCTCTTTCTTCCTTAATGGCACCTTCCAACATTTTCCATGCCCTATTTTTCTTTATACTCAACTATTAAAATACTAGAGGCCTGTTGTATGAATTAGTGCATGGGTGGGATCTGGCCTGCCTGCCCCGATGGGGGCCAATTGCCTCCCTCATTCTTGATTGTGTCCTACGCCTGCATGCTAGCCAGCCCCGTTCCCCTGGGCAGCACTATAGCCCATCTGCTTCCCACATTGATTTGGGAAGCAAGACTCTCTCTCTCTCTCTCTCTCTCTCTCTCTCTCTCTCTCTCTCTCTCTCTCCTCTCTCTCTCTCTCTCTCTCATTTCTGGGCCTTCTCCTACACTAATTACGATTTGATCTTAGACGATTTAAAGTAGAATACACTTATTGTCTACCTTTGGTTTCTTTTTCAGGAGAGAAAAAAACGAGAAAAGACTTCGCGAAAGAGGTAATACCGTGCCTTGTGGTGAGGGGTTTTGGTGTGAAAGAAAGTGACTGGAGCCGTTAGACTGACGAGACGATGTGACAGAAACAGTGCGGTGGCCGAGTACAGACGTGGCCCAGGAGAGGCCGGAAAGGCACACGGATCTGGAACGGAGGGTTCAGGAGGAACAGAAGTGCGATTGCCTCCCGCTGGCGGGGCAAAGAGTCTGCAGCGGCTCATGAGAGGCCGGAAAGGCACACAGATCTGGAACGGAGAGTTCAGGAGGAACAGGAGTGCGATCGCCTCCCGCTGGCGGGGCAAAGAGTCTCCAGCGGCTCAGGAGAGGCCGGAAAGGCACACGGATCTGGAACGGAGAGTTCAGGAGGAACAGGAGTGCGATCGCCTCCCGCTGGCGGGGCAAAGAGTCTCCAGCGGCTCAGGAGAGGCGGGCCTCCTGCCTGCGTGAAGTCAGCACCCGCTCGCGTCCTACAACGGGGCGGACGGGGCGTGCCGGCGACGAGCGGCACTTTGGCCCCGGCCGCAGCTCTCCCGGCCTCCCCAGCGCCTCTCCTCTGGGCCGACCAAGAGAGATGGCTCTGAGGGCAAGGCCCGTGTGACGAAAGAAAGCCCCACCAGCTTGGGTTTCTAAAGAGACGTGTGGAGCAGAGCCACCCAGCTAACACCAACCACTCGGCACTGTCAGATAAGCAAGAAATGCAAAGTTTGAATGTTGCACATCAGCCATTACAATTCTCTAGCGAGTAGCTGCTGTGGTGGGGCAGAAGGCAGAGCTCTGCTGTCGGGAAGCAGGTCTCCTGAAAGCAGTTGGTTCTCAACCTTCCTAATGCCGCGGCCCTTCAATGCAGTTCCTCGTGTTGTGGTGACCCCCCAACCGCAACATTATTTTCGTGCTACTCCATGACTGCAATTTTGCTACTGCTATGAATCGTGACGTAAATATCTGTGTTTTTCGATGGTCTTAGGCGACCCCTGTGAAAGGGGTCGAGACCCACAGGTTGAGAACCGCTGCTGTGGAGCCTAAGACCACACCACGAGGAACTGTATAAAGGGTCGCGGCATTAGGAAGATTGAGAACCACTGCTTTATTTATTTTAAAAAATATATATTTTATTGATTTTTTTTTTTTTTAACAGAGAGGAAGGGAGAGGAATAGAGAGTTAGAAACATCAACGAGAGAGAAACATCAACCAGCTGCCTCCTGCACGCCCCCCCACCCCCCACTGGGGATGTGCCCGCAACCAATGTACATGCCCTTGACCAGAATCAAACCTTGGACGCTTCAGTCTGCAGGCAGACACTGTCTACTGAGCCAAACCGGCCATGGCAAGAATCATTGCTTTAAAGGAAGCATCCTGGAAGTGACAGTTCAAGGCAGATAAGGGCTCGGCGAAGTCCCTGGTGACCCTGCAGCACCAGAGCGCAGGGCTGGTTCTGGTTCCGTGGGCCCACCACCGCGTCCCTGCCACTGTCCACTGCAGCCAGCCGCGTCTCCCTTCACAAACGCCAGGGCGGCCCGTCTGGACGGCACCATCCTAAGTCACTGTCCGACCCTTTCCCAAATCCATGCCTCCACCGGGGTCCAACTGGCCAGGGCCTCCGCGCAGACCCCCTCTCACAGCCATGGCCACCGAGAGCTCCCCCGCGGGCCCACGCGGTGCACGGAGCCGCTCCCCTCCTGCCCGGCCCCTCCATCCAGCAGGCTTTCCCACGGCGCCCGGCGTGGACACTGCTGACCGTCCGGGACACCGTCCCCGCTCTGTGTGGAGCAGGGAGCCCTGTGTCCCTGCGGTTTTGGATCTCATCTGCCCCACCCCTGACCTTAGTTTGTTACCAATTGAGTCCCTTTTCTGTTGGCTCTTTGTGGCGTGAAAGAGAATGAATTCTCTATTCTCACGGAATCTGACTGGATGAGACGGGTCCCCCGAGCGTCTTTGTTCATCACAAAGGGGAGGCTCTTGTCTTCCCCTCTTTTGCTGGGGGCCCAGAGAGGCTGTGACCCCAGTGGGGTCGCTGGTGGCTGCCCTAAGCAGGACCAACAGCTTTGTGATCTTCCAGGACCAATCATCAGACGCACCCAGGGGGAGCCTTCGAGAATGCCAGGGCTGCCCACAGAAGCAAAAATAGACAAGTGGGGCCACAGCAAGCTACACAGCTGCTGCACAGCAAAGAAGCCGCCAGACAAAATGAAGAGAGATTTGAAATATCTGTAAGTCATACAGTGGATAAGGGGTTAATATGTAAAATACACTAAAAAGCCCATATGCCTCAAAAGCAAAAACACCCCCACCAACAATCTGATTACAAGACGGACAAAGCCCCTCCACAGGCATTTTTCAAGGAGGACATACAGACGGCCGACAGACCTATGAAAGGACGCTCTTCCTCATTAATCATCAGGGCAACTGGAGTCAGAACCACCGCGAGCCACGGCCTCACGCTTGTGAGGACGGCTGCTTTCGGTAAATCGGCAGGCGGGTGCTGGCGAGGCCGCGGAGAAAGCGAGCCCTCGAGCACTGCTGGTGGGGATGTGCACGGGTGCAGCCACTTCGGAAACCAGGATAGAGTCTCCTCAGAAACTTAAACATGGAATCACCATAGGACCCTGCAAGTCCACGTCTGGTATGGATCTGAAGAAACCCAAACACTAACAGAAAAGATAGGTGCCCCCCATGTTCCCTGGAGCCTTATTTACGGTGACCAAGCTACGGACGCAACCAAGTGCCCACTGATAGATGGGATAGACGGGCGGATTAAAAAGGAGATGTGCTTCCCCGGTAGAGGGTGTGCAGGAGGCAGCTGGTCGATGTTTCTCTCTCATCGATGTTTCTAGCTCTCTATCCCTCTCTCTTCCCCTCTGTAAAAAATCAATAAAATATATTAAAAAAAAAAAAAAAAAGGAGATGTGCTTACATACAATGGGATGTTACTCAGCAACGACAAAGAAGAATAAAATCTTACCCGAAACCGGTTTGGCTTAATGGATAGAGCGTCGGCTTGGGGACCGAAAGGTCCTGGGTTCGATTCCGGTCAAGGGCATGTACCTTGGTTGCGGGCATATCCCTAGTGGGGGGTGTGCAGGAGGCAGCTGATCGATGACTCTCTCTCATCGACGTTTCTAGCTCTCTATCTCTCTCCCTTCCTCTCTGTACAAAACCAATAAAATAAATAAATAAATAAAAAGAATAAAATCTTACCATTTCGACAACCTGGATAGACCTTGTGGGCATTATGCTAAGAGAAATAAGACAGACAGAGAAAGACAAATACCATATAACCTCACGTATACGTGGAATGTAAAACAAAAACAAACAAAACAAAAATCGAGCTCCTGGATGCGGAGAACAGACAGGTGGTTGCCAGAGGGAGGGAAGGAGGGGTGGTGGGTGAAGGGGATCGAGGGATAGAAACGTCCGGCTATAAGAGGAATAGGTCCTGGGGCATGGCAACTGTACTTCATGATATTCAACCGTCAGCCCTTCCCACCCGTGGGCTCCGCATCCATGGACTCAACCAATCTCGGATCAGAATATTCGAAAGAACCAAAAACCCCAGAACATTCCAACATGCAAAATTTGAATTTGCCACGTGCTAATGTGCCTGGAGCACTTGCTGAATCCACGCAAAACAAGTGCTGTGCAGGCGCACCCGCCGATGGTATACGCAGAGGCCACATCGCTTTCTATGAGGGCCCTGAGCATCCTTGGGTCTCAGTACACGGCCCCCGACACCGAGGGCTGGCTGTGGTTGTTTATTTACATGTCATCTCTTCTCATGGCCAGAACTTGCAAAATGGCTGTGGTAGGTACATTTGACCACAGATATGTGGTTGTTGTTTATCTTTTCCCTCACAAAGAATTGAAAATAAAACAAATAAACAAACAAAAACACGCCTAGAATGAGCACATAAGACATACGAGATGTCATATAAAAACTTGAATTTCTGACCTCTCCTTAAATGTCAGAAAATCTCAAGAACAGACCCAGAGATAAGGAGCCATGAGTCAGACTGTTGGACCTCAAAGAGAGGGTGGGGATAAAAGGGAGAGACAACCAAAGGACTTGTGTGCATACAGATGAGCCTAACCAGTGGTCAAGGACAATAAGGAGGTTGGGGCATGAGTGGGGAGGGGTGGGGAATTGGAATGGGGGAGGGCTGAGGACAAATATGTGATATCTTAATCAATCAATAAATTAAAAAATAAAAGTAAAAAAAGTCAGAAAATCTGGTGCCAGGTCCCGTGTCTGGAGCCGAGTCGGGGCTGCCCCTTCCATGAGAGCAGGCACTTGCCCGGACACCCAGTCCCCACTCAACGGTTGGCCCATCTCTGACGCCTTTTTCTGCTCTTGGAAACCTTGAGACGAGGTAGGAAAATATGATGGTGTGTGTATTAGGTGTGAGTCAGTAAGAGTGCTCCAGGGAGTGGCCGAGAGGAAAGGAAAGAACACAAGAGAGGATGTTCAAGCTTTAGTGACAATCCCCTGGGCGAAGGGGCCAGGGGAGCATGATGTCCTGGCAGGCACGGCGGCAGTGAGTTTAAGTTTTGACCCAATTTCTTTTTTTTTCTTTTTTTTTAAACATATTTTTATTGACTTTTTACAGAGAGATAGAGAGCTAGAAACGTCGATGATAGAGAAACATCGACCAGCTGCCTCTTGCACACCCCCCACCGGGGATGTGCCCGCAACCAAAGTACATGCCCCCTACCGGAATTGAACCCGGGACCCTTCAGTCCGCAGACCAATGCTCTACCACTGAGCCAAACCGGTTTCGGCTTGACCCAATTTCTGCCCGACACCACAGGTTCATGGTCTGACAGAGACCTGGACTTCAGCGTTTACAATCTATTACTTTCTTGTTCAGTCTCAGTACACACAAGGACGTTCAGAATTGCTGAACGGCAGAAAGGCAGGAAGCACCTTTACTAACGAGACTGTAGTACATCTGCACAAGGCAAGGGGCTTGGCCAACATTCCTGGGCATCCTGGAAGCCACGCCCACGGACACTGAGGCACAGCCCTGCACATGTGAAAGCAGCCAAGAAAGTGAAGCGTAAAGGTTTTCATGACAAGAAAAAAGAATTCTGCCCTAACCGGTTTGGCTCAGTGGATAGAGCGTTGGCCTGCGGACTGAAGCTGTCCCAGGTTCAATTCTGGTCAAGGGCATGTACTTTGGTTGCGGGCACATCCCCAGTAGGGAGTGTGCAGGAGGCAGCTGATCGATGTTTCTCTTTCATCGATGTTCCTAACTCTCTATCCCTCTCCCTTCCTCTCTGTAAAAAATCAATAAAATATATTGAAAAACAAAAAAGAAAAAAAGAATTCTGTAACTGTGTTTGGTGGGCGCTGCTAACCAGGCTCATCACTTCGCAATGTGGACAGATACGGGATCGTTACATTAGGCACCTGGAACTCATGCGTCCATAAAACATTCCCAGTTCTAAGGCTTCCCATGTGTGAAACAAAATTCGAGATTTGAATTTTAAAAGAAAAAGAACCCCAGGGCCTGCAGAGACAGAGGGAGCTGAGGGCCGTGACTGCCAAACAAGTAGCCAGCGCTGGACGTGGGGACATCGGAACTGGGGACTCACGAAGCTACGGTGCCGGGAGGAGGGAGGTCTGCAGCATGATCAGAGCGACCAACCTCCGTGGCCCAGCCCAAACCTCGGCAACACGCACAGATGGGACGTGAGCCCAGATTGACACGCCGAGGCCCGACCCAGCCCCTCAGTGTGGCCTCTCTTGGAAACGGGTGGCTGCCCGTGTAATTGTTCACAGTGAGGTCCAGAGGTGGCCCTCATTCAACACGACCATGACCTTGTAAGAAGAGGGACATCTGGACGGACCCAGAGCGGAGGGACCACGGGGAGGCAGAGGCAGAGATGGGGTGATGACGGCCACCACCAGGAGCTGGAGAGGCCTGGCCTCTCGATGGTCCAGCCTCCGCGTGGTGGGACCATGAGCTTCTGTGGAGAAGCCGCCCGGTGGGTGGCATTGGTCGCGGCCGCTGATACACACAGCGGGAGTGCCAGTGTTATCAGCTGGCAGCGCTGGGGGAAGGGCGCTCGCTGCTGTGTGTTGTAACTATTCTGTAAGTTTTAAATATTTTTCAAAACTGTAATTTGGGAAAACAAACACAATCATCTGGCTTAATGACCGGTGTCACGGTCTGTGCTAGGCAGTTTTTATAGGTGATGGGATTGAACTCTCAGGGCCCTCCGGGGGCAGGCATGATTGTCCCCAAATTGCAGGCTCACACCTTGGCTCCAGAGGGCACGCCCGAGGTGAGGACGCTGGCGGACGGGTGTCACTCACTCTCCTTTCTCTCCTGCACTCGCCCCGGGTGGGCGGGGTCCTACTGCTGGGTTTGGGACAGTTGATACAGCGCAGGGGGAACGTGTGCACAGCAGGGGGCTTCCATGGGAATGACTGAAACCACACACGCAGGGAACGAACGCGGCAGGAAGGACGAAGGCGGCGTGGAACAGAGGGTCCCCGTGGCCCGGGGCGCCCGGGTCTGAGCCGGAGCAGGAGCCCAGGGCATGTGGCACCGCAGAGCTGTGCTCCGTGCGGAGCCTGGGCACACCTGGGGAAACCGAGGCACTCTGCATCTGAACATCCTGCCTGAAACCGGAGGGTCGGCTGCGGAACCTTATCCTCACCTTTCCCTGCTTTGGGACGGGGTCCTGCTGAGGACCGGGCCACGGGGCGGTCGCAGCCCCCTTGGTGCCCCAGGTCTTCCTCCCGGATGGCGCACGCCCCTTCTGCTCCCGTGCCTGGGCTCCCCCGAGGCCCTTCACCGGGCACCTTTCACGGGGCACCTTTAACCGGGCACCTTTCACCGGGCACCTTTCACCGGGCACCTTTCACGGGGCACCTTTCACGGGGCACCTTTCACCGGGCACCTTTCACGGGGCACCTTTCACCGGGCACCTTTCACGGGGCACCTTTCACGGGGCACCTTTCACCGGGCACCTTTCACGGGGCACCTTTCATGGGGCACCTTTCACCGGGCACCTTTCACGGGGCACCTTCCGGCCATGGGCCCTGGGACCACTTTGAGCTTCTGCCCTGGCCCCGAGGTCTTCTGGGAGGGCGAGGCCCCGCCTAGGAAAAGGCCTGCCCATCCCCCTCAAGCAGAGCCTGGAGGGGCAGAGTGACCGAGAGCCCTTGGCTCTAGGACGCCCAGGTGTCCGGAAACCCCCACCTCGTCTTGGTCCTTCCAGGGCCCTCGGTCCCCACCCCAGCGAGGTCCAGAGGAAAGGCCCAGCCCGGGTGGGCACCCACCTCCCCCGGTTAGCACCCGTGCTGGGCCGGCTGAGGCAGGGGCGGCCGGGGAGCCCCTCCCGGACCCGGGCCCGCGGGGCCTGTCT
Organism: Pipistrellus kuhlii; assembly: GCF_014108245.1. NCBI lineage: Eukaryota > Metazoa > Chordata > Mammalia > Chiroptera > Vespertilionidae > Pipistrellus > Pipistrellus kuhlii. The sequence goes on from NW_023425573.1 coordinate 31,049,741, forward strand.
GGTGGACGGCTCACCCCGGGGTCAGAGCCGGGGTCCCCTCACCAGAACCTGCCGTGGGCGCTGAGGTCGTGCCAGGCTCTCACCTGGGCATCTCCTCCAGAGCCCTCAGCGGCGCCCGGCCCCCGAGCGGGCTGGGGGACCGATCTTCACTCGCACGGCTACTTTGGATAAAACGAGAGCAAGTCTCTGGGCCACCCAGCCCTTCGCCTCACAAGCCAGGCAGCCCCCGGGAGGCTGGCCCATCCCAGGAGACACACGCGGGGGCAGCCGGGCGCGGGTTTGGGGCTCCGGCCCGCCCGGCCTGGCCATTCCACAGCCAGGGGCACAGGCTCGCCATCCCACCGGCCACAGAGGAAGGCCCGGATGCTCCTGCCTGCTCAGCTGAGCCCAGAGAGGGCACTTCCCTCGCCCAAAGCCACACAGCACTCTGCCACTCAGCCTCCTCCCCACCTGCCCCAGACGGAGGGCCAGTTCCCACCCCGACCCCGACACCCAACTGCGATCCACTCACCCAGGAGCCATCCTGGCCGCCAGCCCAGCTGCAGCAGCGCCCAGAGGAGCGGCCAGGGCACCCATGGGGCCCCCATGCCCCAGCACAGCCGCCGCCCTCTGCTCCGGCAGAGTGATGAGGAAAGGAAACTGTTCCCTGGGGTTGAAAGCACACGCCCCGCCCCCTCTTCCTCCTCCTCCACACGGGCAGGGGGAGGGCTGGGGGTGGAGAGGTGGAGAGACAGAGAGAGAGGGGAGGGGGGGAGAGAGAGAGAGAGGGAGGGAGAGAGAGGTGTGAGAGAGTAGGGGATAGGGAAGGAGGTGGGAGGGAGAAAGACAGAGACAGAGACCCAGAGAGACAGAGCCTGGCTCCATCTGTGCGTGTCTGGGTACCTCTCCCCATCAGGGTCTCTCTGTCGAGGGTAAATTTTGTTTCTTTATCTGGGGTTGCCTCTTTCCCTCTCCACAGGATGGGGGATGTCCTCTCCTCCCCTCCCCAGCCATCCTTCTGAAGTTGGCCACCCTCTCCGGGCGAGCTCCCGAGGCAGCCGTGGAGGGTGGGCTCGGCCCCACGCCCACAGCCCCTCTGCCTCCTCTGAGGCCTCGTGTTTGAACTCACCAACTCTGCCTGGCCAGACCTCTGCTACCCTCTCCTGGCCCCCCAGCCACCCCTCTGGGCAGTGGACAGTGGGCAGCCAGGGGTTGTCTGGCCCTCCTGATCCTGGAGACCTTCACCCCTCCCCGGGCTGCAAGGCCGACGGCAGGGGCAGCTGAGGGTCTGCCTGACCCGGCTTAGGTCAGGACGTTTCTGCCAGGCCCACCTGCGGCCCTGACCATGTCCTCCCCCTCATCCTCCCCACGGCCCCGGCAGCCTTGCTGCCAGCCCTACTGAGGGCCATCGGCTGCCTAGCACCCCCCCACCCCCTCAGTCCAGGGTTCAGAAGCCCCCAGCCAGGCTGGGGAGGCCCCCTTTCCAGATCTTTCCACCGTCAGCGGCCTCCCAGCGTGCGGGGTCCAGGGCTCCGCCTGCGAGGCCCACCTGCCTTCCGGGCCTGCCCGGGTCACAGCCCCTGCAGGCCGCCCCCCCTCCGGCCCCCCATTCGTCAGGAGACGGGTTCCGGCCGGGGGGGGGGGGGGGGGGCTGAGGCCCGGCTGCCCAGCCAGATGGTTGTGAGATACAATAGCTTTGCTCTGAGCCTTTCATGGTAATGAATGGAAAACAAGGAGAAACGAAACTGCTGATATTAATGCGTAGGTCTCAGCAGCTTAAAATAACCAAGACAGAAACCCAGAAACCGCCTGGCAGCTGGGCCGAGGGAGCGCTCGGCGCTGTCAGTTGTGAAGGGAAAACATTAAAGAACAGAAACGGTGGAAACAGCATCAAAGACGCCCGGTGTCTGCAGGCAGAGCGAGGGAGCCGCCAGCGGGCGGCTTCGGTTCAGAACAAAGGGCCGCTCCCCGTGTGGGAGGCTGGAGGGCCCAGGTCTCTGCCCGCCAGGCTGCCCGGGCCCCTCGGAGGGCTGGCACGGGGTGGGAGGGCTCCGCGAGGCCGGGGGTGGGGCCGCGTCAGGCTAAGGGTCACCAGGCGTCCACCGCGGGCAGCCAGCTGCTTCAGCTCGGCCAGCCTCTGTCCAGGGCTCTGCAGTTTGTCCCCAGAGGCCGGGCCCTGCGCTGGGGACCAGCCGTCCTCTGAGCCCGGGCTGAGGAGCTGTGGGGGAGGGAGGGTGTGAGGGCCCTGGGAGGGTCTCCTCGCCATGCCAGCAGCCCCCTCCTGTGACTTTATCTGCAGGAGCTTGGGCATGTGTCCACAGGGGCCAAAAGCCGGGGGGGGGGGGGGGACGGAGTCCCTCCTGCCCACCTCCCTGCTCTCTGCTTTGTCCGCCCCTCCCCGCCCTCCTGTCTCCCCCTCTTTACTCTGCTGCCTCCTGCTGACCCCTCCCCCGCCCAGTCCTCCTTCCTCCTGACTCATCCCTCCCTCCCCCCTATAACTCCTCCCCTCATGGGACAGTGGGCTGGGGGGGCATAGACGGGAGGCTGAAAGGGGCACTGGGCACTGGAGGTTCGGGTTGGCAAGAGGATGGGGGGGGGGGTCCGGGCAGGGGGAGGACCCAGAAACTGTGAAAGGAGACCCCACCCGCCTGGGGTGGCAGGACCAGCAGGATGACTGGGGGCGGGGCGGGGGGGGGAGCATGGCACAGGCAGGACAGGGACAGGAGGCCTAGGGCATCTCGGGGTGATGCATGCCAAGATCAGCCCCCACCGCTTATCAGCACACTGTGCCCCCAGCAAACCCCATGAGCCCACTGTGCCCTCACACACGCTGTCCCCATCACTCTGCCCCCTCACCATCCTCGTTAGGAACAGGACAGGGGCACTGGCTGGAGAAAGGTGGGGAGCTCAGGGCCTCCATCAGCCCCGGTCCCATGTCCCCTGCTGGCTGGCCCTCCCCACCCCGCCCCGCGCCCTGGCTTCACCCTCAGGGGTGGAAGGTGGCATCTGGGGTCACAGCAGGCTGGCCCCCCTCTCCCTCGCCTCTCAGCCTCTCCAATACGCAGGTCCGGGCGGGGCGGCCAGCTCTGCGTGGTGTCCCCTGGCCGTCGGGGCTGCTGAGGGGGTGAGAACTGACGGAGCGGACCCTGCCTATTGGGTCCACTTATTAACCAACCTTATTAAGTACGAGTCTCCTCAGCGCCCCTCGGCGTGAGCCCCGTCCATCTCGCAGCCAGACGCCGGCACCGGCACGCCCGCCCGTCTGTTCAGGGCCCGGCCCAGGGGCGTCGTCGGTGTGTGTGTGTTTGCTGTACCCACGGGGCCCCTGCCCTCCGCCCGGGGGGCTCGGTGTTTCTGGGGGCGCGGGAATGAATGACTGGGAGTGGCCTGCGGGATGGGCCCCGGGGCCTCGAGCACTGTATCCGCCAGCACGCGCCTCCGCGCTCCTCCCCGGAGGGCAGAGGCGGCGCGGCGGAGCGGAGCGGCCGCCGGCCCTTCCCGTGGGCCGCGCGCTGGTGCTGCGGGCACAGCGTGTGCGGTGCCGGAGTCACGCCAGCCTTTAGCACCGCAGTGGCCCCGCGGGCGCTGCTGCTGCATGCTCCTGCCCGCTTTATCCGGCGGCTGTGGCTGCCATCTGCGGGACCCACCGACGGAGTCCAGGAAGCAGGGGGCCCAGGCTCTCCGCAGGGCGGCACCCCTTCCTCTGGCCGCGGGACTCCCAGCCTCCGGCTCTGGGGACGGGCGGGCGCTTTAGAGTTTCCAAGGCGCCAGCCCCAAGGTGACGCCACACACACACACACACACACACACACACACACACACACACACTCGCACACGCACACGCACACGCACACACACACGGCAGCAGGCGGAGGGGAACATGAGCCAGCACAGATGGAAAGTGGGGGAGAGGGGATCCCCCAAGCTCTCCGGAGGCAGTTTCCATTCACAGAGAAACACAGGAAGCAGGAGGATCATCCCGAAACTGCTTGTGAGGACGCGGGTGGGGTGATGTCAGGACCCTGTCCCTGAGCACGGTTCCCACCTGGCAGGGCGGGGCCCGCAGCTGGCCGGCAGAGGCACAGCGACTTCTGAGGTCGGAACAGGAAATGGTTAATAGTGTTTGCAAATAAAAACTTTCTGTTCTAGCCTGTTTTTGAAGCATTTCCCAGAAGTTAAAAGAAGGTGCCTAACTTGTCGGTACAATTCAAGAACCAGTTTTTAAGGGTTAGAAATTCTTCATCACCGCTTAGGAAGCACCAGCTTACCACTGCAGAACATCTCAAACCACCCTCTGACAGCTCCCTTCTCCTTCCTCCCCACGTGCTTGATAATGAACTTTCCAAGTAAAGTTCATTTCTCTCTTCTGTATAAAGTTCTCTTCTCTCTCCCGTATAAAACTTTGGGAAGTAAAGGCGTTTGCTGTAAAACGCTGCCCACAGCCGGGGTTCCTTCAGTTCACAGGCTGACGCTCTATCCACTGGGCCAAATCAGCCAAGGCATATCAGCTCCATTCGTAATTTCACACTTTTTGAAGAAGACATTGGTCTTGAAGTTATAGAAGGCTTCACCCACAATATCTGTATCTTTCGTCTCTGGGGGCAGGTCCTTTGAACTGATGGCGACAGTGCCGTGTTTCCAATGAGTTTGGGGTTTGAGAGAAGAGTGAGAAGCCAGCATGTTGGTGGCCCCTAAGTTTCAACCCAGATGAACAGGAACCAAATTTAATTTTAATTTTAATTTTTAAAGAATCAAATGCTTGTTGATTTTTTTCTTTTGAGAGAGAGAGAGAGAGAGAGAGAGAGAGAGAGAGAGAGAGAGAGAGAGAGAGAGAGAGACATTGATGTGAGAGAGAACATCAGTTGGTTGCCTTCTGTTCATGTCCCAATTGGGGATCCAACTGGCAACCATTAAAGTATTTGGGATAGGGTAAGGCTCCATAGCTCAGGGGTTAGAACACTTGTCTTGTAAAGTACTTGGGATGATTCCCCAACCAGCTGAGCCACACCAGCCAAGGCAAGAACCACATTAAAAAAAATTTTTTTTAAATACTTTTCACCCTCTACCATGCACAAGAATAAAGACAGCCACGTGCCTGTTTGTTAAGGTGGTGGGGGTCACAAGAGATCCTCATTCCCCCCCTTATTTCCTGAACTTTCTAGAATGCTGTTAGTAGTTTAAATGTGAATTAACAGTTTAAATTTCCAAATGCGTGTGTTTGCGGTATGCGTGTATATGTGTTTGTGTGCAGGCATGTAGGTGCTGCGTGGTATATTAATGTGCAAGCCTGTGTGTGAGCATTCAGAAATCCAGGACTGCAGGATACCAGTTAACGTGGCTATGATTGGTTGGCTAACACCTCCCAAACTCTCCCAAAACAGTGCTTAGGAAACTGGAGCTAGAAGTTTATGTCTCTCTTTTTATGTGTTTATTTATTATTATTTTAAAATATATTTTATTGATTTTTCACAGAGAAGAAGAGAGAGGGACAGAGAGTTAGAAACACTGATGAGAGAGAAACATCAATCAGCTGCCTCTTGCACATCCCCCACTGGGGTTGTGCCCTCAACCAAGGTATATCCTTTGACCGGAATCGAACCCGGGACCCTTCAGTCCTCAGGCCAATGCTCTATCCACTGAGCCAAACCGGTTTTGGTTATGTCTCTCTTTTTATACCAGGGCTCTCTCCTGTTCATGAACTCAGAGGAAGGCAGCCTGGAGGGAGTATGGTGACTCCGACTGTCATCGAGGATCAGGGTCTCACCTTCCTGCTTCCTCAGCTCATGGCCCCCAGCTGCAAGGTGAACCGTGGTCTACGGTGGCTGCTGGGTGCCTCCATCGTCCCCGCCCCCCTGCACTGAGGACGGTGGGCCTGGGGGCTGGTCCCTCTCGGCAGTCACAAGAGGAAACCTGCCTCCTGGCGGGCCGGCTGCCAGTTCCATGTCTCCGGCCGCTGCCCAGAAGAAAGCCGCCCTGGCAGCTCCTCCAGCACCGAGGGGGCTTCGCTAGGAGCGTGTCAGCCCCGCCTCCACGTGGCCCCTGCCCTCAGCCATGGCCCCCAAAGTTGCCTTCCTTTGGCTCTCCTTTGCGTTTTCCAGCCCCTCCACGCTCTGCCTGACCTCGACTCACTTTTCCTCGCTGTCCCTGGCACACCACCGAGCTCCTGAAGCCACACCGAAAAGGCGGGCAAGGCCAGACACCCACGCACAGAAAGCACAAGGGCGTCTGGGGCGGCAGCCGAGTGGTGGCCCCAGCGGGCCCAGCGGCAGGGGGCTGGCTTCCAGGCGCTCACCATCACTTCATACAGGTCCCGGAAGTGGCACCGGTGCGTTTGGGCATTTTTACGTAAATGGTGCACATTTCCAGCCAATAAAACGTTTGGAAAAATTGGCAATGATACATATTCTAGAAAGTTCTTGGCAGCTTTGCCTATAATGACAAAGAGCCGCACCGGCAGGAGTAGAGGCGGGGCAGGGCGGGTTACGGCAGAGCCGGGCTGTGAGCAGGGGCCCCTGTCCAGCGTGCATGAAACACAAGGCACAGCATGATCTGTCGGGTATGCTTTTCCCGTCTGTGAAGCACACACACGGATATCTGCACGCACACGTGCTTGGGAGCTCGCGTGGACGTCAGCGCGGGGGGGGGGGGGGGGGGGGAGCTCCGGTGAGGGGGGATGGGCAATCTCCTCGCACTGGGTTGTTTTTCCTTTTTGTTTCCTTTTTTTTCTTTTTTTTTTTCTTTCTAGAAATGAGAAATGTATTGCTGGCTTGCGTCATGAAAAATACTCAGGAGGATAAGAAAGCGGCCTGTCTCTGTGTGTCTGAGCCGAGCCGGTTGCCATGGAGACTGGACGGTTGTCAAGGCAGCTATTGGATGGGCAGGGGGGGCTGCGGTGCTTCCTGGGAGCCGGAGCTGGCACAGCCCGCAGTCTGCACTGCGGGGCCGGCGCCAGCATGGACGGGATGGACGTGTGGGTCAGCACCCTGGCCCAGCTGATGGCCAAGAGGAAGCCCGAGGACACCTGGGAGCTGGTCCTGGAGGAGAACCTGGCCTCGGGGCAGCTGGACAGCGGCAGTCACGAGTACCGGCTGAGGGGGCTCTCCAGGTTTGGTGGAGGGGAGGGGTCTCCTGCGGCTTCCGGAGGGGCCACGGCCCTCGGCTGGCCCTGAGTCCTGAGCCGGCCTGGGTGTGACCTGGCTTCTGAGGCGTGGGCACAGGGGCGTGTCTGGCCTGGTCCTGTCCCCCCATAGGTGGTGGGCTGGGTGCTTGTGCTCCCTGGAAGGGGGGGCCGTGCCTGCCCAGTCTGTTTCAGTGGCAGCCTCAGGCCCTGCCTGGCCCGAGGGGACCCCGGAGCCCGGTGGGTGCCCTGTCCTGGCCGGGGCCGGTGGGATGGCGCAGCCGCCCAGACAAGGAGGGCTTTGTCTGCTCCCCGAGGCCTCTCCTGGTTTCCATGGCAGCGCTGACAGGAGCAGGGGAGGGGCAGGGCCATGGCCACCGCCCAGCTCCGCAGTGATCCAGGCGGGGGCACCAGGAAGCTGAGGAGGACACGGACACAGCGCAGCCCAAGACAAGGAGCCCACGTGCCCAGCCTGGGCTGCGGGCGGCGGGAGCCCGGTGGTCACGGGTCACTGCGCCAACCTCCACCTTCATGGCCATGACGGCAGCTGTGTCCGCACGGCGGCCGACCCAGACCTGCGGGATCCCCCTCGCCAGGCACCCGGAGGAGGCCAAGCTGTTGGCGGGACCTGGCGTCCCCGGGCCTGAGAGACACCTGTAAACACGCGCTGCCCCCGCAGCCCGCGTGGAGAGCAGAGCGGCTTCCAGCAGGCAGGTGGTGGGCGGTCACGCAGGCCGCGCTCTGAGCCGGCCCGGGCCGCCTGCAGCCCGGGAGGTGTCGCTAACCAATGCAGGCGAAGGACGCTCAGCTGGCACACTCTCCGCGTGCGGGCGCCCCCGGCCGCTCTCGAAAAGGTGCCGAGCAATGCCGCCGGCACGGAAAGTTCCGCCGATGCCCGGAGGGAACATGCAAGAAGACCTCGCACGAGAGCGGGTTCCCACACCTGCGCGCATGTGCCTCACCGGGTCACCTGTCTGGGACCCGAGGGCCCGCCCCGCCCAGCCCCAGGGACTCACCAGCCCCTTCACCGTCCAGGGAGCCACGCAGCTGCTTCCCCTCTTCCATTCGGGTCCCCTACTCACATGCTCAAAGCCAGTGTCACACGGGTGCAGGGTGCCCCCCACCATCCAGAACCTCTGCCCACCCTTCTCTGCCTCCTGCACTGTCCCCACCACCCACACAGCCCCTGACTTTATCCCCCCCCTTCCTTCCCAGGTGGGCTCCTCCCTCCACAGACGCACTGCCCAGACCCCGCAGGCGCCCTCTCTTCCTGCCCTTGCCAGGACCCCAGGGCTGTCTGGCGTTTGGTAACATTTCTTCAGGGCGATGAGGCCCCGGGTCACACAGCGACAGAAAAGCAGCAGGTGGCCTCTCACCGTCAGGCCAGGCTTGGCCACCCAGCGGTGCCAAGCTGATGGAAGGGGCTTGCTTTTCAGACCGTGGGCTGCAGACAGGGGCCAGGCCCCTGCCTCCTGTCCCTGCGCAGATGGGCTCAGGTTCCTGGAGCTCACGCTGGGACCCTCTCTGGGCCGTCAGGGCTGAGGGCTGTGGGGCACAGGGGCAGGTCCCTGTCCCTCCTCTCACTCCTGCCTCTCCCTCCCCCTCTCCCCCAGGCTCCAGTGCAGCCGCTGCCAGTGGGGCTGGTCCTCTGCCCACGTGCACATCCTATTCCACGTGCGATGGGACAAGGACCGCCGCCTGGGGCTGGTGAAGATGCGGATCTGGGCCCAGGCGTGCCAGCTGTGCCCGCCGGACGCCCGGGGCGCCTGCCAGGTGAGCCTGCTGAACGTGCGGCTCTTCCTCAACAAGCTGGTCCTGTTCGTCCTGCAGCAGTGCTACCAGGAGAGCATCAGCTCCGACCAGTGCCCCGAGGTCTGCTTCGGGGACCACTGTGAGGCCTGCGACCTGGGCGTCTGCTTCTTCCAGAAGCCCCCGGACCCCGCCTGGGAGCCCGCGACCAGGAGCCCCAGCGCCGTCCAGGCCATGCCAGCCCTGGGCGGCGCCGTGGCCAGCCGTGCCTGGGACTTCATCCCCCCGTCTGCGCCCGAGCCCCTCTCTGAGAGCAGCGGCTTCTTCAGCGAGGACGCGGACATCGTCACGGTCCCCTTCACCCTGGTCGGTGCGGGGAAGGACCAGGGCACCGCTGGCCCTGGGGAGGGCCCCCCCGGCGAGGCCGGTCCCCAGGGGCTCATGATCATCGGCGGCGGCGGCCCCGCCGACCAGCCTGCCAGCCTCGGGGCCGTGCCCACCAGCGTGAGCATCCTGGTCAACATCAAGACCCCCATCCTCCATGGCAAAGGCCACCTGCTCAAGAACATCAAGTCCTTCCAGGTCAAAGGCTTCATCTTCAAGGGCTTTGGCTCCCGTTTGGGCCAAGCCCCGGGCCCAGACGCCGATCCCAGCAGCGACGGTGCGCCCGCCGGAGACGCCACCCTGCCCGTGCCCTACGTCCTGGGCCTCACGGAGAAGGGCGAGGGCTCCATCACCTTCCCCTTGTCCCTGGCCAACGTCACCCGGGGCCCCAGCCCCCTCCTCGACCTCCACAGCTCCCTGACCTTCCCCTTCGTCGTCTCCGACCAGAGCCAGGGCGGGGCAGAGCGCGGCTCGGACCCTGCCCTCAGCCCCGCGTCCTCGGGCAGCCGGGGGTCCCTCATCATCCCCTCCTCCGTCTTCAGCACCATGCAGCTCGGGGGCCCGCCAGGCAGCGGCTGCCGCAGGAGCAGGCACTGCGACAGGCACCGGCGCCGCCGGGCCCGGAGGCCTCGGTCCCAGCCCCGCCCGGAGGAGGACTTCTTGGAGGTGGAGGACAACTGGTGCTGGCAGGGTTTGGATCCCTACGAGGATGTCTGGGTCTGGATGTGCATGATCTTCTTCGTCCTCTGGACCTTGTACCTGTGCTCGTCTTGATCGTCCCCACAGCGTCTCTCCCTCCGCAGGGCTGCCCAGACCCAAAGCAAAATGCTGCTCCCCACCAGCCCCCGCTGCTCCCCCCCCACCCCCACCCCCACCCCCGACCCGAGCTGAGGCCTCCCAGTGCGCACAGCTGCTCCCTGGACCTCTTGCTTCTGTGTTCTCTCTCTTGACGTGACTCAAGCAGTGGTTCCGTGATGCCCACGTGTGATGCCCACGTGTGATCATGCCCCTGTGTGATCCCCAGCTGTTCCTGTGTGTGCAGACATGTGTGTGTGTGTGTGTGTGTGTTACACGCCATTACAATAAAAGTCAAAAAGAGAAGACCGTACACATTAAAGCCAGCGCCTGAGAGAAGGTGGTGAATGGGAGCGCGGTGGCCAGGGGCCCCTGGCACTCCCCCCGGGCGGGGTGGGGCTGGGGCCCAGGCACAGCTCCTGTGGGACTCCCCTTTGCTGTGCACGGTCCCGGGGCCACGTCGAACTGGTGGGACCGGTGGGGGACTGGTGGGCAGGTGGGAGGAGTCCCGTCCACCCCACACTAATGGCACACCCCCTGCGCAGAGACCCTGCCCTGCCAGGACGCCTTCAAAGGGTTAACACCGGGACTGCTAGGGCGGGGGATCACCAGCCTGGGGTCTCCTCGGATTAGGGGGCTCCCCTAGGCCAATCCGCCCCCAGCCCACCCTGCCCACCGGAAGGCCCCCTGGATGGGGTGAGGGGTGGGAAGCAGGACCCCGACTCGTCGCTCCTCCAGCCCGCCTTCCCCCACCGGCTGGCCGCCCGTGCTGTCCTGCGGCGCCCCCGTGTGGCCGCCGGCCGCATCGCCGCCCTGCGTTGGGGGAGCGGGGAGGCAGTCGCCGTTGTTAAACTGTTTAATCAGCTGGTTTAGTTAAAAGCCAACCAACCCCACCCCTTAGCAGTGTCTCTAACATTCGTCTTAAGAATAATTAAATTTTGTTTAAATCATTAATAATTAATTTACTAGAATTAAAATTCACTAATAAAAATGAGAGCACAGCCAAAACCGGTTTGGCTCAGTGCATAGAGCGTCGGCCTGCGGACTGAAAGGTCCCAGGTTCGATTCCGGTCAAGGGCATGTACCTTGGTTGCAGGCACATCCCCAGTAGGGAGTGTGCAAGAGGGAGCTGATCGATGATTCTCTCTCATTGATGTTTCTAACTCTCTATCCCTCTCTCTTCCTCTCTGTAAAAAAAATCAATAAAATATATTTAAAAATAGTAAATAAAAATGAGAGCACATGCAATATGCCCATTTGATCTGTGGTGGACCCATTCTTGGGCACATCAGCTATTCTGATCTGTACGCACCTTCATAACCACAGCTCCTCAGGCACAGGGACACTCCTCACAGCGCCGAGGGCAGCTGGGGGCTGAGGTGCAGGCCAGCCACACAGAGCCACCCCCGAGCCAGCACCAGCGTCTGCACCTGAATCCGGCCTGAATCCACCCGGGGCCAGTACGTGAGCCCCTGCACAGGCCTCAGCGATTCCTGGAGGGCAAAGGCCCCCCAAGTGCACCGACTCTGGCGGCTTCTGGGCCCGGCCTCGGGCTTCGCACGTTGGTATCGAGGTGGGCTGGGAGGAGGGCAGACCTGTGCCCCATTCACCGCACTGGAGGACGCCCGTGCCCCCTCCCGGTCTGGAAGCAGGTGTCACGTCCAGGTCTCTGTCGTTTCGGGCTGTTTGACCCTTGGACGCCGGTCTCACCCTCCAGGCAGACAGCTGAGATGATGGGGGGTCGGGCCGTGGCTCCCCTTCCTGAGAGTCCGGGCCTGGGGAGCCCCAGGGGGATGGGTGAGGCTCCTGACCACCTCTATGTTCTCCCAGGGCCTGGGGGCCTCAGGTCCCCATGGCTGGGACTTCGCCCACCTGGCCCTTGACTGAGCTTCACCTCCTGTTCGTTGTCCTGCTCCCAGGCCCCGTCCCGCTCTCCTCTGAGCTGGAATTTCCCGGGACGCGGACGGTGGCTGAGGTTCCTCGTGTCTGCTAATGTCTGCTTAGTTTGAAAGGAGCCTGGTCCAGCCAGGACACCGTCAAGAGAAGCCGTGTTATCCGCTTTGGGATGCATTTGAAACGGCTCCTTAATAAACTCACAGAGGCTACCCTGTCCGACACTGCATGTAGCCACCGCCCTGACGACAGGGTGGTTCTTGTTCCTGACTCCATTTAAAACACACACACATATTTTTACTTATTTCAGAGAGGAAGGGAGAGATAGAAACATCAATGATGAGAGAGAATCGTTGATCAGCTGCCCCCTGCACCCCATCCCCCTCCCCACTGGGGACCGAACCCGCAATCCAGGCGTGTGCCCGTCCCTGCACCTGTGGCCTCTCGGATGTGCAGGGGCCTTAATCTGCATTTGACTTAATCCTTAATGACTCACGGCGGCAAACCCTTTCATGGGCTCATCGGCCACTTGAATACCTTCCTTTTTGAAAGGTCTTTATAGTGGCTTTGGGACATGTTCCTTAAATGCTTAAAAAGTGCGAGTCCTGCAATTTGGGGGGAATGTTCCATCAATGATGTTGCTGTTTGTCTACTAAATCCTCTAATTTTATCGGCTTTGCCCTCCTTCCCTCCGCACACAAGAATAATGCCATTACTGGATCTTCTGAAATGCACTTCGGACCCTATTGCCCCCGAATGTCCCCCTTTCTCCAGGCTTCGTGGCCGAGCCTGTCCTCACATTCTTAGGTCCCCCCCCTCTCCCTCTCTCTCGTTTCCTCCTCCCTAACAGAAAGCATACGTGTTCTGAGAACTCAGCCCCTGGAGCTGGATCTCAGGGGCACCTCCACAACCCAGCCTGTGGCAAGTTACCAAGGGCCCAAGCAGGAGGGAGTTCCCAGCTGAGCCCCATGGGGGCCTTCGGATCGAGTCCCGCTCTCCTCACGCCCAGGCTCGCCTGCTCACCTCCCAGCATATCTTCCTCCCCTCCCTCCTCACCTAGTGCCTCCCAGCTTCTGAGTCTGGCCCAGCTTTGCCCGAGGACGAGATCAATGACACAGAGAGCAAAGACCAGGCTGGTCAGTTGTCTGCGTTGCTGGGAGTCTGGCTCCTGCCATTACTGGGGTGTGAGGGGTCACCGGGTGGTCACAGGTGGCCAGGAGGGTGCGGCTGCTCCTGAGGGTTCTGCACAGCCTCGCGGGGACATGAACGTGCCCTCCCAGCCAGGAGGGGCTAGGCTGACGCCTCCGTTTACTGGTGTTGACAGCACAGATGATCTAAGCATATCCTCTCATAAAATTACCTCCAGCAGCCCGGGCCTTGACCCGTCTTAGTGAGTGGCTCCTGTTCCCAGACTGTGTGTGGGGACCGCCAGCTCCCCCGGCTGTTTGTCAATGGAATCTCCTGAGTCACGAATGGACAGATGGCCCGGTGATGACCGCGGAGCGCGCTTGTCGATCTGCCTCGTAACGTTCTCCACTGCCTTTCTTTTTTTAATCCTTACCCGAGGATATTTTTTCCATTGATCTTTAGAGAGAGAGTGAAAGGGAGGGAAGAGTGAAAGAGAGAGAGAGAGAGAGAGAGAGAGAGAGAGAGAGAGAGATCGACTAGCTGATTCCCACATGTGTCCTGTCCAGGATAGGGGATCAAACCTGCAACCGAGGTATGAGCCCTTGACCGGGAATTGAACCTGCCACCTGTCAGTCTGCAGGCCGGTGCTCTAACCAGTGAGCCACCGGCCAGAGCCACTTGTTCTTTCCGAACTTTCCGCTGTGAGGTCAGCCCTGGAAATGTCCTCCGAGGAATCTGTCGGGCACAGAAGGTCCCTGGCGGCTGCTCTCCGAGCCTTTTCTCTGAGCAACTCCCTGGAGAGTCCACAGGGCAGGCAAAGCCCTTTGTCAACTTGATGGAAGGTCAACACAAAACAGAACCCAAACCAACCAGCAGCTAAACCTGGAGAGACGACATGAGGCCAGAGGGAGCCACAAGCCAGGCTCCGGCCCCAAACCAGCAGCTTCCGCGTCTTTAGAGCGGACCCAGTGACCACAGCTGGGTCTGTGCCGGCGAGAACATGGGCTGTGGAGTTTGGGAGAACCCGGGAGGGTTGTGACTGCTGGAGCCTGGGTCCCCCCCACCGGGGGCATGTGGGAGCCAGGTGCTGTGGCAGCCCAGCCCCTGCTGGACACTTGGCCTCCTGCTTGTCCAGGGCAGTCACCACTGCAGGTGGGGCTCCAGCCGGGATGAAGTCCTGACCTAACGCCTCATGGCCTCAGGGAAGGCGTGCTCTGCAACCCTGAGCTTTTCCAGCGGTGCGCATGGGGCATTCTGGAAAAGCACAGAGCTTCACGTGACCTCACGTCGGGCATGCATGCCCGCGGGGCGGAGATTTATGGACCGGTTTTGACCGAAGGGGAGATAAAATTTGCAGCTAGGAGTCAGAAAGCCTTGTGGGGCAGCTGAGGTTCTTCCTATGGCTGCTGCAAGTTGAAAACATGTTGGCCAGCTTTTAAGATGTGTGCATTTTTTTAAAAAATTTATTGATTTTCCACAGAGAGGAAGGGAGAGGGATAGAGAGCTAGAAATGTCGATGAGAGAGAAACATCGACCAGCTGCCTCCTGCACATCCCCTACCGGGGATGTGCCCGCAACCAATGTACATGCCCTTGACTGGAATCAAACCTGGGACATTCCAGTCCGCAGACCGACGCTCTATCCACTGAGCCAAACTGGTTTTGGCAAGATGTGTGCATTTTAGAGACAGGCAGGCAGTTTTCACAGACACTTGTTCCGGTGATCATAGGTTTTTTATGTGTGTGTGTGTGTGTGTTTTAATAAATATATTTTATTGATTTTTTTATAGAGAGAAAGAGAGATAGTTAGAAACATCGATGAGAGAGGGAGACATCGACCAGCTGCCTCCGGCACATCCCCAGTAGGTGCCCTTGACCGGAATCGAAACCGGGACCTTTCAGTCCGCAGGCCGACGCTCTACCCACTGAGCCAAACCGGTTTCGGCAAGATGTGTGCATTTTAGAGACAGGCAGGCAGTTTTCACAGACACGCGTCCCGGTGACCGTAGGTTTTATTGGGCACCTGCTCTGTGCTGGAAAAGCAAGACCAGCGGCGCTCCACGGCCGGCGGCCGGAGCGGAGCAGCGGGTGGGCCCGCGGGAGCTTGGCTGTGGGCGCCGTGGGTGGTGCCCCTCGTGGGGGGACCCTCTCGGGGGCACTCACGTGGCTGCTGTGTGTCTCCCCTGCACATGGGACTCAGGCTGCAGTCTTGTCTCCGGAGGACGGCGGGGCGGCCTCCTGGGGAGCCTGCAGCGCCCTGTGCCGCAGCTCCAGCTTCTGCGCCCATTCTCCCCGGAGCCTGGGAGGCGGAGTTTCACTGTGAGTCACCTCCCGGACCGGCGGCCAGCCCCTGTGAGCACAGCTGCCCCTCCCTGGGCTGTGTCTCCCCACCCCCCCCACCTCGGGCGGGCGGCCACTCCAGGCTCAGGGCCATGCCTGTCACGGAGGGTCTGTCTCAGGCCCTAGACCCAGAGGGAAAGCACTTTGCCCCAGCAAGTAGCTTCTGGAAACTTCCGAGTCCCAGAGAGACTGAGCCACATCCTAAACTCTCTGCTTGGTGCGGCCCGGGTCATGGCGGATGAGGACGGGCCTGGGCCTCCCTCCCCTGCACCCACCTGCCTGCCCCGCCGGCCGCCTAGGGAGGCAGCACCCTGCGGTCACCACAGCACAAAGCACAGGGTGGCCCACAGACAACGACCACCTGGTGCCTTCGGCCTGAGGGAGTGTGTGGTCTGGCTTTCGTGGGGGAGAGATGTGTGCTCGGCTCAGGCCGACCTCTAGGGTGAAGGCATGCACCCAGACACGTGTCCCGGCACCCAAGGGCCTGAGCGAGGAAGGCACCTCCGAGCAGCAGGTGGTTAGACCAGGACAGCAGTGCCCACGTGTGACAGGCCCGCACCACTGTCACGCTCCTGCCCCTGCACCAGGCTCCTGGGAGCCGCTGGTGCTGTGAGGACGGCTAGGGGACAGGCCTGGGCTGGCTGCGGTCTGTGGTCCTGGTAACCAGCCACATCTTTCCGGAGAGGCACAGCACCACCCCCGTTAGCCCAGGACGCTGGTGACATATCAGCTGGTGCTGATGCGCCCTCACTGTTGGACCCAGAGCCCACCCACTCCCGGGCCTGCACCCCGAGGCAGAAGACCCAAAGGCTCCAGGGCCCGATGGCCGAAGGGGCCGGGGACAAGGCCCTGAGACCCAGGAGGAGCCCCAGCTGGGAGGAGCGTCAGGGGGAGGCCCCCTGAGAGCTGGGGTGGGGGCCGCCCCAGTGGAGGGGACGGCACACGGCCCCTGCCTGTGCCTAACCAGGGCACATGTCCTGAGGGCAGAGCCACCCACGGCCAGGGGACCACAGCCGGGCGGGTGGGCCCGTGGCAGCGAAAAGGTCAGTCCAGCTCTGTCCGCGGCCACCAGGATCCTCCCTCCGGCCTGCTCCCAGGGCAGGCCCTGGTGCTATTTGAGGGAGAGGAGGTGGCGCTTTGGTATCCTGGCCATGGGAGGCCTGGTCGAGGTGTGAACTATGTGCTAATCTGCCCTCTTAGCTGTCCCTGAGATCAGACACCCTGGCTCTGCTTGGGAGGCCCCTGGGCAGCAAGGTCGAGGACTTGGCTGCAGAGAGAAAGGGATTGCTTTGGATCTGTGGGCCCGCGAGTGTGCGGGGAGGGGTGGGATGGACACACTCAGTGGGAGTGATTGTGATAATATCAGGTGAAGCAGGACACGCCTGCATGACAATCCCACACATACTCAGGAGTGCGAGAGCATAGGGTTGGGGTGTGGCGTGTGGGATGGAGGGGTGGGGTGTGGAGTGTGGGATGGAGGGATGGAGGGATGGAGGGATGGGGGATGGAGTGTAGGAAGAAGGGATGGGGTGTGGCATGTGGGATGGAGGGGTGGGGTGTTGAGTGTGAGATGGAGGGATAGAGTGTGGGATGGAGGAATGGGGTATGGAGTGTGGGATGGAGGGATGGGGGGATGGGGGGATGGAGGAAGGGAGGGATGGGGGGATGGGGGGATGGAGGAAGGGAGGGATGGGGGGATGGAGGGATGGAGGGATGGGGGATGGAGTGTGGGATGGAGGGACAGAGTGATGGAGGATGGGGGGATGGAGGGATGGGGATGGAGTGTGGGATGGAGGGATGGAGGGATGGAGGGATGGAGGGATGGGGATGGAGGGATGGAGGGATGAGGGATGGAGTGTGGGATGGAGGGATGGAGGGATGAGGGATGGAGGAATGGGGGATGGGGGGATGGAGGGATGGAGGGATGGAGGAATGAGGGATGAAGGGTTGGAGGGATGGGGGATGGAGGGATGAGGGATGGAGTGTGGGATGGATGGATGGAGTGGGGGATGGGGGATGGAGTATGGGATGGAGGGAAGGGGGATGGCACCCTGGGTGTTCCTCTCTCCCACTTACGCAGTATTGTGGTTAGAAGCTGAGGTCATGTCTGACAGATCTGGGAGTGCAGTGCTGTTGCTGGGCGGGGGCGGGAGGCTGAGTGCCTAGCTCTGAGCCTGAGCCCACGGGGCCAGCTCTGCTGTGGACCCAGCGCCGCCCCCCGCACCCTCCCCCACACACACCTGCCCAGGGCACTCCCGCGCACCCGCTCCTCCTCTCTCTGCCGCTGCCTCGCCTGGCGCTGGATCTTCTCCTCCCAGAACACCTTCAGCTCCTCTGCGCCAGAGGCCGCCCGTCCCCGGTACTTCGAAGGGCAGCTTTTACTCATTTTCTGGAAGAGGCGACATTTACAAGACTCAGCGGTTTGTGCTGTGTTCTGAGAGCACAGGGGAGCCAGGAGAGCCAGCCGGTGAACAGTAAGGATGCAGGCTCAGCCCCCAACGTCGGCCTGCCCTGTGTCCGGCACGCTGGCCCCCAGCTGTGTATTTGATAGAATGTGGTAAAGCGAGGCTGACTGACTGACCATCACCTCCCACCTGTCTTTTTGCACGAGATGACCTGAGAGAACACAAACGCAGAACCTACAAGACCGTCTGTACTGAAGGGCCTGCTCTGGCAGCTGCTCTGTAGAGAACGTATCCCTGTTGGTGCTGCATCGGGCCCCGCGTGGGCACCTGCCTGGCCTGGCCCCTGTGGACACCCCCTGTGCTCTTGGAAGAGGTGATGGGGGTGGGGGGGACACACCCAGGGCCGCCATCCGTCCAGAGCCTGAGGCCCTGGGTTCTCCGAGTGAAGGAGGTGCCTGCTGTCTGCAGCCGCCTGAGCCCCGCCCTGGGCGTGACCTCCGACCTTCAGGGCTCGGGGGCAGGCTGGGCGCTTCCCTGCTGCTCTCGGACTGCCTCCGGCCTGTCTGCTGAGCATGGGAAGCGCAGGGGCAGTTTCCCGGTGGGGGCAGTCGCCCGTTTGGGGAGGCACGGGGAAGGGTGGGACCGGCCGGGCCGTGCTGAGCGGGCCGGGAGCATTTGGAAATGAGCTGTGTGATTAGCCGGCGTCGCGGTGGCCGCGATCCTCAGCGCTGGACGCAGGTGCGACGGCCAGGTGTGGCCATCCCTCCTCCCAGCCCCCGGGAGGCGCTGAACACACATCTGTGCTGAGCGGATTGGAGGAGGGAGAGCGGCTGGGACGGTGCTGCCTGCGGGCTTTGCTCCGCGGCTGGGAGGGAAGGTGGGGGGACTCTCGGACCCACTCTTGGGTCTGGGCAGGACCCCCGCCCCGGAGAAATGGGTTCATTGAAACCGAGTGGAACGGAGCCGAGACCCGCTGCTCCTGGCTCAGCCCCCGGGCAGCCCGGAGCCCCTGGGCGGGAGCCCACAGGCGAGGGGACCGAGCGCGGGGGGTGGGGGTGGGGGTGGGGGAGGGGGTGGGGGTGTCAGCGAGGAGACAGCCGCAGCAGGGAGCCCGGACAGGTGAGCGCCCAGGCTTCTCCGCCACAGCATTCCCTCACAAACCTGCCAGGGGAAGGGGTTCCCCTCGGGCAGAGCTTACGTTTCAGCCGCTTCCCACCCAAACCGGGGGCCTCCTGGCGGCGGGCGCCCTCGGGTGCGTCTCCGTCCCAGCTGCTGGGTGGCTCCGGTCACTTCCTCTTATAGAGCCCGGTGGCCGCCCTGGCATCAGCTCGGCGCCGGAAAGACGACCCGCCTTCAGCCTGGCGCGGCCCCGGAGCCGTCTGCTCCCGCGCACTGCTGGGCGCGTCCCTCCCGCGGGTCCCTCCCGCGCACCGCTGGGCGCGTCCCTCGCCTCGTCCGGAGCCGGCGGCTCTCCGAGAGATCGCTGGATGGGACAGAGCCCTCTCTCTCCCTCTCTCCCTCTCTCTCTCTCTCTCTCTCTCTCTCTCTCTCTCTCTCTCTCTCTCTCTCTCTCTCTCTCTCTCTCTCTATCTCTCCCTCCTTCCCTCTCTCTCTCTCAATACTTTTTATGGATGCTTTGGAGAGAGAGGGATAGAGAGACAGAAACATCGGTGGTGAGAGAAACATCATCAGTTGCTGCCTCCTTCTGGGGATCGAGCCCACAGCCCCGGCAAGTGCCGATGGGAACCGACCCTCGAACTCTTGGTTCCTGGGTAGACGCCCAACCACTGAGCCACACGGGCCAGGCAAGACTGCCTTCTCTCCCTGGCTAACCCCAAGAAGCCTCGTAGCTGAGGTTTTTGAAAAGCAGCGTGTGTCCAACCCCTGATGCCGGCATGCAGGCGGAGGGTGTCTGAGGGAGGGTCTGCGAGGAATACACGGGGTAAGCTTCTGGGAAGGCAGCACAACTGCAGGCAGCTGTTCCTCCTTTGTAAGCCTCTCGTGGGAGTTTACACTGAGCGTGTGTCACTTGTGGACCCTGAAAACCGGGGCGAAAGAGGGACCTGGGGAGAACGCCTTTTAACTCCGAGGTCCCCCGAGCTTCCCGAATCCCGCGTTCGAACCAGGAGCTCCACCGGCCCCACAGGAACCTCGTCTGTCACCTTCCGGGCAGACTTCTCCTGCCCCGACCCCGAGTCCAACAAGGCAGCCAAGGCCGAGTGTCCTCAGAGCTGAAAACTGGACCCCCGCCTCTTCTGCCGGGGCTCCAGGGCCGCAGCCGGGGTCCTGACCGGCTCCTGGGCCCGCCTCCTGCCACCCCCACCCCCCACCGCACACCTCGGCCCCTCCCTCGGAGTCTCCCTGGCCCCTCGGACGGGTCCGGTGTTCGGTGGAGACAGTGCCCTCACAGGGGCTGCAGCCACACGTGCAGGCGCAGAATCCGGGGACGGGGACGGGGTGTGCACCGCCAATCCCGCCAGCGGGGACGGGGTGCGCACCATCAATCCCGCCAGCGGGGTCGGGTGCGCACCGCCAATCCTGCCATCGGGGACGGGTGCGCACCGCCAATCCCGCCAGCGGGGACGGGGTGCGCACCGCCAATCCCGCCAGCGGGGACGGGGTGCGCACCGCCAATCCCGCCAGCGGGGACGGGTGCGCACCGCCAATCCCGCCAGCGGGGACGGGGTGCGCACCGCCAATCCCGCCAGCGGGGTCGGGTGCGCACCGCCAATCCCGCCGTCGGTGGGGCAGTGCGGTCTGCACCGGGGCCGGAGGCCCAGGGCTTGTTCAGGAAACAGAGACGCACCGGCGTAGGGAGATCCGGCGTAGGGAGATCCCCACCGGCTGACGCAGAGCCCCGCTCGGCGCTTCTCTCGCACCTGCAGGCGCACACTGCGGCCCGAGGAGGCCTTGGCGCTGGACTCTGCAGGCTGGCCACAGCCCAGGCCGCAGCCTCCCCTGGGGCATGGGACCCCCGCACCTGGGCCCCTGGGAGGGGCAGCAATCCCGTGCTGATGCATTTGTAAACGAGGTGATACTGTCACTAGTTAGAGAAGGGTCCCAACACATGTTGCCCACGCCTTGAGGTTGGAGAATGCTCGGCGGGGAGTAGCCTTGGGGAGCGTGTGGCCTGTGGGTGGCCAGCAGCTTTCTGAGCAAGGACACGCTGGGATCACCTCCGCCAGCAGGTGCTGGGCGGAGGCCAGGAAGCTGCTCTGCACTCTGAACCCTCAAGAGCAGCCGGTTCCCCTTTAAACCAGAGAACTGGCACCCCCACGCCCTCTGGGCATTAGCCACCCGCACAGGGGACCCAGGACGCTAACTGGCCTTCAGGGGTGGGGAGGCCTGAGGGGCCCAGAGGCTGTGGCCCAGGCTCCCCCTCCTCCCCAGGCTGTGCTCAGGGGCTCCCAGGCGGGGCCCTGGGTCTCCGCTGCGCTGTTTCCTGGGGACCTGCGTCCGAGCGCCAGAGGCTGCGGCTTCTCAGCTCCATCATGACCTTTCCCCGCACACACACTGCCCGGCACAGGGCACTGGCCTCCCGGCACCATCACAGCCTCCCGGGGTGAGGCCTCTGGTTCTTGTAGACACAATGCAGAGACACCAGCCAAAATGGAGTCTCAGTAAAAGCGCATTGGACAGTGTGTGTGTGGGGGGGGGGGGGGGGGGGCGGGGGCCTTGTCATGAACAGACGGTCTGTCCTGGAGGAGCTGTTACAGCAGGAAGTCTGTGGTTTCCTCCTGGGACCCAGGCCCTGCTCAGGTCTTTCTGACATGCTCGGCGAGGTCCTGCTTGTCCCTCTCTCACATCCACCCCAGCCCGCCCCCGCCCCAGGACTTGTCCCATGGAATGCCGCTTCGGGGCCGGGGGTCACCGCTGTGGGCCTTGGGCTGCGACCCTCCGTGGTCGTGTGGTGATGTCAGTGGCAGGAGCCAGCGTGTGGCGGGGCTTCTGCTTTCACCTCCTGTAGCCCCTCCCCGCCCCTCCCCTCCGGTCCCAGTGTGACTGGCTGACTGTCCTGCGGGGAGAAGGCTCTCACCTGTCACAGGAACTGGGTGTCGGCTGGGCAGGTGCAGGTCTCTCAGCGCCAGTCTGCCGGGGAGTCTGTGGTGTGAGTGTGGTGACAGTGCCCACGTGTCCTCTCAGACCCTGTGGAAGAGCAGGGTCCCCCAGGGCAGGAGCAGGGTGAGCAGGAGCCTGTGGCCCCCAACGCGGTGACCGCCTCCCTGTGTATCTTTGCATCTTTGTACGTTCGCTGTTGTTGTTTTATAAATATATTCTTACTGATTTCAGAGAGGAAGGGAGAGGAGAGAGAAATAGAAACATCAATAATGAGAGAGAATCATCGATCGGCTGCCTCCTGTACACCTCACACTGGAATTGAGCTGGCAACCTGGGCATGAGCTCTCACCAGGAATCAAATCGTGACCTCCTGGTTCATAGGCCACTACTCAACCCCTGAGCCACCCCAGCGGGGCCCTTTGTGCGTTTTAAAGAGCTTAGGGGTGACCTCCTGGAGTTTGGCTGGAGCCCCAGGAGCATCCTGTCCCCTCTTCCCTCCACCCACCCCTATGGACCGGCCCCCTTCCCCCCCAGGCCATCCCACCGTGGGGGTTACGGTGTGGTCCCACCATCTCCTCTGGCCGTCTCTGGGAAAGGATGGCGACCTGCAGCGTCTTAGAGCGGAACCCCTGTTGCCCTCAGGGCAACGCCCCAGGGCCTTAGCCCCTGAGGACCCTCTGGGAGGGGGAGCGAAGGGGCTGAGGGCAGCGCCTGCAGAGCCTGCAGGGCCACCGCAGAGGCGTGGGGACGTCTGCACCCACGGCCCCTGCCCTGCGGCCACCGCGGAGCCGGCAGGACGTTTGTGTACGTGCTGTGTGCTCGCTGTGCCCCTCCTGGCCTGGGCCTGCACTGGCCACCGTCACCCACAGCGCACCCTGAGCCCAGCCCTGGCTTACAGGCGAGACCTCGGGTCCTTCCCTGGTGACAGTGAGGGGTCTGGATGAGGAGCAGGTATGGACTGTTTAGCACGTGGCTATTGGCACATTTGCATGGAGAATTCTGTGACCGACTCTCTGAAACCTTGGACGGCAGTCACTCCGGGGAGTGGAGGCCAGAAATCTGGGTGGGCGGGGGGCTTGCTTAAACAGGTATATACATTATTTTCTTGTGATAAGAATAACTTAAGAAGTGGGGTGCCGGGACTGGTTTGGCTCAGTGGATAGAGCTTCGGCCTGCAGACTGAAAGGTCCCGGGTTCGATTCCGATCAAGGGCATGTACCTTGGTTGCGGGCACATCCCCAGTGGGGGGTGTGCAGGAGGCAGCTGGTGGATGTTTCTCTCTCATCGACGTTTCTAACTTTCTGTCCCTCTCAATTCCTCTCTGTGTAAAATCAATAAAATATATATATTAAAAAAAAAAGTGGGGAAAACCTAAATAAAATGATGCCTTTGGGAATGGAGCTGTACTATACAAATTTTAGAATATGCTAAGAAGCATGAGGAGGAGAATTTATCCAAGCTCATCTCAAACTTTGACCCCCAAATGTGCGCGTTCCTCATTTCGCTCTGAGTCTCTCTTCTTCCATTCGCCAACCCTCCCTCCAAGAACAGACCCGTCGTTTTCATCTGATTTCCCAGAAGCTCAGCTCGTCTGCCCTGCTGCTCTCAACTCTTCCTACACTCTCAAACCTGCCCCGAATTTGACATGTGCACCCTTTAGTATTCACCTAACATGACTGGGTATTTAGACTGATTCCAATTTCTCGCCCCTATTTATAACTCTGCAATGTATTTGTACTTCGTCCTCTTCTTGTATTCCAGGCTATTGACTTCTCTGGTAGCGAGTCCTACAGGTGGAATTCAGCTCAGCGGGTGGAGGTATTTTTAAGGCTCTGTGCACAGTGCCAGCTGCTCTATTAGTCCCTGTGGGGATGCCAGCCGGGAAGGAGGGGCCTGCAGCAGCATCATCCACCGGGGGGTAGGGGTGACTGTGCTTTAACCCGAGAGGAATAAGTTGTTGAGACATAGATTATTATCTTCTGTCCACGTGAAGATTTTTTTTAATTTAATATATTTTATTGATTTTTTACAGAGAGGAAGAGAGAGGGATAGAGAGTTAGAAACATCGATGAGAGAGAATCATTGATCAGCTGCCTCTTGCACACTCCCTACTGGGGATGTGCCCACAACCAAGGCACATGCCCTTGACCGGAATCGAACCCGGGACCTTTCAGTCTGCAGACCGACGCTCTACCACTGAGCCAAACCGATTTGGGCCACCTGAAGATTTTTTTTTTTTTTTTAATAGAGTAACATAAAATTAAGATTTGCTTGATTTAAAGGGACAGGGTGACGGGGAGGCAGCGGGTCCCTGGCTTGAGGTCCTGGACCTGGCGTGTGTGTCTGGCTGGAAGGACCTCTCTGCTTGATGCAGGACTATTGTTAAAGCGCGGTGTCCTGTCCTCATGTGCCACTACCCTTGCGACTGAAGAACGCCTCGTCAATGGGCCCCCCTGACCTTGGACCTCTGAGGAGCAATGTCCCTCATCAGCTGACCCCAGATCGCAGGTAGGGCTCCTGTGCTGAGGGCCCCCAGGCGAGTGCTGTAGGCTGGACGGGTTTCTTAGCCCAGGCAGGGTCACTGGCTCAAAAAGCCGCCCTCCCGCCTCCAGCAGCTGCGTTCCTTTGCTCATTTCATCTTAATGTTTTCATAGCTGCTGTAACCTGCTTGTCACCAAGGCCTTTTTAAATCCATGTATTTTAATTAATGTCAGAGAGGAAGGGAAAGGGAGAGAGAAACACATCAATGATGAGAAGAATCATTGATCAGCTGCCTCCCGCACGCCCCACCCTGGGGATCCGGGCATGTGCCCTGACCCGGAGCCATGACCTTCTGGTTCATAGGTTGATGCTCAGCCACTGAGTCACACCGGGTGGGCGCCAAGGCCTTTACGGCTTGACATCTGACTGTTCAAACAGCTGCCACCTGTTGTTCATCTCTTTCATCGCTGGCTTGGACCTCTGCACACTGACTTGTAAATACCCACCTAAGGTCTCGGTCAAGTCAATGACTGCAGCTTCCGCCCAGAGGAGCAGAACGGTTTACATTTAATGGCAGAAATGGATGTTTGGGTTGAAGGGCTTTTAAAAAATATATATTTTTTATTAATTTTTTTACAGAGAGGAAAGATGAGAGTTAGAAACATTGAGAAACATCAATCAGCTACCTCCTGTACACCCCACTCTGGGGATGTGCCCGCAACCAAGGTACATGCCTTTGACTGGAGTCGAACCTGGGGCCCTTGAGTACACAGGCCTATGCTCTATCCACTGAGCCAAACCGGTTAGGGTGGGGTCAAGTTCTTTCAGAAAGAGAGAGAGAGAGAGAGAGAGAGAGAGAGAGAGAGAGAGAGAGAGAGAGAGAGAGACAGAAATTGATTGATTCAGAAAGCCGGGCACGCCAAGGGAACATTCTGTAGAGAACACAACTCATCAAAACGTCCCCACAGCAAGTGTTGAAAACACAGACATCTGTGTTAAAAAATATATTTAATCTTTCCTTTTACTGTTTATTCTGACAAATGTTATATGCAAGCAGAGAGGGTAAGACACAAACACTAATAAACTGCTGTTTATGTTTTTAAATTCCTTTCATTCTTAAAGCACCCAGTGAACTGAAATGTACAGATGCCCGGTTGAGCAGATTGTTTTTTTGTCGTGGAAACTCTAATTTTTTGGACACTGAGAGCTGTTTTGGGGAGGTGACATTTCTGGAGCCTGGCTCCGCAAACAGGATGGACAGCTCCCTGTGAAATCCTCCCCCGAATTCTGCGGAGTTTCCAGGCCCGGCTTCTCAGCAACCAGCCCCGTTTTCTCCTCTTCAGCTGAGCCCAATGTGCACACTGTCTCGGTCTCCAAATGTGACGCTGAATATGGGATTCTGGGAGGAGCCCAGCAGTCTGTCTGTCGGCCAAAGGAGGCTGCGCGTGGGGCCCGGGCACCCACAGGCCTCGCTGACGGATCAGAACAACAAACCGAGCCAAAGCCCAGAGGCCAGTGCCCCCCTCCAGGGCTCCGCCCCGAGTCCCCGGTCTGGAACGGGAAGCCCCCCTGGGTCTCAGTTCCAGGTTCAGGGGTGTGGAGGGCGCAGCAGGACCCACCACCAGTGTGCTCCAGCTCAGGAGGTGCCTGAAATAGTCTGCATAGCCACACAGATTTTCCTAACGTCCCTAAATTTCAGTGTGAAAAAGTGTGACATGTATTTGAGACATGTATTAATTCCTACTACTTAAGCTACTAAAAAATTTTTATGAGCATTTTGGTATTTTATAATCCGTGTTCCATTATATTGTGATACTTTTTGAACTCGCTATTTGAAGTGATTTTATTGTGTGTTTGTTTTTTTTTTATTTAAAAGGAGGATGGAGTGTTTATTTCCATGCCCAGCCCAGCCCAGATCTGGTGGACAGTAGTACCAGAGGGCAACGAGGGAAGGCAGTGGCCGATGAAGCAGGGCCCTATGCCAGGCGGGCAGCCAGGCTAGGCCAGTGGGAGGCTCAGTCCAGGAGCAGAAAGGAGGTGGGCCAGGGAGGCAAAAGCAGGAGGTACTAGGGAAGTCCTGGGCAGGAGGGAGAGAGAGCAGAGAGGACAGCTGGCCAGCCAGTGCCGGGCTATGACTGCACATTGAGCACGTGGGCAGAGCACTGGTGATGCCAGTCACGGAGGCGGGTGCAGCGTGGGCTCTGCAGGTGCTCCTCATCTGGGTCTTGCATGAACTCGATGCCCAGGAAGTGGGCAAGAATGCAGAAGGAACGGGATTGGCCCGTCCTGGGCCGTGGCCACCAGTCTTCCGTGTCTTCCATCAGCCGCTGCTTTCTGATGTCTGGGACCAGCGGTCTGAGCGGCTGTCCATTTGCTGTGGGGTGCCGTCAGCCAGCAGGGGCGCCCCGAAGGGAAGTGCTGGGTGCAAAGGTTTACGTGGGGGGTCCGAGGCAGGGGCCAAGGCCTTCCAACGTTTTTTCTGAACCGTTGGGCCCTGCTGAGACCCAGGCTGAGGCGCTCCCCACAGGCTCGGATCTGAGCTGCGAGATGGAGAGGGGCACAATGAAGTCCTTGCCCCCCTGCAGCTGGAAGCCCCAAGGGGCTGGTTCCTCCAGCACCACCTTGAAGGAATCCTCGGTGCCTGCCCTGTTCTGCCCTGACGGAGCACTGCTCGAGGGCAGGCTCCGAGGAGCCGCCTTGGGATCAGCACCGTGTTCTGCTGAAGTGAGTTTAGGTTTATGTCAGATAAGCCAAAGAGAAGAGAGGTTCTCACAGCTTTTCACCGGGAACCGCAGCACCAACGTCTCACATCACCAGCACCCCCAGGTCTGACATCTCGTGTCACCAGCGTTATCAAAGCTGAAGAGTTAACGCTGCTTAATGCTCTCGACTCAGCCACAGTCTTCATTCAGCTTCACCAGCTTCTCACTGACACCCTTTCTCTGTCCAGGATCCAACCGGGTCCCACACTGCCCAGAACTGTCTCCTCAGCCCGCACCATCCGAGACGCCCCCATCCTTCCCCGGCCTTAAGACTTTGATGCTTTGGGGGGTACAGGTCAGGCATCTTGAAGAATGTTTGTTAACTGGGTTTGTGTGATGTTTTCTCAAGATTAGATGGGTGCTATGCTTGCCCTCCCCAAGAACGTGGACTCAATGTTTGTCCTTCTCAGGTCATCACATTAGGGCTACCGAAGGTCCATCCATCTCTCTGACGGTGATATCGATCTTGATTACCTCTCAGCTCCACTGTAATGACTATTTTTTCCTGTTGGAGATGCAAATACCTGCTTCTTCTGGCGTTTAGCATCCATATGGAGCTCTTCCTGCAAGAATTATTACTGTGGCCACCAGTCTTCCGTGTCTTCCATCAGCCGCTGCTTTCTGATGTCTGGGACCAGCGGTCTGAGCGGCTGTCCATTTGCTGTGGGGTGCCGTCAGGGTGGAGTGGGGACCAAGTGGAGGAGAGCTATGGGGGGGGGGGGGGGAGAGGAGAAACAATTGTAATAATCTGAACAATAAAGATTTATTAAATAAATAAAAAAAGAACTTTTTAACCTCTGGCATATCAATTCTCTAATTCAGTTGATTATATTATTTCAACCAACTTGAGTCTGGCATAATATTGAAATCAAAACATGACAAAGGCTTTTAAATAAAGGAAAGCATTACCTCTTCCCCTCTGATAGCAATAAAAAAATTCTAAATCAGAAATCGACCAAATTATATACAAAGGTAATGCATCACGACACAGAGGATAAAACGGTGGTTTACCAGCATGAAGGAGAAAACCCATCAGGTGAATGGATGTGGAAAAGGCAAACTCCATTTATGGTAAAAACTTTTAGCAAACTATAGAAACAAAAGGAAACTCCTGCAGCAAACATCATTTTAATGGTAAATAGTTAATGTTTATTAATGGTGTCATAGATAAGAAAAAAATGTATGAGGATTTGAAAAGAAACATAGCATTTCTCACTGATGTGATTGTGTACATATAAAATATAATTCATTTAAAAATTCTTAAAATTAGTGAGGATACAGATCATTATTATGAAAACCAATTGGCCCTGGTGAGGTGGCCCTGGCTAGGTGGTTGGAGCATCCCATACACCAAAAGGTTGTAGGTTCCATCCCAGTTGGGGCACGTACAGGAGGTAACCGATTGATGGATGTTTCTCTTTCTCTCTCTCAACAAATCCTCGGGTAAGGATTATAAACAAACAAAACAAAAAATACAAACTGAAAATTTAAAAAATATCGACTATAAATCAATGCAATCTGAATTACTATGCCCGAGTTTTCTTGGAAATGAACAAGCCTCTTTTATTTATTTTTTATTTTTATTTTTATTTATTTTTATTTTTTAAATATATTTTATTGATTTTTCACAGAGAGGAAGAGAGGAATAGAGAGTTAGAGACATTGATGAGCGAGAATCATCGATCAGCTGCCTCTTGCACACCTCCTACTGGGGATGCGCCTGCAACCAAGGTACATGCCCTTGACCGGAATCGAACCCGGGACCTTTCAGTCCGCAGGCCGACGCTCTATCCACTGAGCCAAACCGGTCCCAGCATGAACAAGCCTCTTTTAAAACGTGTGTGGTAGTCAGCCTCTGAGATGACCCTGGTGACCACCTCCTGATGCCCATGTCCTTTGTGACCCTCCCTTGTGTGCGGGCTGCCCGCCCGGGGATTCACGCCTAATGAATGGAATGTGCCAAAGGGATGGATGCCACTTTTGAAGTTAGGTGACAAGAAGCCGAGACTTCTGTCTTGGATTCCCTGTGGCACTGCCTCTGGGAGGGCAAGCTGTCTTGCCATGAGGACGTTCAAGCAGCCTGTCAAGTCCAAGGCCCACGTGGTGAGGGACTGAGCTTCCAGCAACTACACAGTGAGTTCTGAAGGGAACAGTGAGCTTTCAGAAGTGACCTCAGATTGGCACACAGCTGGGCTGCAGCCTCTGAAGAAACCCTGAACCAGAGACACCCAGGTCCCGACCCACAGAAATGCCTTGTGAAATAAATAACAAACATGTATCATTTTTTTAAAGCTGTATTTACTAGTCCAGCCCTGTCCCACAATATTCTTGGGCTAACTGCATACTAAAACAGTATAACAGCCTTATTAAAAACATGATATTCAGAAGGGCCCGACATGTAGCCTTTCCTTGGATACTATAAAACATCAGGAAAGAAGGCTGGCAAGTAAATGACAAATGAAGAATACATATAAGTAGAATAATTTCTTCCCTATCCCAGAGAATCAGACAATTCTTGGTTCCTAATGTAATTTCCCAGTAAAAGGAACAACTAGTTCTTTGGAGAAAGAACTGATAAAAGGAGGTACAAGGAGAGTTAACATACCAGAAAACAAGGTGCAAAAAGACTGATTGAGGGGCTCCCACTCTGAGGAATTTAAATATCAAAACAACCTGGTTACAACCGATTTGTATACACTGAAGAACAAAAAATTTCTACAAATCCAAAAAATGAAAATGAGAGAGAGGAGGAAGGAAGAAGGTAAACTTTTCTCTTTTAGAAGGATGTTGAGAGAAAAAATATGCTCTAATCCATATGCTTCAGTCTGACCCTGCCATTTCTTCTTTGCTCAGTCTCAAGGTCTTTATCAGTCAGTTCAGTGTGGAAGTTTGCAGGTCACTACCTGACCTGAGGTTTGTATGAGAAGTCCCCGTGTAGAAATGAACATAAGGGTCTGTTTTTTAAAAAATCTGAGCCCAATTATCCACCAGGAGCCCTTCATAGTAGATATCTTTTTTCTTAGCATCCACATCTGTTGTCTGCTATGTGAGCTGCATAGGGGCTCTGGGATAAGCAATGAGGAGAGCGCTGGAGGCGGATTTTCTACCCTGATTCTAACCAGAGGAGAGAGGCGTCTGGAGGACATAGATCTAGGGGCAAATTTCCATTCTGACTTGAGCCGGTATGTGAGGGGCAAAGCAGGTGCTGGGCTAAGGAGCAAGGAGAGAACTGGAGACAAATTATTTATTCCCTCTCTTCACAGATTTTTGTTGACATTATTAATCCTCACCTGAGGATACTTTCTCAATTTCTCTCTTGAAGGGAGGGGGGTGGAGAGTGAGAGAGAGAAACATCGATGTGGGAGAGACACAAAGATTGGCTGCCTCCTGCCCATGCCTTGACCGGGTTCAGGGAATCAAACCTGCAACCCAGGCCTGTGCCCCTGTCCAGGAATCGAACATGTGACCCTTTAGGATGATAGTCTAACCATGACCTATGTGGGCTCCACATGACTTTTTCTAAAATATATTTTATTTTATTGATTTTTTACAGAGAAGAAGAGAGAAGGACAGAGAGCTAGAAACATCGATGAGAGAGAATCATTGATCAGCTGCCTCCTGCATACCTCCCCCCGGGGATGTGCCCGCAACCAAGGTACATACCCTTGACTGGAATCAAACCTGGGACCCTTCAGTTCGCAGACCGACGCTCTATCCACTGAGCCAAACTGGTCTAGCTCCACACGACTTTTGATGGGTCATGGGTTAACCTGCAAGGAAAGACCTGTGGGCAATTCTCCCACTTTAGCAGACACTCAGGAGGTGACTCCACAGGATCAGGAGGCACCTACACAATCCTTGGGGAAAAGATGAGGCAGAAAGAGTGTTAGTCTACCAGGACGAGCAGAGGAATTGCTTGGTGTGGGAAATTGTGTTGTTGTTGTTGTTTTTAAGTTTATTATGTGTTAATATAATGAGAGCTTGGGTAAGGATTACGGTTACTGAACATAGGTTTACTTATGCTTTGCTTCATAGGAACTAAAGACATTTGTGACTATTAGCAATTGTGTTCTGTGGAACATTAAAAAAAAACCTGTACTATGAGAAAGTATATTTCTAGAAATGAATTGGTTCATAAATTTACCAATCTAAAAAATACTGCTATCAGACAATTCACAATTCCTTATCAAGGGATCAAAATTCTGCCACCCGGATGCTGCCCTTTTGAATATTGATTTTAAGCTGTTTATCAAGAAAAAAGACACAGGCCCTGACCGGTTTGGCTCAGTGAATAGAGCATTGGCCTGCAATTCCGGTCAAGAGCATACACCTTGGTTGTGGGCACATCCCCAGTAGGGGGTGTGCAGGAGGCGGATGATCGATGTTTCTAACTATCTCTCCCTCTCCTTTCCTCTCTGTAAAAAATCAATAAAATACATTAAAAAAAGAAAAAGAAAAAGAAAAAAAACTCAGAAAGAACCTTTGACTCCTCCCCCTTTCCTTCCTGCCCAAATACTCTTCTCTATTGCCATCTAGTGTACATCTAAGGAACAGCCCCTATCTACTAAGCTACTAGTGTATCTGCTCATATCACTTTGCAAGGATTCCTTGAACGCCCCAGGGCACCTAATACCATTCCTAGTTCAGAATGCTTGTATACCCATGTTTTCTGTCTTTGAACCTCTCCAGCATGTGGGATCTCTGATTCTCTCATGTATGTGAGATTCTCATACATGTATGCCTTAAATTTGGTTAATTTCTGTTGCTAATCTGTCATATTATTTGCTTATTAGACAAAACAAAACAAAACAAAAAAAACCCCACAAAAACAAAAAACCTTGAGTTTATTTATTTATTTATTTATTTATTAAGGTATTATATGTGTACATATCTTGCCCGCCAACTGAGGGAGACTGTGCACCCAGGAGGCCTGGCTCACTGACTCTGAAGTACCAGCTGGCTGGGTCCTTCACTTGAGCCCCCTTCCTCACCCACACCCCAGAGTTGAGGCTGGAGGAGGCAAGGAATGGAGGACCAGGAGCCGTGTCATCCCCTGCCTGTCCTTCTATCCCCATCAAGAGCCCACCTTGGACCTCCTGAACCTCACTTCCTCCCCTCACCCCAAACTGGGAGGTCTCATTGGCTCTCATGCCCCTCCTCTGACCCTCCAAGTCTGGGGGGGGGGGATAGGGATAGGAGGGGACAAAAGGGGGTCCTTTGGTGGCCTGAGATCCCTGACACCCCTGCAGAGGTTGGGGGGCTTGGTGATAGTTTACACAACACTAAAGAACTCTATTAAAAATAAAATAAACAGCCCTAACCTGTTTGGCTCAGTGAATAGAACATCAACCTGCAGACTGAAAGGTCCCAGGTTCGATTCTGATCAAGGGCATGTACCTTGGTTGCAGGCACATCCCCATTAGGAGCTGTGCAGGAGGCAGTTGATCGATGTTTTTCTCTCATCCATGTTTCTACCACTCTATCCCTCTCCCTTCCTCTCTGTAAAAAATCAACAAAATATATTTTAAACAATAAAATAAATAAGTTGCACAGTATATTAGAAAACTATAAAGCTAAGGAGAAAAATAAAACCAGAAAAAGGATAGGCCCTATCCTTGCACTAAGGCTTAGGGAAAAACACTTAAAAAACATTTTAGCCGAAACCGGTTTGGCTCAGTGGCTAGAGTGTCGGCCTGCGGACTGAAAGGTCCCAGATTGGATTCCGGTCAAGAGCATGTACATTGGTTGCGGACACATCCCCAGTTGGGGGTGTGCAGGAGGCAGCTGGTTGATGTATCTCTCTCTTCCTCTCTGTGGAAAATCAATAAAAATTAAAAAAACAACATTTAATAATGTACTATTGTCTTTAACCTGAAGTCAAAACTTCTGGGTAAGGGTAGTGCATAGAGAATGCCAAATTAGAGGGGAGATTGCAATTTTGTGGGGGGTTTTTTATACTTTTTTTTTTTTTTTTTAAAGAGATTGCAATTTTAAATATGGTAGCCCAGGAAGGCTCCACTGAGAATGTGACATTTGAGAAATAAAAATAGAGAGTTTGAGTCATACAGATATTAAGGTTAGAGCTTTCCAGACAAATGCAAAATGCAAATGCAAAAGCCCTGAGAACTGAATGTATCTAGTGTATTTGAAAAACAGGACATGGTGTGGCAAAGCAGGGGAGAAAGTAATAGATGAGGTAAAGAGGTGGGGAGAGGAGGCAGGAAGCTTATGGACCAGGGCGGGAATTTTAGCTTTTACTCTGAGGGAAACGGAGCCACTGGAGGGTTCTGAGCAGAGGAGTAACGTGACCTCACACTCAAAAGCATCAGTCTGGTTATGAAGAATGCGGAGAGCTCTGCGGGTCATTGGCCTGAACAACCTCAGAATGCTGTTATCAACGGAGAAGAAGTTTACACATCTGAGATGTGTATTACATATCCAAGCGGAGTTGAGTGCAGAGATTGGAAATGGGGGAAAAAAGTTTAAAATAAATTTAGATTTATCCAACTCACTAGTAAAATTATTTCTTGAAGACTGACCTCTTTATGAAGTAATTTTTAAGTACATAAGCTTTGTAATATCCCACTAATAGGAAGTCTATCTTTAACACTAAGAATAGCTTACTTAACATTTACTTATTATAAATATTTACTACATGCTATGCACTATTCTAAGCCCTTTAAGTAATTTGTGATCCCTTGAAATTAATTACCTGAAAGTCTTTGTAACTCGTTTTTTAGCATCTATTTCCATGTAAACATACTTTGGCTAACTATATTTAGGCATGGGCCAGGAATCAATTGTCACAATAATGCTGCATAATAAATATCCCAAAAGTAGAGTCTTAAAATAACAGCGATTTATTGTTGCTCCTAAGTCTGTCAGTCAGCCAGGCAGTTCTAGTCTCAGGCAGTCACCTCTAGGCAACTCTGGGAATCCCGCCAGGTTTGGGCTGATTCAAAATACCTGGGGTGACTCAGCTTTGTTCCACCTGCTCCCTCAGCCTCTGGGAGCTAACGCAGGCTTGCTCTTACACTGATGGCGGGATTTCAAGAAGGAAAAGAACACAAGGCTTCTTGAGGTTTAGATTGGGGCTTTTACAGTATAATTTCCATCACTTCCATTGGCCAAAGCGACTAACTAGGTCATCCCAGATTCAAGGGGTGGGGAAACAGACCCCAGTTTGTGATGCAAGAAGCTGTGAAATCACATTGCAAGGGGAAATGGACACAAGATGAGTCACTGGGCTTTCTGTGTGACTTACCTCTTTATACCCTCTCACACATTTCCATTTGTACTACTCTGCAACATTCTGAGATAGGGCCAGTTCTCAAGTATGTATGAAACATGCAACAAGAGACTACGTTTGAGGCCATAAAACAAATCTTATCTGACGTACATTCTTAGACCCTAACAGAACTAGAAATCAGTGAGAGAAAAGTATCTGGAAAATCCTCAAATACATGGAAAGCAAGCAACACATTTCTAAACAACCCATAGGTCAAAGAGGAAAGCTCAGGAAAACTTTTAAATATTTTGAATGAAATAAAAATGAAAATAGCCTCTCTCTCATCCACGAGGGATATCCAAGACTCCCACTGGAGGCCGGAAGCGGGGGCTAGTACTGAACCTTATACAAACACCGTGTTTTCTCCTCTGCCTTCATACCTATGATACAGTTTAATTTAAGATTTGGCAAAGAGATTAACAACAATAACTAATAATACCACAGAACAATTTTTTTTTAGAGAAGGAGGGAGAGAGAAACACTCCCTTTGTGGGATCAGACCCACAACCTTCTAGATGCAGCAGATGACGCAGATGACCCTTCAAACAACCGAGCCACACTGAGCAGGGCTAACATGGAACAATTTTAACAACGTTATACTAAAAGTTAAGTCAGTGTGCCACTGGATTGCCCTAGCAGGAAGGAGACAGAAGCTCCAGACTGCTCTGAACCCCACTTCCAACCCCACTTCCAACTGAACTGAACCCCAGTTCCGGGCTCATTGGTGGAGAGCCTAGACTGTTTGGAAGCAGGCGAAACTCGAGGGCACCTTTCTCTCAGAGGTGCTTGCAATGAGTACTGAAGGACCCTGAGGAATACTGAGACTCAGGAGCCTCATAGGGCATGGCTGACGGAAGCCAAGGCTGTAGGCTCCACCCTGAAACTCCGCCCCATCAAAGCTGAACACAGAGACTTTTAAGTCTACCAACTCAGGGAAGCTGCGAAAATGCAGAGACAAGGAAACATATGACAAACGAAAGAAATGGAAGACAAAAAGTGACTGGATATAGAGTTCAAAACCACGCTTATAAGGTTTTTCAAGAATTTCTTAGAAAAGGCCGACAAGACCTATGAGGGTATGAAAAGGGATCAACTCGAAATAGTAAGGGATTAACAAGAAATAATAAGGGATCAACAAGCAATAATAAGGGATCAACAAGAAATAAAGAATACATTGTCTGAAATAAAAAAATGTTATACAGAGTCCTAAAAACAGAATGGAAGATCGCAAGAATCAAGTCAAAGATTTGGAATATAAAGAGCCAGAAGATACTCCTCCGCAGAAGCAAGAAGGCAAGAGAATCCAGAAAGTTGAAAATAATGTAAGAAACCTCTGGGACAACTTCAAGAGAACCAACATCAGAATTATGGGGGTCCCAGAAGAAGAGAGAGAGCAAGATACCGAAAACATACGGAAAGAAATAGTGATAGAAAACTTCCCCCACCTGGTGAAAGAAATAGACCAAGTCCAGGAAGCGCACAGAACCCCAAACAAAAGGAATCCAAAGAGGACCACACCAAGGCACATCATAATTAAAATTCCAAGAACAAAAGACAAAGAGAGAATATTCAAAGCAGCAAGAAACAGGTGGTTACCTATAAAGGAGCACCCATATGATTGTCAGCAGAAACCAGGCAGGCCAGACGGGAATGGCAAGAAATATTCAAGGTGATGAATAGCAAGAACCCAGCAAAGCCATCACTCAGAATCGAAGGCCAGATAAAGAGCTTCACTAATAAAAAAAAGCTAAAAGAGTTCATCACCACCAAACCAGAATTACATGAATTGCTGAAGGGGGTTCTTTTGGAAGAGAAAGAAAATAAAGATAAAAATTATGAACAACAAACACATAGCTATCAACAAGTGAATCTAAAAACTAAGGGAATTAAAAAACCTGATGAACAATATTAACTGTTGAATATAATAGAATCAGAGGTATGGAAGGGGAGTGGACTGATGATTCGCGAGGAAAAGAGGAGTGGGGGGTGTGGGAAGAGGCTGAACATAAACTGTGTACCCATGGATGAGGACAATGGGGGGTTGGGAAAGGGCAGAGGATGGGGTAGGAACCTGGTGGAGGGGAGCAATGGAGGGGGGAAAAATGAGGAATATTTGTAATAATATGAACAATAAAGATTTATTAAAAAAAAGAGAGAGTTCATTCTATAAATAAATAAATAAATAAATAAATAAATAAATAAAAGTTAAGTCAGTGTGATCTCTTTCAAAATATCTTATTTCAGTAACTCACCTTTTCTTTTTAAAAAAATATATATTTTATTGATTTTGTACAGAGAGAAAGGGAGAGAGATAGAGAGAAACATCGATGAGAGAGAGTCATCGATCAGCTGCCTCTTGCACACCCCCTACTGGGGATATGCCCGCAACCAAGGTACATGCCCTTGACCGGAATCGAACCCAGGACCCTTCAGTCCCCAAGCCGACACTCTATCCATTGAGCCAAACAGGTTTTGGCAGTAACTCACGGAAGGGACACACTTGGCCGCTTCTCGGGGTATATCTGAATTGCCAGAGCCACTGCTCTTCTGCTCTGCGGCCATCATTGCACTCGGCCAGAGGCGGGACACTCAACTGTGGAGAGACTCTGAAGCTGAGGAGGGAAGACTGGCATTCAGGCAGCCTGAGCAGGGCGAGAGGGTGAGACATCTCGCGAGATTTCAACAGGGAGGACTGGTGTTCAGAGTGAGCGGCCATCTTGCGAGATTTCACCACCACGCAAAGCAGCGTGCACTTTCACTAAGTTAAAAAAAAGAACAAAGATCTAAAACCAACAGCTCTTGGGGTTCCTTTCCTACTGGCCCCATGCCTCCATGGTACCCTCCTCTTGGCCTGGCCTCTCCCGCCATCCTCACCTGATTCCGCCTCCGTCCTCACAGAAGCCCACACCTTGTTCACCTGTGCGCTTGAGGGCCCGTGCCCTGACCGCGTGCACACCTCTGGCCAATAACATGACCCCGCCCCTTTCATGCCCACACCTGCAGCCAATCATGCGGCACTGCCCCCTAGTCACGTGCATACGTCCAGCTGTCCAGGTGGCCACACCCCTAACACGCCCACAGCTCCAGCCAATCATGCTGCCCCGCCTCTTGATCATGTGCACAGCCTAGCTGTCCACGTGGCCACACCCCCTGATCACGTGTGCACCTCCAGCCAATCACAGGGCCCAGCCTCCTGATCAGGTGGGTACCTCTGGCCAATCGGGTGGCCCCACCTCCATCAAGTGAGCCTCTCAGCTCTCCGGCTGGCCCCACCCCCACTGTGCATCTGCCCACGCGTGAAGCTACAGGCTGCACAGACGGGGCGAGGGGCTTCTTCCTTTGAGGTACACAGCTGGAAAAGGACAGAGGAAAATGGAAGCCTGGGTGCCCAGAGCCTCTGTCCCCTTGACCTGTGACCTCTCCCCCCCAACCCCCCCATGGCAGCATCTCGCGTCCCCTGGGCCCCCAGTCAGCACACAGCATCCTCAGCGCTCCCCTGTAGCTCCCGGGACCTGTTGGGCCCGGGCCCCAGCCGGTCACCTGCTCCCCAGGTCCTGCCTTCAGCCCAGGGTCCTCAGACCGGGTCTGGAGGTGGGGCAGGCAGTGTGGGTGGGATGGGGGGAGGTTGCCCCAGGTCTTGGAGGGCTCAGCCTGAGCTCTGCGGCCACCGGAGGGGACCGGTCGGTGGGGTGGTTAGGCAGAACAGGCCTCACAGGGCAACTACTGGATGCCCCGCTGGCTCCAGAGCCATCTTACAGCCTCCCCCTTAGTCCTCCTCAAGAGGAAGCAGCTGTGCTGTCCGCCCAGCCCAGTCCCCAGCTGCCTGCCTTGGGAGGAGGCAGGGGCTGTCGCCCTCTGCTGGCCGGGTCCTGTTACTGCGGAGAGTAGGAGGCACCTCGCCACCCAGCCCCTGCTCACTGGGAGCCAGCCCCACGCATCATCCCCATGTCCCAGGTCAGAACCAGGCCACGGCGGCGGGGGCTCCCCTCAGCCGGCATGGAGCACAGCTGGACTGGGAATCGGGGTGGTCTCTGCCGCGGATGTGTGTGGTCCCCATGGTCACAGGAGGCTCTGGGGCCCTCTGTGCATCTGAGACTGCCGCTCTATCAGCACAGATCCCTTCGGGGCACAGGCTGGGGCCTGGTGGCCAGGACCTGGAAGCAGCCTCTAGCACCAGAGTCCTCTGCTCTGCCCTCCACACGCTGCGGGGACACTCTGCCAGGTGCGCTACTCACATAGAAGAGGGCACCTTGCCCACAAACGGGCAGCCCACTCAGGCCCGCGGCTATGGAGACGGCCTCTGAGCCTTAGTGTTTATTCTAGTTTAGTCTTCGTTTCTAAATTATTTTTCCCCTTTATTTATAGTATTTTCTGTATTCTGGTTTTTGGTATTCTTTCACATTTTTAATCATTTTTGAAACATCATATAACCTACTTTTAAATAATAGGGTACAGTCTTTATGGGCATGCCTTTCTGACATGCTTGGATAAAGGATGTAAAAATCTTGCAGGACTATATATTGTAGTTTATGTTACTTATTTTGGTGTGAAATGAGCTGTTCTGAACTTTTAGAAAGAGACTTGTTTCAGGATAACTTCTCTAGCTCAGAGTTGCTCCTTCTGTTGCTTTATAAAGTACGGGAAAGTAAGGCAACTTACTTTCTGAGATTTCATAGCTTTTTTTCATGTGTTTTTTAAAATATATATTTTATTGATTTTTTAGAGAGGAAGGGAGGACAGAGTTAAAAACACCGATGGGAGAGGAACATCAATCAGCTCCCTTTTGCACACCTTCTACTGGGAATATGCCCACAACCAAGGTACATGCCCTTGACTAGAATTGAACCTGGAACCCTTCAGTCCACAGGCCAACACTCTATCCACGGAGCCAAACTGGACAGGGCACTTTTTTCGTTTTTGTTCCTGGTTTTTAGTAATTTTATTTATTATTGGGACATGAGTGAGACATAACACTGGGTACGTGTGCGGTGTTCAACATGCTGCCGTGGCACATGTTATTTCCTGACTCCCTGAATAAATGCTGTGATGGGTACAAAGACACACATAATATAATGCTAAGTAAAAAACAAACAAACATATTGTTTGAATATTTAATATTGCATATTTTTAGTCAGATAAACTTCATGCTCCACAGAGGTCTATATAAATAAAAAACAAAAACAAAATAAAAAAAACAAAAAACCCAGTTGTTTTTTTTTTTTTTTTTACAAAAGTGTGTGTATCTCAAATGCGAGTTTAACGTGATTTAGTAGCCAGTTCTATCTTAAATAATTGAGTCCTACATGTAATGAAATATAATTATTTAAGTTGTAAAAATGTAAAAATTTTAGATGAAAAAGTACTCTATAAATGAAACAAATTGATTTTCATACATGCCAGTACCTTCTTTAGAATCACTTTATCTTAGAGAACTAAAGAAGTCTTCAATGGTAGTTTGCCTGGGATTTAAAAAGCATATCAAAACTTTCCATACAATGTGTTATTTTAGTTATTCTCTATAAAGCTATATTAAAGATGCAGATTACCTAGACACATGTAATATGGTGAAATATATTTCAATTAAAAACTCCCTTTACACGTAACAACCACCTTGATGAGGTTCTCACCAGCCAAAGGGGATAATCTGAACAAATGAATGATGACTGAAACGGTAAATTAAGAAAAAAAAAAGTCCTAAGCTCACAGTGATAATGAAAAGGAGAAAATTTTTAATTACCAATGGACACCAATGGAGGTTGCTAGGGCACCAAAAATTACTCTGAAAACTAATAAAGAGAAAGGACTAAATATTTATTCTACATTGTCACATATGTATTCCATGATAGACAAATAGTGCCATTCATGGATGGATCAAAGTTCCTCTATTTAAAAGAATTCCAAATGATAAATACATCGGGAATGATATATTTGGAAAAATCATCCTTCCAAACCTTAGTGGAATAACTGATTTACACGTGTCATTAATGCATGCTTTAAAAAAATGATGTAAAAACGTGACAGGGGACTTTCCAATGAAGGTGTAAGGCTTCTTCTGCCATGTGGCCAGGACCAACCTGAGCATCATTAAAAGGGGGAATATCAGAATTAGGTGCCTCTTGATTTCATCTGAGAGTACACCATACTAATGTGAAATACCCTTGCTAAAAAACAGACAAAAACCACCCCATAATCTAATTAATCCTCTCTAGAGCTAACTTCTGGCAAGCATGTGAAACTCGTCTGCCACAAGTTTGACATGCTTGTAGGATACAGGATAGATAATGAACAAGTTAAGCAAGAAAACAACCAAATTCAGTCCATGAGGCGCTACAGGAAACTCACACATGGTTCCTTCAATAAGTTGCTGTGTGTTTGGGGGTAAGGGGACTGATTTAGATTTCAAGACTCTCCAAAGACTAAACAACCAAATACATGTGTACACCAACTGTAAGTACATTTAAGTCAACTGGGAAAATTTTAAATTGGATATTAGATATTAAAAAATCATGATTAATTCTGTAGGTATAATACTGGCATTGTATTCACATATGGAAATGTCTTTTTTGATATAGCCTCAAGTATTTTAGATTAACTGACATCACATTTGAGATATGCTTTCAACAAAATAAAAGAGGTAGAGAAAAAAAGTATGACAACATACTGGTGGTTACTAAAGCTGGATTATGGGTATGTAACAGTTCATGACAGATTTGCTCTATTTCAGCAGGCACTTAGAATTTTTTGTAATAAATCATTCTTTCAAAAACATTTGATACATATAATTGGCAAAGTTTATTATCAAGAACATTAGAAGGTCTTTTAAAAGACTGTTTTGGTTTAAGAATACGGAAAGATGACAATCCACGATAAGACATATACAAACAAGGATAATTAAAATATTAAATACTATCTAAATTAAAAGGCCATAATTCAAATTGTTAACAATCTTTGTGTCTTGTTAGAAGCAGCTGTTCAGTTCCCCTTCATGAAATTCACCCACCAACTCATGACTACAAAGCCTCAATGCACTCAATTATATAATTTAGTTACCAATGTTGAACATTTTGTGTTTACACATGCATTACCACAGAAAACACAAAATCCTATTTACAGAGGTTTTTTTTGTTTCTTTAAAACATGTCTCAAGCATCTCTTAAAGTGGGAGCTACAAATATGCTGTGTCCTTAAAGAGAAAGGCTTCTAAAAGAAGTATGAGATAGCTGTCCAACACTGCCGAGAGTGGTTATATAACTAACCGAAGACAAACCGGCGGTGCCCTGTTTTAGTGCAGCAGCCTCTTCCTTTGTAGTTGGCTGAGTTCTCAGCTCTCAGTATACTACCAGCCAAACATGTACTCCATTGCTTTGGATACAAGACTTTCATCTTTTTTTGGTGTCTGTCTGTCAGAAATGACCTATTTTGAAAAAACACAATTGTTAAGATTATGTTTTCTTCAATATCATAATTAATTCTAGAGTTAATGGTTAATTTAATAGAGCCAAACATTAAAATGCATTTGTAGAAATGAGCTGTATATTTAAAGGTTAAAACATAGCTTTGGTTAAGATGTCCTTATGTTTTGTTTTTAAAATATATTTTAATGATTTTTTACAGAGAGGAAGGGAGAGGGATAGAGAGTTGGCAACATTGAGAGGAAGAAACATCAATCAGCTGCCTCCTGCACACTCCTTACTGGGAATGTGCCCGCAACTAAGGTACATGCCCTTGACTGGAATCAAATGTGGGGCCCTTAAGTCCGCAGGCCAACGCTCTATCTACTGAGCCAAACCAGTTAGGGCCTTTATGTTTTTAAAAACGGTAAAATCTTATTCCTTTGGCAAAGCAAATTACAGCTGCTACTTAAATTAGAAAACTGGAGAAACACAAAAGTTACTAGAGATGAGGGCTTTAAAATATTGGTTTTAAAAAAAGAAGAAACTAAAGGGAAAAAATGTCACTAGTTCAAGAATGATCTCCAAATTTCAAGAGAAAGTCAAAAGACTAAATTGACAACTTTTTTATTTGCTGTTTTAGAACCCAGGTCTGTTGCTAGGCAAGTTCAGAACTCCTGCCTTATTAATTAGGGGACAATAACATACTGAGATGAGTCATAATACTCCTACTCTTCAATGAATATAAATAAATTTACCCTTCAAACATTTTTAAAATGAGAAAATTTGAAATGAAAACTGGTCAATGTTTTCTATTCCAACAGAACTGAAAGCTCTTCAATTGTGATACCATCAGATTTAACTATCAATTTAATAGGTTTTTTAATATTCCCTCATGCCAGAAAGGTTCACATGTGCCAAAATAACTTAGAAAAAAAACCAAACACAAATTAGACTATTAAAATGTTTTTTAAAATAGCAAAGAATTTTTTTAAAAAAATTCAAGGTAAGTTTCCAATTGACCAAAATTCTAATTTTTAAAATAGGAAATGAAAAAATGTAAAGTTTATAGGTTTCATCAAGTCAATCACTTCAGTGGGAAATATTTAATGGCATACAAATCAATCCAATGAAAAAGTCAAACATGCTAAGCAAGCACTTCAACCTTTAAAGTACATTCTTTTTATCCAACCCTTAAAATACCTGATAGTCACTGGTAGAAGCTTTGTATGCTGTAGCAAGAGGCCTCATGGTGGATATCCTAGGAGTACTTCCAGGCTGGGATGGTGTTCCTAAGGTCTTGATTGGAGGTGTAAAGGCTAGAGATGAAGATGATACAGCATTCCTGTCACTGTTTTCCATAACACTCTAGAGGAACAAAGATAAAGAACTTCTCTGGTTATAAACATAATACATTATTACATCCTACTTACAAAGAAAACTTTATTAAAAGATATACTCTATTTGATCTAAGTAATATTTTTAATAATTTTTGGTTTGATTAAACAATGTATGCTTTTTGGCTAGCATTTGAGATCTAATGTTCAGCCAGAAATTTAACTCCAATGACTTCAAACATCCTCAAAACGATATAGATTCATAAGAGTAAGAATCTCCTAACAAACACTATGGAAAATCAGTAAGAAGAAGAAAAAAAGACTTTGGGGAAAGGAAAATTAAAGTCCAATGCCATTTAGTACCTATAACCCCAAATTCTCATCTATCCTCTGCAAACATCTAGTACCAGTGATCCTAGACTATGAGCACCAAGAACCATGTTTACTTTGTGCATTAGTGTGTATATAATCTCCAAGCAGTCCCTGGGAGGTAGTACATTTCCCATTTATTTACTTAAAGAATGATCAGGCCCTAACCGGTTTGGCTCAGTAGACAGTGTTGGTCTGTGGACTGAGGGGTGCCAGGTTCGAATCCAGTCAAGGGCACATGCCCAGGTTGCGGGGTTGATCCCCAGTGGGGAGCATGCAGGAGGCAGCCAATCAATGATTCTCTTTCATCATTGATGTTTCTCTTTCTCTCTCTCTCCTACTCCTTTCCTCTCTGAAATCAATAAACATGTATTTTATTAAAAAAAGAAGAATCAGGATGACTTTAATGTCACAAAGAAAACTAAGTTGTGCTCAGTATTGTTTTATAAAGTAAAGAAATATATAAATTTTAAATATTTTAAAATAGAAATAAAAAGCTTCCACCATTTAAATTAACCCTCATGTGAAGTATTTAATTCTGAAATAGCACTGTTCCTTTAAAGTAATTAAATAATTTGATGCTGCTTTGCATAAGCCAGAGACTGGGTTAGAAGTTAAGAGACCTAGAGTAAAATCTAGGCCTCACCTTTAACAACTCTGGATAAATTACTTAAGTCCTCTTCAACTCATCTT
Source organism: Pipistrellus kuhlii (assembly GCF_014108245.1). Lineage (NCBI taxonomy): Eukaryota > Metazoa > Chordata > Mammalia > Chiroptera > Vespertilionidae > Pipistrellus > Pipistrellus kuhlii. The sequence continues at coordinate 31,093,910 of NW_023425573.1, forward strand.
TATCTTTAAAATGAAATAGTTAGGATGGATTACCTCTAAATTTTAAAGTCTTGTGCTAAACATATTTGGCTTACCAAGAAAAAAGTACAATAACATAGTCACAGTTTACAAACTAAGAAAAAGAGGCCTGCTGAAGCAAAGTGACATAACCACCAATGTCAATATTTAGATTTGTGCTTTTCTTGTGGATTACATCAGCAATAGCTTACTTTATCTATACAAGGTTTTACACCAATCATGATGGACTCGCCAAAAATCTTCCCATCTTTGCTTAAGGCTTTCCGAGCCTGCAGTTTAGATTGATAACGAATATGCATCCAATTTCCAGTGTTAGACATCTGCAAAGAATAAAGCTGTCTCTTAAAATGTAAAATATATAAAATCTAAACTCAATGAATTACATTAGAAAATAGAAATATATGAAGATAAATCTGCTTCCATTTTTTGTTTGATGCACTATAAAAGGCTATATAGTTGGATTCACCATAAATCCCATTAAACAATTTCAATAATCTCTATCTAGCTCTCAAGTCTCTAATATATAGAATATGTGACAAATTATTATCTGAAAATAAAGTAATTCTCAAAAGATAATGGTTTCTAGTAAAAAGGTCTTATCAATACTGGCTATAGAAATTTTAAAACTGTATTCATCACCTGATTTTGTATATAAGTTAAGTAAATCAATATCTAGTAATAGAAAAAAATTATTATTTATAACTTGTGCAAGGCTAAGGTAACAACAACAAAGCCCTGGCCAAGTGGCTGGAGCACCGTCCTGTACACCAGAAGGTTTTGAATTCCTGGTCAGGACCATACAGAGGCAACCAACTGATGCTTCTCTTTATCTTTCTCTAAAAAAAAAAAACCACCACCAAAAAACTAACTAATTGCCGAAACTGGTTTGGCTCAGTGGATAGAGCATTGGCCCTCGGACTTAAGGGTCCCGGGTTCAATTCCAGTCACGGGCATGTACCTTAGTTGCAGGTACATTCCCAGTGGGGGGTGTGCAGGAGGCAACTGATCGAGGTTTCTCTTCCATTGATGTTTCTAACTCTCTCTGCCTCTCCCTTCCTCTCTATAAAAAAATCAAGAAAATATATTTTTTTAAAAATTAATTAAAAAAACACACACATATCCTTGGATAAGGATTTTTTTTTTAAAGCTCTCTATAAGCGAAAAAGCCTTAAGAACTCTGTAAGTCAAGAACGCCTCTTTTGCCGAGACCGGTTTGGCTCAATGGATAGAGCGTCAGCTTGGGGACTGAAGGGTCCCGGGTTCGATTCCAGTCAAGGGCAAGTACCTTGGTTGCGGGCATATCCCCAGTAGGGGGTGTGCAAGAGGCAGCTGATCGATGACTCTCTCTCATCGATGTTTCTAACTCTCTATCTCTCTCCCTTCCTCTCTGTACAAAATCAATAAAATATATTAAAAAAAAAACCACGCCTCTTTTTTCCTTTATCTCTAATAAAACAAGCTCAATTTGGAAAACAGTAATATAATATTTAGCATAATTTATGTTTTTAAAAGTCTATAAACTAATTAAGAAAAGGGTTGGAGAGAAGCCTGAAATTATAGTTCTCTGGCTTATTTTCTGTTTTTTACAAATATTATACAATTTCCAGCCTTTTAGACTCTAACAGACATATTCCATGAAAACTCAAAAAAAAAAAGTAGGAGCAAACAAAATTCAGTAGCAAAGTTTCCCTCTAGTCATGGCCTATCTGTCCTCAGCCTAAATCTTGAACTGAAAAAGAATTAAGCCTTACCACATGTTTTAAGATATTCCCATATTGTGCAAATTGTAATAATATATAGGAAGCAGATGCCTGAGGAAACCTGAAAAAGAGAGTTGTCCGACAATAAATATGAATGCAAGTCACCACACTTAAAAGTGTTTCAAAATAAATTCCTTCCAACTGTCCAGAACAGCAACTTTCAACCTTTTTCACCTCATGGCACACATAAACTACTAAAATTCTACGGCACACCAAGATATATGTCTTCTGCTGATCTGACAAAAACAAAAACAAAAACAAAAAAAAACAAAAACCCAACAGGCATAAATTTGATTCACAATGGATGGCTACTGTACTGGCCATTGTCCTTTTTTTTTATTTGACAAAATAACGGAAAAGAGGTCAGTGCCCCTGACTAGTCAGGCATTGCGTGCTTTAAAAATTCCTGTGGCACACCAGCTGAAAATCGCTGGTCTAGAACCACAGGAAATCCATGATCATTGCATTTCCCCCCTCAGCTAAATCTATCACTGCCCATTGCCCAAAACAAATGTTAAGATTAGTTTTGACTCAGTCATTCTACTGTTTCTTCAGATTCCTTCCCTGAAACCTCTGAAATTCTCTCAATACCACTATCACAGCCCTCCGAATAAAATTGCAGTTCTGTATATAATTTATTTTACAAGGGTCGTGTGTGTGGTGTGTGTGTGTGTGTGTGTGTGTGTGTGTGAGAGAGAGAGAGAGAGAGATAGAGAGAGAGAGAGAAATTTAAGTATACTACAGTTATTAAAAGGGAAAGAGAGAGAAAGAGAGAGACACAGAAATATTTAAGTATACTACAGTTATTAAAAGGGAAAGAATTTAAAATTATATAGTCATATCCTTATATACTGAAAATTCATAAATTTAGTTCTGAAACAAAAAAAATAACAAGTCAGTGCCAGTATCAATTGTACACAAACATTTAAAAGGATGGTTACTAAAATTTTAATAACCATATACTCTGTATGGGAACATTCTAAGTGACTTTTACTTTCTTCTTTACAAGTTCTCTATGGTTTGAATATTTTACAAGAAATTAATACTTATATAGTCCAAAAAGCTATTTCAATTTGAAAATTTGGAGTTTCCTTAGCTAGGAATTCAGTTATCTGGAACTAGGATTAAGAAAAAATGAAAAAATCTGAGTCCCCCAAAATAAATAACACCACACATTAAAATCTATGTGAGTAAAATACTCACTGCACTCAGGACTGGAATTTTATTTTATGCTATATAAGCTTGAATATGATTTCTAACCCTAAAGAAAAACAAAAAATGAGACAGGGTGGCTAACAAATGGAGGAGGAAAAAATGGTTGCGAGGAAGGTACTTCAGAAATAAGATATAATTCTGAGTCTAGGACCACTTTGAGTAGAAAAATTCCAATATTAAAAGAATCACCCTAAAGCAACGGGTAGGTATACCATGCTGACTCTGATGTATTTCTCTATAAATGATCAAAATATTTTACCCATTAGAAGAAATGTTTCAATTCCTGCAACTAAACTCATATAGAGGTTTATTAAAAATAAAACCAACAAAAAAAATAAATAGCTAAGAAAGTATACGTCTTAAAAGAAAAAAAGGCCGAAACCGGTTTGGCTGTGGATAGAGCAGCCTGTGGACTGAAAGGTTCCAGGTTCGATTCCATGTACTACATTGGTTGCGGGCACATCCCCCGTAGGGGGTGTGCAGGAGGCAGCTGGTCGATGATTTTCTCTCATCGATGTTTCTAACTCTCTATCCCCCTCTCTTCCTTGCCGTAAAAAAATCAATAAAATATATTTCAAAATAAATAAAAAAACAAACCCAGAGATATAGAAGGATAGACCAGACTGTCAAATCTCAGAGTGAAGGCAGAGGTGGGTGGGTGGGTAGGTGGAGATTAACCAAACAATTTATATGCATACTATAGGTCCGGTGCAAGAAATTCGTGCATGGGTGGGGTCCCTAAGCCAGGCCAGCAATCAGGACTGATCAGGTTCCTCGCCTCCCGCCTCCTCCTCCCCTCACCACCTGTGTCTGCTGCCACCAACCCCTAGTTCCCTGACCCAGCCCAGGACCTGGCCCCGATTGGGTGGTTGGGACCTGCTGGCCGAGGGGAGGGACAGGGAGGTTGGCCGGCAAGCCCCATTGGCAATCAGGGTCTGTGGGCTAGGGGCAGCTCCTGCATTGAGCACCTGCCTCTGGTGGTCAGGTGCATCACAGTGACCGGTCATTCTGTCGTTAATGGTCGCTTAGGCTTTCATATATATATAGATAGATAGATAGATAGATAGATAGATATAGATATATATATGATAGATAGATAGATAGATAGATAGATATAGATATATAGATATGCATAACCCACAGATACAATGTGTGGCGAAGGCCTGGGGGTGGGGAGGGTGCAGGTGAAGAGGGGTCAATGGGAAAAAAACAAAATATCTGTAATACTTTAAATAATAAATATAAATTTAAAAAAATCTATTCAAAATGCATCTAGATGTCCCAGGCACAATTTCTATTAATATTCAATATTCCGTGACTAGAAAGTATATGTATACTTGTGACATAAATTTGTCAGTTCCAAACTGGTTAAGTCCACTATCAAGCAGAGAAAACAGTCACTAACCAGAAAGATAAAAAGGAGCTTCGTAGTCTAACGGAGCAACCCTGCTCCAATGTCCAGAAAATACACAGAAGAGAAATAATCTAAACACTAGATAATAATAAACATGGTGAAGTGTCAGGGTGATCTGTACTGATGTATGCAACTTACTCTGAAATGCACCAACAAAAATAAATACAGCAAAGTGTTAAGTGCAGAATCTAGGTGGTGGGTATATGAGTGTCTGCTGTGCAATTCTTTTAATTTTTTGTATATTTGAGAAAACTCAGTAAAAAATGCTGACAAGGGGCTATCATTTTTTTAACGGTAAACGATCCAGAAAACTTACCCGAACACAGTTACCCACGTGTCATCAAGGTGATCTTCAGAAGTCAGAGAATCTCCTTGGGTATAAAAAGGATCCAGCTGCGCAGGAGATAATGTTGTCTTTCGTGGTTGACCAATGTTTGCTGGACTAAACATACTTTGCCCTACATTAATATATTTAGTAAGTTAGTTACCAATATAAACATTTTGGTTATTTTTAAATCAAAGCTTTTAGTTTTAAAGGCAAAAAAAAATTATTAAAAATTGGCAAATGCCTAAATAATTTAAAATACACAACTGTTCTGAAATGATGATTTTATACTATAATACCATACAATTTGAGAAGTCATTAATAAGTAAGAATAACTTATGATTTTCCAAATGTTTTATTAATCCTTGGTTAAGCCTACACCAGAAGAATCTTCAGTCAATTTCAAAGACTTCTGTCGGGTTCATCTTCCAAACCTTTCCTGATGGCATCTCTGCCTTAAGAATATTCAGGAATGCCCTACCCAGTTTGGCTCAGGGGATAGAGCATCAGCCTGTGGACTGAAGGGTCCCAGGTCCAGTTCCGATCCAGGGCACATGCCCGGGTGCGGGCCTGATCCCCAGTGGGTCGTGTAGAAGGCAGCCAATCAGTGACTCTCTCTCATCATTGATGTTTCTCTCCCTCTCTCTCTCTCTCTCTCTCTCTCTCTTCCTTCCCCTCTGAAATCAATAAAAATATATTTAAAAAAAAAAAAGGAATATTCAGTAAACAACCCATTACCCACAGAAGAAAATCCAAATGCCCAGGTCTCCACTATAACGTTCTACCCTTATTTTTCCGCTATGCCACTAAATGGTCCCTACCCTAACTCCTAAGATGCGAATGCGGTTTTCTTTTGTTCATGTCATTTCCATCTAAAATGTCTGATTCTTTTCTTATCCTTCAATGACAGATACCAACTAATGAGTATGTCTACATGTCCAACATGCCAACCTACTCATGAGAATACACTGGACTTTTCTAAAATATTATTTGATGTGGTTCAATCAATTCAGATAGAATATAGAAGCAGATACGAGAATTCAGTTGTATTTTAAGTAAGATGTTAAGATTTGAGCTGAAACCGGTTTGGTTCAGTGGATAGAGTGTCAGTCTGTGGACTGAAAGGTCCCAGGTTGGATTCCGGTCAAGGGCATGTACATTGGTTGCAGGCACATCCCTGGTGGGGGGGTGTGTAGGAGGCAACTGGTCGATGTTTCCAGCTCATCGATGTTTCTAGCTCTCTATCCCTCTCCCTTCCTCTTTGTAAAAAAAAAAAAAATAATAAAAAAAAAATAATAATATATATATATATATATATATATAAAAGAAATATTTGAAAAACATAAAACAATGTCATTCTTCTCATGAAAATCTTTTCTTGTAGAAAAATTATTTTATTTTTAAAAAGGTTATTTATGCCGGGACCGGTTTGGTTCAGTGGATAGAGTGTCAGCTTGGGGACTGAAAGGTCCCGGGTTCGATTCCGGTGAAGAGCATGTACCTTGGTTGCGGGCATATCCCCAGTAGGGGGTGTGCAAGAGGCAGCTGATCGATGACTCTCTCTCGTCGATGTTTCTGACTCTCTATCTCTGTCCCTTCCTCTCTGTACAAAATCAATAAAAATATATTTTTTTAAAAAAAGGTTATTTATGTTTGCATGAAACAGGTTATTTATTTACTTATTTAATATGTGTGTGTGTGTGTGTGTGTGTATATATATATATATATATATATATATATATATATATATATATATATATTATTGATTTCAGAGAGGAAGGGAGAGAAATATCAATGATGAGAATCATTGACTGGCTGCCTTCTGCATGTCCCCTACTGGGGATGGAGCCTGCAACCTGAACATATGCCCTTGACTGAAATTGAACCGGACCCTCCAGTCTGTAGGTCAATGTTCTATCTACTGAGCCAAACCAGCCAGGGTGAAACAGACTATTTTTAAATGAAAACAACTTTAAAATGTTTTCAGTTTTTATTTTAATGCTAAGTATCAATAGCTATCATCTAAAAGCAATTTGGTCTTCAATTTTTAAAAGAACACTGTACTATAGGACCTTGCACATGGTTTAATTTCCATGTTTACTAACTTTCTGAAGGCTCTCTGCTCAACACCTTCTTACTATACATATACACCAGATGCCTTATCATTTTTTCTGAATTCCCAATTGAGTTGAAAATCACTCTAAGTCTTTCCAAAGTGTTTATAGTCAAATGGATTTGCTAAAGTATATTATTAAGAAATAAAAAAGATACTTTACAGAGGGGGAAAAAGAGGTACTGTGGTAAAAGTTTTATAAAAGACCATATACTATATTGTCCTGATGGAAAATTTACATATAAAAAGCTTTCAAAGATTATCCAATAAAAAAATATTTGTAACTACATTTGACCTAAAATTTCCTGTACCGTACTTGACCACATTTTATCCTCAATAAAACACATATTTTGGTAAATGCTGATCTTGTGTCAAGTACCTCTTATATGCCTTATAAATGCATGACTAACATAAGAATTTACAGGGAACAAATCTATTAGGAAATGAATAATAAAATTACTATTCCAATCCAAAGCTGAGATGCAAAAAGAATTACAATTAAGTTTTATTTTTATATTAATGAATACAGAATGTTTTCCTCAGAATCATATAAAAAGTTCTCTTAAACAAGCTAATATTGTCTCACAGTGACACACTATTAACCCATAACAAAGGAGGACTGGAGAATCAAGTTACTTTCAAGATATAACACTCAAAAGGTCAAAGAAAAATTTAAAAAAACAAAATAGTGACTGGACTTGTTGAGTTCTGAGCCATTTAGATTCCTTTTCCTCAAAAACTAAGTTTCATTATTTTTTGTAATGCAGTAGCAGTTGGAAAGGAGGCTCTAGAATAAAATAACAATCTTCCAGCAAAAATCTAATTAACTGCCCTAGCCGGTTTGGCTCAATGGATAGAGCACTGGCCTGCAGATTGAAGGGTCCTGGGTTCGATTTGGGCTAAGGGCACATGCCTGGGTTGCGGGCTCGATCCCCAGTGTGGGGTGTTCAGGAGGCAGCCAATCGATGATTCTCTCTCATCATTGATGTGGAAACTGAGATTGAGAACAGCTCTGAGAACGTAGAATATACATAAAAAGATAAAGTAAGGGAGAAAAGTAGAAAATTAAAAAAATCTACAGTGCTCATAATTAGAAGGAATTTCAAGAAAACAGAGGGAGAGCAATTATCAACACTGTACAAGGAAATTTCCAAGGAAATTTCCAAAAAAAGGGGAAGTTTCCCAGAACTATTAAAGAATCTGTTAATTCCCTAGCAGAACAAATAGAAAAGTCCAAGGTAAAATCACTCTAAAATAAACCAAGGCATATTTGTGAAATTGGGAACACTAACTACAGAGATCTTACATTTTTGAAAACCAGGCCACATACAAAGACTCAGGAATCCACACTGCACATAACTTCTATAGAATACTAGAAGCTAAAAGACAATGGAATGATGCCTCCAAAATTCTTTGATGTAAAATACTATTCCTAGCCAAGTTAGCAATCTATTGTAGTATAGACAGAAAAAGAAAGGATTTCAGAAATGAGGTCTTAAATTTCACTTCCCATGCAAGCTTTCCTAGAAAGCTACTCAAATATGTTCTTCATCAAAACATTATTTTTAGAAATAAACTAAGAAGAATGCATGTTATCTAGAAAAAAGCTAAACTCTAGAAATTTGCTAAAGCAAGTCTTAGGATGATAGCTGTACACCATGCTGAAACAGAAAATAGCCAAAAGAGGCTATGAGATGTTCTCAGTTTAAATCAAATTTAAAAATGTGTTTGACAATATGAACATTTAAAAAAAGACAGAGATATATAACAGCAAAAGAACATTTGCTTAAAAAAAAAAGGGGGGGGAGCAAATGGCACATAGAAAATTAGACAAATGGGGAAAGAGACAATTATTAACTAAAAAAAAAAGTCTTACAGAAAGGATAAATTATACTACTTGAATCAGCACTGACAATGCTTTAGACAGTCATAAGGATATAAAAATAATACAGAAGGAATAAAGTTTGATATAATTGTATTGAGATAATGTGGGAGAGATAAGATGTAACATCTCCAATCACCTTAAATATAGCAATATTGAAAACAGAAAATCAAGAATTAGCAGCAGCTGGCAGAAAAGTCAAGTCAAAGATCTAACAAGAAAGATCAGAGATACCGAGCATACAAAAGATTTATCTACCACCTGCTATCTTTAAAGATGGAAGGGGAGTCACGAGCCAAGGAATGAGCACAGCACCGAGAAGCTGAGAACCTGCAGGTGACAGCCAGCAAAAAACCAGGGACCCCAGTCCTGCCACCACATGAAACTGCATTGGGCCAACACCCTGAATGAGTCTGGAGGCAGCTCATGCCCAGAGCTTCCAGAAAGGAGCATAGCCCTATTGACACGTGAGCTCTAAAGAAAGAACCAAATTGTGTCTAGACATCTGACCTATAGAAACACAATAATAAATGTGTATTGGTTTAAGTCAAAGGCTTGTGTAATTTGTCATGGCAGCAATTTAAAATACATATATTGGTACAAGTGGGGTACTGTTGTAACAACTAAGTATATGGAAGTGGCTTTGGAATCGGGCTGTGAGTAAAGGAGCATAACAGAAAAAGCCTAAGTAGCTTTGAATAAACTGGAAATAGAAATCTGGACTTTAAGGACACTGCCAGTAAGTATTCACAAACTGGTTAACCAAAATCTGTATTTGGATACTGCTTTTGTCATGCATTCTGACATAATGTTTTACCTGGGTGTTTATTACATTTGTGTTATATAATTGTTGATTTGGTTCATTTTAAATTCTTTTTCTTTTTTTTAAAAAAAAGTGTTTTTATTGATTTTAGAGAGAGGAAGAGAGACATCAATCAACTGCCAACTGCACATCCCCTACTGGGGATCAAGCCCACAACCTAGGCATGTGCCCAGACCAGGAATCAAACCATGGCCTCTTGACCTGTTGCTTGGAGTGTGCATGGGGCAACACTCCAACCAACTGAGCCACACTGGCCAGGGCCGCCTCCTTTATATCTAAGCCACCATCATCCCTCACCTGAATTAATGCAGTAGCCTTCTATCTGGTCTCCTTGCTTCAACTCTCGCCCTTACCCCAAAGGCTGTTCTCAGCACAGCAGCAGTCTCATTCTATTTGTTTCCCGCCTTTTCTAAGTAAAAACCAGTCATTACAATGACCTTCAAGGTCTGTAACATCAGCCTCCATTTCCGCTTTAACCTCATTTCCTACTATTCTCTCCCCTACCCAGTTCATTTCACACTAGCCTCCTGGCTCTTCTGTTAGCACCCTAGGCACACTCCCACTTCAGGGCCTCTGAGCTGGTTATTTCCTGTCTGTGACACTTTTCCCTGCCTCCCTTACTTAAGTAAATGTTTATTTACCCCTATCTATAGAAAGCAGAATAATGCCCTGCCCTCAAGTGTCATCCTTATCCCTGGAACCTGGGAATACATTATATGCAAAGGAGTATTAGGTTGCAGATGGAATTAGGCTGCTAATCAGTGCCCTTAAAATAGGGAGATTACCTGGATTATCCAGAATGGCCCTAAGTATTCACAGGGGTCCTTAAAAGCGAGAGGGAGACGTGACTAGGAGGAATGATCAGAGAGATGCAAATTTTGAAATGGAGGCAGGGGGCCATAAGCAAAGAAATGTGGGCAGCCTTTAGAAGATGGAAAAGTCAAGGAAACAGATTCTCCCCTAGAGCCTCCATAAATTAACACAGCCTATGATTGCCTTAACTTTAGCCCACTGAGACCCATTTCAAACTTCTCACCTCCAGAACTGTAAAATAATCAATCTGTATTATTTAAGCCACCTTTAAGTTTATGGCCATTTTTATGGCAACAATAGAAAATTAATATACCATCCTATTAAAAACTGTAAACTCACTCCCTATTCCCCTTTACTGATTAATTGTCCTCCATAAAATGTATTACCTTCTAGCAAACTGTTTACTTATTTTACTTATAAATGTAAATTCTATAAATAAATGTAAGCTCTATAAAGGCAAGGATTTTCTATTTTGTTCATTTTCTCAGGTACATAATCACGTGCTCAATTATTTGCTGAATGAACATTATAGACAGGCTATAAATATATGAGTATGTAAGAAGAGTTGTGCTAATGATGATGTTGATGTGATAAAAAATACCATTAATCTTAAACAAAAAAACAAAAAACTAGGTATAACCAGTGGCTGTTAGTAGTTAATGACAGATTTATAAATATCATTAATATCTCTAAAAAAAACTTTTATTATTCACTTTTTTATATATTCTTTTTCTTCCCAATTCCAATGGCCTTTTTTATTATAGTTTTTGTTTACTTAGGAGACATTATCAAATATATTTTAAAATTGTTAATATTTTGAATATAATTCACATCTTACCTTTAAATTCAGAGAAGAATCAATATACAAAGTATTTCCTTTCTGAAAGAAATTACTTACATTTGAAAAAGTCTCCAAGTTTGAAATATAATAGAAATAAATTTGGCAATTATCAATCAAGGTCTTATATTATCTTCATTCAAAAAAGTGGAGAACGGTGTTTGGCGTTAAAAGGCACTGCTTACCTGTTCCAGGAGTCGACATAACTCCAACAAGAGGACTCTGCATTACTGATAAGTTTGGCTACATAAAAACAGAAGAAAGTGTTAAGGTAAAAATGCAAAGTTCTAACCATAACATACACACAATTAGCGCTAAAGGGCTTCATTCAATAGACAACTGAACATCTAACTTCCTGGAGATGCCTGTAACTAGCTCACTATCAAACAGTACTCCCCAACTTTTTCTTTCAGTTGAGCAGTATTAATTGAAAATATGCTAGACCATTATCATACCATTTGTTTAAATTAAGTAAAGCCACATGTGGGAAAAAGATACTATTTTTAATAGGAAGTAACACTGCTATTTGGTTTTAGTTCCTAAGGTACAATAATTGAACTAACACAGGTAATGGTAATTCTTCAAATCACCGAGCTCACATAGAAAAACAAAAAGATGGCAAAATTTTATTTTTATTTATTTATTTAAATATGTTTTATTGGTTTATTACAGAGAGGAAGGGAGAGAGAGATCGAGAAACATCCATTAGAGAGAAACATCGATCAGATGCCTCCTGTACAACCCCCACCGGGGATGTGCCCGCAGCCCAGGTACATGCCCTTGACTGGAATCAAATCTGGGACCTTTCAGCCCACAGACCGCTATCCACTGAGCCAAACCGGTTTTGGCGCAAAATTTTATTTTTAAACAAGCACAGACCATGAAGTATTATAGGTTCAAATCAGTCTACACAAGACAGCATACCTTTGCTGCTACTGGTAGACAATTACAAAGTGATCAATAGCAGTTCTTTTAAATGTGAGAAAAGTCCTTCTATAAACAAAGACAACAGCCGAAACCGGTTTGGCTCAGTGGATAGAGCCTCAGCCTGCGGACTGAAAGGTCTCAGGTTCGGTTCCGGTCAAGGGCATGCACCTTGGTTGAGGGCACATCCTCAGTAGGGGGTATGCAAGAGGCAGCTGATAGATGTTTCTAGCTTTCTATCCTCTCTCTTCCTTTCTGTAAAAACTCAATAAAACAACAATACCAAATCAAGAATGACAAGAGTCTCTAGAAGTAAATATACAGATTTTTTTTTTTAATTCTCACCTGAGGATATTTTTCCATTGATTTTTAGAGAGAGTGGAAAGGTGAGGGAGAGACAGAAACATCTATGTGAGAGAGACACATCGAGTGGTTGCCTTCTGTAAGCATCCCAACCAGGGCTGGGGATCGAGCCTGCAATGGAGGTACAGATACGTGCCCTTGACCGTTCAGTCTGTGGGTCAACGCTCTATCACTGAGACAAACTGGTGCTATACAGACTTTTAAAAAAACAGATTCTGCTTGAACTAAGGAAATCTAAAATCTCGCAACCAGATTTTATCACCTAGCATTGAGAACCAAATGTTGAAAGTACGTTAGGAGAGATACAAAATGTACTGTCAATTCGTAATAACAACATCTTTTATAATTAGAGAGAGGCTGAGCAAAGTCTCAGGAGGCAAATCTAATTTGGGTTTTAACCTAATTATAATATTCTAACCAACTTTCAAGTTAAAAACATTCTCTACAAATTATGATCCATGCCTTTTAAACATAGCAATTACTATAGACTACCTTTCTTTTCATGTATTGTCAGTGGAGCAATGAAAACATAAACTTTAAGCCAGTGGTTCTCAAACCAAACTGAACATCATATTTACTTACCAATCTTTAGAAAAATATCCCAAAACAGAATATTCCAGATTTGTTAAGTCTGGAATACTACTTTTTATATATAATATAAGTCATATAAGCATCTCCTCCTGATGTAAAAGGCTCCCCCACCATTTAAGCAATCCTATCCTATATAATCTATCTATACTAATAAAAAGTAATATGTTAATTAGACCAGGTCGAACAGCCATCTTCCAGATGTCTGACTTCCTTCCAAAGCCATGGTGGTGAGGGCCGAGGCAGAGGCCCTTGGGGGGGGATCAAGCCGGCCAGGGAGGGCAGTTTGGGACAAGATTAGGCAGGCAGGCAGGTGAGTAGTTAGGAGTTAGTAGTCCCAGATTGTGAGAAGGATGTCCGACCTGTTGGATCAGGCCTAAACCAATGGCCAGATATCCCCCAAAGGGTCCCTGATTGGAGAGGCCGCAGGCTGGGCTGAGGGAACCCCCCCGCCATGCACAAATTTCATGTACCAGGCCACTAGTTAGCTCATAAATATGTAGGAGGCAGTGTTTTTTAGTAAAATAGTTAAATAACAAAGCTCTAAAAGGATAGTGGTCTTATATTAATAAAATAATTCCTAAAACAAAGATTTCAAATCATTACGAAGTACTTTACATCTGGATAAAACCCTGAATCTTTACTTTTTCTTTCACAGAATTATGTATAAATATTAAACTTTTTAAAAAATTGGAATAACTTAAACCATAAACATTTCTACATGTATATTAAGTACGCTGGGACATGGATAGGCGAATAAAGGCATACCTATAAAAACCACAGAACTACCTACACGAAAAAATAATCTGGAGTTCTATTACATTATTAAGTGCATTTCATGATAAACACAATTTAAGTAGATTCTATGATAAATGTCCTTAATGCTTATTCTGTGCAACAAAGTTACACTACAACAGACTCAGAAAATTTCAAATTATTGAGCTTAATGGTAGAACCACCTAAAAACATGAAATTATCAATTGTGGATATGCGTGAGGGTATGTGTATTACCTGTCTTCTTGAGGTTAAAGGTGTTGACCCAAGTCCTGGACTAGAAATGTCATCATATATACTTCTAACTGGTGGAGCTCCACTTTTATCTTTATGAGCTGGTACAACTGGTTGCGGTGGTGACCCACCTACAATGTACAAAAAATATAGTCAGGTGAAAAAACAAAGAAGCCTTCCATCTTTCTGATATGATTAAAAATAATAATAATAATCATACTGCCATTACTATTTTTAAAAAAATATATTTTATTGATTTTTTTACAGAGAGGAGGAGAGAGGGATAGAGAGCTAGAAACGTCGATGAGAAAGAAACATCGACCAGCTGCCTCTTGCACACCCCCTACTGGGGATGTGCCCGCAACCAAGGTACATGCCCTTGACCGGATTCGAACCTGGGACCTTTCAGTCCACAGACCAACGCTCTACCACTGAGCCAAACCCCTGCCATTACTATTTAACTTAAATCTCCTGACCACAATCTTGTGACTTAATAATGATTGCTATTTAACAACTGAGGAAACTGAGAGACAGGGAGTTGCTTTGCAGAAATTGCTCAGGAGCAGCTTGCTGAGAAATAAGATTTAAAAAAATTTTTTTTAAAGTACTGACTTAAATTCTTGTCTCCTAGTGCTTCTCAAACTTTAATACACATGAAAGTCACCAGGAGATCTTGTTAAAATTCAGATTCTGTTTCAGAACTTGTGGGGTGGAGCCTGAGATTATGAATTTCTAATAAGCTCCTACTGATGCAATGCTGGTGATCCACAGACTGCACTTTGAATAAAAGGTTCCAGAATAAGTAAATAGAAATTTTAGTTTTTAGTAAATACATGTAGCTTTTGCTTTCCCTAGAAAATTCTTATTTAGCATTTCAACACAAAACTTGATCCTATTTTTTATTTGAAAGTAGGTATTAACTCCATTCTGTATAGACTTGATTAAATATTATCCCATAATGTGGAATTTGTCAGAATTAAACAGATCCCATTCATGTTTCTCATAGTAAAAAATGACTGAAGTACACAATAAAGGTATTTTAAAAAGAACCGATTTTGAGAGAATAAAAATGTCTTTATAAGTCAGAGAATCAGCAATGGCAAACAGTGAAGCAGCCCATTTTCTCTGTGAGACTGATGCCTGAGCCTGGGCAGTATAGCATAAGCTGTTTAAACTCCAGGCTTCAGAACAGGACTGACCTGGACTTCAACCTCCTGCTGTCACTTAGTAACGTGAGCTTCAGCAATTTCTTTATTGCATTTAGCCTGTTTCCTCTTGAAAAACTGAGATACTACCTATCCCTCAAGTTTGCTAAAAGAAAAAAATAAATAAGTACTTAGCATACTTCCTAGCTCATAAGTACTCACTATATGGTAGCTACAATATTAATACATTTGAAAAATATATACCAAAAAAAACAACCCCAAAATCTGTCCAGAATGTTTTTAAGTTAATCACTTCAAATATAATTTATAATTCCCTCTGCTCTTTTATATATATATATATAAATAATATAACCACTTTAAACAAAATAATACTTTAAAGACAATTAAAGTAAGAAGAGTTTATCTTTAAACATTTACTAAAAGAATATTATCTCACATTTGGAATTCAATCATTAAATGTCAGTTATCTTTTAAAATATTTATTTGTTAAAGGCATCCTGTAAAAGATATAACTAGTACTTAGTCAATATCATTTTATGCTGCCGAAACCGGTTTGGCTCAGTGGATAGAGCGTCGACCTGCGGACTGGAAGGTCCCAGGTTTGGTTCCAGTCCAGGGCATGTACATTGGTTGTGGGCACGACCCCAGAGGAGGGTGTGCAGGAGGCAGCTCATCGATGTTTCTAACTCTCTTTCCCTCTCTCTTCCTCTCTGTAAAAAAAAAAAAAAAAATCAATGAAATACTCTGTTTCCCCGAAAATAAAACAGTGTCTTATATTAATTTTTGCTCCCAAAGATGTGCTAGGTCTTATTTTCAGGGGATGCCTTATTTTTCCATGAAGAAGAATACGGTACACATTTATTGTTAAATGAAAATAAAGAAAATTTATTACCTGTATAGGGTACGGTAGTACGGTAGTTGTCAACATAAACCAGGCAAACTGTGAATCCTACAGTATTAAGAATTTACTCATTTATTCAATGACAATCATGTCATCATTTTCTGGAACATCATCATAACAATCCAATTCCTGAATTTCCTGGTGAATTTCTTGTGACTCCATTTCTTTCAGAATCAGTGGACCAAATCTCTCATGTTTAGCCTAGGGGGGCCTTATTTTCGGGGGGATGCCTTATATTTCACTCAGAAGGAAACCTGTAAGTAGGTCTTATTTTCGGAGGATGTCTTATTTTTTGGGAAACACGGTATATTAAATATATATATATATATATATATATATATATATATATATATATCGTTTTATGCTGACGATTTAAATAGCCTGTGTAAAAAGCTTTCCCAGTTTGTGAAATAAATATTTTCATTAAACATACTATAAATAAGAACTTTAAATAATTCTGACTAGAAGTAGAATTCATATTTACCAATTTTCAAGTTATACTTGGTTTGACTGAATGTTTGCTATTATATTTAAGATTAATTAAGTTGAATTCAGCTGAAGTTAAATGACCATATCCCCTCCTACCCACAACCTAAAAAAGGGATTGATAAAAAAAATTTGCCTTGGCATCTTATATTTTTTTTTTTTTAGTGGTATGTAAAATAATGGTGAATTTTACAATTAATGGCATCTTAGATTGGATAAAAATGTTTTTTAATGGGTGGTTCTTAGAATTATAATACAGTGGTCCCTCCTTTACTGAGATTTTGATACCTGCACTTTTAATTACCTGCAGTCTGGAAATATTAAATGAAAAATTCTAAAAATAAGCAATTTGTAAGTTTTAAATTGCACCCTGAGTAACATGATAAAATCTCACATTATCCAACCTGAAACATCCCTTTGTCCAATGTATCCCAGCTGTACAGTTAATAAGGTATTTTGAGAGAGAAAACCACATGCAGCGTATTAGACTTATTCTATTTTATTGTGTTATTGTTAATCTCTTTACTTAATTTATAAACTTTATCATAGGTATGTTTGCATAGGAAAAAAACACAGTATATATGGGGTTTGATACTATCTGTGGTTTCAGGCATCCCCTGGGGTCTTGGAACTTAACCCCTGAGGATAAGGGTAGGGGCTGCTGTAGTTTATACTGCTTACACCTCTATTCTTAGAACCCTGTATTAAAAAGTAGAGCTATTACTTCATGCTTTAAATTAATAAATGGGTTGACAAAAGTGAATGTTGCATCAAAATTCTAGTATATATACTGACGTTACTATAAAACTAATTTAGGCAATTTACCTACCTGCAATTAAAGGTGATCTCATTTCCATTACTCCTACTGCAGGGCCACTAATTGATCGAGGCTGTGGAGTCACTGGCGCTGGCAAATCCCCCATTAAAAACCCAGGTAAGAACTGGGCATTAACCCCTGGTTTTGGAGATGTAGGCGAACCCAGCATCATTGGTTCAGATCCTAAATGAATCAGAAATAAGGACTTTAATATTAAAATAGCTAACAAAAAGATACAAGGATCTAGCATAAGTTTGAAAATTTAATCAATATTGTTAATTACTATAAAAACCATAGTTGAATGTTTTAAAAACCAATAAAATTATTATTAGAGAAAACTGAATATTTTGTATTAACAATATTAATCTTTGACAACTGTTTTCATTAACATTTCACAGGTTTAAGAGTCAACGCTTATTTTTAAATTTAAGAGTTTAGTTTTTTTAAAGCAAAATGTTTATTGAAGGCACATTCCAAATATATATTTTTAAAAATCCCTAATACATACAGGAAAACTTTCCATTTCTGGGTCGGCTACTATGCAACAAACAAAATAAGGACAAGATACACAAGTTACTTACACAAATCAAATACAACATTTAGCTTACTGTATGTCCCATTTTTTCTTCCTTACACACAAAAACTGTAAATATTTTTTGTAATAAAAGTATAATTATGTATACATTAGAGCACATATGAAATAATAGTAATGATTAGCATCCCAATTAAGAAACATATTTAAGATATTTGGAAATAAATGTTTTTATTTTTAAAAATAATGTATTTTAAAATTATGAATAATCAATAAGTATTCCTGATATAAATCCAATTTAAAAAGGGAACAGATACTTCACAATCATCATTTTGAAATTAGTTTTCACAATTTACAGGTTAGGTTTTATTATTCACTTACTCTCATTTTACAGCAAAATAGCACAGTAAGAAAAACACAGGCTCTGGAGTCAGAGATCTGCGCTCAAGTGTCTCAGCAAAATGGGCATAATCGCATCTCCCACTCACAGATTTTGATTAGAATTATAGCAAGTAAAGCACTTGACCCAGTACTGAATATATAGCAAATGTTCAGCAAATATTAGTTATTATTATAACAGTATTTTATAATAGCCAAAACTGAATGACAAATGTATAAATGTAGAATATGCAATTTCTGCTAATGAAAATTTAATTTTCAACTAAAGCCTAAATGTGATTCATAGCAATTAGAAATAGTAAACGTTTTGTATGTTATTTATATGATCTTTATTAACTATTACTTAACTTCTAAACAGCCTCAAAAATGTGTTTCTTGCTATCCAAATGCTGTCACGTTTATGCTTCCTCATATCTTGTTATAATAAACCTAGATATTAGCAATGCAAGTGCATAAAAGAGGAAAAAGACAAAGTAATTCAGGGAAAAGAAAAGCAAATACTGAAGAAAGAACTATTAATTACATTGTAATTATTTTCAAGTGCTAGTTACTATGTTATTCTGATATAATTACATATTTCCAAAGAAAAAACACTAAAGTCAAACCAAAAGCATTTTCTGAACAGATATTCAGTAATAAAAGTTTTAGGTAGCGCCATCTACCTTCTTTAACAAAAGAAAAAATATATATTTAACAGAAGAAAAAATATATAGCAATTGTAACAAGTCAAAAAAAGTTCTGATATTATTTGGATATATACGGTGATACAGTAGTAAGGGCAAAAAGAACTCTATCAGACTGTCACTAACCACCCTGCAGGCTAGATTTCACTTAAAGAGAGCTAGCTTCCATTTCACAGTCTGTATTGCTAAAATAAATACTGTCATCTTATTCAGTAGCACTGCTGGTTGAATAACGCTTATTTTTAAAATAATATTTTTATTGATTTCAGAGAGTAATTGATAGATAGAAACATCAATGATGAGAGATAATCATTGATTGGCTGCCTCCAGCAGCACGCCCCACATTGGGGATGGAGCCCACAAACAGGGCATGTGCCTTTGACCAGACTTGAACCCGGGACCCTTCAGTCCGCAGGCTGACGCCCTACCCACTGAGGCAAACCAGCTAGGGCACAACGCTTACATTTAATATACATTAGGTTCTGGGAAAACGTTTATTCCTCACCTAGAATATCTGCAGTATATCGACTTGAACCTTTATTATCAAATATGTCTAATTTTTTTTTTAAGCAGAAAACTATAGAACTAGAAATGAGCAGTTTTCTGATCTCTAACAACGCAAAACACAAATACCTAGGCCAATATCTGTACATAATTTTTAAAAATATATTTTATTGATTTTTTACAGAGAGGAAGGGAGAGGATAGAGAGTTAGAAGCATCGATGAGAATCATCAATCAGCTGCCTCTTGCACCCCCCACACTGGGGATGTGCCGGCAACCAAGGTAACATGCCCTTGACCAGAATCGAACCTGGGACCTTTCAGACCGCAGGCTGATGCTATCCACTGAGCCAAACCGGTTTCGGCTGTACATAAATTTAAATGTAGCACAGTGCGTATTTGCACTGACATTATGCATTTAGTTTATGACTAATACTAACACAGTTCACGTTACTCTATTCTAAAAAAAACAAATTTATTTTGTAATGACACGCAAAGCATTACATACCATTTCAATCTAAAACAAAAAAGCAAACAAAACACTCCCACAAAAACTCACTCTACAGACAACACAACACGCTTGCTCTCTTCCCAAACTCAGAAAGTTTGTAACCTAATTTTCGAAAAGATCTCTATAGTAAACGGTTTATTTTTAAAATGTCCACAAGTCTCCCAAGTCCCAGAACTCAGCAGACAAAAAGGAAGTCGACATCCTGGTTTTTGTTTGTTTGTTTGGGGTTTTTTAATGACATAGTTCAGCAATGGGAATGCATTTTTTAAAAATTCATTACTGGATTGACTTGAGGAAAAGACCTAACCACACTTGGCCCCTTTCCCAAGATGAAGGCTGGGAGTAAGGCGCGCACTCCGGGCTTCCTTTATTATTAAGGTCAACACCTCGAAGGATGCCATCCCCTGGTTTATTAACGTTGCACGACTCAAACTTCCTTGAATAAAACAGATTCCTCCAGCCGGCGGCCCGGAGCGGGATGAAATGGAGCAGGAACAAGCCCAGGCGACCGGAGCGCGGTGCTTGGCAACCAGCCTCCGGGGCACCGCCCACCCCGTCCACGTGCAGGCGGGCAGGTCCCTTCCCGCTGACAATCCCCGCATCCCATCCGGGACGCGGGGGGCGGGGGCTCCGGTACCTGCACGCCTGGCGGGCTGCCGTGAAGGGGGCACAAGGCGGGTGGTCCGAGGGCTCCCCCCTTCGAGACATACACCGGCACAGGCGAGAGCCCGGTGACTCCAGCCTTTCGGTTCCGCCCGCGTCCCGGCCGGCGGCGCGGGTCGCGGGGCCGGCGAGGAAGGGCCGCTCTTCACTTACCCAACGTGGTGGCCTGGGGTTCCAGGGCAAAGGCTGCCATCGCGGCGGCGGCTACCCTGAGCTCCGGGAACTCCCGATTTTCAAAAATGGCGGAAACGCTCCCGCGGGTAGGAGCGCGCTACCTCGCCGAGTGACGTAACTTCCGGACATGCGCCGCCCGTCAGCTCGGGGCGCAGGGGCCGTCCTTTTGGAAGCGGGCAAAGGCCTCTGAGCAGACGCGGCCTCTCGCGAGATTTCACCGGGGAGGTGAGAACCCGCGTGGGAACTGCGATGCTTGGGATGCTTTGGCTCGCGCCCTGAGTCTCCTGATGTTTTGGTGATTGAATTTCGAAGAAGTCCTTTTATTCACGGTTTCTTTTTTTTAAAAAAATGTATTTATTGATTAAGGTATTACATATGTGTCCTCATCCCTCCATCAATCCCCCCCCAACCCACCCACACCCTCCCTCATGCCCTCACCCCCCTGGTGTTCACGTCCATTGGTTTGGCTTATAGTCACGGTTTCTTAACTAACGTGAGTTTACCCCCATGCTCTGCCACCTGTCAGCTTTTCCAAGGAACCCCTGGAAAAGGGGTTTTGGAGAAGCTGTGGGTGTCCTTCCCATTGTCGTTCCTCTGGCCTTAGTGCTGGAAGCTCATTCTCAGCGCATATTTGCTGTCGTCGCTATGCCATTTCAAAAAGTGTGTTATATAGACACAGTTTTACAATAGAGCATAATTGATGCCTGCTGTTTTCTTATATACAAAAGATAGTAAATAATGGAAGCTAACAGTAAACACTGTGCCACCCATCATACCGCGGAATCCTCCCCCTAGGATCCCGACTGTCCTCCTACCCTCCCGGCCCCAACTTTCTGCTTTTCTTCAGAGTGTATTAAAATACCACACACACACACACATTTTATATATGTGTGCGCAAAAATAAATTGCTTAGTTTTGCTCACTAACTTTATAAAAGTGATGTGCTACATGTATATGTTGTGGATGTTCTCTGGTTCATACCAAACTCATGATCCTCAAAATAACCCACCCATCCTCCCTCCCTATTTCCTCTGGGGTTTCCTGAAATCCCAAATCCAGCAAGAATTTTGTAATTTGAGTGAGGCAATCACAATCCCGGAAAAAAATGAAAAGTTCCCAAAGATCAAAATTTAAAACTACTTAAATGAATTCATTCTCTCTCTCTCTCTCTCTCTCTCTCTCTCTCTCTCTCTCTCTCTCTCTCTCTCTCTCTCTCTCTCTCTCCTCTCTCCTCTCTCCTCTCTCCTCTCCCCCCTTCCTCTCTCCTCTCTCCTCTCTTTTACAAGTGTATGGGTTGAACTGTGTCCCCAAAAAGATATGTTCAAGTCCTAACCTTCAGTACCTGTGAATGTGTGACCTTATTTGGAAATAGGTCTTGGCAGAGGTAATCAAGTTCAGATGAGGTCATACTGAATTACCTCAAAGTTGGCAGCTTAAACCAACACAAATTTATCTTTTACAATTCTGGGTGCCAGAAATCTGAAATTACTTTTATGGGGCTAATTTCAAGGTGTCAGCAAAACTGGTTTCTTCCAGAAGAGAATGTTTTCTTGCCTTTTTTAATTTCTGGAGGCTAACCATATTTCCCGGCTCTTAGAGGCTCTGTCTTCTCCCTTCAAAGCCAGCTGAGTAACATCTATGTCTCTAACACTGCTTCTATTTCTGTCATCACATGGCCTTCTTCTGTAGTAAAATCTTCCTCTGCCTCCCTCTTATAACGACATTATTAGTAGTTACATTTAAAGCCTACTCAGACAATCCAGGATAATCTTACCTTTCCAATGACTAGTGGTGGTGATTAAGTTAATAATCACATCTGTAAACGAGCCTTTGCTGTGTAAGAAAACATTCATAAAGGATCCAGAAGTTAGTGTGGGAATATCTTTGGGGGAATATCTTTCCCACCACACCCAGCAATTCCCTTTTTAGAATTAAGGTCGTAAGAAAGGTTCACCAATGAAGAATTTCTATATAAATTTTTATCTAGCCAAGCAAAAGAACATTATGTATCTGTTAAAAAGGTTCAGTTGCTTGGAGTATTGTCTCATGCACCAAAAAGGTCGTGGGTTCGATCCCCCCTGGGCAGGGCACCTCCTCGGCCATGTGAGGACACAGCAATAAGACTACCATATGTGAACCAGGAAACAGGCTCTCGCTAGACACCAAATCTGATCTTGGACTTCCCAGCCTCCAAACTCTGAGAAATAAATTTCTGTTGTTTATAAATCACCCATTCTGTGGTATCTATACTAATGAAAGGGTAATATGCTAATTAGGGTGGACATCTTCTAGACGACCTTGAGGACTCCTGGACTGTGAGAGGAGAAAGGCCGGGCTGAAGGACCCCTCCGCTCACCCCTCCCCCCGTGCATGAATTTTCGTGCACCGGGCCACTTGTGTAAGATAAAATAAAACAGATGCTCAAAGCACTTCTGTAGATGACACAGAAAATGTGAGCTTGCACCATAACCAGATCACTACAGGCAACAGCTAAGCACACAAAATACAGGCATAAATAATACACTACCCATTATGAACAAATTCTATTCAAGCTTCATGTTACATTTAATGGCTGAAAACTAAACAGCACCTAGCAAAAGAAAATGTGCTTAAATATATGCTTTCATGTGAATGGAAAAGGTTCACCCTGCAAACCCTCAGCAATACTGACTATAGAAACACCACCAGTCTCATTTAAGAGGATTCTGTCTGCCTTGGTTGGCTTGGTTGACAACTCACTGCAGGTTGATTACATTTATACTGCTTCTCAACAGAAGCAAAGTTCATAGTTTTGCATGTGATAGCATCTTATCAAGCTGTAAGCAATCTGGAAACATAATTTGCATTTATCATGTCTGCTTGCTTCTGGCAGCACAGGAAGGCCTGCTTTCTCAAATGCACAGCTGTGCTCAATGAGCACTTTCCAACTTACACATGGGAATATATTAGCTCTCTAGAATGTTTTTTAAGAAGAGCCGACTTTCTTAATAAAATCTTAATGGCTATGATATATTCTGAGTCATGAAAGGTTGCTTGAAAGCTATTAAATAAATCATTTCATAATTATATTAATTTTAAGTACATTTTATTTTGAATAAGTCAAAGAATATATCTAAGCAAATTTACTTATTTATTTTTAAAATATATTTTATTGATTTTTTACAAAGAGGAAGGGAGGACAGAGAGTTAGAAACATCGATGAGAGAGAAACATCAATCAGCTGCCTCATGCACACCCCCTACTGGGGATGTGTCCACAAACACAGTATATGCCCTTGACCAGAATCGAACCTGGGACTCTTGAGTCCACAGGCTGATGCTCTATCCACTGAGCCAAACTGGTTAGGGCTCTAAGCAAATTTGCAATGTGGAGGTCAGCCTTGACAATATGGATCTTTATTTTTTTAAAATGAACCATTCAAAGCCTCTGGCCACAGTACAATTGTAAATAATTTTAGGCTTTCTAACAATATATTTAAATTTTCTTATAAAAGCAAACTCTTGTTTCCTTAAAATATGTTATCTAGTAAGATATTGAACTAGAAAACAGATCATTGAACAAATGACAACTAAAAAACAAATTTTCAGTAGAAAATGTTTTTCCACAGACCCAAGAAGATAAAAAAATTATGCCTGGGACTAAAAAAAACCAGAATGCTAGGGACCCAAAGATGAAAAACACACAATGCATCTAATTTAAGAACCATAAGCTCACAATAATGCAAGAGAAAAAAATCCACACAAAAACTTATAAATAAATGCAGGGTATATAATTAAATTTTAAAAATAAAAATAAAAAGTGGGTACAAAAGGACATAAACATTTTGTGAATACTGTAACCACTATGTAAATATTGTATAAACCTTCACATTTTGTTTACCTCTTTTGGAAGGTTTACGGTATTGGTGATATTTTTATTTTCACATTTTTTTTTATTGATTTCAGAGGAGGGAGTTAGAAACATCAGTGGTGAGAGAGACTCCTTGGTTGGCTGCTTCCTGCACGCCCCCTACTGGGGATCAAGCCAGCAACCCGCTCATGAGTCCTTAACTGGAATCAAACCCAGAACCCTTCAGCAGGCCGATGCTCTATCCACCAAGTCAAACCAGCTAGGGCACAGTATTGGTTTTTAATCTTAAATTATTTATGAAGAAATTTATCTCCTTCTGAAATGGTAAGTCAAGTAGCATTTCAAGTTTTTTCCATCCTAGATACAGTTGCTGGAATAGAAAAGTCTTAATCACTGATTTAACCTTCCCATGCTCTAACATAGATTTTTAAATTTAAGCATTTTTCCTTCTACAGAAATCAATTATTGGTAATACATTGTTATTCTTCCTTAGCAAATCAAAGAAGCATTTAATCACACATTGTAATATCAAAGAAAACATGATATAATTTAATAAAATTATTTATAGGCTATTTCAGGACAATCCATTGACCTTCATTTTCACAAAAAGACAAACAAACAAACAAAAAACAAAACAAAACAAGTTTTTATTAGTCTATTCTCTAAAAAAAGGAGAAAGGTGGTTATAGAGGTCAACTGAGAAACTAGTTGTCCGTCACCTGCTAGGATGTAACTCATGAATTGTTGTCTCCTTCTAATTCCTGCATTTTGTCAGACTGATTGCTTTCTTTGCCCTCTTGATATGTACGAAGCTGTTCCATGAAGCCAGCATTTGGACATATGGAAGGCCTTGCATTTTTCACCAGAGAAAAAGCAGTGGTAAATGAGATTTCTTCAGAATTCATCAGGAAGCCTATTACAATTGCAGCTGCCCTGGAAACCCCTGCATTGCAATGGACTAGAACCACTCCATCCTGCAATAAAAATCAAACAAAACTCTTCATTATTAACTTAAGGAAGGTTATTAAATCAATACTACATTCTTATACTATTAAAAATTATTTTAAAAAACCTAGAGGCCCAGTGCTCACTGAAAGGAAATTAATTAGAAGGTGGCCAGCGGGGCAGGACTGGGTGAGACAGGCTGGACATACCCTGGAGCCAACCTTGAGTGGTCCCTCCCCCACCAGCTGCACCTATGGCGGTGCTAGGGTGTGAAGGGCATCTGTGAAGGAAGTGAGGTCCCTCTGGCAGGTGGGGTCCCTCAGCCTGTCCTGTGGGGATGGGGCTGAAACCCACAGTCGGACATTCCCCAAGGGGTCCCAGAGCTCAAGAGGGCACTTCGCAAAATTGCTGTCACTCGGCAGCTCCTGTGTTGAGCGTCTGCCCCCTGGTGGTCAGTGCACATCATACCTATTGGCCAGTTGGCCAGTGAGCCAGTCACTTAGCCTTTTATATATATAGATATTCATCCTATCAATTTATTCAATTATCAAAATACAATGCATTGTAAGGAAAGAATGGAAAAACTAATCAATCGGTCGACCAACACCTCCTCTTCCCAAATGCTAGGATTGAAGTGCTTTGATGAGGTCTTTGGAATTCTGAAACAGCATCCTTTGTTAAACTGAAATAATCCAGTAAAGTACACAAAAAAGCCTAATGAAGAAAACATAATCATAACTAAACAGGAAGCCCGAGATATTCCATGTACACATAGTATTCCAATAAAGATAGTGACATTAATTTGGAAATCTCTGTGTAAAATGATCAGCAAGGAAAACAATTTTCTATCTTTAGATAAATTCTGGAGGGAAGTCTAGTGATTGGGGCGGGATTGAGGTGTAGGAGGATATAGGGGGGGATAAATGGTGATGGAAACTTTTTTTTTAAATAAGCTAAATTTATGATGTAGTAAAATGACACAAATAGCTCATGACAATGTGAAGTAAAAAAGGTAACTAGACACCAGCATGAGGTCAATAAACGAATAAAGTTTCAGGTAACCTGAAAATGATACTTTGCAAGTGAAAAGAGACACAGTGTTAAGACCAATGCTGATGGGGGTAATATTGCATTAATAATGAATGTGATAGATCTGATGGAACGCCACTGATACAGGTTGGCTTGTTTCAGGCTTTTAAAAAGTTAATGTTCTGAATGGAATGTAGTGAACTGTGGGACACACTACAGAACTAAACATTTTAGTTACTTAATTTCCTGATTCTTTTTTTGGTAAAAGATTCAAACAGAGGAAGGGGGATAAAAAACAAAACTTAGAACTAAAACCTTTCTACCCAAAGCATACATTAGCAATACTATGTTTATAGCTCATTGACTTATTTTACTTTTGCAAGGCAGTTTTCTCAGTTTCATAAATCTGTTACAAAATTCCTTTCCTAGATCTGTTGTAACAAATTTGCAAGTGCATGTCATTTCAAGAAATCCAAGTGATCCACAACAAAATTAGTTATATTGTATTTTGAAAATCCTCATATCTAAAAGACAATTTAAATTGTTTTTCTTATTCTATATAATAAAAGGCTAATATGCAAATCTACCAAACTGCAGGACTGGTCGCTATGATGCACACTGACACCAGGGGGCAGATGCTCAATGCAGGAGCTGCCCCCTGGTGGTCAGTGCGCTCCCATAGGAGGAGCACTGCTCAGCCAGAAGCTGGGCTCACAGGCTGGTGAGTGCAGAAGCAGTGGCAGGAGCCTCTCCCACCTCCGTGGCAGCGCTAAAGATGTCCGACTGATGGCGTAGGCCCGATACCCAAGGGCTTCTGGACTGCGAGAGGGCACAGGCCAGGCTGAGGAACTCCCCAGCCCCCAGTGCATGAATTTCGTACACCGGACCTCTAGTATATATATATATATTTTAGTCATTTCCGGATATTAACTTTTTGTACAAGAAAAGCAAAACACAAATAGTCATTATACACATATGAAACTTTTGTCACTTTGTACAGTAGTTCATTTTGATGAGATTGAAGATATTTTAAAATCATAGAATAATATCTGATGAAAACTTTCAAATGAACTTTTTTAAAAATATGTTTTTATTGATATGAGTGGGGGGAAGGAAGGGAGAAGAGGGAGGAAGGAATGGAGAAAAGCAGAAAGGAGATCATTAGACAAAATTCAATTAAACTGGGTCTAATGTTAACTGTCATTAATAATCAGGTGTTCCTGGAGAGTTAACTTTTTTTCTGTAAGCGCTTCTACATTCCCATCTACTCATCTCACATAAAGTTTGTAAGAATTACATGCTGATTATAAATCATGTCATTTCAGTTTAATTATGGGTAATGACCAAAGCAGAAGCCCAGCCTGTCAGCATGTTGACTTGGATCCAGGACTAAGATCGAATATTATACAATCAGCTGGTCTTCTACTATAGTCTGAGACCCAATGAACAGCTTCTTATCAGCATTTTCATACAATCTCAGAAAAGCAATACCCATTCAGTCCTCAGAGCACCCTAAAATTCTATTGTAAAAATGCACAGATTCACAATCCCTACTGTGGCCACAAAAATAAATGCTTATTAATTTTCATAAATATATTAACAGAACTAGAGCTATCTTTATCCTGCAGTCCACCTGATTTGCTTACAAACTGATCAGTTGGAAGGTGAGTGATAAACTGTTAGAGGAAATCTAAGTACATATGTACACAGGCATAGGAAGAGGAGAAATTAATTTTAAAAATTAATATATCACTGAGAAAAGAGCAATTAGAGAACTAAATAGTTGTAGGAATGCATGAAATATTGGAGAGATTTCATAATGGTTCTTTACCTATTTACTACAAAAAGAATAAAAAGCTAAGTAATGGACCCATATTTTAAAAATTCTGCTTTTGAAGAACTTTGGATCAAAACAAAACTTACCTTCATTTTTGTTTGTTCAATAAATTCAAAACATTCTGGAAAATAAGACAGGATATTGGTTTCAGGCAGATCCAGTATAGAAATGCTCTTATATATAAAGTCACTGAGGAAAACATTTTCAACTCCATATGCAACATTGAGAATATGAGTCACCTAAAAAAAAAAAAAAAAAAAAAAAAAAATATGAGTCACCTTAAAGATAAAAAAAAAAAAAAAGATGATTTAAAAAAAATTCTCATGAAGTAGGTTAATTACAAAGAGGCTGGGATGTTGAGATCTGCAACAAGAATACACAATTTAAGCATGATGTGTACGTAAATAATATCTCCTCAAGAAAGCCTGATTTGATGCTTCCTCCCTCACCCAGGCGCTATTTCTATGTATTTCCATAGCACTCTCTACTTTTCCTATGATACCCTTACTCCTTAGTGATTGTTTGTCTCCTTCATTGTATTAGAAACTCCACCAGGAGTTTAACTTACTCACTATTATTATTATTTTAAATTTAAATTCTTTATATTTAAAGTATTGCATGAGTCTCCTATTTCCCCCCTTGACCTCTCCCCCACCACCCCATCCCTAAATATATTCTTATTGATTTCAGAGAGGAAGGGAGAGAGAAAAAAAAACATCAATGATAAGAGAGAATCATTGATAGGCTGACTCTTGCAAGCTCCCCCATCCCCCTTCGGATTGAGCCCGTAACACAGGCATGTGCCCTTGACCAGAATCAAACTCAGCACTCTTCAGTCCACAGGCCAACTCTCTATCCACTGAGCCAAACTGGCAAGGGCACTTATTCACTATTATAAGTAAGCATTGTGAATGAGCAGTGACCTTGGCACAGAAAGTACTTAAAATATTTAATAAGTTAATGGATGTCCATATAAAAAGCTTAAGGGAAGTGTGTCAGCAGCACAAACTTCCCTTTTGATAATTATTTCCTCTTTGTAAGCACACGGTTCTCCAGTGTGGATGCATATTAGAATCACCTGGTGAGCTTTTGAAACTATCAAACCCAAAGGCTCTGGTGAGTTAGTGTGGGTGAAACATGGGATGGCTATGAAATATTTTCTTTCAAATGATGCACATAAGCAACCTCCTACTCCACGTATGCATTCAAGCCCTTTCCTAGAGCTCACCAAGCATATGGAAGGAGCCATGGAAAGTCCTTTAAGAGAATCCAAAGGCTACATAGACAAGAAAAACAAGTCACTGTTTCTTGTCATAACATGTCAAGAAACATTGTATTATTTCTTAGCATATGTCTTAGTTTAAAAAATATATTTTTATTGATGTTAGAGAGGAAGGGAGAGGAAGAGAGAGAGAGAAATATCAATGATAAGCCCTAACCAGTTTGGCTCAGTGGACAGAGCATCGGCATTGAGACTGAAAGGTTCCAGGTTCGATTCTGGTCAAGGGCAAGTACCTTGGTTGTGGGCACATCCCCAGTAGGGAGTGTGCAGGAGGCAGCTGATCGATGTTTCTCATCGATGTTTCTAACTCTCTATCCCTCTCTCTTCC
This sequence comes from Pipistrellus kuhlii, assembly GCF_014108245.1. Classification (NCBI taxonomy): domain Eukaryota; kingdom Metazoa; phylum Chordata; class Mammalia; order Chiroptera; family Vespertilionidae; genus Pipistrellus; species Pipistrellus kuhlii. The sequence goes on from NW_023425573.1 coordinate 31,124,098, forward strand.
TCTCTGTAAAAAACTAATAAAATATTTTAAAAAAGAAATATCAATGATGAGAATCATTGATTAGCTGCCTCCTGCAAGCTCCCTACTGGGAAACTGAACCTGAAACCCAGGTACGTGCCCTGACCAAGAATCAAACCATGACTTCCTTGTTCATGGGTTGATGCTCAACTACTGAGCAACACTGGCCAGACAAGAGCAACAATTTTTAATGGAAGCTGGAACAAAGTGATTTGAAAGAAACCCTGCCTCTCACCCATGAAATAAGTGAGTGCTAGGCCCCTTTCTATGTTCAGGAGATATAGAAATGAGCAAGGAGTAAGATCCTTGCTCTTAAAATAAGATTTTGAGATGAGAATAAATTCTCTGAAAGAGTTCAATGAGGCAATGCGGCGAGTTGGGAGGCAGCAACATGGGTCAGGGTAGGGCTTTCTGAAGGTATTACTTTTCAACTGAGACCTTATGACACAGTAGGCCATACTTAGATCAGGGCAAGGGGACTGCAAGTTCAGTAATCTATTCCTTCTGGTCCCATAACACTTTGTTCTCCAATAGCTCTTCACACCTTGGCTTTGTATTATTATCCTCAGTAAACATATTTTCCTCTTTTTATACATGGTGCCAGGAAACTTTTTTTTACCTTGTGCTTTTTCAGTGTATCCAGATCATGAGCAGCATCTTGTGACCCTATAAGAAATAAGTCATATCACCTTGAATATGAAAATAATCATCCTGACTTTTTTCCAATTTTTGCAACAATTCTGTTATTTATTTATTTTAAAAACAACAACTTGGGAGGACCTTATTCCAATTTTCTGAGAGACAATTTTATGATAGCTTATAAAAATATTCATCTTGTGCCGAAACCGGTTTGGTTCAGTGGATAGAGTGTCGGCCTGTGGACTGAAAGGTCCCGGGTTCGATTCCGGTCAAGGGCATATACCGTGGTTGCGGGCACATTCCCAGTAGGGGTTGTACAAGAGGCAGCTGATCGATAATTCTCTCTCATCGATGTTTCTAACTCTCTATCCCTCTCTCTTCCTCTCTGTAGAAAATCAATAAAATATATTAAATAAATATTTATATTTATATTTATATTTATATTTATATTTATATTTATATTTATATTTATATTTATCTTGTGCATGTATACTCTTGGACTGTGATTTCCCACTTCTAGAAATTTGTCCTAAAAGTTCTGGATGTTATAAAGATCAGCTATCAGGATGTTTATCACAGTATTGTTTGTGATACCACAAAAATAGAACAACCAACCCAATAATAGGTTGTTTTTAATCTAGGTGTTTTTTGTTTTGTTTTTTTAAAAAAAGCCCAATAATAGGAATTAGGTTAAATAAAAGATGGTTCAATTATGTAGTGAAATATATACCGATATTAGATAGGGCATGGAAATATATTTCCAATATATTAGGTAATAAAAGCAGGTTACAATATACCATCATCCATTTTTGTATAATAATAACAAAAATGTGTATGCTTAAAATGGGACTGGAAGTATATAGAACAAAATGTTAAAAGTAGGATTATAGGTGATTCTTTTCCTTCTTTTTGTCATTTGTATTTTTTACAAAAATATTTGTTTTGAAATTTTTAAAAATAAAAAGAATATATTTAAAAAGACTTGTACCGGCTGGTTTGGGAGCACCAAGTAGATTAAAGCAAGCACTGTGGTCTATAGAATTCCACCCACATTCTGTGCATCGCTAGAGCTGTACCTTTTACAGTTTCTTCCTGTCAAAGTTTGCTTCCCAGATCTCCCACACTTGGAGAATGATTCTAGTTAGTAAGCAAATTCTTGCAAGTGAATAACTAGTTAAAGTGGGGGGAAAAATACAATGAAAAAATAGGATATTTATTAATCAAGTATTTTGCTTTCCTGAATTAGATTTTATTTCCATAAACAATGTTTTTCTTGCCTTACCTATTTGGGAAATCTGCCAACTTCTCTGACATGGTTTTAGGTAGCTGAAAGGCCAATAAGTGGGCTGGTTGGTCAATATTCTCTTGATAATACAAAGCTCACAGGCTCCTCACTGAGCTTTATTTTGCTTAAAAGTTAGCCTATCAAAATATTAACATTTGTTAAAGCCGAATGGTAGATACACAATTGCCTGTTACAGTATTGTCTGAAATTTTCTATGCATTTGAAATACTCCATAATTAAAAAAATTCTAAGCTCTCTATCAGAAGTCCTTACCATCTCCAGAGAGGGGAAACGGGATCAAAAAAAATTATTTGAAAAAAAATAAGTTGAAATGTGATGGTTTAACATGTATTCATTTTTTAAATAATAATTCTACTTTGACAAGTCCTTACAAAAAAGGAAAAAAGAAAAAAGAAACATACAATAGAAATTCTTTCCTATTTTCACCCTAAACGGTCATTATTATATTTATCAAAACTGGATACTTTGATCATTTCCATCACACACACACACACCCTCCCTCCTCCCCACACACACCAAAAGGAACAGGTCTATTATACTTCAGAGTTGTCTGCCATATTTTGAAAGTGACTTTCAGAATATGAGTATGTTGATACGAATTTAGTATTCTTTTTTAAAATATTTTTTTTTATTGATTTCAGAGAGAAAGTGAATGTGGGTGAGATGAAAACATCAATGATGAGAAAGAATCATTGATTGGCTGCCCTCTGCATGCCCCACATTGGGGATGGAGCCTGCAACCTGGGCATAGGCCCTGATTGGGACCAAACCAGTGACTCTTCAGTGCCCGACTAACTGAGCCACACCAGCTAGGACAACACTTTCTTCATTTACGAATGTAGTTCAACTGAAGCAAAGTCCTTATTGGAAAAATATAATCTGCAAAGCCTAGGACAAAAATTCTCACTAACATCTTTTAGCAACCTGTCAGATAGTGCAAGGGCCTATATGAGATTTTTGAAAGGTAGATGCTTGTTTGAATTCATGAACTAACTGAAAAAGACAGATTACACTTTTAAAGACAGAATATATTTTAAACTTATATTTTAGAAAGACAGATTATATTTTATATAAATATGTGTATTACATTTAGTTCTTCATTGTCTTTGTTCTCCACCAAAAACAAAAAAATTAATTGGCAGGTAGTGCTGGGTTGGAGTTGGGTAGTTTTGAAGAGGTGAAAGAAGCTGTTGGAGGCAACCTAGAAACAACCCCCATCTCCAGCAAGAAACCTAGTCTGGTCCGAAACAACCCCTGCATCATTCATGTGGAAGAACTTTAGATGGAACCACCCAAGGTCCCTCAGGAATAGGCACTTGTAACTAAGCAGAAGGTCCCTCTTCCTCTCAGAAGAAAGGAGGCTGTGCCCCATGAAAAGATCCCATTTCCTGGTCCAGAGAGGGGACCAAATAGGGACCCGTTTCACAAGCCCCCCAAAACTCTCCAGGGTCCTGGGAAGGATCCCAATGCCAATATGAGAACGCTACCTTGATCAACTCACTTTGGATACGTCTAGATAAAAAGTAATAATAAGCAAAATTTAAAATTCTCCAGTAATTTCAAACCATTATTACTACAGTAGGAGCCAAATAACTGAAAAATGTGCCTGGATATATATCCTTTCCTAGGTGTGCAAGTCCTGGGTGAAGTCTCCAGACTAGCTAGATAAACCCACTTTATTTTTCACTACTGCAGAAACTACTTGGAGGTATTTATTTGGTGAATTTAAAGATAGCTCATGTAACAATTCATATAATACACAACACAATCATAAATCATATGTATACTGCAATTGGTTTCAAAAATCTTTCACAGACACAACACAAAAACCCTTTTACAATAACCTCAGAACAATCCTGTGAGAGAAGCAGATTCTGTTACTTCAGCTTTACCAGAGAGGAAAGATGACTTGCTCTAGCTCATCTAGTTAAGCTAGAGGCACAGAGGAGCCGAAAACCTGGACTCCCTGAGGGAGTCCATTTGTTCACAAAGAGCAGGAGTCAATCAGACTTGAGCTTGATGTCCAGTTATTAAATACTGGTGTTTTAACCTTGTGCAAATTACTTTACTTATCTTAATCCAGTTCTCATCTGAAAAATGGAGCTGATGATCACTACTTCAGAGTTTTTAAAAGGAGTGAGATGCTGTATTTGGCTATTTCTGACTCCCAGCCCACTGCTTTCACTCAAGAACGGCGTGGCTGCATAAATACTGACAAATTATTCATCTTTCCAATTCTTAATTTCTCTACTCATAAATGAAAAATAATTCAAACTAACTTGAAAAAATTGTTTACTATTTTTTTTAAGACTACTGTACCATAGTCTTGCCAAGCTACAAGTTTATACATTTATAACTGTGCTTTGTTTGCTATTCGTGGACTAATCTTTGGATAGAAAAATCAGCATTTTCCATAATACAGAAAGTCATAAAACCATCAGACTCATAGCTATAAAATAAAGCCCACCTTTTCCTTAACATACTATAATGGACAGATGTGGTCACAGGAAGCATGCCTTCCTTACGGTTTTTAACAGCAGAACAGGCAAACAAGCACTTGACTATTTCAAGTACTATTCTATAATTTTAAATTGAAACGAAGTTTTTCCTAATAAAAGCATTATTTTTCATTTGATTTTTAAAAACCATATTCTTTTATAATAACCCCCCCCCCCACACACACACACACATATTAATGTGTTATTCTCCAGAGTTTAGGGAGAAAAACAGGAAGAAACTTTTCCTAAAATTCAAATACCAGGTGCTCTGTGCTACTAAAACCTATACTTTCTATGGGGGCAGAAACTTGTCTAGCTGATGGAAGTCCCGTGTCCCAAAAAGGGGAACATTTTAACTTCTTCGGCAGGACAGCAGGTAATACAAACTATTAATAGATTAAGATAAGCAATAAAATAATACGATCAGAGGACTCAGTGACAAATCGATATACTCACCCACGAGCAACCATGGCTTAATAACGCCAACTTGCAGGTCCAAGCTAAGATCCTGCACATAACCACAACCACCCCCACTGCTCGGCTCTACTTCTTCCACAACATGAATTCTGGCATCTTTCCAGGTTTCTATAATTTTCTTCCCAGTTAGCGTTGTCACCCTGGTGCATTGCTTCCTGAGATTATTCCGGGAGAATGCTTTAATTTCCTGGCTAAGGGAGTGCATTACATGAGCAGTGACTGGGAACAAATACAGGCAAACCCAGCCAGCACAGAGCAGGGCTGAACTGCTCGGCCCTCAGAGCTCAGGTAACAAGTGGAGGCCCAGGAGCGCACAGCCCTCCCGGTCACAATAGCAGCAACACCCGGGAGACAGGGACTTCCGGCTCCTCCCCTACCCCGCCCCTGCGTCTCAATGTAAGACAAACTCTGATTGGCCCTTGAGAAGCGGGCGCCGATTGGACGCCCTTGGGCCAATGGGAAGCCTGCGTTTTCCTTGCAGGTTCAAGGAATCCGCTAGTGTTTCCTCCCTGCTGCTGTTTAAGTCCAGCTTTATTTTCACGCAGAATGGTGAAATAGAAGACTTAATTGGAGAGAGGGCTGGTATTTCGAGCTCTGTCTAGTTGGGCGGATGTCACTTGTAGTGAGTGATATGGGTTGGCCTGGGTATTGCTCCCGCTTTGTATTGTAGTGCAAACCTCCCTGCTTAGCAGCCTTTCCTGTCCGCCTGCTTTTAGTCTAACGCAGGGGGCTACAGCAGACATTCGAAGGTATTTCTCACTTTCCTACTTGCTCTTGTTGCTGTTATTGCCTAGAGGAACGTTTACTAGATTAAGAACTATTTGTAAAAAGGAGATATATGTACTACTATATGTAATACTTTAAATATATATATGTGTGTGTGTGTATGTATGTATGTATATATACACACACACACACACACTATTTGTGAAATGGCAATTTAATTCTGCAAAGGTATTTTTCTTTAAAGTTTTTAAATTGTTTCTATATACAGATTGACAAGAACTTAAACATGTATTTTCTGACTTCCCTTCTACGTTTTCAACCATCAGTATAACTGCCGAAGGGCCTTTTATGCAGTAAATAGATACACACACTGTAAGAAGCATTGCAGCAAGTCCTTCCACAGAGTTGCAGAAATTCATACATCCAAATTTGCAAAACAATTATAGAATGATGATTCTGATTGCAAAAGGATGACTTTTTTTTTCCTGCAAAAGAAATCATAAGATTCCTTTGGAATTTTCCTTTCCCCACATTGGATTTAATGGAAACATTCTCCAACACCATACATTAAAATTTTTGTTGGGCCAAAACCGGCTTGATTCAGTGGAGAGAGCGTCTGCCTGTGGACTGAAAGGTCCCAGGTTCGATTCCGGTTGCAGGCACATCCCCAGTAGGGGGTGTGCAGGAGGCAGCTGGTCAATGTTTCTCTCATCGATGTTTCTAACTCTATCCCTCTCCCTTCCTATCTGTAAAAAGTCAATAAAATATATTTAAAAAAATTTTTTGTTGGGTTGAAACTCTCTAATGTAAAATTAACAATTTTCTCTCTATTAAAAACATTGATATATCAGCCCAGGCTTTCTGCAGGGCACACTCTAAAATGATGAGTTGAAAATTTTATTTGCATAACTTAATCACAGGTTCATAAAAAACAACTCTAACCGCAAATCATTCCATATGTTTATCATAAATGAAAAACATAATGACCAACTATTGAGCTAGGCATTATGCTTATAAGTAGATTGTCAATGTTATCCATCTGGTGTTTAATGATGCTTTATATACATTATTCCATTACATCTATAGAAGCCTACTATATACACTGAGTGGCCAGATTATTATAACCACCTGATGTTTGTAGACAAATTAGCCGTACACTGTATTGTATGGGATATGGAAGCCGAAGGCCTATTCAAACACCTTTGCTGTCTGCAGTTACCAAGATAAAACGTCTCCAATTCACACAGGAACACAAGGATTGGACAGTCGATCATTGGAAAAAAGTCATGTGGTCTGATAAATCACGTTTTCAGTTGCATCATGCAGATGGCAGAGTGAGAATTTCAAGGAAACAGCATGAAAGCATGTACTCCACATGCATAAGTACAACCCTTCAAGCTGGTGGGGGCAGTGCTATGGTTTGGAGCATGTTTTCCTGGCATGATTTGGGCCCTTTAATTCGTGTGGAACAACGTCTGAATAGCACAACATACCTAAGTATCATTGCTGATCAAGTTCATCCTATCATGTTGATGGCGTATCATGGAAATGCCTTCTTCCCACAAGACAATGCACCATGCCATGGTGCTCATATTATGCAGGAAAACTGTGAACTAAGGGAAAAGGGTGAAAGGGCGGTGTACTATTTGCTACAAGTTAGTGAGAAAAGACTCCTCTGATGAAACAAATTTTGAGCAGACACCTGAATACAGTGAAGGAGCCAGCCCTGTAGAAATCTGCAGGGAAGAACTTTGCAGAAGGAAGAAATAGCAAGTGTTGGAGATAGGAGCATAATGGTGAGAGGTAGGAGAAGGGGAAGTTCAAGAAACTTCTAGGTCCCTAATGTGGTTTGTGGGGTGAGTGAAGGGAAGAGTGGTAGGAGATGAGGTCAGAGAGACATGGTAAAGACTTTGGGTTTATTCTGAGTGAAATAGGAAACAACTGGAAGGAAATGGGTAGAGGAGTCATGGATCCTGTGTGGTACCATCCAGATACTCCCTGTTGTCTGGAAGTGCTTTTGGCTGGCAGAGGGATGCCCTGCATGAGGTTGTGCCCTTCGCAGGAGAGACCACATGCATGAATGACTGATGAGGGAGCATAAAGACCTGGCCATCTTAGCCCTACTTGAAGCAGTTCTGAAGGGCCATTCTGAACCCCGTCCAGCATGGCCAGGGGTGAACCTGAGTAGGGGCCGTGAAGGATTAAAGAAGACAGACAAGAGAATACAGTTGGGACCAGGTGGATCACTGTGGGTGGATGAGGAAACAGTGACACAGCTGTAAGCTGAAGCTTTATTTTATAGTCAGATCACACAAAGCAAAACAAGGGCAAGATGTTTACAATGTTCTTGCCAGTTTCAAATCTGCTTATTTCCTGTTGTTGCCATTCTCTGAACTCTATCAAACATTGTTTAGGCAGCACTTGCTGCACCCCTGCCACCCACATTCCTTAGCTACCTAGGACTGCAGGGTCCCACTATAAGGTCAAGCTTACAACCATAGCCTTTTGGGAGGGCTTTGCTTGATCCAAGGCTTGATCCTGTCTGAACGCTGTAGTCGCTCTCCACACCATTCTAGTTCTAAAGTCCATCATGTGGTTGGCCAATCCTGTCAGTGGGCCAGTATAACATCCTGAATTCTCTGTCTGACCAATCCAGACCCTATCCTCCTTTATGAGGGAGCATAAAGGCCTGGCCATCTTAGCCCTTGGGATCTACATATGTTAAGACACTCCTTAAAATAGTTCTACATGCTAAATTCTACTTCAGGCTGCTTCCAGAGAAACTCAATTGATGTCAAGTGACATGATACTATGCTTATACCGCAGAAAGATTTTTCTGGATGCTGTGAGGAGATGGGGTAAAATGGAAGCAGAGAGATTCGTTAAAAGATATTACAATGGTGAAAATGGAAAATGACAGAGCCTTGAGCTATTGTAGAAAGACAACAGCAGGAAGGTAACTGGTAATCATATTTCAGATACATGAGAAGCAAGACAACAGGATTTATTAGTAGACTGATGAGGGAGATTCGGATAATTCCAAAATTTTTTGGCCTAAGCAACTAAAGAGTAGAGTTGTCATTTACCAAGAAAGGAATGATGTGGAGATGAAAAGTTGAGTTTGGGACATGTTGAGTTTAATATGCCTATTATTCAACCAAAAAGAGATGCCAAGTGGGCAGCTGCACATACGAATCTGGACTTCATAGCAGAAATCTCTGCTGAGATATAAATTCTGTCGTAATCAGCTTAAAGCTGCCATTTAAAACCACGAGACTAGATCCAAGATGACTGCATCCAGGTGAACACCTAGCCGCAGCCACACACAACAATTTCAATAAAAAACAACTAAAATATAAAACAGACATTGCCCAGAACTACAGGAAGGTTGACTGACTGGAAATTCTACAGCGAGAAGCAAGGAGAAAACCAGAAGGAGGTGCGGAGGAGCTGGAAAAGCCCAAGGTACGGAGACGCTGTGCATGAAGAGGACGGAGCCGGAGAGGAGGGAGGCTGAGTGCCTGGCGTTCCCTAGCGGGAAGGAGATAAACACTTCTACTGTGCAGGGCCCCCGACTGCTCTGAACCCCAGTTCTAGGCCAGACCCCAGGGACCCTGGCTCAGCCATAGGGAGCCGGGCTGTAAGGTGGAACCTCGGGGAGAGGTGAAAGGAGGTCCCGGAGGCGCGCACACCTCCAACTCCACTTCCAACTGAACTGAACCCCAATACCGGGCTCATTGTGGGAGAGCATAGATTGTTTGGCAGCAGGCGAAAATCGAGGGCACCTTTCTCTCAGAGGCGCCGGCAGCGAGCACTGAAGGACCCGCATAGGGCGGGGCTGACGGAAGCCAAAGCTGCAGGCTCCACCCTGAAACCCCGTCCCATCTGTAACTGCGAAATGTGACAAAGAAATAGATTACAAACGAAAGAAATGGAGGACAAAAAGCATCTGGATATAGAGTTCAAATCTATGCTTATAAGGTTTTTCAAGAATTTCCTAGAAAAGATGGATAAGACCTATGTGGATATGAAAAGAGATCAACTAGAATTAATAAGGAGTCATCAAGAAATGATAAAGGATCAACAAGAAATGATAAGGGATCAACAAGAAATAAAAAATACATTCTCTGAAATAAAAAATATTATATAGAGTCCTAAAAACAGAATGGAAGATCGCAAGAATCAAGTCAAAGATTTGGAACATACAGAGTCAGAAGACACTCCTCCACAGAAGCTAGAAGGCAAGAGAATCCAGAAAATTAAAGATAATGTAAGAAACCTCTGGGACAACTTCAAGCGAACCAACATCAGAATTATGGGGGTCCCAGAAGATGAGAGAGAGCAAGATATGGAAAACATACTGAAAGAAATAGTGACAGAAAACTTCCCCCACCTGATGAAAGAATTAGACTTACAAATCTAGGAAGCGCACAGAACTCCAAACAAAAGGAATCCAAAAAAGACCACACCAAGACACATCATACTTAAAATTCCAAGAGCAAAAGACAAAGAGAGAATATTAAAAGAAGCAAGAGCAAAGAAGGTAGTTACCTATAAAGGAGCACCTATACGATTGTCAGCTGACTTCTCAACAGAAACCATGCAGGCCAGAAGGGAATGGCAAGAAATATTCAAGGTGATGAATAGTAACCTACAGCCAAAGATAATCTATCCAGCAAAGCTATCACTCAGAATCGAAGGTCAGATAAAGAGCTTCACTAATAAAAAAAAGCTAAAGTAGTTCATCAACACCAAACCAGAATTATATGAATTGCTGAAGGGGGTTCTTTCAGAAGAGAAAGTAAACAAAGATAAAAGTTATGAACAACAAATACATAACTATCAACAAGTGAATCTAAAAACCAAGGGAATTAAAAAAAAATCTGATGAACACTAGTAACTGTTGAATATAATAGAATCAGAGGTATGGAAGGGGAGTGAACTGACGATTCTTGGGGAAAAGGGGAGAGGGGGGCATGGGAAGAGACTGAACATAAACTGTGCACCTATGGATGAGGACAATGGGGAGTGGGGAAAGGGCAGAGGGTGGGGTGGGAACATGGTGGAGGAGAGCAATGGTGGGGGGGAAAAAGGAACATTTGTAATAATATGAACAATAAAAACTTATTTAAAATAAAATAAAATAAAATAAAATAAAATAAAATAAAACCACGAGACTGAATGAGACGATCTAGTACTGAAGACTGATAGAGAAGCCCAATGTGTGCCCTCATTTAGGGGTGAGGGAGATTAGAAGGATTCAGCAAAGAAGACTAAGAAGGAGAAGTCCAGGTTATAGGAAAGAGAGGTCTAAGAGTACAAATAAAGGAAATGTTTCAAGGAGGACAGTATGTTCAGCTGTGTCATATGCTGCTGATAGTGTTGAGCAAGATGAAAACCGAACCTCCCCAGTAAGAACTGATTCTATGTCCCAGCATTATACAAACATTATCTAATTCAATCCTCATGACAACCCAATGAAGGAGGTAATATCATCTACATTTTTGAAGAGAAGGACATTTTATTTGAAACTTAAAGACCTAGCATTTGGTCACAGAGTTTGCATTGGTTTGTTAGATTCTACTAACAAGGATAGTTGAACAGAGTTCCTCTTACTCAAAAGCCTATGCTTTTAGTATCACATCAATCTAAAGAAAATGTTGCATATTGATAATTGCAGTCCTTACTGGTAATAATAACATGCCTGCAGTAGCATCAGGCACACTGATTCTATTCATTGACTCTATCCAACTCAACTCTTCATTTTACAGAAGAGGAACCAAGGTCCAGAGAAGTAAACTGACTTGCCTAAGTCACATAGCTCATTACACATAGGGAAAAAGAACAGGTGCTAAATACTGAGTCAAGTTGATTGTGTGGTTTCCCAAAAGCTCTTTAAGGGCAAAACTTCTTCACACATAGCTTGCCTGGATGCAGAGGGGTTGGGAGAAGCACCACTCTCAGGCCTGGAGTCCTGACAGAAAAGAAGGAAGAGGCTAACGATATGAGACCAAGGCCAGAGGGAGCAGGCAGCATTCCATCCATGGAGCAGGCATTGCTTATGCTGGGACATTATTTTTAAAAAATATATTTTATTGATTTTTATAGACAGGAAGGGAGAGGAATAGAGAGTTAGAAACATCAATGAGAGAGAAACAGATCAGCTGCCTCCTGCACACCCTCTATTGGGGATGTGCCTGTAACCAAGGTACATGCCCTTGACTGGAATCAAACCTGGGACCCTTCAGTCCACAGGCCGATGCTCTATCCATTGAGCCAAACTAGCTAGAAAAATGCTAGGTCATTATTAATAAAGGATTGACCTTACAAGGGCAGAGGGACCCTACATCTGGGGAAAATGGGAAATGAAGTGAATACACCCAGGAATATGATCCCATGCCACCACACCCACACATTTTTCTAACAGATTTAGAGTGTCTGTGCCAAGTGCTATGCTAGTCATTTTCCAAGTGCCACCTCTAATCCTCACAAAAATCCCACTTTGAGATTAACTGATTGAAATGTAAAAGCTGGTAAATGTGGATCCTGGATTAAACCTCAGGTTAGTTGGATTCCAATACTTACTTTTGTCCCACTACAATACATGTTCTGACATCTTACATAATAAAATCATCATGGGAGAGTGTAATCTTTTTAAAAATATATATATTTTATTGATTTTTTTGCAGAGAGGAAGAGAGATGGATAGAGAGCTAGAAACATTGATGATAGAGAATCATCAATCAGCTGCCTCTTGCACACTCCCTACTGGGGATGTGGCCACAACCAAGGTACATGCCCTTGACCGGAATCGAACCTGGGACCTTTCAGTCCGCAGGCCGAGGCTCTATCCACTGAGCTAAACCAGTTTCGGCAGGAGAGTGTAATCTTAATTCAGATATGACTTATATGAGTAAAAACATAAATAACCAAAAAATCTACTTTACATTTAAAATTTTTGGCTTGAGTTAACAGTCTCAGTTCTGTTAATTCACTGAAAATATGCAGACACAGCCTGAAATGAATAAAGAAAAAAAACAAACTTCTCTCATAATTATGGTACTGCTGCTGTGTGAACTTTTTAAAGACATTTTCAAAAAATTATTTCAATTAATAAAATCTAAAAAAAAATTAGTTCAATTAAAAGCAAATGTGAATGCAAATTTATGAATTTATATGAATTTATCATATGAATTTATCACTGGGGACTTTTGATTATACAATTTTTTTTATTTATGTATGCATGGTTACAGGAATAATAAAAAAAATATTTAAAAAAAACAGAAGCAGACACTTTCTATATTTCCTTCCAAATATTAATTATTTGCATGTCCGTAGTGATATTTAAGGATTTCACATGGCTCAAAACAAGTGAGATCTTTCCAAAACCTGGAGAAAGACAGCTTAGGACATAATTCAGAAACTTTGAGTTCTGTCCTTTTGATATACATTTTTAAAAATAAGTAGGTTCCATATATTTGTCTAATTCTTTTTCATCTTTTCTACCTTCTCTCAAAAAGCAAATCATCTTTGTTTTATTTTCTTAAGTTAGTAACATGCTAGATAGGTGGGTAACCTTTATTGCAGTCACTTCTTTGGCTCAAAACCATAAAACTAGGAAATAAATCAACAAGCACTTATGGAGTATCTACAGTGAGCCTCATACTCGATTTAAGGCTGCAATGATGCCCCTCAAAATGATATTTTATGGAATTTAAGATTATAAGGCATACCATTATTTTATGTACCACCAAGAAAGAAGAAATACTGCCAATTAAACTACTACAATGTTTAAAACATCATATATTGTAAGATGCATCTTGACTTCAAGGAAGTTAATCATATTGAAAAATGCATTTCAGAATTAATAAAATTTAATAATAACTAAAAATAGATTCTGATTTCCAAGAGCTTACAATTTAATTTGGGAGTGGGAAAAATCAACCAAGAAAAAATAATTCAGAGAATAAGAAAAACAGTATTAGCAAAAGCATAGAAATAAAGTCATATTTTGGGAAACTTCTTAGCTGCAAAGAAAGTACATGTAGGGAATAAAATTCACACAGTATGCTTTCTCCTCTTGTTTGAAAAATTAAAAATGTCCACTATTGAAAAGTGAACAAAAAAAGTAAAATAAATAAAAACAAATTAGCTTTTTCAGAATATATACCTATATATACCTGCGTGATCATCTGAAAGTGGCCAGTCTTTTGGGAATTTAAGCATCTTAAAATATTTATTTATTTATTTATTTATTTATTTATTTATTTATTTATTTTTTAAATATATATTTTTTTATTTTGTACAGAGAGGAAGGGAGAGAGATAGAGAGTTAGAATCATCGATGAGAGAGAGAGTCATCAATCAGCTGCCTCTTGCACACCCCCTACTGGGGATGGATATGCCCGCAACCAAGTTACATGCCCTTGATCGGAATCGAACCCGGGACCTTCCAGTCCCCAAGCCGACGCTCTATCCATTGAACCAAACCGGTTTTGGCTTAAAATATTTATTTATTGAAGGAAAGAAAAAGGCAAAGAAAGGAAAGTAAACAAGGAAGGAAGGAAGGAAGGAAGGAAGGAAGGAAGGAAGGAAGGAAGGAAGAAAGAAAGAAAGAAAGAAAAAGAAATTACCTAGCTAGCTAGACTGAAAGAGGGAGGGGGAGAAAGACTAGCCAAATAACTATGCCCAATATTATTGAACTAGAGGGCTGGTGCATTACATTCTGCATGGGTAGGGTCCCCAGGTCTAGCCAACAATCAGGGCCAATTGGGGCCTTCCTGCTGCTGGCAAGGTCCCTCCTTTGTTCTGAGCTGCCCTCTGGTGGTCAGCGCACATCACAGTGAGCAATCAAACTTCCAGTCTCTCAGTGGAACTCTCGAGGGGACACTTTGCATATTAGCCATATATATATATATAAATACACAACACACACACACACACACACACACACACACACTTTGGGAAAAATAACTCAATAACTATTTTTTTGTGATATACTCTGGACTTGTGTTTTTTTTTTTTTTTTACTTTCTTAATTTTATATTTCTACTTTAAAAAGCAGAGATGATTAAGAAGTATGTCCTTGTCATTTATTTTTCAAGGTCAAGTACGTTATTAGTCTTTAAGCTTGATTCAGACTACTTTACAATGTTTTTTAAAAGTGTTTTTTTTTTTTTATATCACTGTACCGTATTACATGAAAAATGTCTAGAGGTTGCAGGTTCTTACACCATCAAAGATCAGCACTGCATGGAATTTTATTATTATTATTTTACAAAAAGAGAAGAACAATATAACTTCAGTGTGCATGTGTGCATAGACTAATGTTCATCTATGTGTGTATATGGCTATTTATGTCTTGGTGGCATAAAAGAATCTAATTCGAAAGCTGTAGAGTCACACAACATGTGCTCATCTCCATGGTAACCATTTCTAAGATAAACGCACTTCTGAACAATGATCCCAAAATAGTCTGTTCCCCGTTTTTTGTAGATTTCCATTGTAGCAGCAAAAAATAAATGTGAAAACCTTAATCCATTTCTTAAATAACAAAATTAGGGATAACAAACATATATCCAGACCTGCAGAGAAACTATGGTTAAGTGCAAAGAAAATTTCTTTAATAAACTAAAGATTTCATTCCATCTGGTTTTTATCTTATTAGACTATCTATATTTATTGTTTCTCCTGCAACTTTTTGGCTTTGTACATTTTAGTCATTTATCCCTTCTGAGATTTCTTGCCTATAAAATGAAGAGGAAGAAATGATCTCCCAGGTCTTTTTTAGCTCTAAAATGATATGATTTTATGATCTCTGTACTCAACTTGAACCATTATGAGAACATGAGCTTGGGGAATTAAAAACAATTGAAACCTAAGTCAGGCAATCTTTCCCCTTACTAGGTTAGATAAAAGATAATTTTAAAAAATATATTTTATTGATTTTTTACAGGGGGGAAGGGAGAGGGATAGAGAGCTAGAAACATCGATGAGAAAGAAACATCAACCAGCTGCCTCCTGCACAATCCCCACCAGGGATGTGCCCACAAGCAATGTACATGCCCTTGACTGGAATCGAACCTGGGACCCCCCCAGTCCACAGACCGATGTTTTATCCACTGAACCAAACTGGTTTCGGCAAAAGATAATTTTAAAACTATTTACTACTCCTATAAATTCAAAATATTTTAGTCTTTTTCTCCCCTTATTAATGTTGGCTCCGAGCCTTTAGAATGTCTTAATTTTCTAAAATGAGAACAATTTGAAAGAGGTTCTTATATTGAGGAAATCTTTTCTGTAGTTTTGAAGATGCTCATTTTGCACATCTCCTCTGTTGCAATTTCAGTGTCAAAATCCCCCAACGGATGGGGAAAGTGTGTCCCTCAAATGGACTGGGCTAGAACATGTTTCAATGGAGAGAATGGTAAAAAGCAGGGCTGATTCTACCCAACCCTTCTTAGTTCTTGGGAAGTGGAAGGCTGATTTTAGTATCTTTACTACTTTTGGTACCACAACAACCTCTGGGGCCATTAAATTCTCTATGCTCCAAGATTTATAAGGATAAAAAGGAGGTAGTTTCCCTAAATTTAGTCAGAGCCGGCTTAGGCTGATTTGTGACACCATTCTTTTCCTTTGAGAGCAATCCTTACTTTAGACCCAAATCCTTTAAAATTCATTTCCTGTCTTGGGAATAACATATCTTCTCTCACAGCATATCTGAATGCTGACAAGTCCTCCTGCTCTGGGACATTTCTTCTTTCTCTTAACTGAGCAGAGGTGCTCCTAACAGTGCACCCTGCCCAGACCTCCAAGACTATCACCACTATTCTTGTCCAAACCTAGACTCACTCCCAAATATACTAACTCCTCTTATGCCTATCAATCTAATCCATGCTAAAAAAAAAAAAAAAAAAAAAAAAAAAAGAGGAGAGGCTGAAGAATTTGCATCTAACTTTAGGATATAAGTACATTTTGAAAGCAGCCCTTTGCAAGCCAGTGCCATTACATTTTTTTTCTTCTTCTAAATTAAGGAAGTTAAAAGCATAGAGCAGCACCATTAAATGCCTGAAGAAGGGATGGTTTTGGCAATGGCCTCTTCATTCCACAAAAGAGATGGTTTAGGTATCGGGCTCTGTGGGTACTCTGATACTAATAAAAAATAAAAAGTTTTTTCATTTTGGTCCCCACAGGCTGGTGAATTTTGTACCTCAAAGGTTCAGCTCTGTCAGTCATTGTCCACAGACCAAGTGTAGCTTGAAACTGCTGTGTCTGCCTTGTCCTGACTTTTTGTCAGGCCAGCAAGATTCCATGTCCATTTGTCTGAATTACTTAATCTTGGGGCACAACTGTTTAATGGGGCCCGAGAAATAGTTTAGTATTTCATCTACTCCCTCCCTTCCACTACAGAGGCTGAGCTGAGGATAAGTAATACTATAAAACTCTTCATACTGACAACTTATAGTGTTACTCATATCACAACAAGCTGGTGATCTACTTGGTTTCATTATAGGGCCCAGGCTACCAATAAAGACATACTTTTTTTTTGTTGTTCTGAAAAGCTAATAGAGGACCACCAAAAACTTCTATCAAAAGCCCTAACAAGCCCTAGCTCGTTTGGCTCAGTGGACAGAGTGTTGGCCTGCAGACTGAAAAGTCCTGGATTTGATTCCGGTCAAGGGTACATGCCCGGGTTGTGAGCTTGATCCCCAGTGGGGGGCATGCAAGAAGCAGCCGATCAGTTATTCTCTCTCATCATTGATGTTTCTATCTCTCTCTCCCTCTCCCTTCCTTTCTGAAATCAGTCTATAATAATAAAAGTGTAATATGTTAATTATACCAGACAGCCAAATGACCTTCCAGACGTCCTTCCTGATGACTTTCCAGATGAAGGTCCGAGGCAGAGGCAGCCGCAGTGGCTGTGAGGGCCGAGCCCCTTGCACGAATTTCATGCATCTGGCCTCTAATAAATATATATCTCTATATCTATCTATCTATCTATCTATCTATCTATCTATCTATCATTTCTTTAAAGCCCCAACCAGCAGCAGATGTATAAACAGGTTTCAGTAAGACCTAGATATTTGTGTGTTTTCTTCATTGACATGAACTTGCTTAGACATTTCTTGGTGTGGGTGTGCTATAACTCCTGCAACTATGAGAACTTAGGTTGTATCTAATCCATGTTCTTATAAATAGTATCATTGTGTGCAATTATTTTCTTTTTCTTAGGATTTTTTTTCTTAGAGAATATTTCCAGGATTTGAATATTCAAATCTATGAGTGTATGCTTATATTTAGAAGGTATGGATATTTTGAATGTTATTTTTACATATGTCCAAATTGATCTCCAAAAGGGTTACAGACACTCTATGAAAGTGCCCTTTTTACCACAAAAGCAATTTATTTTTAAACTTTATTTTTCTTTATCTTGTTTCCTAAGTATAGTGTTGCTGCTCTAAATTTAGGGAGACAAGTTTTTCCCTCCACTTTGTAAATTCATGAAGAAAATATAGTTTAGATTTTTTTGTGTGGTATAGAAAGAAAAGGCATTTGATATTCAAACAATACAAAATTAAGAAAATTAATATTTCTATATTTTATTACAGCTTTTTTATTTAAAAAAATATTTTTAAAAATACATTTAACATTTTTTACAGAGAGAAAGGGAGAGGGATAGAGTGTTAGGAATATCAATGAGAGAGAAACATCAATCAACTGCCTCTGCACACTCCCTACTGGGGATGTGCCCGCAAACAAGGTACATGCCCTTGACCGAAATAGAACCTGGGACCCCTCAGTCCTCAGGCCGACGCTCTGTCTACCAAGCCAAACCAGCTAGGGCCGTCGTCAGCAAACTGCGGCTCGCGAGCCACATGTGGCTCTTTGGCCCCTTGAGTGTGGCTCTTCCACAAAATACCATGGCCTGGCTAGTCTATTTTGAAGAAGTGGTGTTAGAAGAAGTTTAAGTTTAAAAAATTTGGCTCTCAAAAAAAATTTCAATCATTGTACTGTTGATATTTGGCTCTGTTGACTAATGAGTTTGCCAACCACTGGTAGGGTAGGGCTATAGCTTTTTTCTTACAATGAATCTTAGGCTTAACTTAAAATTTATTAAACAGAAATCACATGAATAGTATATATATATTTTAAAAATATTTTTTTTTACTGATTTCAGAGGGAGAGGGAGAGAGAGAGGGAGAGAGAGATAGAAACATTAATGATGAAAGAGAATCACTGATTGTTGCCTCCTCTGCCATCCTCCCTCCTGAGGCTGGAACCCAAAACCTAGGCATATGCCCTTGACTGGAATCAAACCTGGGACCCTTCAGTCTACAGGCCGACGCTCTATCCACCAAGCCATGCCAGCCAGGCAAGAAGAGCATATTAATCAAGCCTGTCTATATAAAAAGTTAAATTTTCCAATGCTACAGCCCAAACTACCAAAATCACTCTTCTATCATTCTTTAGAAATAAAAAAGAAGAACTATACTTACTACTGAGTCAATGAAAATGATTTTGAAACTTTTCTTGCCGGTTAGGGTAAATATCTAACAAATGTTTAATACTAACTGAAAAAGTTTTAGTCAATAAAAGACTCCACTATGATCCTGATCTAAAAAATTGTTTCACTCACACATACCAGAAGGAGAGCTTTTTACATAATCAAATTCCCACGATCAAACTGCCTGAGATCATAATGTATGTAGCAAGCACTGGGTGATATTACTATAGACAGGACAGGTAGCGCAGGCCTGGTGGCGGCTTCATGCCTGTCAGTCCTCAAAGAAAAAAAAAAAAATTGTGATTCACCTGGAAGAAAAGAATGTGGATTGTTCAGTAGGTGGTTTATCTTTCTCCCTTTCAACCCAGTGAGTCAGCACAGCGAAAGCACTGGGTGCATTCTTCATCTGCTTCTTGAAGAAACCAGATTTTGGAAGCACTACTCACACAGTCCTGATATTATCACATGCTGTTAGCTTAGCTTCAGTTTGATAGAGACATACGTATGCTGCTGACCTTAATAAGTTTTACCCCTTGATTTAGCTATTGCTAGGCATGTTGCTTTGATATTTATTCTAAGTCTCCTCTTTAAAAATGTTGCTAAAAATCACCATTGAGAAATGAGAAAATTAAATGAACCCCTTGTTAAAAGCATGGTTTGTAACTCCAGGTCCTTTCTGAGGAAACAATAGTTGTTTTTAAAAAAATAATTCAGCCCAGCTAGTGTGTCTCAGTGGTTGAGTGTGGACATATGAACCAGGAGACTGAGGTTTGGTTACCGGTCAGGGCACATGGCTGAGTGGCTGTGCCCTGACTGCAGGTTTCGGATTTGGGACTCAGTCCCCAGTAAAGGGCTCACCGGGGGCAGCTGATCCATGCTTCTCTGTCATCACTGATGGTTCTATCTCTCTCTCCCTTCCTCTCTGAAATCAATAAAAATATATTTTAAAAGATAATTCAAAGTGATCTCTTTCAAGAGTTGCTGGTTATATTTACATCGTATTATTTATATTTGAATTATTTATTATTTATAGCACAATAAATTCTGGGTTAGATTAAGACAGATTAAAATCCTTTACATTTTAATGTGTACATGGGGGGCAATTATAGTCTTCTCTCTACTCTTTTGTTTGAAACAGTTTTTAATAAAAAGAGAATATTAAAAACAACCTTTCTACTAAAGATAGGAATACCTCTTGAAATAAAAGAGACATAAAAATAATTTTTTCACATAAATTAAACTAGTCTGTCTCCCATGGAGGGAAGAAAATCTCTAATATTTGATTATGTTTTTATATGACTTCATCCACAAAGAATTTGAGGTAGCTTACCTAACTGATAATTGTAGTTAAACCTATTGCCTTGTGCCGAAATGTTAAATGATTGTGGTGGTGTTTAATTAATATTTACTTTTTCCTTACCTGGAAAAGCAACAGCAGTGTGCAACATAGGGTCAATTGTCTGCTGGTAGAGTGGGGATTTTCCACCTGCCCTTCTGTCAATATATTTGTTTCATTAACAAGAGTATATTGTCATCATTCAAAGACATACTAATGTCTGGGTATTTGAAAACGTAACCAATACTGGATTTTCTGTTCTTCATTGCTTCTTCCACTTTTGTGATCTTTTTCATATATTCTATGTCTCTTTCTTCCTCATGTTAGTTTTACTTCTTATGAATAGAATGTACCAGCAACAGATTTCCAAATGTGCTGTTTTTATACATAGCAGCTTTGAAAGCTAAAAAACTGGCTGGCTCTACTTTGGCAGCAGGTTTCTAAAACTAAATTTACCATTTTTCTGCGATTATTCTGAAGCAGACTAACTGCTTTATGTAATATGCAAAAGTCACAGGATCTCTTTAATGCACTGTGCATTTCATTAAGGAGGCAGCCAACCCTGCATTATAGCAGTGATTTTCAGCTGGTGTGCTGCAAGAATTTTTAAAATGTTATACCTGACTAGCTAGGGAAATTGATCTCTTTTCCCTTAGATTAAATTAAAAAAAAAAATGACAATAGCCAATACAACAATAGCTGTCCAGTGTGAATGAATCAAAATTTTTTTGTTAGATTGGCAAAAAATATAATTCATATTTTTTGGTGTGCTACGGAATTTTAGAAATTAGTTTATGTGTGCCATGAGATGAAAAAAGTTGAAAATTGCTGACTTACAGCAACAAGAGAAAGGGATATGTAGGCAAATGGTAACGTGCACACAATTCAAAGGCTTAGTGCTGAACATCAATTTCCATTTTTCTTTTGCACTGAACTATTTAGTCAAGGTTTCAATTGAAACTAAAGCAAAACAACTTGAGTTTCCTGCTTTCAGTTCTCCTTCCCATCATCTGCTGGAGGTGCCAAAGGTGTGGCCGCCAGAGGAGGCAGATAGAGAGAGAACTTGAGCAGTGTATCTACAGTGGGATATTTAGTCATGATAAAATGTTGGTTATAAAGGTTACCCTATCACTTGTGTGAAAGATTACCCTAGAGTTGGTTGTTACAGGTTGGACTGATCAGGAAAGAGATACTTTTTACACCTCTGGACGATGGTCTAAAAAGTGTGTTTTTTAAACAGCTATGCCAGGTTAAAATCTGGACAGTTAGCACAGGATTGCTTGGGTATACAATTGCTCCTACTGTGCCTTTTGCGGTGGACTTACTGCAATTCAGAATGATTTTGAATCTCGAGTCTGTGGAGTATAAGAAAGGCTTTATTGATACCACAAACTCTTTAAAATTACTCTAAAATTTTGTATATTTTTGTGGCTAGGATGTACAGCTTCATTACATTTATATGGGGGTCCACGATCCAAAACTAACTAAAGCTTTTTTTGTAAGAATGGAGAATTAATTTGGCCTATAAAGACCAACATGGGAAGAAAAACATGATCACAGATTTGTTTACGTTTCTGTTTTGACTCCCTGGGGTGGGGGTGGGGAGCAGGGAATGAGCTGTCCACTTCATTCCTTTCTTCTGATGCTCTCTCATCCTCTCTGTGTTATTTCCAAAATTGATTGCATAGCCAAGGTTCTTTTTCTAATGTTTGGAAGTTCTACAATCTATTGGTTGCATTTTCTTTTCTATTTAAAAAATATATATATATTTTAATATATTTTATTGATTTTTTACAGAGAGGAAGGGAGAGGGACAGAAAGCCAGAAACATCGATGAGAGAGAAACATCGATCAACTGCCTCCTGCACATCCCCCACTGGGGATGTGCCTGCAACCAAGGTACATGCCCTTGACCGGAATTGAACCTGGGACCCTTCAGTCCGCAGGCCGACACTCTATCCACTGAGCCAAATCAGTTTTGGCTAAAAAATATTTTTATTGATTTCAGAGAGGAAGGGAGAGCAAGAGATAGAAATATCGAATGACGAGAGAGTCATTGATCCGCTGCCTCCTGCATGTGCCCTATTGGGGACTGAACCCGCAGCCCAGGTATATGCCCTAGACCTGAACTGAATCTGGACCCTTCATTCCGCAGGCCGACAATCTATCCACTGAACGAAACCAGATAGGGCTGTGTTTTCTTTTTTAATTTATCTTTATTATTGAAAGTACTACAGATGTCCCTTTTTTCCCTATTAACCCCTCCTCTCCCCCATTCTATCCCTGTAGGCCTTCACTGCACTATTGTCTGTGCCCATGGGTTAAGCATATATATATATATAAGTTTTTTGGTTGATTTCTTCCCACCCATCCTCCCCACCTTCCTTCTGAGACTTATTGCAGCAGTCCCTTTAACTCATTGCAGTGCTGTTTTGGTGGTGATAAATTTCTTTAGCCTTTTAAAAAAATTTTTGTCTGGGAAGTTATTTATTTCATATTGGTTGTATTTTTAGCTAATATATTAGATAACAGGACTACTAGCATTTTTTAATGTTAATTTATTAGATGACACAACTATTTTCTGTCTAACTTGACTTATATGTTTACAATTCAAGAAAAACTATTCTATAATTAAAACCTGACAGAAGAAAGTATTTATACATACATACATATGTACATATTATATAAATATATATATATATATATATATATATATATCTATGCTAACATTTGATTTAATATACTTTTAAATTTGTAAATGTAGAATCTACTATACTAAATAACTAAATGGTATAAAACTAGTTAGGAAGCATGATTTCTCTCTCTTCACAAACTGAAAATTATTTGTTATACTACAGTATCATTTTAAATATTATACAAATAAAGACAATCAGGAATAGGATAAATACAAAAAGTAATTTTAGAAAATTTAAATAAATTCTGACTTTAAGGTTTGGTTGTGAAAAGAATAATCAGTTGAAGTAATTAGAAATAAGTGAAGAAATGATAAAACTTTAACATGCAAACAACCTAGGTGGGGCCATTCTATATTCATAGTTTAAAAGCAAAAATAAACAATTTGACAGTAGCAGCTTTGATGGAGGTTAAGTAACACTGGTTTTAAATTTAAGTGGAAATACAAAGTTGAATTTAAGCATCAGTGAACACCTGACTTATTATAAACATTTAAACTTTAGTTATGTTTTAATATTTAGCATAATGTTTATCCTATCTAATAAAAGAGCAATATGCAAATTGACCATCACTCCAACACACAAGATGGCTGCCCCCATGTAGACAAAAGATGGCTGCCATAAGATGGCCAGCAGGGGAGGGCAGTTGGGGGCAATCAAGCCTGCAGGGGAGGGCAGTTAGGGGTGACCAGACCGGCAAAGGATGGAAGTTGGAGGGGACTAGGCCTGCAGGGGAGGGCAGGTGAGATGGACCAGGCCTGCAGGGGAGAGCAGTTAGGGGTAATCAGGCCTGCAGGGGAGGGCAGTTGGGCAATCAGACTGGCAGGGGAGTGGTTAGGGGGTGATCAGGCTGGCAGGCAGAAGCAGTTAGGGGTAATCAGGAAGACAGGTAGGCAAGCAGTTGGGAGCCAGCAGTTCTGGATGGTGAGAGGTTTGTCTGACTCCTCGTTTAGGCCTGATCCTACTGGGATCCCAGACTAGAGAGGGTGCAGGCTGGGCTGAGGGCCACCCCTCTCCTCTTGGCACAAATTTCATGCACTGGGCCTCTAGTTTTATAATAAGAAAAAATTATTATCCTTCACATTTGCACATAATCAACACTCAAAAGCTTAATGATTATGGTGTGTGTCTAAAAAAGTCATTTTCAGAATTATTACTTTGAAATAGGAGTTTGCGAAGCAAAGCAATGTTAATATAATTAGGTAGGCTTTAAATATATATATTTTTTGGTTGAATGCAGCTAAAACACAATGAATTAGCTATATTATTCTCTAAGCACTTCGTCACTCTTCCTATTGCACTTGTCTAGAAAAGGAAAAATCTGCAACCCTTCATGTTTTTTTGTGCCATGAACCAATGTAAAAAAAAAAATCACACAGTTGGGCAGAATATGGCAACAATAATAATAACAATGCTAAGCAACATTTATACCCATTGCATTATATAAGGTACAATGCTAAAATTTATTGTAAGCATTCCTCACAACAATCTAGTCAGAGAAGTACAATTATTCTACTCAGGGTGAAAAACTGAGATTTACTGATAGAGGGCTTTAGTCATATGTCCAAGGCCACACCGCTATGAATGGCAAAGCCAGGATTTGAACTCTGTCATTCTGACCCCAGAGCTTAGGCTTTTTTCTTTTAACCACTTAATACATGACACCAAGCTCAAGTGGACATTTAACATTTCCTGACAAATCACCTCCCTGTTAGACTGATGAACTATTTCTATTTCATCGAGAATAGAGAAAATGTGAGAAAACTTTATTTTCCCCCGAATCAATTCTACTGATCTATGTCAGTATCAGGCGGTTAACAGCCTGTGCTATGTGCCTTACCAATTGTCATGATAGGCCCAACTTCCTTATGTGTTTAGTAGGAATGATAACGTACCTACTTCAAGAGTTTATTATGAAGATGAAACACGTTAATGCATGTAAGGCACTTGGAACAGGACATGATACGTTTCAAGTACTCAATAAAATTCTCCAGTATCATTATCTTGTCCCTCCCTGCAGCCCACAATCAAAAATCAATCTGGTTATATATAATATCATCTGCTTCCCCTCCATCTCTTTTCTTCCTGTTCTACCAAGGGTTCTGCCGCTTTGGTTATGCCCTCTCGCTGTGCTGTTATAAATCTCTCCCTCTCTGCAGTATAACCTGACAACGACCACGGAACAGAAACAAAAATCCCTCACTGACCACCCCCCAGCCCCTCCAGCTACTGTACCAGTCTCTAGTCCTCTTCACAGTCTTGTTCAGTCTCACTCGCTGGCTGCATTCATTTTCTTCCCCCACCCCCTTAAAAATTAGATTCCTTAGGGCTTTGAACTAGAACTTGTTTTCCTTTTAAAAAGTCCTCTCTCCATAAATGATCTCATCCATTCCCATGGCTTAAAATAACATCCATATTCTGATGATCCCACATTTGTATTCCCAGTCTGGGCCTCTACTTGGAGGCTGAGTTCAGTATACAGTATTCACTATCCTTCCGATTTTTGAAAGATTGTTCACTTTTGGGGTAGACTACCAGGTAAATGTAAAAATGTAAATGGATCTTACGTGTCTAACTGGAACTTGACTGTCATCCTAGGCTTATCCTATTCTAACTCAGGTTGTGTTCTACCACTGATTTTGCCAATTTTCCATGTAGCGTTCTAATATTTAAAAAAAGACTTAAGAGCAAACAAAAAATGTCAACCAATTTTTGCATACACTGATATCATTTTCCATCGTCTACCATTTAAGTATAAATCAAAGGACAATTCATTTCTAAAACAAAAAACAAAAACAAAAACAAAAAAAAAGGCCTTCAGAGTGCGTAAGGAAATTAAGAATTTAAACCAATCATAAGCTGAAATTGTTCATTACATTAGTATTTCTCTGCAGAGAAGCGGAAGTTCTTTAAGTGACTTTACAAGGAAAGATAAACCTATCTTTAGTTTTGCAGAGCAGATGCAATCGAACATGTGTGAAGTGCATTATCAGACCTGGCAGGCTCAACGATGAATCTAACTGGATGTGAACAGTCAAGATCAAGACTGTAATTAATTTTTCATTGTTTCCTTTTTGGACTTTTCGGATTGGTTCTGTTTCTGATATCGCTTCTGCTGACTACTGGAAACATCTTACATTTCACTCAGGCCTGTCCTCCTGACTCCTTTGCAATACCAAGTTGCAATCTCTGGCTGAGTCCGAACTCTTTACTTCTTTTACTACAGGCCCTGGGATAATGTTGCTTCATCTTTTCCCTATTGTCTTTCCTAACCATTTTCTTAGTGGAGTAAATTTTCATATCTGGAGGTCTTTGGATGCAGGACAACAGAACTTGAAGGACTGATGTAGTACATATGTTATTGCCTGTCCTTTCCATGACCACTGTTAAACAACAGTGAAATCTTCTATTGTCTTTTCCCATAGTTCTTTGCCCAAGTTGGTCCCTTTGTATACATTGTAGTCTAACTGTCTAACTATATACAGTCTTTTTTTTTTTAAAATATATATTTTATTTATTTTTTACAGAGAGGAAGAGAGAGGGATAGAGAGTTAGAAACATCGATGAGAGAGAATCATCGATCAGCTGCCTCTTACACACCCCCTACTGGGGATGTGCCCGCAACCAATGTATTGATACATGTCCTTGACCAGAATTGAACCTGGGACCTTTCAGTTCGCAGGCTGACGCTCTATCCACTGAGCCAAACCGGTTTCGGCTATATACAGTTTTTACAAGGATTTAAAAATGACAATTCCTTGCAAACTCCATTAATTTCTTATGTGCATGTATGTCTGACCCTTCCCAAGCCTAACCCACTTTCCTCTTTCTGCAGTTTGTCAGAATGTAGCAGTTTCCCAAAGGAGAGATGGAGGACAGACAAAAACAATACTTGTCTGCTACACTATTCCCAGGCTGTTTCTCAGAGAAATTGGGCCATACACACCTAGCAGTACCTGGTATGAAGTCTGATCCCCTAAAAGAGCACATACTCTCCCCTCAACCCCCTTCTCTCCCCCAACATTCAACACCTTTCAGTTTTCTCGCCTGGCTGCCCTGAAGTCCTCACGAAGCCTGGCTTTTCCAGATCTGTTCTCACTCAGCTCCAGATACTGGCTTTCTCTAAATTAAAATCTTAACCATCAGGTCGGAAAGTAAACAGATAAATTAACTCCCCTCCCCATGTGTTATTGACTTATAATAGCTCAATAGGTGATCACTCTAGTGTGCTTGTATTTTTATTTTTTTATTTTTTATTTATTTTTTAATAAATCTTTAGGCATAAAGCCTTCATACAGGGCAATGAAGTTCTAGAGCACAAGGTCAGATATGATTGACTTGCTGGTGGATGTAGGACTCTTTCAATGCTTTTTAAATCAAATCAAATTTCCTGCCTAGTGTTTTTTGATCAATCCAACGATAGCTTACTTACTCTTAGAATGCCTTTTATTGAAGGTGGAATGCCATGTTATCCCTCATTTAAAAATCCATGAATATAATAGAAAAGGTTAGCACATCGAAGGACAAGAACGCCCAAACTATCAAAGCTGGAGTCCTCTGGACTGGAATTCATCACTCCCTTCCATTTACCCAAACCCGTCATTTGTCCAAACACCTTGGGAACCACATCTGACACATCTGACACATCTGACCAAAGGGAATAAATAGCCCGTGGCGTGTGGCTGGGAAAAGAAACCGAGGAGAAAAGAACCGTGAGATGATGAAAAAGTATCGATAGTAGACGCCGAAACCGGTTTGGCTCAGTGGATGGAGCATCAGCCTGCGGACTGAAGGGTCCCAGGTTCGATTCCGGTCAAGGGCATGTACCTTGGTTGCGGGCACATCCCCGGTGGGGGGTGTGCAGGAGGCAGCTGGTGGATGACTCCTCTCATCGACGTTTCTAGCTCTCTATTCCTCTCCCTTCCTCTCTGTGAAAAATCAATAAAATATATTTAAAAAAATATATTAAAAAAAGAATAAAATTTCAAAAAAAAAAAAAAGTAGTAGAACCTTTCCAAGAAGGAAAGGGTGGAGGCCAGAATAAAAAATAAAAATAAAGATGGGAGCGCTGCTCCATTCATGGAGCACACATTTGCTTTCTGCCTCCCACCCGCCTGGTGCTCGGGATTGGCGTCTCCTCCGGATGGGCGCTGCCCGCGGACAGATGCCGGGAGCGGGTTATCTCGGGAACCCGCGTGGCCCTCGCTTCCGACCGACCCCCGCCTCGCACACCGCCCGGCGCGGGGTAGGCGGGACGGGGCGGGGGGCAGCGCATCTGCCCCGGCGTCTGTCCATCTGTGGGCGGAAGCGGGCGCCCCGCCCCGGGCCCCGCGGGCTCCTTAGGGAGGGCTGCGCCAAGGCAACTTTTGGGAACTAAAAGGAGAGAGGCGTGCGGGGCGAAGCGGCACGAGCGTGGAAACGTCCCTCGATCCCGGTTCGGGGCTCCGGGTGGGAAGCAGGCGCAGCGGGCCGGGCCGGGCCGGGTTCTGAGCGGCGGCGGCGGCGCGGGGCGGAGCGAGGCCCGCAGGCGCAGTGCCCCGTCCTGCCTCGCGGGGGCGCCGGCGCGGCCGATCAGGTGACCGAGCGCTCGTCCGGGGCTGCGGGAAGCGGCCTCGTTCTCAGCCGGCGTCTCCGCCGCCGCCGCCGCCGCCACACCTACCGGAGGAGCCCGGGAGGCGGCTCGCTGGGGGCCGGGGCGGGGAGCGCCGCGGGTGCGGACGGAAGGGCGGCGGGCGGAAGGGCCGGAGGCTGTCGGGACGCGGGCTGCTGCGGGGAAGGGACCCCTAGGCGTCCGCCGCGGCTCGCTCTGTCACCCGCGCGGCGTTGGGGCGCCGGGGCCATGGGCGCGCTGCCCTGAGGCGGAGGCCGCGGGCGGGCGGGGCGGAGGCCGGAGAGCGGCGGCGGCGGCGGCGGGCCGGGCACCGGGCGCGAGGAGGCCGGCGGCGGCGGCGGCGCCCCCACCAGCACCACCATGTCGCGCTCCGTGCTGCAGCCCAGCCAGCAGAAGCTGGCGGAGAAGCTCACCATCCTCAACGACCGGGGCGTCGGCATGCTCACCCGGCTCTACAACATCAAGAAGGTGCGCCCGGGCCGGGAGGCCGCGGCGGGCGGGCGGGGGCCGGGGCCGGGGCCGGGGCCGGGGCCGGGCGGCGGGCGGGGGCGGCCCGGGGAGGGGCCGCGGGCGGCGTCCGGGCCCGGAATGCCGGCGTCAGGCCCGGCCCGGGGTCGCGGGGATGCGCCGCGGCCTAATGCCGAGTCCCGGGCGCCTCCCCGGCGGCTCGCGGGCCTGCGGAGGCCGAGAGAGAGGAGCCATTTCCCCGCTCCCGGCGGCGGCCCGGCCGGCGGGCACCGGGCGAGCGGCGCTGCCCTTTCCGCCGCCGCCCTCGCCCCGCGCCCGGCGGCCTCGCCCCGGGAGGGGGAAGGGTCTGCGGGGAAAGGCCGGGGTCGGGGCGGGCTAGGAAAAGTTGGGGGTTCCGTAGCTGAGGTTATCAGGAATCTGCCATCGGTAGCCCCCCCCTTTTCCCCTCTCTCTGTGTTGGTGTGTTAAGTGTAGGAATGTGGGAGGGACGCCCTCCATCCCCCGCACCGGGCCATTTTCTCCCCGATCGCAGATGGAAACCGCGTGAGGGCGCGGGGACGCCGAGCCGCGATCCCATCCTGAAGGTGCAGAGGAGGGGAGGCGAGGAGGCGAGGGTGGGACCAGTTTTCCTCTGGGCTGTGAGTCACTGGAACAGGAATAACAGCCTTCCCCCCTCCCTCCCTCCCTCCCTCGGCACTCCTCCTCCTCCTCTGAGTTTTCTAAGCCAGTCGGATGGTGCCGGAGGAGCACCATTTCTTAAAGTTTGGCTTCCGTACAAGATAAAAACGGTAAATAGGTGGCTACTAACCACTGAGCTAGAGCGTATCCTAATAATTACAGGCGCTATAGCTCACAGGCCCATTGGAAGTCTTTACAGACTTCAGCAGGTTAAGGAATAGTAGCCTGAATTGGAGTTAAGATAAATAGATGTAATGTAACGAAATAACATATATATGGACACACACACACACACACAACTTTGTCTTGGGAGAAAATAACCAAAATCTTATTTCTTGTAAGACAAGGTCGGTAAGTTTAAAGAATTTGGTAAAGAGAGTTAAGTTTTTTTGGGTACACTCTCCTTAGAGTTTCCAATGTGTATTTAATAAAGAGCTAATATGCTAATTAGAACAGTAGAAGACCATCCAGACAACCTTCCAGCAGACGAAGCTGGGGCTGTGGGGGCCAGGCCTGCAAGGGCCGAGCTCCTGGCACGAATTTCGTGCTTCTAGCCTCTAGTATCTTCTGAATTATGGTTGGCTTTTTCATATATCACAAATATTTCCTTTTAGTTTAATTATAGCAATAGATTAGGGCTGCTGAAGTAATAAGCATGTTTTTCTTTTTTGAAATTCATATCATGGGGTTCAAGTATAAAACTGGTTTATTTCAACACTGTGGTGCAGACACTGTAATTCTAAAGGAGAATGCTGCCCTGGCTTCATGGTGATAAATTTTGTATAAGGAGAGCTGTGCTCCGGTTGCTCACCTGGATGCAAGAGGACTGGTTGCATCTAAAGCCAGGCAGTCTGGAGAGTAACACGCGTACTGGTTTGTTACAGTTTATGTGGAGGGGCGCGGTGTTATTACAAAGAAGCCCTCTGCAATTACCAAAGAGCCTTGGTTATAAACTTATGTAGGTTGAAAATATTTAATTTTAGAGATTTTTACTTCAGGTTGCATTTACCTGAACTTTTTTTGTGAGATTACATTCGTTAACAAACTTGGAAAATGGTTTCTATATGAACTTTATCCCAAACACCAAGCATGTCAAACGTTACTAAAAGTTACTAGACCTGTGGTATTGTGGTTAAAGGAAATGGTTATGGTGGGTTCTCAGAAGAGGAAGTGAGAGTAACATCAAAAGTGATTTGGGTATTTGGGCAAAATACCTTTTTTTTTGAAAGCATTCATTATACGTTTTTATAGTGTAAATACACCCTAAATTTACATACCCCACCTTCATAAATTAAATAAGATTAAACTAAATTCTAGGCATTTGAATTTTTATAATTTCAGTTAACTGCTTTTTCTCAAAAGCGTGTTTTCTTTCACTTCCTGTTTTGAGAAATTTCAGGCTCTTGTATTATTGAACTAGTAGAATTTAAAATGATTATAGTCATTATATCCAAGTGTCAAATATTTTGAGTTATTGAAATGTTATATATTTCAGCACTTAACAAATTTGTAGTTTGTTGAAAAATATTTGCCCTGTCTGATTGTGAGTTCCCTCTGGGCAGGGACAATATTATTCATTTTTTTAATTACTAGTATTTAGGGATTTATCAGGTCTATGAGAACTTCAAGGCCTTGTTGAAATGAATGAATACAATATCTGATGTGTGTGTGTGTGTCTCTGTGTGTGTGTGTCTCTGTGTGTGTGTATATGTGTATATATAATTCTATATTTTTAATAATAGATTTGGGTTTATACTCATGTAATTTTGCATACAGATACATCAAATTTTTAATCTTTCAGCCAATGTAGAGATGTCTATGAGACTGGCTAGGGATTGAAACATTTGTTCAAAAATCTTGCCAAAAAAAAAAAAAAAAAAGATCTGTTCACCATGTGTTTATACAGCTCATGATTTCTGCATTTTTATGACAGTGTAAATCACAAAATTGTTTCAATCTCAGTCTCTTATAGTCCTCAAAAAAAACCTTCCACCATATAATACATGTCTGCCAATCAGTTATATTTTTATTAATGCATGTGTGCATTAGATTGTCTGTCAGATCTGATTATTTTGCTCTGTTTGCAAGTGTGCAATGGAAATATTTGATTGAGTATATGAAAAATACTTCAGTGACCTATAATCAAGAATGTGCTTTAATGCTTATTAGGGGGAATGTAATATGGTTAAAAAAATTTCATCAGTTGTGAAATTTTGAGATCTTAGTATGTACAGTTTATGTAAATTTTAGAGAATTTGTCTAATCAGATGTAGGAACATATAAAGGAGGATTTTAGGGGAAAGACATGAAAGTGGTAGTTTCACACTTAAATTTATTTTTTTCTGAATTCCTTAAAGTTTTATTTTTTATTTTTATTATTTTTGTTTGATTGTTTTTATTGATTTCAGAGAGAAAGAGAAAGGAATAGAGAGGTAGAAACATCAATGATGAGAGAAAACCATTGATCGGCTGCTCCTGCATGCCTCACACTGGGGATTAAGCCCACAACCAGGGCATATGCCCCTGCCCATAATCAAACCCAGAAGCCTTTATCTGCAGGCTGGCATTAAAAAAAATTATATATATATATATATATATATATATATATATATATATATATATGTTATTGATTTTTTTACAGCGAGGAGGGGAGAGAGATAGAGAGCTAGAAACATCGATGAGAGAGAAACATTGACCAGCTGCCTCCTGCACTGGGGATGAGCCCGCAACCAATGCACATGCCCTTGGCCGGAATCGAATCTGGGACCTTTCAGTCCGCAGACCGAAGCTCTACCGCTGAGCCAAACCGGTTTCAGCTGCAGGCTGGCACTTTATCCACTGAGCCAAACCAGCTAGGGCTGAAGTTTTATTTCTTATTTAAAATGTCTTCCCTTTTCTACACCTAATAATACCACTCACTTATGTAATGATTTTTTTTTAATTGTTTTAAGTATTACAAATAGTAGTATATATGTCTCCCTTTTTTCCTATTGACCTTCTCCTGGTCTCCCTTACTCTCTGGAACATGCCCCCACCTATGTAGTGATTTTTAATATTTTTAAGGCTATTTTTATATCAGTGAATGTGCATGGCAGGCAGTTTGGTGATGGGTGGTAGAATACTGGACCAGAACTTAGGAGGTCTGCATTCCAATATTCAGATTGTCACTGGGTTCTGTAACATTGAGTAGGTGTCTTGACTTCCCTGCGCTTTATTTCTCCTCATCTATGAAATGGGAGAAAAATAACTGTAAAAGGAATGCTAAAGTCGATTCCAGCTCTGATTATGTTATCTTTACAAGTTCATTTTCAAGTAGCAGGGTAGAAGTTATGGCTCATTTTATATAGTAACTTGAGTTCTAAGTTTAGTTTTCTGTAATAAGGGATAGTAATGTTCTGTCTACTTTACTGGATTGTTCGTGAAGATAAAAGACAACAATGTGAAAGTTGTTTAATAAAATATCTAGGAATATAAGCACTTATTTCGGAGTCTCAGCAATCTTTTGAGCAACATGTATTTCTGAAATTTTACTGTTATTTAGCAGACACATTCCCAAATCCCCCCCAAAAAAACATTTTTTTTTCCTGAGTTTAAAAAATACTGTTTTGTTGTTGTTTACTCTTTCTTGTTTTTTTCTGTCTGTTTTTCTACATCACCAACATGAACTTGATAACTCCGTGCCAAAAAGGTCTCGGTTAATACTTGCATATTTTTGCTCTTGTTAAATTATTACCTCAACTCTATAAAGGACAGAAAAGACTCATCCCAAATTTTTTTTAAATGAAATATTTTTTGCATATTTCATCACATTTACTTTTTTTTTTCTTGCTTAAAGCAACATTTTTTCCCTACAGCCATTTGCTCATGATTATGGATAAATTTATTTTGTGGGGGGGAAATCCATAGAATAGCAGGTGAAAGTGAAAGTTTTTGTTTGGTTTCTACTTACCCAATGGAGAAAAAAAGATGCATGTGAAGGATGCAGTGCAGTAAAAGGAGGGTAATCAGCTTCAGCTCTCGCTTTCATTGTTATGTTTCTCTTTATAAGATTTTTTTTCCTCCCAGTAGGATTTCATTATCAAGAGCCTTAAACATGTTAAGAATAAAACATTCTCTCCACAAATCTGAATTTAAATGATATATTATTTAAACAACAAGTCCTATTATGTCTAAAACTTTATTTTTAAGGAAGTGCTTGTAAAAATGAAGATTTGAGCCGAAACCGGTTTGGCTCAGCGGATAGGGTGTCGGCCTGTGGACTGAAAGGTCCCGGGCTCTATTCTGGTCAAGGGCATGTACCTTGGTTGTGGGCACATACCCAGTGGAGGGGTGCAAGAGGCAGCTGATTGATGTTTCTAACTCTCTATCCCTCTCTCTTCCTCTCTGTGAAAAATCAATAAAATATATTAAAAAAAAAAAAAGATTTGACCATTGTTACTCTGGATGGAAGGAGATAAAGATAATTGAAAAATACTTAAGAAAAAAATTATTTTTAGTTTTTGAAGTGGCAGTGATAGATTATCTTGTATTTTCTTTGTGGAATTGTTAAATAACTTAAATATTAAAAATTTTATTTTATTTTTTAATTTTTATTTTTTTAATATTTTTTTATTGATTTTTCACAGAGAGGAAGGGAGAGGGATAGAGAGCTAGAAACATCGATGAGAGCGATACATCGACCAGCTGCCTCCTGCACATCCCTCACCGGGACTGTGCCTTCAACCAATGTACATGCCCTTGACCGGAATCGAACCTGGGACCCTTCAGTCCGCAGACCGACACTCTACCACTGAGCCAAACTGGTTTTGGCAAATATTAAAAATTTTAAAATAATTGCAAAAGTAGCACATGTTTATTACAAAATACAGAACAGAAACATGTGACTTCAAAAATTCTCTTTTAAAAATAAGCCATATCTCTTTTAAAAATAAGCCATATATACTTGTACCCTTTTCTGCATAATTGCTAACATGTGCATGAGTACTTTATTACATTATTATTTTTTTAATATATTTTATTGATTTTGTACAGAGAGGAAGGGAAAGAGATAGAGAGTTAGAAACATCGATGAGAGAGAGTCATCAATCAGCTGTGTCTTGCACACCCCCCACTGGGGATATGCCCGCAACCAAGGTACATGCCCTTGACCGGAATCGAACCCGGGACCCTTCAGTCCCCAAGCCGATGCTCTATCCATTGAGCCAAACCAGTCCTGGCTACTTTATTACATTATGATTAAATTAGGATCTTTACAAAAATAAAATTTAAAAAGAAGCATGGGGTAGTTTACATACAAATGAGATTGTCCTCATCTTTTTCTTGTATACTTACATTTTAAGAATATTAAAGGAATGGACATATTCAGCTAGCTACATCCAATATATTAAAAATGAGGCCCAGATGAAAAAGTTTGTCAGTGTTGAAAGTTCTTGCCCTTAGTGGTTAGGATGACTGAAAATCTAATTCACATTCTTGTTTGATGATTTACTAGCAATGTTAGTATTAAGTAAAATTCCAGTAATAATTTTGGGTCAGGTTTAGCAGATGTACATTTTGTATGTTACTAGAATTAAATAGTTTCATCTCTTTTTTTTTTAAAAAAACAAAATTTTATTTTTTAGAGAAAGAGGAAGGAAGGGGATAGAGATATAGAACATGGATGAGAGAGAAACATCAATAATCTGCTGCCTCCTGCAAGCACTCTGCTGGGGATAGAGCCCCTAACCTGGGTATTTGCCCTGACCGGGAATTGAACTGGTGACATTTTGGTTTCTGGGTGGATGCTCAACCACTGAGCCACACTGGCTTGGCAGGTTTCCTCTCTTTATGTCCAGTAAAAATAATGTGTAATTAAAGTAATGCCAGATGCCATTTATTAAGTATATGCTAAGTATTTGGATTTTTAAAAATTTGTCCTTATATCTGTGAGATAAGCATCTATTATATATACACGTATAAAGCCTTTAATTTGCAGCAGTTAAGTAATTTGCTCAATTCTTACTCTAGAACACATGTGTCAAACACAAGGCCCGCGGGCCAAATTTGTCCCGCCAGGCCTTGCAATGTGGCCAGCACCGCACTGTCATCACTGCACTCCGCTGCGTTTCCATCACAATGACAGTTTATAACTGTTCAGTAAACCATTCGGCCCGCGATTTAGGCTGGATTTTAGATTTTGGCCCCTTCTTTGATTGAGTTCGATACCCCTACAGAAGATAAGAATTTG
The DNA here is from genome assembly GCF_014108245.1 of Pipistrellus kuhlii. Taxonomy (NCBI): domain Eukaryota; kingdom Metazoa; phylum Chordata; class Mammalia; order Chiroptera; family Vespertilionidae; genus Pipistrellus; species Pipistrellus kuhlii. Next base: position 31,160,278 of record NW_023425573.1, read on the forward strand.
GATTGGCACCGTTATTTCTTGGCTCCTAAATCTGAGCTCTAAATTATTTTTACCATTTGATTTATAGTAATTAGTGAAATATTTGTGGGAGATAAAAATTTTGAAGACACAATAAAGAAAATATGTAATTATATTACAGAAATAACTTTTCTTTACTGTAGACTACATTTGTATGAACTTCGTATGTATTTGTATGCAAAAAACCATTGTTTATATTATCAGTAGAGTGATTACTAGAGAGATGAAGGAAGGGAGAGAGTGAGAAAAGAGAGAGAGAGAGACATTGATTTATTCTACTTATTTATGCATTCATTGGTGGAGTCTCCTCACTGGAGATCCAAAACTTGCAATCTTTGTGTGTTGGAAGGATGCTCTAACTAACTGAGCTATCTGGCTAGGGTCAGAGTGATTATTAATGGAGACTTCTGTTTAGCTTTGTAATATATAAAATGAAAAATAGTTTAGCATTAGGAATTTTAAAATTCAATTTAAAAAATTTTGGGACATTTATTTTATATTAACTTTGCACATTTATACATTTTTTCTCTGTGATTATTCCTGTTTTAGTCCCTGACATTAAAATATGCAAATTGAGAGGACTAACCATACAAATAATACTAAAGAAAATACACAGAAAGCAGTACATACATATAAAGAGTACATATAAAGCAGAAAGGAAAGGTATAAAGTAAAAGAAACAATGAAATAGCATTAATCTTCCTAATTTTAAGGATCCGTGCAGTCATTTCCTCACTTGAAGATGTTTTCTTAACTTTCAGATTTCAGACATACTTTTTTCATTGTACATTTTGAATTCTAATCAAATGGTAATAATTTCACATTGAAAAACCCTGCAATGTGAAATATAAGAATTGTAGTTCTTTTTCTGTCTTGGACTTGACAGAATTAGTAATACCCCTTTCTAGTCCCAGGATGTGTTTTTTTTTGTTGATTGGTTTTAATATTGCCTTTATTGATAAATGAAGTAAAACTTCATTTTGATCTTATTAGGAAGTTGCAATATTTATATTCAGACTTTGGTAAGTTGTTTACTTAATTTGACATAATGAAGAAATCTAGTCATTTCTTCAAACAATATTGTACTGAAGTGTTTTAGTTAAATAAGTAAACAAATTTCATAAGCTCTTGAATTGTTAGTTTGTAAGTAGATTGTATATGTGCCAATTTCAAAGGAAGCTCTTGTTTTAAGTAAAAGAGCCTGAACTGGAAAAGATTTTCTTATCACATAGTTGCTTTTTGTAGGTACTGAACAGTAATAAAACTTCATCTTTAAAACGATTTTATAAGTCATATGAGCTATTTCGATTAATTCCAAAGGTTGAGGGTTTTCTTTTAGTTCATCCATTTATTCTTCATTTATTGAATGTCTTTTTGAAGACAGAGAAACATACTTTAAAATGTAGCTTTCAGTGCCAAGAAGTCCCTATCTTAGTAAAGTGTATAAGTGTGGTTGTGGGAGTCTTGAGAAGGGAGTTAAAAATTCCGGTCTGGGGGAGATGGAAGGAAAAGATAGTTATATTTGTGTTACTTTTGATATATGAATACAAGCTTCAGACAGGCAACTCCTCGTAGCCAATTATTATTTAGGATTCCAGAGCTTTTATTCAGTAGAATATATAGATACAAAATACTCAAGGTTATAAAATATCTTATTCATGTCTAATGTCCTCCTTATAGGCATAAAACCTCTAAACTTCATATCATTTTCCATACTTGCAGTACATTCTGTGGGTTGAGAAAGATTCTATATTAATTTTTAAAATTTTGGACAAGTTACTTAACTTTTTAGATTTTAATTTTTTTATTTGTAAATTGAGACCAGTGATTTTTAGGGATATATTATACAATATAATAATTTTGGAAGGTTTTAAAACATACACATTTAAATCTTTATTTATTTATTTAAAAATATTTTTATTGATTTCAGAGAGGAAGGGAGAGAGAGAGAGAGAAACATCAATGATGAGAGAGAATTATTGATTGGTTGTCTCCTGCACCCCCCACACAGGATCGGGTTCGCAACCCAGGTATGTGCCCTGACTAGGAATTGAACCTTGACCTCCAGATTCATAGGTCAACGCTTAACCACTGAGCCACGCTGGCTGGGCATATATATAGATCTTGACCCAAACCTATTGATTAAGAAAAAGCCCCTGAAGTGGTGCTGATGTTATAAATCATTAAAATAAGTAAACTGTAAGTTATAATAACTCAGATTTTACTTCAGGAAGAGCTGCTCATATATATATATATATTTGGTTACTTGATTAAACTCTTCCACAGTAAAGTTTGTGATTATGGGAAGTGGGTATCGTAGGCTATCATTTTTACTATTTGATAATCACTAATATTGTTAGAATGGATACCTGATTAAAATAAGATTGATTAGAGAGAGAAACAGCCTTCTGTATGTGCCCAACCAGGGATTGACCCCAAAACCTGAGTATGTGCCCTGCCCAGGAATTGAACCCTTTATTTTCCATGTATGGGGATAATGCTCCAACCAACATGGGTCAAGGGTGGATAAGTGATTTTTTACATAATTAGAATGTGAAAGATAATACATATCATTAAAAAACTGAACATAGCCCAGCTGGTGTGGTTCAATGATGGAGCATTGACCCATGAACCAAGAAGCTGATTGTTTGATTTCCAGTGAGGCCACGTGCCTAGGTTGCAAGTTTGATCCTCAGTAGAGGGTACACAGGAGGCAGCCAACCAATGATGTTTCTATCTATACTTTTCCCTTCTTCTGAAATCAATAAAAACATTAAAAAACAAAACAAAAACAACATAATTTGGAATCACTTTAGAATCCGGCACTACCTCAGGCATGTTTATGAAACTTGATTTGCATTATATCACCGATCTAAGGAAATGCTAATCTGTAGGTATTTTTATTACTGGGACAAATTCTTAGTTATGTAGTTCTTAGTTACTCTTATAATATAACTAGAGGCTTAATGCACAAATTTGTGCATGGGTGGGGTCCCTCTGGGTGGCCTGCAGGGATTGGGCTGAAGCCCGCAGTCCAATGCTGCCTGCAGCTCCTACCTGCCGCTCCTGCTCAGCCTGGCCCCACTGTGCCTGACGTGGGCTTGTGCTCCATCAGTCCTGATAGGGAGAGGCTCATGCTGCCATAGTAGTGCTTGCCAGCCGTGAGCCCTGCACCTGGTGCCCTCCCAAGGGGAGTAGCCTGTGGGATCGGGCTGAAATTGGCTCTTTGACATCCCCTGAGGGGCCTGGAGTCCTGGATTGCCAGAGGGTGCAGGCCAGGCTGAGGGACCCACCAGTGCACGACTGGGTCGGGGTGGGACTGCAGGATGGCTCCAGGGCATGTTGGTCCTATCTTGCTCAGTCCCGATTGATCATCCAGACCCCAACAGCAAGCTAACCTACTGGTTGGAACATCTGTCCCTGGTGGTCAGTTCACATCATAGTGAGCAGTTGAGCAGCCTTAGCATATCATTAGCATATTACGCTTTGATTGGTTGTTCTGCCATTTGGTCTTTTTACATATTACCCTTTTGTTATATAGGATTTTGGGGAAGTGGATTAATTGGAAGTTTAATTTATAAGAAATAACATGTTAAACTGATAGTCTAGTCTGAGGACAGTCATAAATTTTAATATGATATTGAAATGGAATTTACATAGTTGCCTTTTGTTCAGTCTGGTTAAAGATTAAGGAATTCAAAATATCTTAAAGTAATTTTGTTGTATTTATGTGTGAGAATGAATAGAACTCTAAGTGCATTCCTATTTTCATTTGAAAAATATAGGCATGTTTGCATTGATTTTTATACTTTGGATTGGAAGGAAGTTAGGTGATATTTAAAAAATAGTTTCAATTTGAGTTGAAGTGTAGTAAGTCATCCAATAACAATTTATTCTTATTTTTGGCTACTGTTTCTTTTTAAGGTATGTAAAATTTCACCAATGGTTTGCTCCTATTTTTATAGTTGCATGTAGTCTTTATTTTTTCTTCTAGAATTATTTTAAGTTTATTTAGAAAGAGCACCAAGAAACTGATGTGGTTGTTTTTACACAGTATTTCAATATATATGAATAGTATAACATCTATGAGTCTATTGTATACTGCAACTCGCTACTTAGAATACCTTTAAAATTGTAGCACCATAAAGTTCTAATCTTGTTTTGGTATTCATAGTCTGCAGTGCATAAGATCTCTACTGAAACGTATGTCATAGTTTGACAATCATTGTTTACACGTAATTTTCTCTCTTTTTATTACAATGCTTCCCCAGCAAGGACAAGTTTGGAAGGTTTGCAAAGCTTTTCACCTTCCCTTTGCCCGCTTGCCCGCTTTCAGATCAGTTTCATGTTTCATAACTTCTCTTTCTGCAATCCACAACATAGTTATAGTAAACAATGAAAAAACATTAAATTGTAATATTGTATTTCTTTATACATAGTAGAGTAATATAAATTTTCAAAGAACGCATCCTTTTAAAAATACAATAAAGGACGTGAAATAGGAACGTTAAAGTTTTGGTAATTCCCTAAGAAATAACATCTCACTAGCAAGCAGTTAATTGTCACATAATGAAACAGTAAGCAGTATTGAAAATTATATTCGGTATTACTAACAGTTCAGATAAAAAGTTCTGATGATTCCTTACATTTATGTAATGCTTTACAGTTTACTATAAAAAATGCTGTACCACTGAGGTGATAAAAATGTAAACATTTCCATTTGTTCTGTGCTTATGAGGTAAATATAGAACAGATGTAGATTATTGTTTGAAGTGCTGCTGGTCTGATGGAAAACACTGCTGTAACTCGGATGTTCAGAGGAACAGGCAACACACTTCAGTACTATAAAGACAGTTTTAGCAGCTTCCTGTTCTTTTGAACTAGGGCTCTTGTTTAAAGTGAATGAGGAAAACATTTTGGAAAGACATGTAAACAAGCTTTTACTTTATAACACTTTAGAAACATTTCCAGTATTTTTCTGAATATTGAATTTTGTAATATTTTATTAGCTTCAGATGAATACAATCCTACCTCAAACCAAGAACTTTTTTCTTTTTCTTTTCTTTTTCTTTCTTTTTTTTAGGTTTGAGCTTTTTCCTTCACTGCTGTTCTGCGTTAACTGCTTTAAAACTTTCCATGCATTTTTTTTTCAGTAGAAGAACATCTCTGTACTGTCTCCCATTGCATATTTCAGCTGTGACAATCCCTGCACTTTGCCTATTCATTTTATCACCTGCTCACCAAAAACAATAAATACCTCTCTAAATTCTGATTACAGATTTACTGTTGTTTCTTGGTTTTAGAAGGAAGCACTTCACTTTTTTAATTACTGTTGTTTTATAGGCATGCGGAGACCCCAAGGCAAAGCCATCCTACCTTATTGACAAAAATCTGGAATCTGCTGTGAAATTCATAGTCAGAAAGTTCCCTGCTGTAGAAACCCGCAACAACAATGTAAGTCATCTAAATTTTTATATTTATTTAGCCATTAAGGGAAATTAATGATCAGTAGACTGCTTGAAGTAGCTCTGATTTGTCTATTTTCTTATATTTTGATATACAAATTACATACATTGATTAAGGGTTTTTAGAGACAATGTTCTTATTTCTGAAACTGGAAAAAATGATTCTGAACTACATGCCATTTTATTACACACAACATAATAAATTAATTTCTTATGCACTTCCCTTTCAAGTTGTAACAGAGAGTAAGGTAATAGATATGTATATATATTCCAAATATTTGCATGATTAGTTGGGGAGTTTTTTCATATAGTTATAATTTTGTTTTGATGTTAGTGTCTTTTTAAAATTTATCTTTATTGTAGAAAGTAGAGCTTGTATTTTTTCTAGTAATTAGGTTTAGTTTTAAAATATATTTGCTTCTTTAGTATCTTTATAACTAAGAAACTCATTTCTCAAATTTAATCATATAATAAGGTGATATTGTTAAGAGATCTTTAATATCCCATATTAATTTTCTCAGATGAGGAAATTTTTCTTAGTATATTGAAATATAATTATATTAAAATATTCCTGATAAATTTGTATATCTTTTGGTAGTTATTTAGAATAACATCAATAAATATCTAATTTTAGAAAATTAGAGCTGTTTTTTACCTTATGGTCTTCTCATGTAAATTTTATTGGCTTAGAATCTTTCTGCATGTCTTCTCTTTTACTTATTTTTGTCTTTGATAGCCTTATGTTATAATCTTTACTGTCTTTTTTCTTTATGTACAAACTTAGTCTAGAAATTTCCTCTTATATATTATCTCCCTACTTTTAAGAAGCACTGTTTAAAAAATATTGTTATCTTTTTATTTCCTCAAATTGTGTGTGCTCATTGAAGATTTGTAGTTAGCCTGTTGACACCACTTTTACTTTAAAACATTTTAATGGAGAGGGAAAAATACTAGTTAGAATTTATAATATAAGTCTGGTAAAGTGATTTTTAAAGAATTTTTTAAAAAAAGTGTGTGTATGTTTTTTTTTAAGTACAGGTTAATCTTCTTTGTTTCATAGAAGATTACATCTTATTGGTATGTCACGGTATCTCAGTTAGTTCCTCATTACAAATGGGTGATTCAAAGCATACACTTAATAAGAACAGTATTATTTGTTTGGAGAGCTCTTAGTTATTGACATTAATTAGCTGTTTTATCTGAGAGATTATATACTCAGTCTGAATGAGATTTTATAATGAAAATCTGTCATATTTAATTTCATATAGTACACCACTTCCTCATGGCTTAAAATCTCTGAGCTCTTTAGAGAATCTTTTAAAATGAATTTTTATATAGTACTAGAGGTTCGGGTACAGTCAGTCCCTAGGCCTGGCCTGCGATCAGGGTCATCTTCCTCAGCTGCCTGCAGCTGGCCCCGCCACCCACCCCCAGTTCTCCGTTTGCCATTGGGTGATCTGTGCTTGATGGCTGGGGGAAGGGACCAAGAGGTGGTCAGTGCGCCTCATAGTGACTGGTCCAGCAGTTATTCTGTTGTTAAGGTCAATTTGCATATTACCCTTTTATATAGGATAGAGGCCTGGTGAATGGGTGGGGACTGGCTGGCCTGCCCTGACGGGAGCCCTGGATCAGGGTAGGGGTCCCTGCTAGGACAGGGCTGGCCTGGGCTAGCGGCCGCAGTGGTTTGCAGGCCTGCCATGCCCTCGATCTGGGTGGGGTCCCTGCTGGGGAGCAGTGCTAGCCTGGGCGAGGTGCCTGGAGCGGTTTGCAGGCTGGCCATGCTCCCAATTCAGGTGGGGGTCCCAGCTGGGGGGCGGGGTGTCCTGGGTGAGGCCGTGGGCTGTTTGCAGGCTGGCCATGCCCCTGGCTTTGTCAGGAAGGATGTCCAGAAAACGTCTGGTCTAATTAGCATATTACCCTTTTATTACTATAGATGTATGTGTAAATTTCCATCAGAATAAGCATAGTTCAGAAGTATGAGGTCTTAGCAAATTGACAAGATCTGCTTAAATATATAATCACTTTAATGGTGGTAAAACTTTTGTTAAAAAGCAAATAAGGAATTTTTGCTGTTCTTGATTTGCTGGACAAACTGTTAATAATAATGGTGTTTTTTTTCAATAGTTTTTACTTCTCAACTTGGAGCACAAATTGATTTTTTAAATAACAGTGCTAGTGAGATATTCATGTATCATACAGTTCACCCATTTAAAGTATACAATTCAGTGGTTTTTAGTGTATCCATAGAGTTGTGCATCTATCACCACAATCAATTTTAGAAAGCTTCATCATCCCAAAAAGAAAGCTTGGACCTGTTACCAGTCAGTCCTGCCAATCCTCAGCCCTTAGGCAAACACTAATCTATTTTATGTGTGAATGTCTATTTTGGAAATTTTAAATAAATAGAATCATATGCTCTGTGGTCTTTTATGACCTGTTTCTTTCACTTAGCATAAAGTTTTCAAGGTTTATCCAAGTTGTAGTATGTATCAGTAATACTTTGTTTCTTCTTATTGCCAAAAAATATTTCATTGTATAAATGTACCACATATCCATTCATATCCATTCATCAGTCGATGTTTCTGCTTTTTTGACTATTATGAATAAAACTGCTATGAACATTTGTGTAAAAGTTGTGTGAACATATGTTTTCATTTCCTTTGAATATACAGGTGGGCAAAACTAGGTTTACAATTGTGAGTACATGAAACAGTTAATTCTTGTACTAGAGGCCCGTTGCACCGCATGGCTCAATGGTTGCACAAAATTCATGCATGGGTAGGATCCCTAGTTCTGATCAGGGCCTGTCTGAGGGCCCTGTGGGGTGGTCAGGGAGCCCTGGCTGGCACCTGCCTTGGCTGGCCTGGGGCCTGCCAGCTGGGGGCATCTCCTGCATTGAGTGGCTACCCCCTGATGGTCAGTGTGCTTCATAGCCACTGGTCGTTCTGCCATTCGGTCAGTTTGCATATTAGGCTTCTATTATATAGGACTATTATTTATTAGTTATTGTATTTTCCAAACAACTGTAAATCTACTTTTGCCCAACCATCTATATACCTAGAATGGAATTGTTGGGTCATGGGGTGATTCTATATTTAACTTATAAAATCAATTGTTCAAAGTTGTTGAATGTTATGACCATTTATAAAATTTACTCTGATTATTTTGTTTGCAAACTCTGTTTTGTCATAGGACCTTTACAGCTATTCTGTGTAATGAATGCTATTCTGTTTTTTTTTTTAAATCTGCTTAAGCCTTATATAATTGGTATTTGTGAAGTTTTGTGATCTCAGTTTTGATCTGGGCCTGACAAAATTCTTGTGAAAAGTTCCTAGCCAACTTGGATTAGGAAATAAGAAACGAGGAATTCAGTTTTATTTTATTTTTTAAACTCATAGATATAGTTTATGGAGGTTTAAGGACTGGGAGTAATAGTCGAGATTGTTAGGAACTTGAAGATTTCTGGCTACTATGCCGAAGAAATGGTATTAATACCACAGTAGGCTTTTTTCTTCTTATTCCTGGTTTTGAGTCATCACAGAATATACTTATTTTATTTCTGGGGTCGGGGAGAATGACTGGTTAGCACTATTTCTGTTTTGATTCATGCCATACTAGCACTACTTGTCCCCAATTTCAGAAAAGGCATTCTTCATGAAAAGAGAGAGATTGTGTCAGTGAAAAATCCAGTAGAAATTTTTTCCTGAAGTTTATAAAATAGATCCTTATTTTGCAGCCAAGAATTGTTAATTCTTGATTATTTCTTTGGTAACTGTTCCCTCCCCTATACTTTTCAATCCCATTGGAGGTTGTGAGCACGTAGATATCTGGTATACAACAAAGGAGGGCATTTTGGACAGATAGCAGTGTTGGTCCTTACCATGGCTTCAGCAGTGGTGATGGTGGATTCTGTTGAGTCACTTTTACTGTCTTGCTCAGGCCCCTTTGTGACTAGTTTTAAGTTTTTATATCCAATTCTGGATTCAGGGAATGTCTGGGCCAAGGAATGGTTTTGTTTTCTGGGACATAGTGTTGAACTAAATGCTTCTTAAGCTTCAAAGCAGATGAAATAAGTAAAAGTCAAATAAATAAAAGACATACCACTTTTATAAGTATAGCAGCCACTTGTGGAGTGTCTAGTATTTGACAGGCTATGTATTTTAATAGAGTTACTAGATTTTTCTCATTTAATTTCAGAATAAGGAAATCATTTCTCAGCTGAGAGATTGTCTAATTTGCCTATAACATGGTATCGTCCATTATTTTGAAAGTGTAACTGTCAAATGGATTTGTAATTTGTTTCCATAGCTTTATTTTTTCTTAAATCCTCACAAGAGGATATGTTTTTATTGATTCTAGAGAGAGAGAAAGGGAGAGGGAAGGAGGAAAGAGGAGAGAAGGAAGGGTGGGAGATCACTGTCAGAGAGAAACATCAATCGATTGCCTCTTGCACATACCCCAACAGGGATCAAACCCAAAACCTAGGTATGTGCGCTGATGGGGAATCAAACCTGTGATCTTTCAGTGTACTGGACAGCACTCCAACCAACTGAGCCACACTGGCCAGGGCTCCCATAGTTTTCTTGTGAGCATATAGAAGAGAATCTGTTATGTGTCTGGATAGAGAAAATAGTAGAAACTCCTTATTTTACTAACAGGTAAAGATTGTTCTGCCCAAGAAATTTTAAAAGGAATTTTAAGCAAATGTTCAGATGTATGTTACAACTTTTTAATGAAATTTTTGTTATAAAATTTTAAAACAATTTCCCCCTCTTTCTCTCTATGTTGTATTTATATCTAAAAGCTAGTTTGTGGTTTTAGAACAGTAAAAATATCTGGCACAAAAGCATATTATGGAACTTGCCTATTTATTGTATATTTTAGTATAACATTTTTTATATTATTCCCAAAATAATGGGAAAATGATATAAATTACTGTCTGTGTATGTTAAATCAGGCCTGAACTCCCTAAGAATGAAGATGTTAGTGAGAAGAGTGCCCAAGAGTAATTTAAGGGTTCTAGACTGTGGTACAGGCCATTATTAAAATAAGTTGAAAAATAAGTTTTCAAATTTATAGGGATATTTTATGTTACAGATATTATTTACCTCTTTTTCTCAAGGAACACAGTATTATAAGATACTATAATAAGTTATATATATATATATATATATGTATGTAAATATACTTTGATATTTTTATTGATTTCAGAGAGGAAATGAGAGGAGAGAGATATATAGGAACATCGATGGTGAGAGAGAATCATTGATTGGCTGCCTCCTGCATGCCCTGCAACCCGAACGTGTGCCCTGACCAGGAATCCTGCTTCATAGGTCGACGCTCAACCATTGAGCCATGCTGTCTTAGTTTAAATATACTTATATTGATTTATGAGAGGAAGGGAGAGAGGAGAGAGAAACATCAGTGATAAGATAATCATTTATCAGTTGCCTACTGTACGCCCCCTACTGGGGATCAAGCCTATAACCCAGGCATGTGCCCTGACCAGGAATCGAACCATGATCTTCTGGTTCATAGGTTGAAGCTCAACCATTGAGCCACACCGGCCAGGCAAGTTATCTTTTTATGGTCACTCAGGGATATACAAAATAAAGTGACTCTAAAACTATCATGATTGGCATTCTAAAGTTGGTTCAGACACAGTGTTAGAGTCTGTTTTCTCTCTAGTGCTTGGCATGAAAGAGGTACTAAATACACGTTCGAGTGAATGAACCATCTTTTTTTTTTAATATATATTTTACTTTATTTATTTTAAAATATATTTTATTGATTTTTCCAGAGAGGAGGAGAGAGGGATAGAGAGCTAGAAACGTCGATGAGAGAGAAAATATCGACCAGCTGCCTCTTGCACACCCCCTACCGGGGATGTGCCCGCAACCAATGTACATGCCCTTGACCGGAATCAAACCTGGGACCTTTCAGTCCGCAGACTGACGCTCTACCACTGAGCCAAACTAGTTTCAGTGAATGAACCATCTTGATAGGCTTTAACTTAGCTAACTTTTCATTCATTCAAACATTGTCTTAGATTTATGTCAGGGCCCAAACTGATTAACACTTTTTAAAACATTTTGTTATTAGTTAAAAAATAACTGTACTTTGTAGTATAACTAAACAAATACATCTCATTAATTCTTTAGTAAAAGTAACCTGGAAAAAGAATAAAAGTCCCAGCTTCTTAAACTTGTGTTTTGGGGGTGGAGTGGGATGGGGTGGTGATATTGGGGATGGTTGTAGGGAGGCCCTTTACACATGCACTGTGGTTTAGTTAGGAGTGGAAGGAAAGGGTAAGGAAACTAATCTGCTCTGAGTTAATCTTTAAGAGGGCATTCTTTGTCTTGTGGTGGCTTCTGTTATGATGGCTGTATATTGTTAAGAGGATAGACTTTGGAATCAATAAAACAGAATTTGAGTTCTGGTCTTTCCACTTTGCTGAATGATTTTGGGTAAGTCATTTAACATCTCAAGTACTTTGCTCTTATCTCTAAAATGGTGATAATATCAGTCTCAAGAAACAATTTATACTTTTGCTAGTATGTTGTCAAGATTGTTAATGATTTCCTTTTTTTTTCTTTTTCTTTTGTTTTTTTTAATCATAAATATTCTGAGATTGAATTATATGATGACTTTATTTTTTAAATTTTTATTGATTTCAGAGAGGAAAGTTAGAGGGAGAGAGAGATAGAAACATCAATGATGAGAGAGAATAATTGATTGGCTGTCTCCTGCATGTCCCCTACTGGGAATTAAGCCTGCAACCCATGCATATGCCCTGACAGGAAACCAAACTGTGACCTCTCGGTTCATAGGTCAATGCTCAACCACTGAACCATATTGGCTGGGCAGAATTCTTAAATTCATCTAGCCTAATAATCATACTTCTTCTGTATAAGATTTCCTTTTTTTCTGGAGTCCACTCTCCTATAACCCTCTGCCTTCTAACTCTCCTCTGGACAGTTTGTGTAAGCCTACTGCATAGCTTTCATCCTGGGACATAGTCCTGAATGTAATGCTTTTCACTTGAGCTTTCACACTGAGTTTTCATGGAGTTTGGAAATCCGCTGAAATTATATATAGAATTTATGTATAAATGTATTTTTTAGCTTTCGTCATTCTTGTTCTTTGGTTCTTAGGATTCCAAAACACATCTGTTTTAAAATCACATAGTGCCAAAACCGGTTTGGCTCAGTGGATAGAGCGTCGGCCTGTGGACTGAAAGGTCCCGGGTTCGATTCCAGTCAAGGGCATGTACCTTGGTTGCTGGCACATCCCCAGTAGGGGGTGTGCAGGAGGCAGCTGATCGATGTTTCTCTCTCATCGATGTTTCTGACTCTCTATCCCTCTCTCTTCCTCTCTGTAAAATCATCAATAAAAATATATTTAAAAAAAATAAAATCACATAGTTTTGTGAGTCTTGTGTACTATATATTCTAATTATATTAAACTACTGTCATAACCATTGCAGCTTAAGGAAACTTTCTGGTGTTTTTTTTTTTTTAAATGAGTCTGCCAGGAAGCATTTTACTAGGGTGTCACAGCATAGCCCCCAAGAAGATGCATTCCTGGCATTTGCATTTTCATCTTTGTATTTTCTTTAAATTTGCTGAAGTTACAGCTTGCCTTTAGTGATAGTATTTTGGCTACATTTCAAACAGTTGTTAATTCCTTTGGTTGCAATGATGATTGTGATGCCTTTTACAGTAGCAAAGGATGTTACCAATAACTAATCACTTGCTTGTCTTTAACTTTGCCCTTTGTTTGTTTCTTTGTTTGGTCATTTCTTTGAAGGGGCTTTTAATCACTTTGGATATCCTTTGAATACTTTAATCATGGTAACTTATTTTTTATGGGCGGTCCGATTTTACCTGTTGTTAGATCAGAAGTTACTTGCCAGGATCCAAAATAAAAGACAGGAAAATAAACTATTTTCAACAACAAGTAAAGAATAAAGTTTTAAGACATTTATTTTCCTTTATTCTTCCTCGCACTCATTTTGGCTAAAAATGTTTTAAGTATGTACACTAGTATTCTTTGGACAATATCATCATCCTACCTAATAAAAGAGTAATATGCAAATTAGCCATCACTCCGCTCCAAATCCTCACCCACAAGCCATGCCCACCAACCAATGAGAGCACCTATGCAAATTAACCCCAACCAAGATGGCTGCGGCCACAGAGACTTGGGTTTCTCTGGCAACAGAAGAAGCCAAGCTTTCCGTCTGCCCTCGCAGGCCTAAGCCGCCACTACAGGCTACAAAGTTTCAGTTGTAGAAGATAAATTCCAGATAACAGGGCCTCTGCTTGTGTCACCAGGGGCTGTGGCCGGCCTGCAAACCACCACAGGCCCCACACTCAGGCCGCCCCATGCCCCAAGGGAACCCCCACCCTGATATGGGATACTCTTCAGGGCAAACAAGCTGGCCCTTACCCATGCACCAGGCCTCTATCCTATCTAATAAAAGAGTAATATGCAGATTGACTATCACTCCAACACACAAGATGGCTGCCCCCATTTGGTCAAAGATCCTGCCCCTATGTGGACACAAGATGGCCACCACAAGATGGCCAGCAGGGGAGGGCAGTTGAAAGGGACCAGGCCTGCAAGGGAGGGCAGTTGGAGGTAATCAACCCTGCAGGGGAGGGCAGTTAGGGGTGACTAGGCCAGCAGAAGGAGGGAAATTGGGAGCAGACAGGCTGGCAGGGGAGCAGTTAGACAATCAGGCTGGCATTAGAGTGGTTAGGGGGTGATCAGGCTGGCAGGCAGAAGCGGTTAGGGGCAATCAAGAAGGCAGGCAGGCGAGCAGTAGGGAGCCAGCAGTTCTGGATTGTGAGAGGGATGTCTGACTGCCCGTATGACTAAACGGGCAGTTGTACATCCCTTGAGGAGTCCCAGATTGGAGAGGGTACAGGCTGAGCTGAAGGACAACCCCTCCCGCTCCCGTGCATGAATTTTGTGCACTGAGCCTCTATTATATAATAAAGAGGTAATATGCAAGTGGGTGTTACGCAGTGATGCATAACAACCAATCACCAGGAGGGAGGGGCAGTGAGCTACAAGCTGTGGAGAGCTACGGAGGGCGGGGCATCGAGCTACGAGCAGTGGAGAACTACAACAGCAGTGGGCGGGACGGCTGCCAGCTGAGGCAAGCAGCAGCAAGCTACTCCTGCACTGATTTGTGTGCAGGTCCACTAGTATATAAGATAATATACTGTGTCAGTCCTCATTGCCTAGTATAGGATAGAACTTATGTAGAACATAGGGAAAAATATATTTAAGTGCTTCTTTTTTTAAAGGATTATTTTATTTTGGGTGAGCATTTGATGAGAGTAGGGTATTAAGAGGACATTAGAAGTATTGAGTGGAAATTATTTTCCATTGATGCCACTTCACCTTATCTTCAGATTTCCCAAAGAAAACATGTTTTAAAAGGCTAGTAAGAAACCAAGGTAGTTTAAGTATAAACTTTATTACTGTTTACAGGCCTGCCACTGGAGAAACTTAACATTCTGTCAACATGTAATCATGTATCAAAAAGAAACATTGGGTGCTCACTTGTCTCTAGGCTTTACTTAAACTTCCTGTCTTATTCACCTTCCTTACCACTCTTAAAAGCTCTGATCTTTGTTTTTGTAGTCTTTCTCATAATATTGTGTATCTTTTTGTTTTGTTTTTAATTTGTCTTTTGTCATTATCAGTTGATGAAGGTCTTTGTCTTGATAGGCATGTGGAGATTAATCATTGTAGTTTTTCACCATCTTTGAACCTTGCACCTATAAGTTAGTTGTGTTATCAACTTCTAAAACTGGTTAGGCCCAGCGTGCATGAAATCATGCAGTGAGTAGGTTGCTTCCACTTGCTCCAGCTGGCCACCCTCCCATCGCTCCTGATAGTTTACTGCCCTGCCCTCTGCCCCTTGGAGTCTTCCCTCCCCTCCTCCCACCCCTAGTAGCTCTCAGCTGCTAGTAACTCTCTGCCCCGCCCTCCACTGGTCATAGCTCCGCTGCTAGTAGCTCACACCGCTGCTTCTTTGGTCATTTGGTCCCAACCACAGGCCTTTCATTAATGTAGAAAAAAGAGTTATCTGTATATCTACATATACAATCATCACTAGACTGTATGCTCATTTAGGGGCAGAGGCAGAGTTTTATTCAGTTTTACCCCCAGCTTCTTCCATAATGTGTAGCAATATAATGGGTTGGGATATTTGTTGGCTAAATGAATGATATGTTACAGTAACTTCACTTATCTAGAGGTTATCTTTTATATCACTTGCATCTTTGAATCACACCTAAGAACTAGAAATTTTCCCAAGAAAAATGAAAGTACATGTCCACATGAAGGCAAGTTTATAGCAGCATTTATTATGTATGATAGTTTAAAACTGGAAGCAATTCAAATGCACATCAACTGATGAATAAATAAAAAAATATGATATATACATGTAACAAAATGTTATTTAACAGTCCATAGGAACAAACTATTGATGCATGTTAGAACATTGATGAACTCCAAAAACATTAGGCTAATTGAAGGAAGCCAGGTTCAAAAAACTATACATTATATGATTCCATGTCATTTTATTTATTTAAAAAGATTTTTTAATAGATTTTTTAGAGAGAAAGGAAGGGAGAGAGAGAAACATCGATGTGAGAGAGAAACATCAATTGACTGCCTTCTGTATGCTCTCTAACAGGGATGGAGCCTGCAACTTGGGTATGTGCCCTGCCTGGGAATCAAACTGGCAACCTTTTGGTACATGGGACTACACCCAACCAACTGAGCCACACTTGCTGGGGCATATTATTTCATTTTATAGGACACTAAAGGCCCAGTGCATGAAATTCATGCACTCAAGGGAGGTCTCTGAGCCCGGCCTGCAAGCTTTTGCAGTCTGGGAGCTCTTGGAGAGGATGTCTCATTCATGGGGTAAGGGCCTAAACCCTTAGACATCCTTAGCGCTGCCACTGTGCCTGCCAGATGTGAGCCCAGCTCAGGGCTTCTGGCTGAACTCCTGTGGGAGTGCACTGACCACCAGGGACAGCTCCTGCATTGAGTGTGGTAATGTGCATCATAGCAACCAGTTATCCCACTGTTTGGTCGATTTGCATATTAGCCTTTTATTATATAGGGCATGTTTAGAAAAAGCAAACTTCCTGAGAGACAGTAGTTGTTAGGGCTGGGGGTAAGGATAGGATTAATTATACATAGGAACTTTTTGGGATAATGGAAATGTTCTAAAACTGGATAGGGTTGGTGGTTGTATAATATTACAAAAATTATTTAATTGTTCATTTATGATGGATGAATTGTATGGTATGCAAACTACCGTATTTTTCGGACCATAAGACGCTCCGGACCATAAGACGCACCAGTTTTTAGAGAAGGGAAATGAAGGAAAAAAGATTCTGAAACAAATAGTGTCCTAAAATATTTTATGTGCATTAAAACCCAACATCACAGTCATAAACACATGTAATCAACCCTGTAAAGTAAACAGCAGCATTTAGAACCATTTTAGAGCCGGGCAAGCACACAGAGACCACACAGAGCTGGGCAAGTAAAAAAACTTTTTTTTTAAAGTATATGTGTAGGCTATATTTGGACCATAAGACGCAGGGACTTTTTCCCCCCACTTCTGGGGGGAAGAAAGTGCGTCTTATGGTCTGAAAAATACGGTATATATTCATAAAGCTGTAAAAACAACCAGAAATGGCATTTAGAAAAAAAACACACACATTTTATTTAGAAATAAGGTTTTTGGTTCTCACTGTGCTCAAGCTTATTGAGTTTACTATGGGGATGATGATTGCACAATTCAAATGCATTTTTAAGTGTGAACTACACTTAGGATGATTGCACAATTCAAATGCATTTTTAAGTGTGAACTACACTTAAAAATTGTTAAAATGGCAGACTTTATGTTAATATATATTTTGGCACAATAAAAAAAGTACTCTAAAAATTAGTTATGAGGTTTAAATTTAGTAACAAATCTTAAACAGTCAGCAATGCTTATTTACAGACTAATGTTAGGACAACTTTTCCTAAATGTATTATCCTTTGCTCAGAAAAATAACATTTCTGAAATATTGACTGCCAGTAGAATCATTTGTATATGATAAAAGAAGAGTCCTATGGATTTTTTTCTTAAGGACTAATTTTTGTGTTAATTTGGATTTTTAGCTAATCCTTGGAGATTTGCTTATATTTGATATTAGAGGCCTGATGCATGGATTCGTGGGAGGGCAAGAGTCCCTCAGTTTGGCTTGTGCTCTCTTGCAATTCAGAACCCCTTCGGGGGACGTAGTAGTAGTGCACTAAGTGGCAGGCGGCCAAGGAGAAACCTGAGCTGGGGCTAGGGGCCGTGCCTTCTGCTACTGCTCTTTAGTGCTGCCCCGGAGTCGGGAGAGGCTCCCACCGCTGCAGCTGCACTAGCCAGCTGTGAGCCCAGCTTCTGTCTGAGCAGTGCTCCCCCTATAGGAGTGCACTGACCACCAGGAGGCAGCACCTGCATTGAGCATCTGCTCGCTGGTGGTCAGTGCATGTCATAGTGACTGGTCGACCGGTTGTTTGGTTGTAACAGTCACTTAGGCTTTTGTCATTCTTTGTAGATGGTTTTCATTTCTTTCATACTTTTCTATCTTGGAAGTACAAAATAAAATATTTTGCCCAACTTTTTGGGATTTTTTAAGGGATTAAGTTACTACTTTGTATTAGGATACATAAATTCATTTGAGACATTTGATACCTTTATTACATTAATTTATAATCAGTACAGATAAGAAATTGATTCCTGAGTTTTATGTTGAAAAATTGATCATTTATGGTTTTATTCATTTATAGTGCGTCACTGTGTGCCAGTATTCTAGATGCTGGAAATACAGCAGGAAGTAATAGAAACCTCCTTGCCCCCATGGAATTTAAATTCAAGTTGGAATGTTGGACAACAAAAGGCTAAAATGAATAAATATTTTTATTTGGAGAGAAGTGAAAGGAAGAAATAGGAATCAGGATAAGGAGTTAGAGAGTAAGGAGTGTGGAAATTATTTTAGATAAGAGTACTCCTAGAAAAGAGTGCTTAACAATGGCTTCTCTGAAGAGAAGTGAAGTGAAGAGCATGCTGTGTGAAGTAGAAAAGAGCATCCCAGATGTGAGAAAGAGCAAGTGCAAAGGCTCTGGGGTGGGTCCAAGCTCGGTGAATTTGATGAAAACTGAAGAAAGACCAGTATGGACTGAGCCTGTAGGATCATGAAAGGAGATTAGGTGTTAGAGAAAGGCAAGGGGCCTCTTTAGATTTTTTTTTTTTTTCTTGTAAGGACTTTGTGTTTTATTGTGAGTATGATGGAAAACTTATTAAAGTTTTAAAAAACAAAACAAAACCAACCCACAATACTTTTATTTTGAAATAATATTTGACCAAGAAAATTTGCAAAAATAGTAAAGAGCTGCTATCTTATATAACTGTCACTGGAATCATTTTTATGGGTTAGGATATTGCTTTAAAATGCCCACTGTCCTGCTGCCATGTGGAGAAGACTGAAGAGGCAAGCCCAGAACTGGCCCGAAGCACAGGCAAGCCTCGGATAGTAGCTGCCCAGCTGCCCAGGGCCTCCTGAGGCTCAGGTAACCAGGGCCAGCCGAGGTTTGCGCTGCTGGCAGTGGCAGCAGCAGAATTGTGATGGGGGCATCGCCTTCTCCTGATCACTGTGTTACCTCTCGCCCCTGAGGGCTCTTGGACTATGAGAGGGGGCAGGCCAGGCTGATGGACCCCTGCCCCTCCAGTGAATGAATTTTCATGCACCAGGCCTCTAGTTTACTATAAAACAATGAAATGATGAATTAAGAAAACCTTGTTCTGATGTTAAGCCTAAAGTTAAAGTTAAAAATTTTTTGGTAGTTTTTTTTCTCCTTCACTTTTAAGAATTAAAATGTAGTTTTTTTTTTGCAATTGAAGCAGTTGAAGATATCTTTTTTTCTTTGTTGTTATAGTTCTTTTATGCAAAGCTTTATGAAATTTATTTTTATCATATAAGGAAGATACTTGTAACTGTCTCATGAAGATGTTGAGAAGATTATGCGAGATACTTCCAGAATATTTGGAACCATGCCTGGCAAAGAGTGCATACTTAATTAATATCAGCTCTTATTAGAAATATTATGAGTAGTATTGGGATTATTAAAAAATAACTTTATTTTTGCCTGACTGGTGTGGCTCAGTGGTTGAGCTTCTTGGCCTATGAACCAGGAGGTTATAGTTTGGTTTTTAGTCAGGGCACATGCCTAGTTTGTGGGCTTAATCCCAATTGGGGGGCCTTCAAAAGGCAGCCAATCAGTGATTCTTATCATTGGTATTTCTATCTCTC
The DNA here is from genome assembly GCF_014108245.1 of Pipistrellus kuhlii. NCBI lineage: Eukaryota > Metazoa > Chordata > Mammalia > Chiroptera > Vespertilionidae > Pipistrellus > Pipistrellus kuhlii. The sequence goes on from NW_023425573.1 coordinate 31,180,148, forward strand.
CCTCCCTTCCTCTCTGAAATCAATAAAAATATTAAAAATTAAAATAAAGAAACTTTATTTTTGCTTATTTTTAAGTGATTTGTGAGCCCTATTTGACATTTACCTAATATTTAATGAGCCGTTTCTGGGTGCCAGGCATTGGTAGATGTCCTCATGTACATTATCTTGGCTAACTATACACATAATTTTCCATTATGATGATGAGGGAATTAGGCTTTGAATGGTAAAGTCATTTAGCTATAGTGGCATAATAGGGGGTAGGCTTTCTAGCATTACCACCAAAACATGTCATCTGATAGGGACATGTAAAAGTCTTCTAAATTTGTTATGAACGTTCATCTGATTGATGTTTATTTGCAGAGCTGTAAGATAGGGGTTATGGAGGTTAAAAAATCGAATTCGGTACACTGTCTTATATGTTGGAAATAGCTGGAATATAAGGCAGAAAGTGATACTATTAGAAATTATACACATTGAGAGATTGAGAGGAGGGAGAAGGTATTTACATTCAGAGAAGATGTTCAGTCAGGGTGGTTTTCTTGAAAATGTGGTTAACATTTTAAGTGTAGTAGATATATATATGCACATACTGGTATAAGTGGTAGAATTAGGATACCTCAATAGAGGAAAGGAAACATGAGATACATACAGAAAAATAGTGAATATCGGGTCTAGTAATAATTAATGTCGTTTTTAAACATTCGTTTAAAATCTTGCTTGGCGTTGACTTGTATTGACATAACCTTCAAACACGTGGTATCTACAGAAGGTGTGAAGTGCAATTAACAAGTTTTGCTTGAAAAAGTTTGTGTTTGGTTTGGTTTTTGTTGCCAAACTAGGGCTAAGAAGATGGCGGATGAAGAGCATATTCGGCACTGCATGCTTTACGAGTTCCAATTAGGAAGAAAAGCAAGTGAGGCTGCAAAAAACATCTGTAGTGCTCTTGGTCAAGATGCAGTTAGCGCCAGAAAATGCCAGCGTTGGTTTGAGAAATTTCGCGAGGGAAATTTTTCGTTAGATGACAAGAGTGGTCGAGGCCGTGTGTCCAATTTTGATCAAGAAGCTCTTCAAGCTCTTTTGGTGCAAAATCCTCAAATTACCCAACAAGAGCTTGCGACAACTTTAAATTGTTCACAAAAAACAATTTCCAATCAATTGCGTGCACTTGGCAAAGTCAAAAGTTTGGAAAATGGGTTCCTCATGAGTTGACCGACAACAACCGTAATCAAAGAGTCACAATTTGCAGTTCGCTCCTCTCTCGTCAAAAACCGTTTGCCGTTTTTAGAGCAAATTGTTACCGGAGATGAACAATGGGTGCTGTATGTTAATTTGAAAAGGCGGCCTCAATGGTTGGACAAAAATGAGGCTCCGCAGCCCACGCCAAAACCTGACTTGCATGCGAAAAAAGTGATGTTGTGTGTTTGGTGGAATTTTAAAGGAATTCTTCATTATGAACTTTTACCATCTAACCAAACCATTACAAGTATAGTGTATAGTGCCCAATTGGAAAGGTTAGCCCAAGCTTTAAGAGAAAACCCGCGCTGATTAATCGGAAGGGCGTAATTCTTCACCACGATAACGCACGACCGCATACTGCAAGAATCACTGCTGAAAAACTGCGCCAGTTGGAATGGGAAGTTCTCCCTCAACCTGCGTATTCTCCTGATATTGCCACTTCCGATTACCATTTGTTTCGTTCTTTGCAAAACTTTCTTCTTGGAAAAAAATTTAATAATGAAGAATGCCTCAAAAATGCATTGACCGAATTTTTTGCATCAAAATCACAAGAATTTTACAATAGAGGGATTAAAATGCTTCCTGAGCGTTGGGCACAAGTAGTAGAAAACAACGGCAACTATATTGTTGATTAAATTTTGTTGTATTGTTTAAATAAGTTTGATTTTAAAAAGTATTAGAAAACGACATTAATTATTACTAGTTTTGGATACAGTGTACAGCATGAGTGGATGTAGGAGAAATTTAAATTGGAAAGGTAAATTAGGGCCAAAATGTGTAGGGCCTTGAAAACTTGACTATTTTGAATTCAGACATGTATTAGTTCAGTAAATTATTTAGCCACCATCAAGGCCAGTTATATATATATGGTTTTAGGGGAAATAAAGTTGAATGAGAAATTTAGACCATAATGATGTTTAATTAACAAGGAGGGTATTGGGTGTATAGAATGTGGGGAGAATATTTTGTTTTTTAGGAATAAGGAGATGAAATTTTTAATCCTGGTCCTGCAATTAAATAGTTATAAAACCTTGGGAAGGTTCTTTCAAGTTTTGGGGGCAGTAAGGTGTGAGTATGTAAAATGAAGGTTTGTATAAAAGTTCATTAAGGCCCATAAAAAGTATATGGGAACTGTGTCATTTTTTTGTCCAAACTAGAATTGAAATGGAAAGGAGGCACTATTAATAATTAAGCTCAGTAGCAACTAAATTATACTCTTGCTTCTTATCCTGTTATTGTGAGTCTTCTTTCATCTATTATATTTTTAAAACTGAAGCTTAAAATTCTGAAAAGGAGGAAAAAGGACTACAACATTAATCACAAATGTTTAATGTTGAACAAGGTAAAAGTAGTATAATCTAATGAAATAGAATCACTTTAAAGTATTTTTGATGTTGTGAGCCGAAACTGGTTTGGCTCAGTGGTAGAGCGTCGGTCTGAGGACTGAAAGGTCCCGGGTTTGATTTCGGTCAAGGGCAGGTACCTTGGTTGCGGGCACATCCTCGGTAGGGGGTGTGCAAGAGGCAGCTGGTCGATGTTTCTCTCTCATCGACGTTTCTAGCTCTCTATCTCTCTCCCTTCTTCTCTGTAAAATATCAATAAAATATATTTAAAAAAAAAGTATTTTTGATGTTGTGAATGGTAAGGATTAAAAATTATATATAAACATAATTATTTTGAAAAAGATTATTGTTCAAAACAAAGTAAACTGTTTAATAGATAAAGCTAAAAATAGGTACTTATCACTATAAGTATATTAGTTTAATAGGTACTTATCACTATAAGTATACTAATTAATTTTCTTTATGTACACAGATTTGTGCACATAAAGAAATTAATTAGAAGAAATATTTTAGAGGCGGGAGAGGAACAGCAGGAGGTTGGCTCCAGGGTGTGTCTGGTCCATCCCGTCCAGTCCGGTTCAGATTGGGGTCTATCAGAGTTGGGGAGGGACTGTGGGAAAGCTCCAGGGGATGTCCGGCCATCTTGTCCAGTCCCATTTGGCCATATATCAGCAGTAAACTAACCTATCGGTAGGAGTGTCTTTCCCCTGGTGGTCAGTGCTCGTCATAGTGCCTGGTCAAATGATCGGACACTTAGCATATTAGGCTTTTATTATAGAGGTTACCTTTTTTTTGACACTTGGGGGATGAAATGAGATACTTTATTTAGGCACGTTTTCCAGACATAATTACTTCTTTAAATAGCTTTAGGGACTGCAGTATTTAGGGTAGTTATTTTGTAATAGTAGGTCTATCAGACTGCTGTGCTTGCTGTTTTAAATAGTCTTAAAGTTTTTTGAATCTTTTCTTAATGTTATGCTCACTATTTTGAATATTCTTGCTTATATAATGGTTTAATGCAATTATATATAGAGAGACCTCTTTTCCCAACTCCCCTCTGTAAGTATAACAAAGAACTGTAAGAGGACCTCAACATTGTAAGGGCTTTTGTAGCAAATTTGATATTGAACCACTTTCCCATGTTTTCTTGTTTAGTGATTCTCAGACATTTAATGTACATTCCTATCACTAGACTTCTTGTTAAAAGGCAGAATCTGATTTAGTAGGTCTGAGGTTGGCCAGAAATTCTGCTTTTCTAATAAGAGCCTAAATGATGTGGAAACTGTTCTGTAGACTACACTCAGTATCAATGTTCTAAGTGTTTTATTGGAATTCTTGCAGTCTTATGATATAGGACATTAAATATAGCTGGATTCTATTCCCCCCCCCCAAAAAAAAAATTATATCAATAGTTGTTTTAAAAAGAAAACTTAGGACTTGTAAATTTAATAACACAATTGATTGAAATAATAATTGTCTTTTGTATTCACATTTCCCTCTTTCATATGTTTTACCAGTGTCTTAACTCTAGTTTTGCTTCTTTCTCATTTCTTTTTTGTTGTGGTGTTTTGCTTTTTTTAATGTATTATTGTGTTTTGTGGATCTGGTCAGGGAACCTTTACTGTATTTTATGTTTGTATCTACATTTTATTTTGCATGCGTAACGTGGCTTTGCCTGGATGTTCTTTTTGGTAAGTTACAAATTTATAATGTTGTTTTTTGTAGTGTAAGTTACAATGTTTTTCACCTTCTTTTCTTCTACTTCTAGTAATGTGATCATGCTCATGACTTGTTTTTATTTTTTTTAAAAAGTTTATTTGAAAATTATTTTTTCCTAATATTTTCCTTAATAGTAGTTCAGTTTGGTACTAATCTGCTTTGGTTTGTTTTATAGCCTCACACTGTCAGTTGCTGATCACTATTAGCAGTTGCTGTCTCAAGTATTTCGGCTTTTTAAAAAAAATGTTTATCATCTAGAAATACTGTTCTAAAAGCTTGTGTTTTCATATAGCAATCATAAAAGAAGATAGTTTGTAATAAAATTAAATATTTTTTGTTCTTAGTGAACAGTACATTTTGATTTTATGTTTACAGCAACAGCTTGCACAGTTACAGAAAGAAAAATCGGAGATTCTGAAAAATTTGGCATTATATTACTTCACATTTGTAGATGTCATGGAATTTAAGGTAAGCGTTATAGTACATAAAATTTAACATTTCTGAGGTTGACTTGATATTTGTTAACTTTGCAATTGTTTTGTCATTTGTAGATAATAAAATTAGAATTCTTCTAGAACTAAATTCTAAAATACATTTTATTTGTGTTTCCTGAAGTTAATATTATTTATATAAGTAAAGATTAAAATAACCTTTTATTTTTAGGACCATGTTTGTGAATTGCTCAATACTATGGATGTTTGCCAGGTCTTCTTCGATATAGTAAGTATTATTTTCAGAAAAATCCCCAATTCTCTCTATTCCTAGTAGAACTAAGGGGACCGAATGCTTTTCTTTAGAGAACATTTATGATATGTATATTAAGTTTTAGCATTGTTAGTTTGGATTGTTTTGCACTGTTTTTCAAGATAAGGAGTTAAGATGCATTCTCTTTTTACCTTGTTTATTTGATTGTCACTGAATATAAGTCTTGTGCATATTGGAAAGTAGTTGTTAATTTTAGCATTTTATTTTATTAGGTCCAAGGAAGCAAAGTTAAGTGGATAATATTTTCCTCTGTAAAAGGCATACTTGATAGAATCTTTCTCAGTGAGATGGTTTATAAATATAGGAAGTCAAAGTGAAAAATGTCTCCATTGACTTAGTGATGAATTTTTTCATTTACTTAACACTCCTTTTTCTTGCTTAGTGAGACTGGCTCCAGTGTTTCATATTATGTTGGTTTTGATTATTCTTTTAAACTGTTATTAGTTTGAATAGGGCGATAATGAATTCTTTTTCATCCATAAAATTGTGTCACAAACACAAAACTCTATTTTTAACTCCCAGATTTTACATGTCTTTGGTGAAACGAATTAGAATTTCAGAAATGGGAATAAAATAAATAACTACAGAAAATTATTAGCTTTCAGTAGCTGCCGTAAAGATTATTGTGTGTATATGTGTGTTTAAAAGTTTGTAAAATAGGAAGGAGTTAAACTTGATATATTTTTTCCCCAGACTGTAAACTTTGATTTAACAAAGAACTACTTAGATTTGATCATAACCTATACAACACTAATGATACTGCTCTCTCGAATTGAAGAAAGGAAGGCAATCATTGGATTGTACAACTACGCTCATGAAATGACCCATGGAGCAAGGTAGCCCTGCATCATAAAAATCTTTGTGAAATTCTCAATTTGGTGGCTTACAGCTCTGAAATTTGATGTGTCTATTTTAAGTGACCGAGAATATCCACGCCTTGGTCAGATGATTGTGGATTATGAAAACCCTTTAAAGAAGATGATGGAAGAATTTGTACCCCATAGTAAGGTAAGAGCTAGTTTTTAAAAGGCCTTTGATTAGCATTTGATATAGGTTAAATGTGGATAGTTAGATAAAGTGATGAACTTTTAGGAAAAAGCTATAATGAGATAGGAATAATAGCTATGCATGCTTTATCTAATTAATAAACTCTCAGGAAAAATTATAATAAGATATAAATAATAGCTATGCATGATTTTATCTAAATGTGAACCAGAGAACTAATTAGTTAGATTTTGAACAGTATATAGAAACTCAGGAATATATTGATCCGTTATATCTGGTATGATATGAGACGTTCTCAAATACTATACTTCATTACCTCTACACCCTATATTAAGTCTAAAAATATATCATACCAGACTGCCTGGGCATTAATCCCAATTCTGCCAGTTACTAACTGTGCAATATTGGGCAAGTTACTTAACCAAGTTACTTACAAAACTATACATCAGTTTTCTTAACTATAAAATGGAGTAATAATAGTACCTACTTCATAAGATTATTATGAGGATTAAATTAGTTGCTTCATTAAAAGTATTTATATATATAGTACATGATAAATTTTAGCTATCCTATATAATAAAAGCCTAATATGCAAGTCAACCAAATGGTGGAATGACTGGTGGAATGACCAGTTGCTATGACGTGCACTGACCACTAGGGGGCAACCGCTCAACGTCGGAGTTGTCCTCAGGCCCCAGGCCAGCCAAAGTGGGTGCCAGCAGGGGAGCCCCCTGATTGCCCCACCAGTCACCCTGCAGAGGGAGGTGACTGGAGGTGGGGGGCGCGGCCAGCCTGGAGTAGGCGATGGCAGAGGGAGTGCTGACTGGTAAGTGGGCTGCACCAGGCCGGCCAAGGCAGGTGCCAGCAGGGGCCCCTGATTACCCCTCTGGTCGTCCCACAGATTGGCACTGATCATCACCCAGGCCTAGGGACCCTACCCGTATAAGAATTTCATGCACCGAGCCTCTAATATTATAATATAGTCTCTTAGTGAGAAAAAATATTACATGAGTTTTATGGAAATAATTTGAAAAGCCTGTCTTTTACGATACATTAAAAAAATAGTTCTTAATGAAATACTTTTGGTTCTAAGGAGTCTTACTATTATTATTTTTCTGCAGTAGTGCTAATTCAAAGAACCATAGTACCTAAGTACATTAAGGAAATTTGTAGTTAGCTCATACATTCTTATTATAGATAAGGAAATTGAAGGCTGGAAAAATGATATGATAAGCTGTTTAGCAGAAATAGTGGCAAAATTAGAACTAAATCCTAAGGTATTTGTATCTTGGTTCATTGTTCTCTTTGGGTGCTGAAAGAATTTTAACAAGGTATTTTGTATTAATCTGTGCTTTTTTTTTTTTTTTTTTTTACAAATAGTTAATACCAGATTTGCTTCTTTAAGTTTTCCAGTCATTAACATATACTGGACTATTCATAATTACTTAAAGAGAATTTATTATTTGGATTAAACCACTTCTTTTCTAATCTTGATTTTTCTGATGCTTCATGATATTCTAGAGTAGTGGTCGGCAAACTCATTAGTCAACAGAGCCAAATATCAATAGTACGACAATTGAAATTTCTTTTGAGAGTCACATTTTTAAAATTTAAACTTCTTCTAACACCACTTCTTCAAAATAGACTTGCCCAGGCCGTGGTATTTTGTGAAAGAGCCACACTTAAGGGGCCAAAGAACCACATGTGGCTCTCGAGCCCCAGTCTGCCGACCACTGGCTCTTAACCTTTCGCCTGCCTGCCAGCCTGCCTAACTGCCTCTGCCTGCCGGCCTGATCGCCCCCTAACCACTCCCCAGCCAGCCTGATCGCCGCCTAACTGCTCCCCTACCAGCCTCATTGCCCTCAACTGCCCTCCCCTGCCAGCTTGATCACACCCCTAACTGCTTGCTCCCCCACACTGGCCTGATCTCACCTCTAACTGCCTCTGCCTCAGCCCCTGCCACTGTGGCTTTGTCGGGAAGGAAGGCAGGACAACCAAAATATGTCTGGTCGACCCAGTCTAATTAGCATATTACCCTTTTATTAGTACAGATATGTCAATAAAAATGTTTTATGTTTCATCTCATCTGCTTCATGCTTTTTAGTTGTCCTTCGCTATTTATCTCTGCTTCCTAAAAATTCTGTAATGATGTTTTAATCTGGCTGCATATAAATTGCTAGAGGAATTTGTTCAGAATACAGAATACGGAGCTCCATCTAAAATTTAGTGAACCAGAATCTCTGGGAATAGAGCCCAAGAATCTGTATTACAATTACACTACATCATTAAATTAATTAAATTAAAATTAATTTCTTTTTAATGAATACTAGCAAATACCTGATACTCTAGGACTGCTAGTTCTGTTGATTTGCATATTAGCCTTTTATTATATAGGATGTTGAGCTCTAGCAACAATCACATAACCCCAATGTCTTTTCCTCAGTGAGAACGATCAGTGTACAACCATGACAGACAGTAGGTTCTCTACCCCTTTAAAATAAAGATCCTAAAATTTCCAAACATTCTGACCTTTAAAAAAGTAACATGATTTCATGAGTTAAGCTCCTAACCCAGGAAGGCAGAATTTATGTTGCTTTCATGAAGTAAAGAAAACAAGACCTGGCCCTCGTCCGTGTGGCTCAGTTGGTTAGAATGTCCTTCTATATACCAAAAGATTTTAGGTTCAATCTCGTATTATTGTCCCTCCCTCCCTCTGCTCCTCCTCCTCCTCCTCCTTTTCCCCACTCTCTAAAATAAATAACCATATTCTCAGGTGAGGATAAAAAAAAAAACAAGCAAAAACAAACTAGAGGAGGATTGCTGGGACAACCTCAGATTTAAAAAAGCATAGTTGTAATTAGTCTGTGTTGTTTTGGGATGGTACAATTGGAAATGCACAGCAGCTGTAACTAGAATTTAAATGGAGAAGGAAAAAGAAATTTTATTCCTCAATATTTTTTCTTCTATTTTAATTAGTCTCTTTCAGATGCACTGATTTCTCTTCAGATGGTGTATCCTCGAAGGAATCTTTCAGCCGACCAGTGGAGAAATGCCCAATTATTGAGTCTCATCAGTGCACCCAGTACAATGCTTAATCCTGCACAGTCTGATACTGTATGATTCTACTTTTCCCTTCTTAAATGAAAATAGTAAAATTGATTTTTTTAAAATGAGTTAAGCAGTGCTATTGCAATATTCTAATTAGTACTAGCCCATAGTGAAGTTCATTGTAAATGCTCAATAATTAAGTTGTACTATTTAGTACTTTTATTTCTAAATTCTGATGCCAAGTTAATACAATTAGTAGGATGAGTATTTTCTTTTAAAGTTTAAAAGGTTTTTTAGTTTTATTATAGTGGAAATTTAGAAGATGCAGAAATTTATCAAGAAAAAAAACAAAAAATTTCATAAATCTTACCAACTAGAGAAAATTGTTATATGCTGTTATTTTTCTTTTTATCAATAATATTTGTGAGTATGAATATAGATGTTATGTATATGGAAAATGCACACACATAATTACTGATTTGAGTGTGACAGTGAGCACTCATTTATATAATTTTTTTTTGAACTTGACTAAAATTTTATCTTTTGGAATAGACTTGGGAAGTCTGGGAGTCGTTGTTTATTACATTGAATATGATTTAGCAACATTACTTTTTAAGGAGGAGGTGTTACGTAAATATGAAAGGAGCAAAGCTCTTAATGTCCTTTATGGACTGCAATTTTAAGTATAGGTTATAAAACTTTTACCCAACTTTTAAAATTTGTTGGGGTATTTGAGCCAAGAATTGAGTCGTGAGAATTCTGAGAAGAAGTCAGAGGAGAGTGATTCAATATTGGTTGTTTTGTTTTTAAGAATTTCTTTTAAACACAAATTTATATTTTTTCTTTTTAAGATGCCTTGTGAATATCTCTCTTTGGATGCAATGGAAAAATGGATTATCTGTAAGTAAAATCAGTGATTATCCCTCAGGTTTTAAGTTTTAGAGAAAAATAACATGTAATACATATTACTTCTGTGGCAAGCACATTGCTAAGCCTATGTGCATTCCCTCATTCAGTTCTCATACTAATCCTGCTAGGGTAGATGGTATGTTTTATAGATAAGAAACCTAAAACTTAATCCACACAGCTAGTAGCTGACAGTGACCAGGCTAACTCAAAGGTTCATTGTCTACATTACATTGCCTTTCAACATAGCTTTTATTTTGTTTTTAAATAACTTTTAAATTATTTCATTTATTCAGTTAAGTCTTTTGGTATTCACTTCAGAACATACAATAAATGATTCATATATTTGGCAGTTCGTTAGATGCAGGGGGAAAAAAATTCCTACTGATTTCTGCCCCTATGAAGTTCACAAACTATGGGGGAAGTAGATATAGAGACACAGATTTAATACAAATTGAGAAATACTGTTACCCCCATGTCCACTAGTGGAGGGGATTAATTTTGAGCAGTTTGTGTTTTTTAGTTCTTACGATTCTTGTTTCTTGATTTATTAAACTTTAGAAACTGCTTTTTATTATAGTGTTTGTCTATAGTGAAAGACCAGTTTTCTTTTTTAATCATTTTTGGATTGATGCTTTTATAAAATCCAAAAATCATTAAAAAAAGAAAACAATAGAAATGAATTACTAGAATGATCAGAAATAAAGCAATAAGCAAAGACACAAAATAAAAGCCCATATTTTTAATGATTAAATTTAATCTAACAATTAGATTCTTAAGTTTCTATTCATAAGTCATGCAAACTTTTATGAACGTTTGTAAATACTATTTCTCTGCTTAGTCTCATGCACTGGCACTTTGCACCCATTAATATGAAAGAGGTAGAATTTAGCACAGGCTCCTACACTTAGTCATTTAAAAAAACATATATTTTTATTGATTTCAGAGAAGGGAGAGGGAGGGAGAGATAGAAACATCAATGATGAGAGAGAATCATTGATCAGCTGCCTCCTGCATGCCCCCTACTGGGGATTGAGCTTGCAACCCAAGCATGTGCTCTTGACTGAACCTGGGACCCTTCAGTCTGCAGGCTGATGCTCTGTCCACTGAGCCAAACCAGCTAGGGCCTTTTAGCCATTTTATTATTATTTTTATATTGATTGGGTTTGTGATATTTATGTTTTTTCCCTTATAACAATAGTTGAGATTTTCATGCTTTGTCTATTAGTTGATTTAGAAACACAGCTTTTGAAGTATTTATTTTACTCAAATGTGCAGTGATCCTTGGTTTCTTTATGTTTATGTATGTATAACTGAAGACCTGTGGTGATTAGTAGACCTGGGGTTATACAGCACTATTGCCCCCAGTCTTTTCCTTCCATGGGCTTTGTATGGTGAGCAGGGAGGTGGGTCAGAAGGCAGGCTGCTCTGCTGGAGGACATGTGGGCATGGAGAAGGAGGCAGGCAGGTTTGGGATAACCATAGGGGCCATGGTAAAGGTTTCCTCTTGAGTTTTGCTGCTTTCATGTATTTGACCCTTGAGTAGAGTTAATATAAAGGTAAAGAGTTACTTCAAACTCTGTTTTTCTCTTTTTGATCCCAAGGACTTTTCTACTCAAGATGGTCTACTTTCTTCAGAGCTTTGTTTTTGGTTAGTTCAAAATGTATTCCCTGGACCAGCAGCATCGAATAGAACCTTCTTAGATATGCAGAATCTTGATCTCCACTCTAGACCTATTGAATCAGAAACTCTGTATGGATCCAGCAATGTGTTTTAACAAGACTTTCAGGCGATTTTGATGCAAGCTAAAGTTTGAGGTCACTGGTCTAGTTTATAGCCTGGGGCTGAGAGTTATGGAAGGCTTAGAATATTGAGGACCCATGTATTTGAAGTGCAATTATAAAATAACTTATCCTGATGTTCTTTAAAGGGTTTATTCTTGCTCGGTTGGTTGGACTCAGAGGACTCATAGGGAAAGATTTCTCTTTATTTCTGGAGTTTTGGATTACTAATTCCTGCCTTTTTTTTTTGCTTGTTGTTAATTTTCACCTGAGGATATTCTTTCCATTGCTTTTCAGAGAGAGTGTGGGAGGGAGAAGAGGAAGAAGGGGGGGCAGAGAGAGAGAGGGAAGGGAGAGAGACAGAGAGGGTCCCATCTCTTTTTAATTTGATAGTTCAGTTTTATCTACTTTCTGTCTTCAAAGATTTTCTTTAACTTTCTTGTCTAGTTTTGTTCAACATTTTTATGGCTTGAAAATAAAAAAATCATTTTTTAATACCTTGGTAGGAAAAGGTGTTTAATGTAGTTTAATTAATAAACTATCTTTTAATTTTGGACAGTTGATTTTAAATTATTTTTTCTATCATAAACAAATTAATATGCTTTAATTCATAATATAACCTGTCTTAAGAAAATAAAATATATGCTAATCCATAATATAACTGATATTTTCATAGAAACCTTTTATCAGCAGCAATTTTGTGAAATCTAAGTATACAATAAGATGTGAGATATTAAGTGAATCTTATTTTACTCAGGAATTAAGAGTTAAAAGTCAATATGTTGAATAAAAAATATAAACAAAATTTCTCTGGAGGATTCTTTCAGTTTCTGCACATGTATTCTGTTTCTTTGGTTGCATACCAAATCAAATAATTGGCTTGCTTGTAGGGCCCCTATTATATGAAAAATATTTTTATATGTTACAGGAAATTCAAGGAAGTTAAATATACTTCTATATGTACAGACTCTACAATACTAGTAAATGGCTATTTAAAAAGCTAGCTTGCTTGTGTAGTGGCACTTTTAAAGGATGGTAGAACTAAGAATAAAAAGGTAAATGGCAAGTTATGTGTTAATAATACAAGAGTTTAAAGAAGGGAGTGACTATTAAGAATTGTAGGGAAATCTCACAGACAACAGGGTTGATTTGTAACTGGCCAGTAGGCATTGAGTAAGTGTTGAATGAATGAAAGTAAAGGGTTTATGGCCTATTATATAGGGCTAGAAAGAACATCAACAAACATATATAGGATTGTTACACCTTTGTATAGGATTTCCAAGGTAGATAATAAAAGGTGTAAGGTATTTGAATTCATATAACAGAGAGCAGCATAATATATTGAAAGAATTTTAAGGGTAAATAGTTGAGGCTAAATCTAGCTCTAATTTAATAGTATAACCAGTTAAGTCATTGATCATTCATTTCTTCAACTATGAAAGAACACTTACCTGCTCTTATCTATTCCACAGGATCACATGAGAAAATGAGTGAAAAAAATTAATTAATAAACTAAATTGCTATGAAAATGCAAAATGCTATTTCATTTATTTTTGATGGTTTAGAAAAGTAGATTGGCTTTATTTTTCATTAATTGAAACAACTATGATGAATATTATGTTTTAATTAGTATCTGATCTCAGGCTTACAGTATTTTCATTTACTATTTTAAAATATATAATTTTATTGATTTCAGAGATGAAGGAAAAGGGAGAGAGAGAGTGAGAAACATCAATGACGAGAGAGAATCATTGATTGGCTGCCTCCTGCACGGCCCATACTGGCGATTGAGCCTGCCACCCAGGCATCTGGCCTTTACTGGGATCGAACCCAGGACCCTTCAGTCTGCAGGTCAATGTTCTATCCACTGAGCCAAACCAGCTGGGGCTGACTTAAAATATTTTATAAGTATTTCTGAAAATGTCTTTTAGTCAATTCATTAAAAGGACTTCCTTCACAACCCAGAAGTGATCCCTCCCCCCGCCCTTTTTTGTCAGTCTGGGTCCAAAGAATTAATTTTGCAGAATACAGAAAATTATTGTATGTATATGAATTATTACCGGTCACTTAAAAGCCTTAATTTAGTGATTGTGTTTACTTTTCTGAATTTTTGAAAAGCTATTTTATAACTGAAAGAACTTAACTTTGTAAAATTTTTACATTTGTATTTACTTTTCTTTTTCTTTTTAAGTTGGCTTTATTTTGTGCCATGGGATCCTCAATACTGATGCAACAGCACTGAATCTTTGGAAGTTAGCTCTTCAAAGTAGCTCTTGCCTCTCTCTCTTTCGGGATGAAGTTTTCCACATTCACAAAGCTGCAGAAGACTTATTTGTAAACATACGAGGGTATGGCATCTTCACTGTTTTTGTCTTTTTGAATAAGGATAGTGAGTGGATTATCTTCATTGAAGTTTTGGAGATAGAAAAGGGTCATATCATACAAGAAAATATTGCCTGTGCCATCTTACCAGTCATAAGCATGTTGTTTTCAATAATCATCCTGATATGGTATTATTCATATTTTTTACAAGTAACTTCACAGGTTAAAATACCTAGTATTCCTTCCCCTTTAAAACTTGTGTTTTAGGAGAAAGAAGGTATGTCCTCATTTGCAAATCATAATAAGTTTTAGACAAAACTAGTATTAAAAAAACCACCATATACATTTTAGAGTTATGAACTTATAAAAAAATGGTTTCCATCACCATTTATCCCCTCTATGCCTTCTTTCACTTCCACTCCCCCCTCCCTCCAGTCACCACACTGTTTTGAACTTTTTAAAAGATTTAGTGTACTTATAATAGTATATGAATTAATCAGGAGTGTTTTTTTAATTATAACAATTACAGAAGTCAGACTGCTGCATATAGGAAATCGTGTTTCCCTTTAATAGGTTTTCCAAATGACTTTACATTCATTTTCTGTAAAGTAAATAATATTCATAAATTTGTTCCTTGAAATTTAAAAAAAAAAAATATTGATATTTTACAGAGAGGAAAAGAGAGAGATAGAGAGCTAGAAATGTCGATGAGAGAGAAACATCGACCAGCTGCCTCTTGCACACCCCCTACCGGGGATGTGCCCGCAACCAAGGTACATGCCCCTGACCGGAATCGAACCCAGGACCTTTCAGTCCGCAGGCCGACGCTCTACCCCTGAGCCAAACTGGTTTCGGCTGGTCCTTGAAATTTTTAATGCTTGCATTTCTTTCCACATGAGGTTCTGTAACCAATATATAAGAGCCAAATTGAGCTCAGACTTGGTAGCAATTATGAAATATTTTGAAATTAGGAACATCTAAAATATCCTGGTATCCCTGGAAATGTTATGCTGGGCTTGTTAGTTTCAGTTAGAAATTAAATTTATTACATTTATTTATTATCCTATTTACTAATGCCCTAATTAAATTGAGATAAATATAAGGCATCCATTAGTTACTAAAAAATAAAGCTATGTTTAATACTCACAATTTAACCAATATGTCTCAAATTTTAATGTGCATAAGAATTACCCTGGGATGTGACCTAAAATCCAGGATCCTGGGTATCATTCCTCACTTCCTCTATCTCCTATATCTGTATCTCCTGTATCTCGAAGAGGTTGAAGGAATCTGCCCCTGCCCAAAATTTGCACACAGAAGGTACACATTTTAGATGCAAAACTCAATTAATTTGCATATGAATTATCCTAGATCAAGATATAGAACATATCCATTATATCCAGAAAATTCTCTGGTGCTTTTTTTCTGGTTAGTATTGTCAACCTCTACTCACCCTCTTTTTCAAGTGACCACTGTTTGGATTTCTGTCACTGTAGGTGATACTGACATTCTCATGCAAATAGTTTCTCAGTCATGCTATGTGAAACAGTACCATATGTACTTTTCAGGTCTTAATTCAGTTTTTATTTTAGACAATGGAGTTCCCAGAAATACCCTGTCATATAGGCCTGTCATTTTCTAATTCATTCAGAGTGCAAATCATGAAACTTGTATAATGTCTTATATTGACAATATGATATAGAATCATTTAAATATATATAAACATTTATAACTAGGTAGTCTGTGTATATTGAGTGAGCTTATGTTGTATGTATGATACAAGTAAGTTTAGTGACAGCATATAATGAGTTTTCTTTTGGTTATGCTTTTTTAAATTATAAATTTAACATTTAAATATCTCTATTTAAAGTTGAAAAGTTTTAATTTTTAGATAGTGAGTGGTCAGACTATAATTATAAAAGTTTGTTAATTATAAACGACAGTGATTATGTAATTAGTATGTTTTGGACACATGCTCAGAGAACACATAAATCTTAGAATTCTTAATTTCGAAGTTGAAGTTCTTAGAGTCAAGTGGTTTTAGCCAGGTTTTCAGGAAGATAGGTTTTCTTTCATATTTGAGGAATTTTGAGGTTTTGTATTTAGTATTCATGAAGTTGGCATATATCGATATTTGTTAACATTTATTTTTCAGATGGCACCTTTAATTGATGTTGGTTTTATTTCATTTAATTTAAAGTAATCAAACGCTTTCCTGCCCCAGTGTTCTCCATCACAGAGCCCCTTACCTTAAGTAATCTTTAGTATTGATCACAAGTATATGTCCTTTCAGAATTTTTTTTAATGCTTTTGAGATAGCATAAAGTTAGAAGTGACAAAAAGTCAGAAGTAATAGTTTTGTCAGCACTTTAAATTTTTGGAAACAACTGTTAATTACATCAGAAGTATAATTTTAATGTCTTTATTGGAGCTTAAGGGAATATATTTAATAAAGTAAAAATCTACATTGTGAACTTTATTGTTGGACCTAATATATTATGAAATTTATCTAGGAAGCCTTTTCTGGATACATAAGGTGCTGGCTACGGAAGATGTGGGTAGACCCCTTCCATGCATTTCAAGTTTGAGGGCATTTTTTTTGTTGATAACATGTCCGTTCTAACCCAACTTTTAGTATTTGATTAAATTATTTTGACTTATTGCTCAAATTAAGATCAACGTGTTTCCAACTTTTTTTGTTTTTTTTTGCACATAGCTATAACAAACGTATTAATGACATAAGAGAATGCAAAGAGGCGGCTGTGTCACATGCGTAAGTACTTCTATCTTATCTGTGATATTTTAATCAAGAAGAATTTCTTAAAGCATTTTGTTGAAGTGAGTTCATATTGATGGTATGCAAAATTAATAGAAGTGAGGACTTTTAAAATTAAAGATATGTTTTTATTGATTTCAGAGAGGAAGGGAAAGGGAGAGACAGATAGAAACATCATTGATGAGAAAGAATCATTGATTGATTGCCTCCTGCATGTTTCCTATTGGGGATTGAGCCTGCAACCTGGGCATGTGCCCTGATGGGAATCAAACAATGACCTCCTGGTTCATTGGTCAATGCTCGACCACTGAGCAACACTGGCTGAGCAGAAATGGGGGACTTATAATCAATAGGAAATAAGTATATAACCTGAGTCTTTAGTAACTTTAGAATTAGTGTAGACAGATCTTAATTATTTTTGCAGTGAGATGAAAATGCTCTAAGATAGTACCATACAAATGACTTTTAGTTTAGTGTATCTTTCAAGTCTCTTACTGCTGCTATCTTATAACAAAGTACTATATCCGAGCATTATGAAAGATGTATCTTCTGAGGCAGGTGTCATTGTCTGTGTTTTATAGATGGCTGAGACAGAGAGAACATAAGGTCACATAGATAGAGAGTGAGATTTTAATCTGTCTTTTCAAACTGATCTGTCTCACAGCTAAGTTTCTGGTATTGCATATTCCTGATACTTTTTTTTTTTTTGTTTGTATATTTTTGTGTGTGTCCACTTATTTTTTGCACCTATATACATTTTAAAACTTTCTTGAAGTTTTGAATATTTTGCATAATATAACGAGTTGGAATACTTAGAACATTTTATGATTTTTTCCCATGTTAATATGTGAAAATAACTTTTTTCTATTGTACTTTGCATTTCATTGAAATACCTAGTATGTGAATATTTATGATTATCCTTTTCTTTCTTCGTCTTTCTGTTTTTTGAGTAAGAGACCAAATAGATCTCATCCCAATATTTTTATTGAATATAGCTCTTGTTTTGTCAGTTTTTTATATGTAATAGGAATACACTTAGTAAATGAGAACATGGAAAATTAGATATTTATTGTTATATTTATTTATTTTTATGTAGGGGTGACAAAAATATATATAGGAGAACAGTAATTGCTTTGGAGGATTTCATAGTCCAGTTTATAAAATGCTTAGGCTATCTGGTACTAAAATTGCAGGAATTATTCAGAAATAGACATCTGGATATTGGGAAATGCTTCTTGTAGGATTGGTCTTGAAGTTTGGATGTAGTATTTTGATAGGTGAAGAATAATAGACCAACCATGGTTACAAAAAGCAGCACAAGAAAGGCAAGTATAAATGTAAAATTGGGAAGTCACTTAATAGCAAGCACATCAAAGATGATATTTGTAAGGGGTTTCTGCTTCATAAAAAAAAGACTTTGTATGTTCACCTTAAAATAATAAGTTATTTAATTGTCATTAATAATTTTATTAAAAATCAGATAGAATATAATAGTATCTTTTCCTCTAGTGGTTCAATGCATAGAGAAAGACGCAAATTTTTAAGGTCTGCACTGAAAGAACTGGCTACAGTCCTCTCTGATCAACCTGGCTTGCTAGGTCCCAAGGTAATTTACTTAATTCTATGTCAACTGCACAATTCTGCATTGTTGTTCTCACTTCTTGCTTATATGTATGCTCTCTCTGATAAGTACTTTCAACTTCTCTTCAGTCATCTCCTTTCTGTTGTGCGCTGTGTTTTTGAACTTGATTTTATCAATTCTTGGCAATGACTTTTCACTTAGAGAAAGACTATGAATAGGTTTTGTTTTTAATCTTTGTGTGAGAGTAAACAGTGTTTTTGTATTTTTTTTAATTAGGCACTTTTTGTTTTTATGGCATTATCCTTTGCCCGTGATGAAATTATCTGGCTGCTTCGTCATGCAGATAACATGCCAAAGAAGAGTGCAGATGACTTTATAGATAAGTAAGTTAACAACAATTAAAACTCTTTTTTTTGTATATTTTGATTTGTAACTGGAATTTGGGGCCTTTGAAGTAAAATTATTTTTAAAAACTGTTTTAGGGCTTTTCATATTTGTTATGCATATTTGTAACATAGCATTAGGTGATATGAATTAGAATGTAAAGTCAACTTGAGTTTAAAATTATGGCTTTAATGTTCTCTTTTCTAATACTTTAGGTGATCATAAAGTTCTTGTTTTTTGGCTATACCCAGTGACTTTCCTATGGAATTCATATTTAAGAATCCTTACGGAGTTGCAACCAAGTCTGTAAAATTTGAAATGTATTCCTGTCAATTCTGTCAAATCCCTTAATGAGGAGTTAGATAAATGAAGCAGAGAAATAAGAAAAGTCTTATTTCTTCCCAGTCCCTTTAATTTGTGATTTAAAAATGATTATTTATGAGATGTTCTAATAAGTTCATTTTGGATTTTCCTCTGTCAGCTTTTTAGTCTTAGCTTTTCTTTTGCTTTCTTTATTGATATTAAATAATTTAAAAACATAATGGCATTAAATGTTTAACAGTAATTTTTCTAAAAATAACATTTCACATTTTCCTTGATAACAATAAATTTATTTTTTGAAATGTTTGTCTTGAATTTTTTAAAAAGGCACATTGCTGAATTGATATTTTACATGGAAGAGCTTAGAGCACATGTAAGGAAATACGGACCTGTAATGCAGAGGTATTATGTGCAGTACCTTTCTGGCTTTGATGCTGTAGTCCTCAATGAACTTGTGCAGGTAAAAACTATCTCATGTTATTTTCCCTTTTTTTTTTCTTCCCTTCTTTCTAGTAACTGATTTGTTTGTTCAACAAGCATTTAAAATATAATCTTGTGCCACTTGTTGGAGATACAAATATAAATAAGTTATGGTCATATCTTGTCAAGAGGATCATCATTTGGAGGGAAGAACATATTTTGTTGTAGTTTAGTGTGGTAGGCATTTTATTTAAGTATGTACAAAGAGAATGAATGCAATGCAGGGAATGTTTCTTTTTTCTTTTTTGTTGGGAATGTTTCTTTATCTTGCAGTAGAAGTGTACAGTGACTAAATTATATAGGGCCTGCCAAAACCGGTTTGGCTCAGTGGATTTGCATCGGCCTGCGAACTAAAAAGTCCACCTTGGTTGCGGGCACATCCCCAGTAGGGGGTGTGCAAGAGGCAGCTGATTGATGTTTCTCTCTCATGGATATTTCTAACTCTATTCATCCCTATCTTCCTCTCTGTAAAAAAATCAATAAAACATATTTAAAAAAATAAATTATACAGGGCCTTGAAAAAGAGGAAGTTAGTTATAAATCAGATTTATTACATAGAAAGATTACCCTGAATCAGTGTGGTTGATGGGTTACTGGGGACCAAGGGAATAGAGAGAGTGTAGAAGAAAAATTGCAATAGGATGGATGAGAGGTGATGAACTTGGACAGTAGCTGTGGAGATAAAAGATAATGGAGACATATAATTGATAACTAAGTATTAGAGAAAAAGTAGAAGTTTTTCTGCATAATGTGTTAAAGGATGGCCAATAAAAAATATTTTATCTAGATGTCGTAATTTAAATGTCTTAATTTTTTTGGATTTTTCTTGATTGATTTTTGTTCTAGGTTTTTTGTTTGTTTGGCTTTCCATAATTTCTTTATTTTGTCTTTTTTATCTTATTATAAATTTATTTTATTTTTAATTAACTGTAGGGAAAATAGTATCTTATTTTGCTTCATTTTATAAAATCATCAGTATCTAAAAACTACTGTAAGGTAACATATAGTATAATGTTACCTTATACTATATAGACCTCTTGCCCCTGAAAATTGTCAGTCCACTCCCTTTCTATGTCCCTGATTCTATTATATTCACCAGTCAATTCTGTTCTTCACATTTTTTTTTAATAAATCTTTATTGTTCAGATTATTACAAATGTGATCCTCTTCCCCCCCTCAATTGCTCCCCTTCACCAGGTTCCTACCCCACCCTCTGTCCTTTTCCCATCCCCCATTGTCCTCATCCATAGGTGCACAGTTTTTGTTCAGTCTCTTCCCGCACCCCCACTTCCCTTTTCCCTGAGAATCATCAGTCCACTCCCCTTCCATACCTCTGATTCTATTATATTCACCAGTTAATATTGTTCATCAGATTTTTAAATTCCCTTGGTTTTTAGATTCACTTGTTGATAGCTACGTATTTGTTGATCATAATTTTTATCTTTATCTTCTTCCTCTTCCTAAATAACCTCCTTCAGCAATTCATATAATTCTGGTTTGGTGGTGATGAACTCTTTTAGCTTTTTTTTATTTGTGAAGCTCTTTATCTGTCCTTTGATTCTGAGTGATAGCTTTGCTGGGTAGATTATTTTTGGCTGTAGGTTCTTGTTATTCATCACCTTGAATATTTCTTGCCATTCCCGTCTGGCCTGCATGGTTTCTGTTGAGAAATCAGCTGACAATCTTATGGGTGCTCCTTTATAGGTCACTACCTGCTTTCTCTTGCTGCTTTTAATATTCTCTCTTTGTCTTTTGCTCTTGGAATTTTAATTATGATATGTCTTGGTGTGGTCCTCCTTGGATTCCTTTTGTTTGGGGTTCTGCGGGCTTCCTGGACTTGTAAGTCTATTTCTTTCCTCAGGTGTGGGAAGTTTTCTGTCACTATTTCTTCTAGTACTCTTTCGGTATCTTGCTCTCTCTCTTCTGGAATCCCCATCATTCTGATGTTGGTTCGCTTGAAATTGTCCCAGAGGTTTCTTACACTATCTTCAACTTTCTGGATTCTCTTATCTTCTCCCTTCTGCAGAGGAGTGTCCTCTGGCTTTTTGTGTTCTAAATCTTTGTCTTGATTCTTGCGATCTTCTAGTCTGTTTTTAGGACTTTGTATAATATTTTTTATTTCAGACAATGTTTTCTTCATTTCTTGTTGATCCCTTATTATTTCTAGTTGCTCCCTTTTCATATCCTCATAGGTCTCATTTATTTTATCGGCCTTTTTTAGGATATTGTTGAATAACCTTATAACTGTAGTTTTGAACTCAATGTCCAATCTTTTCTTTTCCTCCATCTCCTTCCTTTGTGTCCTTCTTCTTGTCTGCATTTTAGTTGTTTTCCTGATTTGATGGAATAGCTTTGTGTGCTAGGTGTTCTGGTAGAGCCCAGTAGCACAGCCTTCCCAGTTACCTGCAGTGGACAGTCTTGGTGTAGCCCTTTGTGGGCTGTGTGTGCAGTCTTGTTGTTAAGCCTTGCTTATTGTTGGTATCACTGGGAAGTGTTGATCTCCAAGCCAATTGGCTGTGAGGATCAGCATTGTCTCAGCTAGGAGGGTTTCCGTACTCTGCTTGAATAGGGCGGGGTCTCGGGGTGGCGCAGACAATCTTTGGTTCCCTGTCAGTCTCGCCTTAGAAAAGTCCTGTTTGTGGAGAGTTTTGGAAGATTGGTTGCAGGCGCGCGCGCACCTCTTTGGTAAAGGCGCAGACAAGCTTTGGGTTCCTGCAAGTCCCTCCTTAGAGAAAGCCAGCCTCTGGGAGAGCTCCTGTACTCAGCCACAGGTAGGGCGGAGTCTCGGGTTTGTGCAGACAAACTGTTTTCGCTTCGGCTCCTCCCCAAGTCCCGCAGTAATGGCCTCTGGCTTCACACACCTCCAAGAGATCTCTGCCCACTGGCTGACAGTCTGGCCTCTCCCTGTCTGGGGCCGTTTATCAGAGCAATAGGGTGATTCTGTTTTCCTCTCGGACAAGAAAGCCAGCCGCGTTAGCTGTTCGCCCTCTCGGCGCCAGGAGTAAGCCAGTAGCGAACTCAGCCCGGCCCGCCCTCTCTGCGTGCTGGGAGTAAGCCAGCAGCAATCTCGGTCCGGCCCTTCCTCTCCGCACCGGGATTAAGCCAGTGCCTTTTCGCGCACACAGTTCTCCGTACCTTCACAGTTCCTGAGGTTCAGTGTGTCTTCTCTCTCCTTCCCAGATGGCAGAGCCTCCTCTCAGCCAGCCGTCTGGCGCTTCAGGGCAATGCCTCCCCTGTTTTTCAGTTCTAAATTCAAATTTGTTGTGGTAGGCTGCATTCGGGTGTCTACCCTATGCCGCCATCTAGGTTTCTCCACTGTTCTTCACATTTTTTATTTACTTGATTTTTAGATTCACTTGTTGGTAGGTATGTATTTGATGTCTTTTTGTTGTTATAATTTTTACCTTTACCTTTTTCTTCTTCTTCCTCTTCTTAAAAGAATACCCTTCAGCATTTCATGTAATCCTGTTTTGGTGGTGATGAACGCCTTTAGCTTTTTCTTGTCTGTGAAGCTCTTTATCTGACCTTCAATTCTGAATGATATCTTTGCTGGGTAGAGTAATCTTGGTTGTAGGTTCTTGCTGTTGATCACTTTGTATATTTTTGGCCTGCATAGTTTCTGTTGAGAAATCAGCTGACAGTCGTATGGGTACTCCCTTGTAGGTAATTAACTGTTTTTCTCTTGCTGTTTTCAAGATTCTCTTTTTGTCTTTTGCCCTTGGCATTTTAATTATGATGTGTCTTGGTGTGGTCTTCTTTGGATTCCTCTTGTTTGGGGTTCTGTGTGCTTCCTGAACTTGTAAGTCTATTTCTTTCTCCAGGTAGGGAAAGTTTTCTGTCATTATTTCTTTCAATAGGCCTTCAATATCCTGCTCTCTCTCTTCTTCTGACACCCCAAAAATCCAGATGTTGGTATGCTTACACCCATCCCAGAGACTCCTTACACTATCCTCACACTTTCGGATTCTTCTTTCTGAATCTCTGATTGGGTGTTTTTTGCTTCCTCATATTCCAGATCTTTGGTTTGACTCTTGGGGTACATTGATCTACAGTTGAGTTTCTGTATATTCTTTATTTCAGACAGTGTATGCTTAATTTCTTACTGGTCCTTTTCCTTTTTTTTTTTTTTTTTTTTTTTGCATTCTCAATAAGGTCCTTGAAAGTCTCTTCAAGTTTCTCAGCAGTTTTTAGAAGATTCTTGAGTAATCTATAAATATGGTTCTGAACTCTTTATCATCCAGTAGTTTGCTTTCTTCCATTTCTCACATTTGTGACATACTTCTGTGTCTTTGTATTTTGGCTGCCTCCCTGTGTTGATGGAGTGGCTTTGTGTGGTAGTGACCTATAGGGGCCAGTAGCTCAGCTTCTCCAATCACCTGAGGTGGTTGCTCTTGGTACACCCCTTTATGGGCTGAGTGCAAAGTGTTGGTGTAGTTAAGCCTTGATTACTGTTGGTACACTGGGAGGAATTGGTCTCCAGGCCAATTGGTTGTGAGGACCTGTTGTGTCTATAATGAAAGAACTGCTGTGCTGGAGACACGCTTATGGTGCAGGCTTGCTTCAGTCGGGGCTTTGGTGCTCACTGAGTCTGCCTCCTGAATATGTCACTTACGGATGTGAGGAGTTAAAATCTGGTATCTCACAATAGGTACACTGGCTTCTGGATCTTCAATGGGGTGTAGTTCAGCTACTGTCTGAGGCCAACCTGTAGGAGCTACAGCGAGAACCACAGTTCTCTCCTCCCTTCTTGGAGCTTGGAGGCTTTGGAGCTGTCTGCACCGGGTTGCAAGTTTGCTAGGTTAAACTCAGTTTTTCAGCGCTTGTGCCCTGAATGCTTTTTTCTCTTTCTGTCTAGTTGTAGAACACATGTGTCAAACACAAGGCCCGCGGGCCAAATCCGTCCCGCCAGGCCTTGCAATGTGGCCCGCACCGCGCTGTCATCACTGCACTCCGCTGCGTTTCCATCACAATGACAGTTTATGACTGTTCAGTAAACCATTCGGCCCGCGATTTAGGCTGGATTTTAGATTTTGGCCCCTTCTCTGATTGAGTTCGACACCCCTATTGTAGAACTTCCACTTAGCCAGCTTTCCCATGGTTCTGGGTGATAGTTTGTCTTTTAGTTGTAGTTTTGAAATTGTTGTGCATGGCAGCAGTTTACATGTTTACCTACGCTGCCTCCTTGGATCTCTTCCTGAAATACTAATATTTTTGAAACCTACTTAAAAACCAAATAAGAAAAATGTCATGTAATTGTTTACATTTAATTATATACAGTTTGTTTTCATAAGCTAGTGTATTTCTTTTTTATCCACTAGATGGAGCTCAGATGCTTTCCCCCCCCCCTAGAATATCCATTATAAAAGACTAGACTGATTTCTTTTAAACCTTGTCTGCTACTGTTTGCTACAACTTTATTCAAATAATTATTACTTATTGTATATAGCAGAGGCTGTCATGCTGTCACAATCTAAAAAGTAAACCAGACTCCTGGTCTCATGTCATGTTGAAATTTGCTGTGGTTAGTTGGATGCTTATTAATACATTTTACAGACTTATGTTATAGTGTTAACATTTTAAAGTTATTCCATATTTCTTGGAGCCTTTTTATGTAAACTGTATGTTAATACAGTCTCTTATTTTTTCTGAAAATATTGTCATAGTATTAGTAAAATTATACTAATAATTGTCAAATTATAGATAGTTTATTACATTTGTAGTAGTACAACTTTGTGAGGGTAGATATAGTTATCATTATTTGGGGGGAATGCTCAGTATTGCACAATCATAAGTAACAGAGCCAGTATTTGAAGTAGTGTCTTACCTCAACACCTGAGCTTTTTACCACCTCTTCTTTTGTAAAGTACAAGCATGGTGTTTTTAACAGTTTGTTGGAATTTAAATTTAGAACTAAGAGCAACCTGTTAATATAGCTCATTGTAATAGATGTTAAATTACTTTTATTGTAAAACATACATAAAATTTATCATCTTAACCATTTTTAGGTATACAGTATAATAATATTACTTACATTCACATTGTTGTATAGGTCTTAATGTCTTGACAATTATGCTGTTAGTGAGCAAGGCACCCACTTTTAAAAAAATTTTATTATCTATTTCAGATGCAATCTATCAAATTTTCATATTTTTTGGCCAGTTTGAGAGGGATTTTTTTCTCTTAGTTTTGTTAAGATATACTTTATATTTAATTTTAAAAAAAATCACCAATTTTTAGTGTATGGTTTGAATTTTGACAACTATGTATGCATTCATGTAACAGTCAAGATGTGGAACATTTAAGTTTTCTTATGCACCTTAGTTGATTTCCTCTTCGATTCGAGAAACACTCATCTGCTTTTGGTCACCTTTTGCCTTTAAAAAAAATCATATAAATGGAATTATATACCATATAACTTTTTTGTTGTTGTTAGAGAGAAAGGTAGGGTGGAGAGGTAGGGATGGGAGAGAAAGAGGGAGAGAGGGAGAGAGAGAGAAAAAGTGAGAAAGAAAGAGAGGAACATCCATTGGTTGCTTCCCATATGTACTCTGACTTTTCCGTATATGGGACGATGCTCCAACCAACTGAGCTACTTTGACAGGGCTTTTTAAACATTTTTTTAAGTAATATATTTTTATTGATTTCAGAGAGAGGAAGGGAGTGGTGAAAGGGATAGGAACATGAGGGAATCATTGTTCAGCCATCTTCTGTACTGCCCCTATTGAGCCTGCAATTTGGGCATGTGTCCTGATGGGAATCAAACCTTGACCTTCTGGTTGATGGCTTGGTGCTCAACCAATGAGCCACACTGGCCAGGCAGAAATGGGGGACTTTTGCCGAAACTGGTTTGGCTCAGTGGATAGAGCGTCGGTCTGTGGACTGAAAGGTCCCAGGTTCGATTCCTGTCAAGGGCATGTACATTGGTTGTGGGCACATCCCCGGTAGGGAGTGTGCAGGAGGCAGCTGGTCGATGTTTCTCTCATCAATGTTTCTAGCTCTCTATCCCTTTCCCTTCCTCCTCCTTCTTCCTCTCTAAAAAATCAATAAAATATATTAAAAAAAAGAAAAAGAAATGGGGGACTTGTAATCAACAGGAAATTAGTATATCACCTTATTTTTTTTTCGATTTATGATTTTTTCCTTTAATATAATTTCATTTAAAAAATATTTAGTTGTTCATCTCTTACTGTGAATTATATTTAAATTAAACATCACACGAGGCTATTTTCCATTGATTTTTATAGAGAGTTGAAGGGGGCAGGCGGAGAGAGAGAGAGAGAGAAACTTCTATGTGAGAGACACATACATTGGTTGCCTCCCCACACGCGGGCCAAACTGGGCTGGAGATTGAACCTGCAACTGAGGCATGTGCCCTTGACTGGAATCAAACCCATGGACTGCCATTCTATCTACTGAGCCAAACTGGCTCTGGCTGTTTTTTATTTCTTTCAATTAGCACAATGTTTTTGAGATTCATCCCTTTTATTATAAGTATCAACATTTTGTCCTTGTTTATTGCTGAAAAATATTCCATAGTGTGGATATACCAGTTTGTTTATTCATCCACCTGTTAATGAGCCTATGGATTGTTTTCTAACTAGATGATTTTATCATTATTTTTTTGTTTCTTTTCAGAATCTTTCTGTTTGCCCTGAAGATGAATCAATCATCATGTCTTCTTTTGTTAACACTATGACTTCCCTAAGTGTAAAGCAAGGTAATAAATCTTTTAAATAAAAACACATTTTCTTCTCAGGAGGTTTTCAAATTTTATTATTAAGGAAAAGATTTGACAGTCAATATTTATTCATTTAATTTTTTGGACATACAGTAGTCCATCCCCCCTTATCTGCAGGGGTTCTGTGCCAAAACTCCAGTGGATGCCTGAAACCATAGATCGTACTAAACCTTATATATACAGTTGACTCTTGAACAATGCAGAGGTTAGGGGAGCAGGCCCCCTGCACAGTTGAAACTTTTGACTCCACAAAAACTTAACTACTGATAGCTTACTATTGACCAGGACCTTACCACTAATATAAATAGTTGATTAACTCATATATTGTATGTTATATGTATAATATATTTTTCTTAAATATTTTTTTTTTATTGATTTCAGAGAAGAAGGGAGAGGGAGAGAAAAAAAAATCAATGATGAGAGAGAATCATTGGCTGCCTTCTGCACGTGGGGATTGAGCCCACAACCCAGGCATGTGCCCTGACTGGGAATCTGACTGTGATCTCCTGGTTCATAGGTCAATGCTCAACCACTGAGCCATGCCAGCCGGGCTGTCCTATATCCTTAAAATAAAGAAAGCTGGAGAAAAGAAAACGTTATTAAGAAAATGTGCCCTGGCCCATGTGGCTCATTTGATTGGAGCCACTGTGCACTGAAGGGTCAAGTTTCGATCACCAGTAGGCGCACATGCCCAGGTCCAGGCTCCCTTCCCAGTTGGGGTGTGTAAGGGGTGCGTATAGAAGGCAGCTGATTGATGTTTCTCTCTCCCTCCTTCCTTCCCTTCCTTCCTCTTTTCCGCCCTTTCTCCCTCTCTCAAATCAATAAAAAGACATATCTTTGGGTGAAGATTAAAAAAAAAATTGCAAGGAAGAGAAAATACATTCATGTAAATGGACCAGTGCAGTTCAAACCAATGTTATTTAAAGATCAACTGTACTGTGTGTTTTTTTCTATGCATACATACCTGCGATGTTTAATTTAAATATGTGCACACTAAGAGATTACCAACAAATAATAAACAGAACAATTATAACATACTTTAATAAAAGTTATGTGAATGTGGTTTATCTCTCAAAATATCTTATATTGCTGTACTCACCTTTTCATTTAAAGGATGCACTTATGGCTTTTCTTTAGCATATCCAAATTGCCATACAAAATCTGTTTATTGGATTTTGTGAGCTCTATTCTAGCTCCTTCAAATTGACATGTAAGCAAGCACACTGAGAGTCAGAGTTTAGGAGAAAAGTCTGTTTTACACTTTTCTTAGCATAACTGTCTCCTTTATCATCATCTTTATAGGACTTGAAAATTATTTCACTGACTTAGCTATTAAATTATTTTTACTTTTTAATTATGATAGACATAACATGGAATTTACTATCTTACTATTTTTAACTGTACATTTTGATAGTGTTAAATATAAAACCAATTTCCAGAACTTTTTCATCTTGCAAAACTGAAACTCTATAGCTATTACATAGCAACTCCCCATTCCCTCTTCTCCCAGCCCCTGGCATCCACCATGCTTTCTGATTATATGAGTTTGACTACTCTAAGTAGAATCAGCATTTTTATTATCCATTTATCCATTGATGGATATAAGGTTGCTTCCACTTTTTTGGCTATTGTGAATAATACTGCTATGAACATAGATGTACAAATATATCTCTTCAACACCCTGCTTTTAATTATGTTGTGTGTATAACCAGAAGTGGAGTTGTCTTAGCTCTTATAATTTGAAATGGGATCATAGATTTGTGAAAACATTAATTTGTTTTATCAACTTTTTTATTATAGTTGAAGATGGGGAAGTATTTGATTTCAGAGGAATGAGATTAGATTGGTTTAGATTACAGGTAAGAATAACTTAATAATTTTCATTACTATTCTGTTATCGAATATCTTAGTTGACATGAAAACATTACTTAGCATGAAAAAATTATTCATTGTTACATACCTAATGAAAAAACTTCTTTTGTATAACTAATCATAGTCTTTAACTCACTGAAGAAACTTTTTATTGAGATATAATTGACATAACATTACATTAGTTTTAGGTTTTCAATAATGATTCAATATATGTATATATTGAGAAATTATCACACTATGATGTAAGTCTAGTTAACATCTATCACTACACATAATTACCAACTTATTTTTCTTGTGATGAGACTTTTTGAGATCTTCTGTCTTAGTAACTTTCAAATATATAATATAGTAATTGCCTTATTTGAAGGAGATATGTTCCAAGACTCCCAGTGGATGCTTGAAACCATGGATAGTACCCTATATGTATTGTTTTTCCTATACATAAAAATCTATAATAAAGTTTAATAACATAAAATTAGGCACAATAAGAGAGTAACAACAATAATTATAAAATATAGCAGTTATAACTGTAATAGTTATTTGAATGTCGTCTCTCAAAATGCTATATTGTACTGTACTCACCCTTTTATGTAATGAGAGATGGTATAGTATCTATGTGATAAGACGAAGTGAATGAGAAGGCACTGTGATGTGTTAGGTGAGTTATTTGAACACAAGCACTACAGTACTGTGACAGTTGCTCTGATAGCTGAGAAGACTACTGAGTGACTAATGGGAAGGTACCATTTCATGCAGTGTGGGTACCTAGGCAAAGTGATGATTCACATCCCAAGTGGGATGATGTGAGAATGCATTAGGCTACTCAGAACGGTTTGCAATTTAAAATTATAAATCGTTTAATTCTGGAATTTTCTATTTAATACTTTCAGAGCATAGTTGGGTAATTGAAACTGCATCAAGTGAAATCGTGAATAAGGAGGGGGCTTCTTATATACTATTATTAACTCTGGTCACCATACTGTATATTACATCCCAAGGACTTATTTTACTGGAAGTTTGTGCCTTTTGACCACCTTCACCCAATCCCAGCTCCCTGCCTATGGCAACCACCAGTTGTATTTATGAGTTTATTTGTGTGCTTTTTTAGATTCCCCATATATTTGAGGTCATACAGTCTTTGTTTTTCTTTGTCTCACTTATTTCACTTAGCATAATGCATTCAGGCTCCATCCATGTTGTTGCAAAAGGCGGATATGGCTGAATAATATTTCACACCACACACACACACACACACACACACACACACACACACACTCTTTATCCGTTCATCCATCAGTGGGCACTTAAGTTGTTCCCATATCTTGGCTATTGTAAATAATGCTGCAGTGTGAACATAAGGATACAGACATCTTTTTGAGTTAGAGTTTTCATTTCCTTTGGATAAGTAGAAGAGGACTTGCTGGATCATATGTTAAGATAGTTGTGTCTTTAAATTTTTGAGAAATCTTTATTACTGTTTTCCATGGTAGCTGTACCCATTTAGATTCTCACCAGTAACGCACAGTTTCCTTTTCTCCACATTTTCACCAACGCTTATCTCTTGTGTTTTTGATAATAGCCATTCTGACAGGTGTGAGGTGATAACTCATTGTGGTTTTAATTTGCATTTTCATATGATGAGTAATGTTGGAACATCTTTTACTATACCTGTTATATCTATCTATCTATCTATCTATCTATATATCATATCATATCATATCATATCATATCATATCATATCATATCATACACATACTAGGGGTCCAGTGCACGAATTCATGCACCTTGAAAGGAATTGTGGATCATGAGGCTGTGGTGGGCACAGGGGCAGGTCTTGGCTGATCCTTCACGTCCCTACCCCAAGCCCCTCCTTCTGTGGCCCCTGGTTTCTTGTCTGCCTACAGCCCCGCTCCCACCACTGCTGCTGCTCCCACATGCTGATAGCACCGGCCCCACTTGTGCCCGCTTACGGCTTGGAGTGATTGGGGCCGGCACCAACAGTGGGTATGAATGGCGGCATTGCCCCAATAGCTCCTCAGGAGCAGGAGGAGGTGGAGAAGCCCTCAGGGGCAATCGGGCCAGCAGCTGCCACTTGTACCTGCAGATGGCACCAAGAGATCAGGGCCAGTGCTTGGTGCTGGCAGTGGGTACGAGCGGTGGCTCTGGTGTCGGCAGCAGGTGCGAAAGCTGCTCAGGACTGCGGCACGCAGAAGCAGAGAATTTTCAGTAACGACCAGAGGCTTGCTCCGATGATGGTGACTGGCCCTGCCTTGGTCTGGTGACCCTGCTCACCCTCCACCATCCCACCATGGCCAACACCGGCCATGTTCCGTGCTCTGCTACCTACTGCTGATACCCATCATATTCTGTGCACACCCCTGGTGGTCAGCAGGCATCATAGTGACCAATTGTTAGGTTATTTTGCCATTCAGTCTTTTTGCATATTAGCCTTTTATTATATAGGATTCTCTCTGGAAAAAATGTCTATTCAGATTTTCTGCCCAAATGTTTCCTTACTGTTGCGTTGGATGTAGAAGAAATATTTTATACTAGTTGTTAAACTTGGATAAATAATTTCTAACTTATGCCAATATAAAAGATTTTTTAAAAATAAAACAGGTTATAATTTTAGAATGTCCAAATATTTAAATTCCAAATATCTCCTTTGATTATCCTTATTCAAATATTTAATACTAAAGTGTGAAATCACAAAATCTTTTTTTGACAAAATATTTATAATCTAGAACCAGTTGATATAAACTTAGGGTTGTGGGCCGCGTAGTCTTTGTCATTAATACCCATCTCTGCCATTGTAGTGTGTGAGCACCTGTAGACAATAATAAATGGGTGTAGTGGCATTCCAATAAAACTTCATAAAAACAAGCAACTGGCTCACAGGCCACAGTTTATTATTTCCTGATCTGTTGTCTAAAGCTTCATTTTTCTGAAATGCAGAAATAAATACTAATAAAGTATTGGACTTTAAATATTTTCATTTAATATATAACTCTCACATAAATAGTTTTTGAGGGCTTTTAAAATTCAAGCCTAAAATCTTTGTATGTATGTGGATTTAATGGTAGAATTTAATTGCCCTCTAAATATTTCTAGTAATTATGGGAAAATGGTGGCCCAGTGTTTCTAATAACCTCATATTTTAAAAACATGTATATGAGTCTGTTATTATAAAAAGTCAAAGTATTCAGAGATAAAGTAGAAAATGAAAGTTTGCACTTTTCCCAGTCTCATTCCCCAGCAATACTCACTTTTAATAATGTCATATCTTTTTAGGCATCCAAACATGTAAATGGGATTATATTGTATATTTTGTTCTGCGACTTAAGGAATAAAATTTTTATTTATTTAATTAAAACATGAAAATATAAGCAGTATGTGTTTGTAGAAGACATTTTAAATGACTATAGTTTCAGGAAGGGCCGGGTACCTAGAAGAGCATACTTTTCTGGCAGTCTGTTTAGTTCCCTGAGGTGCTTTTCTTAGGTTCTTTCCAACCTCAAAATACATAGGCACTTTTCTCTCACTTGTTCTGTGTTCTATGGCAGCATATTCTTAGAAACGGTTTTATAAATGAGGCCACACGTATTAACTAATTTGCCCAAGGTCATAGAACTGGTTGGTGGGAGATCAGGAAGAACACTTGAAATACCACTCTCCCAAAATATTACATGTGAATATGTTACAGGTTATTTTCTTTCCTATTAAATATATTTTTAGTTTTTTAAATTTTTATTGAATTTACTGGGTAGACATTATACAGCTTTCAGGTGTATAGTTCTAGAATACATTAATCATCAATCATTGTATTGTGTGTTCACCACCCCAAGTCAAGTCTCCTTCCATCACTATTTTCTACCTATTAAAAATAAAGTTTAGAAATTAACATTTTTTTTAATCCTCACCTGAGGATATTTTCCATTGATTTTTTTTAGAGAGAGTGGAGGAGAGAGGGAAAGACAGAGAGAAGCACATTGATTGGTTGCCTTCTGCACGAGCCCCAACCAGGGCCCAGGCCAGGGAGGAGCCTGAAACCAAGGTTCATGCCCTTGTCCAGAGTTGAACCTGAGACCCTTTGGTACACAGGCGGATGCTCTATCCACTGAGTCAAATTGGCCAGAGCAGAAATGAACATTTCTTAAGGAGTCAAAGAGGGGGGAATAGGAGATAACTGCAATACTATTAATAATGAAAAATACATTAAAAAAAGGGACATTTCTTTGTTTTTCAAAAGTTCTAAAACAATACAGCAGTAGAGCTTATAACGTGAAAACAGAATTGCTCAGCTAAAGGATATACACAGTAAACATTTTTAAAGTCATTGTCATAGCTTGAACAGTTAGTTTCCTGCCTTCAGTTTATGAGAATACCTAGAAACATTTGGATTCAGAAAAATTTGGAGATTTAGATGCATTTTATTTATTTTTTAAAAGATTTATATTGCCCAGCTGGCATGGCTTAGTGATTGAGTGTCCAACTATGAGCGTCACAGTTCGATTCCTGGTCAGAGCACATGCTTAGGGTTGTGGGCTCGCTCCCCAGTGTGGAGCATGCAGGAAGCAGCCCATCAATGATTCTCATCATTGATGTTTCTATCTCTCTCTCCCTACCCCTCCATTTCTATTTTTATTGATTTTTAGGGAGAGAAAGGAAGGGAGAGGGAAAGAGAAAGAGAAACATTGATATGAGAGCAGACCATTGATTGGCAGCCTCCTACATGCCCTTCCACTCCTGAAACCTGGATATGTGCCTGACCAGGAATTGAACCTGCAACCTTTAGTGCATGGGAGGATATCCAGCCAATTGAGCCACACCAGCCAGGGTTAGATGCATTTTAAATTTTCCTTATTAAATACTTCCAAGATTATTAAACTTACCCATTTTGAATGAGTCACTTGAGAATTTTAGCTTTATTCAGTATATTAGAATATAGAACATTTGAGTGACCATTAAGAATGTAGAAGTAAATGTCCCTGTGTATGATTTTATTTTTATACTAGTGGCACTGCGCACAAATTTATGCATGGGTGGGTCCCTTGGCCTGGCTGGCGATCAGGGCCGGCCGGTGGGGGGAAGGGACTGTGGTAAGTTGGCTGGCTGGGAGGAGGGACCACGGGAGGTTGGCTGTGGGTGTGCACTGACCACTAGAGGGCAGTTCCTGTGTTGAGCGTCTGCCTCCTGGTGGTCAGTGCGCATCATAGCAACCAGTTGACCAGTCGTAATGGTTGCTTAGGCTTTTATATATAGTGGCTAGAGGCCCAGTGCATGAAATTCATGCACAGAAGTGGTGTGTGTGTGTGTGTGTGTGTGTGTGTGTGTGTGTGTGTCCTCAGCCCGGCTTGTGCCCTCTTGCAATCCAGGACCCCTGACAGGCAATCAGGGCCTATTGGGACTTTCCTTCCCCTGGCTGCCAGCAGCTGGGCCCACCCCTACTGCTGCCACTGTTTACCATCTCTGTGGTGCTGCCTCCCTCTTCCCCTGCCACTGATCACCTCCCTCTGTGGGCGACAAGCATGGGGTACAATTGCTTGGGCCTCCCTCTGTGGGGCGATTAATTGCAGGGCCTCCAGATCAATCACCCCATAGAGCGAGGCCCTGCCCACCTGTCCGGGGCTCTGCGATCGATAGCAGCACCCCCCCCCCCCCACCCCCTGCACCCAGTCAATTGCCCCGCTGGCCCCTCCTTCTTCAGGATGATATTGGGATGATGGTGGGGCCCCTTGACCAGTTCCATCGCACCCACCTTGGCTAGCCTGGCGCCAGTGCATGTCATAGCGTGATCTTCTGGATGGTCTTTCAGATAGTCTTTCTGCTGTTTGGTCTATTTGCGTATTATGCTTTTATTATTATAGATAGATTTTCAAGATATGTATAAGTACATTACCTGCTATCTGATTCTTGTATTCCATAGTTGCCTGTATTCTTTTCCTAGAGCTTCCATAACAAAGAACCACAAACTGAGTGACTTAAACAACAAAAATTAACTGTCTCATAGTTCTGGAGGCCAGAAATCTGAACTCAGGGTTAATTTCTTCTAAGGAATGTGAGGGAGAATCTGTTTTATGCCTTTTTCCTAGACTCTGGTGATTTGCTATCTATCTTTGGTATTCCTTGGCTTATATATGTATTATTCTAATGGCATTTTTCCTGTTTCTCCTTATATAATCTTTATGTGCATATGTATCTGGTCCAAATTTCTTATTTTAATAAGGACAACAGTCATGGTGGAATTAGTCCTTCTCTAATGACTTCATTTTAACTTCATTACCTCTGTAAGGACTCAGTTTCCAAATTAAGGTCACACTTTGAGGTACTGGGGAATATGAGTTCAGCATACATTTTTGGGGGTCATATTTCAACCTGTAACATTGCTCTTAACCATAATTGGGACATACAGTCACTCAGCCCCTTTCCGCTGCGTAATAGACTCATTTTTTAGTGACAACAGGACAGAGCATTTTATTTATACCAGGGAGGGAAAAAATAGGACATACAACTAAGCCAGAGAAGTCTTGTATCGGCAAAGAGGGCAAAAGTGCAAGATGGGAGGTAGTATTCAGAATCTAGGTGGTTTGTATAGATCAGCAATTTTCGACCTTTTTCATCTCATGGCACACATAAACTAATTTCTAAAGTTCTGTGGCACACCAAAAAATATTTCTTGCTGATCTGACAAAAAATATAGGTGTAATTTTGATTCATTCACACTAGATGGCTATTGTGTTGGCTTTAGTCATTAAAAACCCCCACTTTTGCCGAAACCAGTTTGGCTCAGTGGTAGAGTGTCGGTCTGTGGATTGAAAGGTCCCAGGTTCGATTCCTGTCAAGGGCATGTACATTGGTTGTGGGCACATCCACGGTAGGGGGTGTGCAAGAGGCAGCTGGTCGATGTTTCTCTCTCATCGATGTTTCTAGCTCTCTATCCCTCTCTCCTCCTCTCTGTAATAAATCAATAAAAAATATATTTTAAAAAAACAGAAAAACCCACTTTTTTGACATCCTAAGGGAAAGGAGGCGTTCAGTGCCCCTGACCTAAATAGTTATTGCATGTTTTAAACATTCGTGTGGCACACTGGTTGAAAATTGCTACTATAGACGAAAGCTTTCTTCAAGTTGAAATTGCTAGTAATGGCTTATAGAGAAAGTAACATTTTACCCAGACATTGAAAGATTATTAGAATTTGAACAGGAAACTGGCTTACATAGGAAAAGGGCAAACACTGAGGAAAGGGCAAATTTAGAGACTTTTTTAGTTGTAAAATATGACTACAAAAGGAACAGATCTTTACAAGCTGATGGTATTTCAATAGTGGGTGTGTGTTTTTTCTACTTGTAGAATTACAAGGCTAACTTCATTGGTCTGTACTTTAAACTACTTTTGTTTTTTGCTGTACTTTTACAGGCATATACTAGTGTCTCTAAGGCTTCGCTTAGCCTTGCAGATCATAGAGAACTTGGAAAGATGATGAATACGATAATTTTTCATACAAAAATGGTGGATTCCTTGGTGGAAATGTTGGTGGAAACATCAGATCTCTCCATATTTTGGTATGTTATGATTATCTTTAGATCAGAATTTAAGATTTTTTTAGTATCCAAAGGTATCTCTTGATTTTAAAAAAATATTAATATAATTTTTAAGACAGTTCAGTAATAATATTGAATAAATTTTTAAAATATCCTCATTGGATATCCATTGATTTTTAGATAGTGGAAGGGAGAGGGAGAGACAGAGAGAGAAACGTTGATGTGAGAGAGACACATTGATTGGTTGCCTCCTGCATGTGCTCTGACGAACTAGGGCATAAGAATAAAGGGAATAGTGGATAACTTGCTAACAAAAAGAAGTTTACTGCCCTGGCTGGTTTTGCTCAGTGAATAGAGCATCGGTTGTGGACTAAAGTGTCCCAGGTTGGATTCCGATCAAGGCACATGACTGGATCCCTAGTAGGGGACATACGGAAGGCAGCTGATCAATGATTAATGATTCTCTCTCATCATTGATGTTTCTATCTCTCCCTCTCCCTTCTTCTCTGAAATCAATAAAAATATATATATATATTTTAAAAATTTACCAATTTGGGATTTTATGTTTATTTTTATTTTTTCCCCGCCTCGACCCCCCCCCCCCCCTATGTTTATTTTTAATTCTCTATTAAGAACAGCTCTTCTGGTGTGAATTTTTTACACTTTTTTTGAGGAGGTGAAAACAGTCACTTCAAATTTGACGTAAGGCCCTCGCTCTTTCATCATTAGATTAAGAAAAAAATTTGCAGATTAGTGTTAAATAGAGCAAATGTTGGAAGTAAAATACCAATTAATCTCACTCTATAGTATTAAATTAGACATTAATGTTGTGATGATATGGTGACCATTCTCTGAATTGTGTTCCATTCTCCTTTTATCAGAGCCTCTTTAGTTATAAATTTGACTAAGTATACTGTTTAAGTTTTGTCCCTTTCTTTTTCCCCTCATTAAGTGGTCCTTAAAGGAAAATCATGTTTTATTTCCATTGTGTCTAACATAGTAGGTATTTAATGAATATTTGAATGAATATATGAATTTGATCATGAAGCCAGGATTCAAACTCAAGTATTTGGCTCCAAAGCTATATAATATCAACTCTGTTTCTGCTTATGGCCATTATTCCTTTAGGGAAGTTTGTTGGAATAACCTAGTATGTCCCTTTATTTCTAAAATGCTGAGATAATCCCAGTGGGTAATGATAGTAGTTGCTATATATTGAATAGCTGTCATTATAAAAAGCTTTTTATTGCTTAAAATAACTCGGTTCATACCATTTTTGGTAGTTTGTTAGGGTGGCTTTAATTAGCAGTATTGCAGAGGAAATCCAGGGAAGGTATCAGGAATCTCTTAAAGAACTAAAAAGAAAGAAAAAAAACAAAACCAAAAAACCGGTATATCATGTGTAAAATTTACAAAAATTTTCAAGGTTATTTGGAAATGTATATTATTGTCTGTCCCAAAGGTTTCCTTGAGAAGAAAATGGAACGCCCGGTGCATGGATTCCTGGGGTCCCTTGGCCTGGCCTGTGCCTTCGCAATCCGGGACTCCTCAGGGGATGTTGGAGAGCCAGTTTTGGCTTGATACCGACAGGCTAGGCCAAGGAACCCCACCGATGTGCAAACTTATGAACTGGGACTCTAGTATGCACATAAGATCTTTGGTTAATCTCTTTCTGCCCTCCCTTCTCCCCCCTTCCCTCTGAGATTCACTAGTCTGTTCCATGTTTCCATGACTGTGGTTTCCACTCCTGCATTGAACGTCTGCCCCCTGGTGGTCAGTGCACATCATAGCTACTGGATGGTTGGCTGGTTGTTTAGGCTTTTACAATATATTAGGTCTAGTAATAATTAATGTCGTTTTCTAATACTTTTTAAAATCAAATTTATTTAAACAATACAACAAAATTTAATCAACAATATACTTGCCGTTGTTTTCTACTACTTGTGCCCAATGCTCAGGAAGCATTTTAATCCCTCTGTTGTGAAATTCTTGTGATTTTGATGCAAAAAATTTGGTCAATGCATTTTTGAGGCATTCTTCATTATTAAATTTTTTTCCAAGAAGAAAGTTTTGCAAAGAACGAAACAAATGGTAATCGGAAGGGGCAATATCAGGAGAATATTCAGGTTGAGGGAGAACTTCCCATTCCAACTGGCGCAGTTTTTCAGCAGTGATTCTTGCAGTATGCGGTCGTGCATTATCATGGTGAAGAATTACGCCCTTCCGATTAATCAGCGCGGGTTCTTTTTCTCTTAAAGCTTGGGCTAACCTTTCCAACTGGGCACTATACACTGCACTTGTAATGGTTTGGTTAGATGGTAAAAGTTTATAATGAAGAATTCCTTTAAAATTCCACCAAACACACAACATCACTTTTTTTGTATGCAAGTCAGGTTTTGGCGTGGGCTGTGGAGCCTCATTTTTGTCCAACCATTGAGGCCGCCTTTTCAAATTAACAGACAGCACCCATTCTTCATCTCCGGTAACAATTTGCTCTAAAAACGGCAAACGGTTTTTGACGAGAGAGGAGCGAACTGCAAATTGTGACTCTTTGATTACGGTTGTTGTCGGTCAACTCATGAGGAACCCATTTTCCAAACTTTTGGACTTTGCCAAGTGCACGCAATTGATTGGAAATTGTTTTTTGTGAACAATTTAAAATTGTCGCAAGCTCTTGTTGGGTAATTTGAGGATTTTGCACCAAAAGAGCTTGAAGAGCTTCTTGATCAAAATTGGACACACGGCCTCGACCACTCTTGTCATCTAACGAAAAATTTCCCTCGCGAAATTTCTCAAACCAACGCTGGCATTTTCTGGCGCTAACTGCATCTTGACCAAGAGCACTACAGATGTTTTTTGCAGCCTCACTTGCTTTTCTTCCTAATTGGAACTCATAAAGCATGCAGTGCCGAATATGCTCTTCATCCGCCATCTTCTTAGCCCTAGTTTTGCAACAAAAATCAAACCAAACACAAACTTTTTCAAGCAAAACTTGTTAATTGTACTTCACACGTTCTGTAGATACCACGTGTTTGAAGGTTATGTCAATACAAGTCAACGCCAAGCAAGATTTTAAACGAATGTTTAAAAACGACATTAATTATTACTAGACCCGATATATATATGTGTGTGTGTGTATATATATATATATAGATATAGATATAGATATTTTTCAGCTACAGAAAAGTTCCTATTTTAAAAGAAAGATATAACAATTAGAAAGTCATATATTCATATAATATAGGTATGGTTTATTTTCTGTTTAGGTTTTTTTAAATTTGTAATATATTATACAAATAATATTTTTATTACTCTGGAGTGATTATCAGTGTGTAAGAGATACTCTTTGGAAAAATAATTATTCTCTTAAGGGAATAATGCTACCAATTGGGAACTCATTCATTTGAATTAATTAACTGTAAGGTACTATATCATGAAAATTTTAACTATAAAAGTTGATTCTAATTTTTAATTTGTTTTCTTATATAGTTTTTATAGTCGTGCTTTTGAGAAGATGTTTCAACAGTGTTTGGAGTTACCCTCTCAGTCAAGATACTCAATTGCATTTCCACTACTTTGCACTCATTTTATGAGTTGCACACATGAACTGTGTCCAGAAGAGGTAATTTCAGGGTACTACTCTGATTTATATGGTATGCAGAATAAACTAAACCAAACATGTAGCTGACCAAATGCTCACAAAGTAATGGATACCTAATTTAGCTTTCCATCTAGTGCATCTGTATGTAGAATCAGAGAATACTTGAATAGGTATTTTATGTAGATATAATAGATATTTTATTAGATACATAAGTATTTATAAGTATATATCATAAGGTCACTAGAAATTACCTTTATTAAAGTAAATGGTAGGTCAGGTATTAATATGTATGGTAAAAATATATACAGTAATTGATTTTGTATGCTTACTTTCCTTCTTAGGTTACATTGGAAAGACTTGAAAATTAAAAAAAAAATTTATCTTTATTGATTTCAGAGAGGGAGAAGGAGAGAGAAATAGAAACACCATTGATGAGAGAGAATCATTAATCCGCTGCTTCCTGTATGCCCCACACTGTAGATCAAGCCCTCAATTGGGCATGTGCCCACTGTCATGCTGGTCAAGCAAAACTTGCAAATTGAATGCACAGATTAGTGACTAAACATAAACATATCGAAGATGAATTTTACTGACTTACCAATACAATGGATATAAAATCTAGGTTTGCTGGTATTTATAAGACATACATGCTGGCATGCGGGCACACAGAATTATTGAATAATTGAACTAATTAGCAGTTTTATCGATGCCAAGTATTTATCAAAAATGTACTCAGGCCGAGAACAGTTTGGCTCAATGGATAGAGCGTCGGCTTGGGGACTGAAGGGTCCCGGGTTCGATTCTGGTCAAGTGCATGTACCTTGGTTGCAGACATATCCCCAGTAGGGAGTGTGCAAGAGGCAGCTGATCGATGACTCTCATCGATGTTTCTAACTCTCTCTCTCCCTTCCTCTCTGTGCAAAATCAATAAAATATATTTTTTAGAAATGTACTCAGTATTTTTGATAGATACTGATGTTCCTTCTAATGTTTAAGGAACAAATATCACTTTTTAAATGTAGTAATAATATATATTAAGATTAAATAGTATATTTATGTATAATTTACTAGGAATTAATATTGAGTCCCTTAAAACTATAGAACTTGTAGAAGAGAAACTTACAGATAGTAGTAGCATTATTAATATTTTTAAGCATTAGGTAACATCTGTTGCAGGAATCTGTTGGAATGAGATAGAGATTAGCCTGCAGGAGTTTGTTAGGGAGTGCTTTTAGGATTAATAACTGTGAGGATGTTACTACCCAATTTTAATAGATTTATAGTTTTTAGATTTAATAGGTTTCCCCCAAGTCAGAATTTGCTTAAACAGGGCTATAACTATTTATAATTTGAAATCTCTTATGTAAGTGTATTTTGCTTGTACATCCTCTTTAAAGTTTTAAAGGAAATTTAAATAAAATACATTTTAAGGTATCATGATAGATTTAGGAACAGTTATTTTGCATGTCTAAGTATTTTACATTCTTTTATATTATCTTACATTTATTCTAGCAGCACAAAAGTAATGTATGTAATAATCTCTGACCCCCACTCCTTAATGTAGAATGGACTTTAATCTTATTTTCTGTGTTTATTTAAAAAGTGCTTTATCTCAAACTACTTATTGATAATTATTATTATTAT
The DNA here is from genome assembly GCF_014108245.1 of Pipistrellus kuhlii. Taxonomy (NCBI): domain Eukaryota; kingdom Metazoa; phylum Chordata; class Mammalia; order Chiroptera; family Vespertilionidae; genus Pipistrellus; species Pipistrellus kuhlii. The sequence goes on from NW_023425573.1 coordinate 31,222,214, forward strand.
TCTGCTTTAACAGCGACATCATATTGGAGATCGAAGTCTTTCCTTATGTAACATGTTTCTGGATGAAATGGCTAAACAAGCTCGAAATCTTATCACTGATATTTGCACAGAACAGTGTACTCTTAGTGACCAGGTAATAATTTAAATGTTTTCTTACAGATAAGAAATTTGTATATGAAAGCAAGAAAATGATCTGTTGGACACTTTGTTTACTGTTTATTAATATATTTTTATTTTCTTATTTTCAGACTCTTACTAAATCTTATCTACCTCTTGTGAAGCTCCATTGTTAGATAGTTTTGAAACCTCTAGGTTGGCATTTAAGTCCCTTCATGATAGTTTAAACTTCTCTGTCCTGTGTGCACTTAGGCTTCATCACCTAGCAATTCTCACTAGATTCTGAACACATTCTGTCCTAACATAGTTTTGTTCTTTGTAGGCCATTTATCCTTTAAATTGCAGTCAACTTATAACTTTCTCTATGAAGTCTGTCTTCACAGAATATTTACCTATTTCTGTTTTCCACTAAGCTTAGACTCCTTGAGCTAGGTCAATTCTACTTTTTATTTATACCTCTGTTCTTACTGCTAGCAGGATATTTCTTACATATACTGGATTCAGTTAAGGTTTATTTGAATTATTAATGTGTTTTCAAAGTAATTGGTATAATGTAATATTTTATTCTTTTTAAATTTAGTTGCTGCCCAAGCATTGTGCCAAAACCATTAGTCAGGCAGTGAATAAGAAGTCTAAAAAACAAACTGGTAAAAAAGGGGAACCTGAAAGGGAAAAACCTGGAGTTGAGAGCATGAGGAAAAACAGGCTAGTAGTGACCAAGTAAGCCATCTATTTTTATTAATTTTTTTTGCTACAGTTTATTTTTTCAGTTTACTTTTGTATGGCGTTAGTAATGATGAAATGCTAGTAATTGTAAATTCTCCATTTCCCAGTCATTAATTTTTTTCACCTTTGTGAACTTGTTTAACCATTAAGTGCTTATTTCATCTAAAAATGCAGATTTTGGAGTTTTGAAGAAAACAGATGATAATTGTCTTGTTTTTAAATACAGAATACTAAAGACCAGGAATCTATCTAAAAATTTAGGAGTGCACTTTTATTTTCATTGTATTTAAAATAAGATATTTGAGACTTTATTTTGGCATGTGGTGTGTATGGCTGATACCATTGTTTTAAATGGACATATCAGAATAGGTAGCATTTTAGAGCTGTTTGCTTACCTGGAGAGGAGGCATAGGTGGGCAATAATGGGTGAATATTTTTTTGCTTAAAGTACATTTATTATTTCTTGCTACCTACGTTGAGCAAGTTATTTGTCATTTTGTAGTCAACTTTCTTCCTCCACAACAGAAATTACAATAGAAATTCAAAATGATTATCTTTATGAATGTGGAATAAGCTCATTTTTGTGTATTAAGTCATTATCATCTGAAGATAGAAATGAATGTTGCTTATCTTCATAAAATTGTTCTCATGTGTTAAAAAATTTTGAACTTTGTTTAAGAGAGAAATTGAATTCTATAATTATTATCCCCAAATAAGATCTCATGTTTATAAAATTAATTTGTGTTGTTATGATAAAATGTTGACATTTTGTTTACTGTTATTTAATATTTTTTCAGCCTTGATAAATTGCACACTGCACTTTCTGAGTTGTGTTTCTCTATAAATTATGTACCAAACATGGTGGTTTGGGAACATACCTTTACCCCACGAGAATATTTGACTTCTCACCTGGAAATCCGCTTTACTAAGTAAGAAAGAACATTAACTATTTTTGCTTGTTTGTTCATCTAATGAGTTTGTTATATTTATTCTTTACATTGACACAGTATTTTCTTTTATGAGAAAAAGCATTAGTAGAATTAGTAGAATAATTATTTGGGAAGTATGAAAATACTGAACTGGGAATTATGTAAATTACTCAGATTCTTATCCCATACTTGCTATTATTAACCAGTTGTAACATTAGACAAGGCATTTTATTTCAGTGAGCCTTAGTTTTCTTATAAGTAAAATGAGAAAACTGGAGCTAATCAGTATTTTTCAATTGTCAGGTGGCATCCCGTGGGGTCATGAAATCAGATTAGAAGGTTGTAATAAATATATTTTTAATATATTTTATTGATTTTTTACATAGTGGAAGGGAGAAGAATAGAGAGTTAGAAACATTGATGAGAGCGAAACATCCATCAGCTGCCTCCTGTACACACCCCACTGGGTATGTGCCCGCAACCAAAGTATATGTCCTTGACTAGAATCGAATCTGGGACCCTTGAGTCCACAGGCCAATGTTCTATCCACTGAGCCAAACTGGTTAGGGCTGTAATAAATATTTAAAGAAAGAAGAGGAAGAAGGAAAGGAAAGAAAGAAGTAGAAAAAAATTAGTGCATTGAATGTAGTAAGTATAAATTTTGTGTCATGACACTTCAGTTATGTATGTACACATGTGTGTACTGAGCTGTGATGCTGGATACATACCTTACAAGGGGTCAAATTTAAATGTTCAAAAACCTCAGGACTAGATGAATTCAATACTATTCTGGATTCAGATGTGTGCTGTTATGCCAATAGATCTAAAATCTTGAGGCACTTAGTTCTTATTATAGTTTTATACGTTATATATAATGTTTCTTGAAATGATAATGCATGAGATAAGTCAGAAATCTTTCAACTTGATATTGTTTCTTAATCCATTTTGTAAAGTTACAAATTTATTAAAATATTGATTGATTGGATAAGTTTGTCTTGAAGGCCTTAAAGCAATTTATAAAACAAAATTTTGCCAAAGATTTTTCAAAATTTTGAGGTAATTAACAAGTAGTCTTTGTATCTTTTGTTTAACATTGTATTAAGTACTATGAGTACTAATGAAACATAAAGCTTAGAGCTATAGTTGGTGAGAATTCTACGATTATGGAATCAAATAGAATATATACGTGGACTCTAAATTAAATGTTAAGTAATCAGTTGACTAGAGAAGGGTTTGTTCTGGAACAAAGACTGTCTTTTGCTGGCTTTAGTAATGCAGGCACCCTGATGGTAACACTCAGAATGCTCTAGTATTGAAGACAGAGGGAAATCATGCCCTTTGGTATTTATTATTCTTAACTACCAAGGTGGCTAGAGTGGTGGGTGAAAGGTAGGATTCAGTTTTCAGCTCCCATGTTTTCCTTCTGTAAATATGTAGTCTGGTCTATTAATCCACAGAGAAGAAGTAGATACTCTTTTTACCAAACATCTATCTCCTTAGTGGTCAAGATCAAACCAAGGCTGTAAACTTGTTGACCTAGGAAAGGATTTTTATGCCACCGCATATAGCTTGATTAGTTGATGATTTTAGTTGAACACTTCACTTGAGCACAATCTTAGGACTTAGGGGCCATATTGCAAGGATAGCATTTTTATCTTGAGTTAATCTCCTTGGACTGTTAATAGCATTGAGGTTTGTCTATTATATTGAATACTTCCTTACAAATACAGGTTAAGAACTTGACAAATCTAATACTTAGTGATTTTTAATGAAGGTGAAATAAGGGTGGCCAATGTAGGAAAAGATCATTTAGGAAAGAAAGTATTTTCAAAATTTGTCTTTCTTTTTTAGATTTATGCAGTGTCTTGGGATATAAACTAAATTGAACTGTGTTTATGTGCTACAAGTAATTAAAGAACAATGAAATTTTCTGTTTGTTGCCTTGTTTTGACTATAGCACATTTTGTTAAGAGGCAGCACTAAGTTAGACAGAAAGGGTGCCAAACCTTACATCCACCAATTTCAAACAAAGTGACCTTGGTCAGTTCTGAACCTTAGTGTGTGTGTGTGTGTGTGTGTGTGTGTGTGTGTGTGGTGTTTTGGGTTTTTTTTTAATCTGTGAAATGGTAGTAATAATAACTGCATAGTAGGGTTGTTAAATATGAAAGCTACTGGTGATATGTATAAAACTTAAAAAAAACTAGTGGCACATAATGCCAAATGAATTCAAGCTATGAAAAATAGTCCACTGTACTTGCTATAATGTATTATGTCAAAGGGATTTATCCTTAAATCATTTTATTACTGATGTCTTTAGAATTTTTAAATCATTTCATTACCATTTCATTGTAGTTTTTAGGTAGTCATTGTTTGTTTAGATTGTTTCTTTGGAAGATGATAGTAATTTCATGGTTTTGTAACAAATTGTATTTAAAATTTTATTGCTTATTTGATATTAAAGATTAGTAGGTTGAATGGCCTATATTTATAAATGCAAAAGTCAGAACTCTTTTCTTCTTATGGTTGTTGTTGTTGTTTTTTCTTTATCTCAGGTCAATTGTTGGAATGACTATGTATAATCAAGCCACACAAGAAATTGCAAAACCATCAGAGCTTTTAACAAGTGTAAGAGCATATATGACTGTACTGCAGTCGATAGAAAACTATGTGCAAATAGATATTACAAGAGTATTTAATAATGTTCTTCTTCAGCAAACACAACATTTAGACAGTCATGGAGAGCCAACCATTACAAGTTTATACACAAATTGGTAAGGAACGCATCTGAAAATTTGGATTGATACAATGTTTCCTTGTAATGAACTACTTGGGAAAATTATTTTTTTATGGAAAAATTCTCGTTCATATTATCAGCCAACTTAAAATTATATTCAGGAATATATGGCATAATACATTTTGAATTAAATAGTTCCTCCTGGTTATAAATTTACTTTTCTTCTTAGGTATTTGGAAACTTTATTAAGACAAGTCAGCAATGGTCATATAGCTTATTTCCCTGCAATGAAAGCTTTTGTGAACTTACCTACAGAAAATGAATTAACATTCAATGCAGAGGAGTATTCTGACATATCAGGTGAATAATACTTGTTTTTTTCACATGTTTTAGAGAATGAAGAAACAATTCTTTTTGGCTTTTGATTCTATTATGACTATTTTCATTCAATTATATACAAAGTCATACATTATATTTCAGACTTATTTTTGCATTTGTGTTTTTTTGTTTGTTTGTTTTTTTACTCTAGAGACTTCTCAGGTGTAATTTGCTTCTATACTGTAATGTCTCAATTTGTTAATGTTTATTTTCTTAAAGTATTTGCTTTGTCAAAGTATAAAAGTAATTGCATTTCCTTTCAGAAATGAGGTCATTATCAGAACTGCTAGGCCCATATGGTATGAAGTTCCTAAGTGAAAGCCTTATGTGGCATATTTCATCACAAGTTGCTGAACTTAAGGTAATGTAGTCTTTATTAATTTTAGCTTATAAACACAAATTCCAAAAAAACATTTCAAGAAAATGAGCAGCAAGCCTAGAATGTTAATTTCTTTAACCTGACATGAAAGTTCTCATATGTAAATGAAATTATAGCATTAGCATGGTCTTTTTTTTTTTAAGGTCTTGAAGTACCTTTTAAAAATATATTTTTATTGATTTCAGAGAGGAAGGGAGAGGGAGAGAGAGATAGAAACATCAGAGAGATAGAAACATCAGTGATTGGTTGCCTCCTACATGCCGTACACTGGGAATTGAGCCTGAAATCTGGGCATATGCCCTGACTGGGAATTGAACTGTGACCTCTTGGTTCATAAGTCAATACTCAACCATTGAGCCATGCCAGTGGGGCCTAGCATGGTCTTTTAATAGCATCTTTGTTTTGTTCTGTTTTACAAATAGTAATCTGATTTACTGAAAATTGAGCAAACCTATAGGATAATTCAGTTCCTGCAAGGTTGATAACTATTTTGCTGAGCGAATAAAATAGATGGCAAGAGTCAGTGTGACTAAAAAAGGGGCAATATTAACCCGTAGTTAAAGACTCAAGTTTTCAAGTCTGGCTATCCTGGAATTCATCCTGTTAATTGTGCACTTTGACTTTGGGCAAAGTTTAAACATACAATTATATGAGCTAATTATATGAGCTAATTAATATATGTCAATTGCTTGAATACTTAGCATGCTGCCTGACACACAATAAGTACTGAATAAATATTACTTTGGTATTCATCATGTCATTATTTTCTCATTGTTATTTTTTAAAAGAATGTTTTACAATTCTTATATAGAAGTCAGCTTTTAGATACTTTATAATGTGGGTTTTAAATACACAGACTTTATACTATGTTTTTAAACATACAAACATTGCAATGCAAATTTCAGTTTTTTACAAGCAATATTTCTCATTTATTAGACTCATTCCCTTGTAAATACATTATCTCTCTTCTATTTTGTTCTCGGGTAACAAATTTCTAATTTTCAGTTTACTTTATGTTCCTTTTAGTATGAGATAATAGAAGAATTGTGGCCCAGTAATTTTACTTTTGCCTATTATTTTCTATTTCAACTGTATAAATAGGTACTTTCAGAATTGTTAGCATTTTTAGTGATTCTTTGTCATTAAAGGTAGTAGCTTGAGTATTGTGATGAAGTAATAAAAATTAGCCTATTTGGATCTTTCTATATTCCTATCTGTGAGAGTTCAGAGACACCAATGTCCTTAACAGTCCTCGAGGCCTCTGTAGGACCCGGCCTGCGCTTTTCCTGACCTTCTTTACTCCTCCAGCCTACTTGGCCTGCTTGTTGTGTCACCTCAGATACTCTTCACAGAGATAATGCCTAAGATTGCCTTCTCATAACATTCCTGTATTTTTCAAATGTCATATCAGAATATCCTTCCTTGACCACACTTTTAAAAATAGCAATCATCACTTTTTATTCTCTTTGTCCAATTTTATGTGTATCTTACTTGGACCTCCCTTATGTATTTGCTAATGCCAGTCTCACTAGAGTAAAACCTTTAATTCTCCTAAAATCTTGGTGCTAAATTAGTTTTCAACACATTGTAAATGCTTGTTAAATATCTGTTGGATGCATAAATAAAAATGTCTTTCTTTCTGACTCTTTGTTTTAGGACTTTTATAAACTTTAAACATACATATTATTTGCTTCTATAATTTGTTCTAGGACTTTTATAAACTTTAAACATACATATTATTAACTCCTTTAAATGATTGAAACTGGAATTCTCCCCGTTTTACAAATTAGAAAAGTGAAAACAAGAAGGATTAACTTGTCCAGGCTCACATGCTTAAAGTGGAGAAACTAGAGTTTGAACCTATATAGTCTTATCTAGCTCTAGAGCTTTACACTGGTACGGTGCTGCTGTACTGTTAGAAACGAAAGGGTCCTAAGCAGTCATCTAACCCACCCTATCTGAGGCAGGAACATATATTACGTTTTCCTAGCTGAATGTTCTGGTCTTTTTGAAAATGAAGCAGCCTGGTCAATCACGATATCTAAATAGTAATTAAAATTATTTTTTATTTACTAATTTGAGAGAGAGAGAAAAATAACAACAACAACATTTTTGCTTTCATTGGTTGATTCTTGTATGTGCCCTGACTGGGATTGAATGTGCAAACTTGGTGTATGGTTAATACACTCTCGAGTTACCTGGCTAGGGCTAAATAGTAATTTTTGATTGGTCCTTATTCTTACATCAAGAGGCAGAGACTGCCCTAACCGGTTTGGCTCAATGGATAGAGCATTAGCTTGCGGACTGAAAGAACCTAGGTTTGATTCCAGTCAAGGGCATGTACCTTGGTTGTGGGCACATCCCCAGTAGAGAGTGTGCAAGAGGCAGCTGATCGATATTTCTAACTCTCTTTTCCTCTCTGTAAAAAATCAATAAAATACATTAAAAAAAAAAAGAGGCAGAGACTACCTTTGACAAAATCACAGTTCACATGTTTAAAACTTTTGTTGTGAGTGATGCACACCTGCCCACCCGCCCTCTGCTACTTGTGCCACTTCCGCAGCATCAGCATATTCCAGCAGGGCCATCCACCAGGCTGACATTCTATGGGCCTTTCATTTCTGGGTTGTCTCCTGACAAAATTGCTGGAGAGATTGAGAGAGGGAGAGAATTCTCTATATTTAACCAGCACTTCCAAACTACTTTACATACTTATTTGAGCATTTAAAAAATATATTTTAAAAATTTTATTTATTTATTTATTTATTTATTTATTTATTTATTTATTTATTTATTTATTTTACAGAGAGGAAGGGAGAGGGATAGAGACCTAGAAACATTGATGAGAGAAACATCGGTCAGCTGCTTCCTGCACACCTCCCACTGGGAATGTGCCCGCAACCAAGGTACATGCCCTTGACCGTAATCAAACCTGGGACCCTTCAGTCCGCAGGTCGACACTCTTGTCCACTGAGCCAAACTGGTTGGGGCATATTTGAGCATTTCTTTAGGAAAATTTTGAAAATAACTTAAAGGATATGAACATTTAGATTTTTTTTCTTAATATTATCAAATATCTCTCGGATGACATTGTAGCCCATACTTATATTAGAGTATGATCATACCTCTAATAGCATTTTAATCTGTTTGAAATTGGTACATAAAATGTTTTTGAGGGAATTAAAATATTTAAAGATCATTCTATAATTTCTTAGCTTTTATTTTCTAAATTGACAAACTAAATATTACGTGCCTACATCTTCATCTTATGGATGGCTTTAATTGTTGCAGCTGAGGACCTTTTTGTTTCAAACAGTAAAGTTGTGTGCCAATAAAAAAGTAGTGCTTTATATTTAATGGTTGTGAATAAATCATGTGTCAGACATAGTCAACACTATGCATGTGTACTTGTGGCAAAACATGTTTGTTACTTTCTGGAGAAGAAAACAACCAGTCTTCTTTCTACTAAAATTCTTGGGCTGTTGTATTTGGAGTTGTGCCCGTCGAGTCAATTTATTCTTCCAACCTTGCCAAAAGAATTGTTTTGGCATTTTACAGATGAGTTCTTTTAGTTCTTCATGGAGCCCTAGTAGATTTTTTTTTCTTCTTCTAAATGAAGTAGGAAATTGAAATATGAATTGTGTCAATACTTTAACTTTTTTAAAAAATTTCTTTATTGATTAAGGTATTACATATGTGTCCTTATTCCCCCATTACCCCCAAGGCCCTTTCTTTTTTTATAGAAAACCTTTTTTTCTTTTTAGTATTCTTGATTGCTTTCATGTGATTTGTCTCAGTTCCTTTTATAAACCATTTAGTTGGTAATTCCTAGTATTACTTCCAGTGTTCAGTTCATTCACCATTGATATTATCAATGGCTTTAAATATGTAGAGAATTAAATAGAGTAATGTTCTAACAAGTGCTTTAGGTTAATGGCTTTAAAATAATTTTCCCCAGCTCATCAGCAGCATTACCTTGGCACTTTTTAAAAATGCACCATTTTTGGTTCCATTTCATACCTGCTGAATCAGAACGTGTGGTGCTGGGACCCAGCAATATCTGTTTTAGTTCTCTAGATCATTCTTATATACACTGAAGATTGGAAACCATTTCTTTAGTGTTTAAAGGGATGGATTTTTAAAAATATATTTTATTGATTTTGTACAGATAGGAAGGGAGAGAGATAGAGAGTTAGAAACATCGATGAGAGAGAGTCATCGATCAGCTGCCTCCTGCACACCCCCTGCTGGGGATATGCCCGCAACCAAGGTACATGCCCTTGACCGGAATCGAACCCGGGACCCATCAGTCCCCAAGCCGACGCTCTATCCATTGAGCCAAACCGGTCTCGGCCGTAAAGGGATGGATTTTTAAATCAAGCATACCTATATTCAGATTCCAATTTTGCCACTTAAAATCTTTGCCACTTTGGTCAAGTTATGTAACTTCTCTGAGCCTTAGTTCTCTCTGTTGTAAAATTAGAATATTCTCTCCCTCATTTGAGATTGTTTGTAAATTGCCTCGTACAGGAGCTTAAAAATGATAACAGTATTTTTACTATTAAATATATACTATAATTTATTAATTCTGTAATACAATTATCCTATATTTCTGAAATTGTGTGTATCTTATAGTCAGATAATTAGAAAACATTTAAGTTTAATTGGTAGAGTGGTTATTTTTTTCTTAGTGGCACATAAGGTAATGGTGAATTTAAAATTCAGTGGTGTCTTTGATTCACGGATGAGATATTTGTTTAAGGTGCATGAGCAGTGTCAGGGTTGGGCATTTAGTCTGAACATATATTGGTTGAATCAAGTTTTAGGATGAGACAAGTATGGTATTGGCCCCTGAAAGAGCAGGCATTCTAATTAGAGACTATAGAACTTGAATTTAGCAGATAAATGTGACTGAAGCAGAACATTTGGTGGGGAGCATAAAGAGAAATAATCTGAAGTAATATCAAGAAACCTAAACCAAATGCATATGAGTATAGGAAAAATGAGTTTTATAGATTTTCTGTATAGTTTTTCTTTTTCCCCTCAAATCAGATGTCATCAGCCCTTGGCTTGTAACAGAACCGCTATGGCACTTGAATAGTATGCTTGCTATATCTTTGCAGCTAGACCTGCTGAATTAAATATGCAGGGGTGAAGCCTGAATATATGTATTTATAATTACATATATCCAAATCCAGGCTTCATCTCTGCATATTTCAAATACATATATCTAAGCTTTCCAAATACATTTATCTGTTATTTTTCAAATTAATTACATTTGTCTTACGGTAGTTGTAAATTTTAAACCAAATTACTTTCCAGTGTTTCTTTTAAGCAAAATGTTCTTTTATGAGATTTTCTGGAATAGTTATCCTTCACTCCCTTCCCTTATTTATATCCCTTCTTTTTTTTCTATTCTCTTTCCTTTTCTCTTGATGGTCTTTGAAAGAGAAGGTACATAGTTGGCCCTTCCATTTGATAATTTGTGTTGGAAAATATTGATTTATTATAATCTCCTTGAAGTGGTACCATACCCTAACAAGTTATTGTCCTTCTGATTTTGTATATCCAGCAGTGAACTCTAGGCTATCTTTGGTCAGTTGTTGTTTTTGTGGAATTTATTGCTCTCTCTATCCACTTCTGTGTCTGCTTTTTATTATTGATGCTGTTCTGTGTCTAAGGATAAGATAATCCTTTATCCTGCTACTTATCTTTATGGCTTTTTTCCTGGATTCCTCTTCTTGAATTTGCAAACGCAAGAAAACATTAAGCTTATGTAAATAATTTTAAGATTCCTTTATTAAAACAACAAAAATATAGCAGTGTTTCCCAAACTTCTCTCACGATGAGAATCACCTGGTGGAGTTGTTAAACTACAGATTCCTGAATCCCAACTAGGAAGTACTAAGTTAGTATACAATTTTACCTATATGTTCCCAAAAATTCTAGGTTAGCACTTCCTAGTTGGGATTCAGGAATCTGTATTTTAACAACTCCACCAGGTGATTCTCATCATGAGAGAAGTTTGGGAAACACTGGTATAGAACATCTGGATTTTCTGAAATGTATTTCCCACATGTTCTTATCTCATTAACACAAGGAGATCTCATGCCTGACCTGGGATCTTTCTTTCTTTTTTTTAGAAACTTGTGGTGGAGAATGTTGATGTGCTAACACAAATGAGGACCAGCTTTGACAAACCAGACCAGATGGCTGCACTCTTTAAAAGATTATCATGTGGGTAACTTCTAATACTTTTTAGAAGCATTAAGAAGACTAAAGTATTTAGCTTTTGCTTAAAATTTATAAACATAAATATAGTAATAAATTATGAATAAGTACTCTTTAGCTTCTGAAGAGAACTAGAAAAATTTTAAATCAAAGGATCTTTGTAAGTATCTGTTTCACAATTTTTTTTTACTGTATTCTTAGTACAGTGTGTCAAATACTTTTAATATTAACTGTTCGTGAACCCGTTAAATTGAATACAGTAAATCTATATTAATTTAGATTAAAGGAGAATTAACTTTTGAGTCTGTCACTTTCTAAAAATCAATTTGATTAAGGTACAATTTACATATAATAAGATACACATGCTTCAGTGAACTGTGTGATGGATTGTGACAAACGCATTCATCTATGTAGTCACTATTGTAATCAAGACGTAAAACAGTCCCACCACCTCAGAGTCTCCTCTGTATAGTCAGTGATCATCCCAGCCCCCAATACAGAGGACTTACCTGATTTCTATCACTACAGATTAAATATGCTATTCCAGAATTTTATATAAACTAAGCCATACTCTTTCTGTGTCTGACGTTAGCGTGTTTTTGAGATTTACCCATCTGTGTTAAGTGAGTCAGTAATTTATTCCATTTTATTGCTAACTAGTAGTGGGAAAGACTAGAAAAAAAATTTCATTACGTGAAAATCTGAGTATATACCTTTAAAAAAAATCCATTTTAATGTCTTTTTGACAGTTGACATTGAGTCTTTTGTGGGAGGTATATTGTGAAATAAGAGTGAATCTTTAAGTATGTTTAGCCCAATAACTATTTTAGATAAACTTGGATTAATTTTATTTTCACTTGCTTTTTATACTTGAACTTAAAGTTATAATTTTAAATTACTTTAAAGTCATGCTTCTTTTGATTCATTTAAGACTTCCCAACATTAGAAAATTAGTGAAATTCTAAAAAAAGTCTTTGCATTTGAGAAAACCAGAAAGTGTATTTTCCCAAATAAAAAGTAATCCTTAAGAAAATTTGAAAAAAGTAATCCATTCATGTGCTTTACTTACTTTGCCTTTGATATTTTTCTTTTAAATGTTTTACAACTATGTCAAATTTTATTAAGGTATCTTATCTTGCTTTTAAAATATAAACTTAGCATAAAATTACACTGCAGTTTGCCTTGTAGAATAAATAGATCAGTGGTTGCCAGAACTATAAATAGAAAGCAATGAGGGGTTATTTTAGGTTGGGAACTGTTCATCATAGTGGTGATGATGTTGATAACACAAATATACACGTTAATTATTTTTTCTAGAGCTGTATACTGAAAGGGGTAAAAAGTCAGGTTTACTGTTTGATACTTAAAAAATGAAATTAAATAAAAAAAATTGACTTGGTAACATTATAGGAAGAGGAGACTGAATACATTTTTAGCAAGAAATTATTAAATATCTATTTGATCTCTTACTATGTACTTGTATTTTCTAGTCTTTTTTTGTTTATACTTAACATTTTTGTATTTTTTATGTTTGCCTATTTAATAATACTCATTTGAACACCCAACTAGCCTTCACCCTAGTTAATATTCTGCTAATAAAGAGCATCTGGTTAGATAAAACTAAGCTACTGCGCTGTTCAATGCCTGTTTACTGATAGTTTAACTCTCTGATTTGTGGAATTGAAACAACATAGAATTTGTTAAAATTCCAACCAGAATTTATAGGTTTCAAAATAAAATTCATCATCCTTTACCTAGATTCTGTTTGCTTGAATATTGTCTATAATAGTGGTGATTCATGACCTGTGTAATTGGCCAAAATCAAAAGATAAATTGTTTTAATACCCATATATATCAAATTTATCTTTAAATATAATTTATTAAATATATTTTTGGAATTTGAAAAAAAAAAATCTGTTTAAGCGTACCTTATTCAGGGAAACAGAGAAAGCTACCTTTTCAGTTGAACTATTTTTCAGATTGCTCTTTTATCTTTGACCTCTACCTTCATGCTTTTTTTTATCCATGTCCAGAAGTTGATGTACTTTTATAATAGCTTGATTTTCACAGTCAACAAACATCCTTAAAAAGAAAAAGCAATATTATTTATTAAAAAGTAGCTCTGAATTGAAAGGCAGTCTGTAAGTAATTTTCAGTTTTGGCTTTCTAATTATGTGACCTGAGCAAGTTTAATAATGGGCAGTATTTCTCCACATGGCAGTGATTGGCTGCAATTAATCTGCAGTTATTGTCTTTAGAAATTTTTTTCTAGTCTTTCCCACTCACTATTCTTTCACCTTGTCTACTTCATCATTTTATGTTCCTTGCTGTAGGTGTTTGAGCTTTTAACTCCTACTTCAGATTCCACCTTTTAAATCCCAAATCTGCTCCTGTGGTTCTTGTTTAAGGCTTTATCATGAACTACAGTCATGGCTTTTTTATTTTATTTTATTTTTTTATTGATTTTTAGAGAGAGAGGAAGGTAGAGGGAGAGAGAGAAATATCGATGTGAGAGAAGAAGATTGGTCTATTTGCCCCCCAATCTGGGATCTAGCCTGCATCTGGGCATATGCCCTGACCAGGGATGGAACTGATAACATTTTGGTGTACAGGATGATGCTCCAACCAACTGAGCCTCACTGGCCAGGGCCAGTCATGGCTACTTAACATGCATTCAGTCTTCACTTTCTAACCTGTCTCTGACATTCAGAGTCATATTTTTAAACATACTTCTTTTCATATCATTGTTTATATTTTTGAAAACCCTAAATAATCCACACATTGCTTGAAGGATAGTATAAACTACTTTAGCATAGTGTTCAGAAGCCATTATTTGGATGGTTTTCTGTCCATTTTCTGTCCTGTCTCCCACTATCTTTTGCTTGCCTGGTCAAGACCCCATAGCCATTGCTCTAATATGAGTTCCTTGGGATGTGTCTTACTCATTTGAACTTCTAAACCAAAACACTATAGACTGAGTAGTTTATAAACAACAGAAATTTATTTATCACAGCTGTGGAAGTCCAAGATAATGGTGCCAGCATAGTCATGCGAGGATCTTCAGGGTTGCAGATTTCTCAGTGAATTTTCACATGATGTAAGGGGTTAGGGATATCATTCTGTTGTTTCTTATAAAGGCACTAATTGAATTCATTAGGATTCCACCTCATGGCTTGAGCACCTTCCAAAGGTCCTACCTTCTAATACCATCACCTTTGGGAGTTAGAATTTCAACATATGATTTTTTTCAAGAGTCTGGTGACCTATCTAAACCATTTTGAAGGATATATTCCATTTGCAGTAAACTATAGTTAATTTTCATATCAGCTTTCAATACATTTGCCTCTTTAATCATTTGTTATAGTAAAATGCTACTAATTGTGCCTTTTATCATGGGAATTTTATGACTAAGAGTTTTCTTCAAGGTTAAGAAAGAATCTAATTCATGTTCTTCTTTACTCCCCTTCCTTCACATTTAGCTGTTGACAGTGTCTTGAAGAGGATGACAATAATTGGTGTAATTTTATCCTTCCGCTCATTGGCACAAGAAGCACTTAGAGATGTAAGAAACCATTATAAGTACATATCCTGTATTCATATAATCCTTTTTAATTTTCCAGAAATTAAAAGTTACTCTTTAAATTTATAGTAGGCAATAATATAATTCAAGTTTCAGTTCTTGTATTCATCTAAAATAAAGTATGTAGAAATTAAAGATACTTAAACTTTTTTTGTTTTGGTATTGAAATTCAAGGGGTATAACTTGCCTGGATATTGAGGTACTTTTCAACTTTTCACTAAAGCATTTTCCATTTGCCTGTATTCAGTTTGGCATTGAATACATGCATTTCATTTCTGTGTATCTTAGTACTGAAAATTACATGACAATAGAGAAAGAAAATGATTTCTATGAAAACTAGAAGTAATTGAATGGTAATATTTCATAAATCTAGAGATCGTCTTTTAAAAATAATGCTGTGTTCTTTTTTGTTGTCCTGTGTAGGTCTTGTCCTACCACATTCCTTTTCTTGTAAGTTCAATTGAAGATTTCAAGGACCACATTCCAAGGGAAACTGATATGAAGGTAATAAAATTTTTATTTGGATTTTATAGTTTCTAAAATGAAATATATTTCAGTTACATATGAAATAGAATTTAGTAAATCTACAATTGTATAGTAAAGTTTCTATTTTAGAGTGATTAATTAGCATGCTTGCCTTTGAAAATGCATCTTTGAAAGCTAAGCACCAAAATAATAAGCAGGCATTTTGAAAGTTAATCTTTCTTGATCATCTGTACTAATGTAAAAATGGATCAATATTGATCTTTTTTCCTTTAAACTGATAACTGTTTATACACAGTCATGAGCTAAATAAGGAAGACGAGATAATAAGAGTTGTTTTGTTTTAAATAAAGTAAAGAAAAATCCAGTCAGTTTTTTAAATTGATGTTAAAAAAATCTTAGAATATTAATTGTAGGCTATGTAAATTTTAATTTTTAAAATATCTTGTTCTTAATAAATATAAGATGTGAGGTTGGTAGCCTTAAGTGAATTTCACAATTTTTATTTTGAAAGTGTATTGGTCATGAAGTCCAACCACTGATTTATTAGGATGACACATCTATTGTATTAGGTCTAGTAATAATTAATGTCGTTTTCTAATACTTTTTTAAATCGAATTTATTTAAACAATACAACAAAATTTAATCAACAATATAGTTGCCGTTGTTTTCTACTACTTGTGCCCAGCGCTCAGGAAGCATTTTAATCCATCTGTTGTAAAATTCTTGTGATTTTGATGCAAAAAATTCGGTCAATGCATTTTTGAGGCATTCATTATTAAATTTTTTTCTAAGAAGAAAGTTTTGCAAAGAACGAAACAAATGGTAATCGGAAGGGGCAATATCAGGAGAATATTCAGGTTGAGGGAGAACTTCCCATTCCAACTGGCACAGTTTTTCAGCAGTGATTCTTTTTTTCTTCTTCTTTTTTTTTCTTTTTTTTTTTTTATTAAATAAATCTTTATTGTTCAAATTATTACAAATGTGATCCTCTTCCCCCCCTCAATTGCTCCCCTTCACCAGGTTCCCACCCCACCCTCTGTCCTTTTCCCATCCCCCATTGTCCTCATCCATAGGTGCACAGTTTTTGTTCAGTCTCATCCCGCACCCCCACTCCCCTTTTCCCTGAGAATCGTCAGTCCACTCCCCTTCCATACCTCTGATTCTATTATATTCAACAGTTAATATTGTTCATCAGATTTTTAAATTCCCTTGGTTTTTAGATTCACTTGTTGATAGCTACATATTTGTTGATCATATTTTTATCTTTATCTTCTTCTTCTTCCTAAATAACCTCCTTCAGCAATTCATATAATTCTGGTTTGGTGGTGATGAACTCTTTTAGCTTTTTTTTATTTGTGAAGCTCTTTATCTGTCCTTTGATTCTGAGTGATAGCTTTGCTGGTTAGATTATTTTTGGCTGTAGGTTCTTGTTATTCATCACCTTGAATATTTCTTGCCATTCCCGTCTGGCCTGCATGGTTTCTGTTGAGAAATCAGCTGACAATCTTATGGGTGCTCCTTTATAGGTCACTACCTGCTTTCTCTTGCTGCTTTTAATATTCTCTCTTTGTCTTTTGCTCTTGGAATTTTAATTATGATATGTCTTGGTGTGGTCCTCCTTGGATTCCTTTTGTTTGGGGTTCTGCGGGCTTCCTGGACTTGTAAGTCTATTTCTTTCCCCAGGTGGGGGAAGTTTTCTGTCACTATTTCTTCTAGTACTCTTTCGGTATCTTGCTCTCTCTCTTCTGGAATCCCCATAATTCTGATGTTGGTTCGCTTGAAATTGTCCCAGAGGTTTCTTACACTATCTTCAACTTTCTGGATTCTCTTATCTTCTCCCTTCTGCAGAGGAGTGTCCTCTGACTCTTTGTGTTCTAAATCTTTGTCTTGATTCTTGCGATCTTCCAGTCTGTTTTTAGGACTTTGTATAATATTTTTTATTTCAGACAATGTTTTCTTCATTTCTTGTTGATCCCTTATTATTTCTAGTTGCTCCCTTTTCATATCCTCATAGGTCTCATTTATTTTATCGGCCTTTTTTAGGATATTGTTGAATAACCTTATAACTGTAGTTTTGAACTCAATGTCCAATCTTTTCTTTTCCTCCATCTCCTTCCTTTGTGTCCTTCTTCTTGTCTGCATTTTAGTTGTTTTCCTGATTTGATGGAATAGCTTTGTGTGCTAGGTGTTCTGGTAGAGCCCAGTAGCACAGCCTTCCCAGTTACCTGCAGTGGACAGTCTTGGTGTAGCCCTTTGTGGGCTGTGTGTGCAGTCTTGTTGTTAAGCCTTGCTTATTGTTGGTATCACTGGGAAGCGTTGATCTCCAAGCCAATTGGCTGTGAGGATCAGCAGTGTCTCAGTTAGGAGGGTTTCCGTACTCTGCTTGAATAGGGCGGGGTCTCGGGGTGGCGCAGACAATCTTTGGTTTGCTGTCAGTCTCGCCTTAGAAAAGTCCTGTTCGTGGAGAGTTTTGGAAGATTGGTTGCAGGCGTGCGCGCACCTCTTTGGTAAAGGCGCAGACAACCTTTGTATTCCTGCAAGTCCCTCCTTAGAGAAAGCCAGCCTCTGGGAGAGCTTCTGTGCTCAGCCACAGGTAGGGCGGAGTCTCTAGTTGGTGCAGACAAACTTTGTTTTCCCTTCGGCTCCTCCCCAAGTCCCGCAGTCATGGCCCCTGGCTTCACACACCTCCAAGAGATCTCTGCCCACTGCCTGACAGTCTGGCCTCTCCCTGTCTGGGGCCGTTTATCAGAGCAATAGGGTGATTCTGTTTTCCTCTCGGACAAGAAAGCCAGCCGCGTTAGCTGTTCGCCCTCTCCGCGCCAGGAGTAAGCCAGTAGCGAACTCAGCCCGGCCCGCCCTCTCTGTGTGCAGGGAGTAAGCCAGCAGCAATCTCGGTCCGGCCCTTCCTCTCCGCACTGGGATTAAGCCAGCGCCTTTTCGCGCACACAGTTCTCGGCACCTTCACAGTTCCTGAGGTTCAGTGTGTCTTCTCTCTCCTTCCCAAATGGCAGAGCCTCCTCTCAGCCAGCCGTCTGGCGCTTCAGGGCAATGCCTCCCCTGTTTTTCAGTTCTAAATTCAAATTTGTTGTGGTAGGCTGCATTCGGGTGTCTATCCTATGCCGCCATCTTGGTTTCTCCTGAGCAGTGATTCTTGCAGTATGCGGTCGTGTGTTATCGTGGTGAAGAATTACGCCCTTCCGATTAATCAGCGCGGGTTCTTTTTCTCTTAAAGCTTGGGCTAACCTTTCCAATTGGGCACTATACACTGCACTTGTAATGGTTTGGTTAGATGGTAAAAGTTCATAATGAAGAATTCCTTTAAAATTCCACCAAACACACAGCATCACTTTTTTCGCATGCAAGTCAGGTTTTGGCGTGGGCTGCGGAGCCTCATTTTTGTCCAACCATTGAGGCTGCCTTTTCAAATTAATATACAGCACCCATTCTTCATCTCCGGTAACAATTTGCTCTAAAAACGGCAAACGGTTTCGACGAGAGAGGAGCGAACTGCAAATTGTGACTCTTTGATTACGGTTGTTGTCGGTCAACTCATGAGGAACCCATTTTCCAAACTTTTGGACTTTGCCAAGTGCACGCAATTGATTGGAAATTGTTTTTTGTGAACAATTTAAAGTTGTCGCAAGCTCTTGTTGGGTAATTTGAGGATTTTGCACCAAAAGAACTTGAAGAGCTTCTTGATCAAAATTGGACACACGGCCTCGACCACTCTTGTCATCTAACGAAAAATTTCCCTCGCGAAATTTCTCAAACCAACGCTGGCATTTTCTGGCGCTAACTGCATCTTGACCAAGAGCACTACAGATGTTTTTTGCAGCCTCACTTGCTTTTCTTCCTAATTGGAACTCGTAAAGCATGCAGTGCCGAATATGCTCTTCATCCGCCATCTTCTTAGCCCTAGTTTGGCAACAAAAACCAAACCAAACACAAACTTTTTCAAGCAAAACTTGTTAATTGTACTTCACACGTTTTGTAGATACCACGTGTTTGAAGGTTATGTCAATACAAGTCAACGCCAAGCAAGATTTTAAACGAATGTTTAAAAACGACATTAATTATTACTAGACCCGATAATAAGTAACATGTCAGCTCATACTTGTGCCTTTTAAGCTTGTATGTTTCTTAGAATGGTTGTTTTCAGTTGCACATATTTTGAAAAACACAGATTTAAAAAGGTTCTCTAAACTCTAGTATGACACGAGTCTTTTCTCAAATTTAAATCTTATCTAGCATTTGCTCCTTCTTTTTCCCACTCTATTTTTAAAAATATATATATTTTATTGATTTTTTTATATAGAGGAAGGGAGAAGGATAGAGAGTTAGAAACATCGATGAGAAAGAAACATCGACCAGCTGCCTCCTGCACACCCCCCACCAGGGATGTGCCTTCAACCAAGGCACATGCCCTTGACCAGAATTGAACCTGGGACCTTTCAGTCCTCAGTCTGATGCTCTATCTACTGAGCCAAACCTGTTTCAGCTCCCACTCTATTCTTAACTCTACCCCTCTCTTTCACATGCACTTCCTATGAGATAACCAGATCTGTGTGCATTTTCACATCTACCTGCCTTGTGTTTTTTTAAAAATATATTTTCTATTGATTTCAGAAAGGAAGGGAGAGGGAGAGAGAAATATCAATGATGAGAGACAATCATTGATCAGCTTCCTGCACGCCCCACACTGGGGATCAAGCCTGCAACCCAGGCATGTGCCCAGACCAGGAATCAAACCTTAGTTCATAGATCAATGCCCAACCACTAAACCACACTGTTGAGCCAAAATTATTTTTTTAAGTGGAAACATTGTAGAAAAATGTTAAGAAAATATTAAAGACAAATTAGTCCTTGAGAAGACCCTGGTGTGCAGGTCCTGAGAATACTAATTAGTATTCTGTGTAACCATCCAATTCTCTTAGCTCCTGATATAATTGTGCTTAAATTTAAGCAAACTTTTAATATGTGTCCTGACCGGGAATCAAACCGTGACCTCCTGATTCATAGGTTGCTACTCAACAACTGAGCTGCTGCAGCTGGACACTATTTCATTTTTTGTTGCCAAATAATATTCCATTGCCTGACTGTATACAATAGTTTATTTATCCATTCA
Organism: Pipistrellus kuhlii; assembly: GCF_014108245.1. Lineage (NCBI taxonomy): Eukaryota > Metazoa > Chordata > Mammalia > Chiroptera > Vespertilionidae > Pipistrellus > Pipistrellus kuhlii. The sequence goes on from NW_023425573.1 coordinate 31,242,899, forward strand.
TTTAAATTGATTAGCATTTGGATTGTTTTCACTTTTAGGCTGTTATAAACAATGCTACTAACAAGATTCATGTACAAGTGTTTGTATGGACATATGTTTTCATTTCTCTTGGGTATTATTTCAGGAGTGGAATTGCTGTGTCATATGGAAACTGTTTTTTTTATTTTTTTATTTTTTATTTTATATCCTTTTGGAAAACTGCCAACTTGGTTTTAAAGTGGCTGAATCATTTTGCATTTCCACTAGCAGTATGTGGTGGTTTCACTTTCTCTATATTCTCGTCAGTACTTGTTACTATCTGTCTTCTTAATTACAGTAAGAAGTACTGACTGTTTATATACTTTCGAGAAATGTCTATTCAGATACTTTTGCTCATTTTTCAAATTGGTTGTTTGTCTTTAATTTTGAGGTGTAAGTGTTCTTTATACATTCTGGATACAAGTTCATTAATAGATTACATGATTTGCAAATCTTTTCTGTGGGTTTATTTCATTTTCTTCATAGAGTCCTCTGAAGAACAAAAGTTTTTAAATCCAGTTTATCTATTTTTTTTTCTATTATTGCTTCTATCTAAAAAATCATTGCCTAACCCAAAGTCATAAAGATTTATGCCTATGTTTTCTTCTAAGAATTTTATAGTTAATTCTGAGTTAATTTTTGTGGGTAGAGTGAATAATGGATCACAACCTGTGTGTTTATGTAGAACTTAATCCATGGAAATTTCTATGTATTTTAAGATAAAGTTTTACTTCATACCTTATACTTCTTTTTTGTAATATCAAAGGTAACCAATTATGTAGGTAGTTTTTAATAGGTGTGGAACAGCCAGAATATCTTAAGTATTTGGAGTCCATATATGATACCAAAAAAATTACTTTAGTCATTAGAGATTCCTTGATCAGATTTTAAATCAGTATTCTCTAATGCTGTTATAGTAAGTAATTTATCACATTATAGATATGATATAATTTTTCACTCAATAAATGTGAATATAAACATAAGTTCAATACTTTTGATTCACTTTTGTTCATTTATTCATCTCTTTTGGCTTGACATTTTACATCCATGCTTCTAAGAAAAATAATAGCTTAAGAATGATTCTGTTGGAATTTGCCACAGAAAGTATATGAGTTTTGTTTGGCTAATAGTAGGAAGTTATAACCAGCAGCAACATACCACAAAGTACTAAATCATCTACTCAATTTAGCTTAGTTTTGCTATACCTCCTGCTTCAAGCAAGTTTTCAAGATTCTCTCATGTTCTTGTAGGCAGACTCTAATTTAAACAAAATATCTTTTCTTACTGAAGTGAGATTTCTCAGAAATTTGTTAGAATATTTCTTACTCTGTAATTCTTATATCTTTTTCAGGTAGCAATGAATGTATATGAGTTATCATCAGCTGCTGGATTGCCTTGTGAGATTGATCCTGCCCTTGTTGTAGCTCTTTCTTCACAAAAATCAGGTAAAATGCATTAGTAAATATGTACCCTGTTTCCCTGAAAATAAGACAGTGTCTTATATTAATTTTTTCTCCCAAAGTTGTGCTAGGTCTTATTTTCAGGGGATGTCTTATCTTTTCATGCGCTAGGTCTTATTTTCGGAGAATGTCTTATTTTTGAGGAAACACGGTAGTAGTCTTAGTTAAAATTACCAGAGCAACACAGATATAAATGTGATACTTAATCTGTTTATTCAAATGCCTACTTTATGTCAAGCTTTCTCTCTCTCTCTCTCTCTCTCTCTCTCTCTCTCTCTCTCTCTCTCTCTCTGTTACAGAAAGACAAAGATTTTGGAACTTAAGTTATAGCATAGTCATCATACAGATTAGATTATGTAAGTCATAAAACTGGATTAGATTACTAAATCTATTTAGTGTTGTAGATGCAGTCTGAGCCCTGGGAGTTCAGAGAAAAGAGGAGGAACTACTGGGGGGAAAACCCCACAAAAACGGGGAAGGAAGAACCAGTAAAGGATAAGAAAAACCAGGAAACAGTAACTTCCAGGAAAGTGGAAAAGGAATGGTCAGCTGTGTAGAATTAATGGGTGATGCAGTGTCAATGGAATTTCTAGGGCAAAGCGCTGATTAGCAAGGGCTTAAGAGAGAATAAGAGAAAAGGATTTAGAGATAAACTCTCAAAGAGTTTTACTTTAAAGAAGAGCAAAGAAATAAAATTATAGTAGCTGGAGGCCGAAGTAAAACCAAGGGAAAGTTTTTTTGAGGTGGGAAAATAAATGTTTATGTCCATATTTATTTGTATGCTAATGGAGATGATACCTAGAAAAAGGGTGTCCTTTTAAAAATAGGACTAGCGCTACTAACCATAAAGATTCTGTGTATTATTATGTAATATTAAACATTTAAAAGATTTTGAGGCCAGCCCTGTGAAATGTAGTACCCAGAATGCTCTAGATATTTCTAGATTTGTCTACAAAGTGGATAACATTTCATTTGTTTCTGGTACTAAAATGCCCTTCCTTAGTCCTTTGCCTGTATGACTGAATTCATCAGTTATTTTTTTTATTTACTACTGCTTTATGTTTGTAATTCATGCAGTATGTTAATTATAGTCACATGGATAGTTACTACTATTACTTAATTTGCCACAGCTGTATTTTTTATAACCAAATTTTAAAAACATATTCTGGCTCTTAGTTATATGTGGTGGTGAATAGTAGGATGACTAGAAGTTACCAGGTACAAGATAATCCACAATTTTGGTTCACAGTAGAGTAAATATTTTTGAAAGGGTTATATCTTAAAAGCTAGTTATTTTCATGTATGACTGGTTCCTTCTGTCTTCTAAGATGGAGAGGTTGGAAATCCAGTTCATTTTGCACATTTATACCTTTTAAATAGTGCATTTCAAATTACATTCATATCTTTTAGATAAAAAAAAATTTGAGGATTTTGTAAGATGATAAATTTTCTAAACTGTAGTAAATAGAATTTTCTTGTAAATAATTTTATCAGTTTTCTTTTTAAAAAAAATATATTTTATTGATTTTGTACAGAGAGGAAGGGAGAGAGATAGAGAGTTAGAAACATCCATGAGAGAGAGTCATCGATCAGCTGCCTCTTGCACACCCCCTACTGGGGATGTGCCCGCAACCGAGGTACATGCCCTTGACCGGAATCGAACCCGGGTCCCTTCAGTCCCCAAGCCAATGCTCTATCCATTGAGCCAAACCGGTCTCGGCTTATCATCAGTTTTCAATAAGGAAATTTCGGGTTTCAATTATCCTAATTATATTTTTGCCCTGTAACCTTATAATTTAAAAATATTAGCAGTCTTTGAAATATGCCTGGGGAATTGATAATAGCCAGTAGTAACATATATTGTTTATATTCATTCTGTATTTCTTGTAACAAAACTGGGATCAGTTCTGTAGAGGCAAAGTAAAATACCTTATATAAAATTTTAAATTTGCCTTTTCTGATTTAGATGATCAACTCTTTAATCTAGAAGAAACACCTTGGTTTTATTTTTAATTTTTCTCCCTTAGAAAACATAAGTCCAGAAGAAGAATATAAAATTGCCTGTCTCCTCATGGTCTTTGTGGCAGTTTCTTTGCCAACACTGGCCAGTAATGTGATGTCTCAGTATAGCCCTGCTATAGAAGGTAATTGTGGTCTAAAATTATTTTGTCAATGGAAAAGTTAAGAGTTTTGATATGTCAGACACTTTTAAAGTAATATTTTTTACAATAAAATGTGGGTTAAGTTCTGCCACTTACTAGCTGTGTAACCTGAATAGTCGGTATTTCTTTTTCTAAATCCCAATTTTCTGATATAGGAAATGTGTTTATGTGAGTTTATGGGTGCTTGAATGTATGTGTGGCAGGGATGGATGGTGAAGGGAGTATCTAACTCTTAGGATTATTTTAAGGATTGGATAAGAAAATGTTTGTAAAGCAGCTAAGCATTTCTTTTTTTAAGTGACTAAGACATTATAAAACTGATTTCTTTTAAGGGTTTAGTTGTTTGTTTAATACAGACATAATCATTTGTTGCTCACTTGCTGTGTTATTTTTAAAAGTACTAGTCTTCATGAAAGTGAAAGGAGAGCAAGACAGATTATGCCTCAGCCTTGTTTTTAATCATGCCACTATTTATGTAGATTGTGAAGTCATTCAAGATCTGCGCTCTGTCTTATTTGATATTTGGTGGGTCACACAGAAACCACAAACCTATTTGCACTTTCTCAGGGCATTGCAACAACATTCATTGCTTGGCCAAAGCCATCAACCAGATTGCTGCAGCTTTGTTTACAATTCACAAAGGAAGCATTGAAGATCGTCTTAAAGAATTCCTGGCGGTATGTATTATCAGTAGCAAAACTTAGGACATTTTATAAAGAAAATTTAAAATAACTATGAGATATAAGAGAGTAAATTCTCTTAATTAACTAATTTGGGGGGAAGGTAGGAAGAACAGGTAGGGCAGAGCATTAAATCAAGGAGTAGTTGGTTTTGCATTTTTCCCCCTTGACATAGAAGTCTCCCAGTTTTTGAACTCTGCAGGATGACCTTTTTTCAAAGCTGATGTTTGTAGTACCTTAGAATTTTGTCTAGAGTTTAAAAAGGGAAAAACAAAACAAAGGAAAATTGAGGCAAAGAAAGATGTTCTGTGTAAAAGGATATATTTTTCTTATATTTATTTATTTGGAGAAAGACTGTTAATGGTGACAAACTATTTCCAAAAGAGACTCGTTGTGCTAACTCTGGCCTGATGAAGTACAGCTCTAGTTTCTATGATATTATAGTTCTCTTTCCTTTATCATTGTAGCTTTTCCATATTTACTTAAGGAAAGATGAATCATGGTATAATGAACACTAGAATAATGCTTCTTTTCAACTTATAAGTCATGTTAGCTTCTTAGAAAAGTTTATTTTTAAAACATTTAAAGCAATTATAGTACTAACTTGAGAAAATAATGTCTGTTTAAAAAAAAAACTATTGAAATTGAAATTTTATTTTCATTTCTTGTATTTCTTTTATTTGAAACTTAATGTCCTAATGTCCCATTAATTCAAACTTGGTATGAAATTTTCTTATTGGGAACTAATATGGTTAATACAAATATAAGAAAGATAAAAAAATATTTCTTTTCCTGAAAAATATCAGTTTTAAAGACCAATAAGAAATTGAATTACGTTCATTTTTGTATCTGCTTACGCCTTAACTAGGGTCCCGGTGCATGAAAATTTGTGCACTCGGGGGAGGAGGGGTCCTTCAGCCAGGCCTGCACTCTCTTACAGTCTCAGACCCCTCAGGGATGTCCACCTGCCAGCTTAGGCCCACTCCCCGGCTTATGGCTGAGCGGACCTCCCCTTGTAGGAGCACACTGACCACCAGAGGGCAGCTCCTGCATTGATCATCTGCTCCCTGGTGGTTAGTGCATGTCATAGTGACAGGTTGTTCCAGGTTGTTCTGCCATTAGGGTAAATTTGCATATTGCCCTTTTATTATATTTAATAGTTCTAAATTATTGCTTGAATGTAAAGATCTACGTTTATCTTGTCATTTAGTTGCTCATTATATAAGCAACTGAGTGACTGAAATTTGTTGTAAGTTCAAACATACTGAAAATAGCAAGTAACTGGTGAGCATTTTATTTTAAAAAAACTTATTTAAATGTGTGTGAACTTTTAAGCTTGCGTCCTCCAGTCTACTGAAAATTGGCCAGGAGACTGACAAAACAACAACAAGAAATAGAGAATCTGTTTATTTACTGCTAGATATGGTAAGTCTCATTTTAATTTTTAGTGATAATAAAGAAGTTCCAGTCATTCTTGATAGTCTTTTCTTGACTTTTAGTGATTAAATAACAGTAAGAGCTGAGGTGCTTTTTTGATTCCTGGTGCTCACTCCACACAAATCACATACTTTCTAAAATTGCTAAAAAGAATGACAATCACCTGTATTTCACAATATGATAATCATATCAGAAAACAACAAAATAAAAGATTAGCATTACCTATAAGGTATTCTTTGTAGTTTTTTAACTTGTTAGGTCTTATATTTTCCTAGTGTAGTAGTTTTAACTCTTCTAGTTTTTTGTAGTCTGACTCCATTCTGCCCATTTAATATAATTTTTTATAATACTCAATAATACTTCCATGAACCAGCTGGGCCTGTTTCTACCATGAACAAGCTCTTTTCTCACTGAGAATAATTTCCTTCACTGGCAGAGGTCTGTGTCTGTCTTAGTGATTCAGCATGCCTCAGAGCTCAAATCTTTTTATGGATAGACTTTCCTGATTACTCTGATCTATGTTAATCTTTCTGCTCTTTTGAATTTCTCTAGAATTTACAGCTTTTCACCACTTAATTATAGTTGATTTGATGTTTAATTGCTTTGTAGCCTTGTCTTGGTCTCTAGTTAGACCTCAAAATATTGCCATTTTATTTTTTTTATTTTTTTTAAATATATTTTATTGATTTTGTACAGAGAGGAAGGGAAAGAGATAGAGAATTAGAAACATCAATGAGAGAGAGTCATCGATCAGCTGCCTCTTGCACACTCCCTCCTGGGGATATGCCCGCAACCAAAGTACATGCCCTTGACCGGGATCGAACCCAGGACCCTTCAGTCCCCAAGCCGACGCTCTATCCATTGAGCCAAACCGGTCTTGGCAAAATATGGCCATTTTAAATGTTGGGATTCTCTTTTATGTCTAACATTAGAGACCTGGTAAACAAAATTCGTGCACAGGTAGGATCTCTAGGCCTGGCCAGTGATCAGGGCCGATCAGGATCTTTCAGCTGTCGGCTGGGGCCTTCCTGCATTCTGCACCACCCCCTGGTCATAGCGCATGTCATAGCAATCAATCGAATTCCTGGCCTCCCGGTGGAACTCCTGAGGGGACACCTTGCATTTTAGCCTTTTATATATATGCTTGTAGCCCTGCGCATGAATCTGTGTGCCAGTAGCTCTCTACGAGGCCTGGCCACTGCGCCCGCTGCCCAGAGGCTCTCCACGGCCGGGTGCGGAACGCTTGCCTTGTTGCTGTGGCGACTAAGCAAGTATTCCACCAGGCCACCCAAGCTGCCCGCTCTCAGGGGCCATCTCCCCCCATGACTGGGGGACACAGCGGAGCTGAGAGGACTGGTCACCACCATCTTGTGGCTATGGGTGCCACCATCTTTGTGATGGAGTGATGGTTAATTTGCATATTACCCTTTTATTAGATAGTATAGAGATATTGCTGAAGGCTATGAATGTGCATAGTATGTTCCCATTGGTTAACTGATTTCTGAGAGCATTCACTGTGGCACATTTACCTTTCAGTTTTTATTTTATTTTTTGTTATTGTTTACTACTTACAGCATTTTCTTTCTTTCTTTTTTTTTTTTATTAAGGTATTATATGTGTACATATCTTACCCCCCCCCCCCCCCTACTCCCATATATGCTCTCCCTCCCCAGGGTTTTTTGTCCATTGGTTTTGCTTATATGCATGCATACAAGTCCTTCGGTTTACCTTTCAGTTTTTAAAGTAAAGGGAAAATAAGTTGTGTCTATTTCTAGTGAGAACAATGTAACAATGTAAAATTATGGTTATTAGTTGTCAGTAAATGTTCACTTAATAAATAATTAGAATTCTAATGCATTTTGGAATTTTTCAGATTGTGCAGGAATCCCCATTCCTGACAATGGATCTTTTGGAATCTTGTTTTCCTTATGTCTTGCTGAGAAATGCATACCATGCTGTCTACAAACAAAGTGTTACATCTTCTGCATAAAATACCTGCTATTGAAGACAAGCACGCATTTTTGTTGCCTGGGTTTTACCTGTAAACTGTGGAGCTATTTTACCTTCAGGCCTGAAAAACAGTTTTGTGGATTATAAATTTTTTTCATATGGTTGTATTTTCTGATCATTGGTTTCTTAATATAGTTGTACTATAATATACTTGGTTGATTTAGGTTGCACATTCACTGAATTCACAGAAATTCCTATAATTTTAGAGTATCATTTGTTTGAAAACTATGCATTATCTCTATGTTTTTGATATTTGATAATGAAAAAAACCTTTGCTTGTTTATTTCAGAAAAAGAATTGTATTTAGTGATTATTTTAGATAGTGATATAGCATTCATCTGTGTGTAAATTATTTCATATAGGGAAGAGTTCTGATCTGTACCTATGGTTCTTATTGAAAACAAAACTGGATGTGCATTTCTGTGATGTTATGAATACATTTCTACTTTATTTTGAAACATTTGCCAAACTAAATACTATTACACTGTATAACATTAAAAATGTTTAAGGACTGCTTAGCATTAGAAGCAGATTATGTCCTGGAATTCTAAAATAGCAACACATGTTGTTGCTTGTATAAAGCCTAGTGATAATTTTTAGACTAACTTCCATGGTGCCCTATTGGCATTAACACTACCATTGTACCCTGCTGTATAATAAATAATCTTAAACACTATCAACTGTTGATACAAATGTTAGCCCCTAACCACTTTTTATATGTTTTAAATTTTTGAAAATCAAGTGTACCTGCCATAACATAAAATAAACACTAGACTGTATCACATTTTTAATGACTTCTTTAATTTGGGATGCTTAGCAATTTATTCAATAATATGAAAGTATTAGTTTAAAAATAAGCTTAGTTTAGTTTAGAAATGTCTAAATATAGCATTTGACACTAGGTCAGCTATTAAATGTTTAAATGTTTTGAAAAACATTCCACTGGAAAAATATTAAAATTAGAAAATAAAATTACATAACTTTTTTAAAAATTCAGAACTAAAAGGAAACTTGTGTGACATCAGTTTGCTAATTGTATCTGTGACCTGATAGATGGACAGAGTTACTTGAAAGGATGTGGGAGGGGAGAAGGAATGATCATGGACTAGTGAAAATGTTGAGAACTACATTGGTAATGAATGGGAAAGACATCAAGGGCCTGTTGCTTGGTGGTTGATATGGATGGCAAAGCTGCCCATTTCGTTTAAAAGCTAACCAGATGTTTTGCTCTTTGGTATTGTAAAGACTGTGTTTCTGGTATCAGAGCTTCTGTTGTTCACAGTTTGTTATGTATACACTGGCACCTTGTGTTAAGATAAAGAAAGTTGCTGTGTCCTCAGTTATCTTTTTCTTTGTTCAGATACATAGAATGAAATGAAATTGAGATGCCACAAGGTTATAATGCTATTAGGGGCCTGGTGCATGAAATTTGTGCACTTGCGGCGGGGAGTCCCTCAGGCCAGATTGCGAGAGGGCACAGGCCAGGCTGAGGGACCCCATTAGTGCATGATTGGGGTTGGGGAGGGACATGGGAGGTTGGTCAGCCGGGGAGGGACTGCAGGAGGGCTCCAGGGCATGTCTGGCCCATCTTGCTCAGTCCTGATAGGCCAGACCTCAGCAGCAAGCTAACCTACCAGTCTGAACGTCTGCCCCCTGGTGGTCAGTGCTCATCATAGCAAGTGGTTGAATGGCTTTAGCATATTAACATATTACACTTTGATTGGTTGAATGGCCAACCTGATACTTAGCATATTAGGCTTTTATTATATAGGATTTTGTATGTGATTTCTCTAGTCTATATTTAAAGCAGGGAATAGTTGTTGCTATCTATTAAAATTTCTCAGTAGTTCTGTGAGGATTTTTTTTAAAAGGGAAGAAATATGTAAATGAAGTAGTTTTAGACTTGAAATAGCCTGATCACACAGTGAACAGTTGAAACTAGATTAAATGTTGTTTGTTTGAAATATCAGGATCCTAGAGTGGTAATTTGTCAATAATGATCCTGCAAAATAAAGTAGGCATTTGATATGTGCACTTTGGTTGGGGTAATGTGTGGAAAGGCATATGGATATAAATGAGACATTATTTATCACTGTTCAGGCCAAGAAACTGTTCACTCTTAGTCATGTGAAGTTTGTCTAGTCCCAGTTTTTTTCTCAAATACCAAACTGACCGACTGCCTGGCTGGTGTATTGTTTATTCTTTACAGTTAGTCATTCTACTTTAAAAAAAAAGGGAGGGGGTGCAAAAGAACCCTAGCCAGTCTGGCTCAGTGTATAGTGTTGGCCCATGGACTGAAGGGCCTTGGGTTCGATTACAGTCAAGTTACCAAACATAACTTGGTTGCAGGCTTGATCCCTGGCCCCAGTTCAGGAGGCAACCAATCAATGTGTGCCTCTCTCACATTGGTATTTTCCTCTCTCTCTTTCTCTCTCTGTCTCTTTTCCTTCCACTCTCTCTAAAAATCAATGGAAAAGCATCCTCAGGTGAGGATTAATAACAAAAACAAAAAGGCAAAAGTAACTTGAAAAATTGAAGTTAAATTGATAACTACTATTTTAAATAATTTAACTTTTCTTATTTTCTTCTAAACTTACACTAGAACATACTGTTTCTGTTGCTTTTTCTACTATAATGTGATCATACCACGTAGTTTGGGTGTAATCTGCTTGTTTCACTCAATAGTGGAGAAGGTCTTTGATATGTTTTTTTATATACCAGAGCTATTTTAAAATTTTCATTTGGATGGACATTTAGGCCATTTCTTATTTTTCATTATTACAAATATCTTGTATTTCTAGCTTGATGAACTTGTCCTATTATCTTTTTAGTGTAATTTCTCAAAAATTTAGATTACTTAGGGGAAGGATGTATACATTTTAAACTTTGATACATATTATATTTCCCTCTAATAAGATTACTCCTGCAATTGTTTGTTTTAATTCCTCCATTGTTGCAATGCATCCTTGCCTCTTCAAAAAGTGAAGCATAAATCTTTTAAAAATTGGTATAGCTTTGCTTATTGTGAGGTAGAATATCCTTTTATAGATTTGTTTTGTAGGTTTATTTTTATATATTAAATACATGCACGCACGCGCGCACACACACACACACACACACACACATATATATATATAAGTTTTTTTTGTTTTTATTTCTTTAATGAAACTACTCATTTCATTCTTTTTTATTATTTTCAATTGGGATGTTTTAAAGATTTTCTTTTAAAATACCAAACACTTATTTCATATATAAAATAATTTAGTACATGTAGTTAGGATTGAAATCAACCCCATATAATCTTGAGTATAGTGATCGGACTTTTAAAATATACTAATAATATAACTGTTACAAGAACTTTGATAATTGAATTTTAGTGGACCTTTAGGGGTATAAGACATTTATTTCCAAATCTAAGTTAAGAACAGCATTGATATCAAACGATATATATCTGTGAAAGAATGAAAGGTGTTCAATTTAAATATATGTACTTCAGAGTAGATTGAAATTACACCAAGATTCTAATTCCTTTATTCTAAATGTATACTGTTAAATAAATAGGTATCTTATAAATGACAGAGCTGATTTAGGAAGATACTGTTGTGTATTTAGATACCATATGTAGTAGACTATATCAATTTTAGCCTCATTTCTAAGAGATGTTATTTGGAAAACTTTATGTTCTCTAATAAAACAACTAAGGCAAAAAGTTGTAAGATTTTTCTTGCCTTTTGTATTAATAACCTGGTATACATAATTTTCAAAAAAGGAAAAGACCCCCCCCCCCACACACACAAATCAATTTTTCCTCCTAAAGTGGTGTAATTAATACTGAACTTTGTCTTTCAATTAAATTCTAAAATTAATTTGTGAAAGCTCTTTATATTTTAATGTTAACCTAACACTAAGTTATCATTCCTGCTATTCTACACTTCATTTTATAGAAAATTTTCCCATTTTACAAAATGCTATGGAATCTAGGTAAAGTGGTGTTTTTGTTATTAAACATACAGAGGAAATAGAAATCTATATCATAGATTTTAAATGTAATTAAGATAGTTCCCTGAGAAGAAATTGCTGCCCTATCTGTCATTTATTTTATCTTTATTTGCTGTAATCCTTACTTTGATCTCTGGTCACAGAGTACTGGGTCAATCAATTTGGAGCATATGTCTGTACTGTGAGGAAAAAAGATGTAAAAAATCTTATCCTGCCTTCCAGGAGCTTAGAGTGAACTTTGTGCTGTTTATATTTTAGTCAGCTGATTATTGTGTTGTGATAATGCAGTTTCTAACCCAAAAAGGATGAAACGTTTTTCAAAGTTCATTGCCATAGGCCTGGGGTTCTGGTATTTATTCAGGAGAAAAGACTGCTGGGTCCTTAGAGGTAAGAGAGGGTGAGTCCAGAAAAAAAGTCAGAGCCTGCCTTTCCAGGTTATACCGGACACGTGCTGTGATGGTAGTTGTGAGAATCTGATGTAATCGAGCCAGTATCAGCTGGATGGGATACATTTAGTTTAAGCTAGCAGTATATTTGTATTTCCCCAGCAAGTAAAGCAGTGCCTCAGAATTCAAAGGAGAGAGCTTCCTTTCTTTTCCTTTAGGCTCTTATTTATTTCTTCCCCCCTCCCTTTCTTTTGTCCAACTTACCTCCTAACTAGCGGCCTGATGCACAAAACTTAGGCAAGGGGCTCAGTTCCTGCAGCCCGGCTTCATCTGAAAGGTGGTTTTTGGCTGGCTGGTCTAACGAGAACACTACGCTTTTATTATTACAGATTTTTCCTGCCTTCTACTTTCCAGAGGTAGGCACAGGGCTTGGCACAGGTGCTTCCCAGGACTTCCCAACCTGGAGCCTCCTGTTGGTCATTTGTACTTTCCTAATCACTTTCTACCACTCGTCTGTTCAGTCTTTAGCAAATATTTTAAGATGCCTGGATATAATGGTGATCAAAGTAGAGAAGTTCCCCTTTTATAGTAGAGTTTGCATTGTATCATGTAAGAAATATTTGCATTCTAAAAGCACATTCACACTTAAACTGATCGAAATAATTCAACATATAAAGCATGTGCAGGGGCTGACCAGCAGACCCTGAGCAACGGATGAATGGACTAGTTGGCTACAGCCTTTGCTGTGAGGGAGAGGACTAAGGGGCTGCCTGGCTAACGGAACCGTTAGCCTCGATTGCCTGCCTTGTTAGGCTTTTATTGTAACAGCAGTTAGGAAATTTTTCACTCCCATATTATACCTAAAATGTTTGGAGGAGAATATTCCATCATTAATCATAAATCAGGATGCCATACTAATTAGGTATGACCATAACCTATGTAATTACATGGTCGTTGATTACAAATTTTGGATGCCAGAAAGCACACTGAAGTAGGCATTCAACTGTTAGACCTTACAAAGGCTGAAGCTGAAGAGCAGATAAAGTACAACTTTCCAGGCTAACACTGAACTTCAGTTCATTCCTAAATCTTGCCTTTGGCCAAAATGCCCAAGGGTCATTGTGTGGCCTGAAGTAGGACCCAGCTGGCAGAACCTGAGAGGGAGGGAAGGGAAAAATTTGACCGTGGGCTGTTCATAAGGGTTTTGTCCAAAAAATGCTGGCTAGAGTAGTGAGAGCCAACCTTTATTGAGTCGTCACTATGTACCAGACACCAAGTAGTTGTGGCTTTCCCGCCCCCCCCCCCCCTTTATAACAAAGTTTTATTGTCAATTATTTATCTTAATAGTTTCAGAAAGAGGTAGCTCAGTCCAACATGATGGACAGTTGGCCAATCGAGAAAAGCAAGTGTTCTGAATGCTAAGGATTTAATTTGAATGCTTTTAATACTTAGCCATCGAACACTACAAACATCGTCCAGAATAAAATGCATCACCTCCCTCCGTACCACTTTAATACCTACCTCACTTCAATATGGAAATGTCGTCATTAAATATGATTCCCAGAGGAACAAGTTCTCCAGAGAGCACAGCCAAGAGGACAGTCCACAAAAAGAAAAACTGAAAACAAATCTCTTTACGATCACCTACTAGTCTAAGGAAACAAAAACCTTCCAATGTACTAAGAGATCAGTCCCGTTACAAATGCACTAATAGGTCAATGTGAAGAGGTTCTGGTGTCATCAGTGAGAAGGCCGGCCATGGACAAGATAACAAGCAGGTGCGGGGCCCCCGGCCCAGCGCTGTGTTCTCCCCCCGCAGGCACACACAAGAGCCCACGTTCCCCCTTCCCTCCGCGCTCAGCTGCCCGCCGCTGGGCCAGACTGCGGGCTGTCTGACCCACCGCAGGAAGCTGCCTTTTCGGAAGGGAGCTGGACCAAGCCACAGTGAGGTCTGAGGTCAGATGGAACCAGATCCTCAATGTCCACCAGCTGGGAGTCTGAGACTTTTCCCACCATCACGGAACCCACGGGGGATGTTTCGCTCGGATCTCACACAGGCGGATCCCACGCACCTGTGCGCCGGCGAGTGGGCCTCTCTAAGCACCTGCGCCCCCTCAGATGGCTCTCAGCGCGGAGCTCAGAGCACCAACCACAGCCGCCGGGCAGCAGGGGCGGCGGTGACTGCACCACAGGTGGGACTTCCGGCGGCCGCAGCCTAGGTCTATCTAATGAAATCCTCCAAGGATTGCTCATTTAGGCCTCATAACAACCCTGCAGGATGATTATCCTCATTTACTGATGTGGGAACGGAAGCTGAGCAAAGGTGAGGAACCTGTACAATGTCACACTGAAAGGCCGCAGCAGCTACGACTTAAATCTGGCTCAGAGCTGTGTTCTCACCAGGACAGTGTTTCTCAGATCTCTCAGATGGGAATGTGCTTTTTTTATTTTTATTTTTTTTATTTCTATCCAAGAGCTGTAAAACTGTTTTGCACTAATTTAACTGCAGGTCGGGGAGCAGAAAACACAGGGCTTACATTATGCCACTTGATAGTTGGCGTTTTTCATGCCCATTACCTCATTTAATCAACACAACCAAATTGCTCAGCAGGGATTTTCTAGATTTTCATAAATGAATGAGGAAAGTGGCACAGAAGGACTGAGTGACAGTGATGGAATGAAACTACGTCCTTTGGATTTCTAGCCCGCATTTCTTCTACTGTGCATGCTTTCCCCCAAAACATTGAAAAATAGTTCCTTGGTAAATGACAGTGGGTGAGGGGATATCATGTCTATTTTCCCTGATCCTAATTTATTTCTCCATTTTCTCTCTCTCATCCTCCACACTGCAGGCGTCCTCAAACTTTTTAAAGTGGGGGCCAGATCACGGTCCCTCAGAGAGCTGGAGGGCCGGACTATATGAACTACTAATTCCTACTGTAATACCTTGGCTGCGCTCACTGCCCAAAAAACCTGGCGGGCCGGATCAGACTCCTCTGCGGGCCGCATGTGGCCCGCGGGCAGTAGTTTGAAGACACCTGCTCCACAGCTTAATATCTACTGAATCAAATGTCTTTCCCAATCTATCTTCACTCCCCTGCTCTGCAATGTGTAAGAGACAGCATTCACATATCTGCCAATTTTGAAAATACAAGTATACCTTGGGTTTGGTTGCAGACCACTGCAATAAAGTGATTTATAATCTTTTTGCTGGTGGAGAGTCTTGCCTTTAATTTGTACAAAACAACCCACAAACAAACAAACAAAAAACAACCACACCAAAAAGCACAAAAAGCAAGCAAACAAAAGCATCTGTGAAGCACAATAAAGCGAAGTGCAGTGAATGAGCGATGCCCGTTCTCATTTTACTGGTGAGGCTCAGAGTCACACTGTATTTACTTTCAGTAAATAAATAAATAAATAAATAAATAAATAAATAAATAAATAAAGGCTGTTTTGGTTAATCCGTGAAGTGAACCCAGTGGAGTGAGATCTACTTGGAGTCTCTAACACCTGGCCGAGATTTAGTATAGAGCTCTGTGAATTTAACTGATTGATTTAATGATTTGGCTTTTATGGAAGATGAACTTATTTTCAAGATGATAACTAATACTTGAATGAAAAACCCACAATGCAGCAATGCTTGTAATAATGGAGCATTTTAGTCTTTTCTAGCATGATAGAGCCTTAAAATTATCTAGTTCAATCTCCTCAAGGCTTAAGTAATTTAACCAAGTCACAGAGAGATATCAATAGATGTGTGGAGACTAGACTATTATCTTCTTGATTCTCGGTATAGTGCTGCTTCTGCTGTGCCATACATGCCACTAGTTACACAGTCATAAGTCTTAGTCTTAATGAACATTTACTGATTCCTGGTAGGATTTGGGGGTGGGGGTGGGGAAGGATGCCGCGGCATCAAAACAATCTGGGATTTGAATCCCAGCTCTGGCACTTGTGGGCAAAATCTTTGGTATTTCCTGAGTTTGTTTCCTTAAGTGTAGAACTGTAATGATATGTACATCAAATAGCTATTGTGAATATGAAGGTAAATGAGACTGTGTGTATGATTTGATGAGCTTGGGCTCTGCCACATTACAGGCACTTTGGAAATGGTGGTTGTTTTTCTGGTATTATTAGGTTATTTGATTTTGCATCTTATAAAATTGCCCTCAAGAGTCCATTGTGGTTTTAGGAGTAGAATAACATCACAACTTACATTCTTTAGAATGGGACACAGCCTGTATTCTAGCTCTAGTCTGAAATGCTATCTTACTAGTAGATGGGAAACAGTTGTTTTTTTTCTTTTCTTAATGTAATTTTAACATAAAGCAATGCTAAAACTAATTTTGAGCCTGCTCTCTACTATATAAACTTTATACTCTATTTTGTGTACAGCTAATATAAAAGATGTCAAATGTCCCTGCAATTCCCAGAACTTAGACAATTGCTCGTTGGAAGCCTCTGTGCTTGTCCTCAGGCTGTTGCCTACCTCGGGAATGGAATGTTCTCATGTTCTGGCTGGCAAACTCCTGACCATACCATCCACAGCGAGCTCAAACATCACCTCCCTTTCTCTCATCACATTGTCCTCTGTTTCTTCTGAACTGATGGATGCTTTTATTATCATACTTACTGAATCAGATTGTAATGGCTCCATGTCTGCGTCTCCTTGGATTCTGGGAATTCCTTGAGGCCAGGGCCCATGTTTGTCTCACCTTTCTGTTTAATCAAACTCCCAACCCTACACAGCTCTCAGAAAATGAGCTGTGAGGTGGAGAAGGCTGCTGGCTAGACAGATGCTACAGGCGCCCTGGGTGAAAATGCCCTTTGCTTCATGTTGGAAGCAAATGCTTATTTTTCTCTTTGTTCTTGTGGAGGGACAGGGTGTTGTGTGGTACGGGGAGATGGGGATTTCCTGCACCTGGGATGAAGGTAGCTCAGAAGTGACATGAAGAAGAGGTTTCTGAGTATTTTGAAGAGAACATGGCAGAATCTGAACTTATGTAAACAGGCATGAAGGCGGGAGGATGGCAAGAGATAAAAAGGGGTTCCATGTTAAAGAAAAAAATGACTTTTCCTCCTGGAAATGGAAGTGAAACACCAGGTGCGAAGACGAGGGCCGCCGGAGAAGTCCCAGCGGGGGCCACTCAGGTCCTTGTCCTGAAGAGAGGAGTGACCCTTGCTGTCTGGTGACGCACCTCTCACTCCGGTCAGTGCTTCCTGAAACCGGCCGGAGCTCCGAGGCACTAACGGGAATCCTATCCCTTCACTCAGCTCCTCCGTCCTCAGGGCAGCCTGCTGATCCCTCAGGCCACCGGCAGGATTAGCAGGCCTTGAAGTGCTGCCCTGCCCCTGTGACTTCTCATCTCTGCCCAAGACTGCACTGGCAGCTTCCCTTGGCAGCTTATCACACAGCGGGACCGCAGGGCACCCTTGGGGACTGGGCCTCTTGCTGGAGGTCACAGACCTAGAGAGTGATTAGAAGGAGCAGCTGATCGTCTGTTCCTGTCACATCCAAGTCCGCGGCTTGCTGGCAAGGGAACTAAAACCATGGCCCCCGTCTGAAGGGTGGCTGACACAGCTCAGCTATCTACTGTCCTCAGTGGTAAGCCTGCAACCTTCTAGAAAAGCAGCTGGACATTGGCAGTCTATACACAACGTACAGTTGGGAGGTAGCTGTGGTGAATCCCCCAAGCCCCTCTATGTGAAATCTGTTGTAGGAATTCTGCTTTGCTTCGTCTAGTAACCTCGTCGTACCTTTGGAAGAAGAATTCCTAAAAGCGGGTACTGAGGGTGAGCACTTGCTGTGGCTCCGTGAGGGGCAGGCCACCCTGAGAGCATGTGCTGCGTGCCACCTGCATTCCTCCGGGGAACACCCAGGCGGAGGTGCTCCCAGCATGCTCTGCCAGCTGCCGTGGCCGGGCTCCCAGCTTCTGTGATCACATCTGGGCTTGGTTTTATGGCCCCTTACAGGATTTTATGTATTTGAAGGGAAGGGTGGGGAAAAGCTAGTAAATGCTCCTGTGGGCACTGGAGGGAACCGCCCTGCACAAGAAGAAAGAGAGAAATAATGACTTGCTCTCAACACGAAGCAGAGGGCATTGCTGCCAGTGATTCTGTAACATCTGTCTAGCCATCAACTGTTTCCATTTCACAGCATATTTTATGAGGGGACCTTTATTACAGGGGGAGTTGTTTCATTACTTCTTCAATCTTAAAATTAACAATAGGACCCTTCCTGCCATTCCAAATGGCTTAAAGTCTCCAGGGAACCAGCGAAGAGGAGAGCACAGCATTGCGGCCTTTTGAAAATGTGCAGCGTCCCCAGCGCTGGTTGCAGTGGGCAAGGGTTTCTGAGGCGTGATATCCTACATACCAGGAATCCGCTTTCTGTGTCAGTCTCTGGGAAATCAGTCTCTTTTCATTGACTTCCCAAAGATGGATTTGATGAGAGTTTTCATTTGAAAAGCAATACTTAAGTAGGAAAGTTAAAGGAAGATACTTTTCTAGCTTTAATTCTTCCCATCCTGAGGCATTACATAAAGGCAGACCTCAGAGATGCTGTGGGTTTGACTCCACACCCTGCAATGAAGGGACTAGTAATCTTTTTGCTGCTGGGACGGTTCAACCTTCATTGTAGCAGGTGTGACATCTGTAAAGCACAATACAATGAGGGTGTGCCTGTGTCTTTCCAAAGCCCCAAACCTCAGCGGTGTTACTCCATCTCCCTCCATGTTCCTTCCCCGTTCCACACCATTATAAAGCTACATTATGTCATATTCTAGCGTTGATTCAACAAATATTGTTAAATACCCACTATGTGCCAGGTCCTGGGGCAGAAGGATAAAACTAACTGACAGTCAACAACAGTTTGACTAGATGTCTATGCTTACCTGTCCTGTGCACAGCTTCCTCTTGGGGAGATTTTCCTAATGCCCCCCCCACCCCACCCCTTCTGTGATTGCACGCTCTGATCCTAATATGTGGCTTCCCCCTTGCTGCGGTTGATTAGATGAAGGAGAAAACTTAATCCAAGGGAAGTTAGTTCAATGACTTGAAAATAGTGGGCCATTTTTTTTTTTTTTAAATTGAGTTGATTGGGGTGACACTGGTTCATAAAACCATGCAGGTTTCAAGTGTACAACTCAACAAAACATCGTCTGCACACGGCATCTGGGCCCCTAACTTCAAAGTCTCTTTCCGTCCTCATTTCCCCCCACCTCCACCCACTCCAACCCCTTTCCCGCTGGCTATCTCCACACTGCTGTCTGTCTAAGTGATTATATATATCACTGTTTCTATCAGGCGTGTCTCACGTAAATTAGAATCAAGGCTGAAGAGTGTACTGGCGACTTAAACCCAAAGTCTCATGGAGTCAGAACCGGGAGAGCCGTTTCTGGGTTTCCTGTGCTCCCAGATTCTGAGGGCAGAGAGGGTCAGGGAAACGGCTCAGGCGAAGAGAACGGAGGGATGCACAGGGAAAGACAAAGCATGAGGCGAGGAGGATAAGAAACTTCCCGACTCTTTTTATACGTGAATTAATTTGACTAGATTTCTATTTCTGCAGCCTAGTTTACATTTCCTGTGCAGAGAACGTCCTCAGTGACTGTTTATGCCCAGGGCATTGTGTCCTCATTGCTTCGTGTGAACAGGAAGCAGATATGGGCCTGACGTCACAGAGTTTACAGAATAGTGCAAGAGGCAGATTTTACATATTCGATATTGACATAGCGTGTGTCACCACCCATTATCTATAATAATAAAAGTCTAAGTGACCATGGCAACCAAATGGATGACCGAGCAGGCTGTGTGGAGCAACCAGGTCAGCAGGGGTGTTAGTGTTAGTGAGGAATGACCAAACGACTGAGCAGCCGACTGCTTGGGGCGACCAGGTCGGCAGGGGGGTTAGTGAGGGGCAACCAAACAACCAAATAGCAGGCTGTGTGGGGCGACCAAGCCAGCAGGGGGGACAGTGAGGGGCAACCAGACCAGCAAAGGGGGCAATGAAGGGTGACCAGGATGGTGGGGGGAGGGGACAGTAAGGAGCAACCAGGTTGGCTAGGGGGCAGTTAGGGCCAACCACACCAGCGGGGGTTGGGGAGAGGTCAGTTGTGAGTGATTAGGCCAGCGGGAGGGTCAATTAGGGGCAACCAGGCTGGCGGGGTGGAGGGGGGAGCAGTTGGAGGTGACCAGGCCAGCAGAGGGGGCAGATGAGGGTGACTAGGCCAGTGGGGGGGGCAGTTAGAGGTGATCAGGCAGGCAGATGAGCAGTTAGAAGCCAGTGGTCCTGGATTGTGAGAGGGATGTCTGACTGCCGGTTTAGGCCTGATCCTCTGAGAGGTCCCAGTTTTGAGCGGGTGCAGGCTGGGCTGAGGGGACCCCTCCCCCTGCTCCCAAATTTTATGAACCAGGCCTCTAGTCTAATTTAAGAGGCAGATGGTGAAATAAATGACAAGTCAGTGTTGTAGAGTCAGAAGTAAATACAGGCTCAGGTGAAAATTTCAATGTTATTGATCATGATTAGTGGATATATGAAGACATTAGGAAAATTACTATGATATCATCATCAAGTAAAATAAATCATGCTTAATGAGAATTCAACTTTGGCTGGATTTCCCTTCATCCCTTCTTCCCTTTCTTTCTTCTTTCATTTCTTCCTTTCTTTCCCTCCATTTCTTTTCTCCTTATTGAAATCTAGCTACAATATTTATGCTAGTGCATGTATTCTAATTTGGTGCAGAGCATGCATAACAAAATAAGTGAAAATCTATAAATGTTAGAACACATATATTATTTATTCCATTGACCAAGGAATATGAAATCATTTTGTCAAGTTGCATTCAATTTTTATCTTTTATAGGTAATCTGCCACGCATTTGCAATTCTGAACTCTGTAGAATGTATTAACTTATAACAACAGACTATGGCACATGTTAAATATACCTTTCCTGAATCATACTTCCGTCTTTTGGTGAAAAATGCCTGTCTCAAATACATTACTTTTACAGGTCGTTGGGAAAGAGTGCTGAACAGCAGGACTATTATAATGTGCTAAGAGATGCACTTGTATCTCCTTGGCATGCAGAGAGCTCATGTGACACCTCTTTGATCTTTGCTGCCTTTTTAGCTGAAAGGATTTGGAAATCTTTCTGGCACTGGAAAAGACAGAACTCGGGTGGCTGATCATAGCTGGTCAGTGTTTAGCAATGGATAAGCAAGTCTTTGTTGAAATCAGTTTATTAATACCCAGTGGGCAACGTGTTGCCTTAAAGGCAAGCACACATTTTTCTCCTCTCAGAAAAGCTCCCCCCACTTTTCACCAGCAGCCAAAGGTACTTAAAAGGGGTCTGCATTTCCTTCTTCCAGTATGCCCAACGCTGAGAAATAGTACTGCCAACCTCTGAACGTGAGCAGTTTTTTTAGGTTAAGAGGAATGTTTCATGATGTAATTGATATCATGACCACTCAGCTGGACACAGGCTTTCAAAAGCTGAGTGCATATGCTGACTTGTTTCCATTTCCTTCTTGGACTAAAAGAATTCAAAGACGTGAAGAGTCTGTTGTGAAAAAAATGCGTGAATAATGCAAGGGGCTGTCACAGCTATCACAGTGTACCGATGAAGTTACTGCTTTCTCATAAAATCATGAAAAAGTTGAATTGGAAAAAATATATAACTGTCCCAAATTTATTGAGGCAGTTATAAAAGGCCACATGAGGAAAGGTTTCCCCTGAAATATATATTTTCAATACAGTCTTTTTCTCATAAGCTTCATTGTTAACGTTTAACTATGTAAGTTTAAGGTGCGTGATGTGTGGATTTGATACAGTTATGTATTGCAAAATGATGACCATTAGCTAGTGCATCATGTCACATAATTACCATTTCTTTTTTTGTGGTGCGAACACTTAAGATCTAGTCTCTTAGCAATTTTCAAGTATATAATACAGCATCTACACTAATAAAAGAGAAACATGCAAATTAACCACCACTCTGCTATGCCCACTAGCCAATCAGAGTGAGTATGCAAATCAACAAACGAAGGTGGTGGTTAATTTGCATACGCAGGCAAGAAGCGAAGACTGAAGACAGTGTACAGGAAGAGGGAGGGAAAGCGGAGAGCGAGGCGAGGGCGGCAGCGGCAGTGGGAGAGGAAGCGCAGGAAGGTGGTGGGTTAGCTGGCTTCACGCCCTTCTCTGCTTCACTCAGGCCCCGGGAAGCCCTATTCTTGCAGGAATCTTCCTGCAATGGGTCTCTAGTTGTTTACTCATCACCATACTGTACATTAGATGTAGGGAATGTATTAATCTTAGGACTGGAAGTTTGAACCCTGGATATGACTTGGGGCTAGTGATTCAAGAAAATAAGGACACAGAGAGTCCTGGCGGGCAGCAGAAGAGGGGGTCGCCTCGTTCGTTCTGTTCCCCAGGGCAGTAGAGGCAGCATTGTCAACAGTGGTGTTCAGAGTCCAATTCTGGCAGGCTGCGTTGTCTGATGTTCAAGGGGGACAGGGCAGGGGGATAAGGGGGCAGTGGGAATGCTCTCTGGACCATTTCTCTGGCTTGGTTGTGACTGCTTCTGGCTGCTCAGTGTCCAGGTCTGGGTTTCCAGCCTTCCCAGCTGCTTGGTGACATCCTGGCCAATATCTTTCGCTACATCCCCCTCTTAAGTCAAAATTGTCCTTTTTTTTTGTTCTTCTAACTTTGAGGATTGTGTCTGATAATACATATATCGGTAAAATAAGCTCTCTTTGCACATGTATGATGTATGGGACTCGATGGTTCACTACATTGGACCCATTTGTACAATTTCAGCCACTGCCGTGTTGTGTGCTTGCTGCAGTGGGATCAGAGGGAAGAAGTTACACAGCCAGGAAGCAGAAAGGGAAGCAACCGGCCTCCAAATGCAGGAGTCCTAACACACGGCATACACCAGACATAGAATTGTTCTGAACGTCGTTAAACGTTACATAGATATAATGAATGATGCTGGTACACTGTTGTGTGAAAATAGTGTTTCTATATTGCTTGATTGACTCAGTTTGGTGATAAATGGGGTGAGGTTACTGGGGATGTTCTAGAGAAAAAGGTGTTTGAGGATGAATTACCTGTGAAGATACTGGGCCTCCTTTCCCACAAAATGTGGGCCAACCTCAGGCTTGCTCTTTCACACTCATTATCTCACATGCTGTGCACAGCAGTCCAGACAAGAATTATTCTGACTCTGTGGTGAGCATGCAGAGGGTTGTCACCAAAAAAATGAGTGCACATTAGGCACATGACTAATATGTGGTGCAGTATGGATTCAAGACCATCCTTCTGACCCTCAGCCTAGTTTTCTGGCCACCGTGCAGGAACCCGATACACTATTCTCACTGGGTTCTTCACTTTAAAAATCTGGGTCTTTTTCTGAGATATTAACTGATCTGTTTCCACTAAAACTACTCACAAAATGTTTTCTGCTCACTGTCGACCATTTCTCAAATTCCGTGTTGTTTTGAGATGACAGACAAAACCAAAGATGTTGACATTCCCAGGCTGCTGCAGAGCAGAGCCACAGCCTACACAACCTCGCTACTTTCTGAATCCTGAATGGACCGATTCTCCTAGATCCAAGAGTGTCCTCTGCAGATCGAGTGGAGAAAAGTGCCTTCTTTGCCAAGGAAGAATAACCAAATGTTCCCAAGGCTTCAAATGCTGTGGGTACATATGAGGACACACGAACGTCCATGCCCAAGTTACAGTCACCATTTCCCCCACATACTCCAACCCTCTGAAAAATGTTCCTTCCCTCCTTCCCAAAGAGTATTGGTGCATTTACGGGGTACAGACACCATTCATTCTGGCTCTCTCACACAAAAGGCGCAGCCAGACTAGGCTGTTCTGAGCTCCCTGCCCCTCCTCCAAAGCTGCAGACCTGCACCAACCACCAGGACTAGTGCCAGAACAGCTGGCCAGTCTCCTGTGTAAGGAGGAGGGACACTTCACCCTTCCTCTGGGGGATGCTCATCAGAGAATGGTGGCAAGGGCTGTCCTGCAGCAGGCTTACTGGACCCCAACCATGTGGAGTTCAGTAAAGCAGCTCTTTGAGTTTGCATTTAGAGCTTTTTGGCTTCCGGAGTACCCATGGGCCACCTTTGCAGAAACCACGACTCCTCACTAACTCTAGGGCCCAGCAGCTGAACCCCTCAGAATAAACTTTCTCTTTGAGACTCCACAATTTTCTTTTGTATTTTGGTCCTCACTGAATCCCTTCTTTAGCTCTGCCCCTGTTCCAACAGACATGGCATGTGTCTGGATACCAAATGCAGCAGAGTTTGTGGTCTTTGCCCAGGAGGCTCCTTGGCCCTCAGAGAAGTCAGCGGCTGGAAATGGGCCACAGGGCGATGTTTTCCTTAGGAGTACCCAAGAAGCTCGTTTGAACTTTAGCTCAGGTTATCTCCCTGCTCCATCCTGAGAACCACGAATCACATTCAAACCGGAGCATAAGAAACTCTAGTCAAACTAGTAATATTTTTTTTTTTAAATATATTTTATTGATTTTGTACAGAGAGAAAGGGAGAGAGATAGAGAGTTAGAAACATCGATGAGACAGAGTCATCGATTGGCTGCCTCTTGCACACCCCCTACTGGGGATATGCCCGCAACCAAGGTACATGCCCTTGACCGGAATCGAACCTGGGACCCTTCAGTCCCCAAGCCGACGCTCTATCCATTGAGCCAAACCGGTCCCGGCCAAACTAGTAATATTTTGATGCTTTATGTACTAAATACATTCTCAGGAAAAACTTGGCTTTAAAAGTTATTTCTCATTTAAACAACAACAACAAAAACCCTAATACACAAGAAGAGGCAGTAAATCCAAGTGTCCATCAATGATAAATGCATAAACAAAATGCGGTAGATACACACTGTTTATCCAGCATTTAAAATCAAGGACATTTTGACACGTGATGAATCTTGAAGACATGATGCTAAGTGAAATAAGCCAGCTTCAAAAGAACAAATATTATATGATTCTTCATAAATGAGATTCTTAGAGTACTCATAATGGTGGTTGTTAGGGACTAGAAGTGTGTGTGTGTGTGTGTGTGTGTGTGTGTGTGTGTGTGAAGGGAATGAGGAGTAATGTCTAATGGGGACAAAGTTTCAGCTGGGGAAGATGAATAAGTTCTGGGAATGGATGTTGTTGATCTTTGCACGGCAATAGGAATGTAGTTAATGCCAAAGAATTTCATGTAAACCCTCTTACATCTCCTGCTTTGACTCTAATGTATAAAATAAGCTGCAAAACTGCCACTCTCTGGAGCGTTTTGTCAATTCCTGGCAATTGTTATCAGTTTGGCTCAAATAAGTTCATAAAAATTCTCCGTAGGTTTGGACGTTTTTTACGTAGACACAAGGTATTGGGGGGAAGGGAAGCGGGATGAGATGGCAGAGCCTGAACTGCATGTATTTGTTTGCTCACTGGGGTCTTGGGCGGTGGGAAATTAGCATAACTTCCTTCTCTCACAGTCAGATCTCCCAGCCTCCCAGTGGGGTTTCTCTTTGAAATAAGAGTTGTGTGTGTGGAAAGGATTCAGGAGCAAGGCTTAGAAGCCAAGAAGAAAAGCAACCAGCCTACTTCCCATCCAAAGTGTAACCAAATACAGCTGTAACTTTAGACTGAGGTGCTTGAGAAATGACTTTTATTATTATTATTTTTTTTAAGAAGCAAGTGTATATTGCTAAAGGTGGCTTAGGAAACCCACTGTGATGATCTAGTGCAATATATGATGAAAAGTTTAACAAGTTAGTTGTTTTTTTTTTCTCCTTAGGAAAAGAAATTTCTCAACTAATAACTTTTTTAAAAGGTAAAATGATTACATATCCCCTTAGAAATACAAACCAAGAGATATCCTAATACCCATAGGGTACAGTATACTTACAACCGGTTCCCATTTTCTTCTGTATTAGCTATTTTCAAGTTTGAGCAGTTACTAAGGAAGTTAAACTTCTTTTGTGCTTTGTCTACCTGAAGGAGCTCAGCTGAAACAAATATGCAATAACTCAAAGGAACATATCTTCTGGTGCTGGCAGTAGTCACATAAACTTGTGGGGAAACAATGAGTCACATGATGCATTACTAAATAGCTGCTGCTGAGCAATAACTTGTTTTGTATACTCGCTACCGCTTTGTAAGAGCAGTTTGCGTCTGCAACGTCGTAGGGGGCACATAATCAACTGTGAACTGACATGAAGATAAAAGACACACTTGACATTGAGTTCGTGAAAAGTTATAAGGGATGGGATTTCCCATGAGCAAAGTAGACCAACAATAAGAAGTTGTATTTTATTAGTTTGAATAGGAAAAAGTTAGGTGGCTTAACTAGGAAACACAGGATGGGGTAAAAGTAGGTTTATAATTGTTCATATGGAAAAATAATAAATAAGTAATAATACAAGAATAAACTGTGTAGGTTTATAGTTGTTTGTATCAAAAAATAATACAATAATTAATAAATAATACTACTAGAACAAACTGTTTTGTGTAATCAATACTATAAGCCTACTTTTGCCCCACCCTGTGGTTTAGTTTAATTGGTGTATTGATTCAATATTTTTTTAATGAGCCTGGGGATTGGGGAGAGGTTTATTCAAGGATCTGAATAATGACCACACCATGTCTTTCTTTTAGCTCATTCAAGAAAAATCCAACAATTATTCTTTAATTAGTGACCTTTAATAAAAGAAAGATAAGAAGAAACAATATTATTTTTCTGAATCCAATTTATTAAAAGAGTGCTTACTGAAGTCACTATATTTTGTGGATTTGTGCCAAATTCTTTCTGTTCAAGTCAGTCTCTACACCTCAGATCCAGATGTGGTGGTGTTCCTCCTCCTTTCCTGTAGGGCCGTCTCCAGCCTATGACCTGACCAAGAGTGGATGGATTGAGATGAGACCTGTAAGATGTACTCCTCATCTGGACACTACAGAAGGTTCCAGTTTAATCGTTTTAAATTCTTGAGAATTCTTGTGCATCTCCAGCGCAGGGTTTGACATGTGGTAGGAGTGATCATCGGTTCTTGCCGTCACCAGAGCCGTGACTCTAGAAGGAAAGGGAACAATTCTCTAGACTAATTTTGTCATAGGACCCATTTGTCTGAAAAGGGAGAGATGTACAAGTAGAAATTCAGGATTCCAGTCTTAAATACACACAGAAGCAGCTCTGAGTCAACCTTTCAACAGTCTGCCTCTCTTTCGTTCATGGTCCTTGCTCTGAGTGCTGTGAATGTGGCTACAATCATAGGGGGGCTTTTTGTGAGCCAGAGAACAGACTAGAAACACCAGAAGCTGCAGAATGAGTAACTAAAGGGTCAGTCTCAAGTTGAGGCGCATGTCACCTGATGCTAAAAAAAAATGCTGCCTCCTAGATCCATCATGAACAAATTAGGCAGAGCTTCATAAAGTGGGAGAAAACCTCACAAACCAAATTAAAGAAAATTAAAGAATAAAAAGAGAGTCTCCTTCTGTGAGACCTGCATGCTGAACCTTTAGTAGATACACATGTCTGCTCTGCGTGCTGTTTTCTAGAATGTCCCGCAGCTTAAATAAAATGGGGAAATGGATTCAGTATTAGTTCCTTTCTATATTTTTCATGCACAGCATCTAGGCTGTCTGTCATGTATGAGGTTGAACCCCAATCTTCTATCGCTGGAAAAAAGCATTTCCACACGTATTTCTTTAAAGCACTCTTCTTAAGAGCCAGCATTTTACAGAGAGGATATTACACTAGCAACATCTCACTCCGAGGTCCTTAGTGGAGGTGACCACATTTCCTCTTTTGTTATTAAACTAGGGAGGGAGCCCGAGATGGATAAAACAAGAAGGAACTGGATGCCAAGACAAATTTCCCTGTTCCCTGAGCTCTCCGGCCAAGGAACGTGGGTTGACGGATTGGCTCCCCTTTTGCTGGGCATATAAAGGCACAGTGTGGAATTCCTGCACTTCGGGAATCTGAAGCTGTCTTCCAGGTGCATGGAGAGTACATTGAGGCAGCCATTCAGTGCCTTTTTGTCATGTTTCAGGTGATGGGTGGCTCAGTGCCCTAGAGTTTGTGTGAAGTCAGAAAGACCCCGGGAGGTCTAGGAGATCAAAACCTGCCCGTTCAATGGTCCCCACCTGAAACCCGGGGAGGCGGCTGTGACTCAGCTTCCATGTCATCAGCCACATTGATTGAATTTGGGCTTAAAAAAGTATAAATGCATAAAAATATTCATAATAAAATTTTTCTTTTGGAGTAATATGGTAGTCTGCTAATTGATTTATATGATAGTCTCTCCTCATGTAATTTACTTAAATGATTTTTCCATGTTATAAAATAATACTTGTTTATTGAAGGAAACATATTTATTGAAGAAAATCATGTTTATTCAGAAAAAATACAAATAAGAAGCACAAATATTAAAATACCCCAAATTCCATCTTTATTAACATTTTATCTAGATATAAACATATAGATATAGATATACATATAGAACATTCTAGAACTATATATATATTTATACCTGCAAATATATCTCCATCTACCTATACATCCATCTATTGATAGATTGACCTATTGATCTACCTCAGTATCAATATCTATACACACTTCTGTGAAATCATACCGTAAACACTATTTGATAACTTTTTGTTTGTTTGTTTATTTATTTATTTATTCATTTATTTATTTTAAAATACATTTTATTGATTTTTACACAGAGAGGAAGGGAGAGAGATAGTTAGAACAGCGTTTTTCAACCGCTGTTTCGCGGCACACTAGTGTGCCGCGAGATGTTGCCTGGTGTGCCGAAGGTGCAGACAAGACAAGAATTTTATAATTTTTCACTATTTTGTTTACTTAATATTTCATAATAAAGTAATTATAAAATACTTTCTTTGTGTTTATTTGATTCCTATTCAAGAGAATTACTTTATATATAGTCAATATAGGCACAGAGTTAAATTTTTTAACATTTTCTAATGGTGGTGTGCCTCGTGATTTTTTTCATGAAACAAGTGTGCCTTTGCCCAAAAAAGGTTGAAAAACACTGAGTTAGAAACATTGATGAGAGAGAGTCATCGATCAGCTGCCTCTTGCACACCCCCTACTGGGGATATGCCTGCAACCAAGGTACATGCCCTTGACCGGAATCGAACCCGGGACCCTTCAGTCCCCAAGCCGACGCTCTATCCATTGAGCCAAACCGGTCCCGGCTATTTGATAACTTTTTAAAACTAAACATATTATGAACACTTTTGCATCTCATTTTCTCCTACTAATGAATAGTCCCCTAAATTATTTTAAATAACCTTGCGCTTAATATTTCATATAGCATATTTTTACTTAGTTCCCTGGTGTTTATTAGGAGAAACTCACAGAGGTGGATTTTTGAGTCAAAATTGTAAGGCTTCTGCTCTTGAACGACACTGACTTCCAGATGGCCGGCTTCTTTTCCTGCTTCCCCCAGCAGCTAGGGGGCCTGCCTCCCTGCCTCTTCACCACGCACGCGTGTAGCTCTCATAGGCCATTCTTTATCTGAACAGCCCAAGGGCCACTCAGATGCCCTCTTAACAGTGTCTTCCGTATTAGGCAGGGGAGTGAAAAGGGTTGTTGTGTTTGGTTTAGTGAAGAATATTCAATATTTGGCTGAAGTAGAAAGCTAAGATTAGGTCAAGCAAAGACCAAGAATAGACGCCTGGTCTGTTGACTTCCCAGTTATGTTTTTTACTCTTAGCTATTTTGCCAAAATTTCACTTAACTACATATTCAAAGAACTGTTATTTTAGTTAAAAATTCCATGGTTCGTTTTGTAATATTGTTCAAAATTCTCTTTATTTCAGGGTTTCAAAATGATCCTAATATATGAGAGTTTGGTGCAAGGTGACGTCCTATCACCAGGACATTATAGATTTTAAGGAGAGAGAGAAAACTGTAAAAAGAAACTAACATAAATTCCTAGATATTAAAATATCCTTTAAATAGAGTTGATGAGTAAAGTATAAATTAATTAAAAATGTATAGATTAATAATTTTAACAAAACTTATTGAGTTAAGAGAATTATACTGGTTAGAAAATGCATTTTGCTAAACACGAAACACTTCAAAAGTAGCTTGAAATGTTTGATAAGTTAACAATATGTCAGAATTTTACTCAACCTTAATTCTTGTTATATTTTCAAATAATAACCTAAATTATTTACTAGCATCTTCACCAACTATCTGCATCTAAGAGAAGCTAGCTCTAAGGGGTTACTGTAGCAACAATGCTACACATTTAAGGGTAGATTTGCTGTAAAATGAAATAACCTGCATTGCATTGGTATAGAGCAGTGGAGTGCAGTGATGACAGCGCGGTGTTTATTTTTAGAGAAAGAAACATTGATGTGAGAGGAACACATCAGTGGTTGCCTCCTGCCTGCACGTGACCTGGCCTGGGTCAGTCTTCACGTGACCTGGGCTGGGGATTGAACCTGCAACCCAGATACAGCCCTTGACCAGGAATCGAAACTGCCAACCTTTGGTGTGCAAGGCATTGCTCTAACCATTGAGAACACTGGCCAGGGCTCCTTGTCTTCTTTTTAAAAAAAATATACTTTATTGATTTCAGAGAGGAAGGGAGAGGGAGAAGGAGTCAGAAACATCAGTGGTGAGAGAGAATCATTGATTGGCCACCTCCTGCGTACCCTGCACCTCACTTTCCTCCCCTCACGGGATTGAGCCTACACCCTGGGCATGTGCCCTGACCAGGAATCAAACTGTGACCTCCTGGTTCATAGGTGCAAGCTCAACCCCTGAGCTACACCAGCCGGGCTAGCTGAGCCTTTTCCCACAGCTCTGGTACATTTGCTATTTTTAAATAGTCTTGCAGGCATCTTACCAGCCTCCTGCATAAAACCATTTAGGACATTTTACATAAAAGAGGACGTTTGTGTAATTCTTAGAACTCGAAGATCAGTCTTCACCATCTGCAAACACCTGAATTCCACACCTCGTCTGTTTTTCCTGATAACTGAGATAAAGAAAATGATATTTAGTAACCGAAGCTGCAGCCTATTAGAATATATTAAAGACCAGCATCTCTAGGAAGCAGCCAGG
Source organism: Pipistrellus kuhlii (assembly GCF_014108245.1). Taxonomy (NCBI): domain Eukaryota; kingdom Metazoa; phylum Chordata; class Mammalia; order Chiroptera; family Vespertilionidae; genus Pipistrellus; species Pipistrellus kuhlii. Next base: position 31,274,173 of record NW_023425573.1, read on the forward strand.
ACAGCCCCACCTGTGCCTCCTGAATCCTACCGTGGCAGAGCTCAGCAGCTGCTGTCTATCCAGAGCTGAGAAAGACCGCTCTGTTTAGAACTGGCCGGAGAATAACAGAACGAGGGCCGAGTTGTTGGTGTGGCGGGTAGTTGGATAAAAGTAGAGCGATAAACAGAGTGCTGATGGGGAGGAAAGTCAGGGAGAAATGGCAAAGGAAGGAGAAGAGCAGGACAGGACGAAGGGAGAGAAAGAGGTCTGTTGGGTGGGGGATCCTAGGGCTAATAACGGTTTGTTCCATATTCCCTGTAGAGGGAATGGGCTGGGGGTGGAGGGCGGTCAGGCCTCTCTAATGATGGCTTTGACTCACTGTGTTCCAAGGGCCACAGGGCCCAAGTCAAGTCTGATCTGTTCCTCACTGTAACCTCAGGGCCTAGAACAGAGTAGATGTTTCGCTGAGTATTTGTTGAATGAACAAATTAATTATCTTCACAAAGCGATCGCTTTCTCTCTGTTTTCCGTAGGTTAGATAAAACATTCTCTTCACCCAGCATCCAGCATGCTCACCAAGTCTGTGAGGTCCCCAGCAAGGGCCGAGCTCACTGAGCTTTTCGGGGGACCCCCAGACCAGGGAGGGTGGGTGGGGCCAGTTTGAGCTCCACTGGGAGGGAGCTCGGATCACAGACCTGCCTACACCCTCCAGGCCAGGGGAAGCAGAGTGAAAAGTCTTAGAGAATTTTTCATATAGCTGTGCCATCTCCCCCACACAGGTTGTAGAAACCACGCAGGTGGTCGGTCTCCTTAGTCACGAAGGGTACCTTTGGGCAAGTGGCCTCATCCAAAGCCAGAAGTTTCCTTAATGACAAGCTCAGGACTATTATTCTGGGGGGAATCTGAGGTTTGGTTCTCTGTGTTTCTAGTAGAGAAGGACCCTTACACAGAGGAGGATGGGCAGTCGTAAATCACCTATTTCCTTTGATGAGAAAATAGGGGTAGAGTTCTGAGTGGGGCACGAAGGCGGAATTCCGGGTTATGTCGGGGCAGAGCAGATCAGGGAACCCCGGAGATGCTGGAACAGGTAAGGTGCCCTCTTGACAGAGGCATGGAGGGCTGGTAGGATGGGAAGAGAAGCTTTCAAGAAAAAAAAAAAAATAGACACTCCCCCCCCCAAAAAATCCCCAACAACAACAAATAACCTTTATTAGGTCATCTTATATGCCAGGCAGTATTCTGAGTGTTTACACATATTATCTCATTTAATCCTTACAACAGTGATTATTCCTGAAAAACAGCAGAAGAAAATAGGCTCTAATAAAAAAAGATAAAGTGTGACCGTCTTTAAAAATTTCAGTGTTCACTCCATGTCTTTGCAACCTGACAAAGCCAAAAGGAATTAAATGAAATCCAGAATTTGTGACATCGTCTGTCTAAAAGGCTTTTTGTTTCTTTGCTTTCTGAATGGTTGGGGCCATGACTTGTATGGACAAGTACAGTGACACTGACTGGCTAACTCTCTTTGAAAGAAATGGAGATTTCTGGAACATTTTCAAAACATTACCATGAGGAACCTTTAATTGGTAGCAGTAAGTTTATGTTTAAGCTTAACCATTTGATATGTTTGTCTTAAAAAAACCCTGCCTAATATACATCTACCAAAGAGTATCAGATACACAAAATAAGTTAAATGTGCAGTTCAATGTGCCTTTATGAAACAAAATGGCAATCGAGGAGAATTTCCAAATCCATGTAACATTTTATAAGTTTTGGGGAAATATTTAGTGTGGTATACTAATCAAAATGTAACGGAAAAGTCTAGCTCTTTAGAGTTTTTCTAATTAGTTCACTTTAAATCAAATGGATTTAAAATCTGCTGCTGGATATTCATAAAGTTTGAAGGGCTCTAATAATGAAACATTAAAATCAAAATTTTAAGCTTTTTAAAATTGAATTTATTGGGGTGGCTTGGTTAATAAAATTATATAGGTTTCAGGTGTCCAGTTCTATGATCATCTGTGCACTATTGTGTTTGTTCTCCTCAGCAAATTGAGTCTCCTTCCTTCACCATTTATCAACCACCCTCTTCTACCTCCCACCACCCCCTTTAATGTAAAATCTTTATTTATTTTTAAAATTTATGTGTGGATGGTATGCAGTATTATATTAGTTTCAGATGTACTAAATATAGTGATTCAACAGTTAGACACCTTACAATATGATCACCACACTGAACCTAGTACTAACCTGTCATCTGTTTTTGTTTTGTTTTGTAAAAATTCAATTCCTTAGAATAGATGGGAGCGCCTTTCTAAAGAGTTGAATTTTGCTCATGTTTTAATCCAATTTCTAAGTTCCTGCCTTCTCATCAGATCATGCTGTGCGGCATAAAGGCTACGGGCAGATCTCAGCTATAGCTGATGGCATTATTCACAAGTATAGACAGTCTTGTATTTCCTAGGGGCCATAATAATGAAACACTGAATCTAATTCTAACCTGGTGGTGCGACCTTTGACAAATCAAGACCAGCTAATCAAAGCAGGAACGAGGGAAGAGGTGGTGTTGATAAATGGCTGATGGAACTGGCTGGGGAGGTTCTTACACTCCTTACTGCAAACTGATTGCCAGCCCTGGGTTTTGCCACGTGTTTCCATGACCTGCTTGCTTCTTCCTCTTTCTCCCCTACATGATCATTATCAATGAAAGATTTAATGCATATACTTCCCATCTTTAAAAAAAAAACAAAAACCTTATTGAGTTTTTACAGAGAGGAAGAGAAAGCTAAAAACATCGACCAGCTGCCTCCTGCACACTCCCTACTGGGGTTGTGCCTGAAACCAAGATACACGCCCATGACAGGAATCAAACCCAGGACCTTTCAGTCCGCAGGCCAACATTCTACCCACTGAGCCAAACCAGTTTCGGCTATACTTCCCATCTTAAATGAGTGATTTAAGGAAACCTTTGGAGCAGCGGTCGCCAACTGGTGGTCCATGGACGACTGGTGGTATATGAGGTTCGAAAGGGTGGTGACTGCTGCAAGCTACATTTGAGAGTTGGCTTGTCGTTGAAAATAGGTTCTAAAAGTCCTAATACTGCATATCCAGTGTTGCTCAGGGTTGAGCATTGACCTATGAATCAGGAGGTAATGGTTCAATTCCAGGTCAGGGCACATATCTGGGTTGTGGGCTCAATCCCCAATAGGAGACATGTGGAAAGCAGCCAATCAATGATTCTCTCTCATCATTGGTGTTTCTATCTCTCTCTCCCTCTCCCTTTGTCTCTGAAATCAATAAAGATATATAAAAAGCCCTAATACTATCAATAATATAACGTCAAAATTCAGTTATATTCTATCTGGCTTTTGATTCTTGGTGACGTTTGTTAATACATAGATTCAATCAAAGGGGTGAATAAATTGCATTTTCGAAGTGCTTAAAATGCAGACATAATATTGATCTAAAAAGAACTAGAGAACATAAAAAGAATGTAGTGCAAAGATATAGGTATGTATGTGTGTGTATGGTGAGAGAGGGGAAGAGAAGATTGACCACCCCCGTGAGGGAGTGGGGTTTGAGGGGCACAGGTGGAGGAGTTATGTGTGCTCTGGAATATTTGCAAACGTAAATCATTTTCAGATCATGTCTGCTCTCAACTACAGAGATACATTTGGAAGTTTTTAGTTTTATTATCTACTCTGCTCCTCTTACATTTCTCCCTTTATATGTTTGAAAATTACACACTCTTTTTGTAGTGGTTACCTTAGACACTTTGAAGGACACATTTAACCTAACACAGTCTCATGTTAATAATTAGAAAATCAAGTAATCTTTCCAAACAATAATGGATCTTAAAATGCCTTAGTGCTAATCACCATTCCCATAGAATTACATGCTATTACTATCTGTGTGTGGACATTAAAAAAAAAAAAAAAAAAAAGGAGAGATCAGTTAAGGATTCCCCAGGTGTAGATTTTAGCATCAATTTATTAACTAATTGGTAATAAAAATGTATAGGAATTTTTGCCCCTAAGGCATCAATATTTTGTAACCATTCTACAGCACGGGGACCATATTTATATCTTGACTTGAGTCTTGGTTTAGGGGCCCACGTGAGCATGCTCAGAACTCATTACTTTTACTCAGTGGGGAGCTGCAGATCCGACAGCAGGAGTCTAAGAGACAGTAAATGATAAACGTGGTGCGACACAGGCTGAGTGACAGGCAGATTCCCACAGAAGCTCCGTGATTTTCAGGGATTGTGCTTCAGAATCTGAGCTACCATGTGGCTGCAGTCACAGTACAGATCAGATTCCCAGATCATACTAGTTATAAAAAACAGTGTAGCACGGTTTCGGCCTCATGAAAACATACCATATTTCAAAAGCACCTTTCAGTCTGGGGTTTCCCGGGGACAGAAAAGATCATTCAGCACAGCATCTGTTCCATCTTATATTTTGTAGCACTTAATCCTCCAGGGCATTGTTGCTTACAGACAGGCAAAGAACAGGCGAGGAAAAAAGGACGTTTGGGTGGAGGGTCATGGCACATGGGAGAAAACTAGTTGAAGGCCCAATAAACAGACCCCTTTCTTACCAATCCAAATCAAGAACCAACTGGAAAATAAGCTACAGCAGACAAACTGGTGGTTTATTTCTAACAAAGCTGATGGAAGAACGTGGCTGGAGATACAGGGAGAACCGTGATAAATTTTTGACCCCAGGATTAATAAGAAGTAAGTCCCTGCTCCCAGGTAAGGGACCAGTGCAGGCCCCTCCTGATGGCTGAGCCACTCCTAGGTCTGACTGCCTGGGGCACAGAGGAGGCTTGAAGAGCTTCAAAGGAGAGAGAAAAGCCCAGAAGCTTTTTTGTTCAAATTCATAGATCAGAAAAGTTGTTTTTCCACTCAGTCCCTCCCCCGTTCTTAGTTCTGGGGAGAAGAGTGGACATTTCTTCCTCTCTGTGGACATATCTTCTTCTTTCCCCCTGGCGTTACGTTCATCCCTGTCATCCTTCCAAACCATTTTTGCTGCATCTCTTTTCATTTTTTGTTCTATCCTTTGTTCTCGCTCCCTCCCCGAGGTGGAAGGGGAGGGGAGCCTCATGCTTGGCAGCCAACAAACATTTTTCTCAATTTTCTTGTAATAATTTATTTTATCATATACAGTAGCCCTAGAGATAGAATAGTAATGTTCATTATACACATTCAAAAAGCAGACATGAACAAAACATTAAATGGCACAAATCTGAATTCTCTATAGTCGGGAAAGAAAAAAGTAAATTTGTACTTGGGTTGGAAAAATGGAATGTGTGAATACCTAAGGAACATTATTTGTTAAAAATATAGAACAAGCTTATTCACAAACAGAACCTAGAAATCTGTGTTTTCCTGAAGGAGCAATAGCTGGAGAGAAGCAGTTGACTTACAGGTTTATGTGATTGATCTCTTTTCGATGCAAAGTAATTTCTTGATTGTCTTTGGTTTCTCTGTCAAAGTCTTACAGGAACTGAGTGTTACAAGTTTATGGTTTTCTATTTGGTTCTTCTTAAATACCATTGTTGGCTTGACCGTTCTTCAGAGAAAAACTAAACTCTAAAACAAAATGCATAACAGATGTAAAGCATTACAAAGTTTCCCACCTCACCTTTCACCTTACCATATATTTTTAACACCAGGCAGCACCCACTGAGTTGATGTGCTACTGAGCGGCCGAGTGTTCCCCGAGGCCAGTGCAAACCTGGCAATTATGGTCTTACAGATACTTATGGTTAAAACTGTTACTCGTATATCTAGAAGAGGAAATGCAATTTTCTGCAAAAAAAAAAAAAAAAGCATGTCCATGACTGATGTGGGATAAGAAACAAAAATTAAAGGAAAACATGAACCTATAATTTGATTAAATGAAACATTAAGTATGTCACCTGTGGGACAAATATTCATTGCAAATATATACACTTAGGCTCTTACTATCAATATATGAAAGTGACCAAATAAATATATACCAACGTGAAAATATGTCAGTGAAATGTGAGCAGTATTTTAAAAACAGCCTTGATACAACATCAAAAATGCCAATTTAATCATTTTCCACATGCCAGTTCTTTCAAAGCTCCTTCCCCCCCCCCCCCCCCCCCCAACTTGCGGGACCTCCTCCTTCTACACTAAGCTTGGGGCTTTTCTGAAGAAAACAGTGATATCTGTGGCCTGGCTTGCAGGGTGGTGTCACCTAAATTCTTTGAGTAGAAAGGTGTTTTCTTTTTCTACAGTAACAATTTTTAAGGGATTAATTTCAAGAATTTACCAACCTTTACCTAGAACATGCTTCAGATCTTCAGATCTAGGGTAAATCTTTGCTGTACTATAATATAATACTGCAACTTAGTCTTTCCTCAGTTAAGATGTTGGAAAACTCTTTTCATTTTGTAGAAAAAATATATTAGAATGTAAGTTTTATGATGGTCCAGACTTCGTTTACTGTGTTAGCTCCACAACCTAAACTGTCAGGCACTTAGAAGGCCGGTAATAAGTTTTCAGTTAATGAATAGAAGAATTTCCTTTTCCGGGATAACAATATTCTTTTAACCTTTCTCCAGAGATTATATTCTACGCCTTCCAAAAAGAAGTTTCATCCTGTCTAATCTGGTCCTGTTCGACACAGTATTCTAGAACTTAATAGCTGTGTTGTCATTGTGATAATCGCCACCGCCATCATCAATGTCAGAACATTAAAACATTTATATTGTTATAGAAAAGTATAAATGGGCTCCAATGGACACCATTTCAAGGCCCTCTTGAGTCCCTATAATCTGTTTCCACTCAAAGCAGTTTATGCTTTGTTTACAATTTAAATCAATTTAGTTTCAAAATTGGGAAGATAGAAAATCTAAGAAATGGAGTGCTGGTACTTACACTTGAAAAATACCTAAAAATTAAAATTGTTTTTGTTTGGCAATTACTAGCAAAAAGTCAAAATCTGAACTTGATGAAGGATTTATAGAAATTTTGTACTTAGAAAGTATCTGGGCAGCCTTAGTTGATATTTATGGTGGTGGTGTTTTCTTCTTCTTCTTTTTTTTAAAAAATATATTTTATTGATTTTTTTTGCCCCCCTCCCTCCCTCCTACTCATCCCCTCCCTGTTTTCTTCTTTTTAAAAAAATATATTTTATTGATTTTTTACAGAGAGGAAGGGAGAGAGATAGAGAGCTAGAAATGTTGATGAGAGAGAAACATCGACCAGCTGCCTCTTGCACACCCCCTACTGGGGATGTGCCCACAACCAAGGTACATGCCCTTGACCGGAATCGAACCTGGGACCTTACCGACGCTGTACCACTGAGCCAAACTGGTTTCGGCTGATGGTGGTGCTTTCATGGTAGCCAGGTTTTTATCTTTATCAGATGGAGAAAGGATGACAATTTTTTGGTCCCTGTTTTCCTTGCCACCTCCGATGGAATAACTGAGTGATGTCAGTCCATATCACATCCCCCCTAATTCTCTTTCTGGGAATCTTTCCCATGTACCAGCTACCTTTCACAGGTAGCTAGAGTGGAGGGAGTGGTTTCCTGGAATACCTACTACGCACAAAGTCCCATCAAATCTTATATCTTATCAGGCCAAGGAGTTCCAGCGAAAGTGGGGGAGTAGGAATACGTGCTCACCACCTTCCATAATGACATCAAAATTACAACTAAATTACAGAACAATCCACCTGGAGTACTATCTGAAGACTAGCTGAACAGAAGCCCTGGAACTAAGGATATAAAACAACAACAACACGTGGAGACTGGTAGGAGGGGTAGGTTGTTAGCAGTGAGTGGCTTCCACAATTCTGGCCTACCCAGTTCTGTGTGATGGGAGAATGGAGAGAACGATCGAAAGACTTTTAGCCAGAGGTGGAGTTATTAACCAGTGATGGAAGAGGGAGACATCTGGAGGGTCAAGGGCCTCAATTAGAAAGAATCTTGGGGGGAAATCGCACAGGATGATTAATGTTCTTTGGTTAGCAAGGTCAACATGTCAGGATTGCCACATGTGGGAAATAGGTTAATTGGTGTTTTAGGGGTAATACACTTAGGCCCAGGGAAGGTCCTGTTAGCACTAGAAGGATCCCTGCTGAGAATTAGGCCCTTTACCTTGGGTAATTTATTTTGAAGTCTCTCACTTTGATCCTAAAAATCTTTCAGTAGCTATTTCTGAGATTCTGATGAGCATTTACCCTTTGAAACTGAGGGAAAATTTTTGATTTAAAAACATTTAGTAATTGATATAGTGGCCAAGTTGGTAGATTCATGTTCCTCTTATTAATACATCCATGGGAGAGACTGATTGCTCTTCCATGAGATGCACGATTCATAATAACAAATCATGAATGACAGGGGACTAGCCAAGTTATTGTTGCTTCTTCCTGATTTTTTAGAAAACAACAACAGGATTTCTAATCTTGTGGGGATCCTCTTAAGACCATTTTCTCACTTGGCCTTGACGGTAAAAGTAAGTTGCTCAGTCATTTATATTATAATTTAGGCCTAAAGCCGAAGTTGGATTGACCAGTGTGCCTCTTGATTTCTCCTTTGTCACTGTAAGAGGGGGAACTGAGAAATAAAACAAGACTTTCAAAGATCTGGGAAGATGAAAGGTGTAGCAAAATATCGATATGTAGGTCTAGCCTGGGGTACGATGGCAGAAAGGGTATTCTAGAAAACATCTGTAATAAAATATTGCCAAGGGGAGATTAGGAAGAAATTCAGTATCTGCTGGGTTTCAATGAGACAGAGGGAGAGACAGAGGGAGAGATACAGTGTGGGTTCTTCTTGGATGTGTCCCCCACCTCCCCTTCCAGAGTCCTAAATCTTTTTGGGCTGTTTGGAACATTTGGATGATTTTAAGGGATTGTGTAAACTGAATACCATTATGTTTAATTATAATATACATTCTATTAGGTCTAGTAATAATTAATGTCGTTTTCTAATACTTTTTTAAATCGAATTTATTTAAACAATACAACAAAATTTAATCAACAATATAGTTGCCATTGTTTTCTATTACTTGTGCCCAATGCTCAGGAAGCATTTTAATCCCTCTGTTGTAAAATTCTTGTGATTTTGATGCAAAAAATTCGGTCAATGCATTTTTGAGGCATTCTTCATTATTAACTTTTTTTCCAAGAAGAAAGTTTTGCAAAGAACGAAACAAATGGTAATCGGAAGGGGCAATATCAGGAGAATATGCAGGTTGAGGGAGAACTTCCCATTCCAACTGGCGCAGTTTTTCAGCAGTGATTCTTGCAGTATGCGGTCGTGTGTTATCCTGGTGAAGAATTACGCCCTTCCGATTACCGTATTTTTCGGACCATAAGACGCACTTTTCCCCCTAGAAGTGGGGGGGAAAAGTCTCTGCGTCTTATGGTCCAAATATAGCCTACACATACACTTTAAAAAAAAAGTTTTTTTACTTGCCCGGCTCTGTGTGGTCTCTGTGTGCTTGCCCGGCTCTAAAATGGTTCTAAATGCTGCTGTTTACTTTACAGGGTTGATTACATGTGTTTATGACTGTGACGTTGGGTTTTAATGCACATAAAATATTTTAGGACACTATTTGTTTCAGAATCTTTTTTTCTTCATTTCCCTTCTCTAAAAACTGGTGCGTCTTATGGTCCAGAGCGTCTTATGGTCTGAAAAATACGGTAATCAGCGTGGGTTCTTTTTCTCTTAAAGCTTGGGCTAACCTTTCCAATTGGGCACTATACACTGCACTTGTAATGGTTTGGTTAGATGGTAAAAGTTCATAATGAAGAATTCCTTTAAAATTCCACCAAACACACAGCATCACTTTTTTCGCATGCAAGTCAGGTTTTGGCGTGGGCTGCGGAGCCTCATTTTTGTCCAACTAGTGAGGCCGCCTTTTCAAATTAACATACAGCACCCATTCTTCATCTCCGGTAACAATTTGCTCTAAAAACGGCAAACGGTTTTGACGAGAGAGGAGCAAACTGCAAATTGTGACTCTGATTAAGGTTGTTGTCGGTCAACTCATGAGGAACCCATTTTCCAAACTTTTGGACTTTGCCAAGTGCACGCAATTGATTGGAAATTGTTTTTTGTGAACTATTTAAAGTTGTCACAAGCTCTTGGTGGGTAATTTGAGGATTTTGCACCAAAAGAGCTTGAAGAGCTTCTTGATCAAAATTGGACACACGGCCTCGACCACTCTTGTCATCTAACGAAAAATTTCCCTCGCGAAATTTCTCAAACCAACGCTGGCATTTTCTGGCGCTAACTGCATGTTGACCAAGAGCACTACAGATGTTTTTTGCAGCCTCACTTGCTTTTCTTCCTAATTGGAACTCGTAAAGCATGCAGTGCCGAATATGCTCTTCATCCGCCATCTTCTTAGCCCTAGTTTGGCAACAAAAACCAAACCAAACACAAACTTTTTCAAGCAAAACTTGTTAATTGCACTTCACACGTTCTGTAGATACCACGTGTTTGAAGGTTATGTCAATACAAGTCAACGCGAAGCAAGATTTTAAACGAATGTTTAAAAACGACATTAATTATTACTAGGCCCGATATATAGGCTTTTGGTGTTTCAAAATATAAGAAAATTACACACTTCCAACAGAGAAGAAGGATGGTATAAACAGACATTGAACTGGGCACAGTTGACGGCCATTAATTGACTCATGACTTTGCATAAGTAATTTTATCTCTGAGTTTTCTTTTAAAATTAAAATATGGAGGGTGGTAGGTTAGGGACAGGGAACAGGTGGGTGGGCTAGACTGCTAAGATATTATGCTTCTTTCTGGAACTCCTTTGATGCTAGATCTATTGTACCTTTGTTGCAATGAGATTGGAGCATTGCTATTTTCATTGGGGCCAGGGAGACAGCTGGTTTCATTGTCAAGTCTCCCTGGGGCTCTGAGGATGGCCTCTGAGTAACTAAGAGACACATCTACCCTCCCTCTCTCCCCTCTCACCCCATTCAGAGTGTCCTTTAGCTATTAGGCTGCTTTATTACAATTTTGTTTCTAAATTCTTTGTAGAAAGAGATAAACAGGATATAAAATCATGAAATCGTTACAGAACATTCAGAGTTTACTAAGGGTAATTCAGGGCTTAATACCTACTTGGAAAGGGTGAATGTCAATGTCCCTGAACAGCTGTACCCACATCACGTGGGAACTTGTTAGAAAAGTAGCTTCCCAGGCCCCACCCCAGCCCCACTGTCCCAGAAACCGGACGGGGCCGGCACCTGTGTCTTCAGAAGCCCTGCATGCGGTCCTGTCGCACCCACAGTTGGGAGAGTCACTGTCCTGATGCGGACGTAGCTAACAGGTGGGAAGCTTTTGTTGGGTTGCCTGGAGACTAGCAAGAGAAGGTTTTCTTAAAGTGGGTGTGAGAATTGCTCGGTCCACAGGAGAGCCTTGGCGAAGGCCATGAAGCAGGGCAAGGCTTTGCATCTGTTCCTGGGCAGGCAGACCAGTCCCTGACCACCCGTGTGGTTGGGGCTCAAGCTGAGACCAACACTCACAGGAAGCCAGGTTCTCTCCGTTCCCAGCTCCTTTCTGCCCAGGAAGCATTGCTTGTCAGAACTGTGAAAAGAGCGGGATTCAAGTCCCGCTTCTGACGGGCCTACAGCTAGCTGTGAGAGCTCTGGGGAAGGAGTTCATCCCTCTGGGCTTTCCATTCCACTTACCGGTAGTTTCTTCATCTTTGGAACTAATACCTTCGGCAAAGCACAGTGTAGTTTTTGTGGCTTGCATATAGAAGCTACTCGATAAACACCAGTTCCCTCGCTTCCTGGGCACCGATGGCTGATCCTCAGTTGGTACAGAATGGCATGGGCCACAGTCCTGACTGATCCTGAGTTAGCTACAGGACCTTTTGTTAGGAAGGTAAATCAACTGCCACTGACCGTGGTGCCATGATACATTCTAAGAAGACTGGTTGGCGATGACTGAGTCGCACATCACACGTTTCCTAAGTGGCTGTGGAGCTTGGAATTGACCCGTGGCCCCACGTAGCTGCTCAGCGGGTGCTGTGCCATAGTCTTCTCCTACACTGAGTGTTCTGGAAAGAGGCCTTCTGTGTGTGCCTGGGACAGCCGCCTGAGGCCCTGGAATCCAGTCTCCATAAAACATTGTGTCAGTGGGATGTTGTTATACTAATAATTTGCATTTGCCACCTTGACAACTTCCTCAAATATAAAATTCACTGCATAACACTCATTGATTTCTCATTCTTAGTTCTAAAAAAAATGAGTTCTAAATGATCACTATTGCTATGCCCATCCGATTCTCATTTAAAAACGCCAATCCTCCAAGCCCTTTGTGTGTTGTCTGCCGATTGTGTAGTCTGCAATTTCTTCACCGGCTATGGGGTAATACGAAAGCAATCAGCTATCTTTCATTTAGCCCATGTGCAAGATCAGTGTTCTGTCAGCGAAACCGAACCGTATAACCTGGAACCCCAGAGAAACAAATTCCCTCGGAGCACCAGGCTTCACCCTTCCCTTAGTTTTCTCTAGCTGTGGGCTTGTTCGAAGGCATTCATTTTGACAAGTCTAATTTGTGTTTCCTTCCTGATCATACAGCTTTAAAAAAAAATCCTCACCCAAGGAGTTATTTTTTTCATTGATTTTTAGAGAGAGCAGAAGGGAAAGGGAGATGAATCAATGTGAGAGACTTCGATTGGTTGCTTCCCGCACTCACCCAGATCAGGGAGGAGTTCAAACCTGCAACCCAGGTAACTGCCCTTGACTAATCGAACCTGAGACCCTCCAGTGCACAGGCTGACACTCTGACCACTGAGCCACACCAGCCAGGACCATACAGGTTATTTTTTAAACTTAACTATCACTATTTACTCAATTAGATTTTATATCTCTAAGACATGTATACTTAATACTTGTATCGCATTTTAAATGCCACCAGCCAACATTTCTCAAATGCCTATTTCAAAAGAAATAGAAGGCCAATTCTCTTCTTTCAGATGTCATACAAGCTCTCAAGGAAGGCACCCAGTTGAGTAATGAAAAATTTTTTTTTTCTGAAGCAATAAACTGCCATGTGCTAAAGAATAGTTTGCAAAAATGAACAACATTCAAGGGACACTAGCTAGAGAAATGGCCAAAAAGACCTCTGGGAGGCACTGAGACTTATTTTGAGTTTTAATAAAGACAGTTTTGGGTTAGAGGACAGTTGTGAGGGAATATGGTAGGCAAAGGGGATAACTGCCTTCTGTAAAGGGGAAGAAAAACAAACTTTGTTGTAGGTAAGTTGGAGAACCATTAAGACAACGGCTCTCCAACTATCTACATTTCTTCTTACACTGTTAAGATTTAAGATGGCAGGAAAATGTTTTAGCAAAGAATCCATTATATCTATCCCTCGCTTCTTCCTTCTAATTTATTGAAAATCCCACCTACATTTCCTTAATAGGAAACAGGCCCCAAATGCTCAAATATGGACTGTTTTAAAGTTTTCCCACCTCGATTTTACTTGCTAAATAATTTTTTTACTTACTTATTTGTTTTTAAATGACAATGTATTGTAGACCAGGCAAAGTTTGTATTCTGACTCCCTACCTACCATCTGTTTTGTTTTGTTTTGTTTTGATCCCCCTGTGTGGAACAAACTTCCTTCTGAAAAATTTTACTTCAGGCACAAATTGCCGATGATGGTCATTTTAGAGATAAAATCTCATCATCTCAAGTTAGCAGCGAGGCTTCCTAAGTGCTGTCCAGTCAGGGCTGGAGAATGGCCACCTTCATCTCACTGTGCGCTCTGAAGTGGGGGCATCCTTTTCCTGCTTGTTGTCGGATGGATTTAAGCAGTGAAATATCTCAATGATGGAGAGCAAAGGTGACTTCCTGTTTTGTTTTAGGCTTTGTTTCCTTCGCCTCTTCATGAGGGCTGTGTTTTCTCACAGCCTGCGATCCTTTGGCTCCGAGATTTCCCATTGAAAGGGCCGGGAGCGGGGCCTCGGCGGGTCACTCCGTTTACAACGCGCCCGCCGGCGGTGGGGGAGGTGGCTCATTAGCGGCGGAGCGGGTCCGGACGGGATCTGTTTTCCATTTTCTCCTCCGGACTGAGCTCATTTGGATGGGAAGGATTTTATTGTTGTCATCATCATCATCATCATTATTTGTGGTGTAATTTCCCTCAACTGTTAGGTGAAATGCTTGGTGAGGAGAGTTAAATATTAAGTGCCATTTTATGTGCAAGTGCTTCAAAGCAATTAGTTTTCCTTCTTAAGATAAAAAACAAACAAAACACACGACAAAACTCAAAGGTTTTGTCTGCAGGGCAAAGGAAGAAAAATGAAAGGTATTTTATTATTTTATTTATTATTTTATTTTATTTATTTTATTTTATTTGCTTCTGGAGGCCTATTTGCAATTGTTTCCAGCATTTCTTCTTCGTCTCTCCCTTTCTTTCTTTCTTTCTCTCTTTCTCTCTCTCTCTCTCTCTCTCTCTCTCTCTCTCTCTCTCTCTCTTCCCTCCCTCCCCCCCCCTCTCTCTAATTTCCTTCCACCTAATTACCTAAAGTGCAGACCGCTGCAGCCAGGAGCTCTGGCTAAGGCTCCACCGTTGCCACCCGGGTCCCTGTTTTCTGCAACTTGGACCTTTCAAGTGACCTTGCTCCAGCCCTCCCCCTTCCTGTCCGGCTCTGCAGAACCGGGGGGCTCCCCCAGGCCCCCCAGGCAGAGCTGCAGCTCCCGTGGCCGGGGAGACCGGGGCTGGGTGGGTTTCAGAGGGAGGATTCCAGAGGGAGGACCGGGGGAGACAGACGCCTCCGCTGGGAACCCGGGCGGCTGCTCGGTCAGGGCTGGAGGCTCTTTCTCCGGAGCCAGCCCGGGGCTCCGCGGGGTGGGGGTGGGGTGGGGTGGGGTGGGGTGGGCGTGCAGGTCTCGAGCCCGAGCTGCTCCGGGCTCCCCCTCCCCTCCGCTCCCAGCCCACGGCCCTTCTTCCTCCCGCTCCTTCCTCCGCTCCTCGGAGGGCTGGGTCTGCACCGGGGCGGGGCGGGGCTGCCCCCCGGCCCGGAGGTGGGAGAGCGGGACCGCGGGACCCGGGCGCAGACCTCCCGTCGGGGCTCCCCCCGGCCGGCCGGCCCCGCTGCAGCCGCGGCAGCTCCCGGCAAAAAGTGCATCTTTCGGCTCAGCTTGCAAAGCTTGCAAACTCTGACTGCGTCCCGCCCCGCCCCCTTGGGGACTTTTCTCTTTGGGTTTCCTTCCTTGCTCAGCCTCCACCCCCTCCCCCTTTGGAGACTTTCAGCTTCTGGTAGCACCTTCCTGTAACCAGGGGACGCCGCTCCCCGAGCACCCACTGCTGCTGTTTCCATTCCTCCCGCGCCTCCCTCGTCCCCCTCTCCTCGGGGTCATCCGCGGAGCCTGACGTGTCGCCAGGGGGGACGGGGAATAAATAGGTGCCGCCGCCCGCCCCGCGGGGCTCAGACGCCGGGCAGGGCAGCCGGGGCGGCGGGCGCTCGGCGGAGCTCGTGGGACCCCATTGGGGGAATTTGATCCTCGGAAGCTGGGGGATCGCCGGGGGAGGAGAAGCGCCCAGATCGCCGTGTCCAGTTCCAGGGGGGGAGGAGGGGAAGGAAGAGGAGGAGGAGGGGGAGACGGCGGAGCCGGCCTCTCGCTCGGCGTGCTCGGCGCAGCTGCCCGGCGCCCCGTCCCGCCGGGATCATGGTCGGCGGCCGCCCGGGAGGGAGGCGGCCGGGGCTGCCGGGGGCCGGGCTGCTCGCCCTGGCGGCGCTCTGCCTGCTCCGCGCGCCCGGGGCCCGCGCGGCCGCCTGCGAGCCCGTCCGCATCCCGCTGTGCAAGTCCCTGCCCTGGAACATGACGAAGATGCCCAACCACCTGCACCACAGCACCCAGGCCAACGCCATCCTGGCCATCGAGCAGTTCGAGGGCCTGCTGGGCACGCACTGCAGCCCCGACCTGCTCTTCTTCCTCTGCGCCATGTACGCGCCCATCTGCACCATCGACTTCCAGCACGAGCCCATCAAGCCCTGCAAGTCCGTGTGCGAGCGCGCCCGGCAGGGCTGCGAGCCCATCCTCGTCAAGTACCGCCACGCGTGGCCCGAGAGCCTGGCCTGCGAGGAGCTGCCGGTGTATGACCGCGGCGTGTGCATCTCCCCCGAGGCCATCGTCACCGCCGACGGCGCGGGTGAGTCCGGGCGGCGAGCCTCTGCCTCTGCCCCCGCCTCCCCGCCGGCTGCTTGGGGTCCTGTGACTCTGACCCTGTCTTTCCTATGCCGATTCCTTCTCTTCATCTCCTTCTCTCTCCCCTCGTCACCCTTCCCATCTGAGGCGCTGCCTTCCAATGGATCAGTGCTTCCCAAACTTCTCACCTGGCGGAGTTGTTAAACTACAGATTCCCGAATCCCAACTAAGAAGTGCTAACCTAGAATTTTTGGGAACATATAGCACTTCTTAATTGGGATTCGGGAATCTGTAGTTTAACAACTCCACCAGGTGATTCTCATCATGAGAGAAGTTTGGGAAACACTGCGATGATGTGTTCCTCCAAAGCACCCTGGTCACTCCACTCCCATCTCACTTCTACTCACCGCGGACCCTTCACCTTGCACTCTAAGCACGTGGAAGGAACCAGGTCTTGCACAGCGATGCTTTTTGCAAATTTTTTATTTGTTTACAATCCCTGAGCTTTCCTGCCCCCTTCTCTTGCTTTCTCAACCATCGTCTTCTCAATCTGTAATTTAGAGATGCTTGTCAGCATTGTCTGGTGAAAACAGAAAACTGAAGCACCGTTGTCTTCTGATCGTTAACAATGCCTGGATAGTGTCAGCAACCTTACTCTGTCCCACAGACCTTAGCGGTATGTTGTGTTTGCTCAAAACCCAATTGGAGCAATTACCTTCACCTTAAATTTCCCTCGCCTTTCAATGAGGTAAAGTGTCCTTCCGTTCCAGACGGAAACAGCTGTGAGACATGGCCCTGCACTGCTGACTAGCTCCTGTGACCTGCTCCCTCCACCGAGCTGGCCCAGGGACACTGCTGGGCGCTTTTCACATTCCAAGTCACTTTGTAAATGACATAGGGGTGGAAGGAGTTATATTTAAGGCGTGTTATCATCACACACTCATGTAATGTTATTTTTAATCTCGCCTCTTATCCCACTCTTATGCTCTGCGAATCATTTGTCTTTAGTACCTTATTTCATGCTCTTTCTCTGTGTGTACCTCAACCACACATGCATTTCAATCCTTCCCTACCATAAAGCTTTAGTGCTGTTCTGCCTTTAATAGAATCAACCACAAGTTGTTTTCTCACTAGTGTTTGGTCTCAGTGTGACAGTCATAACTCTTAAAACCTCAGCTAAACCTCGTTCCTTATGGTCCATTTAACGCTAACTCAGTACCACTCCTGCCAGTTAACCCAAACTTCAATGCCACCCTTTGTAGCCTTTAAAGAAATAAACCCAATCTTTTATGATTGGTCTTCTTTCATATCCTTCCCAGATCAGCTCTGTGCTTGGATGTGAAGACTTGATTGCCTCCTTTCTGTTCTTTTCTTGGGCATAACGTCTTTCTTCTGCCTCTCAACGTGCTCAGCCCAAGCTCATGTCCTCTGCTCGTTTCTAGGTAATAGTTCCTGGGTGTCAGATAACAGATTTGAAGAAAAAAAATTGCTCTTTGTGCACATTACCTGTTTTATATAAAGTGATTGGGGAGGGGGACAGTGTATGAGGAGCCACAAAACCAAAACTGAACAGAAAGATTTCAAGAGCTTTTGATGGTCACTTCACTTAGTGCATCACTCTTCTTGATTTTGATCAAGAACCGGGAACTGCTTGTATACCATAATCAGAAAGAAATGAATTTGTAGTTAAACTTGTGGCTAAAAGCGCACTCTTGAGCCTTTGCATTAGTACTGTCACAGGCTGTACAGACTCTGGAAGAGCTGGGTGAGCTGCTGCCCTGGGCTGCCAGGTACTTAGAATTTGTTAAATGCTGACGCTCCTCTCAGGCCAGGGGCTGGGAGTGAGGTGCCCAGGGTTCCTGTGAAATGCAGTCCTCCCCCTTAAAGGAGAAGCCTTGCTCTGAAGCCTCTCAGAGATGGCCCTCAAAGGAGAGACGTTTGGCCAGGTTAATGGCTCTCAAGGCCAACGCCGACATTGATGGGAAGCCGTTTCCATTAGTGTCCCCGAGTTCCCGATCACTGTGGGCCAAGCACAGGACAGTCGCCTCACTGGGCTCTCGAATAAGTAGGGCATGCATGGAAACAGTTCGTCAGTCCATGGGCCTGATTTCTAGCTACCTTAAAAGGCCACCATATCTGCTTTGTGGACACAGTTCTTGCTAGAAAAATGAGGAGGGGTAGGGGCAGTTGCAACCATATTTCAGTAAAGATCTCCCTTCCCCCTGCCTTCACCTTCAGTGTGACTCATTCTGCTGTGGCAGGAGGGAGCTGAAGGGGACGTGGGAATGGGGCATGGAGGGGTGGGTTCTAGCCTGAAGGGTCCCCTTGGCTTCCAAGGCCAGTTTGCTGGAAATTACATTCCCTGTCCTGGGTCAAGCTGTCAGGCACCTGGAATTACTTAGGAGCTAGCTACCACATGCGGCCAGTTTAATTTACGATGCAAATATACTCCTCGGTTCAGGGGGATGTGATAGTTCACTAAGCTGGGCTTCCCCCTCTTTCCCGCTGCACCCCCCCCTTCCTGCAGGTATAAACAGAGTCCTTATGTCTTCTGACTAGAACCCAGCTGACTATAAAAATAAGGTCTTCCTGAGTAAAAACGGGACTACCTTTTACATTCCTTCAATGCCAAGAGGATTTCTCAAATCCTACCCTTCACATAGATCTGTTTCCTCATTGTCCGTACAGCACGACTCCGCAAACAAGTTTAGAACATTTTACAAAGCAAAGTCTTACTGAAACGGGTCATTGCTTCAAACTGCTTTGTTGCTTTTGAAATCCCGAGGGCAAAACATATATTTATAACAAATACCATACCATCATAAATTCACATTACATGTATTCGTGTTCCACATTTTACATTTACTCTATGGTTATGGCGACATACTTTACCTGAGAATTTTACCAGTTCAAGTTTGTCATTCAGTCGGTTAGTTAATACAGTATTGTCTGGTGAGTCAAGGATGTGGACAGACCAGTTATTGAATCTTAATTCTGCTTCATGCCCGCTGTTATCAGAAGGAGATTATAGAACCTCTCTGATTCAGTTTTTTGACCTGTACCAGAGGGACAGTGCCGTCTACCTCCGACAGGCAAGTGAAAATGAAATTTCACAGCAGATGTACCTCCTGGTTCATGGCTCTTGACACATTGCTGCTGCTGCTGTAGCTGTTTTACCGTGATTACCATTGTTACAGAAAATCGGTATTTTTGATGTGTATTCATTTGTTTTTTGAAATGGTGTGTTGGTCACTGCAGGTTCGCCCTGCAGTGGTCGGCAAACTCACTAGTCCACAGAGCCAAATATCAACAGGACAACGATTGACATTTCTCTTGAGAGCCACATTTTTTAAACTTAAACTTCTTCTAACACCACTTCTTCAAAACAGACTCGCCCAGGCCGTGGTATTTATTAGACTCAAGGGCCCAAAGAGCCGCATGTGGCTCTCGAGCCGCAGTTTGCCAACCACGGCCCTAGAGCTTTGGTCAGTTTAGCTCTGGAAAACAAGCCTCACAGCGGAACCGAACTGGGGAAGCAGACCTTCTTCTGAACATAGAAGCTTCGTCCTGTTTCATTTTCTACAAATCCACCGGGGCCTCGCCCCAGAGCCCGTTCCTGTGGGAGCAGCAGGAAAAGAGAATGCGTCTGATGGCTGTTTGTGGGTTACAAATGGTTTATCAGAGGTGGAGTGCTCAGGCAGTTAAGAAAATGTACGGTATGATATTTAACAGCTATTTATACAGCACCCGTGGCGGGCCATGCCAAGGGCCTTATAATCACTCCTCAGTCACCGCTGCTCTCCGCGGTGGTGTTACCTTGTCACCCCAGCTCTTGCCCAACACATTTCTCCGGGCCGGGCCCGCCTGGCAGCGCCGGGCCAACTTTCACATGCATGGACTGCTGTTTAATCACCTCTCCGCTCTCCGAGGAACAGGCAGCCTTTTCTTCTGCCCCGGTCGACAAATATTTGAGGGGCCAGACACTCCGAAGGAAGACTTATTCAGTGTGATAGGAGGAAAACGGATGGGAGAGGAGAAATGGAAATTTTAGATGAAAACGGGGGAGAAAACACAGCTTTAAGAATCCTTCATCCTGTAAAATCACGACAGGCACTCTGAATGGGGTCTGGAAGAATATCTCAGTGTTATTTAATTTACAGTTAACCCCATTATCAGTGGTCCCACCGTATATGTATATGGTGACGCTTGATCTCCTCTTCTTATACATCTAGTTAGAAGAGAATGGCCAAATATAACGTAGTCAATTTTGCTATTTGTAGCAACAACTAATTGGAAGTTTGTCGGGAACAAAATATTTTATTCTCTTTTTACTAGATGTATAAGGAGAGGAGATTAAGAGTCACCATATAGATATATACTTTAGAAAAATTAAGAGTTGACTATTTCCCTCAATTTGGAGAAAATTACAGCTCTAGAGTTAGAGGCTGTTAGTTGGAATTCCAGATTTGCCATTGATATTTTATTTTAAGCAAGTCATTTGACATTGGGGATTGTGAAGAACAAAAGAAATATCCATGTGACTGATAAAGGGTAAAGCACAGCATAAACATTGAACAACAACAACGTGATTGGGGAAAGGATGTGTCATCCTCAGGAGAGGGGTCATTCGCAGCAACAAAATAAGAACTAATTGCACCACATATGTTCTAGGTGCTGTTTTAAGTGTGTATGCATATTAATTATATAATTGCTATGTGAGAGGTGCTATTATAGCCATTCTTTAGAAAAGAAAGCCGAAGCAAATAGAGAAGTTAAGTGATGTACCCAAATCCATAAAGCTATTATAAGAAAGAAGATTCAAACTGGAACCCATTCTATACTATACTTCTTGTATATGAAGAAATAAGTGATTTGTCATTTTATTTTTTAATTATTTTTAAAATATATATATATATTTTATTGATTTTTTACAGAGAGGAAGGGAGAGAGATAGAGACCTAGAAATGTTGATGAGAGAGAAACATTGACCAGCTGCCTCTTGCACATCCCCTACCAGGGATGTGCCCGCATCCAAGGTACATGCCCTTGACCGGAATCGAACCCGGGACCTTTAAGTCCGCAGACTGAGGCTCTACCACTGAGCCAAACCGGTTTCGGCTGATTTGTCATTTTAGAGAGAGTGTGTCTTTTGACCACCAGATTGCAGCTAAAGCATTGCTTTTATCACTGTGAAAGCCCATTTCTACGGAGACGCTCATGCCCTTACAATGGGGGGATGATAAAACCATATTAAGTTGGAAACATTGTAAGTCGAACCTTCATTTAACCTATTTAACATAATGAACATCACAGCCAGGGCTCGCCTACCGCGAACGTGCTCAGCACAGACTGTCCAAAAGCAGGGCAGCGCAGCACACTGGAGTGCTGCTGTTGACCCTCCTGGCCTGGCCGGGGCGCTGTGGCTCGCTGCGGCTGCCCGGCAGCACAGGAGGGTGTGGTGGTGCACATTGCCGGCCTGGACAAAGACCAGCACTCAAACCTCATAGTATAGTTCCTACTGGAGGTGCAATACTTTCACATCACTGTGAGGTTTAACCATTGTAAGTTGGGGGCTGTCTGTAGAGTTTAAGACAGGGGTCCTCAAACTTTTTAAAGTGGGGGCCAGATCACGGTCCCTCAGAGAGCTGGAGGGCCGGACTATATGAACTACTAATTCCTACTGTAACACCTTGGCTGCGCTCACTGCCCAAAAACCTGGCGGGCCGGATCAGACTCCTCTGCGGGCCGCAGTTTGAAGACGCCTGGTTTAAGAGAATAAAAAACAACCTTGGATAAGGGGTTTCAAACGATAAAACTACTTCTTTTGAGATATTGGAGAAGGTACATTCCAGATATTCACATCTAATTCTGAACCTGTCAGTCTCAGCGTGCTCCAGAGAAAAGTTGTCATTTCCTTACCCTCACAGGCCTATTCTTTTAGAGTTTTTTCTATGTTATTATGAGGCACTGCCACATGCCATCTCTAGGCCTGAGAGTCAGTCCTGCTTCCATCCTCTTCCTCATGTCCGATTTTCAGTGGGTACCAGGTACTCTGATTCTACTCTCGATCCAATGGCCATCCCTCTTTCTCCAATGCTACTTTCTTAGTTTGAACCTCAGTGTTTGTCACATGGATTATGGCCATTGAATGGAGGCTGACTCACTTACCTCTAGTATTGTCCCTCCATATCCAACGGGGAGATCTTTCTGAAATGCAAATCTGTTGCTTAAAATGTTTGTTATATGCCTCTAGCGTCACGATCTCATCCCTTCTTCTCTCTCCAGTTTCGTTTCCGTTAGCTCACAGCCCTGTTTTGGCCATGCTGGAAACTTTGCCGGTCCCTTGGCCATGTACTGTGGCTTTTGACCCCCATACTTTTCCACATGCGATTCTCTACCTGGGAAAACCTCCCTACCTTCCCTGGCTCCTTCAGGGCCATTCTGGAAAGCTCTGTGACCCCTACTGGAAACACCGGGGCATAAAGCCAACCAATAATATCTACCATTTCAATTGAGGATGATTTTGTTAGAATTTTTAAGTTTCTAAAAACAATTTTTGAGTTATTTATGATTAGAACACTGTTTTTCTCTCCTTATTTTTATGATCCAAACAATTGACATTTAAACATTCTTAAGAGTGTAGAAATATTTTTCTGTGAATAAGAATGAAAGGAGAAAACCACTTTCCTAGATACAGCTGTGTCAAAGGGGTTTTCTTTTCCAAGAGAAGAGCTTTCTTTTTCATTTTTATTTCAACCTTTTAACATTAATTATTTAAAATGTAGGTTAACAGGATTTCTTTATTTACAGAGAGATCATGTAAATTACATGCATATCATCACATTATTATTGGACTTATTCAAGAATGGGAAAACCACTGGCACATTCCTTGGATACATTTATTGTGAATAAAGTCATTAAATAGAATAAAAGGCATTAAATTAATAATATATGACTCATTAATTGTAATTTTTGGTGCTTTTATCCTAATTTGGTATTAACCCCTCCTTGTTTAACATATTCATGATATGACCTATGAAGAAAAGAGAAAGAACGTTATTTTCTACGAGAGGCCCGATGCTTGAACTTCATGCCCGAGGGGGGTTGTCCCTCAGCCCGGCCTGCGCCCTTTCGCAGTCTGGGACCACCTGGGGGACGTAGCAGTGTGCCAAGTGGTAGGTGCCGGGGAGGAGCCTGAATGGGGGCCAGGTGCTGCTCGCGCTCATCACACCCACTGTGCCCGCTCTGCGAGACAGGAGAGGCTCCTGCTGTGCACCTGCGCTCACCAGCCACGAGCCAGGCTTCTGAGTGGCGCTCCCCCTGTGGGAGCGCACTGACCACCAGGGGGCAGCTCCTGCGTTGAATGTCTGCCCCCTGGTGGCCAGTGCGCATCATAGTGACCGGTCGTTCTGCCATAGTGGTCACTTAGACTTCTTTTATATAGGCTAGAAGCCTGGTGCATTTGTGCACCAGTGGGCAGCCTGGCCTGCAGGATTGGGCTGAAACTGGCTCTCTCACATCCCCTCTGGGGTCCCGGATTGCGAGAGTGTGCAGGCCAGGCCGAGGAACCCCACTGTGCACGATCGGGGCCGGGGAAGGACGTGGGAGGTTGGCCAGCTGGAGAGGGACCACAAGGGCTCCAGGGAGTGTCTGGCCCGTCTCGCTCAGTCCTGATCAGCCCGACCCTAGCAGCAAACTAACCTACCAGTTGGGTCATCTACCCAGTCTTCCGATCGAACTCCCGAGGGGACAATTTGCATATTAGCCTTTAATTACATGGGATTCTTAAAGTAATAATGAATATGTGATGATTCTTACTTTATTCTATCACCTTTCAGATTTTCCTATGGATTCTAGTAATGGAAACTGTAGAGGGCCGAGCAGTGGTGAGTACATCACTACTTTGCGGGTTTTCATTTGTAGTCAAATCTTTGATGTAACCTCGATACTGAAGTCTTGGTTGGGGACATTTGCGCCGTACATTTTAAAGTAAGCTTATAAAAATTATTTTTTATTTATGTTAGTTTTCTTTTTTAAAATTATCATGCAATAAAATTGACCTTTACTTTTGGTCATTAAAAATTCCATGAATTTTTATAAATTCTATACTTTTTTTTATATATAAAAGAACATTTATTTGGAAAATCACAGAGGTAGAAGTAATTCATGGAACAAACGGGCTTAGGAAATAAGTTACAGAAGTAAAGGAAGGACTTAGAAGTGAGGAGGGTAAAGGTGACACACCTAGGAGGATAGGGAGGGGAGGGAGAGGAGGGAACGCCATGGTGTACTTCCAAGAGGGAGAGCTGGGTGCCCTGTGCTAAGGGTTTTAAGATTGAGATTTTAGGGGCAGTCCCAGTGGAAGATCTCAATAGAAGATTCATCAGTGTTCTGGTGTGTCCTTTCAGGGTCTGGGTCTCCACGGTCGTTATTCAATGCAGCTGGTCCTGAGGTCAGCCTTGGCGCCTGGCATTGCGTGTCCGGTGTTTGCTGTTTTTCTGGGCGCAGAGCTGAAATACAGCGGAGGCCCCGACATTATCTCTAGGGAGGGAAAGTCAGGGTGTCCAAACTGCATGCCCAGTGATTTGCTGGGGGGGGGGGGGGGGGGGGGGCGGGCAGGTCCCCCTGGGCACAAGGTGGCTTTCTGTGCCTGGCCCATCATCTTTGCTTTGCTCTTGTCTGTCTAACTGCCTACGCCTCTCTTCCCCTGAAAGATCCTGGTTCTGAATTCTTTCAGAGAAAAAGGGCTCGGGTCTGTTCTGTAGCTGTTCCTGCTGAAGAGGGGCTAAGTTCTCCTTCAGAGCCAAGGTATCTTTGCTCTCTGTCAGGGACGATGAGACCCGGGCACCGCAGGAAGTGGTGATGGTGTCTAGAGCGGCATCTCCTGAGCATAAACGGGGCTTGTAATCTGGTGGAGACAAGCTGAGTCACAGATCTTCATAAGTGAAAAATAAGCTTTTAATCGAACTAGAGTCTAATATTTACAGCCGTTACAGAGTCCTTTAAAACATAATCCCCCCACCCCTCCCAAAAAAGTCATCCTCATTTTCATGAAAGAGCCAAATTAAGACCAATTTGTTTACTGTATTAAGTGCAGATTTAGTTTGGCCTGATTGTTTGCACTAATACAATAAGAATTACGATGGAGTACGTAGGCTCTTTTAAATCGCTTTGCTGGGAGCTGATGATTAAGCTCTAATCAGCCCCTCAGCTGGGAGCTAGCGGAAGGGGATAATGATGAATCCACTACCAGTTTGATGGTACTGGTCTTCTCCATCTTCCTGCTGCTATTTATTTTTCAGACTCCTTAAGTAGCTGCTTTATGCATTTTGTTTAGGTTTTATAACTCCATTCAGCGGCAAAGATATGAGGGAGTCTACTTAGGCCGTCTTATCATAAAATAAACTTTTAAATGAAGTATGACATATGTGCAGAAAAGGTCATAAATCAGAAAAGCATGCAGCTCAGTGCCTTTCCTCAGAGCAAACACTCTTATGTAACTACCACACAGATGAGGATATCGATACATCCATCACCAGCACTGCAGCAGCCTCCCTGTGCCTCTTCCAAGTCCTAACCTCCATGCTCTTCCCGGAGATAACCACTGGCAGGGATTCTACAGCATATTTTAACTTCTGCCCGATTTTATACTTTTATGAATGACATCCACGATGTACATGTAATTTGTGCGTGTGTGTTTGCGATTTCCTTTGCTTTTTATTGTGCTGTGTATAGCAGTACTTTCAAAGTTTCATTGCAGTCTATCGTATGAATATATGACACTTTATTCATTCCAGTGTTTCTGGATTTTGGGGCTTCCAGTTTTTTGATATTACAACTCACGCTGCATTTGTTTCTTTACTAGTACGTAGTAAACATTATAACTGCAATTAATTATTATATACTTTTATTCTTTTTCTTCTAGTAATTTATTGATTTGGGTCTTCTATTGTATATGTACTGCCTAGTAGGGTGTTTTATACATGGAAGCAGAAAATAAAATGTTTATAACATTTGTAAACATTAAAAATTAAAATTAAGTTTACTAAGTTTGTAAGTAGGTTTGAAACATCTGTTTTCATTAGATTGGACCAGCTTTCCCTGCTGATTTCCACTGACTCTTATCGGAGTGAGAAGTGTTTGAACTGAGACAATGTCTACCAAAGGCGCCCCAACAAACATTTATCTTTTAAAAAAATTCATTAGTGTTCAGCAATAGTTCTATTTTAAGGATCGCTCCCACTATTATATTTGGTCAAAATAAACCAAAAGTCTCAGTTGTATAATACACAGTACACTGGGTAAGTCAAAAATTTTGGCCATGTGTGTGCATGTGCTATCAATTTGTCCTGAAGTTGTGGTTAGAATAACATAGCACTTCAGTGTGTGAAACAGAGAAGACATCAACAACACTATACACAATATACAAAAACAGCTCAATGTATAAGATTATCTGGAATGAATGTAACGTTCCTGGGTTCAGTGTTTACTATTCCTCTTTCACAATGTTTTCCCGTTCTCTGGCATAATGGGTGTGAAGAAAAAGCTAGCAAACAAAACCAAACTCATTCTGTTTGTATTCGCATGCTCTGAAAAGAAAATATAATTTGTCAAAATTCTATACTTTGGAGTAATGTAACAGCTGAGGTTGATTATGATAAAAGAGGAAACGAGGAAGACATAAAAACATTGTAATCCACATAACCCCTCTTTCAAAAGTGTCAAGCTGTGTCTGTCTGGAATTTGGAAAAGAAATTCTTTCACTCTGGTTAATTTGTCCTGTGCCTCTAAGCTTAACAATTTTCTTTTTCTTTTTTTAGAAATAATAATTCTGTCTGAGCAGCTCACTATGATAGTGTCAACTCACTATCAAAATAAGGAGAACATTCTCTCTTGTTTCTATAACTTGGAATGTGGAGAAAAACAATTTTAGTTCTATCCCAATGAATCACTAGGTCTGTCAAATCAACACAGAAAATTGAGGGAG
This sequence comes from Pipistrellus kuhlii, assembly GCF_014108245.1. Lineage (NCBI taxonomy): Eukaryota > Metazoa > Chordata > Mammalia > Chiroptera > Vespertilionidae > Pipistrellus > Pipistrellus kuhlii. The sequence goes on from NW_023425573.1 coordinate 31,301,316, forward strand.
GTAATAAAATGATGCAATTAAAAGATATATTTTTATTAAAGTAATCCTGAAAAAGAATCCCCATAGCCTTCTACTTTGGGATGGTGACCAATGTATGAGCTTTTATATTTGAAAAACACAAATTTCCCAAAGAGGAGATAGAGTTGGTAATTTCTGACACTAATTATGTAATCGTGACCAAATTACATAACTTCAGTGGGTCTGCCTCCTAATAGAAAATCAGATTATATTGACCTCTGGGTCCCCTTGTGATAAAAGTAGGTTTACAGTTGTGATGACATGAAACACAGAGTTTATTTTTGTATTGTTATTATTAATTGATTAATCTTTGCATTTGCAATAGGAACAACTGTAAATCTACATTTGCCCGCCACTGTGTTTTCAAATGAGGGCATTAGTAAGTCTCTGGGGTAAGCTGGGTGCTTCTTTCTGGGCCTGTTTCAAAGCTCCTTCAGAGAAGCTCCTCTGGGCAGCTGAGAGGCAGCTGCTGAGGAACTGAAGGTTCCTGCTCGCCTGCACCTGCCAGGCACCCAGGGCGGGTGGCCTGTGCCTCCCTAGCTGGGGTAGTACAGACCCGTTCTCCCTTTCCTTCAACTTTCTGCCCTTTTGGCTTCCTACTAATTTTGGGAAGGAATCCAGTTGGTTTCCCCTTTTGGTGCAAATGTTTACTGAGCACAGGGGCTGAATGGACTTGGGAAAACATCTACCCTTTATTGGAGACAAAATGAGGATAAATAAGAAAGTCATTTTTAGGTGGCCTATCTATGTGTCGTTGTTGTTTTGCAGTAGTTTTCCTCCAGGGTGGTGACCCATATTGTACTGGTTCTCCTCCTGCCGCCCGGGGGTGGGCATTCCCCAAGGCTCTGTGCGCGGCCTCTTTCTCCTCACAATGACCTCTTCCTATCGGTGTCCATCCAGCTGCCAGGCTAAGTCATCCCCTGTGACTGGTTCTGATCTCTCTCCCAGGCAGAGTGCCACACTCCTCCATGACACTTCTACCTGGGTAGTCTATTTGTATTCCAAATACAACATATTTAAGAAATAAAGTAAACTTTTCATTAAAAATCTCCTCCTCGAAACTTTCTTTTTAGGCTGTGGTACAATTGTTTTCCCAGATCCCCAGCACTGAAACGTCTTCCGCCCGACCATTCACCACAAATGTGATGACCACCTCCTCACACCAGGCACATTCTTAGGCCCAGGACGTGGTATGAAGGAGTGAGCAGTTTTCTGCGCTTCCCTTTTCTTTCACCTCTTTCCTGTGTGCTTGGAATTGAGTAGAGACATTATATTCCAAACGACTGCGAAGCCTACTTCATTTTTTTTGTTAATTGACCTCTTTGGAATACATCACAAAACATCATACTTCAAGATTTCACGAGAGAAAAATGGGCAAATTGCATTGACTTTATATTTTGTTGATCCTGAATGATTCATGGATCCAGACTCCTTGGGAAAGGCAGTTTTAAATTTTCCAAGGACGTAAATCTTAAAGGAGTAAACTAAATTTCCTTTTCTTATTAATATAGTGTTAGTCCTCTCAATCTTAAGCAATTCCCTTTTACAGAGTTCAAGTAACTATGAATTGAGACCTTTATTACATTATTTGAGGTTTGTTTTTTCAGCTAAATTGAGCAAATGTTATTTTTGCTTTTTAAAGCCTTATTATATTACCTAGGTTCAACAATCAACTTCATTGCATTTTCACATACTGCTCTAATCCAAAGTAAAATCTAGTAATAGGATATTCTCTGCCCTGTGTCTATCTTTAGGGAATAAATATTATTTTAAACATGAAATGAACAGCTGCTATGCCATGATACAGGTCAACCTATGGAAAAATGAAAGAAATATCTTATATGAATTTTATGTTAATAGTACTTTATTGAGGTAAAACTTACAGTAAAATGCACTAATGTATGCTGCATTGAGTTTTGGAAAATGCATACACCCATGTAGCTATTAATCAGATCAAGATCAAGAATATTTTCATCATGTAAGTTCTTTGGTTAGTCTATTCCTCCACCTACCTATTCATCAGTCTGTTCCATGCTTCTATCTCTATATCTATTTTGTTTATCTGTTTATTTTGTTCATTAGATTCCACATATGAGTGAGATCATGTGACAGCTGTCTTTCTCTGACTGGCTATGTCACTTAGCATAATACTCTCCAGGCCCCTCCATGCTGTCTCAATGGGCAAGAGATTTTTCTTTATATAGCTGCATAGTATTCCATGATGTAAACAAACCGCTTATTGATGGACACTTTGGCTGTTTCCAGATCTTAGCTATTGTAAATTACACTGTTGTGAACATAGGGGAGTGTTTATTCTTTCTGATTGGTGCTTTGGGTTTCTTAGGATGTAGCACTCCTAGAAGTGGAATCAATGGGTCAAATGGCAGTTTCATTTTGACTTTTTTGAGGAAACTCCATACTGTTTTACATAATGGTTGCACCAGTCTGCATTCCCACCAGCAGTGTAATAAGGTTACCTTTTCTTCACATCCTCACTTGTCATTTGTTGATTTGTTGATATTGACCATGCTGACAGGTATGGAGTGGTACCTCATAGTCATTTTAATTTTCATCTCTCTGATGATTAGTTACTTTGAGCATTTTGCGTAACGCATGGACACAGACAATAGTGCCATATTCTTCAGAGCTATAATATCATTAGAGGCCCAGTATATGAAATTCGTGCACTCAGGGGGGTCCCTCTGCCTGGTCTACGCCCTCTTGCAGTCTGGGAGCCCTCAGGAGAGTGGGCCTAAGAGGTCAGTCGGACATCCTTAGTGCTACTGCAGAGGCTACTGCATTTGCTAGCCGTAAGTGGTTTCTGGTGCAGTGACCACTAGAGGGCAGCTCCTGCGTTGAGCGTCTGCCCCCTGGTGGTCAGTGTACATCATAGCGACTGGTTGTTCTGCCATTTGGTCAATTTACATATTAGCCTTTTATTATATAGGATTAGAATGGCCACATGTATGATTATTTTGGTTTGCTAAGCTTGACCCTTCAAATATGGGATATGTGCATGATAGTTTAATGGACTCCTTCATCAGGATAAAAATTATCATGGTCTACTTGAGTCAAAATGGCAGAATCAGGCACTACTGAAAAAAATATCATTGTTTTGCTTACTTTTGATAGGTATCACAGATCTGTAGGTGGTGAGAAATCGGGAAAAAAATATTACTTTTTTTACTCATTAGGTAATCTTAATAAATGATGGGTTAGGAATCTTGGTGAATCTCCCAGTAACTTTACATTTTTCCACTTTTTAGATGTTAAATAGTAGGGGATGGATTCTAGACTCAAACCCAGGTGTGTCTGACAATCAAAGTCCATCCTTGCCCTAAATAGTTTGGCTCCATGGATAGAACATTAGCCTGTGAACTGAAAGGTCCCAGGTTCAATTCCAGTCAAGGGCATGTACCTTGGTTGCAGGCACATCCCCAGTAGGATGTGTGCAGGAGGCAGTTGATCGATGTTTCTCTATCATCGATGTTTCTAACTCTCTATCCCTTTCCCTTCATCTCTGTAAAAAAATCAATAAAATATGTTTGAAAAATTAAAAAAAAAAAAGTCCCTCCTTTTAACCATGGTGTTTTTCTGGACTCTTCTAGTAGTATATGCCTACTTTGTAGTATAGATTTACTTTGATCTGACTAGGAAGAGTCAGTCTTGAAAAACAGTGAGAATCATAACATAAATAGAATTATATATTTCTTCTCTTTCCCCCCTGTGACAATAAATCCTGAGCACAAATCTAAGGTCTTTTCCTTAAAAAGCAGAAAAATGCTCATTCATGGATAGTAGTATTCCGAAGTCATGGCACAAGGAAGGTTATAGGAGTTTTGAAATCTGGCCAAGGTAATTAGAGTCTTACAGGTTTGGTTGACACCCAAAGGAAGTCAATTTCATTTATTTATTTATTTATTTATTTATTTATATTTTATTGATTTTTTACAGAGAGGAAGAGAGAGGGATAGAGAGCTAGAAACATCGATGAGAGAGAATCATCAATCAGCTGCCTCTTGCACACCCCCCACTGGGGATGTGCCCACAACCAAGGTACATGCCTTTGACCGGAATCGAACCTGGGACCCCTTAGTCCACAGGCCGATGCTCTAGTCACTGAGCCAAACCAGTTTCGGCAGGAAGTCAATTTCAAACAAAGGTCAGGGTTAGCTTGAAAGTCAAATCCCACTTCAGCTTGAATTCAAACAAGGATGCATTAAGGTCCAGTGAGAATCAAATTGCATACTTGTATCAGGTTCTTATAATTCTTTAGAGCTTGTAAAACAATATGACCCTTTCAAATAATATCACCTTCATGTGTTTTCAGTAAATGAGCCAATATTTATGAGCAGAAAACTGAGCAAAGTGTGCGACCACTTTCCTCTTGGGCACCACAGTGCCCTGTAGGGCATCTCCCTGAAGTGCAGACCATGGTCTATGAAGCGCTGGGCACATTAATTTTGCAAACTCAGGCTTGTACTAGGGTGATGAACTCACGTGAAAACCTTCCCTACAGTTGAAGAACGCTTCGTCACTTACTTCTTTTATTGCTGCCAGCTCCTTTTCATACTTTTTTCCTTTGATAAGAACACCAAGGCAATTTCTTTACAAGCTTTTCTTCTCAACAGTGGAATGCAAGCAGATTAATTTCTAATTGTTTTTGTGCAAAGCGCAGTAAATAGATTTTATTTGACCGGTATAAAATTTAAAAACCTTGTGCCATTGGGAAGCTGGAGAGGAAGACTATTAGCAAAATTATTAGCAAATTAAATTGAAGCAGAGATGATAATAATACTAGTGGCGCAATAAAAGTCTGAGAAACCAGCTATTGGTACCCTGTTTCCCCGAAAATAAGACAGTGTCTTATATTAATTTTTTCTCCCAAAGTTGCACTAGGTCTTATTTTCAGGGGATGTCTTATCTTTCCATGCGCTAGGTCTTATTTTCGGAGGATGTCTTATTTTCGGGGAAACATGGTAGTAAAGAAAAAGAAGCTGCTACAGTCTGATTTAGGGTGGCAAGTACAAAAAATAATAAACAATGTATGCAGTGTAGCCTTCTATAATTCTTTACAATTTTCCAGTTTTGGGGCTTTGGGGAATATACACTGAGTGACCAGATTATGATGATCTCTGAAAGCATAATAATCTGGCCACTCAGTGTATATCCTATATAAAAAAAGGCTAATATGCAGATTTTCCCCTCCACCAGTAGTTTGATCAGCAGGCAGGCCGGCCAACCACCCATGTCCCCTTCCCTTGGCCAGGCTGGCCAGACCCCATCCATGCACTAATTCATGCACTGAACCTCTAAAATACACACACACACACACACACACACACACACACACAGACACACACACGCACACACTGACTGGCCAAATTATTATGTGTTCAGAGATCAGAATAATCTGGCCACTTGTATATGTAGATGTGAGTAAACATTAGGAAAAGGATAATCCTTCAGATGTATTGCGCTAAGACACACTTTCATGAATATGTTTGAGTGAGTTAGCATAAATAAGTGAAAGGAAGTTCTTGCACATTTGAACTTTGTAGATATAAAATCCCACTTCTTTTATTACCCTGTTATTTCATTGAGCTACTAATTACTTCAACTAGACAGATAATTGCTTATAGCAATAGCTAGGAATTGGAACATGGAAAGGGCCACATATATGGTATGGCATTGCCACTTCTGAGGCCTAAGTGACCGTTATAAGAATGAACAAAATTTTGTCCCAAGAACATAATTGCTTAGCTCATTAGATAGGAAATGGTCTAGCTATGTCTATGTAGTTGTGTATGTACAGTTATGTAAATACTTACTTGAAATCTTTGTAAATCACTTTATGATATAATTTTTGAAAAATCTCTGCTTGGGAAGTTTTATGATATCTATTTGTTTATGCTTCAAGTGAAGTTATATGGTAATGACATATTAGACTCAGTCCAGTGATTATGTTTTTGCCAAGAGTTTTTATTTTATTTTATTAGAGTACTAGAGGCCCTTGCATGGATTTGTGCACTGTGGGTGGGTTGGGGGGGGAGGGGTCCTCAGCCTGGCCTATGCCCTCTCACAATCTGTGACCCTTCAGGGGATGTCAGACTGCTAATTTCAGCCGATCCCTGCAGGCAAGGCCTAGGGACCCCACTGGTGCATGGATTCATGTGCTGGGCCTCTAGTATGCATATGAGATCTTTGGTTAATCTCTTTCCACCCTCCTCCCTCCCCTCTTCCCTCTGAAATTCATCAGTCTACTCCATGTTTTCATGCCTGTGTGTTGAGCATCTGCCCCCTGGTGGTCAGTGCATGTCATAGCTACTGGTTGAACGGTCACTTAGACTTTTATATATATAGATGTGCAAATTTCTGAAGAATTACAAATGTGCAGTTATTTATCTACATGCATTATTTTGATAGATATCTGTTTTATTTTTAAAAATGTTTTTATTGATTTCAGAAAGTAAGGGAGAGGTAGGGATAGAAGCATCCATGATGAAAGAGAATCATTGATTGGCTGCCTCCTTCATGCCCTCTACTGGGGATCAAGCCTGCAACCCAGGAATATGCTCTGACCTGGAATCAAACTGTCAACTCCTCATAGGTCAAAGTTCAACCACTGAGCCACACTGATCCTTGTGTTAGATATCTATTATTTTTTTTCAAAATATATTTTATTGATTTTTTACAGAGAGGAAGGGAGAGAGATAGAGAGCTAGAAACATCGATGAGAGAGAAACATCGACCAGCTGCCTCTTGCACACCCCCTACCGGGGATGTGCCTGCAACCAACGTACATGCCCTTGATCGGGATCGAACCTGGGACCTTTCAGTCCACAGACTGACGCTCTACCACTGAGCCAAACCGGCTTCGGCCTAGATATCTATTTTTAAACTACAGAAAAGCACATGCCCTTATCTACTGTTATATGGATGAGGATAATTTGTAAATCTTCAGAAATAGTCTCATCTCAAAAACATCTTTCCTTAAAAAATGTGTAACATTTCTGTATAAAATAAAGTTTTATAGTAGAATTAGATAACTTTCCATTTTCTTTTAATGGGAATATAAATGTTTTGCTAACAAGAAAGCTATTATTCTTTAAAATAGCAACCAGCACTGATATTACCCATTATTTATTTTCTTGAAATATTTATTCTGCAGAAATTGTGTGTGAAAAGTTATCTGCAGAATAGGGGAAATGCTATGCATAGCAATGAGGAATTTCTCACCTCTCCCGTGGGTGAGAACAATAGTTGTTGCCACTATTGCTCTGCAGAAGAGCACCTGTCCCCAGTTGAGGTGCTTAGTTCCAGAATCTAAAAGCTTCTACTCTCCTTGGGACTGGCGTACTTTAAAACATGTAATCTGTAGGTTCGACTGAAATTAAAATTTATTTTGACTTGAAAACATACGTAGTCAACAAAAGCTTCTGCCTTTTATTAGTCTCAATGCTAACATAAAACACTTTTTAAACAAAATATTTTTATTGGCTTCCTACTGTGATTTGTGTGTTCTTTTTTTTTTTTAATTTTCTGTGTCAAAATAGAAGAAACAAATACCATTTTATTTAAAAATATATATTTTATTGATTTTTTTACAGAGAGGAAGGGAGGGCGATAGAGAGTTAGAAACATCGATGAGAGAGAAACATCAATCAGCTGCCTCCTGCACCCCCCCACTGGGGATGTACCCGCAACCAAGGTACATGTCCTTGACCGGAATCAAATCTAGGATCCTTGAGTCTGCAGGCCATCGCTCTATCCACTGAGCTAAACCGGCTATGGCCCACTCATTTTTAATGAAACTTTCTCTGGAGCACTATTTAAAAAAAACCCTTTACACAAATTAAAATGTTTTAAAAAATAATTGTGTATTATTTTCTGTCCTTCTATTGACTTTCATGACTAACAACCTACCATGTTATGATGCATGTATAATATATTTTTCAACTAACCTGTAAACAATATAGCAGTACATTTCCAAGATGTTAAATGATTTGTCCTATATATTAAACATTTTGAGATAATTAGAACTTCTGTGACATAGACCTAAATTACACATAAAATGTGTCCTGGTCACTACTCATCAAATATTTAAAAAAACATGAACCTTCTCATTTCAAAATATGCATGTAGTAATTTCCTCCACTAACCGTAAAGATGCCATTGAGTTAAACAGCAGGTATTCTGCCTATGAAGGAGCTCAGCTTCTCTTCTTAAAAACCTCACAAAGTGCACCAGCTTGTAATAATACCTGCTTCTCTCATTGGGTAGCTTTTAGATTCAGGAACTAAGATTTGGAGGAGTGCTGTGTAACCTGTAAGGCTTCTATGAATGTAAGGGTATTCCGAGGGGTAAACCAGTTACCTGAGCATAAGAAGAAAGCTGCCTCTCATTAGGCACTAATTCTACTTTCATAAGCACAGAGCATCCTCTTTCAGGATTCATGTTCTCCTCCTGCTTGGTGGTGAAAGTGTTTGCTCAGGGTCCGGGTAATTTGTTAGAGAGGAGGAACTTTTGAGTCTACTGTTATTGAAAATAAATCTATGTGGAGAGAATGAAGATAAATTTAATTCCAGACAAAGATATCAGACACATAGAATCTCTTAAGAGCCCTATTGCCACCAAATTGAATCTAATCAACCAAAAAAGTGTGAATAAATAAAGCTAATGTTGAAATTTTGTTTACAGAGAAAATGTTATATTTTTCAGAACGCTGCAAATGTAAGCCTATTAGAGCTACACAGAAGACCTATTTCCGAAACAATTACAACTATGGTAAGGATAACTTCGTGGTTGATCTATAAACTACTGTGTAAAGAAGTGTGTGTGTGTGTGTGTGTGTAACTTAGTAGAGCAGTTCAAGAATAAGACTTAAAGGCAAATAAATAAGGACAATTTTTGAGAGCATACCTGTCCCAAATAATTAAAATATCTGATGTGAAAAAAACAAACAAACAAAAAACAACAACAGCAACAACAAATAAAATGTCTGATGTGGGCAAAATTCTTAACAAATCATTGATTTTGAAGCATATCAGGTAGCAGTGCTGTGTCATAGAATCATGTAACCAAGTATAGAGATACGTTTCCAACTGGGTGGGAGGGACTCACCCCCTCAAGAGCCTGAGGAGGAATGGAGCGTTAAAGGTGCTTTAAGTTCAGTTGAGTTTGCATTTATTTTACTTTATTTAATCAATTTTTACTTTATCCAGCTTTCATAATATTATTATTATTATTTTTATTTTTCACTAACATCTTTTATTCAGTTTTTATCCATATCAGCGAGAATCAAAATTGTTAAATTTTCCAATGGCAGTTTCTCCACACCAGAAGGTAGTCATGACTCTCAAAGGAAACAATTTTGGGGGTTTTCCTGCCTTCAAAATGTTTATCAAATCCTGTATTTCTCAAAGGCTTTTGAAACATGTAGAAAATAAGTAAGAAATATCCCACAAATGAAACACATACCAAATGTCAGTAATAAGCGACACATTCCTTTGGGGAAATGGCTGTTTAAAAAAAAAAAAAAAAAATCCAGTCTGTATATGCAAAGTAAAGCAAGGAAATTCAGTCTTTTTTTTCTTTTCTTCTTTAAAAATCCATTTTTCCTAAAATATCATTCCACAAAATTGGAAGTGAAGGAATAAAAGGTGAGGAGAGAAAAGAGAAAGGGAGGGCACACACACCATTAACACAAAAAGAAAAATTGTACAAACTTAAGCAGTTTATAAGAGACCAGGGTCATACTGCAAGATACCAAAGGATGGTTGAAGAAATCACCATTCTGCAGGAACGGTGTTTGTGCTGCTGCGTGAAGATCAATCAGTGAAGAGCACTTCACTGCCTTGGAGCAATTCCCCTTCCCATTCCAAATCCTGGTTTCTGCACCACCTCCTCAGGGAGGGCCTCTCATTCGGCCACCCAGCCCACCTCGAGGGCCTCCAGGTCCCCGCAGGCGGTTATCTCGCCGGTCTCCTTCCCGGGCAGCTCGATTCTTCTTCTCTTCCACATTCAGACGGACTTCACCCCTGAACATGATGGGCCTGTTGCTAAGAACCTTTTGGACAGGCTCAGAATCATCAAACACAACAGAACCAAAATTGGGTAATTTCCCACCACTGTTAATGCGCAGCTCCACCCCATTCCCATAATTTTGAAAGGAATCTTTAAGCTCTGATTTGTCGACCTCATGAGGCAGATTGCCAATGAAGAGTTGGTGACTGTCAGGGTGTCTCACGATTCTTCGGGGTTCAACATCACCTTGCTCACCAGCCTCACGGATTGGTCTAGGTCCCCTCTGGGGAGGGATATTTATCCGTTGTTCTCGAACTCTTTGATCCCTCTGAGGCCTCTGCGGTGGAATCTGAGATTCAGGCTTAGACTCTGGGCGAGGCTGTGAAGCTGGTACTTTAACAACGTGAGGTGGTATCCCAGTAACCGGAACAGCACCACTGGGTGGAAGGTTCTTACTGGTCACAGATGCCCAAGAAAATGTCCTCAAGTCTTCCTGCGCTGTCTGAGCGATGTCTGTGGGTGCTGGGCATCCTCAGGAGCAGTTTCCTCCAATACTGGCTCACACTTCTCCTCTTGGATTTCAGATACAGGTTCTTGCTCCGGTTCTGGTTCAGGATCAGGCTCAGGTTCAGCAACAGGTTCCTCTAAATGTTCTTCCAAGTCATTGCTGACAGCCTGATCATAGAAAGTTCCACCATCATCAGGTACCACTTCTGGTGTTTGCTGTCTTTCTTCAGGTTCCTCTACTTCTTCCTCAGATTCCTCCTGAGGTTCAGTGACAAAGCCACCAAAGACCTCATCTTGGTATCTGAAGATATCGTTGTGAACGTAGAACTTATTTGCAACAGAGCCCTCAGGAGCAAGGACAAATGTCTGCATGAAGCTCCTCAAAGCCTGGTTGTTATTGGAGAGCAATCCCATCACCTGGACCACTACACCATCATTCAAAGTGGCATGAGCATCAACATGGCGAATCTTAGTGTGGCAATTGGTGAAGTTTTGTGACATCACTTTCCTATGGATTTCTTTCTGTCCATAGACTGCATCTGCTGGCTTTCCATTTGAATCCAATCCCCCGTGGACATAAGAAAAGTTCTTTCCATAAAACCTGTGCAGCATGTCTGGGGCCTGGTTCAGCAGAGTGTAATATTGTCTCACGAATTCCCGCCCGACCAGCAGGGGACTAGGCTTCTCCATAACCATTGCTTTGGTCAATTCAACCTGCGCGGCTGAGACGGAGAGGAACAAGCTTAGCTCCACCGCTCGGAGGAAGGAGAAAAAGCCCTCACGCAACTGCGTCCGCACCCATAATAATATTATTTTTGTTGAAAATAAAAATACTAGTGGTTGCAAGTCATGGAAAGAGAATATTTTCAACAAGGAAGTTGAAAGAATGCTATCACATAAAATGGGGTACAGATCACAATCAATGGAGAGAAGATACTTTCTCATAACCAAACAATAATAACCAGGTTGCCTATGGTTTAAGGATTTTCACTTGTCTGAGTCTTACTTAGAGCTTCTTTGGGGAAGGCAGGCACTCCAATGACTAAATAGCAGGGGGAAAAATCCTCTGAAAAAAATTTAAAATCCCCAAGTATATTGATTTTCGTAAATATCTATGTGTCTATTGAAGAAACAAAGTTGGGGTGGGAGCAATCGATAACTCAGATAAAACCTCTGCTTCATTCAGAATTAGTTCAGGTAAAATTTCTTGAGCTTTCACAAAATTACTGAATAATAAAGTAAGTCTTGCAGAGAGGTATTTATTTTGGAGGGGGTATGTGTGCTAAAAATTTCTAACGAAAATAGTAGCCACATGGGTAAATAAATCATTAGTTTGAGAAAGTTTGCACAGTTCGCTAATCTCTGAGAGTTGATGGATGCTGCGAAGCACATTCACATAAACCAGGACCCCAAAAATGTCTGCTGGCTGGGTTGTGAATTTATCATCTGACTCTCCAAAATGACATTTCCCAAAGGGAAATCTTATCTTTTGTTGAAATACGGAATAGAACACTGACAGAGAGGGATTCCTTTGCTCACAAGTCACACCAAGCAGGGGCAGTTGTGTTTTGTTTTCTGTAAGTTCTCATATTTGAGACACAATTTTCTGAAAGTTAAAATACCTGTGAAGCAAAAATGAGGTTTTTCTCCTAATTTTTTTCAGAATTAGTAACTTAACTTCTATTGTGTGCACATTGTACTGGTGGAATATTAAGTAAGTTTCTGTATGGAGTGGGGGCATGGATGCAGCTATTAATTGGCTAATTTTCATGGGTTACTTTTTTCATTTTTTTTTTTTAGTCCAAAACTTCTAAAATATTGTGACTCAGCTGAAAGTGATCTGCTGATATGTGCCTAAGAGGCTTTTAAAAAATGGGTTCATTTGGACAAGTCTATTTCTCCATATAACATCCAAGGATATTGAACCAGAGCAATGAGGGTGCCTGGGAGAGAGCCATTGGCTTCTTGCAAATTGACACTTGTTACTTCACAGGCTTTTTCAAACTCCCTTTATGGAAAAAAAAGAAAAAAAAAAAGAAAGAAAGAAAAAAAGAGCTCATTTGCCACAAGTAGGAATCTAAAGAATTTGGCCCCTCCACAGAAGAGAAATACAGAAAAGAAGCAAATCTGTACTTGCTAGATTATGAGTCAAACACTTCAACTTTGCAACTGAATTGATTATTTTTAAGGCAGTTTGTCTTTATACTGAGAAGTGAAGCCAACACTTGTGAGGTAAACTGGGTGTCAGTATATCCATCAAGAGAGGTAGATTAATGCGATTGACATGTTAGACTGTGTTCCATAGCCCATGAAGGGAAGGAATGTTGGAGTGACTGACTTCAAAGAGAATGGAGGAAGCAAGATCTAGTGGTGACTGTTTTTACAAAAAAAAAAAAAAAAAAAAAAAAAAAAAAAGTCGAATGCTTCCAGGAGAATATAAAAGAAAAGCTGTACTGAAACAAAGGGAAAAGGAGCTGGTGTATAATGTAAACAGGGAGCTAACGTGAGGAAGGTGAAAAGATCACAGAAATAGTTTGGAAACACAATAGAACAGGACATCTTTATAACCCTAATAAGACCCCAATTCTTTAGAAAATCTATTAATAGACCTGATAAAAGAATACTGACAAGAAAACAAAGCCTATTTAAGTACTGGGTCTTTACATATAGTGAAATTAATACAGTTTCTGTTGGCAGCAATGGAAACTGCAGACCCGCACAGACACACATCCAGATGAAATTTTTGAGGAAAATTATGATTGACCCGACCTTGGATTATCTAGATGAATTTTTCTCAATGAAATACATACCCACTATTTGGAAGGGGATCAGGGCTGAACATTAAGGGGACAGGTGTGCTGTGTAGTGTGTCACTCACTAACATCTAGGACAGAAATCTGGCTGACTTTTCCTCTCCATTCATTGAGCATCAAGTAGAGAAGAACCGACTAGACAGGAGCCTACTTGTCTTTTTTTTTTTTTTTTTTAACGTGGCACCTGTTGTGGATCACATGACCGTATCAGCTTCATTGTCTTTTACCCAGTCATTCGGGCCAAAGTTAAAGAGGTCAAGTCCAAGTGCCACGATGTGACTGCAGTGGTCGAGGTGAAGGAGATCCTGAAGTCTTCTCTGGTGAACATCCCAAGGGACACGGTCACCCTTTACACCAGCTCCGGCTGCCTGTGTCCCCCACTGAACGTTAACGAGGAGTACATCATCATGGGCTATGAAGATGAGGAGCGCTCCAGGTAATTCGCTCCTGAAGGATGCAGAACATTTCCTCCGCTTCTCCTATCCTACTGTGCTTCTCTAGAGATCTTACACTGGGGTTCTGACCCTGGGATCTGTCTGCCTACTAGGGGATTACAGATAGTTTTTAGTTGGGTCCCTCCATTGCAAGTATTTGTGTATAATTTGTGGGTGTGCATTTTCCTGGGGAGAGGGGTCATAACTTCATTTGTCCTTAAAGAGGTCCATGGCTCCCAAATGGTTAAGAATTACTGTTGTAAGACTGTAGAATCTCAGAAGGAAGGTGGGGGCAGGTGGGTTGATGGGAAGAGATTAATCAAAGAACTTGTATGCACATATGCATAACCCATGGACACAGATGATGTTGTGGTAAAGATCTGTGGGAGGGGCAGGTGATGGCTAGAAGGGAATAAAAAGGGGACGTCTGTAGTACTTTGAACAGTAAAGATGAAAAAGAAATTACTATTCTAAAAAAGTTACTGTTCTAAAACGTGGTCATTCTATTCTGGAATAAACAGGTTAAGTCTTTGCAATGGTTCCTTGTATTTTTTGGTAATGTGTTTTAATTTTCAAACATGCTTGCTTTAAAAAATGCAGATTACTGTTGGTGGAGGGTTCTATTGCTGAAAAATGGAAGGATCGACTGGGTAAAAAAGTTAAGGTGAGCCTCTGTTTTATGTTTACACAGAAAACCAGCCATTTGTTGCAAACAAAGTGAGTGCCCTCGACTACGTGAGAAATATTAAAATCTGGTATATCTGTATGTATATTTAAAATTCCAAGGACTGAGTTTGCCTTTAATATTGATTTCATGTAGGAAGGTCTCTGTATGCGTATGAGAAATGTAACTATAGTTGCCTAGCTTCTCACAATGCGAATTCTAGTTGTAGTTGGTCCAGTCCTGGCAGGGTGACTCCACATTATCTTTAGAGCCCCAGGCTCCTTCCAGCTTCCTGCTCTGCCATTTTTAAAAAATATATATATTTTATTGATTTTTTTACAGAGAGGAAAGGAGAGAGATAGAGAGCTAAAAACGTCAATGAGAGAGAAACATCGACCAGCTGCCTCTTGCACACCACCTACCGGGGATGTGCTCGCAACCAATGTACATGCCCTTGACTAGAATCAAACCTGGAACCTTTCAGTCCGCAGACTGACGCTCTACCACTGAGCCAAACTGGTTTCGGCCTGCTCTGACATTTTTAAGGATATTGCTTCCGTACTCATGTTCACCTGGAGGTCACAAGATAGCTGCCCCACCTCCAGCATCGCACATTATAGGAAGAAAGAAAAGAAAGGTAAAGAGGAGTTTCCAAGTGCCGCATCTAGCAACATTTACATTCGACTGGATCTCATGTCCAACTTTAATTGCAGAGAGGCTGGGGACTATGGTTTTGTTCAGCTGGCACATTGCTTCCTTGAACAAATTGCAGTTCTGTGAGTCACCGAAGAGGAGAAAGAAGGAGTAAACTACCAATATTGTCTCAATGGATAGCCACCATTTTCTGCGTACAAGGTGCAGCCACATTCATCTGTATAAAGAAGCTCCTTAGAGCAGTCATGTAGTTTTATTTTTGAGCCAGAGAACCTTAAATTCTGGAAGTGTTGCATTTATTTAAAAAGCACTGTAAATTACCCTTTATATAGAAGGTTCCATTTCTTCTTCTTCTTCTTTTTTTTTTTAAAGGGAAGCTTATCCCTAGGCGTGTGTGTGTGTGTGTGTGTGTGTGTGTGTGTGTGTATTTGATTAAAAATATATTTTATTGACTTTTTACAGAGAGGAAAAGAGAGGGATAGAGAGTTAGAAACATTAATCGGCTGTCTCCTGCACATGCCCTATTGGGGATGTGCCTGTAACCAAGGTACATGCCCTTTGACCAGAATAGAACATGGGACCCTTCAGTCCGCAGGCGGACACTCTATCCACTGAACCAAATCAGTAGGGCCATTTCTTCTTACTATACTAAGCAAATGAGTGTCAAAGAACATGGGAGAATATGTAGAGAGGGGCAAAGAATTGAAAAGGGGGTGTGTGTGTGTGTGTGTGTGTGTGTGTGTGTGTGTGTGTGTGTATAGGGTGGGGAAAGGGTGGTCAGAGTGGAAACTGTACCAAACATAATACATCCTCTTCCTTCTGTGAGTGTGAAGGGGTGGGAAACAGTTACAGGGTAAGCTAAAAACCCCTGGGCAGCTTACCTTCTACATCTGGCTCTCAGCACAGCTGAAACATTGGAGTCCAGTGACCTACAGAAATGCAGAGGGCATTACTCTGCAGGGAGAAACTGCCCTCCAGTAAGCTCTACACGTCCCCCTCCCCCCCAATACTTGTCAAAAGTGAGATGTGCTTCAAGTTTAGACTTGTGAGAAGTCTCTGTCTGTATCTCCTTTCCATTAGTTTGGTGTTTATTAAGAAGCGGCTCTTCTTCAGTATTCGGAATCTCTCCTATCCTTTTACCTTGGTTTCTGCTTGCTAATGCAGAACAGGAATGTGTCCTAAATTCCTGTACCAGATGGAAGAGCTGTTAACATCCCTGCTGCAAAGCATGGAACAGGGCTTCTCTTTCGGTACCAAAATGATTATCATCATGTAAAGACCCAGGATGCACGGCTTGTTTGTCCTGTTGCTTAGTAAGGCAAACCCGTTTTCTATTGCTTTCTATAGGGGACTCACACAGCGTTATTACTGTGAAACTATTGGTATTCTTAGTCTAGATTTAAACATGCTCAACAATTTAATTCATATGCAGCTACAAGGACTAAAGTTCTTGATTATTAGTAAACTTGATAGTGGAAAAACCTCTCTAAATATATATATATTGATTTCAGAGAGAAGGGGAAAGGGAGAGAGAGAGAGAGAGATTTTAATGATGAGAGATAATTATTGATTGGCTGTCTCCTACAGGCCCCACACTGGAGATCGAGCCCGCAACTTGTGCATGTACCCTGATTAGGAATCAAACCGTGACCTCCTGGTTCATAGGTCAATGCTCAATCATTGGACCACACGGGCTGGGCTGGAAAAATCTCTCTTGATTAGAATTATTAGAGGGCACAGGGGGGATAAATAGTAATGGGGAGGGGGAAGGAGGAAAAATAATATTTCATTATAAAAAAGAATAATGGAGATCTTTAGTTTTCCAGTCAATTTGAGGATAGGAAAAATAGTTGTGTGTGTGTTTGTGTGTGTGTGTTTGTGTGTGTGTGTGTGTGTGTGTTTTGCATAAGAGTTGCCCATTTAACTGATTTTTTTTTTTTTTTTTTGCTTTCAGTAGCTAGATCAAGAATTAAATAAAGACCTTTTTATTTTTTTCCATGCAAATGGTTGTTTATTTAAGTCTGGTATAGTAGGTTGTTCAAATTAAGATATTTGCCCTGCCTTGGAGAATTGAGAATCATACTATTCTTTTAATATGGAAAGCAGTAAGACTGTGGAATAAAGTGTTTAAAATGAATTACTTTTGGTAATTGAAAAATTGTAATTTATTATGAACTAAGCACTTTATACATTTTTCATCTGTTACTCTTCAGAGCAGTCTTATAAGCAGATTCTATCATTAATTCCAATAGGTTGATGATGAAAATGAGGTGGAGTAAAGTTTAAGGAACTCTGCATGGTAACCAATGGGGTTGGAGTTTGATATTCACTCCTCGCTGCTCTAAGTGTGGTCCCTGGACCAGCAGCAGTGGCATCACCTGGGAGCTTGTTAAATCTGAACATCTTGGGCCCCTTGCAGACCCACTGAGTGAGAATCTGCAATTGATCAAGATTTATAGGTTATTTCTCTGTTCGTTGAAATTTGAGAAGTATTCTTTTTTACTGCTTATAATATTCATAATGTAGCTCCCTTTTAATTTATTTATTCCATATAAACATTGTCACATTGTTCATCTGAAACATTGGTAAACTTGCTTGTGGTTGGTAAGGACTGCTTTGTAAAACTGAGCATGAGGGCAGAAACTAGTCTCTGCCTTCATTGCCCTGGTAGGTGTTACTTAGAAAACTATTTGTAAGACACCCTGTTCCCAACCTAAATTTTCTTTTTCTTTCATTGCTCAAATCACATGGATTTAAAGGACTTTGTGACCTTTTATGTTATAAGAGAGGAAGATGAAAAATAGCTCTTCGTTCAAATGGCCTATGTCAGTGGTCAGCAAACTCATTAGTCAACAGCCAAATGTCATCAGTACAACGACCGACATTTCTTTTCAGAGCTTAGTTTTTTAAACTTAAACTTCTTCAAAAGAGACTTGCCCAGGCCGTGGTACTTTGTGGAAGAGCCACATTCAAGGGGCCAAAGAGCTGCATGTGGCTTTTGAGCCGCAGTTTGCTGACCAGGGGTCTACGTAAATCTTCCATTTGTTGACCACCTGTGAAGGGCCAGCCTTGTATTTGTTATCTCAGGAAATCTCACAGGTAGCAACAGAGGTTTGTGTCACCATTTACTGACATGGAAATTTTCAGCTTTAAGTTTGATATAAAAGCATTATTGGTATAGCTAGCCAAGTTTGTGCTTTTCAAAATCTGAGAATTATGTTCGTATAGCATCAATTTCATTGTTACCCTGGGACATAGAGCTTATACTTTTGGAAAGTAGTAAAATGCTTTTGAGACCTGACTCTGCAGTCTCACTCAGTTGTCAGAGTTAGCAAGGACAACCCTGGTAACATGTGCATGCCACCACTTTTCTGTTTTAAATTTCACAGCGCTGGGATATGAAGCTCCGTCACCTTGGACTGAATAGGAGTGATTCCAGCCACAGTGATTCCACGCAGCGTCAGAAGTCTGGCAGGAACGCTAACCCCCGGCAGGCACGCAACTAAATCCTGAAACTCGGAAAAGACGTTTGTGGACTTCCTATTGAGCCTTGCATTGCTGGACTAGCAAAGGAAAAATTGCACTATTGCACGTCATATTCTATTTTTTTCCCCTTTACCACAAAACTCATGTGGTAACTGATATTACTTCTATTTTCTCTTTTGTCTTCTGCTTTCCTCTTTCCTCCTCCCCACCGCCGTTCTTTGTGGTCTGAGTGCAGATCCTTAAATATATTTTATGTATTCTCTTTCACTAGTCATGGGAAAACTGTTCTTTGCAATAATAATAAATTAAACATGTTGATACCAGGGCCTCTTCGCTGGAGTAAATGTTGATTTACTGCTCTGCGCCGAGACTGGGAATGCAATATTGGATACAAAGAGAGGAAGCTAAGTAAGCTGTACAATATACTCGGCTGATCTAATTACAGCCTCATTTTTGCATGCCTTTTGGGCATTCTCACGCTGAGACAGTCCTACATGTTTACAAAGGTAAAATAGCAGTCTGAAATAAAATGCTGCATAGGCCAAGCAATCAAGCTGCAGGGAGCATTTATGAGGAAAAGACACACAAGACGAATTATTTGCAAGATTGGCAGGAAGCAAAATAAATAGTTAGAAGCTGGGGAAAGAACATTTTGCCTGATTGAGGAGCACAACTGAAACCAGTAGCTGATGGGGTGTCAACAATAGCATTTATCTCTTGGCAATTCATTTGATTTGTTTATGAATACAAATATTCGTCAGCATTAGGGAAGTGAATTACAACTAGACATCTGCTGTTATTAGCAAACTCTGCTTAGTTTTAAACAAACCCACTGGTGTGAGTCTTTTTTTCTTCTTTTAAAAATGACTTGCTGTATTGACCGAGAAAAGAATGTATGTATGTCTGTGCATCAGGGTGTTATTTTTAAAAGGTGCATAGCTCATCCTGCTGTAGTTTGCAGGATGGTAAATTGTGCAAGGTTTGTGTGTGTCTGCACACTCACGCTCAGTGGGACTGAATCACAGGCCTATGCACCGGCCTGTACTTTATCATTTGGATTTATGCTGCTTAATGCCAGTAAAATAGGTCTAATAAAAGGAATTATGGGGGGAAAAAGTTGAAACAATTAGAAGAGGGTACTATAGGCAAATCTCTTTTGTAACCTAAAGGAAATTTAAGATTGCCCAGCCAAGTAAAAAATTTCAAAGTTCACCAAGAAGTTGTAGAACACTTCAGAAAATAAGAGTAAAAGGTAATTGGGGGAAGGGGGGGGGGGGGGGGAATTATGGTTTTCAGGAGAGACGGTATTCTGACTTTTGAACCAAATACACTTCCTCATTACCCAAACTGCAGTGCAATCCCTAAGGACCACGGGGGTGGGGTGGGGGCTAAGGGGGGTAGGGAGGGAAGGGAAGGCCGGGAGAGCAAGTGATGCTTTTTTGTGATTCTTTAGAGCCTGTGCCAACCTTTGGAAAATCTCATTCCTTTCCATTTTTATTCCTTTCCAAATTTCTAAGCTGTGATATGCTGAAAATAAAACACTTGGGGAGCGAAATGGTGCTGTGTTTCCTTCTACAAGGACAGTCGTGCAAGATGAAATTTACTCCTGAAGTGATAAACAATAACTCGCCTGAGTTCTGTTTTAGCAGTCCTAGAACATCCCTGTCTCCTGACAGACCCCACACCCAGCACCTTCCTCCCTCATGGAAGGGAGTCCCCCCTTTGCCTAGGTGAGGACTGCGGTTCTTTGTGCTGCCCTGTGGTTGCTTTCAGGCAATTCTGCCCTCTGCCATTTGGGCTTTGCTCTCAGATGCCTAAGGCAGGTCACCTCTTTCTGGATGCTGCTGCTGTGGCCTTGAAAAGGCCAGCGTGGCTGTCACAGAGCGGGAGGGAAGTGCCACGTGGAAGAACTAACTGCATCTCAGGATCTCTCACCCAGAGAGTCATGCAAGTTGAGCCACAAGGACCGAGGACTGGAAAGTGGTGCTTCTGCGTGGCCCGCTTTACCCAGGCCCTTTTCACGCTAGCTAAGGAGTAAGGGCAAAAATTGACTGCAGGAGACTGAAAGGAATGTGGATTTTTCAAATCCACAAAATGCCATCAACTCTTCCAAAGCATATTAAGGTGAATTTTATGTGATTACATATATGATGTACAATGAGAGTCAGTTTCCAGTCTCTGAATTTTTTTTTTTTTTTTTTGTGTGTGTGTGTGTGTGTGTGTGTGTGTGTAGGAAAGTGGGGCAGGAAGATGTGATAATTTTGTGTAGAGTTTTGAAATAACTTATACTCAATATATGTATGATTCCAATATTTATAAGCAAAAGAGGACCAGATTCTTAGATTCAGCAGTGGGTTTTTGTTTGTTTGTTTGTTCTTTGCCTCCTCCCATTTCAATGATCTCTACAGGCAAGGCTTGATTTTGCCCTGTCAACTATTTTAAAGTCGAGTAAAGTACATTTGATTTTACAGTTCTATAGTTGCAATATCTTCATTAATAAATTATGTGCAGGCCTGTTTTGGGAGTTGACAATTTTTATCATGACGGTCACATTTATAACCTAGCAGAACCTTTCAACTTGTAATTGTCATAATATAAAATAAATACATCTCATTCCTCCTCTCTACAGGCTTTTCTGGCAGGTACCAAATTTTGAAGCCACTAGAATTTTAATATATATGCATCCTTGATAGTAACCTTGAGATCTATAAAGTTAATTTAAATTTTCTTTGGAAAATTATGTTCACCTTTAGGATTTGACTCTTCCTAGCCAAATAACAACAAAATGTTAGATACACACTGAATAAACTAATAAAAATCACAGCAAAGTTGGATACTCTGCATGGACACATAAGAACTTTTCTGTGTCCCATACAGGGTGTAATCTGACTCGGTGCCATATGTTGCACCAGCATTTGGAGTTGGGGTGGGACAAAGCCATGGCTTTGCACATCTGTTATACATTAAGAAGGCAAATACAAAAATTACAATCACTGTGAGTAAATAGTGCTACTTATTGCCTTCTGCAAGAAATTACTTGCTATTATTTTTCAGCAAGGAAACTGACTGAAAAAAAGTAAGTATTTCAAGATTGGTGTTTATTTAGATGGTGAATTTTAATATTTAAATAATACAGGCATACAAGAACATAGTTAAAAATGAGGTAAAGCAGATATTTCTAATACTGTTACTGAAATTCATATGATAGAATGTTTAAATATTGCTCCTACTTGTATTAACAAAAAAACAACAGTATAATCATATCTTTGATAATTATATCTTTGGGAGTAATAGTGTTTAAGAGTTAAGTAGAACTCTATAGAAAACATGTGTATTGACTCATGTAATCATTGAAAGTGTGAAGTAGATATTGTTATTTTTATTTTCTAGATAATGACATAAAAGATTTAGATCTTTAAAGTTACCTGGCTGATGTGGCTTAGTGGTCGGGTGTCGACCTGTGAGCCAGGAGTTCATGGTTCAATTCCCAGTCAGGCAGATGCCCAGGTTGTGGGCTCAATCCCTAGTATGTGGGCAGCTGATCAACGATTCCCATTATTGATGTTTCTATGTCTCTTTCCCTTTCCCTTCCTCTCTGAAATCAATAATATATTTTAAAAATAAGAACTTCAGAGTTATGTTAAATAGCAGACCCTCTTATTCTTTTTTTGTTTGTTTGTTATCCTTAGCAGAGGATATTTTCTCATTGAGTTTTAGAGAATGGAAGGGAGGGGGAGACATACACACACAGAGAAAAATCGATGTGAGAGAGACACATTGATTGGTTGCCTCCCACACAAGCCCTTGGCCATAATCAAACCGGGGACCCTTCAGTCCGCAGGACTGTACTCTATCCACCGAGCCAAACCGGCGAGGCCAGACCCTCTTGTTCTCACTTCCTAAGTTGTGTTTGCCACCACTGCAATTGCTGATAAAAAGATAAACGCATCCTGACATTGTAGAAAAGCCTACTGTCAAGCATGCAGCAGCTACTATCATGTTTTTCCTTAAGTTGAGCCCATGTCAGAAAGCCTAAATCCCAACTCTGACCCCAGATACTGTCTTCAGTGTCCTCACCTATGAAATCAAAATTTCAGTGGAATCTCATACAGGATGAGGTGAATGAACGACTAAAGTGATGTTTCTGGCATTAATAGTTTCAAGATATGTGATTCTCAGTAGAAAAAAAAAATGGTATTTCCCCTGTAAGTTCATTTTTCCTTGAATTTAGAGAAAAGTATGGAGTTAATAGTATTCATAAAGTTGATTGTTATCACAAATAAAATCAGAATGGCTACTGTCCACTGGGAACTCTCATTTCTCATTCTTAAATCACTCTTTATCCCGCCTATCACCAGCATCCTTCCTAGCCTAGAAAGAACACTATTCTCTGTCATCTAATGCCCCTGCTTTTTAAAAAAATACTTTATTGAGTTCAGAGAGGAAGGCAGAGAGAGAGAGATAGAAACATCAATAATGAGAGAGAATCATTGATTGGCTGGCTCCTGCATGCCCCCTACTGGGGATCAAGCCTGCAACCTGGGCATGTGCCCTTGACTGAAATAAAACCTGGGACCCTTCAGTCTGCAGGCCTGCACTCTATCCACTCAGTCAAATAGGTATCCTGCCTCCTCCCACAATTTTTAAATTTTTATTTTAAAATATATTTTATTGATTTTTTTACAGAGAGGAAGGGAGAGGAATAGAGAGTTAAAAACATCGATGAGCCAAAGCCGGTTTGGCTCAGTAGATAGAGCGTCGGTCTGCGGACTGAAAGGTCCCAGGTTCGATTCCGGTCAAGGGCATGTACCTTGGTTGCGGGCACATCCCCGGTGGGGAGTGTACAAGAGGCAGCTGGTCGATGTTTCTCTCTCATCGATGTTTCTAACTCTCTATCTCTCTCCCTTTCTCTCTGTTAAAAATCAATAAAATATATATTTAAAAAAAATAAAAAAAATAAAAACATCGATGAAAGAGAAACATTGATCAGCTCTCCTGCACACCCTCCACTGGGGATGTGCCCACAACCAACGTACATGCCCTTGACCGGAATCGAACCTGGGACCCTTCAGTCCACGGGCAGATTCTCTATCCACTGATGTTTAATATTCTTTAGATCTACTGGTCAGTATCCAGGAAACACAACTGAATTCCCTTTAGATCACCAGTTCAGGCAGGCTTGTTTAAGCTTCTGCACACACAATGCCATCAGCCGGGAACTGCAGCTGCCTTACTCCCTTCCCCTTAGAGACAGTGCGTGGAGCCCTTCAGTCATTCCAAACGGCCTCTTGGCCACGTCTGGAAGCGAGTCTTGAAGTTAGGGCACCTGAATCCCAATTCACGCTTTGCAACTTACGGGCTGTTTAGGTTGCTGTCTCAGTTTTAAGACCGGTGACTGAGCTGGGCAGAGCCTGTTGAGTGGTGCCTGGAGCGTGAAGGCACTTAAGTATCAGAATGACCCCACCTTTTACCCTGGAGGACGCTCTGGAGGCACACAGTTCTCGATGGGACTCTTGCGAGTGCTTTCCACCCAAGAGGAAAAAGTAGCTTCCAAGAGACCCTTCTCCCCAACCATTCTTCCTCCCCCATCTTGAAGACGCCAGGCTCTAAAAATTCCCTCAGGTCACTCTCACGGTGCAGAATGAATTTTTTTTCCTCCTTTTCTTCCACTAGCGAGGCCGAAGTGCTTAGAAAGAAGCATGATCAGGAGGCCTCATGGATACTCATTTGGTTTTTAAAAAGGTAAGATTCTGGAAAAGCGACATAGTACTCAATTTTACAGAATGTATATCACCGATTCAAATTAGTTTTATTCCAAATATTATGATTTATTTTGAAAACAAGAAACCAAAATATTTCTCCAACCACTTTTAAATACGAAAGGTGGTCAGCCTATCGAAAGCTCATCATTTTATGCCGGTTATTTCTACGGAGAGATCAACTTCCCGATGAATTCATTTGATAACCTTCAACATTTTCAGTGAAATTGGGCTTTCATGTGCTACCATTAGCCATTGTAAGCAACAGGCTATTTCACATAAAGGAGAAAAGCAAGTAAAGCAGTTGTCTCTTAATGTTACAGGTAATGGGTGGCTTCCCCAAAAGATTCGCTTCCCGGAAAAAGACCACTTGCAAACCTGTGGGTTCTCATGAAGAGCGGAACTTGTCAGAGGAGCTTCTTGGTGTTTTCACTTCCCAGGAGTTCCAGAAGTACGAAAATGATATTGAGACAAAGTGTTTATGTTTGAAAAGTGCGGGCTCTGCATTCCAGGCTGCACACTGAGGGTTCTCTAAACAGAGACGCTCTTACTGAAACTCGGGAAGAATAACTCGTAAGGGCTTGGACTGTACATGATGGAAAATTAGGAGATAACCAGAGAGCCAGCTGGAAAAGGGAACAACCTAACCCAGGGGTTGACAAGCCTTTCTGTGAAGGGTTGCAAGGTCAATATTTAAGGCTTTCTGGGCCATGCAGTCTGTTACAAGTTCTGCCATTGAGGCTCAAAAGCAAACATTGACAATACATACAGGAATGAGCATGATGGTGTTCTAATAAAGCTTTATTTACAAAAACAGAGGTGGCCTGGGATTGGCCCTCAGGGTTTAGTTTGACCACTTTTGTGCATCTAATCAAATGCTCAACAACTGGTTAGAATTATTTTAACATTTGGTGCCTTGGAAACTTAACTACTAAGAAAGGTTAGACGTGTGCTTAAATCGAACATGGCCTAAACGCTACATTCGAGATTTAATCTTTTGGGTCAGACATTGTGCTCTTCAGGAATCTACTTAAAATGCAAGGGCTTAGGAAATACATCAATCTCTATCTCCCCCCCCCCCCCCCCCCTTAGTACCAATGAAGCAACTAGCATAAGAGTACACAGTGCCTAGAGCAGAGAAAAGGAGATTAAAGGGTAAAGACATGAGTGGGAGATATAGTCTCCCCACTGAACCAACTATTCATAGAATCCATTTGACCACCCACTAATTTTTGTTGTTGTTCGTATAGAGGTGCATTCTTTAGGAATAAAGTTCTGTATGAATGAATGAATGCTCAAATATCCAGACACAGAGCCACCGCTTCATTCTTACCCACCCATTCAACAAACACCTATTTTGCTGTAAGGCTCAGTAGTAGGAATTGAAGTGGAATGGGATAACCCAGCAGGGAAAATCCACATATAATACAAGAAGGTAGAATCTACTAAAGTAGCAAGAACAAAGGGTAATTCTTTTCAAAAGTCCCTCAAACAGTTTTCTCTTGCCTTCCCTCCCATTCATCTAGTTTGGGGTATTAAAACGTGTTCTGTTCTGCGTGCTAATTACGCCTATTTTTAAAGCTGGCATGCCAGTAACAGTGAAAAACTATAAATACGATTGGTAGTTTTTATTTTTAAAACCTTACTTTTCTTTACTATTTCCTTAACATTTCCTTTTCAGTTGCTAAAAAAAAAAGATACCAGGAAATGCTGCTCCTGCACTAAAACCCTTTGCGTGTTTAACCCATTCACCGTGAGCTTGATTTACAACAGCCTTCCTTACTTGATGAATCCCACACGCCCCATAATTTAAACATCTTAATACACCTCTCACTGGAGTGCCTTTTTATTTGAATGTAAATTGATTCTGAAACTGCTCCCAGTTAGAAGTTTGTGTTTGACATAGTGTAGCTTGGATTTGCAGATAGTAAGGTTCAGTCTATAAGGTATGGGACTGAGGTTTAATTGCCATCATAATTAACCTAGCTCAGGTTAATGAACCATAAAATGTACACTCCAGCTGACCGTTTAACCTGCCTCAAATAAACGAATGATGTCTATCCCAAGCCACTCAACTATGGAGTGCAGTTAGTTCGTCGTATACATACGAAAGAACCTTGAATTCATTTCTGGATTGGTGTGGCTTATTCTTTTTTGAGGACTTTGAGGGATTTTCCGTGGAACATGGACAAGATTTCCCTCTCATTCTTTAGAAAGCAACCCCACTCACTCTTCTCTAGTCCAAGTAAAACCACAGACAGAGTGTGTAAGGCAGTAAGAATGGGATATCATCTTTCCCGCTCCAAAAGAGTGTGCTGGAAGACATTTAAGGATCTCTGTAGCTTCTTCTAGAATTTAATCATTATTCCTGCTATTGGCAACTTACACTGCAGGCTTTAGCACAAGAAAATGTTAAATTACATGAAATATATAGTTGCGCTTGATAAAAGTGATGCTTTTATTTTTTCCCCTCCCAAGGTCTTGTTGAACATTCTACAGTTAGCCAAATATGAACGTACTTCAGACAAGGCTGAATATCATGTTAGTAAGTCAGTAAAATTTCAAGTCCTATTGTACTTTTTCCTTCGAGCGGAGGGAGTGTGTTAGTTCCAGATACACCGGGGTCTCGGTGTCAGCTCTGCTTGGAGACAGAACCCCAGGCCCTTTCCCTGATCCCCTCTCAGGGCCACAGCCTGGGGAGGGTGATGAGCTCGGGCTGACTAACAAAAGCAGGTGCACGCATGTGTCCAGATGGGACCAGACTGAGCCCGGGAAGAGCCGAGGGCTGCACAGAAGGCGCTGGCATCCTGGCCCCTGCCTTGTGTCACCACAGCCAGAGCCACGTGGAAGCTCTCCTCCCAAAACACAGAGCATGGTGTTTTTGACCCAAGTAACCAAGTCCAAACCCCGTGGACAAATGCTTTTTTGTCTCTGAAATTAGGCTGCGGCCTTAAAAATTCCTGAGGCTTGGAGTCGATAGAGAGGGCGTTAGAGTTCGCCCTTCTGCGCCAGGAACCGTGCCATGCTGTAAACGTCTGACCACGGGAAAGGGGAGGAAAACAAGCCTGCTTTAGTGACACGCACATTTAAACTGTCAAACGGTTCTTTACATTGATCTGGCCCTGGTGTTATCCGAGGACTCTCCACTCACGGGCAAGTCTTACACTGAGCACAGTTTGTCTGGTCCCATCTGCTGCGCCAGATGCTGCGTTTGGCAGTGTGTCCTTGCCTGGCACCTGCCCCGCTGGAGTGTATAGTCTGAACCAGGAGACAGACAAGCGACAGATGTGAGAAGTGCTAAGAAGCATAAATAGGAGGCAATCAGAGACTCTCAGGGTGCAGGTCGACGTGGAGAGGACCTGCTGACAAGAGGAGTCGTTGAGGCTGAACTTCAGCATCCTTCACTTGTCCCAGCCTCTTCCCAGGTTCTGAGGGGTTCCATGCTCGCACGTGTTTCTGTAAAATTTGCAAACCTTAGATTAAAAACATTATTTTTTCAATAAAAAAATTTCTTAAAGTGTATAAGCTTCAAGGCTCACAGAATCCAGATGAATGGGTTAGGGAAGATTTCTCTGAGGAAGAGATGTTTTGGTTGATTCTTATAGGATGAGAAGGAGTCCAACATGTCGGATGTAGGAGGATGGGCCAGGTGGACATTTGAAAATCATGGAGCTGGAAATCGCTGAGCGACTTGAAGGGGAATGAGGGAGAGGTAGGAGATACATTTAGAGAAGTTGGCACGGGCAAGCATGCAGGGCCATGGTGGCCATATACTGGAATTTATACTAGTTTGAATCAATGTAATACATAAAACCTTGTTAAGCAAGAGAATGACATGATCACATTTATGTTTTTGAAAGATTACTCAGGCTTTGAAAGGAGAACAGATATCTCAGGCTGGGGGCACGATTAGAGAAAGGAAGCTGTTGCAATAGTCCAGGTGAGAGATGACTGATGTTGCTTTTGGATTAAAGTAGTGGTTGTGGTTTGGGGGGGGGGGGGAAGTAGACAGAGTTAAGATTCATATTAGATTTTGAAATCATAGGCCTAGCTGATGAGTAGGATATAGGAAGCTGAGAAGAGTGTGAAGTCAAAGATGATCCAAGTAATTTCCTGATTTGAGCTATTGGATTGATGATAGTGATACTTTCTAGGGTGGAGAAGGCCCAGGAGAAGGAAAAAAATTGGGTGGATGAAGTTGAGGAGGAATAAAGAGCTCTGATTTGGTCATATTAAGTTGTAGATTATTTGTTACTAAACAGTGAGATGTTGAATGGGCAAATACCTGAGACTGAAAATTAGAAGAAAGCTATAGGCAAAAATTTGAGAGCTTCCAACATATTTTTAGTAAATGCAATATATTTCTAAATTATGTAAGGTTCTATGTCTACTGATTCTTCATTCAGTAATTTAATTGGGACATGACATAGCCTCTAAACTTGAATAAGTAGAAATCCTCAATTGAAGAGTTACTTTCATGTGGAACTATAGGATTCTTAATAAAAAGATGATGGAGGCTGAGCAGAAGTACTGCCAGAGGGTTGCAATAATCACAAAAAAGTTGTATTAGGCATAACTAGGCAGACATTTATTAATATTATGATGGATATGACTTTATATGTATAAATATATCAATGCTGATATCCCTTTGAAGGTGATAAAGAAGCAGGATTATGGAGCTAAACATTATTCTTCATCACTTAATCTCCCGCCAGGGTTCAGGAATGAATTAAGTATGTGAAATATGTACACCGTCATAGTAAATCATGACTTTAACTTTGTTATCAGTTAGTTTACATTCCTTAATGGTCTGTGAGAAACAATTATAGCATCACCACTGAATCATTCCAATCAATGAGCAGACTAGGCTTTGAAAGCATTCATGAAATGTGGCTAACCTTGTGTTTGCTTGTGGATTAAGACCTTAACTTTAGGAGGCTGGCTTCAGTAATAAGATGTTTCCCCAGAGCAAAAGAAGCAAGAAAGACAAGTATTGGCTAATTGGCTCTCTAATTTCTTCCAAGTGTAACTGAAAGTTCTAAGTGTCAACTATAATTAAACACTATTTGAGGGTTTAGAATCCTGACAAATTCATATTTGTATATGTGTCCATAGCATCAGAGACAATTTCAAAGAGCTATGAAATAGAGATACTGTATTATAAGGGGAGAAGTAATTTGTTAAGCAAGTCTTCAAAAAAATTCTTACTTTTTCCTCTATTATATGTGTGTGTGTGTGTGTGTGTGTGTGTGTATATATATATATATATATATATATATATATATATATATATATATATAGTATGTTTCTTAGGGAATGACACCTGTAGCTATGCAACATGAAGAATGCCAGAGTCAGCTTGGCATTCAACTCTATATAAAATTTTTCATGAAATGAATTTTGTATGAATTAGTTTCTATCTTCTTTCAGAACCCTTTTCTTCAGATTTTTCTCTTCTTTTTGATGAGAGTTGGTGATTTAGGAGTTTTTATCTTATCTTTATGGGATTCTATCCTCTACTACTCTCATACACACAATTCCTGAAATACTTATCTGAAACCTAATTTACTAGCAGTCTAATTAAGGAAAAAAAAAAAAGGTAGGCATGAAGAAGGCAGCAGAAAATGATAAACACAACAGGAAAGCCAACATAACTTAGGGGTAGAAATTATACTTTCTGGGTTACTTGACTTGAGAATGTTGAACCCTAAAGAAATATAAATTAATGGTAAGACCAAACATTTTAGAACTGTAGGAAAGGAGGCAAAGATTGTGATAGGATTATAATGGAATGATTCAGGAGACCTTGCTGATAATGCTGGAAAGAGAAGTAATACAGTTTCAAGTTCTTCCTGTTGTAGTATTTTTGGTATGTAAACTACAATACATAGAGCAGATAGAACAGCCACACCAAGCTGTTTCCTTGTGAGGTTACAGCCTGTGTCATCTCTGCCTCCAACTCAGACTTTCTGCAGCCATCAGCCTATAGTGATGTCCAAAGACAAACCTAAGTCATTAAGACATCAACAATCCCAAGGTATATTGAAAAGTGCCCGTTCCTCCTTCTGGTTGGGATACGTAAAGGGTCTGACAGTCATCCACTCCGCTGGAGCCCATCTCCTGGGTGAACTGCTGGGTGAACAGTCGTCACCTTGGGCTCTAACGGGCCTCCCCAGGGACAGGCGCCAGGTGGCTCCAGAGAGCAGCTGCCGCACCAGCGGGATGTGGCGCGTCTGCCTGGGAACTGTCACTGGGTCTTGCTTCCAGAGCCAGATTCCACCCAAGGAGCTTCTCTTCTGCCCTCTGGCCTCCTCAGCTACCGTGATTCCCCGAAAATAAGACCTACTTACAGGTTTCCTTCTGAGTGAAATATAAGGCATCCCCTGAAAATAAGCCCCCCCCCCCCCAAGGCTAAACATGAGAGACTTGGTCCACTGATTCTGAAAGAAATAGAGTCATAAGAAATTCACCAGGAAATTCAGGAATTGGATTGTCATGATGATGTTCCAGAAGATGATGACATGATTGTCATTGAATAAATGAGTAAATTCTTGATACTGTAGGATTCACAGTTTGTCTGGTTTGTGTTGACAACTACCATACCACCGTACCCTATACAGGTAATAAATTTCCTTTATTTTCATTTAACAATAAATGTGTACCGTTTTCTTCTTCATGAAAAAATAATACATCCCCTGAAAATAAGACATAGTGCATCTTTGGGAGCAAAGATTAATATAAGACACTGTCTTATTTTCGGGGAAACAGGGTACCTACATTGTGTACTGTTTGGGTTGTCTCTCACCAGTTACATTTCAAGTAACATGAGCAACTGAAAATTTAGTATACTTGTGGCTATCCAAAATATCATTGGTGACTGCATTATCCATAAAATACCCTTATAGATACTTATTTTGCTTGCCTTTCTTTGGTTAAAAAAAGATCACTTAAAAATATATTTTTAATTGCTTTTTTTACAGAAAGGAAGGGAGAGGGATAGAGAGTTAGAAACATCGATGAGAGAGAAACATTGATCAGCCACCTCCTGCACACCTCCCACTGGGGATGTGCCTGCAACCAAGGCACATGCCCTTGACAGGAATCGAACCTGGGACCCTTCAGTCTGTAGGTCGATGCTCCAGCCACGGAGCCAAACCGGTTGGCAGGGAGGGGGGAAAGAGAGATCATTTTTTATTAATAGAAAACCTCGAAGGAAACTGAGGTCTTTATCTCCATGTTGCCAAGAGTGGGTTTTGTTAAAGCTTGAAGACTGAGAAAATCGATAACTTTTAATCAGCCACTAATGGAAAGAAAAAGAGCTTAACTTTGTGACTCTCCACAAGATTGATTTAACTTTGGGAAGACTAGCTAGACGTTCCCCTGTCTGTCGTATTCTTTAGTAAGTGCACAGGATACTTTCATTGCAGATAATTTTGCCCTTGTTTTGCAGGTCAATAAAACTGGTTGTATGTGTAGTTTGTAGACCCTGCCTTCTACAGTCAGAAGCTGCTTTGGCATGCTAATTGAATTGTCAACAATAAACACAGGAATGGAGGCACTTTAAGCTACCATTTTAGGCCACAAAACCTTCGCTTCAAGGCTGCCTGCTGTTTCTCCCAACCATGCATGAAAAGCAATTAAGGAAAGTATAACCGTAGTCTGCTAAATCAAGGATAAGCTGTATGCTAGAACTAACAAAAGACGCACACAACGCTTGCAAATCTTCTCAGCACCAAACTGAGTGCAATGGTGTTTGTGAGAATGTGTGGTCCAATTAATGGAAAAAAACACTTAACTGAGGGTTAAATTGCCCTGCTGCCTTTTTGCCCTATAAACTAGTGTCTAGCCTTAGCCTGAGGACCCTTGCTGCATGCTTATTTTACCAAGGGAGAAACACAGTGAATCAGGTATGAACCAGTCTAATAACTTTACCAGTCCTGGGCCAACTATTAATGCTAAGAGTTTATACTGAACGAATACATACCTCTTTGTGATTGCTAATTGTGGTGGTGAAAAGGTTACTGAATTCCCCACGTGATGGTACACAAGACACTCTACCAACACAACAGTTCCTTTTGACACCCGTGGAAGGAAGGGGCTACAGACGTGTAGGCTGAATTTAAAAAATAAAGGTTGCATTTGCTGGCATAGAACATAAACAGAAGTTACCACTTTTTAAAAAATTGTGTTGAAGTTATTCTCTTGTTACTAATAGGTTTTGATTTTGACATATATTTTACCACTTAAAATTATTTATAAACTCTTCTAAGCTCCAAACCACACCTCGGCTTGAGGTGTTATTGAAATAATTCCTGGGCTAAAATGCTTGGAAGATTTCATTCACCCCTAACGCTGCTCCCTGCTGGCATAGTGTGTGTAGCACCTACATCTACATTACCCAGCGGAGGCCACGAGAAATGGCCCGGAGAATCTGGAGGCAGATTTAAAGCTGTCATTCAACATTTTCTAAAAGTAAGATTTTGAAGATACTGAAAATAAAAGCTTGAAGCCTGCTAAGATAGAATAGTTTAACTTAGAAAATTGTTTGTCATGAAAACAGACATTGCAAACCTACATTTTAAAATTGAAAGTAAATATCTCACACTCTTATGTTGACATGCACATACTAAAAATATGCACAGGTTTTAAATTGCTGATTTATCAAAGTTTTAAAATTAACATTTTAGAAAGCCAGAATTTGTGATTTTATATATCTATCTATCTATCTATCTATCTATCTATCTATCTATATATATATATATGCTATTTATTAGAAGTGAAAATATTTTTATCAGCTGTCTCCAATTGATCCTTAGTTATGTGTTTAAGGTTAGGGTATTACATATTGTAGTAATTTAATTTTTTAAGGATTATTTTTGTTATCTCAAGTGTGGAACATAAGTGCTTTACTATGTAGACAGCAGCATTCTTTGTCCTGTCAAGTAAAAGGCCTCTGTAATAAGACTGGGTTCTTTGCTTCTGTCTCTATTTTTAATAAGTCAAGAATAAGTCCTAGAAAATGTCCCCTGAGACTATTCTCACCCCTCCCTTTTTTTTTCTTCCAGTGCCCAGTGAGAACTAATCATCTTCAGGGAAATGAAAGACTAAATCATACAACATGCTGACTACAATTCTGTGGATTATGTGGGTAGGATGACATTTCTTTCTAACTAAATTATTTCGACTACATATTAACACTCCTGGCAGATGGATAAACCTAATATTAATTGGGCTGCATCGCACACCCACTCAGAATGCTTCTGTGTTTAATCACTTGATTTAGGTAACACATGGCAAGTGTCAGGAAAGAGGTTGTAAAACTAAGGGTTGGGAACATGTTTTCTTTTTCTCTTGCTCTTCTCATTTTTATTCTTGCTTATAAAAATTCTGTGGCAAGAGTTACTGGTATTCAAAACATATTCTTTGAAGGTACTGTCCTTACTTCATGATTGGAAGAGGCTATAAAAACTGAGGGGATCAAAAGCTTCCAGTTTCCACAGAAGGGCCTCTGACATAACCTACATGATCAGGGGTTATTTTTCATTTTGGGGATAAAAGGTGCTGGGCCCCTAGGTTCTCGTTGGGCCCCAGTGAAGGCTATGGAACTCTGACGAGCACTTTTGAAAACATTCCGACGCCCAATGAAAGGTTAGCAAAGGAGGGAAAGTCAGCCAGCACAAGACATTGCCCCTGAATGTTTGCAGTCAATTTCCAGGCCTGTTCAAGGTTGGGCTGGCATTCCTCCGGCTGCGGTGTTCCATGTAAAATAAAATATTGCCAGCTGTGGTCAATTATTTGGTTTCCCTGTGAAACTTGAGAAACGTGTAATCACCGTTAATATGGTAAAAATTGATCAAGTGTGACATGATATATAATTTACTGATTGCAATAGCATTTTAGGTACCAACTCTGAGAGCAGTACCCGCTGATTAGTTCCTAGTTCTTTAGAGTTAAAGTAAGGGTGGGTTCACTTTTATGCTTCAAATTTAGTTTGATGTCAGTGATTGGAGGATTGCTTAAAGGCCCTATGATTTATCCCCTGGAGAGAATAGTATTGGCCATTAAAATGTTTTTTTTTTTTTTGTAGAAGTGTTTAATAATACAAAGTAATCATATGATATAATCAAATGAATAATGCAGGATTCAAAGTTGTACATATAATACTTGCAATTGTATAAAAATCTGAGGTTAAAAAATGCGAGAACATCAAAACATCTTTTTTATTTTTTTCTGGTTCCCATTTCAATGAAGCCGAATGTATGGATTCAAAAAGTATGGCTGGCAGTCTGCATATGATTTGGGGGAAATGCAGAGGAAAAGATAATGCATTAAAAATTGTAAAGAACCAACCCCCCAAAACAGCCCAGTGATCTGAGAGCCCAGCCATTCTCTTATAACTTGTGCCAAGAAATTAATTCCCATAATACATATGCTTTGGTGATAAACATTCTTGGGGGCCTTAATACACTGGTATCTTTGGGGGAGGTAATTGTATTCCACAATCATGTAATTTGGAAGCAGAAAAACTCCAGTTGTACCTTTGGCTCAATGTATCTTACTAATCAGCAGACTATCCAGAAAATGGTTAAAAGCTGGGGCCCAAGTTCATGTGTCATTTTCTGGGGGTGACAGGGTCATCTACCTTCTTGTTCTGGTTTCTCTATCACAGTGCGTATTTTTATGTCTTGCCGCTGGGCCTTTGCCAGGTCCTGCTTGGTCTTCTGACAGGTGTCAGTCACTTGGACACCCAGAAAGGATTGAAGTTGCCTCATTCACATTTGTCCACTCCTTCCCCAGCTACTTCCAGGCTCTGTAAATCCAGTTTTTTTGCGGGGGAGGAGTCAAGCTCCCCCCTCACTGGGCCCTCTACTGCACGTCTAAAGCCACTGACAGGTTAGTCACACGTTTAAAGACACAATAGTGTCTGACATGGACCGGTGTTCAAATTGCCTCCATGGTGTTACCTTCAACTTTTGTTTTCCTTGATAACTTCAAAGACAAGATTCTAAGTGTTATGGGATTCTCAGCGGATAGTGTCTGCAGTGAGTTTCTATTCCCAGCACTATTCAGAATATTGTGAGCAAAAGATCAGATGTGCTTTCATTGGGAGGATGACCACAGTCTTCCTCTTCTGTATTTCCTTTAGGCTCATTTAGCCTACTATCGATACAAGCATAAAATAGGTGTTAAAAATGTTTTATTGTTGTGGGGCATAGAGACAAGCTGGCACTCAAGTTCCTCATGAATGCCACATGCCTTTTGGTGATTTTCCCTGAACTGTAGCTTGGCCGTTGCTCCTGGAGCAGTGGTCGGCAAACTGCGGCTCGCGAGCCACATGTGGCTCTTTGGCCCCTTGAATGTGGCTCTTCCACAAAATACCACAGCCTGGGCGAGTCGATTTTGAAGAAGTGGTGTTAGAAGGAGTTTAAGTTAAAAAAAACCTTGGCTCTCAAGAGAAATTTGAATAGTTGTACTGTTGATATTTGCTCTGTTGATTGAGTTTGCTGACCACTGCTCCTGGAGTAATCAGATAACACACTGGATTTTTGGCTAATTGTATTGCTAGGAGAAAATCAAGGTAATTCATGCAACCAGGATGAAAATACTGGAAGCTGAATACATTGGTCAACCCTTAATTTTCTAAAATCAAGAAGGTTATATACTGCTTCTAACTACATGCCATGTGATTACTTAGGTTGAAAGAAAATCCCTGAGAAAAAGGGAGAGGGGGGCGTGGGAAGAGACTGAACATAAACTGTGCACCTATGGATGAGGACAATGGGGAGAGGGGAAAGGGCAGAGGGTGGGGTGGGAACCTGGTGGAGGAGAGCAATGGTGGGGGGGGGGGAAGGAACATTTGTAATAATATGAACAATAAAAACTTATTAAAAAAAGAAAAAAAAGAAAGAAAATCCCCGAGTCAAATCAGCTGGTGGGAATGAGAGCTGATGCAGCCAAGAAAGGTAGAGATTTGTATGACTGCTTGTTATTTTATCTAAACACAAACTTGACTAGTGAACCCCAAGGCAGTGTCTCATTTCCACTTGGAACAGTGCAGTTGGGGCTTTTCCCGTTGTCTATTTTGGTCCTTATGAACAGGAAGTGGGAAAACGGCCTGATGAGGTGGCATAATGCTTAACTCCACACCAGGTCTATAGCTTTTCTCCCCACCAGGCTCCGGGCTCCGTCTGCAGAGTCGCTAACACTTGCTGCTATTAATAAGAGCTGAATAAAAGGATGCCTTTGTCTGAGGACATTAGCGGAATTGTAGCTGTTTTCCAAAGGACTGGGGGCCAGAGGGAGGGCGAGGAGGCCAGTTGCCCAGGGCACCAGCTGAAAAGGTTGCTAAATTTGTGAAGGGGGAAGGCACCCAGCCAGCCATCAGCGAACCACAAGTGCCCTGTGGCCGGTCTAGGTGTCCATGATGCTTGGAATAGTCCTGCTTACTTTAAGCAGTTCTACCACATGCGCTCAGAAATATTAAAGACCATTTATAGACTTTATGGAAGCATGTTTTTTAAAAATTGAACATGCAGTCTTGCTCTATATCAATGATTACTTTAAAGGTTGTAAACATATCTAAACACGTCAAACTTAAATCAGAAACCTCTCCTTGTATCAGCACTATCTTCTCCCTCTCCCCCCCAATAGAAAAAAAAATTGTTTTCTTATTTTACTTTTTATTTGAGGATACTCCAATGTTTTAGTGTCCTGGACGCACAGTAAAAATAATCTAAAAACTCTGGGGCCCATCACAGACCCCTTGAACCTGATTTCAGAAGGTATGTCCCAGGAATCGATAGGTCTGAATTACTACCAGGTGGTTCTGATACACGGGGAGGGTTGGTTGAATGAGAATCACGTGGCTACGGTACCCAGTATATATACCCTTAACCATTAGCTCACATCGGGAACACCTAGCGGGCTTGTGGGAACAGCTCCCTGGGCCCTACCCCCAGGGTTCCTCATTCAGCGGGTCTGGACGGGTCTCGAGAACTTCCATTTCCATCGCGGTCCAGCCCTCGTGGATGCTGCTCCGGGGACTCTGTCCCGAGAACCAAGCAACCCACCGCTCCCTGCCGTCTAAGGTCTGTTCACGGCTCGGGAACGTGCCCAGGTGCCACTGTTGTTGATGGCGGAGACTTGGAGGAGCGGGAGTCAGTGTCCAAAAGGCAGGAGGCGGAGGCAGGGGACCTTGAACAGAAGCTTTGGTGGGAATGTTATAAACAACGGGGAGGGGAAGGTGTGAAGGCTGGAAGCACAGGCCGGGCAGAGATGTTTTACCGGAGAGGCTTAAACGGTGAGGAGAGGACGAGGGGGAGCGAGAAGGGGTGTGAGAGGACTTACAGACGTGTTGTTGGGGCCTCCATTTCTCCCTCCATGTGCCCAGAGGTGTAAGTGAAGGATGGTGTTGGGCTGAGTCGCCTATCACCAGTGCTACCCCCCTCTCCGGAATGAATGAGCTGTACCGTGCTCTTAAAGCATTACAGTTCCCGCTGTTTTCTTCCTTTATTCTCCTCTCAACAACCTAACTTCAGTTCTTTCTAAGGAATCAGAAGGAACGGGCTTTCAAGGGCTCGAATCACTGAATTGTTGGAGGTTGAGGGAAGAAGGGTTTGCTTGAGTCGGAAGAGGCTGTGGGCAGGGCCAGGATGGGCCAGGAGGGAAGGGTGGGAGCATTTATCCAACGGCTCCTCTCATCCTTTGGCCAAAAGAAATCCTGGAAGGGGATGTGTGTGTGTGTGGTGGGGGGAGGGAGGCAAAAAAAAAAAAATCAATAAAATATATTTAAAAAAAAAGAAAAGAAATCCTGGAGCGTAAAAGCCGCCTGCATTTCAGTTGTGTGTGCATGTGGGGGTGGGGTGGGAGGGGGGGGGTCCCGGGGGGCCTCGCACAGGCACAGGCGGTGCCTCGGGTGGAGGTGAGTGCCCCAGGCCCGGTGGGTGCCCCTGGGAGTGTCAGAGTCCACACAGGCCGGAACAGGATGCATCAGGGCTGAGAGGCGGGGTGGGGGGTGCAGAGGAGGCCGGGGACCCACGGTGCCTCCCGCAGAGCTTCCAACTGCTCCTGTGACAGGAATCTGCACATGAAACAAAAACCAGCCACAAACTCCGAACAAGCCATTTGTTTCAAAGTTCTCTCTAGATCAGCGTTTTTCAACCGCTGTTCCGCGGCACACTTGCCTGGTGTGCCGCGAGATGTTGCCTGGTGTGCCGTAGGTGCAGACAAGACAAGAATTTTATAATTTTTCACTATTTTGTTTACTTAATATTTCATAATAA
This sequence comes from Pipistrellus kuhlii, assembly GCF_014108245.1. Taxonomy (NCBI): domain Eukaryota; kingdom Metazoa; phylum Chordata; class Mammalia; order Chiroptera; family Vespertilionidae; genus Pipistrellus; species Pipistrellus kuhlii. The sequence goes on from NW_023425573.1 coordinate 31,339,959, forward strand.
AGTAATTATAAAATACTTTCTTTGTGTTTATTTAATTCCTATTCAAGAGAATTACTTTATATATAGTCAATATAGGCACAGAGTTAAATTTTTTAACATTTTCTAATGGTGGTGTGCCTCGTGATTTTTTTCATGAAACAAGTGTGCCTTTGCCCAAAAAAGGTTGAAAAACACTGTTCTAGATGCTAGTAAACTAGCTCTGCAAATTCAATAGACCAAGGCCAGCCCCCCCCCCCCCCCCTTTGTTCATAACGCCATCCCCACTGCGGGAGACAAGGACGAGCAATAAAAAGACCCCAAAGCAGAATGGGCACATGGGTTCCGCTTGCTAATAAGCAGGGGAACTGCCTTCTGAATTAGTGAAAGGGGGAGCAGTTAAGAGAGAAAGATGGCATGAGGGAAGAAATAAGTTTTAGAAGGATCAGATGGGGTTCACTAGTCACGTGTAAATATTTGCACGTCCTTTAAAAGCACACCCCATGGGTGGGGAAAAATGAATTGGTTTGGGAACCAGAACACCTGATTTCTAGGCCCGATTTTGTTGATCACTGATGACATATCATCAAGATACTTCAAATCCTGGAGTCTCCCTGTCTTCTTACAAAGTGACCTCTCAGGTCGGCCCTGACAGGCAGACTACGAAACAGGGTTGAGAAATTTGATGTGAGGTCCCATTAGGCACTTGCTCTTTGAGGCATTAAGTAAATTTGTCCTTGTTGCCTGTTTTCAACTAAGATACAAATTAGGTGAGGCTCAGACCTGTTCCCTTGGGTGTAGGGGCGAGGCAGAAATAAGGTCTCAGAAAAGGAATCAGTAGAGACTTGTCCTCTAGGCCGGACAGATGGACACATGTTATGACAGTTCAGTTTTGGTAAACAAGAAATTTGGCTACGTTACCACAACTCTACGGTGGAGTTGAGTAACTATTCACGTTTGTCTTCTTCTAGAGGTGGGAAGAAGTTTATATACCTCAAAGGACATGGACTGAAATAGATGAGACTTAGACTAGGCTCTCTGTTTTTTTTGTTTTTTTTTTAACAACAAACAACAAACTTTATTTCTATTTCTTCTCTTGACCTTTGCTGGTTCTGATACTGGCAAAGCAGAGCAATTTTTTAAAAATGAGTTTAATTAAAAAAAATTTTTTTCCCTTTCCTTTTTTACATGTTGACCACTTCACCTTTCTCTCCTGCCCCACTCCCCACCTCTGGCAACCACCAATTTGTTCTCTGTGTCTATGACCTTGTTTTTGTGTTTAAGATGCCACATATAAGAGAGACCATATGTTATTTGTCTTTCTCTGTCTGACGAATTTCATTTATCATGAGGTTCATCAGTGTTGTCTCATATGGCAAAATTTAATTTTTTTATGGCTGAATAATATTCAGATATATATATATATATATATATATATATACAGTGAGATATATATTATATATAGAGAGAAATTGTGATATATATATATATATATATATATATATATATATATATATATATATCACAATTTCTTTATCCATTCACCCATTGATGGGCCTAGGTAATTTTCATATCTTGGTTATTGTAAATAATGTGGAACAGATATATTTTCCAGTTCATGTTTTTGTTTTCTTGAATAAATACCAAAATTGGAATTGCTATTCATGTGGTAGTTCTAGTTTTAAATATTTTAAGGAACCTACATACTGTTTTCCATACTGGCTGCACCAATTTACATTCCCACCAACTGTGAGGCAGGGTTCCCTTTTCTTCATATTCTTGACAACACACACCTTTGTGTTTTTTTTTTTTTTTTTACTACAGCCATCCTGACAGGTATGGAATATCTCATTATGGTTTTGATGTGCGTTTCCCTGATGATTAGTGATGTTGAGCACCATTTCATGTACCTACCGGCCATTTGCATGTCTTCTTTGGCAAAATGTCTATTCAAGTCCTTTGCCTATTTTTAATCAGATGTTTTAAAAATATTCTTTTATTGATTTCAGAGAGGAAGGGAGAAGGAGAAAGAGATAGAAACATCAATGATGAGAGAGAATCATTGATTGGCTGCCTCCTTCATGCCCCCTACTGGGGATCAAGCCAGCAACCTGGGCACATGCCCTTGACTAGAATCGAACTTGGGACCCTCAGTTCACAGGTCAAGCTTACTGACCCAAACTGGCCAGGGCAGATTTTTTTGTTTTGTTACTGAGTTGATGAGTTTCACATGTGTATATATATTGGATATTAACCCCTTATCATTATGTTGGTTTCCTTCCTTCACTGTTCAGAAGCTTTTTAGTGTGATGTAGTCCCACTTATTCAGTTTTGCTATTAGTGCCATTTACAAAAAATGATCAACAAGATTTACATTAGGAAGCTTGCTCCCTCAGTTTTCTTTTATGAGTTTTATGGTTTCAGGTTTTATGTTCAAGTCATTAACCCATTTTGATTTAATTTTGGGGTATGGTGTAAAATAGTGGTTGAGCTTCATTCTTTTGCACGTGTCTGCCAGTCTTCCCATCACCATTTGTTGGAGAGATTCTCCTTTCTCCGTTGTACATTCTTGGCAATTTTGTCATAAATCAATTGGTTTATTTCTGCGATCTCTGTTTTTTTCCATTGATTTGTGTGCCTGTTTTATCCCAATACTGTACTGTTTTTGATTGCTCTATTTTTGTAATATACTTTGAAACCTGGGAGTGTAATGCATCCAGCTTTGTCCTTTCTCAAGATTGATTTGGTTATATGAGATTTTATTGTGATTCTATACAAATTTCTTTGAAAAATGCTGAGGGAATTTTTATAGGGATTGCATTGAATTTATAGATTCCTTTGGGTAGTATGAACATTTTAATATTATTGATTGTTTTGATAAATCTGTCCATTTATTTGTGTCTTCAATCTCTTTCATTAATTTCAACATGCAGGTCTTTCACATTCTTGCTTAAATTTATTCCTAGGCATTTTGTTCTTTTTGATGTAATTGAGATTGTTTTCTTTATTTTTTCTTTCTGATGGTTTTTTATTAGTGTATAGAAATGCAACAGATTTTTTAAATATTGATTTTTATTTTCTGCAACTTTACTAAATTCACTTATTAGTTCTAACAGTCATTTCTAAATAAGTTCTAAGTGAAATTCTGTCATTTATGTTATATGAAAATTAAGCACAATTATTCCTTATCTGTGGTTCTATTTATACCTAACCTTCAGAGATAATGTGTTTTATAGCTAAAGTAGAAAGTTTTTTCTAAAAAAGAAAAATTCTGATACATGTACAAATAATAACTGGCTTATGCATTCTGTCAAGAATATGAAATTGGATAAATATATTTGTTATTTCACATAATTGCATTATTAAACAAATAAATAAAGTTACAATGAAATAATTTAAAAAATTATCCTTGATAGGTCATTTGTGTCTTTTAACATTCTGCTAGTCTTACTTAATTTTCATTCCATTACCAATATATAATTCTTCCTCTGCTTCCTGATACCATCTCATACCCTTTCACAGAGAGAGCTCTTTCTAGTTGTCTTTTCTTCTGGGTCTTGAATTTTCCCAATTTGGTTATTCTTGCCTCCACATAAAAATATGCTCAATATGTTTCTGCTTTGAAAACAATTAAGTCCTCTCTACCCACTGCTGTATCATTCCTTTTTTTCTCTCTCTTCTCCCCCTTCCTTTCTCCATGTACATTTGAAATTTCCCATAATAATGTTGTTGTTTTTTAAAAACCAAACACCCAACTCTAAGTATTTAAAGACTTGAATTATAAATATTCTCATGGACTTTTGCTGCTCCCAATCAATTTTAGTACTTGACTCAAAGTTTTCCTAAATTTCCCACCCTTCTCTAGTCTATCGTTTCCTCTAAGTTTACCTTATTCTATTGTTGTAGATAAAAGAAAATGGAAGTTAGAATACAATCTAAGCATTTTGAAGAGTTTAATTGAACTGTACAGATGCAGAAAAAATAAATTATGTCTTGTAGGGTTCCATCCTCCTCTCTAGAACAGTTGACAACATTAAACATGTAGGCTGCTATTAGGGCTTTTATTTACATGGTTCTCCTTCCTACCTCAAGCTCTCAGTGAAATCCTGTGCTCTTTTGCTTTGCTGAGAGTAAATTCTCTAAGGAAGATATCCTAGCAAGGGTTAATGCTTACACACTGAGTCCAGAAATGAATGACTGAGTTTGTCTCAAATAGCAAAACCTTTTTTTTTTTTTACTTGAGTATTGACCTTGACCCTAAAGCATAGAGGAAAATCTTAGACTGCCCTTGCTAGGCAAAGAATACATAAACTGGCCCACCAGTGTGGCTCAGTGGTTGAGCATCAATCTGTGAACCAGGACATCCTGGTTCGATTCCCCCGGTCAGGGCACATTCCAGGGTTGCAGGCTTGATCCCCAGTAGAGGGCGTGCACGAGGCAGCCAATCAATGATTCTCATTATTGATGTTTTTCTCTTTCACTCTCCTTTTCTCTCTGAAACCAATAAAAATACATTTACAAAATAATGTATAAACTGACCTGTGAGGTTGGCTCACAGAGAGAGGAATAAACTCTGTTTGTCTTAATAAAAAACAAACAAAAACAAGCCAGAATTAAAAGAAACAGGAGAAAAATACAGGGAAAACAACTTAATTGAACTTTGTGCTTTCCTAATATTTCATGCCTGTAGGGCTCAAATTATTCCCTCACCATTAATTCAAACACCAGTAGCTCCAAGGTTCAGACAGGGCAAACATTATTACCTTCCTCTGAAAGATGAAGTGAGCAGGACGGTGAGCTGACAGGGCCAAGATGAGGACTCGGGAATTGATTGCTGTTCAGTAATCTGCAAAGTTAACTCTAGGGCCCTCCCTCTTCGTTGTCTGGGCTTCTTTCCTTCCTCACCTTTGTTATAATTCATCCCTTCCCCATGGCCCCTAGGTCTCCGTTCCCTATGGAGAGACCTCCTCCAGCCCCCCCCCCCCAAGTCCCATCCACTGACCCCCGTCAGCTCCCCTCCTCCAGCTTTATGAGGCCCAGGGAGCCCAAAGCAGTGCTGAGTAAATATTTGTTGACTAACTTCTTTATTAAAACTGCTTTCAGTTAAAATAGAGTCATCTCAAGGTGGTTGAAAAGGCTTAATAGAAGACATGTTCTGGGGTTTACTTTCATTATAATAGGAAAAAACCATACTGTAACCACATCGTGAAGTGCACTGGCCACAGAACAAAGCTCTAATTTATAGCAATAATAATTTGAAGACAGTCATTTTGCACCACAAGGGACCCTTCTGATGACTTCTGACCCACGTCCAAGGCCAGGCCTGGTAGCAACTATCATCAGAGACAGAGTGAGAGAAGAAAAGAAGGTGAGAAGAGTAGTGCTGTTTAAATTTAGGGAGATAAAGCACAGGATTTTAGTTCGCCTGAAGTCTATTTAATATCAGGAGTAAAACCTTGCAGTACGTTTAAACAACCTCCCTTTCTGTCCTACATCCTTCTTCGTCAGGCGTCTGACTTTTACCTGAGTATGTGGTTTCCAAGCTCACAGGGACAGGAGGCCTTCCCTTTTCAGCTGAGCAACCAGAGGGCTACTTCTTTGGAGGTTCAGACCTTCCTATGATCAAGGCTAAAGCAGAGAAATCCCTTTCCTAGGAGCTTGTCTGTTGGGTAAGTTTCATGTAGTCTCCCGTCTCGGGACAGTTGTGTGACATATAGGGGGAGCCTTTTCTCACAGAAACCCATCACCAAAACAAATTGTAATTAAGATAAAATCAGGGCATGATTGGACTTCTAGTAGATTCTGAAAGATGCTAGATTAAAGCCTATGTAGGTGATGATCCTTATTGTGGTGTTGGGTAAGTTCATTTTTATTTTTATTTTTTTCAGAACACTTTCTGGCTTTTTTTTTTTTTTTTTTTTTTAAATATATTTTATTGATTTTTCACAGAGAGGAAGAGAGAGGGAAAGAGAGTCAGAAACATCATTGAGAGAGAATCATTGACCAGCTGCCTCTTGCACACCCTCCACCGGGGATGTGCCCGCAACCAAGGTACATGCCCTTGCCCGGAATCAAACCCGGGACCCTTGAGTCCGCAGGCCGACACTCTATCCACTGAGCCAAACCGGTCCCGGCGGTAAGTTCATTTTAAATTAAAAATCAATATTATCACATTGGCTACTTCTAATTCTCAATTGCTGCATACATTTTGGCAATTTTGTGCTGATTTGCTTTTGTTTACACCGAGTTTTGTTCCAGAATGCATTTAAGGTGGCTTACGTACATATACAATATATGCAATAAAAAAACCCCACAAGATTAAAAATGGGTGGAAGAGGAAATCAACCTAAAGGAAAAGTGAGAGTAGAAAAGGTGAGATAAAAGTCATAATGTCTAAACAGAGACCATTTGCTAGGTGGTAGGCACTGTTCTGAGCACTTTGCATATGGGAATTCATGTGACCTTGACAACAACCCAGAGGATCAGAGCTGTTATCCTCTCCATTCTACAGGGAGACGAGGGAGGTGTGGAGGAGTGACCGAGGCCATATAGCAGTAAGTGGTTCAGCGCTGGGCTCACACTGGGCACTCTGGCTCCATGATGCTTTCCCCATTCAACAATGAAGCTGGAAATAAGGTGAACGCACAGAGTAGAAATTGTAAGGTCCTGTAGTCCTGCTTGAGATTGACCACAGATTTACCTCTAAGATTTTTTGGCAGACAAAATCGAGAAGGAAAAGGCAATCGGTTGCATGATTCACAGTGTTTAGGAGATTAAAAAAAAAAAACCCACAAAAAACCACAAGCTAGTTGCTCAAGAGTGGCGTAATTATTTCTGGTTGGGAGACCAGGAAGAAAATTCTCTTGTAAATTCTCACAAAGAAGCCACTATGCAATGAAGTGGACACTATTCTTCAGTCAGGCTGACAGGTTTTCATGGGGCTGTTTCTTACAACATCCTTCACTGTGTCATAATGTATAACTGACTCCCAAGCCAAATTCAGTAAAAGGCAATTCTGCAAGGGTGGGGATCTCAGGAGACGTGGACAGGTCTGGGGATCTCTGCAGGTCTGGCTTAATTTAGGAAAACATTTCAGGCTATTTAGAGGGAAGAATGGACTGTAGATCCCTCAGGCCACTGTCTGTGATTATTATTCCTCTCAATTGAGCTTCTGTAAAACTCTGAGTGGTCGTGAGTTTGAGGTTATTTCCAGACCCGGGCCTGAGGGCTACTCTTCTGTGCTGTTGGTAAGTATGGCGTTACAGCTTCCTCAGCCAGCTGAGCTGGGCGAAGAATGGATTTTTCTTGTGAAAGTTGAGACACAAGGATATGGTGTGACCAGAGGGGCACCCACTTGGTACCGGACCATATTCAATAGAATAGAATCTGGGGTGTTGACCAGCTTCAAAATATTTGGAACCAAAATGACTTGGTGGAGATAAAAAAAATTCCCCATAGAGAATTGCCATCTGGAATTCCTAAAGCGGGTGCAATCAAATACTTACCTTGGTGATTGAAAAATATCTCAATAAAGGACTCCTAAAATTTCCAAACTTAAAAATAAAACCAAAGTATAATAGTAAATATAGAGACATGATTTCTTCAGCTCCTGGTCAGGCTCATGAGGTCAGCTACAACTTACTTGTCGGCATCTCTAGACTTCTCCGGAGGACTGATGGCTTTTTCGGTAGCACACAAACTCTCTTCCCATTTCTGTACTTTTGCCATCTGCAGCTCACACTGGGCCATCTCTTTTGCTTTTTCTTGGCACACAGACTCAAGAAAGTCTAAGATCTCTTTAGAATTGTTTTCTTTATCTTCTTCAAAGTATGTTAATTTGTCATTGTGCTCTTTTTCTGCTTAGAAAGCCCCATCAGATTATTCAGACCATGTTTCAGAGCCTCATTTTCTTTTTTGTAGTTTTTTTGTAAGTTGGTCAATTTTAAACATCATTACTTATAAGTTTTCATGGAAATCTTGGGAATATTTCATGGAATCAGTCTCATCTTTCTCTCTAGTCAGGAAGCTTTCTGGTAGTCCCTGCCCTGAAGGGAGCTGGCCAGGTGTTCTCTGAGCCTCTTCACTTCCCCTTGGAGCTGGCTCACATGGCCTTGGGTGTCCTCGGCCTTATTTTTAATCAGCTTGGCCCTTTGAGGAAAATTTAGAATTGCTAGGGTTTCCCCCAAACACCTGGATCCAGGATGAATATTTGCAACTATGGCTGTTCTGGCATTACCTGCAAGAAATTCCCGGTGAGCTTGGAGTCTCCCACATTGACACGGGTGGAAATCACTTGGCCCACCTAGCTCAATGAGCAATGTCTATTACCTGCATCCTTCACCCTCATCCCTTCTGCATGGGTGTCTCTGCCTTTGAGATCTGGCTAAGTCCACCAGGGAGGTTTGTAGTATATTCATAGTCTCATTGCTTTTCTTCATTGACTCTACTGTAATGGCAGAGAATGTATGAGATGACTTTGAGGCTTCTGTATTCATTGAACGCGATGCCACGTGCCTGTTTCTCCATCCTCCATACAACACCTAATAGGGTCCATCTGCTCCACAACCAACAAAGACTCCCTTCTTGATATATTCCCTTATGTACAGTCTGGCCGATGCAGATCCAGGAGGTCATAGATCTGCGTTTTGTAGATTTCAATAAAGAAACACTTACAAAGGAAGCTCTTTCCTGCTCCAGCCCTTATCATTTGCATGATCAATTAGGAAACACAAATATTTAAAACTTGGTGGCGTTACTCCTCTCAGGTTCTGAGAAAAATGATCATATTCAGATGGTCCCATCATAGTATACGTTTTCCCTGAACCAGTCTGTCCATATGCAAAGATGGTGCCATTATACCTGCTCATGCGATTCCACAATGCCTTTGGCCGCAGTTGAGAACACAGACTCCTGAGTGGTGTCCATGCCGGCAACATGACAAAAGTGGAGGTCTTGGGCTCCCGGTTGCAGTGCAGCCGGAGAGCCGTAGAGGAGAGCACACTCAAGCGTAAGTTTTGCTCTCCATCAGCTGATCCAGAATCCTCTGTAGGTGGACAAATTCGCACAAAAACTTTGATGGCCTCACCCTCATTACTTGGACGGTTAAACTGACAATTTGTCATACTGCATAACTCAGTTTTGGAGCCGGCCACCATGGCGCCCTCACTTCCAGATCCTAAGACCAATCAGGGATCCCCTCAGCTCCAGATGCTGTGAGTGGGTTCCACCGGCTGAAGATGGCCAGGATTTGAATTGGGTGTTGAGGCAAGCACTGAGGCCCACAGTGTTGCCCGGCTCCTCTGTTCTATCCCTTCTACCACCCCCCTGTAGATCTCTAATTTCATTAAATTTTAATTTACCCTTCTTATAATGTTCTTTTTTTTTTTTTTTTTTTTTTTTTTACAAAAATATATTTATTTTCATGTTGGTAAGCTGAAAATCAATAATAGTATTTGCATATTTATGACAAATTTATTTCTATGTTTTAGAAAAAACATAGCTCACTGAAAAGCCAAAGAGTAGGCTAAAATTATATTTTTTACTCTGTGGGTTTAGTGCTATGATTACAGAGTCTGATTGCATTCTTCATTTCTATACCCCACCAAAAGCTTCTCATACACTCTAGTTTTTTTCCAAGACCACAAACATGGATATGCCGTACGGTGGTCTCCTTCCTCAGAGGCTGCTCTCCCAGGGCCTCTCTTTCTAGCTACAATCGGACGTAGGCCATTGTTAGTCCTCCTGCACAGCAGTTGTCCTATGATTTTGCTTCACTTTTCCCTTGGGTTGGAGTCATCGTTTCCTGGATCTCATGCATTTTGTGTATGCCCTCATTTTGTGGAGGTACACCATCAGCTAACCATCTAAGAAAGACTATTTTAATTTTCTGTCTGCTATTTGTGTCTGGGTAAATATGTATAGAATTTCAGGTTGCAAATATTTTCCCCTCAGAGCTTGGAATGCTTTCCTACTCATTCTTCTAGTATATCCATAGTTCCAAATACAGTCTGATTCTTGTTCTTTTGTAAGTAACTTATAGGGTGTGTGTGTGTGTGTGTGTGTGTGTGTGTGTATGATTTCTCTGGAAGGTTTTAGGATCTTCTTTTGGGTTCCAGAATTTGATGATTTCACTTAAATTAAAAGTTAAAGTCCTTGATCTGGGGGAGATAAGAGATCAACCGAAGGACTTGTATACATGCATGTAAGTACAACCAATGGACACAAAACTCTGGGGAGGGAGGGCATGTATGGGAGGGGGGGCAATGGTATACATACAAAGATAATTAATAAAAAAATAAATAAAAGTTAAAGTCCTGCCAGTCTGGCCTGGCTCAGTGGTTGAGGGTCGCCCTATGGACCAGGAGGTCATGGTTCAATTTCCAGTCAGGGCACATGCCCAGGTTGCTGGTTGTGGGCTCGATCCCCAGTGTGGGGCATGCAGGAGGCAGCCAATCAATGATTCTCACATTGATGTTTCTATCTCTCTCTCCCCCTCCTTTCTTCTCTGAAATAAGTAAAAAATATATTTTAAAAACAAGTTAAAGTCCTGCACTGGCTGGTGTGGCTCAGTTGGTTGGAGCATTGTCCCATACACCAAAAGTTGGCAGGTTCAATTTCTGGTCAGGGCACATACCCAGGTTTTGGGTTCAATCCCCAGTCAAGGCCTGTTCAGAAGGCAACTGTTTCATGTTTTGTTTTTTTCTCTCTCTCCCTCTCCCTCTCTCTCTCTCTCTCATCAATAATTTTGAAAAGTTCAAGTCCTTACAATGATCTGTCCCCCCTACCCCTTTCAATACTGCAACCCTTCTGCTTCTGCTCTGTACTCTCCTAGTCTCTCTGACCCTGTTCTACCTTTTTCTTTATTCCAGACATATTCCTTCTAACACACTATAACATTTACTTATGTTGTGTTTATTATCTATTTCTCCCTACCAGAATAAAATTTTCATGAGTTCAAGAGATTAATTTACCAACTTAAATAACTAGAACAAAGCCTAGTACCTTGTAAGTGCTCAATAAATTTTTGTTGAATTAATATAGATTCAAGAAAGAAAGTGGCATGCATTTTAGATGGACGGCTATAAGCCAATAGGCCTATAATTTGTGGAATGCAAAGAGTTGTTCTTTCAAAAACTGAGATAGTTTAAACAATCCATTAAATGGGACTTTTTGGATAGTAACTTGAGGGACCAAACAGGAAGCTATAAAAAAAAAAAATCAATCAATCCTATTAGGGTTGGTAACACCACAAATGAAAATCTTTGAGGGGGGAAAAAAATTGAATGTCTTTTACTTTATTTTTGGATTATAAAATATTAACATGTTAAAAAAATTCTTAAAAAGAGAACCAACTGCACTAATGTAATCTCTTTAAATTTATTTTTTTAGAGAGAGAAAGAGAGGTTGGGATGGAAGGAGGGAGGGAGGGAGGGAGATTAATGTTCCACTTGTTTATGCATTCATTGGTTGATTCTTATATGTGTCCTGATTGGGGATCAAACACGCAACCTTGGTGTGTTGGGACGATGCTCTAACCAACTGAGCTACCTGGCCAAAGCCACACTAGTGTCATCTTAGTTACTTCAATAAAACATATACTTCAGTTGATGCATTTAATTTTCATGAAAACTGGAAAAGATTACAGCATAAAGTTTAGAGAACAATTGTTTATTGGTAGTTTATATACCAATTTGTTAGGATTTCTTATAAATAGACTTGTGTACATATTTTAAATTTTATTCATTTGTTCTCCAAATACATATTGAATGCTGAGCCCATGGATCAAAAGTGAACAAGATACAGTCCTAGTCTTCAAGGTTCAGGTAGTTTAGGGCAGGGCAACACGCAGATGAACAAGCCTAAACTTACAAGGTGAATGGTTAGAATCGAATTTTCTGATTCTCTAGAATATTGTTTACTGGTAAATTTAAAATTCATGTCTTCAACACTTTGTTAAATGCACAATGTAATTTACAAATACTCTGAGCTCCCATAGTTGAAATGTGAGATATATTTTGAGTTTTAAATATCTATTTTATACCCATTTTTGCAATTAATTAAAACATGATACTAAATATTCTAACTAAAAACCCTTTAAATATTATAATTACAAGCTTCCTGATTTTTGAGGTGTCTTCTCCACATTACGTTTGAGCGTCTTGACACACAGAGTTGTAGGCCTGGATGCTGGATTTATTAGTCAGAAAAGAAATGAGAGCCAGAATAAAGCAGTCATTGTTGGAGCCACATTTCATTTGAAGAGTATTTTGAAGATGAGATAGATTTGAAGCAGGTTTGGCGCTAACAGCTAGTGATCTGCTAATCATCATGAGCAAATCTGTTTCCCCTAGCAAGGTGTCAGGACACACATGGTCTTCTAGGGGGGCTGAGCTTTTAAAGGTCAAGACATTACCTGGTTTTTAAATTTTCACTTGACAGCACTCATTTGATAGTAATTTGGCCAAAATGGTATTAAAAAATACTGTGTATAAATGGCCACCTGAATACATTTCTCCCTTAAATTGTAAGACCTATTGGCTTATAGCAGTCCATCTTGAGGCTGGGTGAGTTTTTCTGTTAAGGCTTATTCACACCAAGGCATGCCAGCTTTTGTTGCCAACTAGTTATGATTCAGAAGGACTAAAAGTAGACTCTAGAATTTCTTTAATTGGAGAATTACTGCCTGGATTCACTTTTTATGGCTTGATCCCATAATGGATGAATTGGCCTACAGCTGAGGGAACACAGTTCATGTAGGGCAGATCTGTGTGGGAGTATTTATCCACTGGATTTATATGGCATATTTTATCCCGAATGAGGAATGTTAAAAAATATTTACTTGAAAAAAAGTCAAATACCAGGATAGTCACAAGGGAAGAAAGAAAAGATAGTAGAGGAGAAGAAAATATGGTTATGGTTATTTGGAAGTAAGATAGAGAATAAAGTAAAGACATTATATATGTATTATATATATAGTATATATCGGACATATATACAATGTTTGATATATTAAAGAACTAAGGTGTTTGATTGTTGGTTCTGCAAGGCACAATTATTACTGTTCTAATTTATTTTAAGATATGGAAAACATGCTTCATTAGACAATGGCTTTTACTTTTGACATATTAGATAGATTTTAACACACCTATATATAACCAGTTTTATAAGGCCAAGTGTTTACTCTATAAACTCGAATTTCACAGGCAAAAAGTCATGCAAACTATGTCAACTACCAAGTGTTCAGCACCCTAAAGTACTCCAGCATCTCTTAAAGTTTATAAAGATAAAATAATTTAAAATATATATATATATTATTGATTTCTTACAGAGAGGAAGGGAGAGAGATAGAGAGCCAGAAACGTTGATGAGAGAGAAACACCGACAAGCTGCCTCTTGCACACCCCCTACCGGGGATGTGCTCGCAACCAATGTACATGCCCTTGACCGGAATAGAACCTGGGACCTTTCAGTCTGCAGACTGATGCTCTACCACTGAGCCAAACCGGTTTCGGCATTTTTTTTTGTTCTTAAAGATCTAATAATCTATTTTGGTAGATAACACATGACACACTTAGAGGGTAATATAAGGCTAAATAACAGCTTATGTTTTTATTAATATAAGCTAAGTTATATGGTAGAGAGTGAGATACTTTTAGAAATTCAAAAATCAGTGTGAAGAGGTCAGCAAAGTCTTCACAGAGGAAGGCGAAGTTGGGTTTAAAGGATGAAATAAAGGATAAAAAAGAAATTCAGATGGGAAAATACTGTGAAGCAAGGTATGAAAAATATAAATTTGATAACTTCTCATAAAATATTTTGATATGAAAAAAGTAATAATTACAGTATTCTAAAAGTGCAACTCAAAACCACAAGGTATCACCTCACATTCATTACTATTAGCTCAGCTGCTGTGGCTCAGTGGTTGAGGCTTAACCTATGAATCAGGAAGTCACGGTTAAATTCCTGGTCCAAATCCCCGTCAGGTCACATGTCTGGGTTTCAGGCTCCATCCCCACTAGGGGGTGTGCAGTAGGCAGCCAATTAATGCTCTTTCTCTTTCTCCCCCTCCCGTCCTCTCTGAAGTCAATAAAACTATATTTTAAAACTACTATCAAACAGAAAATAGCAAAGTTTGGTAAAGATTTAGAGAAATTGGAACCCTGTGCACTATTGGTGGGAAAATGAAATGGTACAGCCTCTATGGAAAACATTATGGGAACACAGAAGGAAGGATTTGAGGGGTTGGGAGTGTACATGAACTCCAGACTAGAATCCATGAGTCCATTTCATGCTTTAATTGCACAGCTATTTATTGTTGTATCTATAGCACCTTGGGTTTAATACATGTTTTGTTTTTTTTTTAAATGAGTAATATTATTTAGAATCATATGGGATAGATGCTACTCAGTACACAAAACTCAAAGAGCTGTTTATAGGGACAAACTGGTTTTTCATATACAGTTGTTGTATAGAAGCAATACTGAGAGAATAATACTAAGCTGTTGAGCTGGGGAGAAAGAGATTGGTTGATTCAGGGGGAATGGGCTTGGGAACAGCAGAGGTCACCGGAGGAAGATAATACACCCCACCAGACACACTCCGTTAGATGGCCCTTTCAGAAGACGGGGACCTCTGTGTGTTACCAGTCTGTAGTTTTGACTGGACAATATCTAGTCAATTCTTTGAGAATTCTGACCTGAGTGAGGAAGCAGGATCATAATTCCCAGCCTTCTGATAGCTTGAGCCAATTACACAGGCTCTACATAGCGACATGGCTCCAAGGTTCCAAGCTGGGAGGGAGTAATGAAAGGAAAATGAACTGCACGTATTCTCTTCCAAAACAGTCCTGCCGAGCCAACCCATTCCATTTTTTTCTCCTGTAATTTTCCTACCTCTTCTAATCCAGTAAACAAATTTTTCTGACAGGTGATTATAAATTTGTCATTTGGGTTCTACATAAAATTTCACTAATATCTTAGACAACATTGTGTGTATGTGTTTAAAGAGATTAGTTCTTTAAAAACTTGATTATGGAAAATTTCAAATAGAAAAAGTAGAATGGTATAATGAGCTCCCATTTCTCCATTATTCAGCTGTAATGCCCAACAAGATATAGTCAGTCTTGTTCCATTTAACCACCACCTCCAGCCCCTAGATGATTTTTTCCTTTCTCTCCCCCTCCCCCTACCCTACCCAATTCTGGTCATTGGCTTATTTTAAAGCAAATCCCAGACATTATTATCATTTTGTAAATACCATGAACACAGCTAAATACAATTCCCCTTCCCAAAATAACACTTGATTAATATCAAATATCCAATTAGTGTTCTAAATAATCCCAAGTATTTCATAAATATTTTTGCAGTTTGTTCAAATCCAAATAAAGCCCACACATTACCTTTGACTGAGATGACTCAAAAAGCCTTTCCCTTTCTTTTCTCTTTCAATCTACATGTTAACGTTCTGTGTGTTTTTTTCTTCTCATTTAATGTAATTGCCTTTCAAAATTTCTCACATTTCTTTTTTTGTTTTGTTGCTGAAATATACTAGTTAAAAAACACACACAAAAAACACATTATCTAATTTTACCTACATGACTAACTGATGAAGTTAGAGTTAGAGTTAGTAAGTAGTTGAACAAGAGCTAGAATCTAGGGAACTCATTTCTTAGACTTAACAGTGAGCCTCTTTTTTCCTGAATTAAAGTACTACAAAAAAACAAACAAAAACACCAAAATTCTAAGGAGACTTTTGGATACAAATTTAAAGTATTATCAGTACAATTTAATGAATGTTTTATGATTCCTTCATAGCAACCCATGTGTACAGGTTATCTAGAAACCATTTTCATGGGTGGAAATAATTCATGAGAAGTTGAGCCTCAATATATATATCATTTGTGCCTATATGACTTTCTTGAATTTATTCTTTCATATCATTCACACGTTTGAATATTTCTTATTTGCTATATAGTAATTATAAACTTTTGGATTTATAATAAAAATACAGTGTTAGCTTCTTTACAATTTCTTGTAGTCAAATGTATGTAATAGACATTCTGGATCTGTTTAGTGAAAAATAAAAGTAAATTAGTTGTGTGAATTGTCATTTACTGCTGAGCTAGAAACAGCATTTTCTAAGTAATGAAGAATCTTGTATGTCTCTGCTTATTCTTTACTGCCCTCTGCTGGTGCCTGATGTTTTTGATAAAAATCATCCTGGGAAGACCATCACTTTTATAAAAAAATGTATGAAGCCATAAAAGTTATTTTAGAAAGTTCCTTTCAAAGGAATAGGTGCTTTCTTATTAGGTGAAGCTACTTTAAATATACAATAAAAGTAATTTCTAAGGAATTTCCATAATATCTACTATAATACCACTAAGAATTATAACACTTGCTAATTAAATTTCTAGACCATCCACTACAACTTTTAAAGCATAAAATAATGTAACTTCTGGCCAATATTTTTAAAATCATAATTGCACTACAAATTCTATACAACTTTAACAATATGGTATAATATTTCTGGTTTAATTAGAATATACATTGTACACGTATGTGCTAGCTTCTGAAAACAGAGCAGAAAATAAGAAAGCCATGGCTTCTATCTTCAGAGAAAATAACTGTAAATACAAGGTTAGGCAAAAGTAAGTTTACACTTTTTGTATAAAAATAATAGAAATAAGTAATACAATAAACAAATAAATAATACAAGAATAAACTGTTTCATGTAATCACAACTGTGAACCTACTTTTTCCTAGCCCTGTATTGGTGAGGAAGTAGAAATTATTATTTAGGCATTTTCTTATTATTTAGATTTTTTTCTAAGTTTATATAAGACACATCAGCAAAATTCTATAATTTCTGTAGTAAAATAGGTATTTTTCTACATTTCAAACTTATTATACACTAGAGGCCCAGTGCATGAAATTCATGCATGGTGCAGTCCCTAGGCCTGGCTGGCAATTGAAGTGTGAGAGTCTGGCATGGAAGGGCGGGTCCCAGCTGACCTCTGGGCCCTGGGCAGCATCTGGGCCCCTGATCCTCGATATGACCCCCTCTGCCTGAGTCATTGGGCCCCTGCCCAGCTGCCTCAGCACTGCCACCAGTGGTCACTGTCTGTAGGGCAATCTGACCCTGCTGCACCCGCCTTGGCCTGGTGCCACCCACTCACCTGCTCCACCAATTTGTTGATTAGATTCTACAATACATATAAGTAAGATCATGTGATATTCATCTTTGACACCTTCTATGTTCTGCTGACACCCTCTATGTTCTGTGCCACCGCCTGGTGATCAGTGCACTTCATAGCGAGTGGTCGAGGGAACAATTTGCATATTAGGCTTTTTATTATATACGATAATTCACTTTAAATTATCTTTCTAAAGCCCTGATAGGATGATTTAGATTTAGGCCTTTTGATATACCTTCTTATTGAGTATGATTGCTCCCTTGCAGGTAACTATTTTTCTCTTGCTGCTTTTAATATTTTGTCTTTTGCTCTTGGCATTTTAATTATGATGTGTCTTGGGGTGCTCCTCTTTAGATTCCTTTTGTTTGGGGTTCTGTGTGCTTCCTGGACTTGTAAGTCTATTTTTTTCACCAGGTGCGGGAAGTTTTCAGTCATTATTTCTTCAAATAGGTTTTCAGTATTTTGCTTTCTCTCTTCTTCTGGCACCCCCATAATTCTGATGTTGGTATGCTTGAAGTTAATCCAGAGGCTCTTTACACTTTCTTCATATTTTTGCATTCTTTTTTCTTTTTTGGTTGTGTTTCTTCTTTGTATTTCAAATTTTTGACTTGATTCTTGTGATCCTCTAGTCTGCTGTTAGATCTCTATATAATATTTATTTCAGTCAGTGTATGCTTTTTAGTTGGTCCTTTTTCATAGCCTCGAGGGTCTTGCTAAATTTGTCCTTTTCTAGAAAATTCTTAAAAAACCTTATAACTGTGGTTTTGAACTCTATATCCAGTCATTTGCTTTCCCCCATTCCTCTCATTTGTGATGTTTGTCTCTGCATATTGGCTGCTTCCCTGAGTTGATAGAGTGGCTTTGTGTGCTAGCTGTCCTATAGGGCCCAGTGGCTCAGCCTTCCTATTGTAGTTACCTGAGTTGGACACTCTTGGTGCACCCCTTTGTGGGCTGTGTGCAGTCTTGTAGTTAAGCCTTGATTGTTGTTGGTATTACTGGGAGGAATTGACCTCCAGGCTAATTGGCTGTGAGGATCAGCTGTGTCTACACTGGGAGAACTTCTATGCTGGAAACACCTTATAGGAGACTTGCAAAAGCCTCTGTCCTCAGCTTGGATGGGCAGTCTCAAGGCAGAGCAGACAGCATTTGTTTCCCATCAGCCCTGCCCTAATAGGCTCCCGTGTCTCAGTGTTTTGTGGTAATCGCTGCAAGCACCTCAGAGAAATCCGCCCTCCAGTTCTGCCGGCTGCCAGACAGTCCAGTTTCTCCCTGAATGAGTCTGGGTCCCCAGAGTCTTGCCTGGAACTGGAGTTCAATGCAGTTGGGAGCTTTTGTCTCCCTCCTGCTTGAGAAAGCCAGCCGCGCAGTTGCCAGGCCTCTGTGTGTGTACATTTCAGTACCTCTGCCTCCTGCAGCTCCTGAGCCTCAGGGCGCTTTTCTCTTTTCTTCTAGTTAGAATCCACTCAGCCAGCCTTCCTGTGATTCTGGATGATGTCAGTTTTGTCTTTCAGTTGTTTTGAAATTGTTGTGCAAGGCAGTTTAGATGTTTACCTATCCCTCCATCTTGGTTTCTCCTTAAGACACTCTCTAATTTTCTTGTAATTGATTTCTGACCATAATTGTATGAAATTAGAAAAGATGTTTGATGTGACTTAAAACTTCTTAAATTTATTAACACTTGTTTTGTGCCCTAACGTATAATCTATTTTAGAAAATCTCCCCTATGCACCTGAGAAGAATGTATATCCTGCTGCTTTTGGATGGAATATTTTGTGTCTGTTACGTCCATCTGGTCTAACATATAATTTAAACTCAATGTTTCCCTATTGAATTTTTATCTAAATCTACCCATTGATGAAAGTGGGGGTTGACATACCTTACTATTATTGTATTGCTGCTGTTAGATTCCACCTACATCACTCACATGGAGCACATACACAGCAGTAATGAAGTGAAACAGCAAAAAAAACCCCATAAAGCACATATGTATTGTATATATGTTGAAATGACATTACATTTTTTATATAAATGGAGATGGCGACATAACCACGAAACAATGTATGTTGAATCAATCCGAGGACTGCCTGTATATTAATTCTTTTTCATCTTCAGAATCAATTTTATTCTTTAGGTATAGGAAATTTAATATGCATTAGGTTAATTTAACCTTTTTTTAAAAAAATATTTTTATTGACTTCAGAGAGGTAGACAGAGGGAAAGATAGAAACATCAATGAGAGAGAATCCTTGATTGGCAGCACACCCATTAATGGGGATGAGCCTGAAACCTGGGCATGTGCCCTTGACCGGAATTGAACCTGGGACTCTTCAGTCTGCAGGTTGACGCTCTATTCCAAGCCAAATAGGTCAGGGCTAATTTAACCTTTGTATTTTTCACTGAATATGCATAATTTAAGATCTTTTCCTGAGTTTGTTGGTAGATATAAGGTTTAAAACTAGACTAATTATACAAAAATTCCATTAAAATAGTTTAAAAATACTACTTCCTCATTAAAAACTTTCTCAAATTAAGCAGCTTTGTAAATGTGCCCCATAGGAAACAATGTATTTCGTTTCCAATGAATGTACCGCAAAGAAAATTTCTGCTTTGAATACTGTCAGAAAACAAAGACTTGACTGGTTCACTCCGGGCTGTCAGCACACCACCTCCCGGACTTGCCCTACGACTATGGTGCCCCAGAGCCTCACACATCAACGCCCGGATCATGCAGCTGCACCACAGCAAGCACCACGTGGCCGATGTGAACAACCTGAACACCAGGGAGGCGAGGAAAAGTACCGGGAGGCACGGAGAAGGGTGACATTACAACTCAAATAACTCTTCAGCCTGCCAGAAGTTCCACAGTGGAGGACGTATTAATCTGCATTTTCTCATCAGACCTGAGCCCGAGTGATGGTGGCGAACCCAAAGGGGAATTGTTGGAAGTCATCAAACGTGACTGGTTCCTTCGCTGCTTGTAAGAAGTTAACTGATCGCTGTTTCTGCTGGCGTTCAAGGCTCAGGGGGGAGCTGGCCTGGTTTCCATAAGGAACAAGGATGCTTATCGATTGCTGCTTGTTCTAACCAGGATCCCCTTCAATAACAGGTCTCATCTCATTCTACTTTTGGGGAATGATGTGTGGGAGCATGCTTATTACTTTCAGTATAAAAATATCTGAAAGCTATTTGGAATGTAATCAACTGAGAAAATGTAACTGAGAGATACATGGCTTGCAAAAAGTGTATCAGCATTACAGAAAACCCCTTATGGCTGATTTTGTAGTAGTGCAGAGTAAACATTTTCTTTAGAGCGCTAAAATACCCAGGAGGTTATGTCATCACAAAGCCACCAAAAGTATCACATCCCTTTACTATTGGGGCCCCTATGGAAGCTTCTGATCCTGTTCTATTGCATTTATAGATAATCTAGATTTTTTACCCTAGTTGTTTAACAATATTAAATCCCACCCCCCACAAGGAAACAAAAAGAACCAATTTAAAGAAAACTTTTACAATATAAAAGTCATTATACAACAATTTCATTTTATTTTTCCTTTATCTTAATCACATACTTAAAAAATATATATGAAAGATGTTAAAAACTGGAAAACTGGGATACGTAAGCATCATTAATACCAAAAACAGAAATTCAGAATGGTTTCACATGTCACATATTTAAACGTATCTCATTTTAAAATCTAGCTGCTGACAGAATGGACTCTGGTCTGCTAGAACTGATGGTGCGTTCCCCGGAGCCCCTTGCACACAACAGTGGGGTTGCTGAGAGAAATGGCTTCTTTAGAGGTACTCTCCTGTGCGAATGTGGCCATTAAGCCTTGAATTCTGTCAGCCGTCTTTTTAAGACCAATGATACTGATGTGATTGCAGGATACACATCACTCACCCTGACTCACAGATAGCGCTGGCTTTACAGCTGATTCCACTGGCACATACTTAGGCCAAGTAACAGGATATATAACATTTCCTACTTTTTTACTGTTTAAGATGTTTTTCAATTTAATTTGGAATTATACTTACAGGTAGTAATATATAGGTGCATGCATCCTTGTTTATGGATTCAGTGTCAAGACTGTGAATCACACACACGTGGGCCGTTTTGTACTCTCCTCAGTGTCCAGCACACTGACATTCATTGTCTAGTACAGTAATCAGTCAATATTTACCAGGACTTCTTTAGGCATTCCATTTCAGGATTCTTATAGAGACAAGCCAATTCAAAAAATGTCCTAGGCTTTGAAAATTTAATAAATGAAGGCACTTGCCATTACTGATTATAATTCAAAAAGGTGATGTTAAATTAAGGCTAGAAGTGGTAATCATTCTGTATGTGCCTACATGTGTAAAATGAGATCTAAGAAGGAATTAAGGAATACACTAAAAACAACATGGGTGAGACTATGAAGAATAGGGTTACACTTGAAAATAAATTTTTTCCCCCTATAAGTTGGAGCTATAAAATATAATCCTAATAGGTGTTTGGGAAAACTGAAAATATTTTTTAAATTCAATGACCTCTTTTTTGCTCAATTGAAATTCTTACCATCACATACACCCTAAATTGTAATTATTTGATTCTGAACAAGCGAGAAACTATTGTAAAAGATCTCATTTTTAGATTTATAGACTTAATTTTCTTACAAAAATAACTGGTTATTGTGCCAATATTTATCTGAACACGATAGCCTCCAACTAATAATGGGAATGACTGCGTTATCAGTGAGTTACAGTGAAACCGCGAAGTTATTTTTCCTGTTTGAATAATTAAGAGAATAGACAAGAGTGAAAAACAACAACTATGAAGAAAAACTGGCAAATTTAAATGAAGGGTACACAACAAAAGAACCCACAAGGCAAAAACATAAATATTAGAAAGATGCTTCAAAAGATAATTAGTATCACAGGGAAAACCTTTATGAAAAATATTTAGAAAATAAATTAACACATATCTTTAAAATATAGAACTCTAAATACTTGATATATTTGGGATACTCTACAGTGCCCTGTTAATTGTTGCACATATTTTTTTTCTTCTTCAGGTATTTCTGGATACGGTAGAAATCTATAGAATTTGCTAACTCACTGTTACAAAAATTTTTCTCAATTGTGGAAAATTAATTCTTCAATCTTTCAGAAAGAATGAAGAATCTCTTCACTATAATACATCATGAAAACAGGGTATCTGTTTATTTTGCCACATCACATTTTTTTAAAATGAAATATGATTAGAGAATTTCAGAGAAGTTTTAGAAGAACAGGCGATTGAAATCCAAGTTCTCTTTTTTCAGGTGAGCCACAACATATTAAGTGATAAAGCCCACTTTGTTCCACTTAAACATATACTAGTACACTAGCAGAGCAGACTCATGTTCAAGCCAGCCAGCCCAAACATTTTTAGTAGTCAGCAATCTATGGCTCATGGACTGGATGTGGCTTGTGGCTATTTGTGGATGGCCCTCAACTAAGAGTGGTTTTTACATTTTTCAAAGGGTTGTAAAAGCAAAACAACATATGTGATAAAGAACTGCATATGGTCTATAAAACCTAAAATATTTATGACCTGGCACATTATAGAAAGCTTGCAGACCTTCTTTCATACCAATGTTGTATAGAATTTAGACAGTATAATTAAAGTCCAATATAATGTTCACTTATTCCCACCATGAATGTAGTAACAGTCTAAGAAGATATCTTCTGATGTCATTTGTCAGAATTTCTTTTCAACTCTTTCTTCATCTTCACTATTATTAAAGTTCATCCTTCAACAAAAATATAAAAACAATTCAAAGAGAAAAGAAACGTGAGATTAAAAAAGGGTAAAATAGTATAAGCTAACCAAAATTTTATCTTCTCAAAAATAATTATGCTATATTCTTATTTAATGAGCCCACCCACATAAGAAATGTACCTCTCCTACCTGTAACAATGGTAGAGGAAAGGTTATCATCTAGTTCTTACCAAGGCAGATACTATCAATTATAGCTTTATACATTCAGTCATATTTTGATGTGTTCTTTAAAGCAGCTGTAAGCCTCTCTGTGTTGGGCTCTGTGGTTTTAATGATTCTACGGAGCCAGGCGTCCCTGTCCCTTTCCCAACGCTGTGCTGTTTCTTCTGCCCTCTCACTGAATAGGAAAGGAATCCAAGAACCTTCATGTGACTGTATTCCTTTCTTTTTTTTTCTTCTTAATTTTAATTTAAATTCTTTATTGTTTAAAGTATTACATAAGTCTCCTTTTTCCCCCATTGACCGCTGCCTGGCCACTTTCACCCCCCAGCACATGCCCTCATCCCTCTGCTATCTGTGTCCATTAATTATGCTCAGGTGCATGCGTGCAAATCCTTTGCTTGATCTCTTACCCCCTAACCTTCCCTCTTAGGTTGGACAGTCTGTTCAATGCTTCTATTTTATCATCAGTTTATGTTGTTCATTATATCCCACAAATGAGTGAGATCATATGATATTTATCTTTCTCCTGCTGGCTTATTTTGATTAGCATAATGTGTATTCCTTTCAAAAAGCAATCTAGCATTCATGGACTCTTTGGTCTAAGTATGTCTGAGAATGACATGATTTAAAGAAGAAAAATAATTAATAGCCCTTGCAAAGAATACCAGGAGAAAGGTTGCTTGATAGGTTTAAAATTCAAGGAGAGGCCAGGAGGTTCATGGGTTCCAACACATCCCAACTAAATAAGAACAAAAGAGTATTTGCTCTCTAAATGTGTCTGTCAGGCGGCTCCCGTTATTTATTCTATTCCTAACAAGTCACTGCTTTACTTACATTTGAACAAAATGTAAATAATTTAGCTATAATTTCTTAAGTGATTTTACTTGTCTAAATTTCTAAGCATTTCAGTATTTATAGACTACATTCTGATTTTCCAAAGAAGAATTTCCAACTACTTTCTATTTTTTGAAGCTTCATTTTCCCTGCTTATTTATATATATAAAATATAAGAAGAATAACTTTAGATAATGTTTGCAAAGTCAGCACTAGACTTATTTCTTACCTTATTTCTCATTCCATGTTTTTGGAGATTTTCTAATTTTTCATATATTAAAGAAGCAATCTCTTTTGCATCTCTGGAATCTATTTGTTCTCCCCCAATATTTCTCTAAAATTAAAAACACTTTTCTTATAATCTTTTAAGTATCTAATCAAAACATGACATTTATATCCAAGAAACTTGTATAAAATAGTCCTTAAAGTTCCAAGTGTACGAAATTCAAATTTCTTCAAGGAAATAATGCTATAAGAGCACAGTTAACCCATTATTTATCTGACATAAATACTACTGATACTGTTATGAGAACATGGAAAAAATGCACTGTTAACTCCAAATGCCTGAAAACATTTAAATTGTATAAGATATGCCCAGAGGACTGAAATCATTCTAATCTAATACAATCTCTGACACAGACAAAACCACGACTAACTGCCACAATAAAAAGCAATGCCTGTCTCCTGGCTCTCCTCTGCCCAGGGGACGGGGGAATATGCCCAGCTCTGCTCACGTGGGATCTGGAGCCCGTTTCATTCCTCCTGGAGAGAACCGCACAATGATGCTAGGATTTTGTTTCGTTATATAACTGCCCATCTGGATTTGCATTTCTGTTTATTCCCATCATTATTCTACTTTGGCCTCCTCATCTAGCCTGGACTTCTGGATCCTGCCTTTCAGTTTGGACAGAGATATTCTGGGTCCTGATCTTCCTCTGGACTCCTCTAGACATATGGTAACATCACATTTTCTCCTTTTTAAAAAATGTGTATCTATACATTTTTAAATATAAATATACACACATACATAGAAAAAATATATATCTATATACTTTTTAAAATTTAAACTCTTTTAAAAGTATTACATGAGTCTGCTTTTTCCCCCATTGACCTCTCCCTGGCTGCTTCCATCCCTCTAGCACAGGTGTCCTCAAACTTTTTAAAGTGGCGGCCAGATCACGGTCCCTCAGAGAGCTGGAGGGCCGGACTATATGAACTACTAATTCCTACTGTAACACCTCAGCTGCGCTCACTGCCCAAAAAACCTGGCGGGCGGGATCAGACTCCTCTGCGGGCCGCATGTGGCCTGCGGGCCGTAGTTTGAAGACCCCTGCTAGCACATGCCCTCACCCCACTACCGTCTATATCCATTGGTTATACTCATGCATGCATGCAAGTCCTTTGATCTCTTACTCCCTCACAGCCTGCCTTCCCTCATAGGTTGGACAGTCTGTTTGATGCTTCTACGTCTTTGGTTCTATTTTTGTTCAACAGTTTGTTGTTAATTACACACACACACAAATTTCAGGGAGGGAGGGAGGGAGGGAGGGAGGGAGGGAGAGAGAGAGAGAGAGAAACTTCAATGATGAGATAGAATCATGCATGCCTTACACTGGGGATCAGGCCTGCAACTGGAGCATCAGTGCCCTGATCAGGAATTGACCCGGATCTCCTGGTTCATAGGTCGATGTTCAACCACTGAGCCACCTAAGCCAGGCAATATTTTCAGAGGTCCCTCTCTGGCCCGATCATTTCTGTGATTGGTCATTTCACTGGTATTTCTCTAACATCATTTTACATGTCACCTACTTCTCAGCTGTTCTGAAAACTGGGAAGCAAAGCTAGTGATTCCAAAGGAATGAAGACTCAAGTTCAGGTATAAAACCTTTCCCCCTCAAGTGATGCTTACTTTATGCTGTTCTTAAAATAGAGTTACCTCTTGGACTAATCAAAATCCTTCATTGAAAAATCTAAATGTCTGACAATTCTAGATTTCTGAAATTCACCATTTATTTATTTAGCACTATTTAAAAATGTATAATTACCAATAAATAAGACCTTAATCAGATATTCTTTCTCAAAAAATATTAAAATATTTGAAATTATTTCATGTTTTACAGAAAACATGAATATAGTACAAAGGAAATATTTTATCATAATTCTAGTGACAAAAATGTCATTCTTTTACTTGGGAAGACAGCAAAGATGAGTCCTTTCAGTCAGCAATTATACTGGCTAATACACATATTTTAAAAAATAATTTCTTTTAGAGAAAGAGAGGAGATGGAGGTAGGGGAAGAGAGAAAAACAAACGTCAATTTGTTGTTCCCCTTATTTATGCATTCATTGGCTGTTTTTTGTATGTGCCCTAATCAGAGATTGAACCTGCAACCTTGGCATATTGTTACCACATTCTAACCAACTGAGCAACCTGGCCAGGGCCAGACATATGCTTTTGTATTAGTAATCATAGAAGTTATCACCTGAATTTAAATTTTAAGACCCATGGGTTAGATATCTAGTTTGTTGGGGGGAAAAAGAAGTCACTGACCTATAAAAGGAATTATGACTGCACCAACTTTTATAGCCTAAATCATTCCTTAATAGTCCACAAGATAAACACTGGTACTAAGGTCATTTCAAAAGTATTACAATAGTATACTACTCTTTCCTGGAAAAAAATTAATTATAAAGGTACTATATATGTTAATTCTATAAAAGTAGGAAATATAAAACTTCACAGAAAATAAATAATTACCTCGAATTCTATCACCCATAGAAAATCATGATTAGTATTTTGGTTTGTCTCTTGAGTAATTTTCTATTCATGAGTGTAAAAATTTTAAGGCAATAGAGATCATAGCAACTGTGAGACACAAAACCTTTTAAAATCATTATATAAAAAGGACCAGGTTTCAATAATCCTATATAATAAAGAGGTAATATGCAAATTGACCGTTACTTCAACAAACAAGATGGCTGCACCCATGGGGACACAAGATGGTCACCATAAGATGGCTGGCAGGGGATGGCAGTTGGGGGGGGGGGGGGGGGGGAGACCAGGTCTGCAGGGGAAGGCAGTTGGGGGGACCAGGTCTGCAGGTGGTGGCAGTTGGGGGAAACCAGGCCTGCAAGGGAGGGCAGTTGAGGGGGACCAGGATGGCAAAGGAGGGCAGTTAGGGGTGACTGGGCCAGTAGGAGAGGCTAGTTCCGGGTGATCAGGCCTGCAGAGGAGGGCAGGTAGGGGCATCGATTAGGCTGGCAGGCAGAAGCAATTAGGGGTAATCGGGCAGGCGAGCAGTTGGGAACCAGCAGTCCTGGATTGTGAGAGTGATGTCCAACTACCCGCTTAGGCCTGATCCCAGTGGGAATTGGGTCTAAGTGGACAGTCGGACATCCCCTGAAGGGTCCCAGATTGGAGAGGGTGCAGGCTGGGTTGAGGGATACCTCCCCTCCGTGCATGAATTTCGTGCACCGGGCCTCTAGTATGCAATAAGATAATGATCAACGGAGAAGAAACTAGAAAAGAGCATTACTCAGTCTAAACAAAAAAATCTTTTGGGCTTGGCCTGCTAAAGAAAAGGAACATGAAGGAAAAACCTGTACGTACCTTTGCTCTTTCGTAGGGAAAGAATTTAACAGTTGGATAGGCTCTGATACCAGCTTTCTGGCATGTTTGAGCATTGGCCTGACAGTCTACTTTTCCAGCTTTCACTTTTCCTTTAATCATCTGAAAAAAGACAAATATGGTTTAACCATTTTTTAAAAATATTTTATTGATTTTGTACAGAGAGGAAGGGAGAGAGATAGAGAGTTAGAAACATTGATGAGAGTCATTGATCAGCTGCCTCTTGCACACCCCCTACTGGGGATATGCCCGCAACCAAGGTACATGCCCCTGACCGGAATCGAACCCGGGACCTTTCAGTCCCCAAGCCGAAGCTCTGTCCATTGAGCCAAACCGGTCTTGGCTGGTTTAACCATTTTCTTTGGCATAAAGTATTTTAGCAACCACAAAGCAATGTGATATTAAAAATTTCAAATCTTTATAATCCTAAGGATTTGTTATTTAAAACATTTCAATCCTTCCCATTCAAATAAGATTGTTTCCAAATTCTTACTGGTGCTTTGCATTCCTATTTGTCCAGCACCATGTCTCCAATAGCAATAATTTCTCCTTTACCTTATCAAGAAAACTGAGCTTTGCCCAGAATGACCTCAACTTCTTGGTACCCACACCTGTCTGTCACAGCACAAACATATGGGACGGTCTTCTCCCTGTCTTTCTCTGGTTTCAGGTGCTGAGGTAGCACTCATCTTGTAGAAGGCTGACTATTCCAGCTACACTTTCCAGTTATCTCACTAACATATCTCTTACTTTCTCTAGTGTACACATCCGATCAAAAAAAGATTCCTTCCTTAATTGCAGGGAAGGAATTAATTGAAGGAAAAAGGGAACAAGCAGAAGTGAGGCTTCTGGCTATTAAGGTTAGGTAGATAATGCTGACATCTAAGGAGGGGGAGAGAGAGAGAGAGAGAAATGAACACTGATTTGTTGTCTCACTTACTTATGCATTCATTGGCTGATTCTTGTATGTGCCCTGACCAGAGAGTAAATCTGCAACCTTGGCTACTGGGACAATGCTCTCACCAACTGAGCAACCTGGCCAGAGCCAGGCATATGCTTTTGTATTAATAGTCATATAAGTTATCACCTAAATTTGAATTTGAAGACCCAGGGGGTAGATGTCTAGTTTCTTATTGGAGAAAAAAAAAAAAAAAAAAAGTCACTGACCCAAAAACAGAATTAGGTAGAGATGTTGGCTAATTTTTTAAATAAAGAATGACACCTACTGCGATGATTATAGTTGTAGAAATGAAAGTTTTTGAAATTTAGAGGAAACTTTTAAGAAAAAATAAAAATTGTATTTAAAATGTTTCAGCTAATTCTTAAGACAAGCATGTGATTACAATGTATTTAAGTAGATAGACAAGACTTACCCTAGCTAAGAGCTCAAACTCTGGAGCGAAATTTTGGCAAGGTCCACACCAAGGAGCATAGAAGTCAACCACCCAATGGTTTTTTCCTTGTAAAACTTTTTCATTGAAGGTCTGAGGTGTAAGATCTATAGATGCTTGAGGCAAAAATCTGAGGCAAAAATCAAAATTATTTTTCATTATACAAAAATCAAAACAAACTTCTAAAATATCATGCTGCAAAAGTCTAAGTTAAAAATGACTTTAAAGAATAACAGTGTAATAAACCACAACCTTATCTTTGGTAAGTTATAATTTTTTACTAAGTGCTTTAAAACACTAGAATTTTAGACAATTCACAGTAAATTTAATTATAACATAAGAAGGTAAATAATATTAAATCCATTTCATACAATAATATATTTTAGTTACTCACCCTAGACCCCAAATTCTTAGGGAATAGGCATCCCTATTCCAACCATTGTAACTACTGAAAAAAGAAAAATACATGTCAGTTGTAAATAGAATTTTTCATTATTGGATATGTTCAGAAAACAATCTCATTGTAGCAATTTAAAGATAAATTTAACCCAATGACTTTATCTAGCATCTCTCTTCTCCGATACACTTAGCTATAAAGACTGCTTACATAGCTTCCCAAATATATTTTTCACTAGTCTTAATGTCTTTTTGTGTTCCAGACAGACCTGAACATGTAGCTGCTTGTTGGACATCTATAAACTCACAGGAATG
This sequence comes from Pipistrellus kuhlii, assembly GCF_014108245.1. Lineage (NCBI taxonomy): Eukaryota > Metazoa > Chordata > Mammalia > Chiroptera > Vespertilionidae > Pipistrellus > Pipistrellus kuhlii. The sequence continues at coordinate 31,369,661 of NW_023425573.1, forward strand.
ACAAAACGAAAAATGTCCAAGGCTTTACTCCAGTTATTACTGTCTTAAAATTCATACCCATTTTTAAGAGCCACCTCACAAATGCAGTATTTCATGATTTTCTCAGTTGTGATTCCTTTCTCCTTTGAAATACATGGTTCATTTTTACTTGTTAAATAATATTTATTATATTTGCCTTGCGATTTCCAGTTTTCTACCTGAAAAATCATGTGGTATTGTGGAAACATAGGGATTGACACAGACCTGGGTTCCAACTCCAACTTCAAACCTTAGCAGCTGTTATCTAAGTTAATCTAAGGTCTTTGAATCTGTTTACTTATCTGATAAGTAATAGTAAAGGAAGGGAAATAATTTTTGTTTTTCAGGGTATGTGTGAGGATTAGAGGAGATAATGTGAGCAAAGATCTAGTATAGTACCTGAAACTAATTAGGGACTTAATAAAGGTTAGTTCTTTCTCTCCTTATTTCTTCTTTACTAGATTGTCAGCTTCATGAGCAGTGTAACTGTTCAGTTCTCTTTTCATTTCCCAAAGTTCTCATTAGCACACTATTTTAAGCATGGTGAGCTCCCAAAAAAGTACTGGTGTTAACTTTTATTTAGTCAGGATAACTTTTAAATGTTAACTGTATAAATGATTATAGTAAGTGCCTTAAATTTTTAGACAGTACTTACTGATATTGATAAGCTTTATTTGATTTTGGGGGGAAAAATCTTATCTCAGGATATCTTCGAACATTTTCTTCAGAACAAAAAGAATGATACTGTTGGCAGTCTATGCTGCCCACATTGATTAGTCCAGTTAATGTCTGAAAAAGAAAAAGAGGAGACAAATATATCAAAGTGATTAGAAATTACCTCCACAACTGCTTTATATATATTTGCAATAGAGAAACTATCACTGAGATGATTATTATATTATTTACTACTATCATTGATTTTTAGCAAATAAGATATTTTATCAAATAAAAAAATCACTGATACTAGTAGATAATATAACATTTAGAGTAATAAACTGGAAATCTAATTTTGTAGTTAAGAACTCACTACAATTATTGCATGTTAAACAAATGATTTCGTTCAATTATAGAGAAAATAATTAAAAAACACCAATTAATTAATTTTTAAAATCCTCACTCAATGATGTTTTCCATTGATTTTTAGAGAGAGTGAACAAAGAGGGAAAGAGAGTGAAATATTGATGTGAGAGGTAACACATCGATTGGTTTCCTCCTGTACATGCCCTGATTAGGGCCTGGCCAGGGAGGATCCTGCAACTAGGGTACATGCACTTTACCAGAATTGAATCTGCGACCCTTTTGTCTGTAGGCTTTCGCTCTATCCATTGAGCCAAATAGACCAGGGTGAGAAAATGAAAATGTTTTCTAAAATTCAAAGTGTTAGAAACCAAGAACAAATGAAGGTTTTGGCAATGGTATTTCAGAGTTACTTTTTCTTTTTTTTAAAAAATATATTTTATTTTATTTTTTATTATTTTAAAAATATATTTTATTGATTTTTTTTACAGAGAGGAAGGGAGAGAGATAGAGAGCTAGAAACGTCGATGAGAGAGAAACATCGACCAGCTGCCTCCTGCACACCCACCACTGGGGATGTGCCCGCAACCAATGTACATGCTCCTGACTGGAATCGAACCCGGGACCTTTCAGTCGGCAGACCGAAGCTCTACCACTGAGACAAACCGGTTTCAGCCAGAGTTACTTTTTCAAATGGAGACATGGGCTGTGGCCAGCACATGAACTCATAGCTAAATTTAAAAATTTTAATGAAAAGAGCACTTAGTTGTATTATCTCAAATGTTGATATCAGAAATCACTTTAACTCAAGTTTGTTCATGTTTTATCTTAGAAATAAGCAGAAAGTAACTGTATCTTCCATTCTGGTATTTAAATCTTTTCTTTCCAATCTTTCTTGATTTATATAAAACTATGTCTATTTGTATGAAATTTAAAAAATCCAAATAGTGTTGTAGATCAAAGCTATTTTTAAGTTCTACAATATTGTGAAGACACTATATCTGAGCTCTAAAAATAAAAACAAAGGAGACCTTTGGGTTGACATTGGCGGAAGTTTGGTCAAATATAATATGTATGGAGTGAAACACAAAAAAAGGTAAATTATTCTATACCATTCATATACCAGACAGAAACTAAGTTGAAATCCAAGTGATATGATCAGAACTGTTAAGTTATAATCTAGAGGTGGGCTTACTCATGCCAGTTTCAAAATAATTCTGTTAAACATTCTCAGTAAATGTTTAGATTTGAAATAAATGATTTTACTATACCCGGGCCATTCTTTTCCATTCTGGCATTAAAACTTGACATGGATGACACCACGGAGAATAGAAATCAACCATCCAGACTTCATCATGTTTTCTTTGCTTAACTAGTTCATTGAAAGTGGTGGGTGACAGGGAGATCACTGAAGGATTCATAAGATCCTAAAAACAATACAGCTATCATTATAACAGATATAGAAAGAGTTGTTCATATATTCTTAGCAAATTGTTGGTATCAGTCATTTAAAAAAATGTTTTTGAATAAAAAGATACTTAAGAATATTTAAAAAGCATTTATAGTGAATTAATTTAAAAAGAAAAATGATCCCCGATTTTTTATTAAGTTTTGATTATTTCTACCAGTCTTCTTAAATTAAGGTATATTCTATTCCTATTTCTAATTATCACTAAAATAACAGACAACTTTAAGCTTATGAGATGAGGCAAGATTTTCAAGAGCTTCCCAGATGTGTACATAAGAAATAGTGCTGCTTTAGAACCAATGGTTGGTTTGGAAATGGCCCTTTAATTAATAATGGAAAGCCCATTAGTCATTTTCCTGACATTCTGACTGGAGACACTGCACACCCTCTCTACAGATCACTTGCTCCAAATGCTGTTTTAATAAGACTTTAGTCTATCATGATTGGGTAATGTTAACAAAGATGTTAGCTTCACTGGGGGAAAACTCAAAAATCAAAACAACACAAAATCAAAAACTATTATTCTAGAGGAGGAGGGAGAGAAAAGGTCAGAGAATGGTAACTACATAAATAATAGGCTAAATTTTTTCATTCTTAAGAAACCCGTTTAACTACTTTAGTCAATTAATATTATTACTGGGGGAAAAAGGAGATGCTATAGATATAGGACACTTCTGTGCTGATAACGGGTGTGGCACAGCTGCCCAGGCTTGAAAGAGGCCCTCCACTGGGGGTTGACTGGACTGCCCTTACATTTCCTGGATGATACTGAGGTTACGCCTACCTCATCTATATGGATGGACCTAAAAGAAGGTGTGGCGGTTCTAGCTGAGATAACATGGAGAGGGGGTGCAAAGCTTTATGTGAAAATATAATTTCAATGTATTCAAGAAATAGTTGTGCCCACTAAGTACAAGGCACTGAACTAGATAATAAACAAAATACAGACTTATTCTTAGAGTCTATAGTAAGTATATAAGAATAAAACATTAGAAAAATATAAGAAATTCATTTTCTTGTCAGAAAATGTGTTGGTATGAGAATAAATCCTGTTATTAAACATGATTAAATATTTATACAAAGAGTATACACACAGAGAAGGATTTACAGCCATGAACTTAAAATAACTTACTTCTATATTTTATAATATTACAGAATTAACTTAAATACCTCTATGAATTCCAAGATATGTTCAGCAGAGTGATGGCCTTCATATTCATGAACATTGGACTGGTTGAACACCACTGTTGTTGGATAAGCCTGAATGTTATACTGTTAAGAATGAGAAGACAAATTAACATGGCTTTATACATTTAACCAGTTTGTTTCAAATTTATAACCAGTTTTGCCGAAACCAGTTTAGCTCAGTGGTAGAGCGTCAGTCTGCGGACTGAAAGGTCCCAGGTTCGATTCCGATCAAGGGCATGTGCATTGATTGTGGGCACATCCCCAGTAGGGTGTGTGCAAAAGGCTGCAAAAGGCAGCAAGAGGCAGCTGGTCGATGTTTCTCTCTCTCCGACGTTTCTAGCTCTCTATCTCTCTCCCTTCCTCTCTGTAAAAAAATCAATAAAATATATTAAAAAAATTTATAACCAGTTTGCCTTTAAGTAATACGATTTAAAAGACCCATTGCTAAATTGCTGGTGACTAAAAAATTTTAGCCTAGACAAAATTTGCAAAAGAATTGGAATCACAATTGTACTGATGAATACCTAATCCTTATTTACAGGTACCGCCTACTACATCCTATCTAATAAAAGGGTAAAATGCAAATTAACTGTCACTCTGTCACAAAGATGGTGGCGCCCAGTCCTCTCGGCCCTGCAGGAGTCCCCTCATCCCCGGGGGAAGGTAGCTGCTGAGAGTGGCCTGGCAGAATGCTTGCTTTGTTGCCATGGAGGGCCTCTGGACCGTGAAGGTCCTCTGGGCAGCAGGCGTGGAGTGGCCAGGCCCTGCAGAAAGCTACTGGTGCACAGATTCGTGCCCAGGGCTACTAGTAAGACATAAAATCCATAGGCATCAAATACAAGGGAGTACGGATAATTATGAGCTTGGTCCCTTTTTACTCCCCTGAACTTAATTTAAATGAACATTTTTAATGTTTGGTGCGTTTCTTCTTTTGTGATATCTGTAAACTTTAAAAAAATTTGATTTATTGTCTTTAAATATTCTGGCTTTGTCAGTTTTATGTGCAGCCTGTTCCCTTAACTTTATAGTGTCTCTTTGGTAACAGTTTTTACATTTAATGTAGTCAAATTCATTCATATTCATTGATTTTTATATTTAGTTTTAGTGTGTGGAGAAATTAGTCCTCACACAGAAGTCATAAAAAACATTTCATCCTACATTCACTTCCATTTATCTTTTTAAAAGTTTTAGTTTTTATAAATTTTGATTTAAAATACAAAAACAGAACAATAAAGTCTCATGCACTCTTGGGACTACAACAATCATTTACCCAAAGGCTTTTTAATTTATTTTTAATATGTTTTATTATTTAGAGAGAGGAAGGGAGAGACAGAAGCATTGAGAAGAGAGAAGCACTGATTGGCTGCCTTCTGCATGTCCCCTACTGAGGATCAAGGCTGAAACTTAAGCATGTGCCCTGAACAGGAATCAAACTGTGATCTCTTGGTTCATGAGACAACACTCAACCACTGAGCCACTGTGACCAGGCCTCATGGCTACTTTTAATTTCTCTATACTTCCTCCCACTCTACCCTACTCCAAGATTAAAGATAATTCCAGATGACTTATCATTTCATTCAGAAATATTTCAGTATATTAAAAACATATATTTCCCAAAATATAACCACATTATCATTTTCATATATAAAAATTAACAATTCCTAAAAATCATTAGATATCCTATCAGTTTAAATTTCCTCAGTTTGCTCTTTGTTTTTGCAGTTGGGTTTGCTTAAACTGCATCCACAGGAAGACTAAAGTTACATTTGAATGGCATGTCTTCTAAGTCTTTAATCTTCTTCCCCTTTTAATAAATGTGTCCAATAAACTGGGTCTTTGTCTTATAAAGTCCTCTACATGCTGGGATTTGCAAATTGCACACCCATGTTGTCACTTAATCTGTCCTTCAATACATTAATAGAGCCGATGACTTCATTTAAATTTTTTCCAAGAATATTTTATAGGGGGCATTGTATACTTTCATCATGAGGTATATTAATTTCTAGTACTTTTTAAAAGTGAAGAGTGAAAATTAACTTAATATCTTATTCATTTTAATTTCCTTCTACTAGCTATCCAATTACAAGGAAAGCCAAAGAATAAAGCTATCGACTGCCAAAAGGAAATATTAAGTTAAAAAATATAAAGATCTTAAATAATTTAAAAATCATATATTTTATCAAGTCAACTAAATATTTTTGAGTTTAATAAATAAGTCTATATCTACACTTAACTACATATACTATATTTTAATCCATAATTTGTTGAAGTTATTGGTTTAAACAATTACTATTCTAAATGTAGATGTATTTTTGAAAAGGTTATTTTAATATCAGATTAATTAAAAAACACTTTTAATACTTTGCCTTACCATGTTACAAAGTCCCTCATGAACTGTACAATCTAGTGTACCAAATTTAAGCTGACCATAAAGATGCTTTGATGCTTTTCGCAACTCTGGCAATAAAGCTCGACATGGTGGACACCACTACAAAAGAAAAAATATTCATAAGTACTGAGCCAAATAAAATGAATAACAAAAACTTACATAATTTTTCCAACAAGCAATTTAAAAAAGACAAACGACACTTAGTTGCAAATCTTATGCTTGTATATACTTAATCCTTAGAGGGAAGTACATCAGTGCTCTCTTAGATACAATATGTGGTTGTAGCCAAACCGTATCCATGATTCAAGGTTATCTAGAAAATGTCTTTTTGCTGTAACAAAAGAAAATCTGACAATATTCAATTTTGACAGATAAAAATAACTTACAGGGGCAAAGAAATCAACAAGCCATGGTTCTTTGTCATTGGCAGGAAAATTTTGAGGTCCAAGTGTGGTAACATGAGAATGAACACTTTCTTTGGCAAAGGCAAGTATATCATAGAGAATCTTCTTCCCTTTGAAATTGAGTAAGAGAAAAGTTAAAATCCATATTCTGCCTTTTATCTATAAAAACACGTTTGTACGGAAATTAATATATTAGTAAATAATACAAGAATAAACTCTGTTTCATATACTCACAAGTATAAACCTACCCACCCCTGTATTTGGAAGAGCAAGAAGGAATGATTACAATGCAGGAGGAAGAAAAATTTTATATGGAGGCACAGAGGTGTGGAAGAACATATTTTCATGGATCCACAAGTAGCTGGAGCTACATTTGGAAGGGTACAGATGAGGCTGAAAGAGCCATCAGAGGCAGATTGTGAATGTATATTGTTAATTTACCAACCATTCTTGGTGCTGGAAATAAGAGTGGTAAGCAAAACAGACAAAGTCATTGCTTCTATGCTAAGAAATCTGAACTTTATTTTAAAAGAAATCAGCAGTCAAGGCAGAAAAGTGACATGAGAATGTTTTAGATATTCTAGGGTCGTGGTCAGCAAACTGTGACTCGTGAACCACATGCAGCTCTTTGGCCCCTTGAGTGTGGCTCTTCCACAAAATACCACGGTGTGGGTGAGTCTATTTTGAAGAAGTGGCATTAGAAGAAGTTTAAGGTTAAAAAATTTGGCTCTCAAAAGAAATCTCAACATTGCCAACCACTATTCTAGGGCAATAAATGCAAATAAAACCAATAACCAACAATAAAGAAGAAAGGCTATGAAATGGAAAACTATCAGAGGATGATATAGTACATGATGGATCTGTGCTGGAGTTCTTTTCCTAGCCTTACAAAGGGTTTAGCATTCTGGAGAAACGGCTACACGTAGACGATTAAGGATGAAAGATAGTTTTGAAAGGCACTGGGGGTCAGAGGAGCTTCAGCTAAAAGGAACTAAAGACACTTACCTTGACCAAGGACTGGTGCTTTTATTCTAACACAATTTGTCCCAAGGCAAGGTGGAAATAAACACTTCAAAGGGTAAGTTATCAAAGGATACAGAAGCATTATCAGTTTGGGGAATAGCCTACAGCTGTTCAGGTGTTTGGCCAACAGGAGCAATAAAATGCCCTGAGCTGTCTGGCAGCTAACAATAATCCTATTCAGGTTTGGGGGAAGTGCCTTAGCCTTTTCCAACAGGTAAATTACTTATGTGGCTCACCCTTGTTGAGCCCCCCAAGTCCCATCAACCTTTTGACGGAACTCTTGTAATTATTACATGGTGGAGTTGGTTCTCTGGCAGATCTGAAATAAGGCAGCAAGCACAGAAATGAAGAGGAGTCATAAATATTTCAGAGGTAAAAAAAAGAACAGAACTCCATTATTAAAACCTGGTCATTTCTAGCACTTTAAGGAGGTAGCATTTAGTGAACTATAAGCCTACGCTTTGGAGACAATTGTATTTGAATACAAAATCTACTTGACCAATTACTGGTTTTTGCCATAGGCAAAGTTACTTAGCCTTTCTGAGCCTCAATTTTCTCCCTTGCAGGACTGTTGTGAAGATAAAAAATGAAAATACGTAAGTATGCAAAATCTTTAGAAAAATGTTTGCCATAAAAAAGTACAGAATAAACAGTCGTTCCTACTGGTTACCTTGCCAAGCAAGCCTTTGTTCACACAGTTCCTATGGCCTAAAGCAGGCGTCTTCAAACTACGGCCCGCGGGCCACATGCGGCCCGCAGAGGAGTCTGATCCGGCCCGCCAGGTTTTTTGGGCAGTGAGCGCAGCTGAGGTGTTACAGTAGGAATTAGTAGTTCATATAGTCCGGCCCTCCAGCTCTCTGAGGGACCGTGATCTGGCCCCCATTTTAAAAAGTTTGAGGACTCCTGGCCTAAAGGGACTCACTTCTCATTCTTCTGTATTTGCTTTGGGAAACTGAGCATTCAAATGCCACCTGAATTCAAATATCACCTCTTAACTTATACTATGCAAAAGTCTCTTTGATTTTATTAATTTATACATAATGACTATTACATTGTTTTTCATATTTGCTTATAGATCTCTTTCTTCTCACTTGTACTAGAGATTTTAAGCTTCTTGACAGTCAAGTCCATGTCTTACAACTTTGCATTCCTAACACCTAACACAGGCACAATGTTAGTATCTGTTATTCACTGTGATAGTTAGTAGTTTGCTTGTCTCTTGCTACATTTCACCTTTTCAGGAGAGAGACTGTGATGCATCCCAAACCCTAGGAACTGGAACTTTGCTTACATGAATGTAGAGCTGCAGTCCCAAACAAGCTGTAATGTAATTATAAATTATATTATAAATGTGATTATAAATTCAAGGAAGATGACAAAGCAGTCAATGGAGATGCTTGGTAGTCTAGTGGAGGAAACATCTAAAAGAATGTCTGAAAATTACTCATAATGGTTGAGATGCTACATTTGGTAAACTGGAATGAACACTATAGATGCTACTTTGGTCAACAAGCAAGATCCTTAAATTCCCCCCTAGCCTAACCTGTCACAACAGTTCTTGCTGAAACACTGATCAACAGTCAAGAGTATAAAATAACTAAACATAGTTAAAAATGTCTTTCCTCACAAGAAACAAATTTATTAAGATAAATTATACATGTGTCCATATAATACAAGGTAAAAAATAAAATTAAAAATTATAGTCAAACCTTGTTTCATTGGGCTTTGCTTTATTGCGTATCACAGATGTTGTTTTAAAAGTATATTAATTTATAGATTTCAGAGAAAAGAGAGAGAGAGAGAAACATTAATGATGAGAATCATCAATTGGCTGCTTCTTGCATGCCCCACTCTGGGGATTTGAGGCCGCAACCCAGGCAATGTGCCCTGACCGGGAATCAAACCGTGACCTCCTGGATCATCGGTCTCTGCTCAACAACCACTGAGCCATGCTGGCCAGGCACAGATGTTGCATTTTTTTTTAAAAATACATATTTTATTGATTTTTTACAGAGAGGAAGAGAGAGGGATAGAGAGTTAGAAACATAGATGAGAGAGAATCATCGATCAGCTGCCTCTTGCACACCCCCTACTGGGGATGTGCCCACAACCAAGGTACACGCCCTTGACCAGAATCGAACCCGGGACCTTTCAGTCCGCAGGCCGACGCTCTATCCACTGAGCCAAACTGGTCCTGGCAGATGTTGCATTTTTACAAAATGAAGGCAAGAACCTCCAACAATCAAAAAGGTTTCAATTTTTTTTTTTATTGTGGTGATCGGGAACCCAACCCACAATATCTCTATGCCTGTACTATTTGAAAATGAGGTTACATTTTTATCATTTTTTTCTCCTTACCATGATGAATTTCATATTCTTTGGTTCCTCGTCCTTTAAATACTGCTAGACATGGTTGAAAAACATAGAGATTGCTACAGATATCTGGTGCAGAAGAACAGTCAAACTTGCCAATCTAAAGCAGAAAGAGAAAGTTTAATTAGATGAAAATGAAATCTTATCCAATCAATTAAACATTCATAAGGGTAATCACAAAATGACATTGCTTTAACAAGTTTCTAAACAGAAGTTAATAGGCTATAAATAAGAGAGATAAAAATAATTTACATTTAACACTAAAACACACACACACACACACACACACACACACACACACACACAAAAAAAAACTCCCAGAAAGTTAACAAACCTGACAAGAAATTTCCAAGATAATATAAAGTTTAAGAAAGCCACCCTTCTAAAAATGTAGAGAATATTTATATAATCTTGAGGTGGGGAGAAAGAAACCTTTTCATGTGAGACCCCAGAAGCAGATAATAAAGAAAAAGGCTGACATTTTCATACATTGTGGAAGAAAACCAGTTATTTAAAATATAACTTCATGTATTAAATTAATAAGAAAACATAGTAGCAGAAAGCTGGGCAGAAGACATTTTTCTTACTTGAATATGTTCATTTTTAAGTAGAGTCTTTAGTTTCTTCAACTCAGGATCATTTGAATTTCCATTTTTTCCAAAATGAAAAAATAAGAGCCATCGATGATGAGCCAAACGATCCTTAAAAGTAATTTAAAAAGTTAAAAAGAAATGTGAGACAGGAAGTAAATATTTCTGAGTTCTAATATTTCTTTTTATTTTCTTATAGTTAATTTTAATAATCCTAACTATTACTTCAAAATAATGTCAAAAATTCAGGCACATCCATATTTTATTTTGTAGTTTATTTGGGATAATGCCATGTAAATCAATTATATAAGATTACGGAAGGATAAAAGTCACTACATTTTAAAATGTTAAAGTAGACAATTGATTCTACTATAAGTATTTCAGAAGCTGCTTCTTAATTACTCACTGAATAATATAAATAGTTCTGTAAGCAAGAACATAAAGTTTCAAATCGGATCCAAAGTGGCTTTGTGATCAAAATCTTGCTTTTATGACATTCCTGAAGCCCTTTAGGACTGGTTAAGTTTTTTTTTGTTTTTTTTTAAAAATATATTTTATTGATTTTACACAGAGGAATTGAGAAGGACAGAGTTAGAAACATCGATGGGAGAGAAACATCGACCAGCCGCCTCTTGCACACCCCCCACAGGGGATGTGCCCGCAACCAAGGTACATACCCTTGACCGGAATCGTAACCGGGACCTTTCAGTCCGCAGGCCGACGCTCTATCCACTGAGCCAAACCGGTCCCGGCAGGACTGGTTAAGTTTTACAAAACTACAGATCCTCCCTGTGCCACCAGCAGCTCCAGCAACTGGAGTTTAACCTAAAATTGACTGATATATAATCCTTTGAAACTACTACGTACTTTCTCTCTAGTGATGAATAAATCAAATGTTGGCTAAACTATTAAGACTTGAAATGTTAGCAATGTTATTTATCATTATAAAAATATTACCTCTAGTGTGTCTGCCGAAAGTAGTTCAAAATCTGGAAGATTATGCATTATTTCCAAATATATTTCTTTAGCATCCAATGAATTAAGAAACTAGAATAAGAGAATCATATTGTAATTTTTTTTAAGTCAACATCCATCTACTTTAGTGTCTTTTTTGTTGTTGTTTCCACAGAAGAACTTTTAAGGAAAAAAGTCACAGAAGTTAAATAGTTTTCAGGCTGTTTATTCTAAATGTTATCTTTAAAAAAAAAAGTATTATATTTTGGCAATTATTAAAAATTGTATAACTGGGTTGTTGTTTTTAAAAAAAAGTTATGTAAGACAAATTTCATTATTAGGTGTTTTGTTGCCTGGACTTGTCCATTAACTGTTCTGTGTGTTCTACAATAATCCCCACCACATCCTGGAGTAACTGCATCATGAGGAAAGTGCTATCTTATGTTCAGTTCAATGTTAATGCTAACCATGTTTCATACAGGACGCCAATGTTTTACCCATTATTTAAGAATTGTTAAAACACTAGAGAGTATTTGATGATCCATGACACTTCATACCCCAATCAATAATCAATAGGAATTAAGAACTTATAACTAGAAAATGAAAAGGCACATTATAGAGGTTTTTAGAAATAATGTTCAAAAAACCAAACTACCTATGAGTTTTGCAGAGTAAATTTATACTGGTAAAGATCTTATTTTAAATGTGTTTTAGATCTAGGTCTCATTTAAAACACAAACAAATAACTGAAGAAGCCACACCTTCCTTCTAACACATCTCCTTTACTTCTGCCCATATTTCATCCTTAGCATATTTTTCTCACAGAACTATCCGGTGGCCTAATTCTCAATGAAGCAGCTGTTACTATAATAAAGAGTGCAGCAGTAGAATGCAGTCTGGAGTGGAGGGCAGAGACCTAGGCCACAGAAAAAACCGAAGAGTTGTCAGCACCAAGTCCTAATTGTATGCACACCTAAGCAGAGATCTGGAAGGATAGTCACCAAAATTTGACGGTACTGGTCTATTGGTAATTTGGTTTCAGTGAATTTTACATCTTTTTTTTAAACATTTCTTTACTATATATAAATTTCTGTAATGAATATGTCTGTTTATCAACATCAAAAAAAGAATTTACAGAAAAGAAAATTAAGAAAGTTAATTTTTTATTTGAGTCTTTTCTTTTGGAGTTTCTTAGAAACTTGTCTGATATCTCATTATTTATATCTCAACTCCTTGATAACTAGCTTGACCCTCAATTTCTTCATTCTTAAAAGTAGAGAGTGAACCATACCAGTAGACCTCTGCGCTGAGTTTACACCAGAATCTAACAGGTGCTTAAAAAAATAAATACTGGGTTCCAGCCAAACCGACCAATGACCTGTATTTTAACATCAGAAAATATATAAATAAATGGAAACTAATGAAAATTCATTTAACCTAAGAATGTATTCCATACCTTTGGGGTTTGAAAATATTAATATAATAGTTTATATCAGTTAAAAATAATTCTTATAACAGACTTTATAAACGGAAGAATGTATTAAACAGAATCCCAGAAATTAAATTTGTTCTAGATTATTAAACGTTCCAAATTCAGATGATATAAACTGATTCATTTTCTTATTCTTTGATTACAAACAACATATTTAAGTGTGTGCATTCAAAGAAATAAAAATGAGTCATACCAAAACACTGCTTTTCTCTTTGTCATTTAAAGTGGCTCCAGGAGGAAAATAGGCGGTAGAACTTGTTGTTATATCCAAACTTGTACAAAGGTTGGCCTGGGTGGCACAGTCCATCCATCCTACATTAACAAGACCATCCTAAAATAGAAAGAAAAAACAATAAAAACAAAGGCCAAATGGAAGACCAAGTTTCCCCACAAAGGGAGCTTCAACAACAAAGTATCAAAAACAAAGACTACTTACCCAAACATTGTATGATGCGAGCTAACTAAATAACAAAATAACAAACAAAACAATGAAGTTTGGAAATGATAAAAACACTGATATATAACGCTGGTTAAAAAAGACTTCATAATTAAAGAATACTTAGTAGTGAACGACAATGAAAGCACCACATGCCAAAATGACTGAAAACAGTTCATTATTAGAAACCTACAACTATGACTACATTTATCAGAAAATAAGAAAGGTTACAAATAAGCAAGTTAAATGTTCAAAAAACTACCAAAGACAATATCTAGAATCCATTTTTAAATGTGTGTGTGTGGTGTTTTTTTATTTTTTGACATGGCTATATGCTAGTAGTCTTACAAAATAATTCGTGCTTACCAACATGCCACTAAGCCTGAGACGTGTCTGTGAAGTCAAACAATCTGGAAGGAAAAAAATAGCTCTTTTGAGTGTATACCTCCATTGCCTTTTCACAAAGCTATCATGCTGATTCTAAGGCAGTTATTTGAGCTCTATTGGTAAATACTGAAATCTTTATTCACTAGATAACTGCTGCGGTCAAAGTTTCATTCTACATACACATTACCACTCTCACTCACTCATTCTTTTATTCCCCTTAGATACCTAGGATTTCCAGCTAAAGAGAAAAGGGGTAATTTTCTCTCAAGCATTCCTTTAGGATCTGACTCTCAAATTTCTCTGATCAATAATTCCCTTTACCTTAGATATCTCACAACTGTGGAGAAATAACATGTAATAAACTTTTTTTAAATAAAAATTATGTAAAAAATCCTTAAAATAAGATAAAATAGCCTCTTCATTATTTTTATAAAAGTTCTGTAAATATAAATACTAACACTAAATGAGATAACTTTGAAGGGAGCCTATAGCATCACAGAGCCTACAGAGATATGTAGAATCTCTAATTTTAAGAGTTTTTTTCATGTGTAAATAAATGGACAAAAATTTGTACATTAGGCCAAAATGAATAAACTCCTCAAGGATGGACTAAATTTAAGGGTGATTTTATTTTCAAGGCAATACCTCCTTAACATGGCAGCATAAAGACTATGAGATTAAGTTTCAGGAAAAGATTCATGTTGGGATTAAACATATGAAAAAATATTAATGAATCAGAGTATTTCTTTTCTTTTAAAATATTTTTATTGATTCCAGAGAGAAAGGGAGAGTGAGGTAGAGACAGAAACATCAATGACAAGAGATGGATTGGCTGCCTCCTGTATATCCCCTACTGGGGATGGAGCCAGCAACCTGAGCATGTGGCCTGACCTGGAATCAAACTGTGACCTAGTTCATAGGTCAACACTCAACCACTGAGCCATGCCAAGGGCTGAATTAGAATATTTTGTAATACTGGGACCAATTTTTAACCAATCAAATTGCTTAAATACATTTTACAGTTTGTGGTTTGACAGGTAGGGTATTTTCACCTTAATCTACAGAGGGAAAGGTTCCTATAAATAGGAAGTTGTCATCTTCAAAAATATAAGGTAAACATGTACACATATTTATATGTATAAGTATGAGGTAAAGTCAATAACTCCAAAAATTATTATTTTGAGAGGACTGTATCTGTAAATGACTATTTTTGCAAACTGATAAATATGTACATCTGTGACTATCTGAACATACCATTTACTGTAAATATAATTAGGCTGAAAATTTGCCCACTGAACAGAAACCATAAACAATACTTTAAAAACTTTTTATGTGTAAAATAGAAATAAAAATATTTCTTAAGTAAAAAATTACAACCTTGTATATAAATTGTAGTTTGAAGTGAACAATCAATTATAGTAGCATACTCAAGATAGTCACCTAGTCTAAGGGTACATACTTCCAGTTATAAGATTAGCAAGTCTTGAGGATCTAATGTACAACATATAATGATTATAGCTAACAATAGTTTACTATATGCTTGAAAGTTGCTCAGAGAGTACATCATGGCAATTATTTAACAAGATGGAGATGGTAGCTAATGCTACGGTGGTAATCATTTTGTTAAATGTATCAAATCAACATGTTGAACACCTTCAAGTTACACAATGCTATTTAATTATATCTTAATAAAGCTGAAAAAGTAAAAAAAGATTGTCATTTAAAAATTATATGTCACAGTCTCTTCATAATAAAATAATGAATAACTTACCTCCTCCTTCGGAACAAAACGTTATCAGCCAGCCAATACCAGAGGCAAAAGCAGTTTGTATGGCATTAACAAAATTTCCTTAAAAGAAAATAAAGCAAATTTCTGATCACTTGTTAATAATGAAAACAGTTTTCTAAATGCTTTTTTCCCCTCTCCTAATTTCACCCTCTTCCAATCCATTCTGAGTAGAGAGGATTTTCTAAAAATGAGTTTGTAAAATTCATTCACCAGTGCTCCATTTTTTCCCCAACACATAAAATGTAAATTCATTATTTCACCAGGAAGCTCAAATTGGTAATATCTACCCCATCAGCCAGCCATATTCCTTCCCATGCATTACACATCCTCCTGTTAAGAGTCATGAAATACTGCCAGTTCCCCAAATTTTGCTACTGTTCCTGAATGTAAAGACCATTGGAAAACAAATATATTTACATTACAATTCATTAACAGTAGCAAAATTACAGTTACGAAGTAGCAACGAAATAATTTTATGGTTGGAGGTCACCACAACATGAGAACTGTATTAAAGTGTTGAGGCATTAGAAAGGTTGAGAAATGCTGCTCTAGCCCCACCTCACATCTATTTCCCATATCTTAATTGCTTTAGTTTCTGTACACATACAATTCATTTGTTAAATGCCTACTATTTAGTAGTGGTCAGAACAAAAGACACAATTCCCTTCTAAAAGCATCAAAAAAGTACTTTAAAATTTTAATATTATGACCAAAATATTAATACTGCCGCTGAAAAACTTAAAATATAAATTTCAAAGTATCCTTAAAAATCAAGCAAATTAAGAAAATAAAATTACCTGCCCACAATTCTGTCACAGTGCTTCTGACATGCTGCATGGCAAAGCTCACTAAACTGTCCTTTGATCTGTCACCATGGTATTTCACTGCAGCCTATTGTTTTTTTTAATAAAAAGGGAAATATGCTTACTTTTTCTTTTAAAAACGCCACTATAAAGAATACTTTTGATTCTACATTATTTTAAAAAATACAGTAAGATGTCTCTTAACATACAACGTATTTCCAACTGATATGCTGAAAATCTTGATTGTATAGAATTCAAGGAAGACATTTTTAATATTATTTATGATTTTTGTTTCAGTTTTATCACTTAAAACTGGGGGGAAAAAGGACATCAGAATTTTATATTCAATGAGACAATACCTGAAAATACTCTGTAAACTATAAAGTAGAATATGCATATTGGTTATACTATGTTAAGAAACAGAAATTGGCGAACATTTAATTTTGAAAGTCATCATTTGACCATTTAATTATGTGGATTGAACTGCCCAGGTCCACTTATACTTGGAATTTTTCAAATGGCCCAGTTTTTAACTGTCTGATGTTCAAACTACTGTGAAGGGTCGACTGGAGATTGGGAATTTGTGTATGCAGACCGCTCACTTGAGTTACACACATTTAAAAAAAAATTTGTTTTTGTTTTATTGATATCAGAGAGGAAGGGAGAGGGAGAGAGAAACATCAATGATGAGAATCATGGACCAGCTGCCACCTGCACATCTCCTACTGGGGATGGGCATGTGCCCTAACCAGGAATCAAACCATGACCTGTGGTTCATAGGTCGACACTCAACCACTGAGCCACACCAGTCAGGCTTCGCATTTTTTTTATAGGTGCCACTAACCTCTATGTTATTATTCCAAGTCAACTGTAATGGTATCTAAAAGTATTTGTAATACTCAAAATGTTCATTATGACTAGAGATGGGTTAGTACCTAAAATAAAACTTAAATATCAAAGCATTCTATAAGTTCTCATACTGTACTTTCTCTAGTATTTTCCTTATCATAAAGTTCCCCAAGTTTAAAAAATGCTAACTTTATCCCTTACCATTCCAGACCTAAATATGAAGAGGCTGGGATAACTGTTCACTCCTTTCATTCGGCAAAGCATTCTATCATCGCCACAGTTAACGGCTCCAATTCGAAGTAACCCATCCACTTCCTTAGCAAAGTCTCTCCACTACGAGAAAAAAGGAAACAACTATTTCTCTGGACACTTCTCTTGAGCATTCTTCAAGCTATAAATACTTAAAAGACTATTTTTAGCAAATAAAACCACAAATATGTGAACATACATAATCACTACTGATAGATAAAATTGCCATTAATAGGAAAATTCCAATATATTAAAAAACTCAAATAACAGATCAATTAGAAATAGTAAAACTTTAGTAATTGGGATGTAAAAAATACATACCGTAGGAGCTAAGTCATGGCAGTGTGAACAGCCTGCGGAGTAGAAGTTCACAAACCACAGCTCTCCAGAATTAACAGCAGCATCTGAAAGTATATGAAACCAAAACAACTTAGAACTAGTCACTGAGGTTTGTGCATAGTTGGGTTAAAAATTTTTTGTTGAGATCAGAAAGAAAGTCATACATCTTTCATACTGCCTTCACCAATAACTTTCTGTACAATTTTTTTCTGTAAGAAAATGTACTTCAACTGTCAAATAATACCTTTTTAAAGAAACTCTTCGAAGCCATACTTGTGCAAGCAGCAGCCTCGAACTGCTTGATACCATCTCACCATGAAGCTGTAAAAAGAAAGGAAGCAACACCCAAAGCTCATGGATGAGAGAAATGAAGAAAACAGTAAGAGAATGAACTGAGTTTTAAGCTCTTTTCCTATCTGCAGCATAAGGTAAACATGGAGCCAATCAATTCTGACAGTTATTTCAAATTCTGAAAGAATGGAATAAGAGGTCTATTTGATGTAGTAAGGACTCTGGGATTCAATTTAATCTTTGCCTTCAAACATTTCCCGTGAAAAACTGCCATTATTTGAAAAGTATCAAGATTTTTAACAATTCAAAAAAAATACTTATTTTGTAAAATAATAGATTTGCACACCACATAATGTCTAGCCAACAATATATTATACATTATAATTACTAGGAGCCCAGCACGTGATTCGAAATAGCTCAGCAGCAACCACCCTCAAGTCGCTGGTCCAGCCCTGTCTCCCTCCCCGGGCCCTGCCTCCCTCTCCAGCCCCTGAAGCAGCAGTGGCCTCTGCGGATCAGGACCTCCCCAGTGCAGGCAGGCAGAGGCCCTGCCACCCTGCCCCTGACACTGCGTGTACAACCTCCTCCTGTTGGGTCAACCCATTACAGCATCCCAGTTAATTAGCATATTTTCTATTTTTCATATATATAGTAATTTTATGTAAGTCAACATTTATTCATCTAAAATTTTTAACAATGTAACATTTATAAGATAAAAAGGTGAAGACAATTTGCTTTTGTCTAAAGTTTTCATGTAATTCCACATCAAAATCAGTGAATTTTTAAATAAAGTTTCATAGTTATAGGAAGTATATTAAGACATCAAAACATGCATACTATTGTGTAACTGATTTAGGTTAATTAGTAAAATGTGCAGGACTCAATATTTACCTACATTTCAATTACAAGACACAAAAACCTATGAGAAGAACAGTTTAACACCATACATTATAGACAAGGTGTATAATTTAGAATTTTATCAATTGTTCTTTGGCCTTTTGCATGATTTGTATTACACTGCATATACAATTTCGTTTTAGGATCTTTTTCACTTAACATAATCTAAAATGTTGTAAAAATATTTTAATAATATAAAAAATAATGATGTAGAATAAAATTATCTTGGTTATAATTTCAAATGTGTCAATCATACACAAACACACATGCATAGATGTTTCAATTCATATGAGGCATAGAGGTTTCATTTCATATGATGCTGTAAAATGTGAGGAATAATTGTAGCTATTGCACAGTGAAGTCATTAAAGTTCATTAAGACAACGGAAGGAAAGTTGATTATAACTGTATACCATAAACTTACCAAATTCTCTTCTCTCCAATGTTATGATTTCAGGATCATCATCATAAATACCTACATTAAAAGTACATAAAAATTATAAAATTAAAACTTCATCATAAAAGTAAATTGCCACACTTAAAATAGATTACTTACTTTTGTTTTAATCATCAAAAACCAGATTACTAAACCTCAAAGTTGAAAAATATGCAACAAACTGAGAGACCAAGAGTACACAAAACCGCTGGTGATACCTTTAAAGAGTGATCGAGATATTAAGTTTCTGATTTAGATTGTCATAGGTGTGTGTGTTTGTTGGGTTCCCAATATTCACAAAATTTTATCTTCACTGCAAATTCCTATTATTTTTTAAAAACTTTTTCTTTTAAAATAGTTGTACAGACTCTCATTTATCTTTTCCCCAAGCTTCCCCTAGTTAACATGTTATATAATTTTAGAACAATATCCAAACCAGGAAATTGGCACTGGTACATTACTGTTAACTAGACTACAGTCCTCATTTATTTTTTCAGTTATATGTTTTTAATAAGTGGCATCATTTAAAATTATATTCTATGGCTGAAAGTTTTATAATTAAAATATTTACAGAGGTAGAGACAAACTTATTAAGTAAATATAAATTTTTATTTACAATAAAAATCAATGCAATAAAATTTCTCACTATTATGAAACATCCAAATAATACTAGTGATGGATATAGACCAAGGGTCAGCAAACTTTTTTTATAGAGGCCAGTTGGTAACTATTTCAGGCTTTGTGGGAAATATAATTTCTGTCACGACTACTCAATCCTGCACCTGAAGTGTGAAAGCAGCCACGGATAACGCATAAATAAATGAACCTAACTGTTTGGGCATAGCTCAGAAATACTGTGTTTTGGTTCCAGACCACAATAAAGGCAGGATCAAAGGCAGGTGTAATCTTTTTGCTGGTGGACGGTCTTGCCTTTAATTTGTAAAAAAACGCAAGACCTGTGAATCCCAATGAGATGAGGTATGCCTGTATTCAATAAAACTTTACAAAAATAGGTGGCAGGCTAGATTTAGACTGTGAAATGTAAATTGCTGACACCTGAAATAGGCTATCATGCTGTAGTGATATACCTGAAAATAATACTTTGAAAAGAAAGTTAGTCTTAAGAAACATATATAATAGTTATAAATTGAAAATAGTCTTTAGTTGAATATAAAGGCATACTTCAATTCTTAGCCTACATTTGAGGTTAATGATTTACGAGAAATATTAGGTACTTGAAAGTTCCCTCTTGCCTTGATACCTGCTTATTCTCACTTTCCTTTGATTTAAAAAAAATACATATATATATATATATATATATATATATATATATACACATACATACATATATATATATTTTATTTCAGAGAGGAATGGAGAGGGAGAGAAACATCAATGATGAGAGAGTCACTGATTGGCTGCTTCCTACACAGCCCTCGGTGGGGATTGAACCCACAACCTGGCATGTGCCCTGTGGGGAAATCAAACTGTGACTCCCTGGTTCATAGGTCGACACTCAACCACTGAGCCATGCCAGCTGGGCTTTCCCTTGATTTTTTAAACTTGTTTACCATCTCTGCTCTTGTCTCATTTCTTATTCCTGTCAACACTGTACAACATTCAAGATGGCATTTCTACTGAAGTGACCACTATTAAACTTAAAAGAAACTATTAATAGCTTTTCTTGGAAAATATGATGCTTGTTCTAAAAATCTTGAAAAGCTTCAATATTTAACTTCTAATGTAAGTATTTTTAAATTAAAGAGCAAACCTTATTTTACAAATATTTAACAAGATTGTGATCCAAATACCTTCATATTTGTTCAGCTACCACCTGATTTTTCTTTTGAATTACACTCCTGTTACATTAAAAAGAGTCAAGGCAAAACGTATTAACTACATAAGCTACGTGATGAAACAAAATTAATTTTCTAAATTTATCCAAATAAAAAACAATCATTTCATAAGGTATATTATCTTACCAAAATCATAACGATAAAAATTCCAGCTTTCATACTGGCCTCCTTCTTGATTATCTGCAAGTCCCTTTTCTCCGTATTTGTCATACTTTTTCCGCAGATCTTCATCTTTGAGTACTTCATACGCTCTATTTATTTTTAAAAAATCACTATGTGCATTTGGGTTATTCTATTAAAAAATATTAGATATAACACTTATTTCAGATATATAATCAAGTATCTTCAGAATCTATATCTAAATTTAATTTAATCCCAAGGTTTTTGGGAGAACAGATATTCAAATAAGGAGTAGTAGTACAATATGAAGTGGGTTATCATGGGTGGAAATAAAGAAGGATTTTTAAAGAATGTGAATCTTTTTTAAAAAATATATATATTTTATTAATTTTTTACAGAGAGGAAGGGAGAGGGAAAGTTAGAAACAACGAGAGAGGAACATTGATCAGCTGCCTCCTGCACACCCCCAACTGGGGATGTGCCTGCAACCAAGGTACATGCCCTTGACCAGAATCGAACCCGGGACCTTTCAGTCCGCAGGCCAAAGCTCTACCCATTGAGCCAAAAACAGTTTCGGCAAGAATGTGAATCTTAAAAGTATAAGAAAAATGAGAACTGATGCCTCAAAAGTCTGATAGATGTGATTATACAATGTAAGTCATTACTTCCAAGAAATGCAACTGAGAAAAGGCCAACTTATGAACCCTTGAAAATCCTTTGTATTGTTAGGTATTATCTGTTGCCCCTAACACAATTACAAAGAAATTTGTAGGTTATTTTGCCATTTGAGGCAAAACTAATATATTAACTAAATAAAAAGTACGTGCCCCAATTCATCAGATAATTACTAATAAATAAAAACTAGTATCAGAGTAACAATTTAAAACTGGATTGGAAATAGTCCTTATTTGTTACTGGTTCAATAATTAGTTTTTGAAGAATGCTTTCATCCAAATAATACTTACTTGTAGATCAACCATTTTTCATATGGAAATAAACAAAAAAAATCGCATTCTGAAATTTCTAAGAAAAATAAAAATCCTATAAATAGAACACAGTCCAGCCAGTAGAGCTCAGTGGATTTAGCATTGGCCTCCACTCCAGGAAGTCACCAGTGTGACTCCCTTGTCAAGGCACAGACCAGGACTGGATTTCAGGCTGATTCCCAGCAGGGGGTATACAGGAAGCAGCTGATAAGATGTTTCTCTCCATCCCCCTTTCTCTCTATCTAAAAATCAATAAAAACATGTTAAAATAGCAGAATACAGATTCTGGGGAAAGATTACCAAGTAATGAGAGTTTTAGAAAAATACTGATTCTAGTGCTCAGCTTAATGCCACCAAAATAAAATAATCCTTTAAAAAATTCTATCTAGAAAATAGAAAATTAGAACCCCTCTCTCTCCTTGATGAGTATCAAACCTCAACAAAATTAATTAGGTGAATTATAGACATATAAGAATTAAAATTAATTCAGTTTTGAAAGATTACATTATGGGACACGTAAGCAAATATTTATTATTAGAATTAACTGGAGTTGGCTGTTCTCAAGTTTTACTTAAAATACTTCCTGACTCTGGCCTTAAACTTGTGTATGGGAGAAAATAGTGAAATAGTAACAGCATGCTATTAATAGCATGCCATTTTTACCAAGACATACTCTCTAACTTCTAAGAAAATAATTTTTTTTTTACTGTTTTAAAATACTTGATCTTGTCGGGACTGGTTTGGCTCAATGGATAGAGCATCGGCTTGGGGACTGAAAGGTCCCGGGTTCGATTCCGGTCAAGGGCATGTACCTTGGTTACGGGCAGATCCCCAGTAGGGGGTGTGCAAGAGGCAGCTGATCAATGACTCTCTCTCATCGATGTTTCTAACTCTCTATCTCTCTCCCTTCCTCTCTGTACAAAATCAATAAAATATTAAAAAAAAAAAATACTTGATCTTACCCTACTAAGAAAACTACTTTGCAGACACTGTCTGCTTTGGAATTAACATCTGTAATAGAACTTTTGGAAATTTAGTTTTCAAATTAAGAGGTAATTGCATTTTTGGTACTGACATGTCTTTATATTGTTCTAAACAGACTTTTGCTTACTATGTTTTTAATATATAAGTTGAATTACAATTTTTAACATGTGATTGTTCTTAAGCATTTTGAGCACATATGATTTAAGTAGATATCCCAAGTTACTAATATACATTAACGAGACTGTTAAAAAAAAAAATTTTACCTACCGGGTTTTTATCAGGATGAAGCTTCAATGCTAACTTCTTGAAAGCTTGTCTTATTTCTCTACTGCTTGCAGTTTTGGATACTCCAAGTAAACTGTAAAAATCCTGATCTGTGTCCACTAACACAGCCATATACACTATTAGAAAGCAGAGAATGACCCTTTTCAAGTCTCTAACCCGGTCATCTTTATTTAACCAGACTCCCATTCTTTTTCTTATACAAGTTCTGATTTAAGTGAACATTAATACACACTGCTGGTTCCGGGCGATAGAACATGCAAGGTCAAGAACCTCTGTCCACATTACTCCACGGGTGACTCAAGGATCATAACATTGTCTTCCAAATGTTAATCTAAAGGGAGAAAACCAAGCAGTTAAAATACATTAAAAAACAACAACCCCAAACCCAGCAATAACACTACTCATTCAATAACGTGGTCAGCGATACAATCTCCATTAAAGAGTGAAGCAGAGGGAGTATCCCGGGATCTATTATTTTGGGGCCCCTTTTTGCTGCTTCCACATCCAGGTATCCAGATTGGTGAAATCACCCAAGAGACAGCAGGCACAAAGTGAAAGCTAGTGTGTGGTTATAGCTAGCCAGGACATTTTATAAACTCAGCAATTTGTTCTGTTCAGCACCAGAATACAAGGAGGGGTAGGGGTGGGGTGGAGAGGGAGAGCGGGGTAACCAGGGCACCGTTTCCTTCCTTCTACCCAGCTCTAAGCTTTGCCCTTTTGTAATACCACTTCCTTTTTGGCTACTTCTTCGCATCTTTAAAGCTATCCGGTTTTCATTTTAATCAGATTTCACTTGTAGGGAACAGCCTTTGGGTGCGGGAGGGGGACTGGAAAGAAGGACAGGTACCTTCCAGCGGGTCTGTGTTTCCATATACCCCTTCTACAAAAGGCAGTGGCTTTTTACTGCTCTGACAGACAACTTACATAGCAGGCCGTTTTCCCAGAAGGTGCTCACATGACATATAAGCAGAAACTATTTTACAAAAGTAGGAGAAGAACCCCAAGCTAACGGTGTAACTTGATTGCCAAGTCTCCGTTTGGCAGAAACACAAATAAAAGAAGGGAATCAGCTATATCGACATGCTCACCTGTGTCGGAGGGAAAAATGAGGTCAGATCACATGGAAAAGTGTATAAACTTTGCTTCCAGAGATCTTATCATGCTTAGAAAAAAAAGCTAACTTTCCTAAGCATCCTCAGGATCTCCCTGCATTGAATCCTAAATGTCCATGTATAGTTTTTGTCCTAACCTGTACATCATTCCTAATCCCTCCTCTTCATGCCACCAAAAGACACCTTTGTAAAATACAGTGAGGTTTACGTACTAATAAATATCCACACGGGAACACACGGAGGAAAAAAGCGGAGAACACGCTCTCCGACCTCAGCCCGGCGGGTGTGTGCCGCGGGGCGCGGGGCGCGGGGCGCGGCAGCCCCCGCCCCGGACGGCAGGCGGACAGAGGGGGAGATGGAGACAATAGGTTCCAGGGACGGTCCCCCGTGGCCGGCGTGCGGAGCCTCCGCCAGAAAAGGCAGGAAGGAGCCCGAGTCACGGACGCTAACGGGAGGACCTGGAACAAGAAGGGGGAACGGCTGGCGGGGAGGAAGGCGGCGGAGGCAATAGTATGGAGGCAGACGGGGAGCAAGAACACAGTGACCCGGCCGCCGCCGGGCGACGAGGGTTCAAATCCCGGCGCGCACGGCCGTTCCGCCCTCCCTCCCGAGCGGCCCAGCCGGCCCGTGCCCACCTCGGCGCTGCGGGGTGGCCTCCACAGCTGCTCCCCGTCCTCAGCCCCCTCGGCTGGTCCTCCCGGCCGGGCGCCGCGGTGCTGGGCGTGCGGAGGGAGGCGCGCCCTCTCGGACCGCCGGCCGCCGGCTCGGGACGGGGAGGGTGCGCCGCGCGGGGAGCTGCGCGCAGCCACCTTCCGCCGGCTCCGCACGCCAGGCTCCGGGCGGGGGCGGAGCCCGCGGCGCGGGGCACTGTGGGAAGGCGGGGACGGCTCGGCCCGGGCGGACCCGCCCCAGGCCTGGGGCGGCGGCGGCTGGGCGGGGAGGGCGGTGTGTACTTAGGTTGACGTGGCGGTCGGCGCGGAATCCGGCTCCGGTTCCAACCCGGAGTTGAGGGACACGCTGTCTAACCGCAAAGTGCACGCCTCTCCCCGCACTCGTGGGACTGGCGCTGCCGGGGGCGGGGGGGGGGGGGTGGAGGGGGCCGGGCGGACGCAGGACAGCGGGGGCCGCCCCTTCCGGCGCCCGTTGCTATGGTAACAGGGAAACTCAAAGGGCCATCTGGGATTGCCATTTCCCTGTGATCCCCTTCTTAAAGGGAAGGCAGGGCTGCAGTGGATTGTTTTGGTGGGTGGGCAGAAGGGAAATTTTGCAAAATAAATAAATAAATAAATAAAAAAGGAAAGCTTAGGCCCTGGCTGG
Source organism: Pipistrellus kuhlii (assembly GCF_014108245.1). Taxonomy (NCBI): domain Eukaryota; kingdom Metazoa; phylum Chordata; class Mammalia; order Chiroptera; family Vespertilionidae; genus Pipistrellus; species Pipistrellus kuhlii. The sequence continues at coordinate 31,395,712 of NW_023425573.1, forward strand.
GTTGCTCAGTTGGTTAGAGCTTTGCTCCTATACATCAAAGTTGTGGGTACAATCCCGGGTCAGGGCACATGGGAGAATCAACCAATGAAAATTAACCAATGAATGCATAAATAAGTGGAACAACAAATTGATATTTCTCTCTCTCTCCTGTCCCCCCTCTTTTTCCCTCCCTTGAAAGCAGGTAGGGAATATATGTGCATTAACACTCACACACATACATAAGTTCATGTTTACATATACATGAAACTACGAGTTTACACCAAAACTTCCAATTTTAGTATAATGCCACAAAGAATCATTCCAGTTTTCTCCCTTCTTCAAGTGTAGCTCCTTTCCCTGACAATGAGAAATCTGGTTCCCATTATCCTTGTTTTAACTTTCAATTCCCCCACATGTAACCAATCTCCCATTGCTAGTGCTAGCCCCTTTCCTGTGCAGCTGCCCTCTTCATCCTGATTGGGTTCCCACACTTTATATTGGCTGCTCTTCACTCAGGTTCCAACCTATGTCAGGCTGCCTTCCCACAGAGACACCATGAAAAGGCTCCAACTTGCAGTCATTCACTGCCCTCCCCCCCCTTCTTTTACCTCTGCCAAAGGTGGAAGGGCTATGATTATTTTTAAACGAGAGGCCCCGTGTACAAAATTCATGCATGAGTGGCATCCCTAGGCCTGGCTGGCAATCAGGGCTGATCCTGTGCCTTCTGGCTGCTGGCCATGGCCTTCCTTTGTTCCGCGCCGCCCCCTGGTGGTCAATGCACGTCATAGCGAGTGATTGACCTCCTGGTCTCCCCGTCAAACTCCTGAGAGGACACTTTGCATATTACCATATATATTGCCATTTAAGCTACTGTGGGCGGGCAGTAGCAAATATTGGAAAACTGGCTAGGAGACCATTGTAATAGACCAGGTGATAGATGATGAGCTTGGAGTAGAGTGGAGTTAGTTCATATACAGAGAAATAAACAGAAAAAATAGGAGGTAATATGTATAGGATCTGTTGAGAAAATGGTCATCGTGGGGAACAGAAAGATATTTGAAAGTACATTTCCACTTCAGATACTTGACGTCAGGAATGTCCACTTGGTTCAGAGAAATCAAAGCCTTGCCAGCCTCAGTATAATAAATCAAAACTTAATACAGGGCATGAAATATGTCACAACAAAGGGACTGCTTTATTTCATTTTTAGTCCCAGCTGGAGAATTGCTACTCATCTGTCAAGACCCAGTTCATGTTTTTTTCTGAAAATGATTTTCTGTAAGCCATTCAAGCAGATTTGATCACACAATCTTCTATTATTGAATTTATCATACCAGAATATAATTACATTTCATTGGTCTGTCTACTATAATGAATTCTTTGAGATTAGGAATAATTTTTTTGTTTGTTTTTTGCTTTGCAATACTCTAAATATTTGGTGCATTAAAGACATGCTTCAAAGCACAGTGATAGAATGAGACCTTATTTTCTGCGATTATAACTTGGGCCATTTCAAACAAATACATTCCTTTGAAGACTTCTGGTCAAGATGGTGATGTAGGTAAATGCGGTACTCACCTCCTCCCGCAACCACATCAAAATTAAAACTAAATTACAAAACAACCATCATTCAGAACCACCTGAAACCTTGCTGAATGGAAGTCCTACACTAGGGAATTAAGGAAGAAGCCATATCAAGACGTGTGTGTGTGTGTGTGTGTGTGTGTGTGTGTGTGTCTGTGTGTGTGTGTGTGTCTCTGTGTGTGTGTAGATGCAGAACGTGCTGGTCCCACACCCATGTGTGCAGATAAAAATCAGGAGGGATTTTTATCTCTCTCAGCCCCACACCGAGCCTCCCATCCAGGGTTCCAGTGCCAGGAGAAGTCCCACAACCTCTGGCTGTGAGAACCAGTGGGATTGAGGCTGAGGAAGACAGACAGCTGCTGGAGTCCCAGCCTCTGACTCCCTCCCTCTGAGCTCCAGCACCAGGGCAGCAGCTTGAAAAGTACTAGAGGCCTATGGGGAGGAATAGAATTGTCCAATGCTGGCAGAGGCCATTGTTTCTTTGATGAAACCTGTCCACCCTCCTATTCCCCCTCCCCCCAATCAAGTTTTATTTACTTTTCCCTCAATACCTAGTTAGGGCAGTGCTTGGCATCTATCTATTCAATACACGCATGAAAAGAACTGAAGACTGAGTATTTATTATGTGCAGAGAGGAAAGAATAGTTCTTTGTTCCTAAAGTCCTTATTGTCTGGCCCCAGGGGGAAGGATGTGGAGAACACAGCCATTCACGTGTACAAATAGACAGTAATATGTTGGTGAGTGATTTAAACAACATATTTCATAGGGACTCAATTTTGAGCTTAAGTGCTCAAAGGACAATGAAGGAACATTATGGTTGTTTCTAAGTAAAGAATTCCTTAACAGACTTGGGATTTTAGAACCAGGTAGGAACTTGGAAGTTCCTTAAACTCATAGGGGAGGAAACTGAGGCCCAGGAAGGTTGATGAGTATGGTTTGCCTAAAGACAGTCAAATCTAAATGGTTGAAATGGAATATAACCCGTTTTCTGTTTTCTTAGCAAGTGTGAAGTGATAATGATAATCATAATAAGAGGAACTTACGTATATTCCCAGGTATTGTATCAAGCATATTACTTACATTAACATATTTAATTGTCATAACAACTCTATGAAGCAAGTGCATTTATCATGGCATTTTTAGAGATGAGAAAACTGAGGCTAAGAACAGTTAACCTACTAGCCCAACACTGCAGTAAGTAATGGCAGAAGTTGGATGACAAAAGGAAACACCATAATCAGTTCATTGAAATATTTTTTGACAGCATTTATTTAAGCTAAGTAAGGTGTTATTGTCACAGAGTTTTTAATAAGAACATGATAACCCATCACATGAGTTTGATTTGGGGGATAAATTGTAATATTTTATTAGATCAGACCTAATTTGTAAGGACAAACTGATTGATGTTTTAAAATCATTTACAGCACTTACTAGTGGACTTGGAATTCAATCTATGTGTTGAATTCAGTTGAATTTGTAGTTGTCCCTTTTTCTATGGTAATTGTAATTTTATATTTTTATCTCCAATAAACAGGTCTGTCTCCAGCCGTAACTAACCTTTCTTTTGTGCTTATTTCCTTACATTCCAATTATTTTGACACTACATTTCATTAAAAGTGGTAATTAAACACTTTAGGTTTATTGGCACTAATCCCTACATAAATACTTGCTAAGATGAATTGATAGCAAACACAAAGCAAGTATGGATTGACAGTCCTAATGAAATACTTTTTCTTTCCATTTTACTTGATAAACAACAGAAGACCAGGAGATCAGGCTACAAATTGATAAAATGTGCCTGCAAGCTTACCCACACTGTAAATCTTTAGAGATGACAGAGAAATTTATTCTTTTAAAAATAAATCTACATCACTGTTACGGAATAACAAGTACCCTCAATGGATCAGAGATTTTGAGGAATCCCTGAAACATGGAAGACAAAGTGTTGAATTGACAAAATAAATCATTGAGCAAAACCCAAAGAAAAATGCTGCAAAATGTGAGAATGGCTCTGGTTGTTTTTAAGAACAGAAGGACACAGGAATGAGGGAGTTAGAGATGTTAGTTGGTTGAGGCATTGCATTTAGGGTAGCTATACAGGTTGACCCCTGTGCCCACTGTCCCTACGATTATGATGATTTGATGATTTATTTGAATGGTCCTTCAGACTAAGACTAGAATCGTACTGATGGCTAATGGGGAGGAGCTACAGGGAAAGAACATAAAGTCAGCAAAGGGAAAAGGTGCGTGGACAGAGTCTGGAGGAAATCAGGTGGAAACTTATAAGCATCCTCTCCCAGCGGAGTCACACAGGAAACACAACTCATGCTGGAGTTGTAATAACAGGTGCACAGGGTTGTGTACAAGGGGATTTATGAGGGAACAAGTGACTAAAGTTTTGACTGGGAGATAGACACGGAGGCATCCTTGCTTGGCAGGCACCAAAATTCTAGACTCTCCGAAGAAGATGTTTAGCACAAACCACATTCTTTTTAGAGTTCAGGCACAGTGAGCCATTCTTGTCATTCAAGAACTTTTTTTGTGACTGAGCCAATGGACATAATAAAGGGAAGATTTCACATGGGAGGAAATGGAAAAGGACTTTATATGAAGTCCTCTTTTTATGAAAATGACTTTAAATATGTATGATGAAAATATACAAAGGAATAAATCAGGGTAAAAATTTAGAATAAAGGTGCCTGAATCTGATTCCTTGTAGGTTGTCCTCTTTGAAGGGACTGGGCCTTTTGCTGAGCTCCATGATAATCAGCTACCACTGAGTGTTTAAGGATTTCAGTGCTGGTAGAATTCTGAGATGGATCAAGCCCTGTTGGCTATCAGAACTAGGTGATTTGGGGTCCTGGCATCCATAAAAGTTGGGGTGTTAGTTGTGTGAGTGAGTTTCTTTCAGGGAGACACTGTGGATGTGATTGCATTGTTGGAATAAGCCAGATGGAGAAAGCAGGGATGTGCCCATTGGTTTCCCCGTCTCTTAGGGGATTGCAACCGGCCTCTAGATGCATGTTAAATTAGAAGCCGATCCTCAGGCAGCAGCTTGTAAAGTATGCAATCAGACCTCTTACAGGGAAAAACTGGGAGACGAATGCTTTTGCCTGATCCTCCTTTTTCAAAATAGTTTTATTGGTTTTAGAGAAAAAGGAAAAGAGAGGGAGGGAAGGAGGAAAGAAGGGAAGGGAGAAGGGAGGGGGAGAGAGCGAGAGAGAAAGAGAGAGAGAGAGAAACACCAATGTGAGAGTGAAACACTGATCTGCTGCCTCCTACACAGCCCTTACCAGGGATAGAGCTCTCAACACAGGCATGTGCCCTAACCAACAATCTTTTGGTGCATGGGATGATGCCCAACTCACTGAGCCACACTGGCCATGGCTGCCTGTTTCTATGTTGATCCCTGAGGGACAACCGTGGCAAGCGCAAACCATGCTTGCTCTCACAGCCAGGCAGTTAGGGGTCCCATTTCCCAGGCAGCAGCCAGAAAATGAGGCTTCAGACAACGCGGAACCCTGGGAGGACAGCTGTGGCCAGTGTCCATGCACCGCTGCTTCTCTGTTCACCACAGTCCCATGGGTGTCATGGACGCTAACCTTTTTGGCCCTCAAGAGCCTGTCCCTGGGGTGGGAGTCTTAAAAGTTGAGTTGCTAGATGTGAGGTTCAAACCCTTCACTTATCAGGGAGAAGTTGGAAGCTGGGGCGGGGGGTTCCTTTCTTAATTGGCGCTGTGTTAGAGGGGGTTTGCGGTGAAGGAGTGTTTCAGCTTTTTCTATCATTCTTGTGATCTTGTGGCACTCTCTCATTTGCCCGTGTGCAGGAGTCACTGAGCTAGTGTCTGGATCTCATTCAGAGGGAATTGCTCCGTGTATAGCCACACATTTGGTGCACGTATGGCAAGAGGAAAGTTCAGGAGTCTCCTTTGTCACCATCTTGTTCCCTCTAATTTCTTTCTAAGGACCAGTTTAGTGGCATCCCATAAATTTTGATTCCTTGTATTTTCATCCTTACTCAGTTCAAAATATTTTCTAATTTCCCTTGTAATTCTTTTCTGGTCAATGGGCGATTTAGACCTAACCAAGGGAATAGACTAGTGCTTCCCTCAAACAATTGTGAGAAAGTAAGTGGACCATTGTAGAAGTGGCATTGGTTCATTGTCAGAAAAGATGTTTAGGAACAGAGCCTGACATGTACTAATTGTTACATTATCAGCTATTATTTTTACTGCCAAATTTACCTTTGGGTTTCTTTATTCTGCTTTAAGGAGAAACCTGGATTTTCTCTTACCCCTGATACCATAAACCGTGGGGGTCATTTAAACCAATGTTTACTTTCTTATACCCTTGGTTACTACCAGTTTGAGATAAAAATGCTTTGAAGGCACCGCTTTCTTATATTGCCAAAATGAAATTGGTCTCTATAATTAATCAGGCTCTTTATAGGTAAGAGAGAACCACCATTTGTCTTTTGCAACTTCTGCTTGTTCTACCAGCCACGTGCCCTTTAAATTTTGTGGCCAGAACAAGAAAACAAAGAACATGGGTGGGGTGTGTGTGTGTGTGTGTATGGGTGTGTGTGTTTTAAGTCTTGCTGCTGCTTTGTCTTTTTTAATCAGAAAAGTTTACTTTCACTGCCTTGGAATTTATTACTCATTGTAACCAGTTCAAGTTATATGACTCCCGCCTTGGTGAGTTTGTTTTGCAGTATTCCTTCTAGTCTATGAAATCACTTTCCATGGTTTCAGTTGCCCATGGTCAACTTCAGTCTGAAAGTATTAAATAAATTCCACATTACTTTATTTCATGCCATGGGCAGGATATCACCACTGAGTGTGGGTACAGTACAATAAGATATTTTGAGAGTGAGAGATCACATTTCCATAACTTTTATTATAGTATATTGTTATAATTTTTCCATTATTAATTATTATTGTTAATCTCTCCCTGTTTCCAACTTGTAAATTAAACTTTATCATAGGTATGTACATACAGGAAAACACACACACACAGATACACATATACACTGAGTGGCCAGATTATTATGATCTCTGAACGAATAATAATCTGGCCACTCAGTGTATATCCTATATAATAAAAGGCTAATATGCAAATTGTTCCTTTGGCCAGGAGTTCAACCAGCAGGCAGGTCGGCCAACTGCCCATGTCCTCTCCCCTTGCCAGGCTGGCAGGACCCCACCCGTGCACGAATTCATGCACTGGGCCTCTAATTTTCATACACACACACACACACACACACACACACACACTGAGTGGCCAGGTTATTATGTGTTCAGAGATCATAATAATCTGGCCACTCAGTGTATGTGGTTCAAAACTTTCTGAGGTTTCAGGCATCCACTAGTGGTCTTGGAATGTATCCCCCCTAGTTAAGGGGAGACTACTATATACTTAAAGAAATTTTTCTTTATTAAATGCTGTTGCCAGGGGTTATTTCTTTTACCTCTTTAACATTTAAAATCATCAAATAAAACTGAATGCGCTTTTTTTTTTTTTAATCCTCACTTGAGGATATATTCCCCCCCCCCCCCCCCATTGATTTTCAGAGAGAGTGAAAGAGAGAGGGAAAGACAGAGAGAAATATCGCTGTGAGAGAAACATATCAATTGCTTGCCTCCTGCAGGCACCCTGAACAGGGCCTGGGCCAAGGAAGAGCCTGTAACTGAGGCACATGCCCTCGATGGGAATTGATCCCAGGACCCTTTATCTGCAGGCTGAAGCTCTATCCATTGAGCCAAACCGGCTAGGGACTTTTGGGGGCCCCTAAACTCTTTGCAAGTATCTATGATGTCAAAACTATTTTCATACTAATAATGAGATGCTAATTGTTTTATAAACTATTTTCAAAACAATAAGACATTATTTTATTCACTCTCACTCTTTCACAAGTGTACAGTGAAGTTTTTTAGAGAGTACATTATGTGTCATATCACAGTAGATTAAATATAGAAATAAAATATGAAAATCTAGCCCTTTTTGTAAAGCTAGACATTAAAGACATTTGCATAAATGTAAAATCCTGTTGTCTTATCACTTTTTAGGAAACTTTTCATAAATATGTGTTCTTATTTAATGGATTTATTATTTTAAAAAATAAATATCTAAAATTTGTGATTCATTTTTAGCATGATATATATCAGTAGACATAACGCATATAAACAAAAGCACTTTAAAATCCTCAACATTTTTTAAAAATGTAAAGGGATCCTAAGACAAGAGTTAGAGAACCACTGATCAATCTAATTGCCAAGAAAACTTCCTACTTTTACTATTTTATCCCAAGAATTGTGTACTTGAACTTTTACCTAATATTACCTTATTCATTTTAATGACAACTCCATTTTTAATTAATATATTCTATGCCTTCCCTGTTCTTTGCACTGCCACCTCCTCCAACCTCAGGTATCAATTCTGTCAGATCAATTACCTTGGATCCTAAATTTTGTGAGTCCTTGGTGACTTGGGAGACAAAATTGCTTGGAGACGTATAAGGAGATAAGAGTAGGAATGGTGAGCTTTAAAGAACAGGTTTTAGAACTGATAGTATTTTTTCCTATAGTCCTTTATTCATACTGGAGGTCTGGTGCATGAATTAATGCACAGGTGGGAGGCCCTTGGTCTGGCCAGTGATCAGGGCCCATCAGGACAGCTGGCTGTGGGGAGGAACCATGGGAGGTTGGCTGGCCATGGGAGGTTGGCTGTGGGAATGCACTGAACACCAGGGGGCAGCTCCTGCTTTGAGAGTCTGCCCCTTGGTGGTCAGTGTGCATCATAGTGACTGGTCGACCAATTGTAACAGTTGCTTAGGCTTTTATATATATAGATAACCAAGGTAATAAGAACTGACCAGAGCTAGAACCTTATCATTAAGAATAGTCTGTAATATGTCAGAGATTCTATCAGCTACTTTATGTTTTTTTACTCTCTTAATCCTCACAGTTTCTTTGGAGGTATGCATAACTGACTTATTTTATGGATGAGGAAACCAAGCTTCAAAGAAGACAAGTGATTTGGTCAAGACCATACAGATAGTTGGCAGAGTTGGGATGCCCTGCCTGGCTTGATTAGCTCCCAGGACACATGAGCAAGAGGTGCCTTTTAATACTTATTGTGATATTTATTCTTTAGGAGGTCTGGACCATAATAGATTTTAATAAATACATTTATGTAGAATGGAGGCATACATTTGACCCAACCCAAGAGTTGAGTGCTACTTAGCTGTTTTTTGATTCTTTCTCTTTTCTCTGAGATCATTCCTGCTTCCTGATTAGAATCAGGATTTCTAACTATTCCCTCTGTTCATAAAGGCATTATAATCAGGTACCTTTTAGCATGGAGAGTCTCCGACCTTTCAAGGGGTTTCTTAAATGTGTGAAGATAGGCGTGCTTTTTTCCAGAATGTAAAGTTGGAATTAATATAAGAGGAACTTAAAAATAAATTTCTCCTGGGGACTGAAGAGTTATTAGAAAGAAAGATCAAATCCCAAGTAGGATTTTTAATTTAACATGAAACATATATCTTGAAATACTTACCCACACCCCCTCCTGAAAAGATATTCTATCTTGCTTTCATTAGTCTCCCTAGAACAATTTGGTTGGTTCAAATATACTTTAGCAATCAATTTAAAATACATGAACAGTTTTTCATATCATTAACTTTCATTTCTATTTGCAGTTATAACTAGAATTTTTAAAAGGTAATGGTTATCCTTTTAGAAAGTACTTTGTGTGATTTTTCTATCTGAAAGATCACAAGGAAGAAAGTGAATACATCTTAATTATCACCCATTGACTCATTTTATTTCTAACAGGAAAGACTTGAATTTTTACCAGTCACATCAACAGTGGTGAGAGAGCTTTACCAGCCACTTTGCTAGTACAGAGTTAGATTGACTTCAGACAAAAATTATTAATATGACATATAAGTTAAGAGAGATCTAAATAACTAAGAAAGTAGCTTTTAAAAGTATTATTCTAATTTAATATTATGTACATATTTTTAAAAAAATATATTTTATTGATTTTCCACAGAGAGAAAGAGAGAGAGATAGTTAGAAAGATCGATGAGAGAGAATCATCGATCAGCTGCCTCTTGCACACCCCACACTGGGGATGTGCCTGCAACCAATGTACATGCCCTTGTCCGGAATCAAACCTGGGACCTTTCAGTCTGCAGGCCGACGCTCTATCCACTGAGCCAAACCGGTCCCGGCTATGTACATATTTTTTATTCAAAATATATATTTAAAATAGCTTTTATAATTATGAAAAATATGACAGTATGTCTGTTTTCTCTGATCCCATCTGCTAATTCACTGCACATATAGGTGCATCACTTATAACATTATGAACATTTCTCTTGTTCCTCACTAGAGTGCAGACGTGTATCCTTCACCAAAAGTAGCACAGTGCTTTTTACAGTGTGTGTATCCAATAAATACTTATATGCATAAATTATTACTTATCACATATGCTAATGTTTCTCTCACAATTTTAATTTCAAACCTATATTGGTTTCTTTAGAGGAATCTAGATACTAGAGCCCAAATTTAACTGAGTCTTCCTTATTACTTATTTATTTATATTCTTTAAAAGAGTGTTCCCATAAAATGCAGTAATCACCTTAATAATGGTTAAAATTGGCTTCATTAGCATTGTCTCAGAGAGTTACTTTTGTTGGAATAAATATTCTGTTCTTCGATCACACTTGAGAGATCACAGCTTCTCTGTCATGTCTTTGAAGACTGGCCTAGAATCACAAGAGAGTAAAACCAATAGATAGCTTCGGACAAATATAGCACCCATGGACATTTGGACGTAGGTTTAAGTAGTAAACAGACATTAATTGTTGAAAATATTACAGTTGTCTCTTCCCTCCCCTCCCCCATTGACCCCTTTCGCCCTGCACCCATGCCACCTCCCCTGCCCCCAGGCCTACCACACTATTTTTAAAAAATATTAAATTCTTTATTATTTAAAATATAAGTCTTCTTCCCCTTCCCCTCATTGACCTCTCCCCAGCCGCCCCTACCCCCTAGGACATGCCCTCCCCCTCCATGTCTGTGTCCATTGGTTATGCTTATATGCATGCATACAAGTCCTTTGGTTGATCTCTTACCCCATGTCATTTGGAAAAACAAACAAACAAACAAACAAACACAGTAAGACAAAACAAACAAACAACCCCCCCCCCCCCCACACAATTTTCAAAAACTAAAAAGTAAGAAAAATATGCTCCTGAAATTTGGTATATCTACCCAAAGGCAACACCAGTCAACCTAACACAATCAGTGGATTGTACCGACTTCATTACCAGGAAAAGAGATTGAGTGAATTGCCTCCTGATAGTAGACAGTGAGATATTTAGTACAGAGTTTTACCAAGAAGCATTAGTTATCCTTATGCATGTAATTCCTAGCCTGGTTTCTTTTGTGAAGGTTGATGGTAGGGTGGAGAGTTGAGTCAAACAGGGGCCAAGATGCCAACATTATTACTCATAAAGGACTATGTCAGGGATAGACATAGACCTGAAGCCTGTCTCTAATATTTAAAAATATTGAAACAGATTACTGCCTGATCCTCCTGTTAATGGACAAGCACTGCCAAGTGTCTGTAGTCATTCCTTGGAAACTGGAGGTCTCAGGCCCAAATACACTGTGTTCTCATGTTCTCCCACATGAGTATATTTAGAGATGAAATCAGTTTAAAATGAACATTAGCATTCTTAAAGGGGAAATGAAGTCATAACCAGACAGTTTTATCTTTTTGCCTTAGTAATAAGGTATGTTAAGTGCTCACTGCATTCAAATGTTACTGGGCTTTATATATATATATATATATATATATATATATATATATATATATATATATTCCCCCCCCCTTGGTAAGAATAGGTATTAAAAAGGAGAAAAAGAAAAACACACACCTCATATCTGCCACCTCAATATAATTACTACTAGCACTTTTTTGTGTATCATTCAGTTTTTACAAATCTGTAAAAATACTGACATATTTTTTATTCTGTTCTTCCTTTTCAAAATTATAATATAAATATTTTCCATGTTTTAACATCTTTATAAACTTGTTTAATAATAGCATAGTGTATAATATTTCACTAAATAGATTTAGCACAATTTAAATAACCACTCTATTGTTATTTCCAGATTTCACTTTGCTGATATAAATAATGCTGGTGTATCATTCTGTATAAAACCTTTTGCTGTTTTACATTTCTTACTTTAAGATAGATTCTCCAGAGTTGAATTTTGGAGTTCCAGGTATACAGGGGTGGGTAAAAGTAGGCTTACAGTTGCATTGTGACATTTTTTTTTGAGTTAACAAAGCCATTGTAATAAACATAACTTGCATGTATTTTTCCATATGAACTGTAAACCTACTTTTGCCCACCCTGTTTTTAGGGTATAAGGTATGTTCCCTTAAGGCATTTTTAGTCAGAGGCAAAGAACCACTTTCTCCAGATAAAACCTAACTGGTGCCCTGCAATCTGGTGCCTGAAGATTATCCTGAAGAGTTATATTTTAGAAATCTCTATGGGGAGGTACTCCTGTATATGAGAGTTGTAAACCATTTAGCAGCTGCTACCAGGAGAAAATGTGAACCTTCTTTGCTGCTCTTCTGATGTGAAAGAGAAGTTTAGCAGAAAAGTGAACATATTTTCAACTTGATAAACTCCTTAAGGTAGGGGAGAGGAACTAATATTTGTTGAGTGCCTATCTGGCTTCAGGTAGAGTGATGGAGTTACATAGTAGGATTGTTGCCTCAGTTGTACCACTCATGTCTTTTTCCCCTCCAAGATTCTGGTCAATAAAATACAGCACAAGAGACATGAGTTTATTATTATTATTATTATTTTTTAAAGTACATTTTATTGATTTTTTTACAGAGAGGAAGAGAGAGGGAGAGAGAGCTAGAAACATCAATGAGAGAGAATCATCTATCAGCTGCCTCTTGCACACCCCCTACTGGGGATGTGCCCGCAACCAAGGTACATGCCCTTGACCGGAATCGAACCTGGGACCCTTCAGTCCTCTGGCCGACGCTCTATCCACTGAGCCAAACCGGTTTCCGCAAAAGACATGAGTTTAACAGGGCTCAAAATGTTAGCCATATTACTACTAAAATTGGATTGAGGAGGTGAAATGTCTCCAAATTCCTTCTAAACATAGAGTTTGGAATCCATCTGTCTGTCATTTATATCTACCTGCTTACAGGTGAGAAACCAGAGTTGATAAGCATGTCCTTTTGATCTGCTTAACACATAAGGATTAAAAACACAGGTGTTCACTGTGTAAGCGTAGGTTTACAGAGTCTATTTAGAGGGGTTCACTATGTAAGAGCAGGCCCCAGAGGACACGAGGCAGTGTCCTGTCCACGTGGCCTTTCAGTCCTTGCCTTTTGATCAACACTGGCTAATGGAGAACTGCCTCTCCGTGAACCCAGTAAGGCCAGCCACTCCTCCTCTCCTGGGGAGTGGTGTAGAGGAGTTGGCGTCATGGAAACATGAGAAAGGGAAATACTTCCTCAAGTTATCACAAATAGTCTTTCAAAAGATTAGTATGAAGATCAGATTCATACTTGTGGGTAGGGAACCTGAAGTTCAGGTATGGTCTACATTTCTTAAGGTCACATGACTAAGTGACCGGTGGCTGAATAAACATTCAAACTCAGATGTGTCAGATGCCGGGTGTTACTGGTGGAAGTGGGGTTCCTGGGGTGCTGTCGGGAAAAGAATTCCCTGAGGCTCCCAGGGGAGTTTGGAGGTTTGTGGAGAGTTTTATGGATGAGGTAAAATGAAGTGGGTTCCCCTCCAAGACCCCATCTCTGTCTGTCTTGCCATTCCCATCCAATCTTGTCTTCAGCAGGGCGAGAAGAAAGGCAACTGCCTACAGTTTTTGCTCCAGGTTAAAGTCCAGTCCAGCATCCTTCTTCTACCTACTTCATATTGAGTCCCAAGCTGCAATCCTTCCTAAATGAACTTCCATGAGCAAACTTCAGGTCTTTTTAAAGGTTAAGTGCCAAATTTATTATGTTAAGTATTTCTTAACCATTTAGCATGTAACAAACTGCTATACTTTAAAAAATCTGATTTCCATTTTTAATGTTTTATTGATGAAGTTGTTGAATTTTAAACCCTAGCCTATTTTTCCTGTAAGACTTGTGATTTTTATTGGGCAATTTTGCTTTAATGGGGTGATTAAAAATATATTTTATTGATTTCAGAAAGGAAGAGAGAGGGAGAGAGAGAGAGAGCGAACTAGAAACATCAATGATGACAGAGAATCAGTGATAGGCTGCTGCCTGCATGCCCCACACTGGGGATTGAGCCAGCAACCCGGGTATGTGCCCTGACCAGGAATGGAAAAGTGACTCCTGACTCCTAGTTTACAGGTTGACCCTCAACCACTGAGCCATACCAGCCAGGCTAATGGGGTGACTTTTAGGAATATCAATTTTCCGTTATAGCAGAAATAATTATACATACTTTCTGGTGATTTGAAATACTGCTTTTGTTTTTTTATTAAATTTCTGTATGTGCCTTTCCTATTTCTGGACATTCAATTTTGTTTCATGTCTAGTCTGACTACTCATATGTCAATGCCACATAATTATTAAGGCTTCATACTATTTTAATAGCTAATAGAGCTAGCTAATTCTCTTCCTTCTACTCACCTTTCCCAACCCCTAGTTCCTATATTTCAGAGTTTTCTTGTCCTATTTTGCTTTCTTATTTTTCCATGTGTACATTTGAATCAATTTTGTGAACTCTAGGAAAAGATGTTGATTATTTAAATGGAGTCACATTAAATTAACGAATTAATACAGAGAGAACTGACATCTTTATAACATTAATGAAATATCTTCAGAAAATGCCTTACACAGCTCAAGGCTATATTTGTGTTGTTTCTCATAAAGATTTTTACATTTTTTTTATTGAGTATATTTCTAGCATTTCATATTTTTTGTTGTTGTTGCTATGGTAAATGGGATCTTAGTTTCCATTATATCATTTAAATGGTAGTTGTTTTGATAAAGGCTATCGATTTCTATATCCTGCTACCTGAGTTATTATTGTGGTTGTTTTTCCATTGATTTTCTTGGAGTTTCAGGTACATATCACATCAGATTATATAATCCTTCTGTTATTAAGCAACAGAAAGCTTTTAGGGCATTTCTCAATTCTCATGCCTTCAAGGCTGTTTCTTTCTTTATGGCGTTAGACATAACGCTTCCAATACATGCGAAATAGCAGTGACAGCGATTTTCCTGGAGTAGCTCTTGTTTGGAAAAAGAATGGCCGAAGGACTTGTATGCATGCATATAAGCATAACCAATGGACGCAAAATACTGGGTGGGGAGGGCAATGGTAAGGTATGTACATATATAATATCTTAATGAAAAAGGGAAAGAAAAAGAAAAAGGAAAAGAAAAAGAATGGTTCTAGTATTTACCGCTTAGATGAGCTCCTGGCTTTTATGCCGCAATATGTTAAAAGCAAGTTTCTATCTATTACCATTTTAATGAGTAATTAAACCTTTATTAGTAACCCTGATTAGGGAGGAGAAGAGAATTCCTGGGTCTAACTGAGCATTGTTTGATGAAATAGGCTGTCAAGGATGTACAGAAGAAAATATAGGAAGTAGAAAGCAGGCTTTTTGAATTTTTAGTATATATAGTTAAATAGGACTTCTTTGAGTATATACTTTTGAATCTACCACTGAATCTGTTTCCAGTTTTACCATGATGAGAGGTGGTGATTCTGAATGGATTATGGACAAGTTTTCGTGTGGAATTAGGGTGGGTGGGGAGTACTGGCATAGGCAAAAGTAGGTTTACAGTTGTGATTACATGAAAGTTTATTCATGTGTTATTATTTATTAACTATTGCATTATTTTTATATGAACAACTGAAAACCTACTTTTGCCCACTTTGTGTTTATGAATGAAACTTTACCCTATAGAATAAAAGCCCAATATGTGAAGTATCTGGTTGTCTGGTTGTCTGTTCAACCAATCAAAGCATAATATGCTAATGATATGCTCAACCACTTGCTAAGACATACACTGACCACCAGGGGGCAGAAAGTTTACTGGTTGACCAGTTGCTATGATGTGCACTGACTACCAAGGGACACGTGCTCCTATTGGTAGGTTAGCTTGCTGCTGGGGTCCAACCAATAGGGACTGAGCAAGAAGGTGCAGACATGCCTTGGAGCCCTATCACGGTCCCTCCTGCATCTCTCCCCAGCCCTGATCGTGCACCAGTGGGTCCCTCCGCCTGACCTGTGCTCTCTCCCAATCTTGGCTGAGAGACCCTTCCTCCCAAATGCACTAATTCCATGCACCAGTCCTCTAGTTAAGATATAACAGATAATTCCTAAAGATAAGTATTTTTTGTGACACGTTTTCTGAAATACTATTCTCTTATCATTTTTTTATTGTTTAAAATTTTTAGCATGTTATAGTCTGAATTTAGATATATAGAAGGTAGACTTTAGTAAAAATAATTTGGGTCATGTTACTTATCTCTGGCCTCATGATCTCATAAAAGTAGAAATTAATACTAGATCTCTTACATATCCCTTCCAATTCTGAAATCTTACGCATTTCTTATAAAGAAAACTTTATTCTATTTTTAAAGTAAATGGATACAGAAATGTAATGAAATTTATTGATATTTTTAAGGTAAGCCATGTAAATAATGTGATTGATATAAAATGTTCTCTTAAATACTCCCATAATTATGGAAATGTTTTTAAATTTTAGTTTATAATATGTATAGTAACTATGTCATTTGTCTACTCTTTGACAATTAAACTTTGCTATCAAAGCATTTAAAGACAATGACATATTTGGTAATAACTGGTGTAACTTCCATTTCCAGAAAAATGTAGACTATTTATTATAACCTATTAGGAATCAATATAGCAACTTAAATAGTCTAATATTTCTAATTCTCAATAAATTTTCAGGGTCTGAAGTTTTGCCCTGTTGACAAGCTAATTAGTCTCATGAATGCTGCCAGAAGACACTTTTAAATCAGAGATAAAGGACAATTTTTAAATCACAGATAGAGGACAATTTTTTAATCACAGCAATAGTGGTAGTTATTGATAGAATGTCAGCATTTTTGCATGGCTTCTCTGAGTTTCTATTCCCATCGTAAAATGTGACTGAGACTTGATAATAATGGCGTACATAGTGGGCTGTGTTACGGGAGAGGAACCCTGAATCTTTTATAATAGACAATAAGGATACCAATACCTGCTCTTTGCTCCATATGACACATTATCTCTGTTTACCTAAGCTGTTCACTATACAAATATCCTTGAAAAGATAGTCTACAACAACAGATAGCAAGTGCTTTGGCTCACAGGAAGTGCAGAAACAGGAGCAACCCACAGAGAGGTTCTCTCAACACTTACACCTCTTTATACTAACATGTTCTGATAAATTTTTAATAACTTTTACATGTTTAGATAAAAACATGTCAAAACGTGAAATTTTAAGCTCAGCCTAAATAGATTTGCAAAGTCATAAATCTGGAATAATTAGAACTATAGAAGCTTTCATATTGAGTTAGACAATAATATTTAAAATGGCATGTAGCTAATTATAAAATGGTATATCTTATTAATATTTTGGTAGTAACTGAATTCCAATAATATTATTGATATATGAATTATTATGATTATTATGATTCTTTTTCTGTCCTACTGTCATTCCTTTGACTCTGATGTTTTTTGGAGTGATGTGAGTAGCAGGATGACAACTTTGCAAGTCAGTTGGTAACTACCAGAAATACGCATTAGAAGGTGAAATGGACAATGCTTTAGAATGGGGATTCCCAATCTGGGGTTAGCAAGACTTGAGAGGCCATCAGATCATTATTACAAAGTAGAATGAAGAGCAAGCTGCCTATGGAACTGAGAAAATTTGAGGGGAAAAATGGTGTAAGTTTAGTTTTATTAAAGTGGATGTGTTGACTTATATGCATAACCATGGACACAGCCAATAGTGTAGTAAAGGGCTGGAGGAGGTCGATGGGGAAAAATGGGGGACATCTGTAACACTTTGAACAATAAGTTAAATAATAAAAAAAATAAAGTGGATGTGTTAACAGAAAGACTCTGGCAGACATCACACAGAGGCAGCCTGTCATGAATGCTGTCAGCTAAACTCCTACGGTTTCTCAGTGAATCCAGAAGAAACTAAAACAGATTTTACTAATAAATAGTCAACTGGTTCCAGGGCTGACTGCCAATGGCCTCCAGCCAATCAGCTTCCACAAAGGAAAGTGAAACAAATGCCCTGCTCTCAGTCTGTGCTTTGTTTTCCCAACCTAGTCTCCTCTTTGTTTTATAAACTCTATTTTTGCTATTGTTGGTTGAAAAGTGTTTAATAACTGACTTTAATATGAGTTACAATTTGTGTTAATATTAACTGCTTCAGTTATGCATTCAGTTCAAATTTGTAACTCCTGCACTCATGTGCAAAACTATTTTCAAGT
Source organism: Pipistrellus kuhlii (assembly GCF_014108245.1). Classification (NCBI taxonomy): domain Eukaryota; kingdom Metazoa; phylum Chordata; class Mammalia; order Chiroptera; family Vespertilionidae; genus Pipistrellus; species Pipistrellus kuhlii. Next base: position 31,413,827 of record NW_023425573.1, read on the forward strand.
GTATACTCTATTTAGTTAAAATCATTATAAGTTTATATAAAAGCATTAATAAAAGCATATTTTAATGTGTATTTTCTCCATCAACAGATAATGATGAAGACAATGGCTCTTATACTAACCATAATCATTAGCCAGTATTTTAAAAATACCTAATATATACTTAGCATGGCCTCAGAATACAACTACCGTATTTTTCGGACCATAAGACGCTCCGGACCATAAGATGCACCAGTTTTTAGAGAAGGGAAATGAAGAAAAAAAGATTCTGAAACAAATTGTGTCCTAAAATATTTTATGTGCATTAAAACCCAACATCACAGTCATAAACACATGTAATCAACCCTGTAAAGTAAACAGCAGCATTTAGAACCATTTTAGAGCCGGGCAAGCACACAGAGACCATACAGAGTCGGGCAAGTAAAAAAACTTTTTTTTTAAAAGTATATGTGTAGGCTATATTTGGACCATAAGACGCAGGGACTTTTCCCCCTGACTTCTGGGAGGAAAAAAAGTGCGTCTTATGGTCTGAAAAATACGGTAGTTAGGAATACAAGAGAAACACAAAATATTTGAGCAATTGGTAAATATGCTGTTAAGCAGGAAAAGGATGAGTCTGGACAATATATATTTTAACAGTTTAGAGCAGAGGTTTAGCAAGCGGAGGTCAAGGTGGGGCTGAAGTGATGGAGGGCTTATGAAGTGTGTGGCTATGAAGAAAATGTCATGAAGAACATTTAAAAAAGTTACGACAACCAGAGCAAAGTGGCAGTTACACCAGCAAGAAAGATGGAGGAGATGCATGTAGAAATGGTCCCTGACTTCCAGTGGTTCAACTTCTGATTTTTAGAGTTTATAATGGTGTTAAAGCCACATGCATTCAGCAGACCCTGTACTTCAAAGTTCGAATTTTGATATCTTCCTGGGTTAGCAATATCAGTATTATATATTCTTGTGATGCTGGGCAATGGCAAGAAAATTACTTTGCCTAACAAGGCTAATGTTAGTGTTCTGAACGTGGTTGAGGGAGGCCAGGCTTAGCTATGATGTTTAGTAGTTTAGGTGATTTAAATACATTTTTACCTTACAATAGTTTCATTTGGGTTTATCAGGATCTAACCCCATCATAAGTAGAGGAGCATCTATATAGGAAAAATGGGGTTTGTACAGTTTGAGTGCTGGTTATTGATGAGGTGTTTATCATTGACCAAACTCTACTCAGCCTCCCCTGAACTCTTTTTTTCAACTAGGCCTGACTTTTGGACTTCCATGGTCTTCTCTGTATTGTCCAATTTTAGCAAGTATACTGCTACGTCAATTTAATTAGAATCCCCCACCCTCAATATTTGATTTGTGTTATGCCCAGACTTCGTGATCCCCAAGGATCACCAGGGAGCCGAGTCCGATGCAATAAACAAAAGAGCCTTCTCCATGCTAGCATGGGCCCCTCCCACCCACGCCGGCAGCATGGTGGAAGAGAGCACGAACTTCTCCCAGTCCAGGGGTTTTACTCTGGTCGGTGGTGATGTCACTGCCTCAGCTAACCCTGATTGGTTGGGTGAGGGCTAGGGATAACTCCGCCCTGCGGGGCGGAGTTGGGAGCTCATCCTCGCTCCGCCCTGCCCTCTCAATTTGGTTCCCCATCTTCTTCCATCCTTAAGTAATGTCTGGTCATCTTAGTTCTCCTCAACAAGAATCACTGTTACGAAGCGAGTCCCCAAGAGATGAACCACCGGAGCCAATTTGATTAAGCATGCTAGAGTTTATTACAGATTCGAATCCCAGCTCAAACCTTGGCTGACACAGCAGCCAGCAAACACCCAGGTGAGAGCCCCAATGGAGGGGCAGTCCCTCCTCTTATACCTCTTTTTCCCCACCCCTCCCACCGTTGGTATGTCACTCCCAGATTGGCCCCTCAGGACAAAGACCTGGCCTTCCTGAGTTATTTCTTAGGTAGTTTACACAACCTGGCCTGTTTTTGTCTCAAGCAGAATGTCTGTTCTGACTTCATACAGAAGTGCAGGATGCTGCTGTTTTGATGACACCAATCTCCTAGCCAGGTCTGGAGGGAGGTCTGCATATCTTACTACAAAGGAATTCCCGACACTGAGTTGCAACTGACTTTATTTATTTATTTTTTTAACTTTTCCCTCCTGCTCAGGTCTGTCTCCAGAGTCCTTATCTCTTGGGCAGACAGGCCGACTGTCACAATCACCTGTTTGTGAGGATAGTTTAGCCAGAATCTTCCTTTACCCCTTATTTTCCTTTTGGTAATTTTTCATCCACTGACTCCCATCTTACTTTTTTTCATAAATTCCCACTTGTCCATGCTCTTTACAGAGGTAAGCGTGATCTCTCTTTCTCATTTCAATATTCCATCTCAGTGGTTTCTATTGTATTGCAATATCCCCTCCTTCAACAAAATCTTACTCACTGTGCTTTAACAGGCATCATTTAATATTTTTTATTCTTTAATATAGAGCAGCAGCATAGCCTTTACACGAACGCTTATTAGGAATACAGCATCTCAGACTCCAACCTTACATTTTTAATAAGATTTCTCATGTACTTTAAAGATTGGGAAACATGTTAACAAGCTCTGCCGGGAAGGAGGGGGGGTGTTATGACGCATCACTGCCCCAGGGTAGGCCAGCGTCTTCCAATTTGGACTTGATCTTATTCCAGATCAATGATTCTCTAAGTTGGCTGCACATTAAAAAATTACCAAAAGGAAAATGAGGGGTAAAGAACCGATGAAGATTTTTGCCAGGATTATTCTGGTAAAGGGATGGAACAGAATTTAAAATGCAAGAAATTATAGAGAGAATTAATGATGTAAAAAATATGGTTGTGGGATGAGTTCCTTTAAAATTTAACCAAGAAGACAAGAAAAAAAAATAACATTTGCTAGAAAAGAAAAATAGTCTAGTGAAGGTGGTGGTTGTTTTAAAGAAGGGTGAGATCTATACATTTAGCCAAAAATGGTCCTGGTTTAGTGACAAGCAGAGAAGAGACTGAAAACAGTAAGCAAAACAAGACAATCTGCCGAGAACCAATCCCAGCAGATTGGGTCTACAAGAGTTTTACCAAAAGGTTGGTGAAGCTTGGGAAGCTCAACCAGGTTGAGTTACACGTAGTTTACCAGTTGGAAAGGGCTAAAAGGCATCTCTCCCAAACCTGAATAGGATGATTGTTAACTGCCAGACAGCTCAGGGCACTTTATTGCCTCCTGCTGGCCAAACACCTGAACAGCTGTAGGCTATTCCCCAAACTGATAATGCTTCTGTATACCCTTTGAAACCCTATCTTTGAAGTGTATATTTCCATCTTGCCTTGGGACAAATTGTGTTAATAAAAGCACAGGGTCCTGAGACAAGGAGAGCCTTCTAGCTCCTTCATCTGGAAGCTCCTCAGACCCTCAATGCCTATCAAAAATATCTTTTCATCCACAGACTCCTTTTAAAAAAAAAATTAATATATTTTATTGATTTTTTTACAGAGAGGAAGAGAGAGGGATAGAGAAACATCAATGAGAATCATCGATCAGCTGCCTCTTGCACATCCCCCACTGGGGATGTGCCTGCAACCAAGGTACATACCCTTGACCAGAATTGAACCTGGGACCTTTCAGTCCGCAGGCTAACACTCCATCCACTGAACCAAACCGGTCTTGGCCACGGACTCCTTCTTAATTATCTATGTACAGCCCCTTTCTCTCCAGAATGCTGAACTCTTTGTAAGGCTGGGGAAAAAGAACCCCGGCAACAATCCTCTAATTTTTTGTACATTCTGTGAAAAAAATTCAAACTTTACTTTAGTGGCAATATTTGTCAAAAGGTACTATAGGTTAAAAAAATAAAGCAACAATCCTGAAGACAGGTTTAGATTTTGTCAAATTAATTCTTGTCACTTTACTCCATGGCATAGCAACAGCTGAACCCACAGGGCACGGTATTAAAAGTATCTCAGACAAACACAACTGGCCCAGAGCAAGTGCTGTCCTTTCACTGTGAGAACTGATCTTCCTGTGGAACCCTGTGAATGGTGGGGCTGAGAGAGACGGAGGATCAGTACACACAATCTTACCTATTAAAATTCATTTAGCCTCTTCTGTTTAGAATAGCCTCTTTGGGGGAAATAATTCATTCAAAATTCAAACTTCCTAATAGGCTGTTTTCCTTCTCTTTCAAGGATCTCTCTTTTGCTTTCTCCATTTCAAGAGAGTGTCTAGGTGTGTTTGTGATGGTAGAAGTCTGACTTATATGAACTCATTGTGGCCTCTCCATTAGCCTAAGTTTTGTCTTTTTTTGTTTTTTGTTTTTTGTCTCATACCGGTCTCTACTGTGTTGAAGTTGATTAGCTTGTCTGGTCCTGCAGAGATGTACTTATAACATCTTGATTCTGACTAGTGTGTAAGTGTCTTTTGCTTAATTCCATAGTTCTTTCCATTTGTCCCCAATAATGGCATGCTTCTCACCTACCTTGATGAATTAACCCAAGTGTCACTAGGAATGAAAGAGATGAACAGCCTGCTAAAATGTTGCTTAATTTATATAACATGAAAAACTGCAGACAGGATGACTATTTAATCTGACTTAGTCACTTTGTGGAGAATGGTGAATTTTTACTTAGTTTCTAGGTCTTACTCATTTCACAGACCTAGAGCTCCTTGACTGAAGGGGAGGTTAGTTTCTCTAGAGGAAGGATGCCCCATACAGCCACCAAGTATGTACTGTAAATCTTCCTCCACACCTTTCCTATTTCATCATATTGCACAGGTTCTGCCCACACCTGAGGGGAGAGGATAAAGGTCAATGGGGATTACGTAGGATTCTGACTAACAGCTACTATTTACCATATGTAGAGTTTCACTTTCCTTCTTCATTCTCTCAGAGATATATTTTGTTTCCTGTTTCATAGCATCATTGTGAGAAGGTGTCTTCAAATATTTATACTTGCTTAAGCTGTCATGTGTCTTAAATTGACAGTTTGGTTTTAGCCTTATTTCTTACTTGGATAATTGATGGATTTTAATCCAAGAGATTCTGGATTTCATTTGCTGTAAGCTATGTTTTCAGCTATATTCAAAACTACAGGACACACACACACACACACACACAAAACAGCCATATTCAGAATTTCTGGTGGATTATCCCAGAGTTTTAATAATGTGTTGCTATTAGTAATAGGCCCTGGTATGATTTTATTCTTTCCCAGTTTGAATATATAGGATGTTTAAAAGTTATGAGAGCATTACAGAATCCTAAAATGACAGAACCCCCTCCCTCCCAGATTTTCATGGCATTTTGTTTTATCTTTGGGAATGTGCACTTTATTAGTAGTAACTATGTTTTAGTTGCATTTTGCAGTTTATAAGATATCATGCCACATATTTATTTATGTCATTATTGCTCAGTAGGACTATAATAGAGAGGAAAGTGAGGCCTACATTGGTGATTTCCCAAATTATGCACATAGAATTGAACAGAACTGGGACTTTCAACTTTAAGTATAGAGATTTCTCATAAAGCTGCTTTTCTACCACATGAGTAAAAAAAATTTATTACTCCTATATTTGCATGAAATAATAGAGATAGAGCTTTCTAGAACTGAAGGGGTGTTATTTTGTGTAGTCCCATTCTGGGCAGCTCTGAACTGGTTCAAAGTATGAATCTGTCTTTTTCCTATGTCTTATGTGTAATTCTTTTTGAATTGGTTTTATATTATGCTCTATCTTTATACTTTGGCATATGTTTCTTGTCTGCTTCATCTTCTCCTTGTATTTTTATGAATCTTATTTAAAAGAGGGAACAAATGGAAAAACACCAGTTAATAGATTTATTCAAGGATTCACAGCTCTTCTCACCTACACTATTCCTTATTATTCACATTTCATTGTCTAGTGGCAAATTTTCTAATAAAAAAGAGGGATAATAATATTCAAAATGGAAATCTTCAGGAGGTTTGGAGATTTAAAGCATATTCTATAATGCAAGTGGCTTTTGTTGAGTAGATGGAGCTTACAAAAGATGGTATAACCTGGTAGATATCAGGTGACTTTAAATTATTTTGCACAAATAATAAATATAGATATAGATGCATGATAAATGTGAATAGATCACAAGAATGTGTAGTGAGAAGTGAGTTTTTCTCCTGAGCCAATGTTCCAGATCCTTCCAGCTGTTTGGTGACTTATGGTGAATACTTGGAGAGGTTTAGTCCTTCTTCAAAAAAGGATTTGGTAATGTTGGAAACTATAGCAGAATTTAAGCATGAGTGGAAAAAGGCAGAAAAATGCATTTGTATGCATATGGGAGGACAATCTCTGGGTATCCAGTTTCCAAAAGACAGACACAAAGTTGAATGACTGAGAGAACATGATACTATTTTATGTATGCTTGCTGGATTCAACAACATGATGAATATTTATCACTTACTGAGCTCCTTCTACCATGTTCTTGCTAAGCTCGTTAATAGAGTCCCATTCCTTCATTTATCAGAGATCATTTGGAGTGATCTCTCAGTTACGATACAGAAGAAACATGTCATTAGAGATAACCCACAAGCTGGCTGCCTGACAAAAGTAAAAAACAAAACAAAAAACACACAAATAATTTAATTTTCAGAGGTTTTGATTGTAATGAATGTTGCTTGTTAAGTAGATATTATTTCTAACTCTATTCTTCCTGTGTCTCCGAGGTTTTTTTTAAGAAGAAAAGTGATGAGGTTGAATGGGATGATGATAGCTCCTGGGGTGATGTGGTGTCATGATGAGGAGCCTTACATGTAACGGATTGAATATGCAACAGATAGAGGGTGAAATACTGGGTAGTGTTGTAATTGAATGATGTGGTAGGTAACAAGGACTGTATGATTATTTGGCCTTTGTTAACTGATTTTGAAGAACCACCAGTTGTTCACTCAGGACACAGCAATGTTTAAAGTGACCCATCTCTTGCAGCTGGAGACCAAACTGGAACTGGAATGGAATTGTGAGGGTGGTCAGGATGCAAAGGAGATGGAGAGAGAACCCTTGTCAGGCCTTTTATGTTAGAAGCAGGGCCCTGAGAGTGGAAAGTTAAGAAATAAGAAGAGAAAGTTAGGTAGATTTGCCAGAGAATTTTGAACCCTCAATTTCCCTAGGCTGGCAGAAGTGATCCCTGCCCATGTGCTAGAGAAGAACATCCTTTCCTTGCCTGGAGATGAAAGACGCTACATGAGAAACACCAATAGGGCCAAATGCCTTGCAAAATGATGCATGTCCCCCTTAAGACATACTCTTTCCTCTCCTCATTGCCTAGAGATAAGAATCAAAAGTCAAATTTGAGTACAGCTTGAGGAAGAAAGCCTCGGAGGTGGAGGGTAGTTAATAGCAAAGCACTGCAGCGTCTGAATATGATGTACCAGATGGAACATGTGTGGGAGAAGATCTTGAGGTCACTGGCCTTGGGCTGGAAAGTGGAGAGTTTATTGACCTGGGTTCACATTCCTCCCTTGGCTCAAGATTTAATGTACTAGCAAGGACTCCTCCAGCCTGTCCTAATGCCCTGCTGCGATGGCTCTTTGAAGTTAGGTGAAGCCAGACTTTCCTTAATAGGATATTGAGAAATGGAGTTTAGGAGCTCAGGAAGGAGCTATGTTAGAATAGATTTATTATGTGAGACTAGCAAACCCGTCCCTGTCTCTGTTTTCTGGGAGAGCACAAATGGCATTTCATTCACGGAAACAGTACAGAAGGCACTGTTGAGGGAGACATCGGCATCTGGGAACAGTTCTGTGGTGGCTGTCCTCTCTGTTCTACTGTTGACAGCTGGAGATGGCCACCCGAGCTTGCCTAGAGAAAATGGGAATGACAGGATATCAGAATACCTGCAGCCAAATGATGGCACCTAGGACATCATTACTGTAAGGCAACAAGGCAGAGTGGCAACCAGGAGATCTTGGTGTCGTGGGATCTGTGGCAAAGGTTTCAGACATCGTGGTGCTCCTGGGAGAAGAGACATGGAAAGCTAATCAGGGTGTAGCTTGCTCATTTCAATTAATGGAAGAACATGAGGTGTGAAGAAGAGGCTGATGTTAGAGGAGACAATGGAAAAGAGATCCCAGATCTGAGCCAGTTGTCAGAGCGATCTGAGCTAGTCCACAGATGTAGAAACCGTAGGTTGAAGGAAAGGCTGGGCTCTCTTGAGAAAGAACCCTGAGAGGTTACTCTGAGTTTATACAGTAAGTATTCTCCAATCCTTACCCAGAAGGACTTATAGCCATTTATCAGACATTGGGTAAATGCATTGGATAAAGACTTTTCAAGGGATTTTGGATAAATAATCTGAACTAGTACTTATGAGAGGGAACCAGAAATATTATCATGAGTCTTGGTTACGGTGAATCTTTGGAAGGGCAAGTTTTAAATGGAGTCCTGTCCTAAGTCTGTCTTGTAGTGAGTCATGCTCCCTGCACCAAGAAAAAAAATCAGAAATAAAATTGAAACTGGATAGTGTCATCCTCAAAGACGTAAAGTGAAAAGGGTTATTTCCAACATACTGCCTTGAAATTCACCTGTTTGACCCATGTAACAACCATGTGGATTTGGGAAGATGACGGTAGACTACCACAAATTTAACCAAGTGGTTGGCCCTAATGCAGAGGTGCCACATATTTTATCTCTGCTAGAACAGATCAATACAGCTTCTTATACTTGGTATTGATCTAGCAAAAGCATTCAAGAGTTTCAAGGTCAAATTACTTATTGTTAGATGAACAGTGGTACACATTTACTGTCTTGTCCAGGACAATATTAATGCTCCTGCTCTCTATAATACTAAGATCTTCAGGGACATTGATATCTTAACATTCCAAAGATCATTACACTGGACTACTATTCTGATGCCTCTGCTACCTGGATCTGGTGTGTAAGAAGGAAGTACCCTAGTTACCCTAGTAGTGGCATTCATGTCAGATCATAAGAGAAAAACTCTGTAAAGTTACAGAGAGCTATCTTATTGTTAGTGTTTCTAGAGATTTAATGACTTGGGACATTCCAGGATATTCTCTCCATGTTAAAGAACAAATTAACTCACTTTCTGCTCCATACCCAATGCGACCAAGAAAATAGGCAGAGTGATTAATAGGCCTTTTTGGATTTTAAGACAGCATACACGACACTTAAAAATACTTATTTTCCCAAACACTGTAGCTAGTTTCAAGTGGGACCTGTAGCAAAAGAGGGCTCTGCAGCAGGTCCATGCTGTAGTTCAAGCTGCCCTGTCTCTCAGGCAGATTGACTTGTAAAGAGGCAGGTAAGGACTCCACATGGAGTATCTGGAGGCCCTACCAGGGAAGTTGTGGCTCAGACCAAGATCTTGTATTTCATCAGCAGTGGGCTCTGGCGCACTGCTGAGCACGAGAAGAGACTGAGCCATCAGCTGCCCACCACAGCCAGGGAAGATCACTGAATTATCAAGCTAGGATGAGCACAGTGAAAATTCATTGCAAAATAGTGCTATGGGTCATATCTTAGCTTCCTAACCCCTAAGTGGGGTAGTATTGGGAGGTGGGGTCATTAGGAGGTGATATTTCATGAGGATGGAGCCTTCACGAATGGAAATAGTGCCCTTATGAAGGAGGCTCTGAGAAAGCTCCCTTGCCCATTTCACCATGTGAGGTTACAGCAAAAGAAGAGCTGTCTATGAGGAAGTGGGTTCTCACCAGACACCAAATCTACTGGAGCCATATCTTGGATTTCCCAGCCTCCAGAACTGTGAGAAATAAACGTCTGTTGTTTATGAACCACCAAGTCCATGGCATTTTTATTATAGTACCATGAATGAACTAAGACAAATGGAAATGGTATTTTTGGGATCAGGCCCAAGAAGGTCATAGGGCGAATACATTTGATTACCCAAATTCTACTTACTTCTCTCAAATGCATTTATATAGCTCCCTCACCTCATATACATAGGCTGGCTCCATATGTGAAACCAAGTGTGGGCTGCTACCTCATTATAGCCTTCCTCAGGGGGGGCCCTGAAGAACAGTGGGAAGGAGGAAACACTCCTGATTAGCAGAGGTGGGAGCATTACACACAGTTGTTTACTTTGTATGAAGGAGAAACGGGCTGAGATAAGGAGGTGTGGCTGAGCACCTAGCAGATAGAGGGAGAGAAAAATATATAAGGGTAATAGAAACATGAATTTTGGTTTGGGTATCAGTTGCAGCATCTGTAGCGTGTCTCTCTAACCCTTGTGTTTTAAGCTTTTAAAAGAGGATAACACCTTGAACACTCAGTAATGGGTGTGTGAGGGTAGGAGTGGATCTGACAGGTGCTAGGGTAGACACGGTCAAGGTGCCTCTGGTGCCCTCACCTGCTCTTGATCGTTTCTCTGAATCCAGCTGTGGCTGGAGTGGACACTTCCCAGTATGTTTTGCCTCCTTTTACACTCATAGCATCTTGCCTCCAACACTGTATGCCTTTGATCTCAGCCCCAAGGCTCCCTGACGCTGTGGATGAAGGAGGTGGAAAATAAGCATCTGGGATATGGATCTAGATATTAGGAAGTAGGTCTGTAGAGGTAAATGTAAGTGTTCCCATACTATAGAAGGTATTTGAAGACATTGGAGGGAAAGATATTCTCTAGGAAAAATTTCAAGAGAAAAGAGAAAGGTAACGGGGGAATGTTCTAAAGAATATGTAAAACATTTATATTTGAGGAACAGTTAATATATGGACAAAAAGGGAACACTGACAAAAAGCTTATAATATCAGGAGAATGCTTAATTTTTTATTTCAGATGGCCTAAATTAGCCAAATTTACTAATCTCAATTTTATATAGAAAACAGAATAATAGCACACACTTTTATAAATAGTAGTTTATAAAGCCCTTCTGTAAGTTTTCACATCTGATAGATTAAAAAAAAATCATGTAATATGTTCAGCTGTTGAAATTATCCCCGTTTTAAATATTAGGATATTGGATCCCTGACTTTATTGATAAAGAATCGATAGCTGAATGTTAAAGCAAAACCTACTCCTTGTTAAACTGCAGCAAGTAATTCTTCATCTTTTTAAACTTTGCATTTTGGTCTCTGAATCCAAGTTCACAGCTGCCAGCTTCACATATTATTTATAAGCCTGTTCCTGTTATGCCTGTAGTTACAGCCACATTCTGATCTATATGCCTTGAACAGAGCTAAGTTACGTCACTTATGCCTCTGTTTTAACCATTGCATGTTGGTCAGTCTGTATATAAAAGCATTTATTAGTTACTCTCACGCACTGCCTCAGTTTAAGGTAGGAGCCTCAACTATTAGGTTCACATTGTTTCTCCTTTTTGGAAATAGATCCAAATGAATGCATAAGATAAACAAATAACATACACACAAAAATGAAAATAGCCTACTGGTATTAGATTTACTTTAAATATATTTGTATGTCTAGATCATAGAAAGAAAGTAAAAGAAAAGTGGGTTTCATATTAAATACAAATCTTCAGTTTGCTGGTTTTGTGTAAATAAGTAATGTTAAAAGACTTTTTTTTTGGGGGGAAAAGAATTAAATTAAATTTTGTAGATATATATTTTTTGTAGCAACAATAGACAAATTTTACAGTGTTTCTAAATTTAAATGAACATAGCCAGGAATTATCAAAATGAGATTTCCCCCTTGATTTTGCATTAGATGTATTACAGAATTATACACTTGAAAACTGTATATTTTCTTAACCAATGTCACCCCCCGAAATTTAATTTTAAAAAGTAAATTAAAAAGACCACATGCATTAGACCCTAGAGGGCACTCTATGCCTATTGTTTTTCAAGAGGTGGTGAAATCCCTTCTCCATGCAGGGATGATTGTAGATATTTAAAATTCATTGTGACTACTTCACAGAAGGTTAGAATCCTTACGCAAGATCTTGAAATCAGTACGAATTAATGGGATTTTGCATTTTATGTTACATATTTTCACTTGGGATATTTTTTTAAATTCCTAAGATAAAATTCAGTTCTCAAGGGAATATACCTATATTAAAAAAGTTCAATGTTCTAATATATGTAAGTCTAATTGTTTTCTCTGAATTGCTTAATTACATTTTATTTAAAAATTTTTTACTTGATTGCTATTGCTATAACATTATTATTGCCATAAGTTTTAAAACCCTTTATGCAGAGTTTGGGTATGTTTTCTGGAGTGGGATTGTCATGTTACTTTGATTCTCCTATAATTACATGCACATTATGTGTATGTGGGAGGGCCGCATCTGGTGTCTGCCTTGTAGTAAGTGTTAAATGAATGCTCCTTAAATCTAAATCTGAAGATTAAAAAACCCCTCTTAATGTTAATGTAAATATTACATTCTCTGTATCTCTGCTCTCACCCCTGGGCCACTTATGGATTAGGTGATGGTAAGAACCTGGTCGCTAGGAGTTTAATTTAACTCAGAGACCATTTTTGTTTGTCAGTAGGTTTTTAAAAGTCTGAGTTTTACTGCATTTAAATGACTGCGTTCTAAATTCTAACAATGCTCACATGCCCCCAATGACATACACCACCTGCCTGACATGAAATGCTGTGTGTGTTTGGATTTCTGAATAGACCCAGGATCTTTTGCTTGGAGCAGGTGTCTTTTTTGAACACCGTTTTGTGGTTAAGTGTTACCTCATCAGTTTGGTTTATGGGCCTCCTTAGCTTTCTGAATCTCTCCACTCTTTATCGCTGACATTTTATTTCCATTTGCTGGCTCAACTTTGCCAGACGTGAGCAAGGGGAACTGAAGTCTTAGGAATAGCTCACTGCTGCTTTTCCTGTTCTGACTTTGCTTTCACTGCTAATAACTTGTGTGGCACAAAGCTCTCACCACACTTCCCATTTTCAGGAGGTGGGTACTGATTTTCCGCCTGTTGTCTGAAATTTATCTAGGTAACACTTCTTTCTTCCAAAATCCTCAAGTAACTTGAGTCCTATTTAAAATTTCTTCTTTACCTGGAGATGACAGCTTTATCTGACTTACTGACCACTAGAGGGGGCTGTTATCTGCTGCCACTTATATGCTACATTCCCGTGGCAGGGTTTCCCCTCCCACCTATAAGGACTTCTCTTGTTGGACTCTCCTGATACCAATACTTGCCCTTATACTCCTTATCAGGTAGTCATAATCCCTCATATTTAGGTGCACCTTTAAACACATTATTTAAAATGTGTTTAAAGGTGCACCTAAATATGAGGGATTATGACTACCTGATAGGATTATGACTACCTGATTATTTAACTTACTTATTATATTAGGTCTGATAATAAGCCTCTCCACAGTTGATATCATTACTTCTTTTCTATAGATGATAAAAATATTTTTGAAAAAGTCAGGATTTGCACCCATGTCTTCATCGGGGCAACTATCAGGATACTTTTCTGTTATTGTTTGTTTAAAGTAATTGCCATTGGTAATAGGATTGTATTGTCTTACCCAAATTTCTGGTTATTACTGAGTCTGCTTAAGCTCTAGCCCACATTTTGAGGCCTCGATATTTTTGTTCAGCTCACTAAATCAGAGCTCCTATGCTGGCTCCAAGAATTGAATTATCATCTTATTAGAAATGAGGCTCACTATTCCCAAGGCTCAGCATATCACCATAAGCACATAGAGCCATCCTCTCAGCTAATAGCTTGACATTCTCTTTTCAAACAGTGCCTCCCAAACTTATCAGAGAAGACCCACCCAAGGCCTTGTCATATGCACACATTGCCAAGTTGCCATGTTTCTTCCCAGCACGCTGTGGTTGACAGGGCTGGGCTGAGGTCTGAGCGTTTTTAAACAAATATTATAGAGAGCTCTTATTTTCAAGCAAATTTGAAAATCAACTTCCAGGGACAGAGTCTCTTGGAAAGGTGTGAAATCTACCCGCTCATGCTCTCTCCCTTTTCTGTGCCTTTTCCCCTCTACAGATAAATTAAAGCATCCTTTCTTCCCCTTTTGCCTCTTCCTCTGCCCAGCTCCTGCTGTCAGTGACAGAATATCATTTTATAGCCTATCAACGCACTGTGTAATTTGGGTTTGAATGGCCATTTGATTTGTAGATAATCCTTGTGCTGAATTGAATTGGAATAAATGATTCTGAAATTGTACCCATCCAAGAAGATTATTGCTAAAGTTGCTTTAAATCCCTTTCTTATCTTCTCAGAGGAAGGTGATATGACTTTCTCTAAATGACCCCATTCCATCCCGATAGAAGTTGCTAGACTACCTCAATGACTCTTAAGTTAAATCCCAGGAGACCGTTGGCCCATTATAAAAACAAATTATAAATATAAAAATCCCATTAGAAAAAAATGACAAATTATATAATGATGGCAAGAAATAAGATGTTCTAGAAAAGCATGCAATCTAGCCTAATCATACTCTTGGAAGGAGAAGAGAAATAATTCTCTTCTTGAAAACTGCTAATTCACCCATTAATCTATATTGTCATGTTCCCTCATCTGTGGGGGCATAGCTCTAACAGAGCGCATGGCAGGGCCCAGGCCCAGGGTGAGGTCACCCAGCGAAGAGAAGAGACCTCGTGGAATGGAGGCCCTTTGGAGGACTTGCCTTGATCTTAGCAGGACAGGCTTAAAACCATAATCCAGTCAGTTCCAGAGTTGGGTTCAACTTAAAAATACTCACCACACCTCTAAAAATCTCTCTCTCTAAAAGTCTAATATGCAAAGTATCCCTTTGGGAGTTCAACAGAGAGACTGTGAGTTTGATGGTTCACTATGATGTGTGCTGACCATCATGGGGCGGCACGAAATGAAGGAAGGCCCCCGCTGGCAGCTGGCAGCTGGGGAAGGGAGGCCTGGCTGGCAGCTGGAAGGTCCCAATTGGCGCTGATCGCTGGCCAGGCCTAGGGACCATACCCATGCACAAGTTTTGTGCACCGGGCCTCTAGTTGATATATAAAATCAGAGTGCCAATTTATTACCTTGCCATTATATTTGTGATAAAAACTGGAAGCCTTCTATCAGCCAGAATCTTATTTTTCTCCATGTAAACCTACATGGAAATGAATTATATTATGATAGTCTGGTGGCTAAATTTCCCATTTTTTTTCTTGACAGTCTGGTCTGGGTAATCACTGCCAATGTTTGTAAAAGACTTTTATGATTTTGAAGCCATTAAATATTTCTTTCTGATTAATACATAATTTCTTCAGCTATATTACAACCTTTAATTGGGTTATACTTATGTTTCACGAACTTGGGGATTACAATTTTTAGGTGACTTTGCTTAACTATTACTGTAAATATTCATGACCAGTTTGAACTATATTACTTTCAAAATATTTTAAATTGATTTTTAGAGAGAAAGGGAGAGAGATAGAAACATTGATGAGAAAGAAACATCATTGATTAGCTGCCTTCCGCATGCCCTCTCCTGTGGATTGAGCCTGTTACCCAGGCATGTGCTATAACCAGGAATTGATCTGGTGACCTCTTGGTTCCTGGGTTGATGCTCAATCACTGAGCAACACTAGCTGGGCTGACCTATATTCTTCTAATTACACAGAAGAGTGGATGAAGGTTTTTTACACTATACCATTTCATTTATGTGCCTTTTTTATTTTCAAGTAGCCCTTCAGAAGTTATTTTCAACAGAAACGTGCTATTTTATCCCCAAGTTGAAAATATATGAATCACTAATTCAGCATATTTAGAAAAAAGGAAAGCTTATTTTTGGCAAGTTTTTCCCCCTCTGGATAACGTTAAGATGAATAATAATTTACCTTGTTAGCCAAGTGGTAATATTTGAAACATGGATTTCTCTTAACTAAGGAACAAGCAGATGGCATAACTTTGACTGTTTTACTTTATCACATTAACAATTCTGATTACATAGTACTTAGATTTACCATATTTTGTTCAGTATAGGCCACATTTTTTTTTCATTAGAAATTAAAGATTTAAGGTAATCTGAAAAAAATGTATGTTTAATGTATTTTAGGTATTCAGGGTTTTTGCTTATTGTTTTTCCTTGAGCATAATGATTTTGATAAACATTGTCCACAATAATTTGCATACCTGACAGGGTCTCCATTAATATTCCAAATAGTATGATAGTTGACTTCAGTTTGACAGGAAAAGATGAAGTGTACTCTGGCCTACAACATTATTGATGTGTTTTGAATAAAAAAAAGTCAACCATGCTTGTGTGGTTCTGTACAGATAAAGCAAATGTAAAAAGTAATAAATTGGTAGTGATTTCATAATGTGACAATTTTATTAGAAAGACTTCCCCAAAGAAATAATATGGCACCAGGGGAAAAGGAATATTCACAATAAAACAACACTCCAAAGGGGAAAGCAGTTGTGGAAAAGTGGAAGATCTTCGAGTGCCTGAGAATGTAGGGGATGATTTATGCTATTTCAAGTTCCTACGCTTTTGAAGATTAAAATAATTTAGTACAATTTATCTTTTTAAATATATGTGTTCATATAATTTTTCTTATTTTAGAATCCATTTATATTCAAACATTTTGGTAAGTTTCATTAGCTTTACTTATGTCTTAAACTGGAGACCCTGTGCACGAAATTTGTGCATGGGAAGGGTCTCTAGGCCTGGCTAGCAATCAGAGCTGATTTAGGCCTTCTGGCTGCTGGCTGGGGCCTTCCTTCGTTCCATGCTGCCCCCTATGGTCAGTGCATGTCATAGTGAGTGATCTAACTCCTGGTCTCCTTGTCGAACTCCCAAAGGGACACTTTGCATATTAGGCTTTTACATATATAGATAGGTTTGGGAAAGAAGAGGAAATTATGTTCCAGCCACTCTGCCACTTATGCTGCCTCTTTCATCACAGTTAATCATCAGCACAATCTTTAGGAGCTGTGCTGTCACTCAGAAATGTGACAATAAGTTTCAAAGAGATTAAGCCATGACAAAAATCACAGACATATGATGTCAGAGCCAGAGAGAACCTAGAAGCTGGATATAGGGGCAAAAACAAGACCTAGGAGGAGAC
Organism: Pipistrellus kuhlii; assembly: GCF_014108245.1. Classification (NCBI taxonomy): domain Eukaryota; kingdom Metazoa; phylum Chordata; class Mammalia; order Chiroptera; family Vespertilionidae; genus Pipistrellus; species Pipistrellus kuhlii. The sequence continues at coordinate 31,430,811 of NW_023425573.1, forward strand.
CTGGCTCAACACTTAGCTGTGTCAGTTTAGGCAATTTATGGAAACATCTTTGAGTACCAATTTTGAGAATTAGATCCAACTCAAAGGGGGTTCACAAGTACATGAATGGCTAAAAAATAACTTAATATTATAGGATGCATTATCATATGTAGGCTCTGAAGTGTTTGATACTACTTTAGAAATAACAGACAAGTTTATTGCATAAAGTCTATTAACATGAAAACTTTTCTTATCCAGGTCTTTACTTTATTAACTAGATTAAATGCAGTTGCTTAGAAAAGAGTTTCTATTGTGATTTCAAACAATAGCTCTCAGATTATCTTAAGAGGTATGCCATAATAAATTAGAAAATTATGCAGGTATTCTTATTTGAATACAGCCTTTGACAATTGAAGATTGTTTAAAATGTCAACTGTTAAGACAATATATTGTTTCATGTAACCTGAATAGCAGCTAGACTGACGTGCTAAAATTGCAAAGTCAATGTCATGTATATCTAAGATTATTACTTGAAAAAAATAGAATTGTTTTCTTATCTCAGAAAAACTTTGTAAAGGTCTTTAGCCATTATTCAGAGTTGTACAATTAACTCACTATATGAGGATGTGAAAGAAGACTAATGATGTTCGCAGAATATAGGACTATATGCCGAAACCGGTTTGGCTCAATGGATAGAGCGTCGGCTTGGGGACTGAAAGGTCCCGGGTTCGATTCTGGTCAAGGGCATGTACCTTGGTTGCGGGCATATCCCCAGTAGGGGGTATGCAAGAGGCAGCTGATTGATGACTCTCTCTCATCGATGTTTCTAACTCTCTATCTCTCCCTTCCTCTCTGTACAAAATCAATAAAATATATTAAAAAAAAAGAATATAGGACTATATATAATAAATTGTTAGTTATACATGATCTTCTCCTTGTTCATCATAATGACTAACGTTTAAAATCTGAGATGAATAACCCAATTAACTCATTTTGATTAGGAGTTTGCTCTTGGTTAAAAAATTTCAATTTATATCTGCTTTGTTGGGGGACAATGTTTAAATACACAAGGTTTTAGAGAAATAGCTAATAAATTATTACTTTAATTTTATATTAGTTATAAAACATTGAGAACAGCATAATTATATGACAATAAATAGAAATGGATCTAGTTTTTAATGATTGAATATATTTTTCACATTATATTTTATTTTTTTAATTAAATTTAATTTAAAAATTCAGTGAAAAGTCTATATCGTCCTTTTGCTCCATATGCCCAGTATCTATATTCTCTCTTCCTTCCCTCCCCCCACATAAGTAACCATTTTTTTAGTTTCTTATATATCCCGCCAGGTTTTCTTTATGCATATAAAAAGAAACATGTGTATAGAACCTTAAAGTGCAAAAAGGGTAAAAGTAGATTACTTAACAAATGGTTCTGGGGTAATGGGTAGCTCTCTGAAAAAATACCGGCTCCACATTGTACGTTATATACTACCTCAGGTCTGGTGCATGAAGCCAGACAGGTGGGGTCCCTCGGCTTGGCCTTCTACCCAGTCTGGGGGGAGGGACCGCGGGAGGTTGGCTGACTGGGGAGAGGGACTGCAGGAGGTTGGCTGTGGGAGCGCACTGACCACCAGGGGGCAGCTCCTGCATTGAGCATCTGCCCCTTGGTGGCCTGGTGGTCAGTGTGTGTCATAGCAACCGGTCATGGACTGGTGGTAACGGTTATACACACACACACACACACACACACACACACACACACACACACATATATATATATATATATATATATATATATATATATATATATATATATATAATAAATTCCAGATGCATCAAGAATTTATATGTAAAAATATAAGCCATTCAATACTAGATGAAAATTTGTCAGTAGAAAGGCTTTTTTAAAACTACAAATGAAAATCCAAAATCTATAATATAGTATTTTTAGTGAATTTAGTGAATATAAAAAGAAAAAAAAATTCTTCATGACAAAAACATCACATGATAAGCCAAAAGACAAATTGCAAACTTGGAAAAGATTTGTAACCATCTTATAGGCAAAGAGTTAATCTTGTTATTATGCACAAAACTTCCAAAGACCAACAAAAGACAAATAACCCAAAAGATAAGAAGTAAAAAAATATGAACAAATAGCTCAAAAATAACAAAATAAATAAAAAACATATGTAATAATATAATCAACCATACTGAAAATTAGAGAGGTGCATATTAAAACTATACTGCTATCAATTTTCTTGTAACGTTGGCAGTTTTGATTTTCATAACAATCTATTGGTAACCTGAAACAAGCATGCTTATTCATTGTTTATTCATGCTTATTCATTGAATAAGCATGCTTGTTTCAGGTTATCAATACTTGTTTGACTAAGCATGCATAGGAGTATAAATGAAAGTAAATGCATGTAAATGGCAATTTGACGATATTTGTCAAACTTATAAATATACATTTCACTCTTTGAACCATCAATTATATTTGTCATAGGTAAATTCTTACAACTGTGAAGTGATGGATGTACAAGTCCATAGAGTTTATTGGTTAAATAGAAATGGTGTATTAATACAAAGGAGCATTTTCATTTACTAAAAACAAACAAGTGCCCTATGTACTGAAAGATATTTAAGATATAATCTATAATAATTAAAGTGAAATATGCAAATTGACCGAATGACCAAACAGCAGAAAGACTGTTCAGATAACCTTCTGGATGACCATGCTCTGACACACAGTGGCACCAGGCCAGCCAAGGTGGGTTTGATGTTATTGGCTGGGTGGTCCCACCATTGCTCCATGATTGCCCCACAGAGGGAGGCTCAGGCTACCCTCTAGGGGCAATTGAGGGGGGGGGGTGCCATGATCAATCACCCCAAAGAGGGAGGCCCAGGCCACCTTCTGAGTGGTGATTGATTGTGGAGCCCCCGTCGGGTGGCAGGGCCTCCCTCAGCTGAGTAATCAATCAAGGAGCTCAAAATTGATCGCCTCAAAGAGGAAGGCCAAGGCCACCTGGCTGGCATTGCTGTAGTAGGTGGGTGGGGTCTTCCTCTGCAGGATGATTGATCTGAGGGTCCTGTGATTGATTGCCCCACAGAAAGAGACCCAAGCCACTGGCCAGAGACACTGGCAGGTATGCAGGCTGGCCAGCGATCACCCTGTAGAGGGAGCCTTAGGCCAGCCAAATAATTGCAACCCATGCCTGTTGCCTGCAGAGGGTGGTGACCCATAGCCGGGGAGAGCGGGCAGCTCACACAGATGGCAAGCAGTGGCAGCAGTGGGGGTGGGGTCAGCTCTTGGCAGCCACGGGAAAGAAAGCCCTGCTAGGCCCTATCACCTGCCAGGCCTAGAGACTCTACCCAAGGGGTCCAAGACTGTGAGAGGACACAGGCTGGGGTGAGTGACACTCCTTCCCTCCCCCGTGCATGAATTTCGTGCACCGGGCTTCTAGTGTTAAATAAAAATATAAGTTCCAGGAAAATATAACATGCCACATTTGTGTGAACTGGGAACATGAATATATAATATGTATATATCCATAATAACATATTTATTATATGAGACAGTTGTTACTAGGAAAGGACAGTTGGGCACTGGGTAGATGGAGACTGTCTTGGAGGAGTCTTCAGTGCATATCTTTTTGAACTTTGTAATTTTTGACCATGTGAATTATCTATTAAATATTTAAAAATATAAAATAAAAGCAATATTGATAAAAAGATTCTAAAGTAAAAACAGAGGAACTAGTATCGATTGAATTTTAAAAATTGCCTTTTTGTTCATTCAAAATGTATCTGTTAATAGATCAACCGAAGGACTTGTATACATGCATATAAGTACAACCAATGGACACAAAACTCTGGGGAGGGAGGGGATGTGTGGGAGGGAGGGAGGGAGGGGGGCAAAAAAAAATCAATAAAATATATATATATAAAAAAAATAAGGGGAAAAAATTTCTTTTCCTTTTCTGAATAAACATGAGAAAAATATAAAAAAAACCAAAAAAAAAAAACCAAACCAAAACAAAAAAAACAAAATGTATCTGTATATCTATTCAATTCTCTTCTTCCCACAATCATAATATGAGAACATGTTTTTATAATGAAGGGTATCCAATTGATTTATTTTTCTAAATTTTAAAATTCAGATTTTCACATGGAGTGACATTTATACTATCTTTTATTTTGCACCTGTTTTTAAAATTTCTGAAACAGGTTCCAATAATGAGGATGAAAATGGTAATTAAAGGTCTACCAAAGATGAATCATCATCTATAAATGCTGTGTGAATTTTGATCTGCCACTGCTGTTAAGACAATTATTCTCACTTCATCAAGTATTCTTGTAGACTTTTTTTTCTTTAAGTTTTCACATTAGCAAGATCTTTTTCTCTTTGAGTATCATGAAATGCTACCCATGTGAAATGAGGATTTTGCATTTCAAGGCAAGGGTAGCATTATTCAGTGAATCACAGTGACACCTGCAATCGTTAGTATCACAGAAAATGGTAATGTGATCAGCTTCAGGCTGCAAAAATGACAGTTGATAACCTCTTTCACCAAATCAGGACTCTTCTTGACTGCTTGACTTGTTTCCATTGTTTGTGCTCTTCAGTTTACACTGTTTTTGGAGTTATTTTCATCCCTTCTAATAGTTCTTATCTTAGTATTATAAACATATTGGAGGTCAAAGTATCATACATCTTTCTGTTTTGATCTTTTTTTGTATTCTCTGGGGCAACTGGATTTTCCTGTTTGGCTCAGTCTTACAGATCTACTCTACGTTGGTCTACGAGGTCATGTTGTACTGAGTTAGAGGTTTTCTGAGCATATCTCAATTTATACAACTTGCCAGTTAAACGGGTGCTCTTCATTCCCTCAGAGAACACAATCACGTCCCGAGAAAGGTGAATGTGAATGACTGGGGATTGCTTTCTCTCTGCCCCTCTTTGGACAGTTGCATACTTACCATAAGTCAGGGAACTTGTCCCCCAAAACTTTTAATACTTTTTATGATTTGCTCTTTTACGCTGACTAGTTTGGATGAACTGAGCAGTTACAAATTGTTGATGTGTCTGATAAGAGAATTTCTACTGAACTTGACTTTGAAAGGCGGACCTAAGTTTTTTGAGATAGGTATAAATTTAGTTTTGGAAGAATGTAATGTTCTCTTAGAATGCAGGCAAAGTGAACAGAAGGATTTAAGAAAATATCTGAAATGGAAATAGGAGCCAAATAAGGAAACTGTGGATCCAGAGTCAAGGTCTTCCTATCCCTGTTGGGAGAAATGAATGTTCCAAGTCACAAGTTAACAACCCTCATCTTTCCCCTATGGTTTCCTTTATTAAGAGACAAAGACTGTCATACGACATTAAGTGCATTTCAAATACAAATAACTGGACATAACACCAGTCATTTCTAACTTAGTGTGAATGAGTGAGTTTTTAAATGACAGACTGGTGGGAGTCTTAGAAGATAATGTAGGTAAGAAACAAAAAGGAGAGCATAAACATCAGACTGGACAGAGTGAGACAGGGTGTACTTTCTTAATCTAGTTTTAGAATGAGAAGAATGTTTGCCAACTGGACAAACCTACTGTTTTTAAAATTGTCCATGCAATCTATATTTTATTGTTGACAGGAACAGCTGAATTCTTATTCATGTTGTACTGTCTACCCATTTCATGCTGACCTGGTATCACCCGAGCATTTCAGTCTTCACTGTGTTTGAGTAAGTCTATTCATCATGCCATTTTATTTGACATTGTTTTGATTTTAGCAAATGGAAAAATTGAAAATTATCTTTATTCTTAATCTAGTATGCTTGGAAAAGTAAATTTCTAAGACCTAAAGGGTACAGCATAACCTGAGTACCACCAAATTACGTGGTTCGGGTTTACCATTACATCATGAAATAATTTTCCCTGTTCCGAGGCTTCTGGAAAAAAGTAAGCATTTTATTAATAAATTAAGAAATTCTTTGCTGTATTCTATTTGTTATAAAGATACTTGACAAATTATTTTTTTAACTTTGTGAAACTAGGAAATATAATAAGTCCAGCACTTAGTTGGGCTGTAGAGGAAAGAAGGTATACTTTTCAAGGTAGCAGATGATGTCTAACAGAGCTGTCCTCTTGCTAGACCGAGGAAAAAGCAACCGGGGCAACAGGAGGCATACTTACAAATAAAAGGGAAATATAGTTATGTTGATCTTTCAGCTTATTGTCCGAGATCTTAAGAGAAAGCAATATGCTTGCAGTTATTCTTCCATTTACTCAGGTGAATGATAAATCTTGCACAGTTGGTAGTAAAAGCCTCAGAGTTTATATATTTGGTTTCTTGCATAAAAGGGGTCTGGTTGAAATATACTGGCAATTTAAAATTATATTTTCAAAGGTGGTAAGTTAAAGAAAGCATTTTTTTTTTACTTTAAATCTGATGAAATATTTGTCTAGAAGAAAAATATACTTCATTATGTATTGTCCTAAAGGCTTTCCGCTCTGAAAGTTGTTTACAATTAGCATAACAAAGAGAGAAAGAAATGACTATAATTTAATATCAATGTATCTGATTCAACTCATTTGATTGATAATGCTTCTCATTTATGGAGATTACAAAAGCAAATGCAATCATTGCCATTTCTGCAGGACTCTGCGTTTAACTTACCCTTTTTGAGAAAAGCAAATATTATAAAATTTGACATCATGCTTGATAACAATGCAGATAAATATTTTTACATAAAAACCTGATCAGAAAGGAAAAAAAGTAATTCGTGCAAAAGCTTTTATTTGTCTTTTTATAAAAGTAACTTTTACTAAGACAGCCTCTGTTAAGGCAAATCCCCAAGTGCATATTGCCTCATCATGTTTAAGTACTTTGCAGTTGTAGGGACTCAAATTCTCATTAAATGAATAATCATTAAAAAGAAAGAAAAAGCAGAGAAAAGGCTTAAAAAAAAAAGGAAGAGAAAAGGCGAATAGGAGAAAATCTGCTGAGTTTATGTTTGTGTTCTAGTGAGTCCCAGATTCTGTGAGTCCCAAGGAGAGAACTGGTGTTGGACTTATTCCTACATTGAAAACTACATATTTGTTTTGAAGAGCATAACATGCGATTTGAACAAAAGGCTGGAATACAGTTTTGGGAAAAAAGAATGACTAACATTAAAATGTGAATCTTTTAAATGTTAATATAAAAATAAAATTCATTTTTAGTTAGAACTCCTCACAAGCTTTCTTTTTTTTAATCTGATGAAGAGTTTTAAAAATTTTAATGAAGGAATGAATGCCTGAGTTAAGGTAAGATATTTTTGTGAAAGAGGACTAGAGGAAGAGCTGACTTTAGTAGTCGAGAACATGCAGTAATTTACTGTATTTGAATCAATATGGCATTGGCATCAGAACATACAAGTGGAAAAGAATCCCAAATGTGAAAAATAGATCTTGGTAAGGATGAGAATTTAACATATGGCCAAGGTGGTATTTTAAATCATTGGCACATGATGTTTTTTTGCACCATATGGTTCTAGCCCAATTGGCTACCCATCAGGAAGTAAATAAAATTGTACCAGTAACTCACACCATATAGACAAATTTTGGATAGATTAAAAATTAAATTGAACAAAAACATAGTAATAAATAGCTATAGAAAATCTAGACAATCATGGGTATAAAATGAGGGGAAGAAGATATTTTATTTTTAAAAAGGTAAGTGGAAAAAACATACTGTATTTAGAAAAATATCTGCATGTAGAGCATGGACAGAAGATTAGTATTTATAATACACAAAGTCCTTACAAAGCAACAAGGACACAATCCAAGAGAAAAATAGACACTGGATAAAACTAGGAAAATCAGAGTAAAGCTAATCTGAAAAAGTTCAAACTCCTAAAAGGCAGGCAAAAATAAATTAAACTAACATCTGTATATCTTTCAAACTGGCCAAAATTAAAAAGAAGGCAAACATGACTTTTTGCTCAGGAATGGAGAGGTGGGAGCATTTTCAGATGTTACTAACAAAAAAGTAAATTATTACATCCTTTTTGGAAAGTTGACTTTGATCTAACGGTCCTTCTCTTAGGAATCTAGCTAGGAGAAGTGAAAACACCCATGACGAGTATATACAGAATATTGGTTGTAACATTTCTCATGGGCAAAGAACTGGAAACAAGTGAACGCTTATCACAGCACATTTACATCATGGATTATGTGGTAGCCATTAAAAAGACTGTGTTAGAATTATAGTAGAAAACCTAAATGGATTTCCATGAGTTATTGGTGAGTAAGAAAAGCAGGATGTTGATGATGTTGCATAATATCCAAATTTTGAAATATATGTTAGATCCCCACAGAATATATTTTGTGAATAATTATCTTAGCTAATAAAAGAGTAATATGCAAAATGACCATATCTCTGCTAAACCCACAAGCCACACCCACCAGCCATGCCCACCAGCCACTCAGAGCGAGTATGCAAATTAACCCCAACCAAGATGGCTGCAGCCACAGAGAGCAGGAGGGAGGCTTGGGTTTCCCAGGCAATGGAAGAAGCCAAGCTTTCCACCTGCCCTAGCCAGCCTAAGCCTCCACTCAAGGCTACAAAGTTTCAGTTATAGAAGGTAAACAAATCCAAACAGAAATGGTAGCAGCCACTGAGCAAGTAGAAGGCTTGACTCCACCCCAGGCTACAAAGTTTTAATTGTAGAAGGTAATAAATTCCAGATACCAGGGCCTCTGGTTGGGTCGCCGGGGGGCATGGCCGGCCTGCAAACCACCACAGGCCCCTCGCCCAGGCCGCCCCGCACCCCAAGGAAACCTTGACCCTGATCTGGGACACCCTTCAGGGCAAACCAGCTGGCACCAGCCTCTATCCTATCTAATAAAAGAGTAATATGCAGATTGATCAAAATTCCAACACACAAGATCAAGATAGCTGCTCCCATGTGGTCAAAAATCCTGTCCCCATGTGGACACAAGATGGCCACCACAAGATGGCCAGCAGAGGAGGGCAGTTGAGAGGGACCAGGCCTGCAAGGGAGGGCAGTTGTGGGTGAGCAGGCAGGCAAGGGAGGGCAGTTTGGATGCACCAGGTCTGCAAGGGAGGGCAGTTGGGAGTGACCAGGTCGGCAGAGGAGGGAAGTTGGGGCAAACAGGCTGGCAGGGGAGCAGTTAATATCAATCAGGCTGGCATTGGAGTAGTTAGGGGTGATCAGGCTGGCAGGCAGAAGCGGTTAGGGGCAATCAGGAAGTCAGGCAGGTGAGCAGTTGGGAGCCAGCAGTCCTAGATTGTGAGAGGAATGTCTTACTGCCTGTTTGAGGATGTCCCAAATTTGAGAGAGTGCAGGCAGGGCTGAGGGACACCACCGCCCCCTCCCTGACCCCATGCACAAATTTTGTGCACCCGGCCTCTACTAATTTTATAATCTAAGAAATTTTGTCACCTGGGTTACCTGGGTGGTGATGGTGGTGTTGGTGATGTGGATAGAGGTGGGGAAGAAAAGGGAAAGGTAATATATTAGTCTTCTATTGTCACGTAACAAATTAACGCAATTTAGAAGCTTAAAACAATATACACCTATTTTCACATGGTTTCTATGGCTCAGGAATCAGACCTAAACCAAAACTCCTGCTCAGTGTCTTGTAAGCTTGCAATCAAAGTCTTGGCAGGACTGGATTTTTTTCTAGAGCTCATGACATTTTTTCAAGCTCACGTGTTTGTTAGAGGGATTCACTTCCTTGTGACTGCATGACTGAGGGTCTGGGCTTCTCACTGGCTGTTGGATGAAGGCACCTGACTATTCTAGAGGCTACCTGCAATTTCTTGTCCCATGTCCCTTTTCATAGACAAGCTCACAGCATGGCTGTTTGCTCCTTCAAGGTCAGCAAGAGAGTCTTCTGCTGCCAAACCAACTGAGGTGGAGTCTTATAAAACAAAATCTGATCACAAGATTGACATCCCACCCCATCACCTTTGCCATATTCTTTTGGTTTGAAGAAAGTCACAGTTTTCACTAACAGCCAAGGGTAGGGCATATCACAAGGGCATGGATCACAAGAGAGCCAAGCATAATAATAATATTATTTCAAAAAGACAAAAAATTAATCAAAATAAAAAATTATCAATATGATCATACTACATAAAACTATACCTACATATTAAATACTTTTAAAAAAGCAAAGACATTAAGAAAAACAAAATAACTGTAATGTACAAATATATGTATGGAGATATATTAGAAAGAAGCACTATTAAGTTGAAAATTGTATACATTTTAAGGTATAAAAAGGTCAAATCACTATATTATACACCTAAAAGTAATATCTTATTGTATACCAATTATATTTAACTAAAAAAGGAAAGAAAAAAGAGAACATAACATAAAATTGAATTAATTTTTAATTGTCAGCTGCATATGTCTGGAAAATTTTTTAGCTAAGCACAACAAATAGATGTAATTATAATATTGTGTGTGAACAATGTTTTTCCTTAGATAAAATGAATACTAGTCAATTCTGAAAAGCAATTTAAATGAACTCTCTTAATGTAATTTTGAGTGTACTGAAAGTGACTCAATGATTTGCTTGAAAGAGATTATATTTTAAAAAATGAAGGTAATTGCTCTTTTCTTTGGACTTCTTTTCCTTTTTTTTCTCAAAGGCTTCTGTATATTAGGAAACATTTTTCTTATGAGACCTATAGGTAATTGGTCCGTTATCTTGCTTTTTTCATACCAGTACAAGGATTCATATTACAAGCTCTAAAACTAGTTTAATATATTCAACAGGCATTTGAAATAATTATAATTTTCCAAGGAACACCCTAAACTGGCACCTTTAAAAAATTATAGATAGTGTTATATTTAAACACTTAGGCTTTTATAAAACTACATATCCTTTGCTTCCATTAAATATTTTTGTGAAATTTAAAGTTTTCCTCTATCCTTCCTCTGAAATTGAATTTCATGTGCTATTCTAGTTTTCATCAACAAAAGCTTTCACTAGAATCTGTTTACATTTCTTGTTTCAAAGTGACCTGAAGCTATCTGATGTTGCAGTTTGCTTTTTGCTTCAGAAATCCGAGAGGCATACAAGACATAGCTATGAGCTCGCCTCCGACTTCCAGTCACCTCCCGTACCTTCCATATGCAGCTGTCAGCAGTTGGAGAGCGGGATTAGCTACCCATTCATGCTTTGTCGGTATTAGCATCTAACATTGTCTAAAGAGGCAGCTTTTCTTTGTCTCTGCCTTTGTCTTGGACATTGCTTGAATTTTATCTTTGTAAACTTTCCTAATTCCCTGCTTCTCTTTCATTTTTTCTCACACACAGGCAACAATGATGCCAGTGCAATGTCACATATTGCTATGCGTGAGGAAGGGTGTGTTTTTAAAAAATATATTTTATTTTATTTATTTTTTTACAGAGAGAAGAAGTAAGAGGGATAGAGAGAAACATCGATGAGCGAGAAACATCTATCAGCTGCCTCCTGTACACTCCCTACTGGGTATGTGTCTGCAACCAAGGTACATGACCTTGACCGGAATCGAACCCGGGACCCTTGAGTCCACAGGCCGGACGCTCTATCCACTGAGCCAAACCGGCTAGGCCAGGAAGGGTGTCTTTATTAGTAAATGTAAATGATTGGGTTTATTTTCTTCTGCGCTAGAAGTACATGATAACCTTGGTCTTGTAGCAGTGAGTCTTGAAAATACATCCTGGTTTTATGATAACGACAAGTTAAAAACAATGTAAACGGATGTCACATTTTTCCCTTTTCTATTTCTAAGTCTGTTTTCACATGAAAGCTGGAAGCTTTATGCTCTCTCTGCACTGGTGAGATAGCCCTGTATCCAGCCAGCCCGCCAGCCAAGACTTATTTCCCTAGCCTACCCAACCCAACATTAATTGGGGCCACCTCAGAACAGACCCTTTTCATGGCATCGTTCCTGCACCTTAGGCAGGTGTCCCAAACCCAATCTCTTCTGTCAAATGACCGAAGGAGGAAACATATATGGAAGTGGGTTAATCAGTTTATAACATGTAATCATTTATAAATGAAACTATTAATTAGATTTTTAAATCTTATCCTCCAAAGTCATGAAAATATGCAATTCTCTCCTGAGGCTATTCCCATGTTTAACTAAATGCATTATAAATTAGCAAACCAAAAGAATATGCATTAACCGTAATTCATATTCTATAAATTTCAGACGAAATCAGAAACCTCATTTTTTCTTCTCCAGGATGCCTTGCTGTACACTCCTTGTCTACCATCCTGAAGTAATTCATGTAAACATTAAATACTACTACTTTGAAATCCTCAGGAATTTTATAAATGTTGGAAAAAACAATAAACTTGCTGTATTCACACAAAAATCTAGCTCCGAGAATTCCTGTTGGAGATCGAAAAGTATCATTACATACTGAAAGAGCGAAACGAACTATTTGTAGAATGATAACCAAGAATTGAAAGTTGTTTTAAGTGGTTGAAAATACTTAATGAGTTTATAAAATGACAGAATAGAATTTTAAAAAATATGTTTCCTACTGATATTTCTCCTTCAGAGAGTATGATAGGTTGGAAAGTAAAAAAAAAAAAAAGATTAGCGTCTCTAGCTTTTGTGTTTCCAAAAGTCTCAGCCACCCCGAGGAGATTATATTAGGTGCTCTAACAAAAAAATTTCATAGAACATGTGATTCTTCTCTTAAAGCAAGATTGGGGGTAGGTGGGGCTCAACTGGGGATAGCCAAAAACTCCAAGGTAGGTGGGGCTCAACTGGGGATAGCCAAAGGTTCCAAGGAGCTGCTGGTCTTGGGTCCCCGAGAGGAATGTGAAATAGAATCCTGAATAGGTGGAGAGACATGAGAGCTTGTAGACACCAGGACAGGAAGGGATCTGCCCCCAGTTTTCAGTTTCAGAGTTGGGATGTGACAAAGCTTCAAAGAGTGAATGGCTGCTAGATGCATCTGGGCAGAAGGGGCCCCGGGAGTCCAATGGAGAGGACTCCTGTGGAGGTGACTCCTGGATCACTAAGGGCTATAAAGTGAATGTCTGTGTCAGATTCAGTCACAGGTTTTCATTCAAGTGTTCACTCTGTCATGTGCGGCTCTGACAAAGTCTGCAGCATTCATTCCCTCTGTTACTGTGATTTGCTCATGTGACTGTTCTTCCGGTCACTGGGAGCATAACTGGCTACTGGGAGCATCCTCTACGTGTGTGGGTCACGCGGTGTCTTCTTGGAACTCGCCTTGTCTCACTTTCCGAGGTATCCATCACCCTGGCTGGGTGTGTTCAGACTTTTGAAAGTCACACATCAGAAATATTTCCCCTCAGCTTTTTGGAATGATAATAGTGTTTTGATTTTTCTATTTGGCTAAGTGAGCAAGTTAATAAAACAAACTGACTGCTACCCATTCTTATCACATTGAACAAATGAGCATTTTAGTAAGAGATAAATAAGGAAACATAATTACAAAAATTAAGAAAGTAGAGTTAATTTAGTTTTAAATGAACTTATGATAGTGGCTTTTATTATTATTTTTGCAGATAAATTGAAATCATTGACAACTTAATCACTGACTGGCACTGGACGAAGACCTGAAATTTGGGAGTCACTGCTTTTGATAATGCTCACTCATTCTGGCCAATTTCAATGGGTCCTATAATCCTAACACAGTGTCAGAACAGGGATTTCCTTCCTTTGAGGTTTATCTTCTTTTTGTGAGGCATTCATTTATGTAACAAACAGTCCATCACTGACTTTCCAGCCTTGTGCTTTGTGCCAGGGACACAGAGATAAAATACCCTGCCTCCTGAAACTCGAAGTCTATAAACAGATGCTTTTCAGTTGAATCCCATTGTTACTGACTCATGTTCTTGGAAATAATCACGTGTTATCAAAAACACACGAAAGAAAAATATAATGCATATCATCTTTTAAAGGCAGTCAACCTATTACCAATATTCAGAAAAAACCTTTAATTCTATCTTTATCAAATTCCCATTTACATCTATTCATTTTTACAAATAGAATCATCGCTTTTATGACTGGGCCATCCATCTTTGATCATCCAGCAGACTAGCCTTGCCTTTTAATATGGGAGCAGCGACAGAGTTCTGAAGAGCAGCAAGAGACAGATCTTTAATACCCAGCACTTTTACAATAATGCTTATGTCAGGTTTGCCATTGGCCAAAGCAAAACACATGGCCGAACCCACAATCCATGTGGGAGCGGAACACTCAAGGGCAACGATACAGGAAGGAGAATTATTAAGTCAAATTGTAAACAAGCTACCATGCATTATTTAACTTTTATCTGTGTATTTTTTTATTGGTCATCTTTTCTGATAGGGCACAGGTATCTCATTGCATTGCCGGGCAACTTCTCTTTCTGTGACCTCTTTTATTTCCTCCCTGACTCAGTTACTCCATTGTGCCTACCCCCTATTTTGTTTCACTTTATGCAAAGCAACTCTTTTCAAACATTTTTTCCTATGTTATCTAAAACCCAACCTTAAAAGACCCAATTTTTGTTAACAAACCTACTGCTGAGATACATTTAAAAATAAAAAGGTTCTCTGTGTGATAGAAATTCAGTAGACAACTCAATCTTTTTCTCATAGCCACACAAATATGAAGCTGAAACTGAATTCTCACAAAACACTAATAATACTTTTATGTATTCAGTGCATAAACAAGGTTTGGGATTTATAAGCCATTTCCAATACTTTGGGCCCCTCTGTACATCCTCTGTTGTTGAAAATCTTACAGCACATTTGGAAAAAAACACCTTTCAGAGAGTGAACATTCCAAAACTGACTGGCACAGATAGAGAACTGTGTTGATGATGATGAAAGGAAGCAGGAACATTTAAAAAGAGTATTTTTAAGCCAATTTGTTTAAAAGTGCCTAGTTTTATTTAAAAAACCCAAGAGAACTTTGCTGTAGAGTTTGAAAATCTAATTACCAGTGACAGCAACTCTAAAATCCGAAAAATTTTACTTAACGACTTATTTTGTTCTTGAGTGTAAAATCTCAGACCAGGCTCTCAAGGACTTCCCTGTCATGCTGAGCTGGCAACCTGAAGATCTGGGACTAGAATGTGCAATTTCACTTAATGTTTTCTCTAAGCCAGTGGTTCTCAGCCTTTCTAACGCATGAGAAAGGCTGAGAACAACTGCTCTAGAGGGAGTAGAGTCTAGTGATCTGCTAGATCTAGTTATTTAGCAATGTAATCACATACTATATTTGGATCAATAACAGGCATAATTGAACCTTTCTGATGCTTATAGCACTGGGTTATGTGCTTGAGTAAAATTTGAATTTCAGATAAACAACAAATACGTTTTTAGTAAAAGTATTGCCTAAATACTGCACTGGAGATATCTGTGTCTCTATGTTAAAAATTACTCATCTGGCCCTAACCTATTTGGCTCAGTGGATAGGGCATCAGCCTGCGAACTGAAGGGTCCCAGGTTCGATTCTGGTAAAGAGCATGTACCTTGGTTGTGGGCACATCCTGAGTAGGGGGTGTGCAGGAGGCAGCTGATTGATGTTGTTCTCTCATCGATGTTTCTATCTCTCTCCCTTCCTCTCTGTAAACAACAACAACAAAAAATTGATAAAATATATTTAAAAATTATTTATCTGAAATTCAGATTTAATAAGGGAATTCTGTATTTTTATTTGCTATTTCTGGCAATCATCTCAGTTAAGAACAATATGAAACTTAAGAACCAGGACATAGTCTACATAACAAATAATAACATAAGGAAACATATTGTGGTGGTTTTAATGTATATATCCATAAATTCGTTTGCATTCCTACATTCAGGTGAGGTCTATGTCCCTTTCCTTGAATCTGGTTGGATTTAGGGATTTGCTTGTAACCAACAGAATGCGGAGAAAATGCTGTTGCATGGCTATTGAGGCTGGGTCATGAAAGATGGCCCAGCTTTGCTTTGCTTTGCGTGTGCAGACCCTCTCTGCTGAAACACCGAGCTACTGGAGAAGAAGACTAGCTAACAGGGGTGGGGAACCTTTTTCTGCCATGGGCCATTTGGGTATTTATAGCATCATTCATGGGCCATACAAAATTATCAACTTAAAAATCAGCCTGGTATCTTTGGTCAAACATTCAATTAACTCACCCCTAATGCCTAGGCAGGGCCAGATCAAATGATTTCATGGGCCTTATATGGCCCACTGGCCAGCTGTTCCCTCCTCTTGAACTGTACTGAGGCCATTATAGGAACCCCTGACCACATGGAGAGGCTCATGTAGGTGCTTCATTAAAAACTCCAGTTCAAGTCCCTCCAGATGATTCCAGACCTCCCAGCCATTGAATAACTACCAGCTGAAGCCAAGATATTGTGGAACAGAGATAAACAATTTCCATGTGTCCTGTCGCAATTCCTGATCTACACCATTCGAGAGCATAATAAAGTGGTTCTACTAAACCACTAAATTTCGGGATAATTTGCTGTTTTTCAGTAATAGTAACGATAATACTCATGTTAAGCACGGAGTGAATGGTTAACATTATTTGTGCTACAAGAGCTTAGAGGAGGAAGCAGTCACCAAAAACCCGTGTTTGGGTAGAGATCCCTGGCTCGGCATCCCTTCCACCCCTTGCCCCCACTTGAAAGGCAGAATTTGATAAGAAGTGTCGGACATGAACAATGAGAAAATGTGAAAGCCAAGTAACAGCAAAGATTCTTGTTCTTAAAAAGTGTTTCTTAGAATAATTGCAATTTAAAATAAATCAATTTATGAAGCACTTGAAAAAAGATGAAGGGTTGAATAGAAGAGGCATATATTAAACCCCCATCTTGATTTTTGGGCTATGTTTCTGAGCATTTAAAGATGAAACGATTATAGCTGCTCATAGCACTTAATGAGGGAGATCGATAAGCTGAGAAACAGATTGCAGTAATTTTGATTGGTCACCTACCAGGCTGACAATCACTTAAATTTCACATTTCTTTAAAATTTTGAAACAAGGGCATTCTAAACTGTTCTTTTAAAAGAACGGAAATGTTTTATGGGATAACAGCAATTTGGTGAGAAGAAACTTTTTTTTTTCATGCTTTAATGCCTTTTGAGAACTGCTAAATGACCAAAGATAAAAGCAAAAAAAAATATTTTGCCTCTATCTGTGGAAGGATGTTTTTGAGAGCCATCATGTGCAGATATTGTGGGAGAGATGTTGAAGGTCCAATCCTACTGTATGGAAACACAGTATTGTCACATCTGATATTAAGTCTGGATTTAAATAGATTTCTCAGTTTTTCAGGGTCACAATTTATATTGACTACATGAGAATCATTTGAAGAGTCAAACAATTATGCAATTTCTTCTGAATATACTACAGATAGGTTTAGTGATGATAATGAAATTGAAGCTCTAGGATCTCTATTAATGTATTCACATAGTCATATGTTCTTATGAAGTTAAATAAGAAAGGTGTTTTTCTCTTGAGAAGGGAAAAACCTTGTTTAACCTAATTGTGGGGAATCCTTGAAAATACACAAAATAGGACTTCTGCAGTGAGACAGTTCTTATTTTAATTGTCTTTGTCATCCATTTTTATTAAAAAATAACAAAAAAGTCTTGAAAAGGAGCTGACTTGAAATCAAGACATGCTATAACCATGTGCCCTTGTTGAATTATTGAATTATCCCTCTATCTGTTGATAAAAAAACAGTGCCTTCAGCCCCTGAGCACCCTCGACCACCATTTCATCAACCCTGGTTGTTCACTCAAGCCTTGCATGATCCAGCCACTAATAAGGTAGCATCTGTCACATCAGGGGGTCCTCCAGGACTCTGGTCCAGTGCTATGGCCAACAGCACCCGTTCTGATTGGTCAATACCTGCCCTAAACGAATTATTAACTGGTGAACATCACCTGTGTTTAAAAACAATTAAACAAATTCTGTAGTCATAGATCACAGGTAAGAAGACTAAGTGTTTAATAAAATATCTGTGTACAAGAAGTGATCCTATAAAAAATAAACCCAACATCTTTTAGAAATTATTACTTTTTGAAATCTGTTTTGGGTCCAATTAATATTTGGTTTATATTTAAGAAAAGCCATTTCATGTAGAAACCATATGTTAGATTAGTCAAAAAGAATTTGAAGAATACTTTAATAAGAGCTTTAGTTTGTAACTAGGATGGTTCTTAAAATACATTGAAAGAAGGAAGCCAGCTGCTAGCACAAAGGGATGCTACTCAATAATCACTGTGTGGGCGTTGCTATGAGGGCTAGAAAGGAGACAGTACAGATATTCAACAACTGCTTACATTTTTACCAAGGAGTACACCAAGGAGAGTGCCATACTGAAACTCCATTGAGAGATAATCCACATTTTAGGTTTAGATAGTTATAAATTCATGGTATTTGCTGCATTATCTGGCAACCTAGAAATGAATAAATCATTTGGGTCAGGTGTAATGCACATGAAAAGTTAAAGTAAATGGAAAATGAATTTATGACTAGGTTGTCTAATATATAGGCTCACTCATAGCATAACCTTTAAAAAGAATAATCCCATCTTATTATTTTCAGTTGTGAACTAAAAATAACCTATGGTTATACTATATAAGTTCAAAGATAATTTGATAAGTTTAATTATTAACAAACATAAAAATAAGCAATGAAGGGGACAGGTGGAAGGTACTTTTGGGTAGGGAAAGTGACTCCCACACATTGTAAAGGTAGTTTTATTTGAAGTTTCACAAATGGCCTGAAAACACACGAGGGAACAGTCAAGTCTGCAGATGCCACTAGCTTTTCTTAACTTACCTGCCTCTTCATTCAGCACTCAAACAAACTTTTTGGGTATGTAATAAATTCCAGGCATTGTATTGCAATATATGAATGAAAGGATAAAGCTAACACAGCCCCTGTCCAAAAGGGCACAGTCCCAGTGGTGGAGACAAACAGGTAAACAGATTATGCCATTCACTAGAACATGTAAGAGGTCTGCAGAAATGAATTAGTCACTCTATATAATTATATATCTTTTTGGCATAAGATGCTGCTTGACAGAAACCACAAAGGAGTTTTCAAACCCAAAACAGATTCTCTCCCACAGGTCTGACTCAACAGTCGGGATCATTCTGTCCTGTGTTAAACAGAACCCCATCATGCTATCTTGGAGCTCAGATTCTGAGCCCTTCATTGGTACAACAGTGCAGTGATGGGGATTCTGTTTGATCTCCGCCAATCTCTCCCATTTTTCTGGTCCAGCCATAGTGCTCTTCTGCTCACATTTCTGAGACAAAGAATATCTGTTCTCTGATCCGTTAGTAATGAAAGCAAACTTAACCGTAATTGGATTCAAGTACACATTTGTCCAGTTTAGTCCCTAGGTTCTATCTCAAGTTACACCAGTAGGTGGTAGGGAAATCAAATAGAGTCAATATGTTTATAATTGTATAGGACAGAGACTTGTAAGTACAATGATTTTGGCACTTCTGGGTAAATATCAACTTCTATGTTTATAACCACACTTAGAGTTCTCACTTATTTTACTTGACTTGTAAAATCTGAGTACTGTTTGTTTTATTTTATTTAAAAAATATTTTTTATTGATTTCCAAGAGGAAGGGAGAGGGAGAGAGAGAGAGAAATATCAGTGATGAGAGAGAATCATTAATTGGCTGCCTCCTGCATGCCCACATTGGGGACCCAGCCTGCAACCCAAGCATGTGCCCTGACCAGGAATCCAACCATGGCCTCTGGTTCATAGGTTGATGCTAAACAAAGGGAAACCATGCCGGCCGGATTGTGTATTGTTTTAAATCATATTTTTAGTCTCCAGGTTTCAAAGCATCAGCAATATAGTTATTATTGTTACAAAATACTGTGTATGTTGAATTGACTTACCTTACTTAAAGCTTACCTAAAGCAGACAGTCTTTATAGTAAAGAAAAATATAACAAAAAAATCTGAAAACGTAGTTCATATGTATAATATTACTATCTAGAAAGATTTTATTTCTAGAATAAAAGAATCTGAGAATCTAGTTATCCATTTTCTTGATTTCATTTCTTATTTTGAAAATGACCATATGAAACACCCATGGTCTCTTGTCCAAGTAGTTTTATGTAAGTTCCTGCATGTACAAAGGTTAAGAGTAAAGGAAACAAAGATTGGTAAACTTTCTACCTAGTGTGTAGGTCCTGTAAAATAGTATTTTAAACATACTTTGTACCAAATATTTCCATGAATTATTCTGAAAAACATTTATGTTCAAGGAGCATATTTGTTTCAGAAGAACTTTGTTTTCTAGGGAGCTTTCTGAAATAACACATTCCTTTTGTTAAGCATATTTCTTAGTGAAGGAAAGTGTTTTTTTGTAACCTTTTGTTTCTCTTCTCTTTTGTATACTAAACATTTTCTTGATTTCAGTGGCTATTCTATTTGAATGAAGTGCTGAAAATGGTCATTACAAATGAGTCTTTCTTTTTTTTAAATTTTTAAAATTTATTTATTTTTTAAAATATATTTTATTGATTTTTTACAGAGAGGAAAAGAGGATTAGAGAGAAACATCGATGAGAGAGAATCATCAATCAGCTGCCTCTTGCACACCCCATACTGGGGATGTGCCTGCAACCTTGACCGGAATCAAACCTGGGACCTTTCAGTCCGCAGGCTGATGCTCTATCCACTGAGCCAAACCGGTTTCGGCTTTTTTTTTTTTTTTTTTTTTAAAGAGTCTTTCTTGATAGTCTATTTAACCATTATCATAGGAATATCTGGCAATAAAAATTAGAAGTTATTTTTCTTTTGGTAAATTTTAACATTTAAAAATGTAAAGCTAGGAAATAAAGTTAGCTTGCCTTTGGCTATGGAAATCAATAAATTTGATACCATAGGAGAGTTAACTTGAAGTCTGATGTGTCATCATCAATTACATTATTGGAAAATCATTTGGTGGGAAGATAGAGGAGACTTTTGTATCTTTACAAATCCCCACATAAAAATAAACACAGTAACTAGATAGTAAAACCAAATATATTCATGGACAACATTTATAGTAAAATTAGGTAACATGATATTCTCTTGAATATCCCAAAAGTAAAATCATCAAATTATATCTTTGTAGGCCTATCCCAATTTCAAGGAATATTATATTATTTTTCTATTGCTATTGTAATACATTACCACATACTTAGCAGTGTAAAACAATTCAAATTTATTGACTCACTGCCTGTAGGTCAAAAGCCTGAGTAGAGAGTAGCTTAGCTGTTTCCTGTGCTTCAAGACTCACAAGGTTGAAATCAAAGGTATGTGTTCCCTTCCGGAGGGGTTGGGAGGCACTGGGAATCTGCTCCCACTCTAGGGTTCTGTTGGCAGAATCCAGTTCCTCACGGTTGTAGGACTGAGGCCCCTATTTCCTTTCCAATTGTCAGCTGGGGTGGCCTGTATCTCCTAGAGGCCTCCCTCCAGACCTTGAATCTTGCTATGCAGCCATGTCTCTGTTTCTCATCTTCTGCAGGATCTTTTTGCTTTGTTCTTCTATTTTTAAGGGCTCAAGCAATTAGGTTGGGCCCATATGAATAATTCAGGATAATCTCCCTTTTTTAAGGTCCATAATTTTAATCATATCTGCAAAGTCTCTTTTGCCATATAACATAAGATATTCACAAGTTCTGGAGGATAAAGGTGTATAAGTCTTTGAGGGGGATGTCATTCTGCCTACCACATCGATAAGTTTGTATATGTTTTTATCCTAGGTTCTATTTTTGTGAAGCTTAAACAGGAAGTTATACTTTTTTTGGACCCGAAATTTTTCTGGGGAAATTATCCCAGTCTGCTTTCTGAGGACTTGGGTCTCTTCCTTTAACAGATAATTAAGCCCCAACTATTCTTTCTGATCTGGCAATAATTAAACATCTCCTTTTGACATCCTTTCTTCAAGAGCAACTAGACCCAGGCCCATCTCCTTTGCCCATTTATATACATCTAAGCAGCTCCCCAAGATCTCACCCTCTTCTCATAGGTGAGTTTCTTGCTTTCTTCCTCTATCTTTCATTGTTGTGTGCTTGTCAAAGCATATTTTATGGCTAATTCAATCTCCTTGTTTTTATGAGCAAATATTCAAATGCAAAAGTCACTGTAAGCAGCTTGGGTGGGGTTGTAACTTGGATGAGGTTTGCTCACCAGGGCAGAGCAAACAGAAATGGCTGCCAGTCAGCCCTGAGACTGGGGAGGTCCCAGCACATGAACAATGATCTCTGCGAATACCTCTGTCTGGGAGAAAGCTGTCACCAAGTTCCTGTTCCAATGCCAGATAAATGTGTCCCCCAGAGCTTCACCCTGGTGCTGGAGCTCAGAGGAAGCAGGACATTATAAGTACAGTTCATGATGCTGGCCTTTAAAGAGGAACAGCTGAGTCTCCAGCAGCCTCTGTGTCACTGAGCTCCAATCCACACTGGTTTTTAAAGCCGGAAGTTACAGGGACTTGTTTTCCCAGCTCTGGGACTCTGGGCGGCGGATCTGATGTGGGACTGGGACCCCTTGCTCCTCCGGGCCGCCTCCACAGAGATGATCTCCGTCTTGATTAAAAAAGTGGCTCACATGCATATCGGACCAACTAGTTCAGTGCCTCTGTACCTCCTACTAGTCTCAGTGCGTTTTCTTCTTAATTCTCTGATTGTAGGACTTCCATTTAGCCAGCTTTCCAGCAGTTCTGAATTATGGTTGTTCTGTACTTTAGTTACAATTTTGATGTGGTTATGGGAAGTGGCAAGTATAGGCTTTTACCTATGCCGCCACCTTGGTTCCAAAGCCAGATACAGTTCTTTTTAATTACCTACTTAGCTGTTATAATTTTAATAATTTTCTTGAGTTATTCCTCTTTCAACTGGAGAAGATGATGTATTTCCTAATAATAATGTCACATGGCCTTAGATTATATAATTAACAAATTAGAACCAATCTGAAATGATTATGTTGTATGCGTGTGTCTGGTGTTTTCTAGCCTGTTGACAACCATAATGAATATATTTAACAAATATAAGAATCTCACCTTTTATCTCTCAAACAAAGCTACAATAAGCTGCTGGGACCCACAATGTTAGAATCCCATTTAACTCTTTCTAAACTATTAAACTTCAAAGCTTAATCTTCCCTATCACATCAGAAACCACAATATCCAAGTATTGTCTTGATCTTCATATAATAACTTCATATAATAATAGTCTATGTTTTAAGTTTTTGTGTGTTTTATTTTACTGGTGGTTTGGCAAATATTTAACCTATCTCTTACCTCCATGAGTCCAGAACTGATCAAGACACAGATAAGGGAGCTGGCAAGTAGATATCAAGGTATCAGCAAAGTAACAGGTGAAAACTGGATTGGAGACTGTAGTGTAGATGTACTGCCAATCTGGGCTTTCTAACACACCTCCCCTGACTTAACCCTCCAGAAAGTGGCACATCTAGACAATAGCAAGTTAGCATGATTAGTTTCCTATAGGGTGGAGAGCAGCCTAGAGTGTTCCCTTTCTGTTGGCAAGAAGATCCAAATTAGAAAACCAAAAAAATATGCTAAGTTAAGCAAACTCAGTTCTTTTCCCAGATGCATTTATTAGGTAAGCCATTCCTTTCCTTGTCAGGGAAGTGAGTTCTGAGGGAGCAGGGAGAGAGCAGGGAAACATGAGGCAAGAGGAATAAGGATGTCTCCTCCTGCCCAGCAATTTATAGACAAAGTTCTTTATTCCCCCCGCCTTACCCCATGTAAGTTAGTGAAAATAGATACCAAGAGTACATGAGAGGGATTCCCCTATTCCACCTGCCACAGATGCCACACCTCTTGTTACAATCTCCTCTGAGCAGATGCCTTATAGCTCCTGCACAGATTTCTACTCTCCCCAAAGAATTTTTCCTTGCAAGATATAACGGTGGCCAGTCTTTTCCCTGAGGGCATACAGCTCTCCCTACATCCTAAGCAGTCAGCATACATTAGTAGTGTTGTGTATAGATAAGCTTAACTATTGGGTAAAATTTGCTCTGATTTCTCCTGAGATATTCAACTGAATCTCCTTTTAAGACATTGCTGTCCCTGGTACTTACAATAGTCTCAGGGATGAGGCCTTTGGGTTACCTTGCTCTTTTAGGCTTTTAGTTCCCTGCTGGGAGGAATGGAAAGCCCCACCCAGCACACTGTTCAGAGATGGAGAACAGTGTGTGTGGAAGGGCGGCTGCCTTGACAAATGTATTGATTACTCTTTTTCTTTCATCGCCTCATTCCATGATTCCCTCTTTCTTTGACTCAATGGACCAGGAATAAAAAGGCTCTTTCATCCTGCCTAGAGGTATAGTTATCTAAAACACCTCCATGGAGCTTTAATTATTTAATGGGATTTGGTCTGTCCTATTTTTGCCTTTTTTTTATGTACACAGAAAAGTGTCCCTGGAATATTCAGCTGTGGATGGTGAGCAGCTGTCTCTTATCCAGCATTATCATCATTTTACTCATCCTGACTTATAATGAAAACCAAAATTGAAATATTCTAAAGCCACCTCTTAATTTGCAATGATTTGCATTGGTGAAATGAGATTGTTCAAGATATATGGTTGGTTAGCAATATTGCATAGGCACCCCTGACTTGCATAAAAAGAGACTAAATGCCCAGTGAATCAAGCAGTCTTGATCAATGGCTCTTTTTTAGGAGTTATTTCCCAATTTGGCAATGTCAACATCTTTGGTTGTCTCAACTAGAAGGATGGGCTGTTACTGATATCAGGATGGTAGAAGCTAGAGATGTTGCTGAAAATTCTGTAATGCACTGAATATTTCCTCCTCACCCCCTAAACCAAGAATTATCTGCTCCAAAATATTGGTAGTTGAAAAACCCTAACCTGGACTCTTCAGGGTGGTGTCGTAGGTCTAGGACTCGACTTGTTCACATGTGTAGCCATTAACAGAGGAAACCTTTATTTCTGACTTTAGATGTCAGCTGATGCTATAACATTGCTTAAATTTTCTCAAATGAACCCTTTATGGAAGGTTCTAGAGTTCTGGAGAGGTCATAGAACTGGGACGTAGAGTATTTTGTGCATGTTTGCTACTATATGTTTGGACATGTTGCAGAATTCAGTATGAGACTTACTTCCACTGTGATAGAATACCTGATATAGGTCAAGAGATTTTAAAAGCAAAGGCCTATGGGTTTTACCTATCTCATTATTAGAGACTGCTTTTATTTATAAAAAATAATTTAATTCCGATATATTATTAATTTTGCTTAGATTAGTGCCCAAAAGGCAAGGCACAGATTCAACCTTCTATCACATTAACTACCCAGTACCTTGAGGAGCTACTGACATGCTTAAACATTTGTGTATACATTCAATAGGTTATACTGGGGTTGGCAAAAGTAGGTTTATAGTTGCACACATGGAAAAATACATGCAAGTTATGATTACTACAATAGCTTTATGAACTCTGTTTTTTGTGTACTCACAACTGTAAACCTACTTTTGCCCAACCCTGTATTAAGCATTTTATCTATACTAGGCACTGTTATAGTTCCTATGGATTATATTAAAAATATGTCTGAGTTCCAATTAGGCAACTCATATTAATGCAAATGAGTGGATCTAAATAAATGCAAGAGTAGGGGTCACATGCTATTGTCAATTTACATAACAAATTTTACCTGCAAAACAAAAATTTCCCTACATTTTAATGAAAATCTTTGCATATAAAATATCTGGAATAATCACTCATAAGATAGTGATTATTCTGAAAATCATTGCTACATGCTATAGAAAGTGAGATATAATTTTTGATAAAGTCTCTTGGTTATTTTTAAATTATAGACTGACCTTCCTCCCTTATGTGCGGAAATAAGCCCCTCTCCACTTGCATGAATTTCACTTCTACAAATCAACATTAGAGTGTTTTTCATACTACATCATGTTTATGCACACTTTTGTTTCCCCTGCTAAACTGTGAACTGTTTCAAGGTAAGAATGACACATTTCCAGTACTTACCAAAGAACCTGGCACAGAGAGTTATGTTTATGGAACTGATGAATGAATAAATTATCATCACTTATTCCTACACCCAGAAAAGACACATATTATTTGTATTTATGGTTTCTACATAGTGTTTAATGTTCACAAGAAGTGAGTGAGTTTTAGTTAAATAAATTTTAAAATGGAGAGAGTACACAAAGTACACATGGTTAAGGTGCCCCCTTGAGAAAGGCTGGCTGCTTAGTATTAGATGATATTTATTATCTTGATGAGTACATTATCCTACATCTTGTCAGTCACTCTGAGAGTGGATGTGCAAGCCACAGATGTGGTGGACTCCTTAACTAGACTCATAAGACTGATGTACAGAATATAAATGCTAATGTACTAATATTCACAAGTGTTGGCATGATCAGAGTATTCTTGATCTATAGGCACATCCACTTGGAATCAGAATCAGAGCATTGAGATTTAGATGCACATTTCCTTAGTCTGGTGCATCCATCTCCCTGGAAGGGAGAGCATGTTCATGGGACTGTAGTGCTCTAAGCGCAGCTGGCTAAGTGGAGCTTGGCTGGGCACTCTACATTTTTGCTGCTTTAATTTTCATTTTTGATAATTTCATGACAGACCACTCCTGCTAGTCCTTATCAACTCCACCAATTTATGATGAATACATTCTTTCTTTAGGGATATTATTATATTCATTCAGATTCATTTTTGTATTTTTGGCCAGAGATCTCTCAGCTATTATGCACTGACTAAAAATCCCAATGGAGATCGTCACACTGTATCTTTTATGAATCACACTATTAACAGTATTTCCCTGCCATTCTCCTTCCTTTCCTTAACCTTCTCCCCCTTCCTTTATTCCTCCCTTCCCTCTTTTCATACCCTTTCTTCTTTTTTGACTCTCAAAATTAGATCTAATTATACTAAATTTGAGAACATATATAGTTATAATTATGAAAGGATCAGCATTCATTATGTTAAATTTTTACTTAATTTTTGTTGAATACCATTGAAAATTTAAATAATAAAGAATTAAGTTCCAATGTTCTATGATAAGTTTTTGTAATTTAATTAGACATTCAGATATGACATCTTAGAAGAGATGAGATAAAATTTAAAATGTAGACAACAGATAATACAATAAAGGGGTCATATAGATTTTCATTTTTAAGAACCTTGCTGTGATTTTTTTTTTTTCTGAACAGAAAATGAGAAGTAATAATAGTTTCTGGGAAGGTTAAGTTTCCAGCACTTAAAATGCATTCTAAACATTCAGAATTTAAAATTTAAGAGAAAGAATTTATAACTTTAGGGACTTTTTTACCTGTGAGGGAAAAATCAATGACAGGATTGTTTTGAAGTTTGTTAAAGGTCAAAGATAGAGGCCCCTCACCCACTTCTCTAGATTTAAAAATGGCTCTACAGAGCTGGAGGAAAAGTTCCACTCTGCTTTATTTTTCTACAGCTCTCTTTTCTCGTTTTATTTTGTAGTGAACAGATGATAGAGAGGAAATGATTCAAACTTATTTACTTGCAAATAGACATATTCTATAAAGCTTTGCTTTGATTAAGTATAGTTAATAGCAAAGCTGCACTAACAATTTTTTATTCTTGAAATTCCAAAGTGATTCAATCAAAAACACATTCTGTTAAAACACAGTCACTCCTTAGCAAAAAAAATCTTCCAATATGTTGAGCATTCATTTGACTTTCTTATTTGTGACTCAGATATTACTCAATGTCACATCAAGTTGTTTTCTCTCTCGTGATAAAAATCTTCTCTAGTTGTGTGGTATACTGAATAAATTTGCCCATGTAATGTATTTAATTTCCATAAAAAACCCCCAACAAAAACAAATCCAATGCTTATATAATGGGTGTATTAGATAATTTTTAAAAATGTACATCCTTTTGATTCAGAAATTTCCAATTGAATACCAGACAAATATAACATAAATCAAGGGTTGGAGGGAGAAAGTCAGTAGGCTTTTCCAAACTTGGCATGCCATTGATTTTTTTCCCCAGTTTCATCTATAAATGGCAAATTAACTATGCACTTGCTTTATCTTCTTAAAGAACTGCTTCAAGCATTGATTAATTAGTATACCAAAAACCTGATTATATATACACTAGAGATCCAATGCATGATTTTGTGCACAGGTGGGGTCCGGCCAGCCCAGCCCCACCTGCCAGGAGGAGGAGACAATGGGAGGTTGACCGGCCTGTCTGCCCTGATTGGCTGATCAGGGCATGGCCAGCTGGTGGGAGGTGCCACAGGTGATTGGCCAGTGGGCCCTGCCCTCGATTGGGGTGGGGGGGCTGATCAGGGGTCAGTGACCAGGGCAGGTTATGGAAGGTTAACTGGAAAACCCCACCCCCAGTTGGTGTGTGTGGGACTATAGTGGATGGAGCTGGCTGGGGGGAGAGGCTGTGGGCTGATTGAGGTGGTGGGGTCTATCGGGGGTGGGGCTGCAGGAAGTTGGCCAGCCTGCCCCACCCCCTATTGGGGTAGGGGAGCAATCAGGGGTGGGGCTGACAAGGGGGAGGGCCTGTGGGCTGATCTGGGTGCTGGGAGCCCATCAGGGGCGGGGCCAGCCAGGGGGAGGGACTGCAGGAGGTTGGCCAGCTGGCCTCACCCCCTCAGATTAGGCCAGTTCGCTGGCTGCAGTGGGCGTCACAGCAACAGGTTGTTTGGGCTGTTAGCAGTGTTCTGGTTGCTGGCCATATTTTATATATATATATATATATATATATATATATATATATATATATATATATATATAATATATATGAAATATCTTTAGAGTTATTTGTATAATAGTGAAAAAATGTAGGATAATTTTAGTTTTAATTACAGAAATAATTTCCCATTCCTTTATGAGTAGACTTGGAAGATGAATGGTTTCTGTCTTATACTTGGTACAAGAGCGAAGATAATGAAGACGATTTAGGCTAGCATAGAAGTATTCAAGGACTCACTTATACTGTACAATGGAAGGACATTTACCTGGAGTTACAAAATTCAGGCCAAGGAAACCCACTATCTTAAGTCTTTGTCTTGAGGAACAGGATCATAGCTCCACTATCTTCAGAATAAATGTGAAATAAAATACCTGTCCTTGCTTACAGTTCTCAGTGTCCCAGTAACGCTGACCTGCTTTCTTACCTACAGGCTTTTGCTTAATTGTTCTCTTTGCCTGGAACACTTTGTCCCTAACTAATTTTTCACTGTGCTAGTTCCCACTCATTGTTTTTGGTGTCAGCGTAAGTGCCTCTCCCTTTGTGGAAGGCTTGGTCCCTCAAAGCTGGGCTAGGCGCCCTTTCATTGTGCTCCCGTAGTTAGTTCTTTGTTTTTAGCTCCGTGGTAATGCTGAATGTACTAAGTTGTAATTGACAGTTTACTTGTTCACACATAGCTAGTCTTCTGAGTAGGAGAGAGCAACATTATATCTTTTTTAATGGTGTAGTCTAGTACTTGGAACACAGAATGTACCTGATAGACATTCATTGAATGATCAATGCATAAATAAACAAATGTCAGTGTAAACCAGTTGTTTTAATTGGGTGCTTGATCTTTCCTACCAGGGGATATTTTGGTAATGTCTGTAGACATTTTGATAGCTAATTCTTGCTATCTTTTGTGCTATATCATCTGGTGAGCAAAGCCAGGGATGCTGCTAAAGATTCAACAATGCCCAGGTCAGTCCCCCATACAAAGGGTCATCTAGTACAAAATGTCAATAATGTCAACGTGAGACACTCTGGTATAGGTAATACTGTGCTTATTATAACAGGAAATACAAAGGTGGTTTCATGGATAAGTAGTAGAAAAAAAAGAGGGTAGCAAAAGTAAATAACTTACATGTTTGGAAGCAGTTCAAGCTTAGGTACAAAGAGAAGTGTTCAGAACCAAGGTCATGGAGAGCAATGGGAACCAGTCTTCCTGTATTAGTGATACCAAATGTGGTAGGCTGAGGAGAGGAGGTAAAAAAGTTGATATTTAGATATACTTATCATTTTGTTATCTCTTCTAGTTACTGTTCTTTTGTGTTGCCTTAATTTACTCCTTCTGCCCATGGAATATTTGCTACTCAATTTTGAGGTTTTAAAAAAATATATTTTCTTTGAACATGACAGATTGCATACTGGGGAGGAAAACTGAAAATGAATTCCCTATAATTTGTAGGGAGAAGATTGGAGACACAGAACCTGAAGTGCTTCCAATATAGAGATAGAGAAAACATTGTCTTTCTGTCTTATTGGAAATGGAGACACATTATTTCAAAAGGTCTCTATAATATCTTCCTTTGATCACATTTTGTTTACAGCTAGCATAGTAAGACCATTTTTCTATATATACATCTGAAATGCATTTAAATTTATATCAAATTAGTCTTCAAAATCATATTCAGTATAACAAAAATGAAACCATTAGTAAACAAGAAAATGTTTTGAATATTAAATAAGGACAGATGACATTTAATTGGCTTTGCAATTTGTGGTGTATTATTCTGATTAATAATCAGACTTACTGTATCTATGGAAACGAGAGAAAAATTACTTCTGCTTCTAACAAATATAAAAAGATGAGAAATATTTTGCTCCTCTCAATAATCAGCGCAGATGTTGCCCTCGTTGTTAACCTTGTGTTATTATCTATTTTACCATGAGAAAAGCAAAATCATATGCGTAGGGATCAAAAGATGTAAGATTCAGAAAATGAACTGAAGTTTCCTTAAAGAGTATAAATTAATTGGGAGTTTTAAATTGCTTTCTAAATCAAGAAATAAAAAATATCCAAGCTAGAAGGTTTTGAAGTAAAGTCTGTGATTTGATGCATGAATAGGACCACTCTGTACAAATTTAAAATATTTTTATTTGTGGCTTTTGCAGATTCTCCAGAGATGCCTTTTAAACCAAAATAAGAAGTAGCATTGGTCAGATTTTCAAGTCAGATCACATAGTACGGTTTTTCTAATCTAGCAATCAAAGGTTAAAGGATTTAATAATATTCTAGAATCTCTTAGTTGGAATCTTTTAAAAAATATATTTTATTGACTTTTCACAGAGAGAAAGGGAGAGGAATAGAGCGTTAGAAACATCGATGAGAGAGAAACATTGATCAGCTGCCTCCTGCATACCCACCACTGGGGATGTACCTGCAACTAAGGTACATGCCCTTGACAAGAATCAAACCTGGGACCCTTCAGTCCGCAGGCTGATGCTCTATCCACTGAGCCAAACCAGTCAGGGCTCTTAGTTGGAATCTTGACCCTAACCCTAACCTTAGAAAATTTCTAAGATTAAGAACATTGAAGAATAAAAATTAGCCAAACAGGAGAGACTCTCAAAATATATTTCATAAAAATGATATGCCATTAACTTTTAAATGAGATGTCCTAGTGGCATACTGACATCATGAATCTGGTTTTCATCAGGATCTATTTCCTGGAAGATATTAATACTCTTCATGTGATTTTCACGATTAAAGGCTAAATGGGATTTACAAGACATTTTGGGCTAAAATGCAATACCTACCACCCATATCCACCTTTCACTCTACTGAAGTTGAAAGATTGCTGTGTTTCTTTATTTAGGTTTAAAATTTTAGAATCTTTTTTTTTATATAGTTTTTTGAAAAATTACTAAGTTGAAGAACCTCACTGTTTACACCAGTTTTTTTTTCTTTCTTTTTATTTTATTGAACTGGAAAAACAAAGCTTTTTTCATCTCACTTTCAGAGAGAGTTGAATCTGCTCTGTCTGTACAGTTAATGATTGGATTTGGCTCTCCTCCTGTGTTTAAGACCCCTTGAAGGACATGTTCTGGGTGAAGCCAGAACCTGGTGCATCTAGGCAAGTGCCCAGCCTGGCACCGGCTGAGAGATGAGTCTTAACTGCAAAGGCCCATAGGAAACTCCTATCACTCTTGGAGGGCAGGCAGCTGGTGAGAATAGCGTTTATTCTGGAGAAGTCTCTGTGTCTGCATGGCACATCCTGTAGATGCCCTTTTACATGGTAAGCATTGCACAGCTATTTAAGACATTCAAGGCCTCAGAAGGTGTTAAAAGGCACCACTTGCCTCCCTTAACACACATTTTCTCACCCTACAACTCACAAGCCCTGGCCAAGGGATTATTATTTTCCTTTTTTTTTTTTTTTTTTTTTTAAGACGAGGAAGCAGTTTGCCCAAAGTCACACATATAATCAGTGGTGGAGCAACAGTTCAAACTGGAATCTAACTCCAGCAGTGTTGTGTTCTCTCTCTGTAACTCCTTGTGGCTTTTGTAGATTCTCCAGAGATGCCTTTTAAACCAAAATAGGAAGTAGCATTGGTCAGATTTTCAAGTCAGATCACATAGTACCGATTTTTCTAATCTAGCAATCAAAGGTTAAAGGATTTAATAATATTCTAGAATCTCTTAGTTGGAATCTTGACCCAATTCTATTGTTACTTTGAATTCTAAATTTTAAATCGTCTCAATTTTGACTTCACTGTGCAAAAACCCATCATCCCAATCTGCTCTCTCATATTGGAATTCTGTGGAACACTTAATGGATGATTTTAAAATTTTTGCTATGAAACATTACATGATGAAGGCAAAAGACCCCACTACTGACTGGGAACATAATATAGCAGGAATATATCAATAGTTTTTGGCATCATTAATCTCAAGAAAAGTTATATTAGACAAAGTTAAAAAGGTGAAGAAAACTTTTTCTCAAGACTATTGCAAGGGCAAAGAAATTGAACTTGGCTGAAACAAAGGGCTGGAGAGTTTTTAAAAACTGGGCTGAGGGGAGTCATAGACCATCTGTATCTGCCAATTGGTTCCACCCAAAGGAAGAGTAAACTTTCTGGCATCTTCATGACAGAAGGTAGTTTACAGCTTGGAACAAAGAACCTCATGAAGTTTGGCTTCTATCTTCCCACAGAGACTGGGAGAAAGGGATGCTATCTTCCTTGACCAATATATTTAAAAACAATGACTCTCAGGGCTTTGAGAAAGACATTCCCTGCCCCTGCCTCTCATAAAATTAGCAAAAGTCTTCTAAGGAGATTTGTATACATTTCAAAGGGAACAGGGAAAGTTTTCTAAAGTTAAGGGCTCTAAGAAAAGGGACTAAGCCCTACCTGGTTTGGCTCACTGGATAGAGCATCGGCCTGAAGACTAAAGGTTCCCAGGTTCCATTCCAGTCAGGGGCATGTACCTTGGTTGTGGGCACATCCCCTGTGGGGGGTGTGCAGGAGGCAGCTGGTCGATGTTTCTCTCATCAATGTTTCTAGCTCTCTATCCCTCTCCCTTCCTCTCTGCAAAAATTCAATAAAAATATATCTAAAAAAAGAAAAAAAGAAAAAAAGAAAAGGGACTATAGTTAGAAACAAACCTATCTAAAGTTTAGTCAAGCTGAAGGGAACATTAAGGACATCTTGGTCATTAGTAATAAAGCTTTGACTGAAGCCTAGAATTAGCATTACATTTGTGATATATTACTATGAGTATTTGGGAACTGGCATTACTTGTCTTCCGAAGATCTATGGGCTCTGAATAATCACATTGCTTTTAAGCCTGCATATGAACAAAGAAAATCCAGATATTTCAGATAAACAGTAAACCAGATTTCTACAATAGTTATAATAACTCAATCTAAGTGGCCAATTTGCATGTATTATTCTGATAATTTCCTCAATTATTAAATTTTCTTTGACTATAGAGATTTTTCTGTTTTCCCTCAATTCTTATTAAATGTGTTATAGCTGAGTCATATAATGTTAGCTGTTGCAAGAGGAACAGCCTTTCTTATTAAAAACAAAATCCTGAGCTTCCACGGGTTTTGCCACTAGGAGATCATCTTGGAAGAGCAGATAAACAAGCAGCTGCTTCTTTGTTCTCCTGAATTTATCTTTGTCTTGGGATTCTTTTATTTCAATCAATCCCACTATTATCAAACCATTTTTCAGTGTTATTCCACAGAACCTTTAAAGGTCTGATTCAAACTCAAAAAGGAACCCCATCATCATTTAGTTGTATTTATTACAGTTTCCACAGCATGGAATTTTCAAATATTCCCCAAACACAAAACCATCACAATAAAAATACAAGCACAGAGAGATAGATGAAGTATAAAAACAATCTGGCTTCCATAGGATAGGTTTCTGATACTTTGATAAATAGTTCTTTTCCCAAGTCCTATAACCTCCGTCCACTACCCTGTCAATATGTCTCTCACAACTGGATCTCTCTCCTCCCAAGCCATCTCAAGCCCCTCACTTGCATTCTGTGATTCAGACCCTAGCTCCACTAGGGCATTCTTTTCCCTATAGACATCGGCATTTTTATACCTCTGTATCAGCCCATATAGCCTTATGCATTCTTGAATGACCACTCCTTTATATCTTCTTAGTGTTCAAGACTCCTATAAAATGAATTAATTTCCTGTTTCTATAGTGTTTTTAGTATTATTCTAAAATTTCACACTTACTGTTATTATTTAGTTCTGTAGCTATCCTCTTTGTTAGACCTGAGCCCCCTGGAGGCAGGGACTGTGTCTTAGTGACCAACTACGTTTAGCATAATCACAACCATGTAGCAGGCACTCAATAGCTTTTTGTTCAATTACATTGATCGATTTTTATGTCCCTTTGCAAAGTATATTCATATCTTCATTCCAACTGACAACTTTAAAAGATTCTTGTCCAGGTCCTTTTCTTTATAGTTCCAACTCTGTGAAACAGGCCATCCAATTGGATTTTGATCTTTGTTACCTTTGCATTTAAGACCAGGAGAGGCCATCAAGTGAAGTCTTGGGGTATGAGTTGCAGGTTCGAGTGGAGGGGGCAGTCAGGTAAATTTATTTTAATATTAGACTAGTTCTCTTAAAATCCTATTACACAAGAAAGCTGTTCACCTTGGTACATAATTCAATCATTAATTTAGATCAAAAGAAAAGTCTGTGGAGGTGTTCACACGTAACAAAAATCTCATGCAAAGGTTCTCTGCTTGCAGAACATCTTTGCTTAGTTAGTGTTGCCCATCGTTGAGCCCACAGAACCCTTTTGCCTGCTGACTGAGTCTACAGACCCTTCCCTTGGGAAAAGAGGGCGGTATCCTTGGGGCCATTTGAGGTTTTTGCCCCATTCTGTCCTTATCTGAGTCTACTATCTAAGAATTAAACCTATGAGAATACTTCAGCAATCCTTACTTTTCCTTTGCCAGGTCTTCGTAGGGAGAATAGAATGCTCTTCACTAACTGAGTTTGTGTAACAACCACGAAAACAAATATTTTCCCCAGGAATTAAAATTTGCTTTGGTATGATCAAAATCAGCTAGTGGGTACAGCTTTGTTACTGAATTTTGTCTAATTTTCTTTTATTGTCATCAGACTCAGTTTGTAAAGGAAATTATCACTGTATGTGTGGTCCATAGACATGGTAACCTTACTCCATATTACCTGACATTGTAACCAACACTGAAAGCAGAAGGAACGAGGTAAGATACTCAAACTGGGAGAATAAGATTGATCACGATATAGAAAAGATGCATATCAGTTTTACAATTGGGCGATCATTTTTGCAAGAGATATAATTTAGCCGAAACTGGTTTGGCTCAATGGATAGAGCATCGGCTTGGGGACTGAGAGGTCCCGGGTTCGATACCGGTCAAGGGCATGTACCTTGGTTGTGGGCACATCCCCAGTAGGGGGTGTGCAAGAGGCAGCTGATCAATGATTCTCTCTCATCGATGTTTCTAACTCTCTATCTCTCTCCCTTCTTCTCTGTACAAAATCAATAAAATATATTAAAAAAAAGAGATATAATTTACATGAAACAATGGGGGGAAAGACAAGTTTAAATAATCTATGAATAAACTGAGTGAATATTTAATTACTAAAAAAAAAGATAAACAGTGAAGTTATATAAGAGCAGGGCTTTTGTTGAGCAGGTGTTAGGCAAAGAATGCTTTAAAGGCTGTTAAGAAGTTCACCTTTGTTAAAGACCTCTTGGCTTTTAGTAATACTCTTTTATTAAAAACCTTCTATACATTATTCCTGGTAGTTACAATGGCACTAAGGACATTAAAAGTGGCGTGGTTGAGAGCACAGTCTTTCATTAAGGTTATAGTGAAATCTTTCCTTGGACCCTGGTATAGGCTGAATTATGTCTCCCCAAATTCATATATTAAAGTCCGACCCCAGTATCTCCACACGTGATTCTCTTTGGAGAGATAGGTCTTTAAAGTCATCAAGTGACTTCAATAAAGTTATTCTATGAGTTTAATAAAGTCGTTAGGGTGGGCTCTCATCCAGTATGACTGGCATCCTTATGAGGAAATCTGGACACACACACAGAGGGAACACCATGTGGGAAGAGATGGCTCTCTACAGGCCAAGGAAAGTGGCCGCAGAAGCAATCTACTGTATCAAGACCTTGATCTTGGGCTTCCAGCTGGAGAATTGTGAGAACGGAAATTCTGTTGTGTAAGCCACCCACCGGCCTGTGGCACTGGTTATGGTAGCCCTGGCAAACCACTCTCATCCCCGAGGCTAGAATTCTGTAGCCTCTGAACAATAAATCCCCTACGTGGACTTCATGATGGGAAAAACAGTTTATTAATATTTTATGTTATTTATAAAAAATAAATATTTTATATCAAATCTCAAATTAGAGGCTCCTAAGCATTTTAGAGACAATTGTAATTCGCTGCAGCTGGCTAGGTAAGGATTACATCCATAATAAAAGTGCACTGTGTATTTGTTTCCCAGGGTTACTGTAACAAGTGACAAGTCGGTGGCTTGAAACAACATAAATTTATTGTCTCGCCGTTCTGGAGGCTGAAAGCCCCAAATCGAGGTGTTGGCAGGGCCATGCTCCCTCTGAAACCTCTAATAAAACCCTTCCTCGCCTCTGGCTGGCAATCTTTGTGCTCCTTGACTTGCAGCAGCTGCATAACTCCAATCTGTGCCTCCACCATCAAATGGCACCCTCCCTTTGTCTGTCTGTGTCTCTTCTCCTCTTATAAGGACACCAAAACATATTGGGTTAAGGGTTGATCTTACTCTGGTATGACTGCATCTTAACTTAATTATTTACATCTGCTATCTCTCTGTTTCAACATAAGGCCACTCTCTGAGGTCCTGAAGGTTAAGACACCAGTGTATCTTTTAGGGTGACACAGTTCAACCCAAAGAGATTCTTTGGTATATAGTGAACTTCTTGAGACAGGAAGAGTAAATTTAGTAAATTCAAATGGGTAATTTGTTTATTGTTAGCAATAAAAGGAGTCGTTTGATATATAGTTTGTTTACAGATGCTGTTAGCCTGAATGGACTGGAAATACAGTCTGTATACTTATCTGCATTTAATGAAATCATGTTGCTGATGGTCAGTCATTAATTAGATATGTGCTAATAGTATTGCCAGGAATAAAGTTTGCCAGACATTTTCTCATTTCTCAATTTCCTCCTGGAATTAATGCCCTCTCTGTTCATTCTATTTCTAGAGTCACTGTTTTCTGAAAATCATACTTGTATATATCCACTTGTTATAATTTATGTGAAATCCATAATTTATATTGAAGCGCTCATTCCTCCTTTTCTGAACATACCATGTGCTTGCTTCCACACATGAAGGAAAACCGTCATTTTTCTCTTCTCAAATTACTTTCTTTTCAGATTCACTTAGGCCAACGATGACAGTGAACTAGTGACTCTACATACTAACGGCCCCTTGGCTGATCTCCAAGCTGCCACAGACCCTGCTCCTTGCGGGAGAACTAATAACATCTGTGATCCTCTGCTGAGGAAATCTGCATTAGCTGCGTTACTTACTGATGTTCAGGAGTTTGTGTCCCTCCTTCACTGTGAGCCACTCGAGAGCAGGAACTGAATTTCATTGCAGAGCGCCTGACTCATTTGTTGAAAACTTATGTGATTCTAAAGGGATCTTCTCTCATTTTATAGACGAGCAGATGGAAGCCCATAGAGAGGTTATGTAATGAGCGAACTATTCCACAGCAAGCGAGTCGCAGACAGAATTTGAATCCAGGGGGTCTGATCTCCGGGACTGGGGTCACCTCCATTCAGTAGTTCTGCCTTCCTACAGAAATGGCCGACCAGTCACTATTTCTTAAGGCCGCGGTAAGATGTTTATTTGGGGATAATCAGGCCCGCTGTTTCCCTTTGATACCTCACCTAGTCTGAAACAAGCACCTGTGACCTTGCAAAATTGTTTTCAGGTTCCTTATTTTACTCCAAGTGAAAATATTTCTCCCTTTTGTGATTAGATAACAGGGCCTTTTAAAAAAGGAAAGGGGGAATTTCACTGCCTGGAAGTTGATTTTGTAAATTTTATTTTTGAGGCCTGAGCAGAACTTCAAATTTTTTCTTTACAAGATTAAAGAAGTATAAAATAGTACTTAGTTGTTGCAATAAGATCACAATTTGAGATCTAAAGAGACTAATCACATCTTCCTCCAGCCCTGAGGTCACCATGCTAATAATCCCCCTTGTCTATCCTCCCACGCTCCTTCCCAACACAGGGCCAAAATACATACATTTCTACAAGTTGCTGCCTTCATTGAACAGAAATGTCATGCTTCAAGTTCATTTCTAAATATGTAATTTATTTTTAAAGATTACTAATTTTTCATTGTATAAATGCACTGATTCAACCATTCCCTTAATGATGGGCACTGGGGTTATTTCCAGCCCCTCTGCCACCTTTGCTATGAAATAATAAGCTTATGAAAAACGTGTCTGTTGATCAAAGTACACGTATATTTTCAAATACATGTTGACAGATTACATTACTCAAACTTACTAATTTAAACTTTACAATATAGAATTTTCTTTTTGAAATCAGACAATATTGCCTTTTTGATATGTTGAAAACTGTTGTTTCTGTTGCATTTTTTTTACTGTTAAAAGTATTACAAATAGTAGTACATATGTCTCATTTCCCCCACATTGACCTCCCACCAGCCTTCCTGACCCTCATGCCCTCACTCTGCAACTTTTAAAATGTATCCTATGTGCAGAATTGAAACTCATGAGACACTCTGATGATATGCTTAATAGTCATAGAGGATATAAAGGAGCCCCTTAAACTTGTTTTCTGTTTCCTTTCAAGAATAGAAAGGAGTTGAGAAGAAAATAGACCCAGCTTATGAGAGTTCCATGATTTTGGTTGGCTCATGACCTTGGGTTCCTTCTAGACCAAATCTCATGGTTCAGGAAAAAAGAAAGAAAGAAAGAAAGAAAGAAAGAAAGAAAGAAAGAAAGAAAGAAAGAAAGAAAGAAAGAAAGAAAGAAAGAAAGAAAGAAAGAAAGAAAAAAGGAAGAAAGGAAGAAAGGAAGAAAGGAAGAAAGGAAGAAAGGAATCTGTGCAAAAATACCTTTAAGCTATTTTTTTTTTTGGCTGGATATATCTGGACTTAGCACTGCTGTTTTGGGTTTGCTTGTTTTCTTTTAAAAATTATTTATTTATTTATTTAATTTGAATTCTTTATTGTTGAAAGTATTACATACGTCTCCTTTTCCCCCCATTGACCTCTCCCTGGCCACTCCTGCCTCCCTCTCATACCTCCCCCAGCACATGTCCCTGCCCCAATTTTAGCTAAATTCATCCTCACTGGATCATTTAAAATAAATTGCATACATCATCACGCTTCACATATATATTATGTATATTCTAGTATGCATTTCTAAAGAATAATGACAAACTTCTATATAATAACAATCTGGTATAATAACTAAGATGATTAACTATTCCCTAATTTTGTATGTTACTCATGTATATACAAATATTACCAGAGAGACAGGGAAGAGAGAGAGAAACAACTGAAGTGTCCCGCACAGGTGATTGGATAAAGACGTGGTACATATATGTTTTTTGTCTCCACTTTGTAACCAGGTTCTAACTAATAGGTTTTTGGCGGTCAGATATAAGCAGGGTTGTGTCACTGCATGGGGCTTTTGGGAAGTTTCCTTAGAGAGGAGGAGTGTTACCTCCTTCTCTCCTATGACCTCACTGCCTGGAAGGCCACAGGACAGGTGAGGTCCCGTGGCATCTTAGACCCTGAGGATAAAGGTCACATACCGGCCTGGTGGGACAGAGAGCTGGAAGCTATGGCAGATGAATATTACTTTTTTTAATTTTCCAATTTTGCAAGTTGATATTAATAAATAGTCCCCTAAAACATTTTTCTTGGCTTTTGCCTGTTTCAAACCTGTGTAAGTTAAGGCATAACTGTAATTGCTTTAGAAACACTCTTAAAGCAATTTTATTTATTGTGGCAAGCAAGGAAGAGAAGGAAATACAAGCTTTTGGTATCTCCCAGGATGGTGGTATTTCATGTGTAAATGAGTAAAGATTTTATTTTTCACAACCATTTGACCCTTAGTTTGGGAGTCAGTGTAACGTTCCAGGTTTCTCCTGAGACACCACAAAGGTAAATGCATGGTACTCCTGCTGCAAAACTCCCTCCGCTTCCAGAAAATTGCTTTAGAATAGCAGGCGGAGATATCAAGCACAAATATGTATCGGCTGACAAGAAAATGAAGTTTATTAGTCATCCTATTGAATAATTCCGATTGGAACCAAACCGTTTGTGGCAGTCGGGTAATTTTCTTACTAATTTCCTAATTCTTTACTTCTCGTGCTAAAGTTGTAGCAAATTGTTATAAAACGGCATCAGTGGAAGTGATTCAGAATACCAGGCTGCTAAATTTGGTAATAGCAGAAAAGGATGTTTCTGCATTTTAAAGAGTGCATTATAATTAATCACTAATTAATTAATTAACTAGCGAAGCGAGGCTCTTCCATGGTTTTTAATGCTTCAAATTACGCACTCTAACTTATGATTATGTAAGAAACAAAATTTATAAAGTTATTATGTATTATATTATTTTTATGTTGCAAAGCAAGAATAAATTCTAAGTCAAATCTGGGTACTCACAAAAATAAATACAAAATTCAGTTGATTGAACTTGTTATACAAAGGTTAAGTTTATAAAAAAATATTTGTATAGCCGTTCTGGTATTTAGAGGAGATGAAAAGCAAATCTATAACTGGTAGTTGGTTTTAGTCTGTTAAGAAAGGAAGGAGAGCCTAGGAAAATATAATTACTGATATCAGCTTCCCAGATTTATTAAAATATAAATTTCCAGACCTGAAAGGCATGTTATCAAGCTAAATACCTCACATCAAAGCTTCATCTATCATGCTAGAAATCATAACTTGAACAACCAACAAGAAATATTTAAAATGTAAAGCCCACAACATAAAGCAAAATAAATAAATAAAGCCCATAATTCACCTCTATTTCCAGTATCATAGCATTTATACATAGCAAATAGCAATATACTATAAATAGTATATATTATTATACAAAAATAATATGTATTTGGATTTTTTCATGTTGTTTAAGGGAGAATAATTAGAATAACAAATCAGATTTTGATTGCTATAAGTGACATTTGAAACATCAGGTTGTGTGTTTTTTTTTCCAGCAGAACAACATCCCTTATAAATTGTGAATTTCTTTTTTTTAAATAATATATTTTATTGATTTTTTACAAAGAAGAAGGGAGAGGAATAGAGAGTTAGAAACATCGATTAGAGAGAATAATTGATCAGCTGCCTCTTGCACACCCCTTACTGGAGATGTACCCTCAACCAAGGTACATGCCCTTGACCAAAATTGAACCTGGGACCTTTCAGTCCATAGGCTGACGCTCTAACCACTGAGCCAAACCGGTTTAGGCAAATTGTGAATTTCTTATCACCAGGAGCGGTTAGACATGTAAAAGGCACATGGCTGTTAAGTATGATCTTTGATGATGTGCTTTTTATGCATATTTTATCAATCAAAACAAGAATCTCTGTCATTTTTTATTATCATCCCTCTTTGCCACCAACTTGTGGTCCCAATGCTATTGTATTTACTGCTTCTCTCCCCATACGTGCTACCTTGTGGTCACCCCTACCTGCACCAAGGGCAAAGCTATTCCCTCTTTTAGAAATGTAGATTAGACTTGTTTGTTTTTACAAAATCTCAGTGGAATTATTCAATATGTATTCTTTTGTGTCTGGCTTTTGCCCAATGATATTTATGAGATTCATTCAGATTTTTTTTTTTTTTTTTTTTTGTGTGTGTGTGTGTGTGTGTGTGTGGTTGCAGGTTATTCATTCTAATCACTGTATAGGGTTTCACTGTGTGACTACTAGTATTCTACACTTTATCCATTGTATTGTTTGTGGAGAAAAGGGGCCACATGCTGACCCAACAAGCTCAGGGGAGGCCTGCATGACAGTCTTGCAAACTCAGAGACCTAAAGTAACCACAAAGGATGGTCTGAAATTAAATTTTAACTAAAAGCAGTTATGGTGGCCAGTTATGTCCTAGGATGGTATCTTCACTGACAAGGTCAACCTTTACCTTAACAGAGCCTATGTGTCTTTTTGCATCTATGATAACATACCCTTGAAGTGTCTGAGTAACTTGTAACTTCCCTTTTCTGGACCACCTGGGGCACAACCAAATGTGCTGGGTTATGGTCTTCTGTGGGAAACCTTTAAGATGGTTTAAATATATATTTATTTCCAAAGTTTTCTCTTGCTCTGTATTTGTATTAATAGTTACCATTACAAATAATCTAATTACAGTTAGTTCTATTATTTAAAATTTAAAAATAAAAATAATTTTATAGTTGGAAAGGATTTTATAGCTAACAATATCAATATCCTCATTTTTATTATTTATTTCCTTCAAGTAAGTTAGTTTTCATTCGTATATATCTTCAACTATCCAATGCATCTGTCTCCCAATTATTTACCTCAGAGAGTGCATTGTTTTTAAATAAAAACATGCTATACTCAGAGAATATTAACTTAAAAAGATTCCTGGTAACAAATAATGACATTTCAAATCTGTTTTTGAGAATATATTTTAGCAAAGAATTTCTCAGTGCAAAGTATATGCATTCTCAACACGTTAGTGATGAAGAAAGGGTATGTGATTTTTAAGATAATCATGTTTTTTTTTCCATTGCACTATAGCATAGAAGACATCATTTTTAAAACAATTGGATAATTTGCATGAAAAACGTTTATTTGCATACCTCATAATTTACTAGTTATGGCAGGTGGCATCCACATGGGTTAGAAATAATTTATTTTATTGTTGTCCTTGGACTCTTGATTTCATTATCTTATTTCTATTATCAAATGTTCTGAGCATCTTGACAAAAGCATTGGTCAGCACTGTGTTTGGATGATGTAATGAACTCTGGTAGCATGGGAATTCATTATTCTGGATGGAAGAGAACCTCTACAGAAACCTTTTTTAGGTTAAAGTTCTGTGTCAGCTGAAAGCTCTAAAATCAGGGACATG
The DNA here is from genome assembly GCF_014108245.1 of Pipistrellus kuhlii. Taxonomy (NCBI): domain Eukaryota; kingdom Metazoa; phylum Chordata; class Mammalia; order Chiroptera; family Vespertilionidae; genus Pipistrellus; species Pipistrellus kuhlii. The sequence goes on from NW_023425573.1 coordinate 31,474,209, forward strand.
ATTACTATGAGCCACTGGAACTGAATTTGCAATATGAGTCATTGCCCAGCTTTGATGTCAGAAAAGAGATTACGTTTGTTCACACCTCCTCACTTTACATTTGTTATGAATCAGAAAGCATTGACAAGGCTTTACTGATTTAATAGTTCAAGAGTTTCTCAGTTTATAATTTTGAATAAATATCTTGAAACCCTAATAGGATATATATGAGATTTTGAACATTCCTTGTAACAAATCTCTTTCAAATTTTATGATGAATTATGACTAATGAAACACTGAATTTATTTTGCCAAGTTATAATCTGAAGCCAGATTTTTTTTTTTAATAAAATGGCAGGGAAAAGAATGTTTCTAAGGCAGCTATCCAACATTGAAAGATGATGCCTTGGAAAGTAATAATAATGACATAAAATGATGATAGTAATGCCAATTACTTATTGAGGGCTTACTATGTGTTGGGCATTGTGCTGAGAGCTATATGTGTATTATTTCATTTGTAAACTCTATGAGTTAAGTTGCAATAATATCTCTATTATACAGATAAAGAATCTGAAACGCTGAGAAAAAAGTTAAATAACTTGCTAAAGTTCACACATTGAAAACAATGGAATAAGAATTCAAATGTAGTTCTACTGAATTCCAGAGCCCACACTCTTAACCACCTCAGTAGATACATCAGCCCTAGAGATGTTCAAGTCTAGTTTAGAACATCGCTTGGCAAGGATATGCAAAAAAGGTTTCCAACATCAACTAGATGGTTGAACAAAGTAAATTAAAACTTCCAAATCCTGAGAATCTGTGATTCTATGTTTATATCAGTAAGAAATATATTTTTATGTACCTTTACATTTCAGAAGGAGAATCGTGACTAGAGTTTCATCAAAGATGGATTTAAAATCAGTTTTAATTTAAAACACTAACAAGGAATGTGAAATAGTTTAGAAAATTTGGTTCCAAAACAAATGTTCTCTTAAGTTGTGGGTTAAATTTAGTCAAAGAAAAGGGTGCAACTTCTTTGAGAGATGCCTTGTTTCAGGCTCTTGTATCTCATCTAAATATCGAAGGACTTCATTGGTTTACCTGCCTGAGACTCATCTCAATATGCCATTTATCCCTTGTTTATGTCAGCCATCACAGAAAACACTAGATTTGCTGGTTACTCCATCTTTAGCAAAATCCTGACATCCATGACCACATGCATGGTCCTTTTGCTTTCTTGCTCGGAAACTGGCCTCTCTCATGAGGGCACTCCATCCTGGTAGCCTTCTCAGGTGGCGGCTGCTTTTTATTTACTAGTCTAGTTTGTATACAGCTAGACCTGAGGTTCAGGGCAGACATTCTTTTTGTCCCTTAGTGCAGATCATTCTTTTTCTATCCCCTCTAGAACTCTGAATTCCATGACAATTGTTTTTACTTAACCCCCCTTCATCTGTGATTTTGGTTTCTGGCTCACCATCACTTTCTTTAATATTGTGCCATTATTGCTAAAGACAAAACCTTCAATATTTTTTTAAATCTCTTCTCCAATGTTCTATTCTCCACACCGCCACAGTTGCCTGCATCATTGTCAAAAGACTTCTCCCACTTATTCCACTCTGTTTTCTCTCCCCTATTCCTTCCTACCCCCAGCAGCTATCACTTTATCACAGACCATGCAATTTATACTTATTATGTTTGTTTTTTAATTGTTGTTTCTCACATCTAGAATTAATTATTCAAGATCAGAGATTTTTAAAGGAAATATTGGCTAGTAGTTACGTTTCAAGTCAGTTGTTTTCTTTCCTGAGCATGGAGGTAGACTATATTTCCCACCTGTCCTAGCTCTTTGGTATATCCTTGCACCTTGTTTCTGACAAATGGAATGTGAATGAAATGACGTGCACCGTTTTGAGGCCCGAAATGCATATTCTCTCTCCTCCCCTATCTGCTGTGTGAATACTCCACAGAATAGAGGAGTAGGGGAGCCACAAAATAGAAATAACAGGATTCCTGAATCACCACCTGATGGATGCTCATCAAGTTCTTACTGACATAGGAGTGGAATTCTATTGTATTAAACCTTGAAAATTATTGGGTTATTTGTTATAGTGGCTAGCCTACCCTGAATCACACAAAACTATAGTCCAAGCATCTAGAATTGTGACTGGAGCATAGTAATTTTTCATTAACAGACAGGTTTTCCCTTTTTTTTTCTTTAATATAATGGAATTAAAGATCTCAAAATCACTAGTGCCTGACAAACCTTTCAGAACTAGTGATAGACTAAGATTAACAATGCATATGGCTTGGCTGGAACTGCTATGAATTCTGGTGATCTGTGCAAAGAAAGTAGTTGGCCAGAGGATGATGTCCTTAGAAAATGGGGTCTTTCTCTAGCTATAACATCAGAATAGAAAGGCTAGTGAAATACTATGTGAATTAATCTATTCCAAATTAAGCCTGAAAATTAAGTACTTATTTACGTTATAGTGTTTATAACCTTTGCTCAGGACACTTTTTGCTGGATGGGGAGAAGACTATAATTCAACTGATTACTTGTCATTCTCATATTACCTTTTTTTTATAGTAGAAGTTTTCTAGAAGGCTGGACAGAGTTAAAGTCCTTATGTTAGTGCTGCTATTACAATTATCTTGGATACTTGAAGTCAGAAGTACACTGAGTGGCCAGATTATTTTGATCTCTGAACGCATAATAATCTGGCCACTCAGTGTATATCCTATATAATAAAAGGCTAATATGCAAATTGTCCCCTCAATCAGGAGTTCAACCAGCAGGCATGCCAGCCAACCACCCGTGTCCCCTCCCCCTGGCCAGGCTGGCTGGACCTCACCCATGCAGGAATTCATGCACTGGGCCTTTAATATATATACACCACACACACACACACACACACACACACACACACACACACACTGAGTGGCCAGATTATTGTGTTCAGAGATCATAATAATCTGGCCACTCAGTGTATATTGCTTCTTCTCTAGGAATCTCCAAGTTTTACCAGACCTTTAAAAATATTTCATTTTTCTTCAGAGATTAATGAAAAATCTGATGACTTTGAATGAATATGAATGTACAAATAATACATTTCCTGGGAAAAGCTAAGCTTGATATAAAGATAAAACTTAAATTCAGAAAAATATGATTCTCTGCCTGATTTCATGTGTATATCAATTTACATTAACCAAATGTTACTATTTGCACAAATGAAATTATATAACACAGACAACCACTTAATAACCCTGCCCATAAGTAGCATGAAATCACACAGATATTTCAGAAAACACTATTTCACTGAAAGAACCCTCATAACTTGACGAAAGTGTTCATAAATCATGCTCTGAACACCATTTTATGTATTTTATGTCTATTTAAATTGGAACAGAGTTCCTCAGTTTTGCCTTTACCTATACTATAGTGAATGATTTGTAACAATAATATAATCTAGGTTGAAAAAAAGCAGTCTTAAATTTTCTATTTAAGTACACAATTTGATCATGTTAAGAGATATTTCCCAGAGATCTGCAAATTATATTTTGATTTCTTAATTCACTCTTTTCTGCCAAACGCTACACATTCCATTATAATACCATGTTGCTGATTATATTACCATTAATTTCTGATTTATATGTAACACAACTTTTAAATATCCTGTGCTCTTTCAGAATTATTTAAATTGCATCTTTTTGTAATATTAGTAATACTTGCAATTTTAAAGAGGCAAATTTGAATGAGTAGAAATAGCTCTGGTTTGCAAGTTAAAGTAGAAGATTTTCTTATATGAAGCTTCAATAGGAGTCATATTTGATGTTCATTATAATTTTTTCAAGATTTTTCTTGAGAAGGCTATTCAAAGTTTTTTTCTAACACTTTCTGAAACACTTTTTCCATAAAATAGATTTTTGAGCTATTATGAAATCTTAATATTCAAGGATTCAAAACTTCTATAATCCTTCTATAGTTTATTATATTTGAGAACTTCAAACTAGTTTATAAATATTATTTTCTTTAATAATGGATATTAATATACAGCTACCTTCACTGTATTTTATAATCTGTATAAACTGAGTTTAAAAATCTTAAACACATCTCTGCTTCCTGTTAGCCTTGTAAATTGTGATTTTGGAAACTGTTTAGTTGGTTATCCATATAGAACATTCTTCCAGGAGTGGTCTGCAAACATTTATAGAACATGCCCTGGTCAGTTTTTCCATTGTGGAGTTGCTGTTTGACCTTAACGTGACCTATCGGAGGGAACCCAGAACCATATGAGGAGTCTGGTCCTAAGTGGGGAAAATATCTGTTAGTGTTGCATGAACTAGGGAAGTACCAAAGAGGCTTTACCATAGATGAGGAAAGTTTAGTCTCTGGGAGAGAGAACCTTACCCACAAAGAAGTGTAGAAATCCTTAATTTGGGGAACACTCTAGCGCCTTTATTAAAAAATACCCTTAAGAATCCAAGGAGAAGCAGCCTCTACCTCCTTGGTCTGTGTGTGTTTTGAATAAAGTCTGAAGGGCATCTTTGACCTAAGCATAGTTTATTGGGAACAGTTGGAAGGCACAGATTTGGGCCCACATTCCCCTAATCTGCCTTCCAAATTCCTTCTTGTATTTTGCATGCTTGTATCCTGTGCGTTTTGATTTGGCATTTCAGCATTTCTCACTGATCCTATTTTAAAAATTAAGCTTGCCATTGTTTTGCTTAGGTGCTTAAAAAAAAAAAAAAAAGGAAAAGCAATGACTGTTCAGGAGGTCTTAGGAAAGGAGGCAGAGCCAGCTGTTTCCTGTTAATAAAAGTTGAATCTAGAACATAGGTTTCTTTAGGTTTTGGTCTTGCTTTTGTCTACTATCTTCTCTGGTGTCTGAGCAAATATCCTGCCAACTAAGATGAGAATAAGAGTCAATTCCCTTTCCAAATTTCACAGAAGTTCTTTGGGAAAAGTGCAAAGTTGGGAAAGGAGATCTTTATTTGTAGTAGGTGTTACATGGTGTAGAAGTCTGATCCTAAAAGTAATTGCGGTGTTTGTTTTAGGGCAGATCATTTCCATTTCTACATTCCCCTCTCAGCCGCTGGGTCCCTGATCCCCAGATACTGCTGTGATAAATTAAATGCTATTTAACTTTCTTGAAGGTCCCTCTTCTCAAAACTTACTTGTCCTATGTACTAACCTCTCAGAGGATTGGAACTAGTTAGCTGATCAACTAATGCATGTGAAGATGCTGAAAAATAATTGATAAATGTACTAGTTTTTAAATTTAAATAAGTACCATTGGTGCCTTTATTCTAATCATAGAAATTTCTGGTTCTGTGACAGGACATTTCTGAAGGTATTTTGTTTGGCCAGAGGGGACCTTCTTGTAGCTGTGAAAGCACATTACATAGCAACAGCCTATACTTGCATATGTATTAATATAGACCTATTTTCCCCACAATGTTTGCCTCTGTATTGTATACTTTCTATGTAATCTGAAGAGGATGCTAAGTGTCTGCATTATGTGTTTTAATTAGCACTTACTGGGTACTGTTGATTTAGTAGGCCTGATGGATTAAAAAAACTTTTCTATATATATAAAAGCCTAAGTGACCATTTGATCATTAGCTATGATATGCACTGACCACCAGGGAGCAGATGTTCAATGCATAGGCATGGAAACATGGAATAGACTGATGAATCTTAGAAGGAAAGGGGAAGCGGAGAGAGTGGAAAGAGATTAACCAAAGATCTTATGTGCATACTAGAGGCCCGGTGCATGGATTCGTGCACTGGTTGGGTCCCTCGTCTGGCCTGCAGGGATCGGGCTGAAACCAGCAGTCTGGATTATGAGGGGTACAGGCCAGGCCAAGGGACAAATCCATGCACCAGGCCTCTAGTATCAAATAAATTCTGATGTTCTTGATTATTTATTTCTTGCCTGGAATCTGTTCATTAAGCAGACGGCCTATGCTCAAAGTCAAAGGCAGGAAGACATAAGATAGAAGATCAAATTGTATCAATCTTAGTTGATTTCCTATTACTTGATTTACTTCTCTGTTTTTGGAGGAAAGATTCATTTTGGGAAATGATGGTTCTACTAAACAAATATGAACAGCAAGAAGGTGTTAGATTACAAAGGGTAGGCTGGAAATTTAGAATAGGAGCTGACAATGGGATGGAAAAACCAACATTCAAGACAAACAAATGCCTCTTTAAATATTTTGAAAATGCAATCACTGGCCATCTTTGAGGCCTCTTTTGTTAAGCCCTATTTTAACACATTGCAGATGGATCATGAGAATTTTCGCTTCATATTACAGTGTTTTACAAAGATATTAGCTTGTAAGAACATGTAATAAATAACTTCAAAATGCAATGGATATTTAATTTTAAAGCATGCTTTTAACATTTATGTAAAATATTTTTTGTACTTGTTCAGTAGAAACTTATCTGGCCACTGGGTAAAGCTAGCAATAAAACTACTGGTCCACAGAGTGTTAACATCTACTTACTCATAATAATACCTGATAATATGCATGCAATTTGCATTCTTTCTCTTAGTATAACCTCATATATGTTCTTTTTTTATTATTTAAAGTATTACATATGTTTCCTTTTCCCCCAATTAATCCCCACCCCACCACCCCCTTCCCCCAGGACAAGCCCCCACCACCCTAGTGTCCATGTCCATTGGTTATGCTAATATGTATGCTACAAGTCCTTTGGTTGATCTCTTACTGCCACCTCCCACATCCCCCTGGCCTTCTCTCTTTGATGTTGGACTGTCTGTTCAGTGTTTCTTAGTCTCTGGATCTACTTTTGTTCAACAGTTTTTATTTTTCATTATATCCCACATAAGAATGAGATCATGTGATATTTATCTTTCTCTGGCTTATTTCACTTAGCATAATGTTTTTCCATGGAGAAGGTGCAGCCATGATCTCTTCCCAACAAGACAGAGAGACAGGGAGAAATATCTGACATCTTCCTTCATCCTGTCCTTCATTCTTTTACCTGTGCATCTCCTCCTTTTTCCGTTTCTTACTTTTTTGGAAATAGATATATAGTAATCCTGATGATCTTACTTAGGAAAATAAGTAGCTACATACTAAGAAAAAAATATGGCATGTCTAATAACTTATCTCTATAGGGACATATTTAAAGGGTAAAAAGAAGCCACTTCCCAGTAAGATGGGTACTTAATTATTAATAAAGTAATAAATATTATATCATTCACAACAGCTAAGACATAAAAACAACCCAAGTGTCTACTGATGGATAAATGGATATATATACTATTATCTAAATATGTATACCTATATACATATATACATAATGGAATATTTTTTCAGTCATAAAATGAAGAAAATCTTGTCATTTGAGACAGCATGGTTGGAATTTGAGAACATTAGGCTAGGTAAAATTAAGTCAAACAAAGAAAGATAAATATTATATCATCTCACTTATATGTGGAATCTTAAAAAGCCAAAGTCGTAGACACTGAGAGTAGAATGGGGGCTGGGTGTGAGGGAAAGGAGGAGATGTAGTTCAAAGCTACAAACTTCTACTTGTAAGATAAGTAAGTTTTTTGGGGAAGAATATTACATGAACAGTAAGTGATAAGATTAGAGAAGCCCATTGTATCAACTTATTTTGTTTTATCCTCATCATACTCTTTATTGCAGTTTTACATGTTTTTTTTTTCTTTTTTTTTTTCATCACAGAAAAAAGAAAGAAATAAAGAGGGAGAATAACCAGAAAGAGGTGAAAGGTGGTGGGAAGACAAGGGGACTCAACAGAGACACAAAAGTGTAGAGAATCAGGAAGGCACAAACATCATAGGCAGAAAAGCAAGGCTAATAACTGCAATCTAAGTTAAAACGGTGAAACGATACTAAGCATGCAGCAGTTTAATGGTGATTCTCCCCCATTTAGATGGAGAGGAAGGAGGAGGGTCTGGAGGATGCGTAGGAAAGAATATATCGAAGAAATCCTCCCTTTACTGCGTCATTTCCCCTTAAGATGACCTCTCTTTCTTGCCACCAGAGCAAGTGCCACAGATGTTTAATCCTCTGAGCTGATGCCATGTCACCAATCTCATGTTTTCATGAATATTTTACACAACTCTTTTTCTTAAGTGGTAAACTCATCTGGGCTCAATGGTTTACGTGTGGACAGCAAAAGAAAGCATAAAAAGAAAAAGGGAGTTTCTATCTTCCAATAGAAGAGAAGATGCTTAAAACTTAACAATGAATAGGGGAGAGGAACCAGACAGCTGTATTGTGCTTTAATTCTTCTTGTTTACTAGAACTGCCATGGTTAGTACCTGTCAGGGTTAGTTGATTTTCTGAGCAACATGCTCTGTTTTAATTTTGTCAGTGTCTTTTTCAGCAGCCAGCCCTGATTTCTAATTATGATCCTGTAAGTGTTTGTCACTTCTTTTCTCATTTGGAAAAGCTTGTATTTTGATAGTTCTGTAACATAATACTGGCCACTGATTGTTAATAAGGTCAGGGTGAGGAACACAGAGACCACCATTTCAGTAATTTATACAAAAGGCACCCAAAATCGTAACAGAATTCAGGATGTGGTGGGAGACTGGCAGGTGGGGAGGGAGGGACAGAGGGAACTTGGCAGGACCCATGTGTGTCATCTCCTCAGTTTAGGAGCCCATATGGTGCTTCCTAATGCTCCGCTCAATTGCCATATAGTTTTCATCTACATCATATTAAAAATATACTTTATTAAGAGCATTTTCATAAATTACAAATCTCATGTCAGACTTCACAAGAATTTTTCGGTGTCTTGAATTTCTTATAGGCTGATCTTGAAAGATAAATTGTTGCATCTACTTTTTAAATGAAAACATGAACTTATTTCTGAAAGATGTTTCCACTATTTAAAAATTACTAATTAAAAATTAAAAATCCTATGGCCTGATTAAAATAAGTTTGAAGAGCAATTTTAATGTTGTGAAGGTCATAAAATAAAACAAAGTATAATAAATAACACCTTGCTCACTCCTCACCCCCAACCCCCCAAAACCCTATTATCCATAAAGGAGTATGCCCTTTTTCTTTTGCAGCTTGATGTCAAAGGTTTATGATCTATTAAACCCCAGGGATAAATAAACCAAAATAAATCACCGTTTTGACCTTCAGAACCTTATAATCTGGTTTACTTAATGAGATACTGAGACAGAAATAAGTTGTGGCTCACAACAATGGTCAGTGCTATATCAGGGACAAATCTTACAGTTAGTAGAGTATCATGCTACTTGGAATTAATTATACCAATCTGTAAGTTCTATTTAGTTTTTAGGAAATTTTTTGAAAACATAAACATAATTAAATGGAGCTAAACTTTGTTTTCTATGATCTTGATATTTTTATATTTGAGTTATTAAATTGTCATCATTTCGTATCCAGTTCGGTTACAGAGCATGATTTGGGTGGTCTTCAATATTTACGTTGACTGTGGGCTACCTGTCCTCTGATGGCTATCCTCCCTACGACCTACTGCTTCCTGGATTTGTAATTTAAGGGAAACAGAGCAGCTGCCTTGAACAGACTCACTGAGAACACACTCACAAAACAGACTCTCCTACAAAAGCCAAAGGCTAAAAGCGATAGAGAAGTAATGCACAGCAACAGTAACTCTTACAATCATACTCACCCTCTGATTTGCTTTATCATTGCCCTGTAAGTTCTGGCTTCTGGGTCTGGAGACATGTGCTTATTGTCATTATCATATTTCCTCCTAAAAGATAAATAAATGACTTTGGCAGAGAATTCAAAACAACAAATGTGAAAATTGAGAATCGCCCACGTCATTATCTTGACAATTGGCTTTTGTACACTAGTTGGACATCTTCAAGAACCAAAGGTTTATCATCCATTGACGTAAATCCATGGTGTGGAAATTCTAAAGATATGCCATGGAACTGAGATTTCCATTCCCAAAATAGGTATTGTTATTTTGTTGCCCAATAAAATAATAGAATATGCTATAAAGAATAAAAATGAGATTAATAAAAATTGTAAATTCTAAAAATAAATTCTATATAATAAAAGCATAATATGCAAATTGTGCCCTTGACTGGGGTTGTCTGGGAGTTCAACCACGGGGCAGGGCCAGCTGGGGGAAGAGAGAGAGTACCCTGCCAGCAGCAAGCAGCCACTAGGGATCCTACCAGTGCACGAGTTTTATGCACTGGGCCTCTAGTAAAATAATAAAACAATATCACAAGACAATATTTGGAATACATCAGATATTGCTCATAACTTAATTTATTCTGTTTGAACAAATGAGACTTTTTTTTTTTGCTTAATAGACAGTAGCAAAGAGTACATGAAGTATTTAATGAGGTTATCATTATAGCAAACAAGTAACAAAATTTGCAAAAAGTTGCATAAAATAAATACACTTAAACTATATTTAGTTTTTCTTTCCTGATTTCAAAGTTATGTCAGTGTTATAATTTGGAACAAAGATTAGTTTCACCCAGCAGGTAACTAGCATGATCCTCAGTAAAAATTTGTTAAAAAATATGTGGAAGCAGATGCTAATATAATTCTGGTTGAGAGAATGAATGGCTAATATATATATATATATATAGCATTTATATTGACCTTACAAAAGAGTTTAATTCATATAGGATGTTAGATATTTTTATACATTTCTAATGATGTTTTTCACTTCAAATTTACTTAGTAGCAATTAAAAAAAATTGGTGTTTTCTCTGATGTTAAAAAGTAATTTAGCCTGAAAGCACATACATAGATACATCTATTAATTAAAGGATCAAAATGCATCAAATTTTTGTTAAATTTAGCGTAGTTTCTTTTTTTAAATCATAGAATATATGTTAACATATTTTGAATTATTTAAGGTTGAGTTTTTAACTTTACATTTTCCCTGAAATTATGTAGGCTTAGATATTATAATGTGATAAACTAATTTGAAAGGGCAATGCTTAATTATATTATTTTAAAATAAGCTAATAAGAAAAAAATATTTTATAATAAATTATTAGACTATGTTAATTTTTAGAAATTAATTTCTAAATGCCCAATAAAAACCTCTCAAACTGATTTTAATTTTGATGCTTAGGACTTGGAATTGACAGGCTTATAATGTTGGAGAAAGAATTTTAATATCCAGGGACAGCCTTAAGCCGGTCATTTTGTGCTTTACTCACATAAAACTTCATTTACAATAGTTAATTTGGGATTTTAAAATTTAATATTTCCCTTTCTAACATGTGAAGCTAATTAAGTCAGGAACAGATTTGTCTATAAATATTTATGACTAAGTAACAAAATACTTTCAAATTTTCTTCTATGTTCATTTTATTAATACTCTATTATCAGTTAAATTGACTAAATACGGTCAGTTTGGCATGGTTTAAAAGTAATTTAGTTGTCTAATTGTTTATCATGGACATTATTAGACGTTGAGCATCACAAGAACAGTCTAAGATTAGGAGGGAGGTTTTGCCTATCTCCCTTCAGTATTGTAACGATAGCTCCCACTTATTGAATCTTTACTTCAGCCATGGACTATGGTGGCTAAACTACACATATTATGTCTCTGAAATCGCATGACAATCCCGTGAAGTCAGTTTTGTGACTAGTGAGTGGTACTTTATGGCTGAGGAAACGAAGTATAGTTTCTCCAAGGCCACTGCTTGGTGAGTGGTGAGGCTGGGAATAGGTCCAGGCATATATTTACCTTTTTTGGGTTCTTATTTAGAGATGAAGAAATGAAATATAGAAAGCTTAAGTGTTTAGATCACTAGCAAGGAGCAGGGCCAGAAGCTGAGCTCAGTTACTGTGAATACAAATCCAATGCTCACTCTCCTCTACCATCATGCTGTGCCAAATTCTTGTAAAAATCTTCATAAATCTAAATTGTTCATTTAAATCATGTGGGGTTAGCAATGGCTTTCAGTATGTCTAGATAAGAAGTTGCTAAATATATTTAGAACTGGATTTACCCTCTTAGATATACATAAATCTTATTTCTGTGATTTCTGATATTTTAATCAGCCATCCTTCCATTCCTTCCTTTTTCTTTTTTAAATTTAGATAATTGCTGCAATTATATTAAAGATTTTAGGTAATGATGAAGGCAGTTGGGTTTTCTTGCATGGGATAAGAATAAGTATACAATAAATAATGAATATTCAGTAATGCTGCTAATGAGCGGGGGGGGGGGTCGTGTGCATATATATTAACGTACAATACTGCAAGTATGTATTTCTTGTCAATGTGAGTTCAGAACAACATAAATAAATATACAGGTACATTCCTTGTATTCATTGAAACTTCTTTAGTGAATAATCATATTTTAACACATCTGTGCACATGTGAAAAAATGTAAAATGTGTAAGTCAACATATTTCATTAGTTTTGAATATGAAGAATATGGCATTACTTAAACAAAAAAAACTTTAAAAATGTAAAATATGGAAAATTTGATAAGCTTTACACTATTTTTAAGAGAACTATTTGTTATATATCAGTGTGCCAATTTAATGACTTGGCTAAGTTTTGAAGTGGGAGAGATTAATCTCTTGCAAAATAACCTCCCTTTTTGGAATCTCTTGTCTTCCTTTTCATGTACCAAAGCGCTCATGTGCTCCTCTGACTTTCTGGATTATTTTAAGAAATGATTTGATGTCAGTAATTTATCCCTGTATGGAGCTTTAGGTCAATGTCTTACTTCTCTGGGAGTTATTTGCATTTTAATATTTTTGAGTAATGCTAAAATAAAAAGGCTTCTCTCATTATAATTTTAAGGATTATCTAGCAGGTGAGGGTCATATTTGGAGGGAGGAAATAACTTCTTGAACTTTCTACTCTAATCTGCATAAAACTGACCGTGGAACCAAAGATCATTTGATAGGTGTTTTTTACGTGTTTATTTGCATGCATATAAGCAAAACCAATGGACACAGACAGTAGGGGGGATGAGGGCATGTGCTGGGGGATGGAGTGGCTGGGAAGAGGTCAATGGGGAAAAGAGAGGCATATGCAATACTTTAACAATGAAGAATTCCAATAAAAATGCATTTCATTGTCACTAAATGTCTATTATATTGAAACTACAGTTAGGCTAGTCATGCTAATTTATATGATGAACTTGGCAACATAGTCTATTATGTGTTCAATAGTGGAGTTACATAATGTTTTTATTTTTCTTGCCAAATGAATACTATAGTATGAGCTATTATGTATATTAAAAAAATTATGGCTTTTTCTAGCTAACAAATAGTGAATCAAATAATTTCACAGATAGCTTTAAGTTAAGAAAGAGATATTGTTTTTTACTTTATTGCTTTAAAGGTAGCAGAGTCATGCTAAAAAATGCTCCATTTGGGGTACAAATTCTCATTTTGTTTATAGTGTATGAAACAAATAATAATAGAGATGACCTCAGTCAAAAAGAAGCAAAACAGGCTAAGTGCCCATCAGCAGATGAGTGGATTAAAAAACTGTGATACATCTACACAATGGAATACTATGCTGCCATAAAAAAGGAGTTCTTACCATTTGCAACAGCATGGATGGAACTGGAGAGCATTATGCTAAGTGAAATAAGCCAGGCAGAGAAAGATAAATATTACATGATCTCAGTCATTTATGGAATATAATGAATAACATAAACTGATGAACAAAAATAGATCCAGAGACAGAGAAACATCGATCAGACCATTAAACCTCAGAGGAAAGGTTAGGGAGGGTGGGGGTAAGTGGGAGAGATCAACCAAAGGACTTGTATGCATGCATATAAGCCTAACCAATGGACAAAGACAACAGGGGGGTGAGGGCACGAGGGGGTGTGTGTTAGGGGGATTAATGGGGTAATATGGACACTTAGGTAACACCATAATCAATAAATAAATAAAAAAAGAAGCAAAAAATATTGTGGAAGGATAGATAAAATCTAAAATTCTCTGAATGAATGGTTCATGAAAAACAAACTGCATGCTAATATCTTTTTTAAAAAATTAAAAATATATCTTTATTGATTTCAGAGAGAAAGGAAGAGGAAGAGAGAGAGAGAAACATCAATGATGAGAGAGAATAATTGATTGGTTCCCTACTGGGGATTGAGCCTGCAACCTGAGGATGTGCCCTGGTGGGTATTGAATCAGGACCTTCTGGTTCATGGGTAGATGCTCAACCTCAGAGCCACATTTGCCAGAGAGCATTGTATGTTTAAGCAACAAGGAAACGGGCAGTATCAGTGAGAGAGAGAATACTAGGAAAGAAGTTATTCATGAAGGAGCTTTTAATGCACAAACAAGAACCCATCATTTGCTCAAAGTCCTCCAGGAGCTTCCCATTACATCATAACAAACTTCCCCATACTTTCAGGGCCCCCAGGGTTCTGCAGATATTTGGTTCTTGCCATCTACCCAACCACTTGTCCTCTAGCGTAGGTCTCTCCAGCAACACATCTCCTTACTGGTTGTGCAATAAGCTAAGCAGCCCCAGCCTATTGCCCCTGCTTGGAACTTTCTTTCTATGGATATGTACATGGCTTCTTCCTTTTTTTCATACATTTCATTTTCATTCTCTACTCAAATGTTACAGCCTTGGGGAAGCCATCCCTGAATATCAATGTCAAACATAATCCCCTCTTTTCCTTTACTGTGCTTTTTCCAGTTGCTATGGCTGCATACAAAATTATACCAAAACTCAGTTGCTTAAAACAACAATAACCATTTATTATCTCTCACAGTTTCTGTGTGTCGGGAATTTGAGAGTGGTTCAGCTGGGCAGTTCTGGCTTGGGTCTCGTATGAGTTGTGATCAGACAGCTGGGACTGGGGCCTCTCAGCCTTCATTGGCTGCCTGGCAACTGTTCTGGGAAGACAAAAAAAGCTGGGTTCAGAAACAGCTGGGGCTCTTCAGTCACCTCTCTGTAGCATCTCTCAGCATGGTGGCTCCAGGGTAGTCAGAACTCTTAAATGGTGCCTCAAGACTCCAAAAGGAGAGAGAGAGAGAGAGAGAGAGAGAGAGAGAGAGAGAGAGAGAGAGAGAGAGAGAGAGAGAGAGAAGAGAGAGAGAGAGAGAGAAAGAGAAATAGAGAGAGAGACCAATGACCATATCACCACTTATAACCTAGCCTTGGGAAGCCAGGCAATGTCACTTCTGCTGCATCATTGTGTAGGTTTGGGAAGTTACACGGGTTTACCCAGCTTCAAGAGAGGAGGGGGCCAAAGCCCTTTCTGCTGATGGAGAGCTGTCAATATGACATTGTGAAAAGAACATGTTGGATGCAAAATATATATTCTCCAAAGTTTGGAAAAAGAAACCTGTCACATTGCTTTATTTTTTCTCCAAAGCACTTTACTCTGTGTATTGCCTGTTTCCCTCACTAGAATATAAGCCCTACCAAGTCAGGACTCAACTGTCTTCTTTGCTGCTGGCCAATCTTCTTTGCCACCAAAACCAATGATTAGGGCATAGCCAGAAGTACCTGGGTGTGGCAGTGGAAGTAACACCGAAGTGACACAAACCTGTTGCTAAAGAACAGATGTGAGAAGCTCCATGTGAAGAACCTGGAGCTGAGGAAGTTTGAGGGGATCATGCATCAGGTATGGAGGAGGCTCAGAAAAAGAGAAACTTGACAAAGCCAAAATCCAGAATATTCTTACAGAGAATGACCAACTTACCGGCACACCTGAAGTCTATGAAAAAGTCTCTGACCTCTGCAGGTGGTTTGAGACACAGAAGAAAGTGATCTGAGGCTATTGCTCAAATGAAGAATTGCTGAAGAAGTGTGTTGAGGATTACATAGTAAGAACAGAAGACGAAGACCAGAGATACCAAGCAATGAAGGCTCATGCAGAAGAGAAACAGCTGGTAAACAAAGAGATCACCCAGCTCCTGAGCAAGGCCAAAGCGGAGGAGGCCTTGGTGTTCTAGGTGAGCCTGAGGAAGGAGCACTGATGCACAAATATATTCATCAGAATAAAATTATTTATAATAGAATGAAAATGGGATAAATAATTAGGGATGGGTTAAGTCATGTGCATCCACTGGCTGGAGGAGACCATTGAGCAGAAGACGAAAGAAAATGATGAACTGAGCAGAATCTCTGATGATCTCACTTCCAAGATGGAAAGGATCTGACTTGAAAGTTCCTGATTAACATCTGTCTTTCCTTTCTGTATGACTCTTTGTTAAAATAATTCATGTTCTTCTCTCTTAAACTCATTTTTAAACTAGATTGCTTTAAAATGCAGACTGAAAAATTAAGAATATAGGCTTAGGAGTTGTACACATCTAGATTTAAATTCTAAAAATTTCATGTATAGCTGGAGGGCTTAATCTCTCTGAGCTCAGTTTCCTTGTTTATAAAGTGGGTACAAAAATTGAAATACTGGTATTGATGTAAGATGGACAGACAATGTATGCCTGGAAAAAGCACTAGAATGTAATACCTATGTAATTTTAAGTGTAATATAAAATGTACCAAAATCTTATTAGTAAAACTGAAGGACTTACATAATAGACAGATGGAGCAATAAAATAGCACAGATGCTCTAGAGCAAATACAAGTACATATAAAACTATATTATTTGATGAAGGCCAAAATACAAAGCAAAGAGGGCAGAAAGAAAATTTCAGTAAATGGTTTCAGACTATGGGTGAAATATTTGGGAAAAATTAGCTATATGTGTACTTTTCATATAAACACAGGTAAATTTCTTATAAATTAGAGCATTAAATAAACAAGGTAAAACTATATGTCAATCAGAATAAAATAAAAGTCAATAGTATGGGATACTGACTTGAGGTAAAACCTCAAATGCAAAACAGCAATAACAGAAACCATAGAGAAGAGTTAGAGAGATTCAACTATATAAAAAATTAAGTCTCAAAAAAAAAATTAGGTCTACTATGGTAGTAAATGATATAAAAAATGTAATAAAAAGTAAATTACAAATGATAAACAAAAAAAATATTTGCATCATTTGTGATAGGCTGAAGGTTAATATATATAAAGAACATTTATAAATCTATAATAAAAATTGTAAACCCTATAAGAGAAAAATAAGCAAAAAGTAGAGCAAGGAATTTCTTAAAGTGTTACAAAGAGCCAGTAAAAAAAAAATAACATAAGAAATCTTATTAATAATAAATTTAAGTAAAATACACACTTTTTTGATTATCACATTGGAGAATAATCTGAAAGAAAAAGATATAATAGCCATTATTAATGTGCCCTGAGATTGGAAAATTCATATACTGTAGAGTTTTGGGTAACCACATACTCAGGGGTTATGGATAAGTTTTATTTTTTCCTTTGCATTTTTCAGTATTACTTCAAATTCTCTATAATAACTATATGCATGTTTATATTTAGGGAATGTGCAGAGAGGCAGCCTTTCAGATCCTGTTAAGTACTAGTAAAATTATGGAAGGCACATGCAGGTGGTCTCACGTATATAAATACAAATATTCTTAAATAATTTTAAAGAAAAGTAAAACAACAGACAGTCTGAAAAGAGAGAATTGTAGTCCCTTTGGCAAGCAATGGACAAGCTGAGAAAGGTCACAGGCAGGTGTGGTAAGATCAGCAGTTGAGATGAATTG
Organism: Pipistrellus kuhlii; assembly: GCF_014108245.1. NCBI lineage: Eukaryota > Metazoa > Chordata > Mammalia > Chiroptera > Vespertilionidae > Pipistrellus > Pipistrellus kuhlii. The sequence continues at coordinate 31,491,799 of NW_023425573.1, forward strand.
CTGGGGGGGTTCTAACAGCAGGCGGGGAGGGCTGACTCAGATTCGGCAGTGGTAGAAAGACTGGCCAGAAGGGACTGATACTGACTTATGACCAGGGATAAAACTGAAAGTGCTTGGAGACTGGGAAGGGAACATAGAGAAATGGAGCCAAGAATTCAATTATTTTTTTCTGAATATAAAAAATACACACAACTACTACATAGATTTTGAAATAATATGGGAAGATAAAAAAAAAAAGAAAAGCAAAATAAATAAATAAATAAATAATAAATAAAAACGGAAGTGCCAGTTTATAGAAACATGGAAATTTGGAGGAAAAGCTTGTTTGAAAGAGATAAGTTAATTTCTAAACCTGAGTCAAGTTTGTGCCAATAGGATATTAGAGATATATTTAAATATCTCCCTTAGCTTGGCTCAATGGATAGAGCGTCGGCTTGGGGACTGAAGGGTCCCGGGTTCGATTCCGGTCAAGGGCATGTACCTTGGTTGCGGGCATATCCCCAGTAGGGGGTGTGCAAGAGGCGGCTGATCGATGACTCTCATCGATGTTTCTAACTCTCTATCTCTCTCCCTTCCTCTCTGTACAAAATCAATAAAATATATTAAATATATCCCTTAGTTTTTATTATGTAACTAGAAGCTGGATGCATGAAAATTCGTGCTAGAATGGGCTTTCCTTTCTCTGGCTGTCGGCACTGCCTTTCCAATCCGGCCCAGCCCCTTTCTGCTCAGGCCCCGCCTTCCCACACTGCCCAGAGCCCTGAGAGACCTGGGGTGGGGCAGAACACCTGCGTCATTGCCATGGCGACAGGACACAAGCATCCCACCACTTAGCCATTTTTGTTGGGTTAATTTGCATATCACTTCTGGTTGGCTGGTAGCAGAGGTACAGTCAATTTACATGTTTGTCTATTATTAGGTAAGATATGTGACTATAGTAAAAAAATCAAATAGGAAAGTAAGGTACACATTAATATCAAATCTCCTACTAAATTTCCTATAACTCCCATAAGTCTTCACTAGTAACCTACTCTTCACTAGTAACCACCTTCAATCATTTTGGCCCAATACAATTCTTTGTCCATGAGCCAAGGACTGTGACATTTCTGAGATTTCACCATCCATGCAGCTATCACTATTTGCATGGCAGTATTATTGGTAATCTGGCTCATGTGAGCGCCTGAAATTTCATGGCATACTTAGAAAATTATCTGTGGCCCGAAAGAGGTTATAACCTGACGGACTTTGGTATCTTGGCTCATAAAATGGCAAGGATGGAATATTTTGCTTTTTATGGAGATTTTCCACTGTGATTCATTTATGAGGGCAGAATTCAGATAGTTGTTGACTATCTCATTAAAGAAAAATCGGGTGTTTATCAAGTGAATGTAGCTGGCGTTACAAATGAAAACACAGTGAAGGAACAATCGGTACTTTCAGAGCAAGGGCTAAGTTATTTTCTGACAACTCTGGTAAAAGTTCATGGGAGTTAGGCTGGGACCCCGCAAAGCTGTCTGCCGGCTAAAGACATTAATGTCAGACCAAATTCAGGAAAAAGCTTGTTGCAGAAAGGGACACTGAAGCTCCGCTTGATTTAACACCCACCCCCACCTTCATTTTTTTAGAAACTGTTTATTTTCTGTCAGCCTTATTTCCATTTCATGCTTAAGCGTTTGTAGAGGAAAAGCTTAAGAGCATTCGGGGATTGCTCTTACTCATCCCATGGCCTGAGCAGTGGGGGCTGCAGACCCGTTCTCAGTGGAGAACCGCTGAGCGGGTGCAGACAGCACCTGCGCCTGCAGACCAGCCTGTGAGCACAGGGTGAGCAGCACTGCACCCCGGAACTGGAGCAGTCCATGCCATGCACCCCGAAATTCCTCCTGGCCACAGCTTTCACTGCGTGGCCTGCTCTTCCTTCCCAGTCTCTGCAGGGTCCCTGCAGAAGGAAGATGGGGTGTGACCTCCCGCGGGTGCTCACGGGAGATTGCGGTGCACAGGTGCAGAGCCTCCCGGGCGAGCCTGCGCCACGTCACGCAGTGCGTGACCTCCCTATGGTGATGGCAGTGGCCACTCCGTCTTACACGGAGTCCCGGGAGGCAGGCGAATGGGCCTCCTCTGCCACAGACTGGCGGTTAGCCGTAGGGCCAGGCGCCACAGGAGCCATGGCTCCCAGAGGCTGCGGGGCCTGAGGTTCCAGGAGAGAAGCAGCAGCAATAGGAGGGCCTCCAGGGCAGCCGGTATTCCTGCAGAATGTGACATCAGCTGGGCTTTCAGTGACATGAGCTGCCAGCCAAAGATTCACCCAGGCTCTCTTCTGATTTATGAGGTAATGACATCACTTTTCCTTTTGCAGATGACTGCTCCGTGTGGAAGTCAAGGTTGGTGCTACTTAAGGAGGTTTCTGCTGCAAAAAGAATAGGGTCCATCCTGCTCTTTAATTTGCAGGACATCAAGGGTTCCGGACCTTGTGGAAATGCCCCTGGAAGGGGCAACAGGAACCCAGAACACGGAAAAGCTAGCCACTTCTAATTTGTAATCATAGGACACTTTTTATGCAATTTTTCAAAGATGCCTTTTATGTACATGTTTTTACTTTGACTGCTAAATAGACATAGTAACTTGATACTGGAATGCTACTTGCCACTTAAATCAAGGTACCCGTTTTAAAGAACCGCGTTAAGTCTGGGGAATGTCTCTGTTCCCCAGTTTTCTCAACTCACTGTTAAATGGGACCATTACCTACGTCACGGGCTTTATGTAAGAACTATAAAAGGTCATACTGCTAGCTACTGGGAACAGTGACTGACACATAGTAAGCACTCAATAAGCTATATTGTTATCTATTTTCTATCTATGGGTATCTCTGCATTAAATCTCGAGGTAATAGACACGTTTTCTTGCATTGAGGAGGAAAACTGAGTCTGGGTTTCCAAACAAACAAGAAGAAATCTTGCTTTTAAATGTATTTTCCTAACAGCTTGCAGATAGCCATGGCTGTTGTGGAGCTTATACTGAAGGCTGTGCTTGTTTCTAAGAAAGCTTGCCTTGTGTTTAAAGCTTGGCAGATAACTCGGTTCTGATTCTGTTTATGTTCATTTTTCTCTCATTTTTCTTCTAAAATGCACAAGCAGCATATAATCGATTTCTCTTTCTCTCCCTTTCTCTCTCCCTCTCCCTCTCCCTCTCTCCACACACACACAGGCACACACACTCACATTCCCTTTTCTTCAACACGCACATACAAGCATATGCACTAGTTTCATTTTATTTTATTTTATTTTTTTAATCCCCAAAGGATTCACGGAGCTGGCTGTGTGCAACTGCTGTGTTTTCCACTAAATTGGCAGTTACCTACTGTCTGGAGTTGCTAGGAGAAGGCGAATAAGCATGACTATAGCAACAATAACAACCTGTGGAGCTCTGTGGTCTGTCTCCTGTAAGGCTCTGTATGTTATTTTCTCATTGTTGTCATTGATGTGTGTTTGCATTTTTGTGAGCGCATGAATCGTTTTGTCAACGGTTGGTTCCGAGATCAATTAAGAGACAAAAACCCTGGCATTTAAAACAGCCACTTTTTCTCTCTCGGGGTGGTGCTGCCGATACTGATTCCTGCCATCTGTTTTCTCATTCCATCCTGCCCTCCTTCCATTGGCAGAGAGGAATTCGGCTTCTTCTGGTGCGCTCAAGTCATTCACGTTTTCTCTTGTGCAGAGCAGACCTCGTAAACTGTAGGAATTCTGATGTGTTTCAGTGCAGGGAGCCGTGGAACAGACGAGCTGCTGGTAGGGAGATCCGGAGAGCTCAGTCGGTCAGTGGTACAGTAGCAGGCTCCCATGTGTGGATTGTTCCTGTGAGGTCAGAGGATCTGTTTACACGGCTGTCTGCTTTTGGGGGAGGGGGTGGTGGGGATGTGTGGTGAGCAGTGGCGATGCCTGTCAGAATCAATAGCTGTTCTGGCAGAGGTTGCCCTCAGCTCTGAAAGCCATGCTCTGATAGATAAGAGATTCAACTGTGTCGCTGAGATGTGTAGTGGATTGAGGAATGCTTGTTCTGGCTGCTGGCACTGACTGTAACTGTATTGCCCTAGGAGTGTCATCATGGGGTCTACTGCTACAGAAATCGAAGAACTGGAGAACGCCACTTTTAAATATCTCATAGGAGAACACACCGAAAAGATGTGGCAACGCCTGAAAGGAATGTGAGTAAGCTCTTTGCTTGGTTCTGTGTTTTTTATTTCTCACCCCAAAATTTGACTATTAGCGTTTGGTACATTGTTGGTACTCTCTGACTTTGTGGACTAGTGTTTTCCTTTAGAAAGACTCCCCCTTAAGAAAGAAAACGTGCCAGTCTCAGCTAACAACCTGCCTGGAAGATAAACATTTATTTATTTTTTTTGCACCTATATATTTTATATAAAGTAAGGCAACTCCCTGAGGAAAATAATTCACTTTGCTGTTATACACCGTGGCTTCTTTTATGCTTCCGAACGTGTTTAGATATGCAGAAAAGTATCAGGAAAACTGCTTGCCAGGGCACTTACAGACATAAAAATTTTATCGGGTAAATAGAGAGATTACTACTGGTACTTGTTTCTCTGTGATTACCTTTTGAAAAAACAAGGAGAGGATTAAGATGGTAATAAACTGGAGAGTTTGGTTTTAAATTAAGCATTTCACACTTTGTGTGAGTACAGAATAGCTCATGAGGTAGAATAGACCTTAGGAAGGTGAGTCAAGAGATGTGTTTACGCTAAACATGAAATGTAAGTAGCTGAGTCAAACTTTAATTGAAATTCTGTTCACTTTGCTATGTAAACGACATTTAAGTGTTTTGCCCTGTGTATTCCTATTATTCCTGGTTAGTGTTCCAGCACACTATGTTTACATGCTTTATTTTAATTATATTATAATTTAAGTATCTGATTTAAAAATTGGATAAAGATATGTATGTGAATATTTACAAACAGTTTCTTAGCATACTTGCATATTTCAAATGGAACTATATTTGCCTTTCTATTATAATAGCTTAAGGAATCATGTGAAATAGAGATTTTCTAGTATTCATGTCTAATGCTGGATTTATATACTATTTTATAAAATGCAACATCTTAGTAAGCTAAGTGTCGCTGTGTTGATATCTTAAAAGAAAAAAATTATATCAAACTTGGTTTAGAGGTACAATACCTCTGCTTTTCTCCATTTGAATCTACTTAATGATGTTCATATATTTAAATAGTCTTGCCTGCATATTTTCTCACACTTGAAGTAATACATGGCATTACAGTGCACTGGTGTAACAGCACAGTAATAGTGCAAACAGCATTTAACAGAGACTAACTTTTAAAAAGGAAGCCATCTTTACATCATTTGAATAAATTAGATAAATATGTTCCAAGAACCATCGAAGATTTAGAAATTACAGTTTTTGGTTGTTCTCTAGGTAAACAATCCCACAAAACAAATAATAATTAGTTAACATAGATGAAAATTAAACATTGGCAATCATCAAATGATTTGTGTCCTAACCTAATGAGTGGATGGACATCTGAATAGGACAAATTACATCCCATATTTCAAGCTATTTTAGATTTTCTTCCCTTTTAGTATGTGTTTATTTGGTTTATATTTGTTTTATTTTTTTCTATAGTCACCTGAATGTATGAAGATTTATGGTAGTGATTTATATATATGTCTTTAAGAAATTTGAAAAGTGACTTTGTGTTTACCTAACATTTTAGCGCAAAGTTAACTGACTTTCACTTTTTCAATTGACTTCAAAGATGAAGCTGTCATTCTATTTCAGGAGAGGCTGATATAGTCAACAGCAGAGCTTCTTGACTTGATATTCAACACTGATGTAGGATATACTAATATATTTACATAATAAGTAAATTTTGAGTTGTGTTCACACAGAACAACTGATTTGACCATTTAGGGGAAAATTACTGATAATTAGGTATTTTAAAAAATATATTTTTATTGATTTCAGAAAGGACTAGAAAGGGAGAGAGAGATAGAAACATCAATGATGGAAGAGTCATGTATTGGGTGCCTCTTGCATGCCCCACAATGGGGATGGAGCTGCATGTGCCCTGACTGGGAATTGAACTGTGACCTCCTGGTGCATAGGTCAAGGCTCAGCCACTGAACCATGCCAACTGGGCTGATAACTAGGTTTAAAAAAATTATTACTAAACTGATTGAAATGACTAATCATTTTTGCATGAAAGAAAGAAGGAATTTACATTTTGATACAATTACTTTAACTTGTACTTTGACTTAAGACATTTCTAGTATTCTAGGATTACAATTGTCAAAACAAGTAGCTCTAAATCTAAAATCTGCATGACTAATGACAACCAAATTGTGTAATTATGGTTTTTTGTATAGTCTACATTCGAAACAGTGATATGAGGGACTCCCTGTTCCATTGCTGAGACTGTCTTGCCTATTTAATGTGTAATATTGACTCAAATAGAATTTTAGCTATCAAAATTGCTAATGCTAGAATTCCACTTATACAATAAGTATTGGCAATTAAAATTTTGCTATTCATGAAAGCTATGAAACAATTTTGCAATAATTTTTCACTTTGGTAAAATAGATTGAATAAAGGCCTTTAGCTATGTGTCTGAAAAGTGGTATTTTGATCTTCTAGTGTATCTAACTTTACAAATATATTATTTCAACAGAATATTTTATTTTTAAGTGTATTTTCAATATGTGCATTTTAGAGGTGAGATAAAAATACAGACAAAGGTTAATATAAGGTTTATTCGAGTATACCTTAACTATGGAAAGCACAAGTCACTATAAGTGACTTGCGCTTTCCATAGAAAATATTTTTATAGGCATTATCATATAACATAACATTTTAGAACACTTTACTTTGAGTCCATAGAAAGAATATTTAAATCTCATAATACATGCAAAAAACATTAGTAAGCTAAGTTCAAATATCAATTCTTCTCTACTATTTATTTATTTATTTTTACAAATTTTCTCTACTATTCTTTCATGAAAGAAAGAATATAATACTTAATTGGGACACCATATTCAGTACTGTGCTAAGAAATCTCTTCTTCCTCTGTGGGAAGAAAGGTGAAACAGTTTTCTTATTTCTGATATAGACTTGTATACTTTATTCTATTAACTTTCTTTTTACTGTCATGATTTTCAATCCACCACCTACTACTAATTTCTTACTCAGTCTGACCATGGAGATTCTATACTTTGACTCACCATTTGTGATGGTAGAAATGTTAACAAATGACTATGGCATCATGTTCTTCATTAACTACATTTAAAAAGAATCATATATTTGTTCGTAGTTATCAATTGTTTAGGACCTGCAAAACACTTCCTATTTCTTCAGCCATCTCATCACCTAATGAAATTCCAGAAGACTCCCATGACTCTGGAACCTGCTTGCTTCCTACACGTTATGAAAAATTTTCTAACATGTCTTTGTAAAGATTGTAAGTTATTGATTTCCATGAGGGAAGTTGATTTGAAAATTTCATATTTGTTTTCATCTATGTGCAGTGTTTTAAAAATTAATTTTAGAGATGATCCTTTTTTTGTATCATGGTACTATTGTTTTTTTTTTTCTTTGTCAAAAGTAAAATAGTTCTACAACTGTGGGTTAAAAAAAATCAAGCATAGCCGAAACTGGTTTGGCTCAGTGGTAGAGCGTTGGTCTGCGGACTGAAAGGTCCCAGGTTGATTCTGGTTAGGGGCATGTACATTGGTTGCGGGCAAATCCCCGGTGGGGGGTGTGCAGGAAGCAGCTGGTCGATGTTTCTCTCTCATCGACGTTTCTAGCTCTCTCTCTCTCTCCCTTCCTCTTTGTAAAAAATCAATAAAATATATTTAAAAAAATCAAGCATAGTATTTAAAACACTGGGCTGCTCTTTCCAACCAGTGCCACTGTTCTAAGAATTCAATCTAAGGGGTGACAACATTTTCAAAAAAGTGTGATCCAGTAGAAATTCCAGTGAAAGTCACATGGTATTATAGCCAAAAGTAAATCAGAATGTTGTCTTCGTTGTTCAACACAAGAGTGGAAAGTTGGAACTGTTCAAAACCATAAACTATTGGCAAAAATGTGATATTCACATTAGCACTTATTGCCAATTCCTTTTATAGAAGTAGGACTAGAACTTTTGGGAATTTCATAATTAGAAACCAATTAATATATAATTAATTTTACATGAATAGAACATTCCTCCTATCTCTCCCAATCCAGACAAATGTTCCAACAGTAAGGTCTGGAGTTGTGAATGCAACAGTTGAAGGACTGGAAGTTAAGCTTCTCCCCGCTCTTTGATTGGTGGGAAACATGATCTTCAGTAGTGGAAGAATAAAACATTAAGATGCGGAGAGTGAAGGAGAAAGGAGTTGCTGTACAATAATCCCATAACTCATTTCAACAAGCTGTTGTGATGGAAGAAGACAGTGTAACTACCCTTATGAAAAGCACACACTGCTTCTGTAAAGAGACATCCTTCCGATACTTGCTGCCTTTTCAAATATGCATACCCTTGATGGCCTGGGAGATTTCAAGTGTGCTCTTATAGTGAACAGGGAGATCTGAACCTCTTGGTCTGCATGATTTTGTGAGGTTTTCTGGGTAAAAAGTAAATCGTTTTCAGAGGCCACATGTGGCTGCTTTCTGGAAGAGCCGTTTGCTTTTGGATCCCCAACACTTGTATAGTACCTGGCACCTAGGAGAACGTGCAACAGATACTTTAAAACCAGCCAATGAATTAATAAAATTCTTATTCTTATAATGGCTCTAACTACAAATTTAGAAGATCAGTGAGGCTGCCAAAATAGGGCCTAAAGCTAGGTTGGAGGAATGAAGGTAGATTCACAGCTAGAATAGGGAGAGAGAAGATGGAAGTAGTGTTTGCTTATAATCTACTAACTGTCAGAATCTTCCAGATATAGCATATTTGTATTCTTATTTACTTTTTCAACAATTTCTAGAGGCAGGTATTCTAAGTTGATTAAATAATGTCAGGTGGAATTTGGATTTTAGAGACACATCTGCTTCCAAAACAAAAAAAGAGAGGACATTCTCAGAATGCTTATCTAGAAAGGTCACTAGAAAAGGATCTAGACTGATGCTTCTTAAAACTTAGTACACGGGCCGAAACCGGTTTGGCTCAATGGATAGAGCGTCGGCTTGGGGACTGAAGGGACCTGGGTTCGATTTCGGTCAAGGGCATGTACCTTGGTTGCGGGCATATCCCCAGTAGGAAGAGGCAGCTGATCGATGACTCTCTCTCATCGATGTTTCTAACTATCTCTCTCCCTTCCTCTCTGTACAAAATCAATAAAATATATTAAAAAAAAAACAAACCCAAAACTTAGTACACGGTAGGCAGATTTTTTGCCCCCTCAGACATGTTCATATTCTAATCCCCTGAATCTGTGAAGATGTTATATCCCTATAATCTTATTCATTTTTCAAGTAAGTTTCTTGTCATAATCAGTGGAAAGAAGAGGGTTGTCAAGATGCGAAGAGTTTCTCTTAGCTCAGTGGAAGTGGTCTCACCAAATCCCCAGGGTCCTCTTCATCAGAAGAGAGGACTTACCTTCTCACGGGAGGGAGTCGTGAAGGAGAGAGAGCTGAGGAAAAGGAATCGGATGGCCTTGAGCAATTCACTGATAGAAAAATTGCCTGGGTGGATTCAGTCAGCATCTTTAGTTCGGCATCTTGTAGTTGCCTTGGAATGAAATTTGGGATTCTATAACCATGTATGACCCAGGGCTAGTCTTAACTTCTGAATCATTCAGCTTGGAAATTACTCTTTAGATCTTTCCTTATCACAGTCTGTGTCTGGTTGACAAGGGAGTTTACTTCCAAGTAATTACTACAGTCCCATAATTTTCCTTTTGCCCACTCATTTTAGAAAATATAAAATTGCCATTATGTTAATAGGTTATATCTTTTATTCTAGCATTTTAATAATCTAATCAAATGTATATATTTGAACAAGTCTGAGTCCCATGCAAAAGGACTGTGTTATAAACATTTTAGATATGAAAGGAATCCTTCATTAACACAATTAAACAGATGACAGTGTTAAAGACTCATGAGAATCATCATATTCCAAATATCAGGTTTGAGCAAGAACCTGGCACAAATAACTGTTAATTGTTAAGAAAATACATGAAAATGACAATAGGTCAACAGAGGCATGTAAATGAAACATTATGACCAATTTGATTTCTTTGTTAAACTATTACTTTCTTGAAGTTGTTTAAAGAGATATATTTCATAAAATACTTAAATTCATAAAATTTTATTAAAACAGGTTCAGAAAAGAATCACTGCAGATAATTTCTGCAAAATTTTTATATTTATAGCTATTCCAATGATTTTATAAGTCATAAAAATGTTCTAAAATCTCTAATGTGTGATTAGAGTATGAAGTCGACAGGGCAAGAAAACAGAGGTCAACCTTAAACACTGAATAAGTGTGGAGAATCAAAGGGTTCTTGGAACTTTGTACATTAGTCAGGTCCTTGATTACTTAGAAGAAAATAAAAATGAACTTATTAGAAAAGCAGCAGTATGCTGACTTTGATCCACTTAAAGCTGGACTTTCTAAGCCTTGGCTCAAAATAAATTGCATTTGGAGCAGGCTAAGGAAAAAACCAAACAAGTTGGGCATCAATCAGATTTTGATTAACTTAAATATTTTTAAATTACCTCACATTTAAATTGTAGTCTTAATCATACTTTATAGCAATTTTTTTTGTGTTTTATAATTTCTAAAATATTTTTCTTTTGTATGATTCAGCCGAATTAACCCCATTTTTCTTTTTTGATGAGAAAAATGAGCCTTAGAGACATTCAGTGACTGACCAATGTTTCACAATTAGTAAGGGGAGGGCCATATTGTTAGGTCCATAGTTATTTCATTAAACACTGACAGATAATTCAGTTTAACAGCCAGGACTCACTAAAAAGCCTGACCTTTCAGGAGTTAAAAACTCTTCTCTTGTGTTGATTATTCCAAATCCTGCCATCTGCTTGCCTAGTTCTGCATCCTCAGAGCTGAATACCAAGGGGAGTTATCACTTGGTGTGTGCTTTAGATGTCAGAAACTCTCCAGTTTTATTTCTCTCCTCCTCTAGACATGGACTACCACTATGCCTTTAATTAATTAATTTAAACAACGATTAAGCTGGCATTTTCAAGCAAATTAGACTTTTCCTAAGCCCTCATGTTGTTTCAGAGCTTGGACCCTTACAGAATTATTCTAATTTTTATTTTTGCCTTTGGTATCCCACTGTGTGGTAAAAACATCTGGGTGTTTGTCCTTGAAGATTTTTATTTACTAATAAGAATAAAGGCAGGAGTTCTAATGGAAAAAATGTAGTTATTAGAAACTGGCCGGAGTGGTTCAGTTGGTTAGAGCATCATCCTGTTGTGGGTTTGATTCCTATTTGGCCATGTAGGGGAGGCAACTGATTGATGCTTCTCTTCCTCTCTCTTCCCCTTCCTCTCTTTCTAGAATCAATGAAAAACATATCCTTGGGTGAGAAGTAAAAAAACCAAAAACACCCAACTAGGTATTTTATTTTTGCTATGCTGCTTCTTCTCTTCTTGTTATAAAGAATTTTGATAATACAATAAGGTTCTTTTCTGAAGTAAAGTGAGAAGAGTCTTCTCTCTTTTTAAATTAAAAATAATCAAAATGTATTTAATTAGACTTTATTTCCCACAGAGAACACAAACTACTTAAAGGCACACAGCATTTTTCCTTTTTCTTTGTTCAGGTGCATTTGAGATGGTTATAATATGGCTTAAGGAGCTTCTTTCTAACTTTTAGAACTCTTTTTTAAAAAAATATTTTATTGATTTTTTTATAGAGAGGAAGAGAGCTAGAAACATTGATGAGAGAGAAACATCAATCAGCTGCCTCCCGCACAACCCCTACTGGGGATGTGCCCACAACCAAGGTACATACATGCCTTTGACCAGAATCAAACCCAGGACCCTTCAGTCCCCAGGCTGACACTCTATCCTCTGAGCCAAACTGGTCAGGGCACTTTTAGAGTTCTTAAAATCCCCAAGGCCTCCCACTGGTTCTAATATGAAAAAGTGTTTTTATATGTGTGACCCTCTTGATATTTCATCCCCTAGCAAATCTCTGTCTGTTTTAATATATTTCAAGTTTTCCAAAGAGCAGTCTGTTTTCCAGGAAAATTTCCATGCTATCATTTACTATTGCAGTGTACCTCCATTTGCTCATGACTTCCTGCATCCACTATTGGGTTATCCCTTCGGCACAGACCCTGAGCCTGGCCATGCAACTTGCTTTGGCCAATGGGATCTTAGCAAATATGATGCCAGAAAAGACTTGGAAGAGTGTGTGCATTGGAGTTTACGTTCTCTTGCTGCTCTTTGGAACTCTCACACCAGCTTGGAAAGAAGCCTAGTGAAGCCAGCTGGAGAATGAGCATATGGATGGGGCAGATGTTATGGTTTACCATTGCAGCGGGGGCTCCGTTAGACCATCCAGACCATCAACAACCAGACATGTCAGTGAGGTCATCCTGGAATATTGAACATCCTCAAACTCATGAGGAAATAATAGACTTTCATTATTTTTGGCCACTAAATGGTGAGATGGTTTGTTGTACAAAAAAAGCCAACCCATACACTCCTCAAATCATGCTCTTAGTCTTTACATTTTTCATATAATTCTTTTCTGGTGCCTACAGTTTTTTTCCTACTACCACTCTGCTTCTTTTTCTCTCATCATCTTCCATAATTTATTTCTTTGACCCAATCAAAATTTAATATATATTTAAGAGATAAAAATGAAGGCCCTTATTTTCAGAAAGTCAGTCCAATAGAATTCTTCTCCATATTATTTCCATTTGCAATAATATTTCTTCCAATAAATGACCCCTCAGTGGCCTGTATATTAAAGTTGTATTGTTCTATTTCCCACCAAATAGAAGAGAAACATAGAATAAGGTAAAGAAAAGGCATAGTTGCATAAGAAGAGGTGGTTCATAGCCTGTTACCCTGGCAACAGACCTTGGAAAGGCCAGGGCTGCCTACACATCCTGTTACCCTGACAACAGGTCATGCAGGGCATGGGAAGACCCAATTCCCACTCATTTAGACCTCTTCTTGAAAACCACAAAGAAAAAGAAGAAAGTGGTTTTGCATCTTGTTTCCCACACCTACATAGTTCTTCTATTATCTGAATCACTTTAGTATAAGATTGTATTTCCAGATGTAGGAGAGGATAAGAAAACTGACCTCATAAACCTGAAACATTTGCTGTTTTTTGATTGGGTTAAAGAAGTAAATGATAGGGGGAAAAGGAAAGAGAAGGAATCAAAGTAGTAAGAAGAATAAATTGTGGGAACCAGAGAAGAAGCATATGAATAATGTAGCAGCCAAGAACTGATTTTGGGTGTGTATCATTTAGCCACACTGGTTAGGTTTAGTTCATCTGAGAAGGTCACATATGTTAAATGGTTGCTATTTGGTTAGTTTTATTCTTTAAAGCTGATAACATATAACCAAACATCATAGGATGATATAATGTTATAATTTTTATTAACTTAATTTTTAATTCAGTGCAAACTTCCTTCTTTTTCATTCGTATTCAGATTTTATTTTCTTTCATCACTTATCTATCTATTTATTTATTTATTTATTTATTTATTTATTTATTTATTTTTACCACATAGAGTAGACAAGAAAGCAATCTGATCAAATTTTTTTTCCTTCTTTCTTTGTTTCTTAAACAATTGGTTTGATTACATAAAATAAACATACTTTACATGTACTTTTGGAGATATATATTGTTGTATAGTCATAACTTATGGTTTATATAAAACAGTTGTCTATTTAAAACTGGCAAATACTATTATTTTTGTTATAACTAATTTCTACTAATTATCCTGTGAATTAAAACAAAATCTTAGTTGACTCCTCTGGTTTCAAATGTAGAATAAATAATAGCTTTAAATTCTGTAAATCACAAGTCTTTAACTTTTGTAAGCTAGAATTCTTATTGGTGAAGGGAAAAGGTCTGGCAGGACAGGAAAAGGGATTTGTGGGGAACAGATTTTGGAATTAAATTGAGTGAAAGAGGAACTGTAGGCTGGCGAAGAAGAGTATCTCAGGGAGATTCTAACCATGTAAAGGCTGCATTTCTGAAAGAGCAGGTGGGAAAGTTGGAGCCTAGCCTGTTTCCCTGAAAATAAGACAGTGTCTTATATTAATTTTTGCTCCCAAAGATGCGCTAGGTCTTATTTTCAGGGGATGTCTTATTTTTCCATGAAGAGAATATGGTACGCATTTATTGTTAAATGAAAATAAAGGAAATTTATTACCTGTATACGGTACGGTAGTACAGTAGTTGTCAACACAAACCAGACAAACTGAATCCTACAGTATCAAGAATTTACTCATTTATTCAATGACAATCATGTCATCATCTTCTGGAACATCATCATAACAATCCAATTCCTGAATTTCCTGGTGAATTTCTTGTGACTCCATTTCTTTCAGAATCAGTGGACCAAATCTCTCATGTTTAGCCTGGGGGGGGGGCTTATTTTCGGGGGATGCCTTATATTTCATTCAGAAGGAAACCTGTAGGTAGGTCTTATTTTCGGAGGACGTCTTATTTTCGGGGAAACACCGTAATTAGAATATCATTAGAATCAGAAAGGATTCATAATCATCTGGGCCTAGATTAGGTGACTCTTCTAGGTACTCTAAATGCACTTCACTTTTATTGTTATTGTCCATTTAATTGTTCTGCCCTCTAGGTAGTCCTTCTTTCAACTTTTGAGGTAAAAGGAAGGAAGAGTTGGAATTCACTTCCTTATTATTGTGTCCTCAGTAACTAGCACAGTACATTGCATGAAGTAAAAACTTAAAATTATTTCAATATAACAGAAACCAGTAATCAGACAACATGTAACAACTTTCCATTTGAATGGTATAGTTAGTAAAGCTATAGTTGTTCAACAGCAACATTAATTCAGGCTGGGAGGTCAAGTAAGTTTATAGAGGATATTTAAGTAGCTGCTGGAGAAAGAAAGTGAATGAGGTATCCAAACTTTACCAGCAGTGATTATTGGGGATGTGACTTTCACAGACAAAAATAAAAAATAAAAAATACCCACCACCCCCCAAACAAAACCAAAAGGCAAACTTTGTCATATGGAACTTAGAATCCCAGAGGATTGTTGGGAAGATAAAAATAATGCAATCATTGGTCTGTTCAATGTTTCAATGCTTCTGGTTCTGTTTTATTAATCAGTTTATTGTGTTCATTAGATTCCACATATGAGTAGGATCATGTGATATTTGTCTTTTTCTTACTGATTTATTTCACTTAGCATAATCATATCTAGGTCCTTCCATGCTGTCTTAAAGGGTAATAGACCTATTTTTTAATAGCTGCATAGTATTCCATTGTGTAAATGTACCGCAGCTTTTTTATCCACTCATCTACTGATGGCCACTTGGGCTGTTTACAGATTGTACCTATTGTAAATAACACTGCTATGAATGTAGGGGTGCATATATTCTTTTTGATTGGTGTTTCAGGATTCTTTGAATATATTCATAGAAATGGGATCACTGGGTCAAATGGCAGTTCCATTTTTAATTTTCTTGAGAAAACTCCTCCCTGTTTTCTATAATGGCTACACCAGTCTGCATTTCAAACAGCAGTTATACTATGGTTCTGTTTTCTCCACATCCTTGCCAGCATTTGTTATTTGTTGATTTATTAATGGTAGCCATTCTGGCAGGTGTGAGGTGGTACTTCTTTTTGATTTTAATTTGCATCTCTCTGATCAGTGATGTTGAGCATTATTCATATGTTTCTTGGCTATCTATATGTCTTCTGATGATTCCCAGAGGAAGGGGGAAGGAGGTGTGGGAAGAGATTAACCAAAGAGTTTATAAGCATACTAGAGGCCCAGTGCATGAAATTCGTGCACAGTTAGGGTCCCTAGGCCTAGCCAGTGATCAGGGCCAATTGGAGCCTTTCCAGCTGCTGGCTAAGGCCTTCCTTCGATGACTACTGGCTGCTGGCCTGGGCCTCCCTTTGTTCCATGCTGCCCCCTGGTGGTCAGTGCATGTCATAGTGAGCAATCAAACTCCTAGTCTTGCGGTTGAACTCCTGAGGGGACACTTTGCATAATGCAGACCTATGAACACAGACAATAGGGTAGTGAAGACTTGGGGCAAGCAAGGTGGGAACCGGGTGGTGGAGGGAAAGCAGAAAAAATGGGAGGGGGTATCTGTAATACTCCCAACAATAAAGATTAGAAAAATACCTTTCATCAGTGAAAAAAGATGCAATTGAAGAACTCACGTGCTGTGTCTGGCATAAAATAAGCATCTATAAATGGTAGCCACGGTTGTAAATTTGTGGCACAACTATGTATAAGACAGTGAGTTTGTTTTGCTCTTTCCTTTATCAAATATGAGATTGAGAAAAAAGTTGACACTAACTACATGAGGGGGAAGAGACAGAGGATATTCCAACACTGACTGAGGACTGAGCTGCCTACTCCAAGATTCTAATTTCCTAAGTTCTATACCATTTGTCTAAGACAACTCAAAGTTCTGTTTCATTATGTAGTTGGACAGTGAGGGTCATGTGAAGAATGTCTTTGTGATTAGAAACTATTCTGGCCTCATGTGGCCCTGTGGCCCAGAGAGTTCTTGGTGAGGGAAGACTGCTGTGTGTCCTGGGTGAGTTAATTGCCTGCTGAAGTTTCCAGACTGTCCTGAGTCAGACAGAAGGAGATAAGCTGATCAAAATTGGGGGCAATCAGACTTAACATATTAGCTTCCAGCCTATAGTTTTTCCACTACTGAGTTAAAGACTCATTCTCCCTTTGCACAGATTTTCAAAGATAAACTTATAAAGCAATGTAGTCTTGAAATTTCTTAATGTGAGTCAGCAATTTAAAATGTTTGAGTTTTATTTTTACCTGACATTCAAGTCCAACGTGTGTGACAAACCTTGAACTCAAATCATAATGTTCAAACTGTCATTTAATATTTTTGTTCTCTGAATTCATACTGTCAGGTGAATCATATTTCAATTAGGGAGGAATATTTGCAAAATGTGTATGAAGCCAGGACTGGTTTGGCTCAGTGGATAGAGCATCAGCCTGAGGACTGAAGGGTCCCAGGTTTGATTCCGGTCAAGGGCATGTACCTTGGTTGTGGGCACATCCTCGGTAGGGGGTGTGCAGGAGGCAGCTGATCTATGTTTCTCTCTCAGGGATGTTTCTAACTCTCTATCTTTCTCCCTTCCTCTCTGTATAAAATGTATTTTAAAAAATGTGTATGAAAAAGATGTTTGTCTAAGAGATAAGCAATCTATCCATAATGGAGTTAGGTTAAGGGGAGATCATGTGCTTAATGACAGGGAATGTTCTAAAATGAAATTCACAATCAAAATATTAACATCCATTTCAAAGGATTAAAACATTCCTGGCATTAGTACCCCCAAACCTTATTTTATATACTTTCCCTCTTATATTGCACTAGAGGCCCGGTGCATGAAAATTTGCTCACGGGGACGGGGATCCCTCAGCCCGGCCTGCCCCCTCTCACAGTCTGGGAGCCCTCACGGGATGTCCTAATGATGACTTAGACCCGTTCTGCTCCCCGTGGAGGGGGGGCCTAAGCCACAGTCTGGCCTCCCTTTGTGGGAGGCGAACAAGCTGAGTAGGGGAAGGCGCTCCTCCCCTTCCCCCATCACCCTGCTGCTGCCACCACTGTCGGCCACCATGGCTCCTAACCTCCTCAGTCCTCACAGTCACTTTGGCTTTGTCTGGAAGGATGTCCAGAAGATGTTTGGTCTCTCCAGTCTAATTAGCATATTACCCTTTTATTAGTATAGATAAGCCATTGTAACTATTTTCGTGATCTTTTACCACAAATTGTTTTAGTTTTCTAAATGAAAAGTTGTTAAATACAATGCTAAAAATTAGTTTATTTTCACTATCGTACTTTTTTTGATTTCTAAATCGGTACCAAGTTAGGTAAGGTTCACTTTGTGTCATTAGAAAAGTTGCTTGATCTAATAAGAAATAAGATGGAATCACTTTAAATCCCTTTGGAATTAGAAACATGTTGCCAAGTAATCTTAAAGTCCCCAGTAAAAGAATGTATTTAAGCTCAGAAATAGGCCATTAAAAGTACTCTCCTTGATAAATTAAGATTTTTTAAAAAGTATTTGTCTTACAGGTATAAAAGCAAACACCAATTTACATGACGTGAGAAAAACTAGGGTAATCTTAGTCATTGATTAGAACTCTTAACACTGAAAGTCATTCAGAAATAAAGTAAGTTTAAGTTACTAAAACCATACTGATACTTGAAAAAATAATTCAGTTACTTCGGACAGTAGCACTAATATTATTTAATTAAGTAATTCAGTTGACTTATTAATACAGTTTCATTTATTTGTTCGTTCAATGACTGTTCATCGCTGGACACAGAGAATGCTCTAACATTGTTCTAGGTGCCATGGATACAATAATAACAGTACAGTCACGATCCCTACTTTCACAGTTACATTTTGATGGTGAGGATGAATGATAAGCAAAAAAATACATATGCAGTGTAATTTTAATAAAAGCAAACAGAGTAAGGTGAGGAAGTGCCTGGGACGTTCAAAAGTAGCTACTTTGGAAGTCTTCTGGAAAGGGCTTTCTGTGACAATGGCTTGTGCAGAGGGACCTAAACGAAGTGAGGAGTGCCTTCCACCAAGGCCTGAAATAAGGGCATCACAGACTGAGGGAAGCCAGGCACACCCCTGAGGCAGGGTAAATGGGGCAGGTTTGAGGAACAACAAGACCAGGAGACTGGAGCACGTTGGATGAGGGAAAGGTGGAAGGACCGAATGTGTAGAGAAGTCTGATCATCTAAGATCCAACAGGCCATGCTAAGAAATTAGCATTTTATCCTTAGCCTGGCGGGGAGCCTTTGGAACGTTGAAACAGCAAAGTGGAGGATCTTATTCATGTTTTAAGGAGACTTACCTGAACAGAGACCAGGATGGTGCTTATCAGGAGTTGCAAGGCTGGGGAAATGGAAGATGTTGGCTAAGGGATACAAACTTCCAATGATGAGATGAACAAATTTGGGAATCTAATGTAGGCATAGTGATTATAATTTAGAATCCTGTTTCATATACAAGAATATTGCCAAGAGAATAGTTATGAAATGTTCTCACCACAAAAAAGAAATGGCAACTATGGAGCAGGATGGAGGTGGAAGCTAATACTATGGTGGTCATCGCTTAGTAATTTATAAATGTATCAAATCAACACATTGTACATCTTACACAAAAACTAAAAAAGGAAGACTTCTCTGGCCGTTTTGCAGAGGCTAATATTGAGAAGGGGGAGCGAGAAAAATAAAATTGGAGGTAGGAGGATGTGCAGGGAGGCTGTGGCAGTGTCCAGGAGAAGATTTGATAGCTTTGGCGGCACTGGTGCTTATGAAGATAAGTATTCAGATATAGGACAAATTTAAAATGATAACTCATAGGACTCACAGGTGAATTGGATTTGGGAGCATAAACATTGAAGAGCGTGAGTCAGAGTGCATTGTCTTATGTCATGTGTATGTGAGTGCATTATCCTGTATAACTGGGTATACAGTCCTTTATCTGAAACCCTTAGGCCAAATGTTTCTGTGAGAGAGAGGGAGAGGGAGAGGGAGAGGGAGAGGGAGAGGGAGAGGGAGAAGGAGAGGGAGAGGGAGAGGGAGAGGGAGAGGGAGAGGGAGAGGGAGAGGGAGAGGGAGAGGGAGAGGGAGAGGGAGAAGAATCTGAGACTCTCTAGCCCCTTGAGTAGGTGAAAGGTAAGGACTGCTTACATGTAGAGAATGGATCTAGGAGTAGGGACAGTTCATCTCTGGTAACAGGCGGGAAGCAGAATATTAGGTGAAAACTTGATGATGGTCCCTTCTGGTTACTTGTATGTTCTCCGTGAAATGAAATTAGAGGCTCTTTGCGGACTGTGAGAAAGGGAGAGAGGGGGTGGAGATTTGAGGAGTGGTGAAACCATAGTCACCTCAGAGAGGAGCTGCCTGAGGAAATGCAGTGTGATGGATGGGCAGTGCCCAGCATCCACTCGCAGTCACATATTTAAAGTGAGATCCATCTGCATCTTCTGCATCCCTGAGTGCTATTTTCCTGCTGATTTCAGTTCAGCTGCTTCCATGCAGGCTGAGAGCAGATGCAGGCCTGGGCTAACAGGGTTGATACTTCGCCAGGAAACGTAAGCGTGATGGATGAAAAAGGGGTAAATGGGTTGGAGGGCCTCTGTGAGGTTTCAGGTGAGGGGAGAGGGGAGAACAAGGGGGAGGATGGATAACTCAGGAACGGTGAAAAAGTGGATAAGGTCCACAGATTGGTGGTAGAGAAGGGGATAATCCATTTCTGGAATGCGGTGCTAGAATCAGTGACCTTCCGTTCCTCTGAAAGACAAAATTATAAAATAAACACATGTGTAGACAAGCTTATACAAAAAGCACCCATCTGTGAAGCCAATATATCACAAGCAGTTTTATTTTCCTCTTTGCAGCAGCCCCCTGTGAACTCCTTTGCATTTCATTCCCAGGCTTTCTCTTCAAAACAGAAGAGGCTGTTCGGAGTGTGGCCACTCCTGCAATGAAAACAAAGCTGGCAGATCTAATTTTAGAACGCTTTTCCTTGACAACAGCTTTTTAAGTATTGCCTAAACAATAAAAGTAGCCTCCAGAAATTAATGAGACCGGTTGAAGAAATTCAAACGCCGTTGACACTTGGACCTTCCACAGAATCATGGGAACTCATAATAGGGCTTGCCCTGCACCTTCCTGGGGTGTCTGCTTCGCTGTTTGTAGTGCGGATGGCACATTGCAATGTATGCGTGGCTAGCAACAGACCAAGCATGCAGTGATGGACTGCTGTAAAACATGGGTTTTACCACACAGATATGGAGATTGCTTTGCTGCCTAAGGGCTCTTCCTCTGTTTACATTCAGAGTAGCTATAGTTGACCTACCGTATTTTCCGGCATATAAGACGACCCCCTAATTTTTACAGTTAAAACATAGGTTTAGGCCTATATTCGCTGTATAAGGCTACCCCCCCACTTCCGAGGCAACACCAGTTCTTTTTTTTAATAGACCTCCTTTCTGACTCTGGCCAATCTGAGCAGGCTTTTTACTCAGCACAGTGTCGTCTTATACGCCGGAAAATACGGTAAATAATTCAGACTTAATTTTTTTTTTCCCCTTTGGAGCCAAACCATTTTGTAAGTCTGCACATGCTCAGCAGCAGGAAATTAATTGTCCCTTTATTTGATGATTTTAATACCAAGAATGGAGTGAAGCTTGCCTTGATGGAAAGTTTTTTAATAAAATAGTCGCACGCGCGCGCGCACACACACACACACACACACAGATAACTGCATATTCACATGAAATAATATTTAATTATTCACTTTGGTGTATTTGCAAATGCCATTCAGTGACTGTATATGTAAGAGTCATTGTTTCTTTTTATTTTATCATAGTTTCACGATATATGGAATTTAGTGGGTCATAATATTAAAGAATTATATGACTTCGGCCACTTGTGGTCACTTGTATTATAGTTAGATTTTATATCTGCTCTTTCCAGGAAACTGAATCTTCTGCTTTTGTGTAATAAACTAATTTGGGGAGGGTTATATCTGAGTTATCTGAATATTTAAAAATGGTTCTTCTGAACTTCCTATTTGACATTGCAGGGCTGATCTTACTGGAAGTTTGGTACTAGTTTGCTTATCCTAAATTGCAATTGGGTCCTTGGTGGGATGTTACCATACATAATGCTGTGTATTTCATAGCTGGTAAATTGAATTTCCTTCTGAGCTCTCGGTGATCTTCTCTCCTGATTACCCTCCCTTTTAGGATTGACCTACGTATGACCTGAGATTGCATTACTCCTGTTTATTCTGCCACTTAAGCTGTATTTGAATGAATGAAACTGCCAGTCATACCCCTTGCCTGGGTCTATAAAGAAGTAGAAATTTGGTTTTCTTGGTACTAATCCTGTACATTATATTACACTTTTACTTTCAAAAATTCTCATTTTTTTATTAAAGTAATAATCTTTGAGTTCTTTCTTTCTATAAGTCATTCATATTTTAAAGTAATAATTTTTGTTTTTTCTTGATTTATCTATTTTAATCATATCTACTGACTTTACATAGTAGTGGATAAATATTTATCACTCTTAGATCAAACTCTAGTCACTCCCCTCTTGATTTACTATCCTCTCATCTTTTTGCTGTACTTCTATTACACTGCCAGTGAATCAGCATTCAGTGTTTATAGTATTATGACTGACTTGTCCAAACTTCTGAGTCAAGAAATTAAATATATTTCCTAAGGAGTACAACTCCCTTGTTTTTCCTGGAAATAATAAATATCTCACTTAATTGTTAATTTGTTGGTCTTGATTACTACATACCTATCACTAATTCTTTCCAAATTTACAAAAAGAATAATAAAACTCCTTTAATATAGTTCCTACATTTCCAAGCCTGAGGCACAGCTATCCTGGGGACTGCTCTTTGCTTTCATTCTGGAAAATCCCTTCAACACTCTCAAAAGTTGTGTCTTGATTCCCATTCCTTCTTGGTTTACCCTCAATTAGGGGATGTACTTCTCCAATAGCTCTTGAAATAGGGCACTTGAGAAATACATTCTTTTAAAGTATATTCATATATGAAAATATGTTTATCTCTTTTGGTATAGCTTGATTGGCTCCTAAATAAGAAAATATTTTTTTCTCAGAATGTTGAAAGTATTGCTTCATTAAATTTTAGCTGTTGGTATTGCTGCCAGAAGTTTGATGCCATTTAGCTCTGATCTTTTAGTAATGCTCTCCCCAATCCCCATAAACCAGGAATTTATTTTTATTTCTTTTTCTTCGGAAATCTCATGATGATAATATTGGTGTGAGTTCTATTCTGGAAAGCTGGATTTTTAAATCTGGAAATGTACACCCTTCAGTTTGGGGAAATTTCATTTTATTTTATAATTTGATAACTCTTCCTTCTATTTTCTTTTTTTCTGGGATCTTTATACTGCTCCTTCTGGATCAAAACTTTAATTCTCTTATATTCCCTTTCTGCTTGTCCATTTTTGCCTTTTAAAAAATATCCAATACTTTAACATTTATCTTTAAACCTCTCCAATACTTTCTAAACCTGACCTCATTCTTATTTGTTTCACTTCATTTATTAGTAATGCATATAAAACACTTTTTCTAACTCTGAAGTTCACTTTTGTTGGTTAACAATTTTCACTTTTCTTCAGAGTTGCTGTTTTCTGTGTTTGTTTCAGTCTATCTTTATGTTCAAGACTTTCCTCAAAGTGGCTACCTGCTTAGTTCTGAAAAAGAGATTGAAAGCTGACTGATGGTCAGTGTGAGTGGACATTGTTGACTTGTGGGCTTCATAATAGGGGAGGAGGTACTCAGCCACCTAATTAGGTGATTATAAAATGCCACTATCCACAGGTATTTTCTCTGGAGCTATTTATTTTCTAAATTGGAAAATAATCTCATCTTTGGTCTAGGGCACATGTGTCAAACACAAGGCCCGCGGGCCAAATCCGTCCCGCCAGGCCTTGCAATGTGGCCCGCACCGCGCTGTCATCACTGCACTCCACTGCGTTTCCATCACAATGACAGTTTATGACTGTTCAGTAAACCATTCGGCCCGCGATTTAGGCTGGATTTTAGATTTTGGCCCCTTCTCTGATTGAGTTCGACACCCCTAGTCTAGGGTGTAAATTCTTGTTGCCCTGATTCCAGAAGTGACTGAGGAAAGGAGTTCAAATACTGGAATAAAAATACATTGCAAAAGATAGTCTAGAAAGCCCTCTTGCTGACTAGAAGTTGATGTAAGTCAGTGGGAAATTTTTGTTATGTATGGCAGAGAATGTTTTGGGTAATTGTTAAGATTTTTGTTCTGTTTGTTCCTAGTGGTGGTGTTTGGTTGTGGGATACTCTTGTAGCTGCTGTGATAAGGATGAGGTTACCACAGAGTAGATCTTTTACACATTAAACAATTGTGGTTGAAAAGCCTGCTGGTTCCCTGCCCCTGGGCCACAACCATAACAGAACATGTGCATTGCACTGCCTGGCACTCATTTTGAGCCTGGAAATTTCCCCACACAATTAAGTATCTGAGGAACAAAGGCAGCTCTAGTGCCTTTTTGGCATGTGGATATCTCTTGTCACAGATTTTCTCTCAGAATCATATTTTATTTAAATACATATCATTGGATCCATAATAAAATTCACTCAGCATTATTTTGAAATATAACAATAAACAACAGTTTGTGATTCACAAAAGTACACAATAGGAACATTTATTCTCTCCTAAGGGAATCTCATTCACAAGGTAACTGTTTTCTACTTGATCCATGCTCTATTTTAAGGTCATATGGGCAAAAGTTCTAATTTATATGATGATTTTTAACCCTACATCATTTACATCAATAGATTAAACTGTTAAACTCAGAATTCTAGAAAGCTTGATAACATCCTAATAGAAATTTTATGTGAGGTTTAGACTTGATAGTCAAAAAGTATACACAGATCTTTATTTATCCACCATCCATCCATTCAGTCATTCTCAAAGCCACTCACTCACTCAGTAAAATGTACCAAACTCCAATCATGTGTGTAGCTTGATGCTTGCTTTTTAGATCAATAGAAAGATGGATATTTGTAAACCTCAGGACCCTTAAAAACTAATAAGATATTGGCATGAACAATTACATAAATAATTAGATATACATATATTTATATATTTGTAATGCATGTTAAATATTTACATATGTAAACACAGATATATTTACGCACACATAATCATGGTGTGCATACAACTTGGTGTCTGACTTTGTTTTTGTTACATTTTATTAAATGCTGATATATTTTCTTTATATATTGTTTTAAATGGTAACATAAAGTTTACCTTGCTGTTTCTCTGCTGCTGGACAATTGCGTTGTTTATAATTTAGGGCTTTTTTATAGATAACACTAGAAAACATCTTTCTATATTTTATATTTTTCCTTAGAACATAGTTCTAGAAGTAGGTATTCTGGTAAATGTAAATTTTAGTGACCAACTTTCCAATCACCTCCTCTTATTTTCAAGCCCACTTCTTCTAGCACCTCAACTCCAGTAGTTTCTTCGCCGTCTGGGACCTCCAATTCACAGTCCCTTTACACGGTCTCTCTCATTCCCTTTGCTCTTCCCATATGCTCACATTCCCTTAACAGGCTTTAGATGCAATGGTCCATTAAATTTTTGTTGTTGTTATTGTAAATCCTTACCTGAGAATATTTTTCCATTGATTTTTAGAGAGAGTGACAGGGAGAGGGAGAGTCACAGAGAGAAACATTGATATGAGAGAGACATATCAATTGGTTGCCTACCCTAGAATGCCCGGACAAGGGCTGGGCATTGAGCTTGTAACCGAGGTTCGTGCCCTTGATCAGAATTAAACCCGGGACCCTTCATTTTGTAGGCCAACACTCTGTCCACTGAGCCAAACCAGCTAGGGCCCAATGGCCCATTTTTATGTCCTTTGCTTGCATACTTATTAACTCCCTGTCCTTTTTGTGTATACTCTTCAAGAAAAATCCTTCTCCTGGCTAAATCCCTCTCTGATCATTTCATGTGTGCACTCGTGCAGCTGAATGCGTCTGGAGAAGAATTCACCACTATACTGACTTCTCTTTTTCTTTTTTAATTTATCTTTCTTGTTGAAGGTAGTACAGATTTCCCCTTTTAGCCTGCAACCCCCCCCCCCCCCACCCCAGGCATTCACCACACTATTATTTTCAATGCATGACCAGGAACCTCAAGTATTGTCCCCACACCTACTACATTCCCTATGACTATGCCAATCTTCTCTAAACTCAGATGCTTCTCCTTTCCTTGACTTCCTACTTTAGTGGGCAAATGGATCACTAACAAGAGCCCTCCCCTACCATGTCTACAAACACACACGTCTCTCCCATCCATACTCTGCCTTCCCTTCTGTTACAATGAACAACTGTTCTGTTAGTGCTTTTGTCAAAGGTCACCTCTCCTCCCTCCCCCATGCACTAAAGTCATCCAACCTCTGCTTGAATTCCTCCCTTCATGAGGAGCCACTGGTATTCTGATGAAGTCCAGGTCATCTTTTTGGATAGCTCTACTATTTGATTCTTAACTCTGAAATAAAAAAAAAAGGAAAGAAAAGGAAGAAAAAGAAAAGAAAAAGAAGACTTCCTAAATACTGTATAGATAAAAAAGAAGACCCCCCCCCCCAAATGCTGAAAATATTTCATACTAACTATAGAAAAAGGAAAATTTCCAGTCTCAAAATGGTAAGGGCTGATCTGATCCCTATGGAGAAACAGAGGAATGAATGGTACGGGAGTTTCTGTCCTTGTGGAGGAAGGGCCTGGTTTAAAACAAAGCTCAAGCATCACCGATTATGGGAACAGCTAGTGAGCAAAGAGGTCCTAGGATGCAAGCAAAGTGGCTCTGTGGGAGAAGGCACAGAAAGGCACTGATATTGCCTTACAGTCCCATCTCTTCTCTATTCTCTTAGACTTTGTCTCTGCAGAGCAGGTGGGCGCTCTATCAAACCAGTGTGGATCAGAGGGAGAAAGTCTCATACTACTGATAGGAGGCATCCGTGCAGTAACAAGAGTGACTTTAGAATCGGGTGAACCTGTCGGCGAGTTGGCTCCTTGGTGAAGCTGAGTGACCAAAAACAGATAGTTTATCCCTGGTCTTAGTTTCCCCGTCTATAAGTAGGGCTAGGATAACGGGGATCTTTATACACAATAAATAAAGCAACATATGCCAAACGTTAAATCAGTAATTGACACTTAGTAAACATTTGATAAATGTTTATTATTTATTCATTAATTTAATTCAACAGACATTTACTTAATGCTTTCTACATGCCAGGTACTATGCTACATGATGGGAATATAGCAAGGGAAATTGGTTTGGCTCAATGGATAGAGCATCGGCTTGGGGACGAAAGGTCCCGGGTTCGATTCCGGTCAAGGGCATGTATCTTGGTTGTGGGCATATCCCCAGTAGGGGGTGTGCAAGAGGCAGCTTGATTGATGACTCTCATCGATGTTTCTAACTCTCTATCTCTCTCCCTTCCTCTCTGTACAAAATCAATAAAATATATTAAAAAAAAAGAATATAGCAGCAAACACACACATTTTGGCTTTCATGGAGATTATATTCTAGTGGAAAAAGTCTAATAGATATACACACAAATGTATAATCACATGAGAGACCATGATAAGCACTATTATAATTTTAATAATAAGGGATATGTATTTCTTGGGGCCTAAACATAAAGCTTATTTTCTATACTTGTCCATAATTATATTATTAAACTCCTCCAGCCCCTTTGACAGAATAGCCTTATTTTAAAAATTCTCAGTCCTGTTTTATTGTTAAATTAATACCTTTGTTTCTTTAAGACTTGGCCCTCCTTATTTTAGGTCCAGTTTAAAACTCTTCCCATCCCTCCCACCCTAAGTGCAGGAGTGGGAGGGCTGGCTTCCGAAGTGTCCCGAAGTGACTACAAAATTCAGGTGATGGCTCCAGCAGGAGGCCGTGCAGCCTTCCCTCAAAGGCGACCTCCTTCTTCCCATCAACTGTTCTTTTATCGCAGGAGAGAGAGAGAGAGAGAGAGAGAGAGAGAGAGAGAGAGAGAGAGAGAGAGAGAGAGAGTTAGTTTGTGTGTATTTTTAAGGAAGCCTTTCAGGGAGGTGGCTATCTCTATCAGGTGGATCTCTCTGAATTCTGAATATGTGCTTTTTGTTCAGTTACAGTTTATATTCAGCATTATTTATATTAGTTTCAGGAGTTCAGCCTGAGTATGTTTTTGTATTAATACTTAGTGCTTTTTTCCCCAGCTGTGGCCTTTAGTCCGTCTGTGCAGTTAATGGAACCTGGCACCCTCTGTCTTTGGTGTTAGGTAAAATGAATGTTACTTTACCGTACACATGTTGGTAGTAGAACAGAATATTATATTGGATTCTCTTTGGTGGAAAATTATTAGTTTTTTTTCCCCCTAACTAAACTTTTATTTTTCTCTCAGCTCTCCTACATGTAAATACTGTTGATGATCAAGCTAGTAAAAATCTTTGTTTTGGGGAGTTTTTTTTTTTTCCCTTCAGCATAACAGTTCTGAATGTTTAATTGCAATCATTCCTTGTAAATAAGAGGGGAAAATACTCTACAGTAATTTTTTTCTTTTTATTAAATGTACTGGGGTAGCATTGGCTAATAAGAATATGTAGGTCTACAGTATGATTTTTAAAAAAACCAGTTCTCCATTTGAAACAGATGTGGTAGGATCATTTTCACCAGCTAATGACAATAGGACAGAATTCATATTTAGTCAATGCTGTTAATTTTCTATAGGTTACATTGCCTTTTATCCCAATGTGCTAAGGTATCAAGTGACTTCTGCAATGAAGCCTTTTATAAGGATCTCTGATAATTAAATAAATACAAATAAGAAATTCATACAAGATGTGATATATATGACAATAATATTTTTAGCACATATGATTATACTTTAATAAATATTAAATGAATTAAGAGTATAATAAAAACTGAAATGTTCTATATATTTATTTTTTCCTTAAACTCTTTTCACAGATTTAGTATGTGCCAATGTGCACATTAATGCATCTTCATCCCTTGGGACTAGATGTAAATGAGTCATATGTCCTAAGCTTGCCTGTTTTCCTCCCTCGGTCCCTGACTCCTTCTCTTCCTACCTTCCTTCCTTCTTTCCCTGTTGTTCTTTTTTTAATGAAGAAAAAGGTAAAATTATATCTGTGAGCTGACACTAATGAATGTGACAGTTAGGGTTTGAATTAGGGATTTCACATTTCAACACAATATGTACAGCCCACCTTTATCTAAGAATTGTTATCATTGTCAATGTGGTAAGTTGTCAGCATAACTGCCTTTTGGATGAACATTCAAGTGGGGAGTAAATATAAAGATAGGCATATTCTTCCATGCATCTCTAAGATTGCCTACAATTACTGTTTGTTTGTTTTTTAAATAGAAGTAAGGTTTACTTTTCATGCTTTGAGTTTATCTATGAAAATTCTAATACTTCATTTTTTCAGCTGGCCTAATAAGCATAGCCTGAAATGATTATTCCTTACTAGAATTATCATTGACATCTTTTTGAGTTTGAAGTACATAAGGCTTTTATTCCTCTTCCTCATTTCTATCTTAATGGGATCAGTGGGAGGTAATATATATGCATATATGTGTATGTATTTATGAACAATATGTGGTTTCAGTAATTTCAAGTTAAAGGAATCTTCATCAATTAAATATACTTGTTTTGGAGTAAGATGGCGCATATTTTCTATTATAAAACAATAAATCAAGGCAGGAGTCATAATCTCCTACTCCCTCTCTCTCCATAATTTCTTAGATTCTCTCTATTTAGAAAAGCCCTAAATGTCTTCTTATAAATACAGTCTTCAATCTGAGGTAGAATGTTCTCAAACTGTTCCAGATAGATGCTCATCCTCTATTTTTTTTTTTAAATCTCTATTAAAAAGAAAATGTTAAGTTCTCTGACTATCCATTTCTGCCAGGAAAACTTTTCTCTGAAGAATCAAATATAAAACCGGTGGTTTTGGAATGACTATTGAGAATAACAAGAGGTGAGAAATTCTTCTAGTCTCCATGATACCAGGAGCCTGAAGAAAACATGAGACGTTTCTGGAATTCTGGGTCCTGGGTGTGGTGTGGTATAAAGTGGCCAGACTGGGATGAAGATGAGACCTTCAGTAGAGTCAGCATGGCTGTCAGTGTGCCTCCGAACTCCCATTCACTTATTTCTTTTTGCCTTTTCACATTTCTGTATATTATATTACTTTATATTACTTATATATATTTGAAATATCTTTACAAAGAAAAAAATACCTTTCAAGTATATATTTTCTATAGCCTTGGTCATTTGAATGTGATTAGGAACTCAACTCCAATGGGAATTATAAAATACAGATATGAAGTTATCTGTAAATTAAATTTGTCAGAGGACAAGCACTTATATGGATTTCGACATTATTGTTTTCATAAATTGGTACATCAAACAGTGCCAGTTGTAGCTATTGGTATTTCCCTCATTTGAAGTTAAGATATGTAACATTTTACAAATGTAAGCAATTCTTATATTTTGTGCTTTGCATCTTTTTATATATAGTACAAAGTTAGCAGTTCACACACTATAATCTTAACATAATATCTCTCTGATGAATAAATTATAATTTCTGAAGTATGACCCTTTGGAAATTTGAAAAAAAACAACAACACAAAAAACAAAACCCCCTACACAACAAATCATTAGAAGAGATGAGCCTGATTTGACCTTAACCAGTTTTTTTATTTAATCACACTGCAGGAGATTTTCATTTCCCTAGTAACGTCGTTTATTTTAGTTGAACATATTTTTGAGAGCTAGCTTGGTGTTACTGGTACCTTGTTTCCTGCCATGAGCCTACAAATGAACTCTCATGGGTAAATGCTGAGTTTCTGGCCCCCAGGCTAGCAGATGCACCTGTATTGAGGTGGAGTCATTAACGGGCCAGTCCTGAATTCCACTCAAGGAAGCTTTGGTAGCCTGTTTCTCCAACTGGAAACTTTCTGGCTCAACTTGGCACTTTGTGTCTCCATTCCTTCCATTTTTGTTCCTTTTGTCCATTCCATTACCCTCTCCAGTCAGTAAATCTTTTGAAGATCTGATATTTGCTTGAGGAGACTTTCATTTCCTTTGATGCAGAAAAAAAGAGAAGATGGTTGGCAGCAGGAGTAATTAAAGATAATGCCAATGATATTAATGTTGACAATAATGAACAAAGCCGATATTTATCTTACCATGAGCCAGGCACAGTGTTCACAAATGTATGTCTAAATTATCTTTCTAAATTACCTGACAGCAAGGCTTTAAGGTAAAAGTATTTTTAGCTAACATATTTTATGTGATGATCAGTATTTAAATCTTTTACATGATTTATTTAAGTTGGTTTAATTTAGTGTGGCATAATGGCTGAAGTCTAAACATTTTAAAAAAAAATTAAAAACTGCATATACTATATAGCTGTCAAAATCTACTGTGAGTCTATTTAATTATTAGGGCAATTTTATAAAGGAATTACTATTGTCAAGTCCGTTAAATAAGTTAGGAAATGAATTATAGAGATGAGAGAATTATCCAAGGTCAAAATACTGGTAAGGGGCAAAACCAGCATTTACACTCAGGTCCTTTTTACATCAGATTTTTATGAATAGTTGCACTTTATGATCCTGCTCTGTAATAAAAATGAAAATGAAAATGCCAAAGAGTGAGTGGTGAGTGCCTCTCAGTTACTGCGGAAAACAAACCTGTATAATATAAAAATCAGACACATGCACTTCATCCTCTCCGCTAGAATTGCCATGGGCAATATTTAAACAGCAAAACACTCCTTTGCTGAAGGAGTGGGGAAGAGGTCATGAAGGAAAGGAAGGTTTTCCTTTGTTCTTTTCACTATTCATGTTATTGATTGAATCTTTGGCTGAGGTTTCACTTTTTTGCAGGGGAGTGGGTTATATATTTCCTGGCTCAGTCTACATATTTGGCAGGGACATTTTCACATTTTGGTATGTTATCATTTTGTTACATTTCATTTACAGGATTACTACCAGGCCTGACACACTAGTATCCTAAGAATCTCTTGATGGGTTCCTGGTGTGTGTGTGTGAGCACGCATGTTGTGTGTTCCTGTAGATAGCAGGATAATTCTATCAGCTTTCAACAATTATTTATTTTAAATATAAAATTATATTTGAAAATACAGAGAATTGCTGAAACCGGTTTGGCTTAGTGGATAGAGCGTCGGCCTGCGGACTGGAAGGTCCCAGGTTCGATTCTGATCAAGGGCATGTACCTTGGTTGCGGGCACATCCCCAGCAGGGGGTGTGCAGGAGGCAGCTGATCGATGATTCTCTCTCATCGATGTTTCTAATTCTCTATCCCTTTCTCTTCCTCTCTGTGAAAAATCAATAAAATATATTAAAAAAAATACAGAGAATTAACTTCAA
The DNA here is from genome assembly GCF_014108245.1 of Pipistrellus kuhlii. Classification (NCBI taxonomy): domain Eukaryota; kingdom Metazoa; phylum Chordata; class Mammalia; order Chiroptera; family Vespertilionidae; genus Pipistrellus; species Pipistrellus kuhlii. Next base: position 31,524,026 of record NW_023425573.1, read on the forward strand.
ATTTGTTGGTTAGAGAAAAAGGACACTACTTTAGTATGTCTTGTGTCATCAGTGTTCCCAGAGGGAAATAAAGATGATATCTAATATATATTTTCATACTGACACCTGCCATCGAATGAAATCAGAATAGATTTTGACAGCTCTAGTGCATACAACCTTTAAATTAAGAAAAATCATTTGGACTTCAGCTACTAAACTCCACTAAATTAAACTAATATAGAACTTTGCTGAAAGGAACTGTAAGTTAATACATTTGTTGTTAGGTGAAAATTGGCTGGCATGCACAGTCATTAGCAGTGGTTGATGGTGTTTTGGGATGTAATGTGGAAAGAACAGAAAGTTGTTTTGGAATGCCTTTGAAGTTTTTTCTTTCAGTTCTAAACATCTGAGATTCTTTAGACTTTTTATAGCCAAACAGTCCATAATTTTTGCTGGGTGGTAAACCACATGGTTAACAATTATGGAGTTTCAGGTTACCTGTAAATCAGACTTCAAAAAGGGAAACCTATAAGTTGAAAAGAATAATTCACAGGTAACTCAAAAATTCCCTATCTTTAAAGGCTGCTTTAATATGAGAAATAAAAAATGACATAAATGATAAGATTAAGCGAATTACATTGTTTTAAAAATTTTAATTTGAACCTTATGCTCCAATATAATTCCAGTGGTTTAAAATAAGAAAGGAAGAAAGTCATGTTACTGAGCACACCCAATATGCCCAGCGTGAGTGTAAGGGAGCTTGAAATATGAGGAAAGCCCAGGAGTTGTATAATTAGAAGAAGGTTCACCGAGCTCATATGTAGTGCTAAAATGTGCAAGTGCAGCTTAGGGTCATAGGACGTGCCTCTGGATCTGGGGAAACAGCTGTGACATCCAGGGCCTTGGCGAAAGAGCTTTACAATCGGAGAGATGCAGCCAGAGCTTCAAGAAAAGCTCGTGTTCTAGCCTCATCATGTCAAAAAGTTGTCCAGGGTCAATGCTAATCAGCAAACACCCTTATAACAGAGTATGAACAGAGCTCTGAAGCACAAGGCTGTCTAAACAGTTTGGAAAGGATTCAAAGAGAAAAGTTGATATTCATTCATCCATTCATCAATCTCTTATCTACAATGCATAAAAGCATAGAAAGACATCCTGGTCATAAAGTATAGGTAAGGTTTGTGGTTTTTCAGAGAAAGAGAAGAGTAGGGGCATCAGGGGAAATATCATTGAATAGATGGCCTTTGAGCTGGAAAAAATGGATCTGTTGTCAGTGGAAATTAAGTTCTTACATGGGCTGTGAGGAAAGAATTAATGGATCCACGCACAGGAGATTGTGGTGTGGCAAGATAATTTATTTGTGATGCAAAATCAGAAGAGTTCCCCTTCTGCATTCCCAAATGTTCCATCTTCTTTCATCCTGCCATGGAAAAGTTCAACCTTGTCTTCATCAAGGCCAAGACAAAGTCCAGAGTTTGTTTCCTGTTACAGCTTAGTCCTCTGTAGCCCATTTGGTCTACCACTGGCCCCGATAGCTGCTAGACGGTATGGTCGAGTTCTCCTGGGTAAGCCAAGGGGGGAGTGTTACAGGGTGGGCAATGGAGAGCATGTGAATACACGGGGTAAGTGCAAGTTACCATGAGAGTGAGAAAGGGCAGAGGAAAGAAGAGAAAAGGAGAGGAGAGGACAGAAGGGGTGGGGAGAGGAGAGGAGAGGAGAGGAGAGGAGAGGAGAGGAGAGGAGAGGAGAGAAGAGAGAGAGGAGAGAAGAGAGAGAGAGAAAGAAAGAAAGAAAAAGAACTTCTTTATTTTGCCTGGTTTATATTATCTTGGGCTTGAGAAAAACCAGGGCTTCTGATGGGTCCATTCCCCTGACCAGGGATCCCTTTCCCAGGTTAGACTGACAGGCCTTTATGGTCAAGCACCTCCCCGGTGCCATTTTCACTTCTGCTGCACTAGTTTTTACCTCCCCATGCTCTCTCTCACCCCCCATAATCCTGTAGGGGAGGGCACCTGCTTCCTACATGGTGGAAGGGAGGGTTAAGCTTTAGCTTCCAGGTGAAGCAGACATCCTCATGCTCCCCAGCTGACCATGCTTACCAATGTCTGACTCCCTTTGCTTTCTTCTTATTATTGTTTACCTAAGCAAGGTAACCATATAGACTGACAGTCTCAAGGTCTGCAGAAGTTATTATCCTTCCTGGGCAGTATAAGGTTCCTTATTTGGTGGTGGTCTCCAGGATGCATCTTCTCTTCTTCTCTATCTGTGATACACAGTGCCACCAGGAAAGAGGGCTTTTTGTGAACCAAACTGGTGGAAGGGAGGGTTGGTGAGAGGTGTTGTAAATGGTGGGAATGGGAAGAAGTCTGTGGGGGACAGCAGGTATCCAGCTACTCTGTAGAAGGTCCCAGCTGGTTCTGACACGGTCTTCTTAGGCGGGCACATCTCTGTTTTACTCACTCGGAAATCATACTAGTAGATGGCATGAGACATTAGGACATTAAAACTAAGGGCAGTATTTTCTGGGAATATTTAGTAATGAGGAAAATAAAACTTATGAGGAAGTACCTTGTAATAAAAAGGGATATGTAAAATAAGAAAAAAGAATATGCAGGTGTATGTATGGTAGGGGTGAAAAGACTTTTCTATATTCCTGTGTTTGATAGCTGGGTGTATGAAAGAAACTGACAATACGTAGATTAACAGGAGAAAAAGATAACTAACTTTATTAATTTTAAATTTCACTTGCACAGGGGCATCACACACACACAAAAGTGCAAATATCCAAAGAAGCAGTGAGATTTGGAGCTTATATAATAAGAGCTTCTATAATAGAGGAGGAGGAGGGGCTACACATACACATATGAAAACCGTGGTTTAGGAACTGTGATAGAATAAAAACCCCTCGAGGGAAACACTTTTCAAAAGGTTGTCCTTTAAACTTAACGGAATTTTAAGTGTAATTCTAATTTTATATATATTAAAATTAAAATTAAAAATAAATTATTTGACCATGTATCGATATTAGGCACCTAAGTGTAACATATATAATTTCATTTAAAAAGCACAAAAAACCCATGAGGTGATCATAACTATTATCACTTCTTTGCAGCTGAGGAAATATTTCAAATAACTTTCCAAAAAATAATGCATCTTGTTAGAAGAGGAGCTGGGATTCTAGCCAAAATAGGTCATTTCAGAGATTTCATGCTCTTTATACAGAGAGGGTATCATTTAAAAGTATACAAAAGTGATGTTTAATCACTTGATATAAACATTTCATGTGATGCAGATCAGGTAAACATTTAAGATACTGTAAAATATTCTGAGGAAAGCATTGCTAACCATTTTCTTTTTAATTGATTTATTGATGCTTTTATATTAAAGTGTTAATATAATAATAAAAGCTGAGATGATATAAATATGATGCCATGACAACCATTTAAATTAAAATGAATTGAAAAAACATACTTGTATTTTTATCTGGTATATTTGCATTTTAAGTAGGATTACACATGAACTTTTATCTTGCACATTAACATTTTAAATAGTGGTAAATATTGAATATTCATGGCCCAGCATGCTATCACTTCTATTATAACTAATTACCTAAGAAGGTTAGATGAAATTTTGTTTTGATGCTAAAGGCCCTTGACCACATTGAAAATTTTTAGATATCAAGTCATGATTGAAGGGTAAAGAAAATATTATTTAAAAAAATACTTTATTGATTTTTTACAGAGAGGAAGGGAGAGGGATAGAGAGTTAGAAACATCAATGAGAGAGAAACATTGATCAGCTGCCTCCTGCACACCCCCTTCTGGGAATGTGCCCACAACCAAGGTACATGCCCTTGATCGGAATCAAACCTGGGACCCTTCAGTCCACAGGCCAGTGCTCTATCCACTGAGCCAAACCGGTTTCAGCAAGAAAATACTCTTAAAAGGCAAATAAAGTTTTATGCCAGCAAACTAATCTTTAAACCAGCCCAAGTATTTTTGCACTGCAATAATGGAAAAAACAATACTGGGCAGGAATGAAGCAGGAAATGTTTAAATTATTATTGCCCCAAGCAGAAACTAACCTAACTGATGATATTAGAACTATATAGTATTTTACCGCCCGATATTGCCAAAACAGCTGGAATATATTCTTGTACTATGGATTTTTCCTCTCTTGTATAGTTTTCTCACTGAAGTTAATTTGATTTTTATTGGTGCAAAATATTTTCCTTTAAACTCCCAGATCAACTCCCTAAAACAATATTTATAGGTTTCAATTCTCCTGAAGGGAATCACCAACATTCATGGACCTTAGAAAAAATAATCTTGCTTAGAAACAAAACAATGTCATTTGAGTCTATGTCAGATGGGTAATGGAATGTTTATTTTGAGAAGATATCTTAGGGCAAACTATTTACTTGAAGTGATTTTATACTGCTGTTTTTATACAAACAAAAAGCAGGTTTTAGGCCATTCTATCAACCTTGTTGAGATTTTAATATTTAGAAGGAAGTTCCTTTATATTTCCTATTGTCATTTGCAAATATTCCTATTCCTACATTTTCAGTAAATGGTCTTAAGAAGTTAAACTCCATTGTTTTTAGTCTGTGTTAGCCTTAAGTGCTAAGAAAAATACAATCACTTTCTAGCATACATAAACTCATTTAATCACACTGAAGTCTCAACCATCACATTATGCATTTCCAAACACAATTATAGTGTGGCCCAACATAGTCTAAAATTCCATTTTCCACAGCCAATAAAAACAATTTTTGGCTCAGATCCAAAGTATGCCAAGTTTAACTTGTGTATCTCAAGACTGTTTTAGCATACTAAACCCCAAAGGGTTAGCTATCTTTTCCATTCTTTTTTTTCTTGTTCTATTCAAAAAGGAGAATAAGAGTACTGAATTAAATACTAAGACATTCTCTAGGGAAGAAATAATTCTATAAATTACATTTGTATGCATGTATAGTGGATAGATGATAGGTAGATAAACTTTTTTTTTCTTTTTTTTAAAGAAAGAATGATATATAGAAGTAAAGCTCTTGGTGCTAAGTATGCCCATTTCTACTGAACTGTCATGTCTTACAGGCTTTCTGAGTGAACAGAACAAGGGAATAATAGATTTCACCCCAAAACTTATAGGTAGCATTTTGCAAAAGTATGCTATAGGTATGTATTTAGTCATTGCCAACCTACTTTATATAAGGCAGTGTTAATGAAATTTATGAAATACAGAGATGAGTGATTTCCTCAATGCAAAATGAGGTAGATAAGTTATAGTTGATGGTGTACCAAAAGAAGTAAAAGAGTTATTGCAATGAAGCTGTAAATGCCTTAGAAGTGGAAGTGAGAGTACTCAACAGTGAGAGAAGGAATGTCTATCTATCTCAGACTTGTTCCCAGGAAAGGCTTTCAGAAACAAGAGAGTTAGCCACACTGAGGGTTGAATGGTAGGCAGGAAATAACTGGGAAATGAATTTGAAGAAAGTATATTAGAAACTGTAAATTTCTGAAGAGAAAACATTATGATCTGGGTAAACTAAAAGTAATACAATATAGTTGAATGCTGCATTAATTGTATGTTTATGTGGTAGATGAGTGACTGGGGAGGTTTTGAGAGCTATATTAAAATTCATAATATATTTGATATGTGAAACTTTATTATATAAAATTTACATTAAATTATATTTAAATTTTAATTATAATTAAATTTACATCAAATTATATTTAAGAGTTTAATCATCTTGAGGGTATTTGGGAGCCATTGAAAGAGTTTAAGCAAATGGAAATTTTACCTTTAAACAGTTTTATTTAATTCATCATCAGAGGTAATATATATGTAAATAAGTATTATCTAAGACAGAGGTTTCATATGTCCTAGAAAAGTCAGAGAAACAATGTTCTATGAGTCAAGAATTGGAAGATTATTTTCACTTGAATAGCTTAAAGAAACTTCTGGGAAAAGAGAACATTTTGGTTGGGCTTCCAACTCAGCCAGGGTTGTAGATTACTCATTTTATTTATAACTGATTGTTTGATCTTTAAATCATTGTGAACATAAATAATACACATGTAATCTTCCAAAGTTTTCAATCTTGCCTCTGAAAAATGGTACCATGATAGTTTTGATATAGCAAATTTTATTGTAAAATTTATTGTAAGCTACGAAACTTAAAGATAATGCCCATTTCCACATTAAAATTAAAACTCAATTATATATTGACTTTTCAATGTCTAATATTTCAATATAATTTCAAATTTAAAGTTGTAACAAACTTTCAAGAAATACTTGTTATTTTAGCATAATTTTAAAGTTAAAGAAAAATAGTGAAAGGAACTCTAAGCACAGTTGTTTATGTTTTACTCCATTTATCATTCTCTCTCTCACTCTCTCCATATGTCTGTAATTAAACATGCACATACATATTGTTGTTATATAAGTACAGTTAAGTTACATGCATAGTGTGCTTATTTATTAAATATAATTGTATTAATTTCAGAGAGGGAGAGAGAAATAGAAACATCAACAATGAAAGAGAACCATTGATCAGCTGCCTCCTGCACGCCCCATACTGGGGATTGAGCCCACAATCCAGGCAACCCAGGTGTATGCCCTTGGCTACAGTCAAACCTGGTACCCTTTAGCCCATAGGCTGGTGCTCTATTCAAGAGCCAAACCAGCTAGGGCAAGACTTATTCTTTTAAAAAAAACCTTCCACACTTTTATCAGTGAGATCTTCCAAAACTGCAAATCTGAAGGTGCCATTTCCTTGACTGTAGCTACCAGTGATTATTCATTGCCTAATGGGCAGAGCCTAAGCTCACCGTATGGCACATATGATTTGGCCTTTGTCAAATTTTCCAGCTTTGTCTCCTGCCGCTCTCCTCACTCATATCAAGATGACTTCCAGTTCCCGAGCACTATAATATTTCATGCTTTTGTGTTATTTCCATCTTCCTTTGACTGGACTTTCTCAACTTATTCTTTCCAGCAAACAATTTGCCTTGGTGAACTTCTAATCACTGGATAAACCTTGTTTAAACAGAATAATTTCCTTTATGAGTCTTCTTTTTTTCTCCCTCTGAACTTATTTTGTTTCTTTTTATTTATTTTATAATTCCACTTATTGAATTGTATTAAAATTACTTTTAAAAGTAGATTATTTCCTTTTAAACTTAAGCTTCTTCAGGAGAGGGCCTGTGTCTTAATAATGTTTGTATTCTTAATGCTTGGTATATTCTTTGTCATACTGACCAGTGAAATTAAGTCATATTATGTTTAAAGGTAATATATAAGGCAAAAATTTATCTAGTATATTTCCCCATTGAATATGCATTGGCAATGGCTACAATGGCGACCAAACATCACTCCTCAATAAGCCCAATGCAGCCAATTTCCCCTTCATTGTTGGAACAGATTGTTTCTTTGTTTTTATACCTGCTAAAGAAGTTAGTATAAGAAAAGCCTCTATCCCTAACACAGGAAACACTGAACAAGATAAAATTCTCATGTTATAACAAGTTCTTGGGGATGGAGAGCAAGTGAACAGCAGACTCACTTCCTCCAGCTCAGGGGATAAGCCATTTTTGAGAGAAAAAGCAAGAATAATTCTGCAGTGGTTGGGAGGGTGAATAACTTGACCTTGAAGGTCTGTGATTCTATTTATAACAAGCAGGTCATTACCTCAAGGTAAAAAAATATTGAAACAATGTGTACATTCAAAACAGCAGGAATGTTGTATTTGTAGAACACCTAGGAAAGTGAGTTCAGAATCTTCGCACATTTAAGAAGGTTGGAATCAATAATGACATTTGGAGCCCATCATTGAAAAAAAAATCATTTATGAAACAGGAGCAAAAGAAGAAAGTGCAAATAAAAGCATAAAATGATGGAACAGAAGAAGGGAATTGAAGTGAATTATATTAGATGGCCCCCGTCATAGGTGGCACTAGCATTTTACTTCATGAGCTATGGGGGAAAGCAGAGGTGGGCTCAGATCCTTGCTTTGTAATTCCCAGCTGTTCAATACTAGCCATCTCTAAAATAGAGATACTAATTGTTGTCAGGAGAATTCAGTGTAATAGGGCTTGTGGAGTACTCAGCTGTGCCTGGCACATAGTACCTGCTCAGTAAATGGCAGCAGTTACCAATATTATCCGTGTAGTGGGATATAGGAGCGAGGTAATCTCATAGGCAACTCTGAGCTTTACAAGTCCATCCAGCCATCTTTTCTATGAAGATGAATATTTCATAATGTGATTTTAAAAGGGGATAAACAATTTTAATTAATAAACTTTTTTAATGGCATGGGTTTCTGTGGGTATGATTTTAAAGAGGGAATTATATTATATTATAGTATAGACACACACCTCAGTGCTGGAGATCCATTCTGTATTTTGGAGATATAACCTCAGCTTCATTTACATGTTTATTCTGACATGATTTTTTTCTGGAGTTTCTCAGCAATGTTTTACCCCAAAATTTTGTCTATCCCCTTTTATTTGATGAGGATTATACAGCAAACAAATGATAAAGTTTAAAGCATCCATATTTCATCTTCTGCTTTTTTATTCTTTTTGGTTTCTGATCTGTAAATGAGTGAATCTTCTATTGTGAGAATTATCTAAATCAATGTGTCTCTGAAATCAAGTTTGAATTGTTGTTAGAACTCAACCTAATTCAAATGATCATAGAATTATATTTTTAAAAATACAGTCCATCAGGATGCCTTTTTCCTTAAGGCTGCTATTAAAACTAAGATTATGATCACAGAGAGACAGTGTTAGTAAGACAAAGATGTTTGTATCAAATAGAACTGAATTCAAATCCTATTATTGTAACATACAAGATGTGTAAACTTTGGCAAATTATAGAATTTTTCTGGAATGGTTACATTGAATGTGACTTGAAAGTAAGAGGACCTACCTTCCAAGTGTGTTATGTAGAATTAACTGAAATATAAACGATTGTACCTAACATGTAGCAAATGACTAATAAATACATGTCAACTCTCTTGCTCCCACACCTTCCCCTGGGCCAGCTGGAGAAAAGAAAAGACGAGGGAAGATTGCCATTGACCCCAGAGAGGGGATGGTAGTTTATAATGTTAAAAAAGGTGCAGAACTTCTAAAACAGACTGATTTCCAATATTCTGTTAAGGATTGGGCCTTGCGTCACATGATGCAGTAGATAACGTGTCTGGTGTTGGGCTTGGGGAAACATTTGCTGGTCGGTTTAAATCCTGTATAGAATTTAAACCTAGAGTTTAACTAAATGAATGTACACATATGGTAACTATCGCATATGATAGAAGAATTTATGTGAATGATATATTTATATGAAAAGTAAGATAGTAACAAGAAGGTTAGTGTGGCAAAGGATAGATCAATCATTTCAAAGGATATGGAATGGGGAAAAGTCAGTAGATGCAGAAAGAGAAGCTGAAGCTAAAATGAGGCGTGAATGGATGTAAGGGCACAAGTAAATGTGGTCTGTATTTATTATTTCTGCTAATAACTCATTTGTGTTTTAAAAAGGTAACGGGGTAGTGACTCATTTTTATACATTTGAGTCATTATGCAGAACCTATCACCGAACTATTGAAAGCTTGGCAAACTGAGTAGCTGCTTCTATTCAAAGTCAGTGTGAGTCATGATTATCTCTATTGCTGTCTAATTCTAAAAGCTCAGAGAGTCAATAGGTTAGCATTTAGGAATTTTCCATTTACTGACATTGATTCAATTCATTCTTGATGGTAGTTCTGCACATTTATTCATAGGCATTACTGGAAGCTTAAGAAAGACTTAAAAAACACACACACACACACACAACAAAACCAACTACTAATTGAATTTAGTCATGTTGAAACCATGCTTAAAGTATGGAAGAAAGCTGGTTAGGATGACTCAGTGCTGAAGCTAAGTTAATGATTTAGTGATGGGATTCAGAGCCTGGGTTCAGAGCTGCAGAGAAACTAAATGAGTCTCAGCATGCAACTAACTACCGTGTTTCCCTGAAAATAAGACATCCTCCGAAAATAAGACCTAGCGCATGGAAAGATAAGACATCCCCTGAAAATAAGACCTAGCACAACTTTGGGAGAAAAAATTAATATAAGACACTGTCTTATTTTCGGGGAAACAGGGTACCTTTGGACAACTTCCCACTGACTAAATAATTGTGGATAAGAACATTTTTGGCATGTTTTGGAAATAATGGAAACCTCTGAACCACATTCCTTTTTCTCTCCCTTTTTATTGAATTTATCGTGGTGACACTGGTTAATAAAAACATACAGGTTTTCAGGTGCACAATACCATAACATACCATCTGTACACTATATTGTGTGTTCACCACCCCAAGTCAAGTCTCACCATTTATCACCCCTACACCCTCCTCCACTCTCCCATATCCCTCAAACCCCCCCCCCCCCGAAATCCCCACACTGTGGTCTGTGTCCATGAGTTTTTTCTTTTTTTCTCAATCCCTCCACAACCTCCAGCCCCCTTAGCCCTGCTGTCTCCCACCCCGACCACTGTCAGCTTATGCTCTATGGATCTATCTCTATTTCGCTCGATAGTTTATTTTGTTCATTAGATTCCACATATGAGTGAAATCTTATGGTTCTTGTCTTTCTCTGTTTGGCTTACTTCACTCAGCATAATGCTCTCCAGATCCATATCCATTGATGTTGCAAATGGTAAGATCTCCTTCCTTAAAAAACAAACAAAACAAACAAACAAACAAAAAAACCCACACCTGCGATGTCATATTGATTACTTTTTCTAACCACAACGTCTCTTCTTACGTGATGGTGCGAGCCTGTAAACTCTGCAGGCTGGTGTGGCAGGCACCACAGCACACTGCTCCACCATATTGTGCCCTCCAAAACGTGTGGTTGCCTGGGGCTCAGGGCTGATGCACTCTGCTTGGCCTTCCTCTTTGCCTGCTTACAGAATCTCTACTCATCCTTCAATCCCCTGTCCAACCATCTCTTTCTTGGTCCTCTGACCTCGGAAATTTTATATTAAGGAGGTCTCTTTTTGCAATGTTTATTTAACTACCCACTTATGCAAAAGTCATTTCCTTTTATAGTAGATTTGTATGTTGCTCAATTACCCTCATTCAATTGAGCTGTGATGGGTGGGTGTTTGGCTACAAGAGAATCTGTTTTAAATGATTTCCTTTGTTGTTATTGTTGATGTTTTCACAGAATGTCACACATTCCAAGGAAGTTGTTTGCCAGCACTGATGGCTGTCAGAACTTGTAGGAGTGTTAATTGGAGCCAATCAAACTTTAGCTGACCTGCTTCTACACTTCAGTGACAAAGAGGAATGTCTCCTGCTTTATGCAGTAAAAAGCTCAGCTCTGACACACGCTGAAGAGTTAGCCAGTTTAGGGAACAATTTTTCATTGCTATTTAAAGCTATAAACTCAGTTTTTTATTCATTCACCTAAGAAAATAAACACTCTGTTGTATTTTATTATTGAACAAGAGGCAAATAAACTTTAAGGCTGACACATAACACAAGATAACCTAGAACTGGATAGAATTTATTTTTTTGCCTGTAAGGTAGAAAATATTTTTAATCAAATTGAGAACCATTTAACAAGCGATTCTCAATTGCATTGTCAGTTTTAATATTCCCATTGTACTTATCCTCAGGTATGTAGAATTCTTGAAGTATAATGATAAATATTTCAAGATGAAGCACATACATAAGTATTAGAAAATATTTGGAAACATTGCAAGATATCAGTGAGAATCTGTTTTTAGGTTTTTACAGACAAACATATGAGGAAAAATATATTTTCAGTATAATTTGACTAGGTTTATTTTTAATGTAGTCAAGAAGAGATAGATGTTCTGATCTTTTCCTCAGTTACTGCATTCATCAGAATGGGTTTATTCACTAACGAAACAAATACATTTATAAATAAATTACACCTATTATGAGACACAGATTATAATGTTTTCTCTGAGGGAAAGGATCACAGTATTGTAGACATATGACATTCAGATGGAGTTGTTAGAGGACTCACTTCACTTAGGAGATGAAGCTGCAGCCGAAGCCTGAGAAATGAGCATCAGGAAAAGCATTTTGGATTAGAGGGAACAGTATATTCAGAAGTGGCAAAAAAGACTGTGAAGTATTTGAGGAACAAAATACCAGCATGTCTAGTGAGGGATGAGCCTAATAATCAGGGTTTTGAGACAGGGGTATAGGAAGGTGAGAACCAGATAAGGCAGCACGTTAATATTGTGTATAGTTTACTCACTGAAAAAAATGAGTAAGAAGGCTTCATAAAATAATTGGGATAATGTGCTTTTTTCTTCTTCTCCATTTTGATGAATATGAATATGATCTTACCTTTCCCAGTCAGCCAGAGGCATCCAGCTGCTTCATGCATTGGCAGGGCGTAAGATTAATGTCATCACAGATAAAAGTGAAGACAATAAGAAGCAGGGCTTTGCACACCTAAATAAAACATTGAGCCTCTAGTGGGACCGTATTTCTGAAGGCCAGACTTTGTGAACATAAAAAAGTGTTTCCCAAATTCTGAAGTGCTGCCTAACTTACATGATCCAGGGTCATAGATTTGAATATTGAGTTTAATAAACTATAAAGGGTACAGAGAAGATGGGGAAAGCATATGGTACCTTTTCGGCCCTGGTGAAATATTGAAAAAGGGACCCCAGATAAAAGGTACTTTATGCCAAAAATGGACAAAGTTTTTTGGCCTCTTACCTCTGAGCTGAAATTACAAAGTTAGGGAGCATGTTTGGTTGAAAATATAAGCTTAAAGCAGAGTATTTTCCCAGTAATTTAGTGAGTTAGCTACAGCAGAATAAAAACGGTGGTATGGTGTGGCCTGTCCCAAGCCTTCTTCAGTGCCTGTGTGGGATGGCGGGCACAAGAAGTCCTGCTTGGCTCGTGGGCAATTCAGAAGTCAGCTGATATGGGGTTAGTATATCTGTCATGAGCCTACCGTGCCTATGGCCAGGGGTTAGGGAAGTCAGAAGGTGAACAGCTTTGGTGGAGAGCCAGATGGAAGATGTGACTAAGACTTCAAGTGTCCCGCAGCATCAGTGAAGGCTAAGGTTGGCTCCATCAGAAAGGGACAATCACAGATTGAGCCAACTGAACAACATCAGGCACAGATTTCAGCCGTAGATGTGTACAGGGAGCCAAATGGCCAAAAGACAAGGGACATTGTTGCAGAGGCCAGAGAAAACAAAGAAGAGAGAAGGTACCTGCAAGTTTGGGTTTGAGGCTATCTCTCTTCAGTCACTACAGAGTCATAGAAACCCATCTCCTATAAACTCAGATGCCTTTTTTTAAAAAAAATATATTTTATTGATTTTTTACAGAGAGGAAGAGAGAGGGATAGAGAGTTAGAAACATCAATGAGAGAGAGTCATCAATCAGCTGTCTCTTGCACACCTCCCACTGGGGATGTGCCCGCAACCAAGATACATGCCCTTGACAGGAATCGAACCCGGGACCTTTCAGTCCGCAGGCCGATGCTATGTCCACTGAGCCAAACCGTGGATATGGTTTAGCTCAAACCATATCAGATGACTTCTTGAAAACACAAACAAACAGTAATTTGGAGGAAACATGAGAGACTGAACAATGATCAGATATGACTGAGATTTTAGAAAAAGAATACACAAAAAGATAACGTGGGCATGTGAGGGAGGAACATTTTTACTTCTATCCTTTTCAGTTCCTTAGCTGGTCTAATAATCAAATGAACATAAAACAGAATAACAGGTGAGAACAAATGTAATTTTGCACATATGGGGACTGCATAAGAATATGAAACCTATAGGTAGTCAGGCAAATGAAGCTTATATACTAGTCCTGATCTAAAGAGTAGGGGTAGGAGCCTAGGGCTTTGAAAAAAGAGAAAAAAATTCACAGGAATATGGCAAGAGCAAATGTTTCATAAACAAATGTTTGGTATGCCATGCAGAGACAATGGGACACAGAGAGAACTATAACCAATTCCTACTACATCTGGCTCATATTCTTTGTAGTTATCTCTGGTGATAGATCTCTTCCAGGAATAGGCTCTCTACTAAATTATTTTTAGGCAATTAAGGGGGATGTAAGAAGAAAAAATTCTGAATCTTTTGCTCTTTAAAAAGAGTCAACCTAAAATAATCCTCATGCCAAGAAGATACATTTTAGGGGGGCAAAATTTGCTCCCCTACAATAACTTTGGTCATGTGGCCATTCATTCAATAAATTATGATTGGGTGTCTCTTATGCACAGGGAATACAACAGACACTAATCTCTATCTTGCTGTAGCTTACATTCCAGTGAAAGTAGTTCCAAGTTGAAGCTGTAGGGGGAAAAAAGCTTAGTTAGAAAAAACAAAGTTCTACAATTTATTTTCACATCTGAATAGTAGCTTGTTATATTTTTAGTCTCACAACAGTGAGGCTAAAATGGTGGTATGGATGACCTTGTTGCGATTAAGAAAAACTAAAATGACTACAGAGTTTATTCTTGCTTGGACACTAAATTTAAATAACTTGACATTTTTTCATGGTGCCAGTCATAAAGTCATAAAAATTCAGAGCTGAAAAGGATCTTAGAGGTCATTTGGCCCAACATCTTAGTTTGATTTTTAAGGAAACAAATGGGCAGAGAGCTGAAAATTGCTGCTAGAGCTGGGATTTAATTGTTTGTTCCTTGTCATTAGTCCAGGGCTCTTTGTAATAGGACAGAATTTCCATTCAGATCTTAGAAATATTCATTGATTATTTCACCTCCATATAAGTAGGCCCTTCCTAAGGCTGGCTTTGGGGACGTAACCTACAATGAAATGATATTTAAGTAGGGTTGAGGATTAGAAGAATAGATACCCATTAGAGTGGCTAGTTGCTTCTCCTTCATGGAATAGGAAATGTAGTCCGGAAAGAGCCCAAGTGACTCGGTAGCATGCTGCCCGACAACATAACAACCTAAATAGGGGTAAAAGTTTAGGAATGAGACATCTGGATTCAAATTCTAGCTCCACCACTTATCAACTAACTTTGTAATCAGTTGTGAAATATATAGCAGAAAATTTGTTTAAATGGAAAAAAAATACTGAAGGTTTTGAATGACTAACCTTGAAAGGATAGATCAGTTTTAAGTTATCTTTTTAAACAGTGCCACTCTCATTCATGTATATGTAATAGTTTCTGGCCCAGTGATAAAAGGATAGACTTATGGTTGGTCCATCAGAAATAGTTCACACCCTGCCATTCATCTCATGGTAAAGTTGACCAAGTAGTGTTTCACTTTACTGATGCAATATGTATAGCTATGTAAAAAAAAAAAAAAAAAAAAATTATGGCAATGCCTATATTTTACAGTTTTGGGTTTCATCACATATAATGTGTCAACAAAAGATTTCGAACTACTGAACTAGAGTTTAGGTTAGGAGAGTCTCTAATCATACACAGGGCGTGCTCTTCTCTTGGTGAAAGGTAGAGAGGCAAGAGAGAAAGAAGTAAAAACGTTTACAAATTTTTAAAATATATCATTTGTATATAATAATAAAACCTAAAATACCATCTGATCCTTTTTTTTTTTTTTTGCATTTTCTTCCCACTTCTTCACTTAATTTTAAACCCATTTAAATTATAACTTATGTTATTGTATTTAATGACATAATATTGGAACAAAAGAGCATACACTTTGTTTCAGACATATTTGCCTAGACATAGTGTGGTAAAATGATAGCTTATACAGTCATTTTTCAGTTGTTGGGCTGGCATAATATTACATGATTTTTACACCTTTGCATGTGTTGTTGGCACTTATCCTATATAATAAAAGGGTAATATGCAAATAGACCAAAAGCCAGAACAACCGAACAACCAATCAAAGCGTAATATGCTAATGATATGTTAAGGAGGCTCAACTGCTTGCTATGACATGCACTGACCACCAGGGGACAGACAGTCAACTGGTTGGTTAGTCGCTATGACATGCACTGTCTACTAGTGATTAGCTTGCTCCAACTGGTAGGTTAGCTTGCTGCTGGGGTCTGGCTGATCAGAACTGAGTGAGATGGGACGGCACATCCTGGAGCCCTTCCACAGTCCCTCCCCGGCCCAATTGTGCACCTGTGGGGTCCCTCAGCGTGGCCTGTGCCCTCCCGGATCCCTCAGGGGATGTTGGAGAGATGGTTTCAGCTGATCCTACAGGCCACTCCCTTTGGGAGAGCACCAGATGCAGGGCTCATGGCTGGCAATTAATTGGGCGTGAGCCCATGGCAGGCACAGTGGGGCCAGGGTGAGTGGGAGCGGCAGGTAGGAACTGCAGGCAGCATTGGACTACAGTTTTGGCCTGATCCCTGCAGGCAACCCAGAGGGACCCAACCCGTGCACAAATTCTGTTAATTTAAGAAATATATTTTTATAATTTAAGCAACCATAGTTGAGATTCTTTCATTTTATTGAATATTGTATTTCAGTTGAATAAGGCAAACTTTCTCAATATTAAATTTAAATTCTCTTTGAGAGAAAATTAATCAAAACATTTATGAAATGTGTGTTTTTCTTTGTGCCAAGAGAATATTTAACATACTGGTATTTTCTCATGGCTCTTTAGGTTCTAAGATTGGGTTTAAATACAGTGCTTGTTGTAAATGGGAATTTAAGCTTTCTACCTTAAGCCTTAAGAACAAAAAGAATATAAACCTAATGTAATCAAAGGTGTTATGGATTTCCTGTAATTAATTGAGGTTCTGCAGCTGATAATTAGGCCTCTGAACCTCAAGTTGGATTGCTTACTTTCTTGTCATTTGAACTGTATGTTGGCTAGATATTTACTAGTATTTGTCTTGAGTTCCTTCTATCATACTAATGGAGAAAGCATCTCACTTTTTAAATTCAAAAGTAAACAAAATGAAAGTTAATTTTAAAAAGTTGATGGGCTTATTATTCTCTTGGCTTGTCCCTCCCTCAGGGGTATCTATGTTAACTTTATAGTAATATAGATGAACCATGAGTCCAACAATTGAATGCCATCCATAAATGCAAAGCTGCTTTCAGAAGACCTGTGAAGCATGTTATTACTAATATACTTTATTATACAAAGAGAGCTAAAGCATATGGTTATAACAAAGCATTTGCCCCAAATGTCAGAGTATCAGTTTGCATATAGATGGTCTCCAGATTTAGCATCAGTATCCCACGCATGTTTACTGGTTGGATGTTTATTGATGGTGAAGGGAACATTAATTTAAACATCATTATGTAAATATGGAATATCTACATAAATATAATATAAAGTTATCTTTTATTTTATTTATAAGTCTCTTATTTATAACTTTGTACAATGTGTTTTATTTTAAATATCAGTCATTATCTTTATGTTAGTTCCTTTACAAGAAGTAAACTAACCATATATATATATATATATATATATATATATATATATTTTTTTTTTTTTTTTTTTAAATATATTTGATTGATTTTTTTACAGAGAGGAAGAGAGAAGGATAGAGAATTAGAAATATTGATGAGAGAGAAACATCGATCAGCTGCCTCTTGCACACCCCCTACTGGGGATGTGCCCGCAACCAAGGTACATGCCCTTGACCGGAATCGAACCTGGGACCTTTCAGTCCACAGCCAGACGCTCTATCCATTGAGCCAAACCGGTTTTGGCGAACTAACCATATTTTGAAATTGTACTTTAGTACCATTAAAGCTTAAAGGAAGATAAAATTCAATTAATATTATAACTTCATTTTACAAACAAGAAAACTGGGGCTCAAATAAGTCAAAAAAATTTCCCACAATAGCCCAGTGTATTCATGATGGAACTAGGACTGGAACCCATTTGCTTTATTTTTAGTTCAGAGATCTCTCAGGCTGATTTCATTAGAAAAATGAGAGAAAAGGTGTGTATTAGAACTGCTAAAATCTGATTTTTATTAACTTTATTTAATATTTTGGTAATTTTTTCTCCTCCTTTCTCTTTCTTCTGGGAGAGAAGTTATTGTTCCTGTGGGATTAGAGAGTACTAACTACAGATTGAGATCCTATTGGTCATATCCTTCCTCCTTGACATTTGGTTCTTATTTTTATGAATCATTTAACTAAAGGCATGTGTGTTTCTCAGGTGTTTCACCATTTATTACATGTATAATTAAAAAAATACATTTAGTCATGCTTTGAGATGGTTTATTTTATTACATACCAAACCTTTGGCCTGGAATTTCATGACACTGTTGATTGAGTAGAAATTTTGTTAGTGATTCAAAAACAGGACTTTCTCCAAAATAAGTTATATTAAAATATGACGATTTGCCTTATCTGTAACTAGAACAAGAGTTCCTTCAGTGTGAGCCTAAGTCTTCCAAATAAAACATTTTTAATGTCATTTATTTTCAGCTGTCCACAGCTCTCTCTCTCTCTCATATCTACTTTCCTTTCTTTTTATTTTTATAAATTCAAATTTGATCATCTAATGTAAAAAAAACCTTAGGTTCCAAGGGAGTTTGGGGGACTTAAAAAAAAGTTTGTGTGCATATGTGTGTTTTTCCATATCTTTTTTTGTAGTGTCCCCTCTTAGCTGGAAAGCCACATTTGAGTACAATTATCTGGGTACAATGTCACTGTTAGAATTGAGCAATTTGCGTGTGTTTTTTTAAGCTTTTGTAGCTCTGGCCAGCTTCACATGGCCTTCTATCAGTTGAAATGGCATCTCTGACTTCAGCCAAGTGTAGGTTATTAGGTTACGAATGCCAAAAATGATGAGTCGTGCCATACTTTAGGCAGTGTTAGTAAAAGCAAGATTGTAAAATAATTATCATCCCTTTTGAAGCGGAGCCAGCCACACAGCCTGAGCCCGGCTTTCTCCATTAATTTGTATAACAGTCCTTATTTTCACAGAACAAACTTTCAGAGGGTACTCACATGGGACTGCTGAACCAGCTGCACAACTTTTATTTTGAAGAAAAAAAAAAAAAAAAAAGTTGAGCCTCAGAACAGGCTGTTTTAAAGGCAGGGAGGGACTTAGCTTTTCAGGGCTTGACCAGCATGTGGAAGGAGTGCTCTCATGGCTGCGATAACTTAGGGGGCTCCTGCCTGGGTGCCACGGGGGCTGGGAGTCTCCTGTTTGTTTTGTTCTGACCCCGAGGGTTCCCTGCACCTCTCTCGCCTGTGCCAGAGTGACTCGCGGAGGTTTTTGCACACCCTGCTCTGTGGGGGAGTGCCCCGACGTGCCTGTCTTATGTGGCCTCTATGGACACACTGCTCAGCTGGCAGAGAGCAGGGAAGTTTCTCCCAGCACCCAAAAAGAGAAAGAGGAAACCACTTCTTCCCTCTGGCTCCCCGCAGCACAATAGATCAGCATAAGCTTCCACAGTCCCTCCCTGGATTTCTGGCGTGGCTTCCAGGAAGAAGTTAAACATTCACCTTTAAATGGATGACCATGTCACAATCAGGAAGAAACATCTCCAAAGACCCATCTTTAGGTAAGTAAGGCTACAACCCAGGTGGCTCAGGGCTATCTGGAGAAACTATTTTTCTCCCTCGTTTTAAACTTGGGAATTCTGGCACTAAGCTACCGCAAGGCAATAGAGTATGTGTGTCTAAAGTGTAACTTCATGCATACCAAAGGAGCCCTTCTATTTTCTTAAACTCCGTGTACAAGCTCTTATCAACGCAAAACATATTTAAAAACATATTAGCCATTCAAGCACACGAGAGATTAGCCCTGGAAAAAAATTTTTGAAACATTATGCAACCCTCACTGTTTCTAATGGTTGCTCAGTCCTCTATGGGAGCTACTGTGCTTCGTTCTCTCATCTGATTGCTCTCAGAGGTTTCTGTGCTGCCAGTGCTGGAACTTTCTGCAGTAATGTGTGTGGGGGGAGACAAATGTGAACTTGATAGCTGCCATTCAAGAGGGTACAGTATACAGCGAGTTCAGGAGTATTTGTAGAGCAGTTAAGGAAACAATAGAGCAATGAGAGAAACTTTACACTATGGTGGAATCTCTGGCTGGGATAGATACAGTACAGTGGACTGAGTTAAGGTTTTCTTTTGTGAGGAGGGACACTTTCTGAGAATGCAGCAATTTCTTCATTGACTCTTTCACACTTGGTTCTTTAGTTACCTGGTATGGTACGTTAGAATTCAGAAATGTGAGTTAAGAATTTTAAAGTAGCCAGGCAATGAAAAAAACAAGTTCTGCCTCTTAAAACAGAAGATTAAAAAGCAAGTTAACTGTATATCAGTTTTGGGCTTCCCCCAAAATAATATCTTAAACGTAGCAGAGATATTACAAGTTAGCAATATTAAATGTTAAAGTCAAGTTGCAGTCACTGGCTTTGATCTGGAATTAAATACAGGATAATAGAAGTTTATGGTTGGAATTCCTGCATTCTGTGGTTATATAATGAATAAGAGGGGGGCCTGGAGGAATATAATTATATAAAATGTGGCCATTTTTATGTGTTTATTAAACATTAGTATAGTATTATTAATAGCAACAATATGCTTTATTACTGCTTAAAACAAATCCTTGCTCAAATCCATTTATAACCTTCACTTGAAGATAAATTTTATTGAAATCTATACATGTGGATTTAATATCATAATCTGTGTCGACTTAAATATGCATTTGTAAATTTTATATGGCGATGGCAGTCATAACCAAAAATTCAGAATGACCCCCAGAATGTGCGTCCATCTGCCACATTTCCTGAAAAGTCGTGCCAGTTCTATGTTACTAACTTCTACTTTCTTCCGAGGGCTTGTATGAATTATAAAAGACGTGACAGGTGCACAGATGATTCCAAATTCAGTCCCACCAAGGTCCCCCTCGCGGTGGGCACCTGCAGACCTACAGGAAGGCAACATTGAGTCGGATAAAATCAGACCCCCTTAGCCAGCACCTTAATGTATTACCCCACCGGAGCTGGTGCGATGAGGCAGGTGGTCCTTCATCCTTATTAGCTCCTGATGAATTATAGGCTTAGGTGCCATTCACTGCGAAATTGCAACTTCACTGTGTTCTTTTTTTTATATAAAAACAGATCCTTTTTGGAAGCTGAGATTTTTTTTGCCTAGATAATTAGGGTAAAATTTGGCAAATTCAAATGATTGCTTCATGATCCTGTTGAGTTAGGAGAGAAAGTAGCTACTAAAGAGGACATACTTTCACCCAAGCAATTGTTTCAAGCAAGTGGAGAAGCAGTCCTTGACTGAAAACATGTTAAGGCCAGATGAGGGGCTGGCTGGTCTAACACCATGTTGACAGCTGGCTTTGCTTTGATAGGGTCTGATTGTGACGAAGACAAAGGAGATGGGGGGACTATTTTAAAGGATTTAAATGACCAGGCACAATTCTTCAGAGACAGTTCGGGGCTGTTCTTCAGTAATAAATGGCATAGGCTTTCTGAAAGCCAGTTGTACTTTTGGGCAAGTTGGGAAGTGGTTTAAGCTTGCCTTTGGCATCTTTGGCCCTTATTCCATGCCTCACTTTGCCAGCCTCCTCTCCTCTTGGGCTCCCTAGACCGTCCAGCCTTTTACACTGAGACATCTTCCTCAGGCCTGCCTTCTGGTCAGAAACCCATGAGCCAGACCTTTCCTTCTCACCATGTACTTGTTTATGTCCCACTTCCACTTGGTAAGCAAATCTCTGTCTGTTTTGTATGTGCTAGCTACCAGTGGAACAGAAATCTTGTGAAAATAGTATCTTGGCTATTTATAAACAAGTCATTTAAAATATCAGTCATTAAATCAGTCAAGGAAAAATTTTGGAAAATATCTGACATTTTGACACCATTCAGATTTCTAAATACAGGCTACTTTCACCTGCAGCGGAACCCACAGCTTTCATTCAGTCCACCTGGCCTTCTCTGATTGACAACAAGTATCGAGAATCTGGGCTATGAATCTGGGGAGGTTAGATAAGAGGGAGGAAAACAAACTGTAGCTGCCCTCCCGGGACCTTCTAACATATACTCAGGTCACTATGGCACAGGCAGATTGGCGCCGAAAAGGAGGCAGCGATGTCTTGGGAAATAGCAATGGAAGAGTCATATTTCAGCGATGACTCAGTGAATTGAGACAGATAAAAGCAAGATTTTTAAAATTTTAATTTTGAGACTGAATGAATATCAACCTTCATTAGCATAATTTCCCTAAATGTCATACAGTAAAAGTCATCCTTTAAATGTTAGAAAGTTAGTTGAGTGGTTTTAGAATACATGGTGAATATTGAAGTTCCATGGCTGGGTACGATCCTGGGGAGACTAGGAGGAATTTTACATGTTGTTTAGATTCTGCCTCTAAGAATGTCTGTCCTTCCTACAGTGCTGATTCCAAACTCATCTCACCAGTTAGGATACCAAACCTATATTTTAAAAGTCCTTTGTGGAAATTTTAATATATATTTTTACAACAGGTCTGTGAAGCCAGGAACAAAGTCAAGTTTCCTTTATGGCCAAGGCGGGCTTTTATGTGACCTTTCCCATGCATGATCAGGGGGAACATTGGGACCAGTGAGACCACTCAGCCCTGCGCATACATAGTGCATTGACCATGCTTTGTGGTTCTGTCTGCAGACCTTCTGGCACTGAAAAGAGATGATCCCCTGTACTTAAGAGAAACACTTCATGTTTTATAATTTTCCACTATCACAAAATGTATATTAATATATTTTCAACACCACTGAGTTCGCTTTTCACTTAGAAAATAAAATTATACAGATCCTTAAAATTCAAGATGTTAATCACACTTGATACTGGAGGCCTCTAATAGAGACACATTTCTTTAGACTTTAAAAACACCCTTTTCTGTATTACTACAGAGTTTTATTTCTGGTAATCATGATTTATCTCTTTATATAAATAGATTCAACAATTTACAGCACTCTTCAAGTGAAGTACCTTTATAGAACTTCCATAAAACAATTGCTGAAGACACTTTCATATTTCGCATATTCATAGTGCTTAGTGAACTTTTAACATTCCCATGGGATAGATCAACCTTCCACTTGAAACAAGAAATATCTCTTTCTCCTAATAAAATTGCATCAGTGAAAAAAATCTCCTATCTGAATTTCACTGCCATGAAGAGTTTGAGTCTGGGTTTTTGTTATAATTATCTCCTCCTATTTGAGTTGCTATTTTATCAAATTCTGTAATATGGGCCTCATTTTCTGTTTGTTGCATGAAATTCTTTCTAGAGGTAGGAAGGGGAAAAGTGAATTTAAAAAATAAATTGGAACTTCTCTTACATGTTAAACCATATTTAGTGTTCTTTGGAACAACAGCCTTTTGAACCCTTCAGGGTTCTAAAGCGGAAATGTTATTTTTGTGGTGACTTTCCACTAGAAGCTGCACTAAAAAGCCATAAATGAAATCATGCAAATAGCCCTCACCAGCCCTGGATTTGAGATCTGGTCTGTGCATCCAGGATCGGAGACAGTGCAAGTCAAATGGCTGCCAGGGCCCAAGAAGGAATGAAAATCGTGTTGTCTTCAATGCAGTCAGAACGTGCTGTTTTGTCTCTTTATGCCTTTAAAGAAGTTTTATTTTTACAAGTATCTGTTAGCAGAGGAATTCTGAGTGTGTTTTTGGCAGGCATAGTCCCTTCACATAGAGAGATGCAGAAAGCAGTGGGATGAAATAAAAAGCCTAGGAAAAAAAAAGCATATCTTGATTTGGTTGGTGGACCTTATAGGGATGACTCGTAACCTTATTGCTGTGTCTGCATTCTCATTTTGGGGTTGTGATCTATGCTTTATAGAGGAAAATTATAAAATACCAATTACATATTTAAAATCTTACACCTGTTGGAGTGTAATCATTTTTATTTATTTCCACATTTAAGTTCAATGTATTGACATCAGTGTCAAAGCTAAACCAGAAGTTGCTAATATGTGGGGACTATAGCACATTTTAGATGTTCACATATCAATGGATGAGGTGGAACACCTGACTGACACTGTGTACTTAGTTTTCTAGGCAAGGTGTTTTGATAGTATTCAGTTATTCAGATGTTCAGACTTTTGTCCTTTAGTGTTTCAAGAACAATAAAAAAGTATAAACAAAATGTAAAACATAAAGTCACTTCAAAATTTAAAGAAATTATAATATTGGACATTGGTATTTTTGTCTCATAAATATTTAAAGATTTATGACATTCTTTGACTTAAGTCCCCCTTTTAACACCTTCCTCTCACCAAAAAATATGTACTTTAGACAGAAATATATTAAGAACATAGTCATCAGAGTGAAAAGTTATTACATAGAAAAAAATTACATTTGAGGTGATGAAGTAGTATAATGTATTAAACATCTTTTCTTTTTTATGTAATGAATTGCTCATAGGAAAAAGTGCTGTGTAAATAAAATCTGAAATATAATACCAACTGTACTTATAAAAAAATAATACCAGTTTTTGGCGCTAAGATAAAAGCGATTGTGAATTTGCTTATTAATAAAAGAGAGAGAAAAAAGAAAATGAACTTATCTGCAATGGTTACATAGTCACATACTGGAAATGCAGTGTTGTTTTTTTTAAGAAAATATAAATGATGCTTTTTATGTACGGGAAAATTGATAGAAAAGTAATTATATTTAAGTTGTCTCCTCTTGCTATAAAAGTGAAAAATATTTTTAGAACATAGACATAGTGAAATGAAATTGAAGTTAATGACACTATTGGATACAATGCTAGTTAGAAGAAAAATATGTTTTATAACAAACATGGCTATTAAAATTAACCTTCTTGTTATCTAGGTCAAGATGTTAATGCTGCTGGTCAAGAGTCATTCATTGCATGACATAAAGCAAGAAACAGATACAGATTGATCTTTAAAATAGATTACAAAGGTCAAAGCGAAACAACAAACACATATGAATGTAAGGCATATGGTAATGTTTAACATGAAAGAAATAACCAGAAATTGCTATAGCTTTTTTTTTTCCAGTTGTGTTAAGAGTAGCTCTAATTTTTAAGTGTCCATTACAAACAGATAAGGTATAATTTGATATATTTTTTTAAAGTCAGGCAGCAAATAATTTACTTCTGCTGGTATTAATTCACACAGAATCATCACAAATTTAAATTATGTCCAAAAATTATCATCACCACCACCAGCAGCAGTTAGTATTAATATTAATACTAAAGGCTACTGTTCATCAAAACCTTAGTGTATGTTTTAGTGCAGTTCCATACATATAATCTTCAGAGCAACTCCATGAGGAAGTAGTAAATCCATAATTAATAATTTTTTTTTTTGTTATGGATCCAGGGATAGGGAATAGATTAAAATACAGGAAAGTGTCTTTAACTCAGTAGCTATGCACATCTTATTTTGTAAGCTAGGGAAGGTCAGTTATCTTGGACATTAGTATGATTTAGAATAGCATTTCCAAGGTTTGTAATGTTTGAGATTAGCAAAATCAAGACTATCTAAGAAAGATGTTCTACTGGGAATAATTTAGTGGTTTATACCATCTGGAAAATTTTATATTTGAAATAATAGCCTGCTACAAAAAGTGTTTAGGTAGAAAGCAAGGTAAAATAATAAAAATAAGGTTAAAGATGACCCATAGGTTTGTAGAGATGGAATGAAGTTAAAGAAGCCTGCAGTATTTATAAACCCGGTCTCTTCAGTTCTGTCACTAGACATGACGTAATTTTGTTAGTTCTCATGGGAAAGCTCCAGTTTATTTATGTGTTTGATTAAGGCCACTTGGACATGAGATCTAAATGAGGAAAATCCAACATTTCCTGTATTGGGGCTGCTGAAAGTGTATAGGGCAAGTCACAGTGCATTTGAAAGAATAGATGCTCAAGCTTCCAGATTTGTTACCTTTGTAACATCCCAAGCCTGCTCCATTGAAGCCATTTTTTTTTTGTTATGAAGAAGCATTAATTCTGAGTCAAATTGGTGTCCATTTTTTAGTGTTTTGGTGACTATAGCGTTTAGGATCTTGGGATGTTAATTTTAGAAGTTTACTAAGTAAAAACAGGCATTTAAATATTAATTATATATTTATTAACCAATTATTTATAGGCATCATACTTCATGGGCTTTTAAAATAAAAATCATCACTTCAGCTTTAAAAACATTAATACTGAATTTGACATTTTTAAGGATCAAAGAGCTTAGAGCAAATTATATAGAACACTGGTAATGCAAAACAGTAGGACTGTTTCTATGTGGCAATTTTTGAGTCCTAATTGAGGAAGGAAAGGAAAATCCCATTAAGTCAAGTCACTTGTAAATTATGTTATTAAATTAAAATTTGGATCATAGTAGGGGCATGTGACAATCTGGGAGCATCTGGTTGTTACATATCTTCTCCAATGAAGGTTCTAACTATTCCAGTGGTGATGTCTTTGTGAAGCAGCACAGCAACAACACACACACACATACAGAGAGAGAGAGAGAGAGAGAGAGAGAGAGAGAGAGAGAGAGAGAGAGAGAGAGAAGAAAAAAGAGACTCTTGCTAATTTCTGTGGCATTAATTAAGCATTTGTTGCTTAGTCCAGTTACCTCCCAATTATTTTTCATTCTGAGATCCCCTATCGTTTTTTCTGCTTCTTTTTGACACTTCATTTTAATTACTTGAGAAAGGGGAGCAATTCTATAAAACTGTAAGATTTCTAAAGCTAAAATAAATGTTGAATTCATCATTGTGTTTTCCATAACTTTTGGTAGAATGTGTGTTAGGTGTGTCCATTAACCCAGTCTTCAAACTTAAATGCCTACAGGGACCAGGTCAATATTTAAATGTATGAAATAGGAGTCCTGGGAACTGTGGTAGATGGGAAACTCAAAGCGTTTGGTTTCAATTTTCTTTCAACATATGACAAACATTTTTAAAAAATTTTTTATTTTATATATTTTATTGACTTATTTACAGAGAGGAAGAGAGAGGGATAGAGTTAGAAACATTGATGAGAGAGAAACATAGATCAGCTGCCTCCTGCACGCCCCCTACTGGGGATGTGCCCGCAACCAAGGTACATGCCCTTGACCGGAATTGAACCTGAGACCTTTCAGTCTGCAGGTCGAAGCTCTATCCACTGAGCCAAACCGGTTTTGGCAAACATTTTTATTTTAACCATTTTAAAATATACAGTTCAGTGACATTAAGGAAATTCACATTGTTGTGTAACCATCTCCACCATCCATCTCCAGAACTCTTTTCATCTTGCAAAACAAACTTTATATCCATTAAACACTAACTCCATATTTGTTCCATCTCTTGCCCCTGGTAACCACTGCTCCATTTTTAAAATCAATCTATCTATCTATCTATCTATCATCTATCTATCACCTATCTTAATCATCTTTCATACTTCTTTCAGGTTTGTCAATCATAACATTTTGTCATATTTAACATTAAAAAAATAATCAATTCCTGGAAACCCCCACAAATATCATCCTACTCTCATTCCTATTTATTCTTCTCTAACCATTCTCCAGAATTTAGTGTTTATCTTTCCACATAAGTTTTTACTACACTGTTCTATTTTCTGTCTCTATGACTACTCTGAGTACCTCTTAAATCTCAGTCCATTTGGGCTACTATAACAAAATACCATAGACTAGGAAGCTTATAAATAACAGAAATTTATTTCTCAAAGTGCTGGAAATCTGAGATCAAGAAGCCAGCCGATTAGGTGTCTGTTGAAACCTGGTTTTCTGGTTCTTAGATGGCTCTTTCTGTTCTTCCTCATATAGTAGAAAGGCCAGGGGAACTCTCTGGGGTCTCTTTCATAAAGGTCACTAATCCCACTTATAAGGGCTCCACCCTAATGACCTAATCATCTTCCAATGGCTTTATCTCCAGATACCATCACATTTGTATATTGTATTATTTGATCACCACCTCAAGTCAAGTCTAGTTTCACATATTTAAAACTGCTGAAAGATTAAACAAAATCCAGCTTAGTTGGTCCATGTAATGGCCACCCTCCATTTTCAGCATGAATCATGGCCAGTAAATCTTGACTGAAATTCCTGGCAGCATCATCCAAAAGGATTACTAGAGGGATGAGTACTTGGTTCTTATTTCTAATATTAAAGAATAAAAAACAAACCACATAACATATTCTACAACACACTTGTACTGAATATAATTTTGTAGTGGTAAAGGAATAGATGAATAAATATGTAATTGTTGAATGAATAAAATGCATTAATGTTACTTCCA
The DNA here is from genome assembly GCF_014108245.1 of Pipistrellus kuhlii. NCBI lineage: Eukaryota > Metazoa > Chordata > Mammalia > Chiroptera > Vespertilionidae > Pipistrellus > Pipistrellus kuhlii. The sequence continues at coordinate 31,552,219 of NW_023425573.1, forward strand.
AATTGAATAATTCCAGAATCAGGCAATGCAAGGTCTATAGCCTGTTCCAACTTTGAACAACTACGACTTGTTAGAAAGGACTTTCTGAAATGGAACTCTGTCTTCCAATCAATTCAACTTTTTCCCCCCTCTCTTAGTGGAACTGGAATGAGAAGGATACAAACTGTCTTTCACAGGTCTGCCTTTCAAACACTGAAAACAATTATATCAGCTATATCTGTTTATAAATCTCCTTAAAACATAGTGGCTTAAAACAACAAGAGTCTACAGATCAGCTGAGTGGTTCTGTGATCTGTGCCAAACTTTGTTGATCTCAGTGGGCTTTCTCAGCTGTGGCTGGATCATGGGTTGGCTGGTCTAGGAAGACCGTGGTTGCATGACTTGGGTTTCTTCCATGTACAGTAGGTCCTCAGGTTTCGTTGGAGATCTGTCCCTATGGCGTAAGGTAATGTGATTTTCACTGTAAGTCAGAACCCACCTACATAAGCACTGACATTATTCACATGGAGCACATACACAGCAGTAATGAAGTGAAACAGTAAAAAAAAAAAAAAAAAATTAAAAGAAAGATAACAATTCCTGACCTTTATTTGTGGTAAATCCTAATATATAAAAAGCCATCACAACTGAAACAACTAGACAGCAGGCTGTGTGGGGCCACAAGGCCAGTAGGGGGGTTAGTGAGAGATGACCAAACAACTGAAATGCAGGCTGTGTGGGGTCACCGGGTCGGCAGCGAGGTTAGTGAGGGACAACCAAACAACTGAATAGCAGGCTGCATGGGAAACCAGGCCAGCAGGGTCACAGTTGGGGGTGACCAGGCCAGCAGGTGGGGGGGGGGGCAATGAGGGGTGACCAGGCTGGCAGGGGGGCAGTAATGGGCAACCAGGCTGGCATGGAGGGTATTTGAGGGTGAACACACGGGCATGGGAGGGAAGTTGGGGGCCACCAGGCCAGCAGGGGGGGTGCGGTTAGGGGCAATCAGGCTGGCAGGCAGAGGTGGTTAGGGGTGATTAGGCTGGCAGGGGGTCAGTTAGGAATGATCAGGCAGACAGGCAGATGAGCATTTAGGAGCTAGCAGTCCCTGATTGGAGAGGATGCAAGCTGGGCTGAGGGGAATTCCCCCCCCCCCCCCCCCCCCGTGCATGAATTTCGTGCACCAGGCCTCTGGAAAATAATAAAAAACATAAAGCACATATGTACATATGTCAAAATGACAGAACTTTTTAAATATATATAAGTGGGAGATGGCGACGTAACCACGAAATGACGTACTTCGAGTCGGATGTAACCGGAGGACTGCCTGTATCGCTCATAGCCTTCCAGCAGGCTAACTTGGACATGTTCTCGGCTAATAACAGGAATCTCAAACAGGAAGCAGGACTCATACTTTTTCAAGGTTCTGATTGAGTCTGAATGAGTCAAGTTGCTATTGTCCCATTGAAAAAAATCAAAGTCACATGTCAAATCCAGGGTTGAAGTGTGAGAGCATTACTAATAGGAAGAATATACAATAGGATCTATTGATTCAATTAATGCTTTCTGAAGGCTCTTATGCTTTTTCTAATTCTTCTTTCCTTTAGTTCTTCCCTAGTTCATTCAGTCATTGAAGAGATAGTACGCAATTTGATTTTTATTTCATGTTGTTAAAGATACCTGGGTGGCAGTGAGGACAGGAAAAACATGTATTAACAGGAAGTGAAGTTCTGCAGATTGACCTTCATGTGGCTGAGAGGTCACATGTGGCTCACCTGACTCTAGGATTATGGCATACCTGAGATTCCAGGTTTTAAAAAAGTTTTAAAAGTTAAAAGTTAAAAAAAAGTTTCACCTAATTGCCTAAAAAATCAGCTATTACACTATAATGATCTCCCACATTGTCCCATGTCCTCTAGAGATTGGATGTATAACAAGTATCATGATAAGAGACTTGAGAAAATTAGTTATTTTAATGGAAGCTGAATATAATGAATTATATAATTTTAGGTAATTCAATTTTAATGCCACTAAAACTAAAACATGGAAAGGAGGTCTCGAAAATAGTATATTAAAATAATATTTCTTTAAGCATCCAAATCATATTTGAGTCTCATCTATTATGTGTCCTCTCTAGAATTTATTTTTAGTGGGATAGACTTATGACAGTTTACTATTACTGAACCCTCCCAAAGATTACTACAATGAGTAAATGTTTTCATAAAAGCCACAAATTACATAATTTCTCTTTTTTAAATTAGTGGTTCAGGAAATGAATCTGTTTGCTATTGACATTAGAATTGCAGTTTGCAAAACAAAACAAGCTTCTGAAGACCTAACCTCAGAAATTCTGATGTAATAGGCCTGGGAGTGGAAAGCTTGGATATATTTCTACATGCTAGCCAGTTTATGCCCAGTCATAGATTTGGGAGCTACCTTCTTGAATGATATAATCTGCATGTGATAAGAATGAAAGATCAGAGTAATTTGGAAAAACTTTTAATGAGATTAGCATCATCATTGGAAATAGAAGCCATTTTTTCTTTTATTTCATTCAAATATATCTGTGGATCCAGGGGTCCTATGAATAAAAAGAGGGTTAAGTTTCTCCTATAAAACACCTTAAATCCCCTTTTTTTCGAATGTAGGTTTAAAAATTGTAGAGATAAGCTACTATGAACTCCAAAGCAGTGTTTGCCGACATTGACTATGTCTTATAATCATTGGGGTTTTTGTGACGGTTGTATATAAAAATCACTGGATGACACACAGGAATTAGTTTAATTTTTTTTTTTAACACTCTAGATATTTTATTTAAAAAAATATATTTTATTGATTTTTTTTACAGAGAGGAAGAGAGAGGGATAGAGAGTTAGAAACATCGATGAGAGGGAATCATTGATCAGCTGCCTCCTGCACGCATCCTACTGGAGATGTGCCCACAACCAGGACACATGCCCTTGACCAGGATTGAACCTGGGACCTTTCAGTCCACAGGCTGACGCTCTATCCATTGAGCCAAACCGGTTTTGGCAACACTCTAGATATTTTAAATTGTACATCCAAGTTTGAGAACTATTACCCTAATCTGAAGCACATATGAATTATAGTGATAGACAAGGGAGAAATATTTGGGGACCAACATTGAAGGTTGCAAGTGATTTTGACAGGCAAGTGGATGAAGAAGAAAAGAACATCAAGAAGATGGTAGAGTCCAAGCAGAAACCTGGGAAGAGAGAACTGCATGAGACGGAGACTTTGGGAGCTAGAGACAATTTCTGTTGGCCTGCTTAGAACTGAGCTGCTCTCTGTGGAGGGACGTGTGGCTGAAAGTTTGGCTAGGGTTGGGTTGGTGAGGCCAGGGCCATACTGCTTTTATGTTGTGAGCATGGACTCACCCATCTGGACTGTTGCTAAAACTGACAAATCTGATAAACTGAACTCTTGAGCTCAATGTTTCCAAAATACTACTTCATCATAGAATATCATTCCCCTGAGAGACTCTGAACAAAAGCATTAAGTATGTTTGGGAAATACTGCCTGTCACATTCACTCTCCTCTTAGAGACTAGAAAGCATATCAGAATTTTTCAATAAAACTTAAGTTTGTGTACTCCAATATTTCCCCAAAACACATTTTATTTTTACATAATGCTTATTAGTATCTCCAGAAATTAGTGTTCCAATGTACACAATTCTTGTTCTGATAACTTTTTCCAAAATATCCCTCTCTTAGTTTTCTGAAATTCACTTTGCTTAGGCTAGTTTGTCTGCTCGATTCTTCATCCCTCCCTCCCTCCCTCCCTCCCTCCCTCCCTCCCTCCCTCCTTCCCTTCCTCCCTCCCTCCCTCCCTCCCTCCCTCCCTCCCTCCCTTCTTTTCTTTCCTCCCTCCCTCCCTCCCTCCCTCCCTCCTCCCTTCCTCCCTCCCTCCTCCCTCCCTCCCTTCTTCTCTCCTTCCCTTCCTCCCTCTCTCCCTCCCTCCTTCCTTTCCTCTCTCCCTCTCTTCCCTTATTTATCTGCTAGATAGTCTGACCCCAATATATTTTCCTTGGTTGTCACTTTTCATGTATACTTGGAGAAGCGCAGCAAAGTTTCCTGGTTAAGAGATTATGTTCTAAAATTCCTAGTAACTGAGTCACATGTTACATGTCAAATCTATGTACAGTCACCACAGTGAATCATATGATCCAGAGAACACGTGATAATTTACTTTGGTCTGTTAAATGTCCTATTATATAACTGTAATGGTATGAGGTTAAAAAGAGAAAAAAGAAATATTTTGAAAATATTGATAAATGAGGAACAATGTCACGTTATTAAAACAGCAGAGGTAAATTAAGAAATAACAGATGGGAGTTATCTGTGGATGATCACACTCAGGTATCACGGTACACTCAAGTTTGGCAGCATTTTTACCTTGCTTCTGTGCCTTTTTCCTTGTTTCTTCCTGAAGAGATTTTTTTTAAAAAAAAGCATTTATCCTTAAGTTTATACTGAGTGAAAATCAGGCCATTCAAAATCTGCAAATAATGTCATTTTGAATAATGATGGCTTATGCTTGTGTAGAATCTCAGAACTGGGGTTTTGAAGAAAAAATGACCTCTGTTATACTATTTGTTTACATGATGTCCTTATGCATAGGAAGAAAACTATATAGAGCTCTTTTTCACAGTGAAGAAAGTGAAGCTCAAGGGGTCGCAGCAAGTCAGAGGGAGAAACATGGAAGAGTACTGACATTAAGAACGGTACTAAGTGTGGCTTACCATTATGGATTGCATCTGTGTAATAAATAATATTAGAACTTAATGAGTATTCCAGGCCAGCCATATGATCCTTTCTTGAGGTATAACCCATCCTAACTAGCCAAGGAAGTGATCTGAATCACCTTAAAATATTTTTTAGCTACTCAGAATTATTTAATACCCATAGAATCCATGAAAAGTTTCTCTTCTAAAGGTGAAGCGGGGGGGGGGGGGGGGGCCGAGGGGGTGGGGAGGGGACTGAACAAAGTAAATTATCATGTGTTTTCTGGGTCAGATGATTCGCTGTGACGACTATACATAGACGACGTGTAATATATTACTCTGTTACTAGGAATTTTAGAACATAAAATACTGTCTCCAGAGGAATAAAGAAAGAGGAGGAAAAAGAAAGATAAAGGCAGTAGCTTTTAAAGTGTTTCTAAACAGAAGTGATTTGTTGCTACCATAATATAAATAGCATTTTCCTAGGCAACAGCTGAAGGAAGTGGCTCCTAGGTTGTGCAAGACTAGAACTAGATTTCATTATGACTTCATTATGATTTAATTGATAGAAATTATTAATATATAATTTTACAGTAGCCTCTTATTAATCTTTCTTTAGAAATATTTTTATTGATTTCAGAGAGGAAGGGAGAGGAAGAGATAGAAACATCTATGATGATAGAGAATGATTGATCGACTGCCTCCTGCATGTCCCACGCTGGGGATTGAGCCCACAATCTGGGCATGTGCCCTGACGGGGAATTGACCCATGACCTTCCGGTTCATAGGTAGATGCTCAACCACTGACCCACACTGGCTGGGCCTATTAATATTTTTAAAAGCTTTGCTTTTTATAAGTTTCTTAATACTTAAAATGTGTGAAATGTCTTGTTTTGATAGTGTTTTATTTTAATGTACTCGAGACCATTCCTGAGTGTCATAAAACTTCCACATTTTGTTGTTTTAAGATATTTTACTTTATTGTGATTTTTTAAATAAAATAACATACTGAAAATTTAATTTTAGAGGGAAAATAAATGCCACATTCTATTTGACAACCAACATAATGACCTTACAAGGCTATTGTCTCTCCATTAAGAATGAATCTATATGTATAAAAGCGTAAGCAACCGGCCAACCGGTAGCTATGATGTGCACTGACCACCAGGGGGCAGACACTCAATGCAGGAGTAACGGAGGCTATGTCAACACTGTGATAGTGAGGGCCCTTACATCTAGTCTTTAATTTGTGTCTCATGTAGATGTCTAGATAAAAATATGATTGTTGTTCTCTCTCACTCTGTGGTGACTTGCAGCTGTGGTTCTCAGGTGGCACAAATGGAACCAGAGGGGAGGAAGCCCAATTCCTTGGTGTGTCACCTGAGAACTGCCCTCTTGCAATCCGGGACCCCTCAGAGGATGTCAAAGAATCGGTTTTGGCCTGATCCCTGCAGGCCAGGCCGAGGGACCCCACCAGTGCACAAATCCTAGTACTTATATAAAATATTTACTAATGGAAGTATAATTTTTGTGGTACAGGGTAGAAAAGATACAATTTATTTAAAATACATTTCAAGAGTAGATGCATTATTTTTTGATATTTGCTTATTTAAAAGATGAAAAGGAAAAAAAACACACCTTTCTGACTATATTTTGAGGAACTAAATAGTTGAACCAAAAGACCATTAACCTAAACCTTATGTAAAAATTCTTATTAATTCTGTATACCAGTTTCTAGACAAACTCATGTGGAAGTTGAGCTGCTATAATTAATAAATAATTGTAATTGGTGTGTATAAGTTTTTCTCATTTTTTCCTCTTCTACTATCAACCCATTGTTTCCCCTTCTTCCTATTAGCTCAGTTGGCTATTTAGCCCCACTCATCCATTTAACAGAGGCTATGTCAACACTGCCATAGTGAGGGCCCTTTCATCTAGTCTTTAATTTGTGTCTCTTGTAGATGTCTAGATGAAAATATGATTGTTGTTCTCTCTCACTCTCTGCCAGACACCAAAATCTAGCATTTCCTGTGTGAGAACTATTTACTATATATTCAGAAAACTAATGGTTATGTCAATTAGTGTTTTATCCTGAGGAGTTCTACCTACAACTGTAAATATTAGGACATTTAAGACCACGTTAGGACTATGAGTTTAAATCTTGTCAAACAATAGCTTTAAGCTTCCAGGTGGAGTAGTGGTTCTAGATTTTCCCATAAAGATTGGGATGCCACAGGGAGGATTTGGGATTCCATATTTAAGACTTGTCCTAGACTAGAATGCATAGGTCGTCTCTCCACAGCTTATTGAGTAACTTGGAGGTTCTGATTCTAAAATAAGTTTCCCTTCATTTTTCTACTCTATCAAGTCACAATTTGATCTCTCTTATTTCCATTCATTATGGTGAAGACTGTCTGCTGGTCCCAAATCTTCCCATTAACTTTTCCAGTCCCTGGTAAAACCAGTTCTCATAATCTTGACTGTCTTCTCCTTTAGGAGATTCCTAAATTTACATTTGCAGATCTCAATTTTATCTTTAGTGACAATTTACATTTATTTCTATCTCTTAGAAATGTTCACCTGGATGACCTCCTATATCTGATACTAAACTATCCCCAAGAAATTTATTATAACACATACTTACTCTATGAAAGTAAGTTCAGGAGCATATGTACTCATGTTTTCAAAATGTCTCTTGCAACACTAATGTTCGTAAGATTTAATAGTTTTACACACACACACACACACACACACACACACACCTTCTTACACAATTTTCCAGAACTTTATTATGCTTATGTTAAATAATTAAGAGGAAGATATGATATTTAGTGTTTCCTAAATTGGCAATGGAACCCTCTTTGTGTTGAATAGCTGTAAATCTACCAAAATCTTCAGTAAATTGTTGTTTGAGAATGTTTCTTAGATGAGCCGCCTAGCCTAGCTGCTTTGAAGCTGGTTGTTGATAGCTACTAAGGAAAGTATAAAATGTTTCCCTAGACTTCCAATTAGACATTTAGTCTTGGTTATTTTTGATGCCTTTCTACTTCTTCCTTAGCAAAACCAGTTCAAATTCTTTTAATTATGTCTTTTAAAATGTACTTATTTATCTCTCTTTTTTAAAAAAACTTCAAAACCTTTTCCTCTCTCATCTAAAATTTTATATTTTTCAAATTGATTTTCTATCCTCAGCCCCCATCTACAGTTCCTTGTTTCTAGAGTTATCAGATTAGTCTTTAGAGTTTTGTTGTGGTTATGTCACTCCCTTCTTCCATAATTGGCAAAGTAATCTTCATTTTCAACCAAGTGACATGTTGATTCTTCTGGCATTCCAAGCACTTTATACCTACTCTCTATTTACCTCATCTCCTTCCTTTCACAAATCCTATGCTACAGTCATGTTGGATGACTCATTTTCCCTTAAGACCTGTCTATGCTTCCCTTCCTGATTCTGTATTCTCTCTGCTGTCTCGGTTTCAATCTTCCATCTCATGTCTGAACTTCCTCTGTGTCCTCATCCATGCTTCAAGTCCTAATTCAAATGCTACTGTCTTCATAAAGTGTTTCCTGATTTTTCCAGCAAAAATAAGCTTCTCTTTCCTTGGGCTTTAATGCTAGTAACACTTACTTTTTTCCCCCTCTAACTCTGTATTTCTGAGCGTAATTGCCAGAAATTGGTATGATTTTGATTATTTTGTACATATTCTATTTTCCTTCTTATGAATTTAATGGTGTTTAAGGTGTTATGTTTATAGAATTGTACAACAATCAATTCATCTAGTATAATTCTCTTCATAGATAAATAAAACATTTTCAGACATTAAATATTTTGACCATGTTTTCACAGATAGTTAGTAGCAAAGTCAGGACTGGGACACATGTCTTCATTCCCAATCCAGTGTTCTCTCTAGCCCAATTTATTTGCAGCTCTTATACTTCTAGCCCATGCTAATAGAAACCTGTCAAAAATACTACATAAATGTGGAGGACAACTAGAAGTTACTGGGCATACATTTAATTTTCAAATCCTCTATGTTTACCCAAATATCTTACTCTACATTGTTAATGAAAGTGATTGTACCACCTCATGAAATAGATATTGAGAAGTGAAAATACTTTTCACAGAATGATACAGACCGTGTGAGCCCAGTTTTCTTAGTCTATTCCAGAGCCATATATAAATTGTACTGCACTTTTTGTATGTTCATTAGAGAGGTACTCCCACATTTATATTTAGATGGATAATAATTATTATCAGAGTTAAGAATAATTCATATCAATATAAAGGTTTTCTTTAAAATGAATTACATTTATTCATAGTTTTGAACTGTGGATTCATTTAAAAAATAATGGAAGACTGAAACATCGAGCCTGCAACCTGGGCATGTCCCGGTCTGGGAATCGAATGGGCAGGTGCATGGGATAATACTGAGTGACAAAGGCCAGGGCTATAAAAATAGCTATAAAGACACTGGGTTGGTAACAGGAAATATATCTATTGTTATAATTTTAAATGTAGTTTTGGAAAAGTCCATGTCTGAGTGCAGGTAATTACTGCCCAAGGAGTCTGAAATATGTAGGGGTCTGCATATAATGGCGGGTCCAGGACCAAGGCTTAGTGATCATCGTAATAGTTATATTAAATGAGCACCTAACATGCCAAAGTGCCTTTTAGTTTTTATTTATGTAAGGCCTGTCATGATAGAATTTTTCAGAGTTAAGAAGTTAAAAGTGAAGCTCAGAGGGGCTAGCTAACTTGTTTGAGATTGCACAGCTAGTGGGCAGTTCTAATGGAACACTCGTGCCTAACTTCAATGCTAGAATGTCATCTGCTTTCAGCATGTGTGCTGTCAAAGCCAGCACAAATGTCATCTACTATTCAAAACTGCCTTCCCTACTTTTTCCCCCCAATTCTTTTCCCCCCTGAAATTACTATTAAAATTAACTTCTATGGCATTAATGTTTAATATCTATTGAAGTATAATTGACACAATAAAAGCCACATATTAAGTTGTAACAAAGAAAAAGAAAAAAGATTGCACAGCAAGTTGGTAGCAGAGCCAGGATTCAAGCTTACCTCTGCCAAGTTACTAAATCCACGTGAACTTCAAGTACATTGTATTGTCTCAATAGCTGGGAATAATAGTGTGGACAATAAATAATGAGGGGGTGGGGAGAATTTGGGTAAGAATTGTTTCTATATTTCCAGGAAATTTTACAGGTAATTATTTTTAAATGAATTGATTGACTCAGTCCCACTGGCTCAAACCCAGTAAGAATGCCACATGTGGGCAGAGGGGCTGTTTGCCCTGAGTATAGGCCCATGGGCTGACATTTTCCAGTGGAGGATTTGACAGCAATACAACCAGCTAAAAGTCAGTCTGCTTTTTATTACCATCATATGCCAGCTACTCTAAACAATATCAGGGATAATGTACTCCTCAAGAGTCCTATTTGGTCTAATTCCTCAATAATAGCTGTGACACTATCAAGTTTTGATTATCTACATGTTTATATACATTATGCATGGTATACATAAAAAAATAGGTTGTGTTTGTAGTCATGACATATATAGCATTGTGTCTATTTGTATACATTTGCATTATATATCTATGTATATTACTTGTTCTTTAATAAACATTGTGCCTACAGAGCAGATACTTGGGGAGAATGTCCAGTTACTCAGTAGTGTCCTAGCACATGTGGGCTCAGCCACAGACATTTGTTTCAAGAGTAAACAGTCAGCCAAGTTCTGTTTTTTCATCACTTTGCTATTATTTATTTCAAATATACTGTTCAAATGTGTTGGAGAAAGCAAAAATGTACTCAAATCAGACACAAGTGAGTCAGAACAATTATAAACTTTGAAAAAGTATAATACAAATGTATGCTGACTTTCCTGGGGAAGATGTCTTAGTGGCATTTTTCCAACTGCAGAGCCATTTGAAAGTCATTAGAGTTACTTCAGAGGAAATAAAGACGTGAACAACGTTTTGTTGTAAAATGTATTTTATGAATCTGCTAAGCTTTTCTTTAGTTCTTTCCCAATATATTTTCATACATCTGTTTCTTCATGGGAAGGAAACATTTTGAAAATAAAATGTGCTCTTTGAATTATTCTGAGCAAAGATAGATGTAATACTAGCGATATTGCCTACCAAAGATGAATATGTGATGGTCAGTTTTGGCAAAGTTAAGAAATATACAGAAGTTAAGGTTCAGAAACAGAAACTAATATTATTAACAGAATGCCATGTAGATACTCTTTTTTTTTTTTAATAAACAAAATACATTAATTAAAAATCAGTCCATTACTTGTTCATTTTTCTATAGTATCCCTAATGTTTATTTTATTATTTATGTTTTTATACTGGCATACCAGCACAAGTTCAGCTAGATAAAATGTTTACTGTCTAAATTCCCTTTCTAGCCATTTGTCTTATTTTTTGATTATTTCTGAGAATAATTTTTTCATACATATAAAGGGAGTGTTTTCAAATGATCCACTGTGGTGAATAACATACCAGGTATGCCACAGGCTAAAACTAAGGGTTATTATTTAAAATCTTTCTGGATGATTGTGGGAAATAGCTTTTTATTTCTTTGTCTCCACCAGACTTCTGAGCACAGCAGTTGATAATACATACTTCTTGAATGAAAAGACAAATGATGAATGAATAATAAACAAATGCTTAAAATAAGCCATGTTTGGTCTGCTAGCATTACTGGAAGTCTACATTTTTACTGTGAGCCTAAAAACCTAAAAATAATTTGACTGCTAATAAAAACTCCTTTAGGTTTATGCTGAAAATGAAAACTACTTAAATAAATGCAGTGAACTTTAGTATGTTTAAATATTGCCCCTCTAAAAATATGCTGTAAAAGATTTTGAAATTCCAGGCCTGATTTGACCTTTTGTTTTTTCATCTGTAAAATGGAGATAATAATAGTAGTGCCATATAGGGTTGAAGTGAAAGTAAAATGAGATTAAATGTATAGAGTACATAGCACAGTGCTCAAGATAGTCTAAACATTTGATAAGTGATAGCTAACATGATCCCATAGAAACCTAATTTTTTTTTTTGGAAATATTCTGTGACCTAAATTGCATCCATAAAATTTTTCATTTGAAAAGACAGTATTTTTAGGCCAGTATTTGTTTCTTAAAACACATTTCAGCACTAGACTTTGAGATTGTAGCTTTTGACAGAAATAAGTGAAAATCAGAAAATGATGAAAATTGGAAAGGAATAAAAACCACACTCGAGCCCTGAACAGTTTGGCTCAGTGGATAGAGTGTCGGCCATGTTCGATTCCAATCAAGGGCATGTACCTTGGTTGCGAATACATCCCCAGTGGGGGGTGTGCAGGTGGCAGCTGATTGATGTTTCTTTCTCATCAATGTTTCTTTATTTTTACAGTAGACCCTTTAGCATTTCTTGCATTGCTGGTTTGGTGGAGATAAATTCCTTTAGTCTTTTTTTTTGTCTGTGAAGCTCCTGATTTCCCCTTCAATTTTGATTGATAGCCTTGCTGGGTACAGTATTCTTGGATTCAGACCCTTTCTTTGCATGACTTTGTATATTTCATCCCATTCCCTTCTGGCCTGATAAGTTTCTGTTGAGAAATCAGTTGTTAGTCTGATGGGGGTTCCTTTATATGTAACTTTCTGTCTCTCTCTGGCTGCTTTTAAGATTCTTACTTTGTCACTGGTGTTTGCCAATTTAATTATAATATGTCTTGGCATCGGTCTTCTGGGATCCATTTTGCTTGGGACTCTGTGAGCATCTTGGATTTGTGTGGGTTTTTTCTTCTCTATCTCAGGAAAGTTTTCTGTCATTATTTCTTGAAATACGTTTTCCATGTCTACCTCAGTTTTCTTTCCTTCTGGAACCCCTATATATTGCTTTGTTTTGCATTGTCCCAAAGCTCCCGTAGGCTCTCCTCCTGCTTTTTAATTTTTTTTTCTAGAAGCTGCTCTAATTGGGTATTTTTTTCCATTTTGTCTTCTAGCTCGCTCATGCGATCCTCTAATTCTTCTAGTCTGCTCTTGATGCTTTCTATTGAGTTCTTCATAGTAGCGATGTCATTTTTCATTTCGTCTTGAGTCATCTTCATTTCCTCTTGGGTTTTTTTCATTTCCTTTTGGGTCTTACTCATATTGTCAAATTTGTCTTCCATTCTTTTTAGCCATCTTAAGATCGTTACTCTGAATTCTTGCTCTGGTAGGTTGCTTGCCTCTAACTCGTTTACTTCCTTTTCTGGTGATGCCTGCTTTTCTTTCATTTGTGGGCTGTTTCTTTGTCTCCTCATGGTCTCTCTTCAGGATGTCTCTCTCCTGTGTTGATTTATCTCTCCTTTCCGTGGGTGATTGAAGAACTCCCTTGAATCCACGCGTTTGTGCCGATTGGGGCATCTCAGCTGCTTGATGGTCTCCTCTACGGTGGTTTTTCCAGGCCTCAGAGAAGATCCTCCTTTCCTGGTAAGATGGCGCAGCCTTCCCTCTGGGAGAGCTCGCCGCGGCCACCGCAGTGCTGGCCACCCGGCCAGGAAATCCTGTCCAGCGGACCCTTCCCTACCTTCCTTGAGAGCTCCACTGCCCCTTAGCTTCCAATCAACATTCCCTGAGCAACTCAGACGCTGCCTTTATCTGTTCTGGGACCTGGGTCAGAACAAGTTTGTCTGTTCGGTCGCCATCTTGTCTCCCTCTCTCGTCAATGTTTCTAAGTCTCTATCCCTTTCCCTTCCTCTCTGTAAAAAAAAAAAAAAAAAAAAAAAAAAAAAAAAAAAAAAAAAAAAATCAATTCAAACAAACAAACAAACAAACAATCCACAGAGGGGGAAAGGAATCAATCTCTGAGAGGCATATTCACAGTTTTCTAAAAGCTGAGTTTATGTCAGGACTACTTGACAAACTCCTACCTAGAATGTGGGCTTAAGAGAAGCAGAGTTTCCCTGGTCCTGGCGGCATCATGCAGGGTTAGGCAGCAATAGCTCCCTTCACTGTCAGCTATGTCTTCTTGTTCCCCTTATATAAGTGATGCAAGAGAAATAGAGTTGTAACTATTTATGACTTTATTCTTCTGTTTATTACTCATTTTATCCTAGGAAGGACCATACCACGTTTTAATAAGTACCTTAAGAACTCTCTTCTGGGAGTCATAGTGATGCCATATAGTATGATGCCACAGCTGTCATGTGCATAGACTATCTTTAAGTGTACACCGTGTTTGCGTGATCATCTGTTGTTATTGTTGACCTACAGTGGACTCTCTTTTTATTGCCTGCTTGTTTCGGTAAACACAATAGTCCCCTCTCACATTTTTCCTTTGGGCCAATCCAGCAATCATAAACTGAACTACCTAGAGTATTTCTGTAGTTTATAAAATTTCCGCCTGTATGGTTTTAAATTAAATCTGACATGAGTCCTGGAAGAAGGGCAGCATTTATTATTATTCCTATGCAAATTGCCAATGAGGTAACACTGGGTTGGAGAATTACAGGTTACATGGTGAGTCAGAGGTGAAGTCCAAACTCCTATTCCTATGCAGAGCACTTTCTATTACGATGAAAGTTTGTGGTGAAAATGCTGTATGTAGCTAGAAAGGATTGAAAAGTCGCTATATTCAGTTGATAAAATTTAATTAGAAATTTGGATTTTATTTTGAAACCAAGCCTGGATTACTATATTTGCTCTTTCAAAATTTCTATTGAATAAGTGGTTTTATTGTTATTGAAATCATAATTCCAAAAGTGGTTAATAAACAACTCTGAAAGAATAACATTGTGGTACTCATTTTTCACCACTGTTGTATTTATGTAATTTGGGATACAGTAAGGGTGTGCCACCAGTAAAAGAGCAGTCAGCAGGAACATATGCCCAAATCTAGTCTTCTGTTAAGGTCTTTATAAACATTGTGAGACTAAATGATTCATTTTCTCTGGGCTTCTGTTAGTGCCTGCCCACTAACCTAAACTTCTTTTTTTTAAAATTTAATAAATCTTTATGGTTCAGATTATTACAACTGTTCCTCTTTTCTTCCCCATAGCTCCCCTCCACCTGGTTCCACCCCACCCTCGGCCCTTACCTCCCCCACTGTCCTCATTCATAGGTGTATGATTTTTGTCCAGTCTCTTCCCGCACCCCCACACCCCTTAGCCCACAAGAATTGTCAGTCCACTCCCTTTCTATGCCCCTGATTCTATTATATTCATCAGTTTATTCTGTTCATCAGATTTTTTATTTACCGTGATTTTTAGATTCACTTGTTGATAGATGTGTATTTGTTGTTCATAATTTTTATTTTTACCTTTTTCTTCTTCTTCCTCTTCTTAAAGAATATCTTTCAGTTTTTCATATAATACTGGTTTGGCAGTGATGAACTCCTTTAGCTTTTTCTTATCTGTGAATTCTTTATCTGCCCTTCAATTCTGAATGATAATTTTGCTGGGTAGAGTAACCTTGGTTGTAGGTTCTTGCTATTAATCACTTTGAATATTTCTTGCCACTCCTCATCTGGCCTGCATAGTTTCTGTTGAAAAATCAGCTGATAATCGTATGGGTGCTCCCTTATAGGTAACTAACTGTTTTTCTCTTGCTGCTTGTTAGATTCTCTCTTTGTCTTTTGCCCTTGGCATTTTAATTATGATGTGTCTTGGTGTGGTCCTCTTTGGCTTCCTTTTGTTTGGGGTTCTGTGTGCTTCCTGGACTAGTAACTCTATTTCTTTCACCAGGTGGGGGAAGTTTTCTGTCATTATTTCTTCAAATAGGTTTTCAGTATCTTGCTCTCTCTCTTCTTCTAGTACCCCCATAATTCTGATGCTGGAAGTTGTCCCAGAGGCTCCTTACACTATCTTCATATTTTTGGATTCTTTTTTCTTTTTGCTTTTCCAGTTGAGTGTTTTTTGCTTCTTTTTATTTCAAATCTTTGACTTGATTCTTGTGATCCTCTAGTCTGCTTTTAGATCTCTGTATAATATTTTTTATTTCAGTCATGTATGCTTAATTTCTAGTTGGTCCTTTATCATATCCTCGAGGGTCTCATTAAATTTATCGGCCTTTTCTAGAAAATTCTCGAAAAACCTTATAACCATGGTTTTGAATTCTATAGCCAGTCGTTTACTTTCCTCCATTTCTTTCATTTGTGATCTGTTTCTCTGCATTTTGGCTGCTTCCCTGAGTTGGTAGAGTGGCTTTGTGTGCTAGGTGTTCTATAGGGCCCAGTGGCTCAGCCTCCCCAGTTACCTGAGGTGGTCACTCTTGGTTCACCCCTTTGTGGGCTGTGTGCACAGTCTTGTAGGTAAGCCTTAATTGTTATTGGTATCACTGGGAGGAATTGACCTCCAGGCCAATTGGCTGTGAGGATCAGCTGTGTCTATTCTGGGAGAACTTCTGTGCTGGAGACACCCTTGTGAGACAAGACTTGCAAAAGCCTCAGTGTCAGCTTGTATGGGGCAGAGTCTCAGGGCAGAGCAGACAGCATTGGTTTCCTGTCAGCCATGCCCTAACAGGCTCTTGTGTCTCTATGTTTTGTGGTAATAGCTCAAGCACCGCTGAGAAAAAGTTTCTCCATGGGTGAGTCTGGGTCCCCAGAGTCTTGCCCAAAACTGGAGTTCAGTGCAGTCGGGAGCTTTTGTCTCTTTTTGACTTGCTTTCTCAGTTGTGTGCTTTCTCCACATGCATGCGCCTCGGTACCTCTGCCTTCTGCAGTTCCTCTGAGTCTCAGTGTGCCTTTCTCTTTCCTGACAGTCCAGTTTCACTCTGTATGAGTCTGGGTCCCAAGAGTCTTGCCCAGAACTGGAGTTCAGCGCAGTTGGGAGCTTTTGTCTCCCCCCCAGCTTGAGAAAGCCAGCCTCAAACTCAGTTGCCAGTGCTCTCTGCACATGTGTCACAGTACCTCTGTCTCCTGCAGCTCCTCTGTGTCTCCGTGTGCTTTTCTCCTTCCTTCTAGTTGTAGAATTTCCACTGAGCCAGCCTTCCTATGGTTCTAGATGATGTCCATTTTGTCTTTTAGTTGTAGTTTTGAAATTGTTGTGTGAGGCAGCAGTTTAGGTGTTTACTTATGCCGTCATCTTGGTTTTTCCTCCTAAACTTCTTATAATGCCCCTTTACTATGTGGTGAACTGAACTTCAAACTTCCCTCTGTTTACTGATGAGACTTTACTTATTTTATTAAATAGAGCTTTGATTGCCTATAAAATATCTCTATGAAAAGAAAAAAAATGCTTGGTTTGTAGCATTAGCCGATTTCCATGGTATAAATATTTCCATCATGAAATTGACATTGAGGAGACATGAGCACAATGAACTCTCAAGAGCTGGCTGGGGCTGGCTCCAGCTCACCCCTAAGGGTGATTGGGAGGGGGCAGGGTGGAAATCAGAGATCATCACACTTTGACCCCTCAAATCAGAGGATGAAATAGAGGCTAGGAAAAATTGAATATTTGCTTTTTCAATCTTTTCTTATCTAACTGTGGGTACTAAATGTAGTAATTTACTGTAAATGAGCAATTTATCCACAAGAGTAGGTAATCATAAGCAAAGGGCAAAACATTACTATGAAGAGTTTATGGGAGACAGGATACCCAACCTGTGTTGATAGCCTGAAGCCAAAACAGATCAATGACAGGAGGGTGCTTTTCCTACCAACAGAGGTTACTCTGTAACCAAAACAGACTAGATTGACAATTTAATAGTCATTCTTAATTGCATTATCATTTGCAATGGACTCGAGAGATATCTGTAGCTTTAAAGAATCTGTCATAGTTCAAGTTTTTATTTTCTTAGCTCAATAAACAGTGATGTCACAGAGTGACTTCCTAGTGCTTCACTTATAGGAGTGTCCAGAAGTTTCTGGTTCAAATATTCACTTTCTTTTTAAAAAAAATATATTTTATTGATTTTATACAGAGAGGAAGGGAGAGAGATAGAGAGTTAGAAACATCAATGAGAGAGAGTCATTGATCAGCTGCCTCTTGCACACCCCCTACTGGGGATATGCCCGCAACCAAGGTACATGCCCTTGACTGGAATCGAACCCGGGGCCCTTCAGTCCCCAAGCCAACGCTCTATCCATTGAGCCAAACCAGTCCCGGCCAAATATTCACTTTCTTAGAAGGAAACATAATGACATAATGTATGAGGAAGAGTGTCTCTTAGAACTTGTCAGTAAAGAATAACCTAATTGTCAGATCTCTTTTTTTACCTCTTCATCTTCCCACTTTTTTTTTAAAACCAATCATGTCATTTATATACTCTGTTAATTTTCTGGATTTGACTTGAACAGCAGCCATTTTCATCCCCTAAATTTAAATTCTCTAAATTAATTAGATTAACGTAATACAACACTGATGTCAAGTTTTTGCCTGTGAAGAAAGTCAAGAAATGAAAAGTGCAAATGGTATTATAATCTTATGTCTAAAAATAAGAATGAGTAGTTGAGTAATGAATAGTACTTGAAATTGTAGTATATAATTAGATTTATGATCTTTTAGATTTAGAAAATATGTCAGCTATTTAATACTATTCAGTCCTTTCGTTATATTACGCTTAATTAAATACTTTTGATGAAGGAGGCACTAAAATCTATAATAATAAAAGCATAATATGCTAATTAGATTCAACAGCCAAATGATGTCCGCCCGGATGTCCTTCTGATGACCTTCCGGATAAAGCCAGGGCTGCTAGGGCCTAGCCCCTTGCACGGATTTTGTGCATCAGGCCTCTAGTAAAATATATAAAAAGGACTTGTGTGCATACATAAGAGCCTAACCAGTGGTCAAGGATAACAGGGAGGTGTAGGTGTGTGTGGGGAGGGGTGGAGGATGGGAATGGAGGGATGAGGACAAATATGTGATGCTTCAATCAATAAAATAAAAAAAAAGAATTAAAAAGGCTAATAGTACATAGCATTGTTTTGCAGTGTATTCTAATACCTGACTGTTTGCCAGCTTCAATACAGTAAGTAGATGGTATTGATTTACTGTAGTAGAGGACTATATCACCAACAATAAACCTGAATCTTTTATTTTTATAAAGATACAGTAGATGCTAGCTTAAGATAAATTAGAGAGGCCATAAGAACAGAGTGGCTGGGCAGCAAGTATGTCAGTTTTACATGTTTCTAGCTACATATAAATTACACATATAACATAAAAATATCATTTGATTTCATAAATTGAGACCAGTTGTTTTGGTATTGTCTGCTTTTCATAAACTAGCAAAGCTGTCTGGCTATGAATTGTGCCCAATTTCATATTTTGTAATGTACACTTTGTGGTTGCAGACATCGATTTACAGGTTTCAGAAAGGCTTTAATTCTATTATATTAGTCTAACAAATGAATTGCATAGAATCCAGGCACTCTATGAAGAAACCATGGTCAAACAGCATGAGTAGGCTGTCTCCTAAAGTTAATCTAAAACATATCTAAATCCTCAAATAATAATATTGTACAAGCTATCAACACAGGAAGCACCACAAGTTAGTAGCTGGCTCTGCCAATACGTGATATTGAAGAAATACTAAGAATTTACGGAGATGAGGGCCCAATGACTAATTGAAAGATTCAAGGAAGACTTTATGAAAAGCTAGAAAATAATTTCTGATCTGAAGGAGGATGGGAGCCACATAGATTGAGAGAAAAGGGTTGAGCTTTGTAGAGGGGAAAATGGTATGGGAGTATGTTCAGAGAGTAGACTGAACACATCTGATGTTTTTAGGGATGACAAGTTGGCTATTCTGAATAAATTTAAAGATGGGTTTAATCAGACTGTATACAGTGCTTCTTGAATCATCATGGGCATGCAGCTCACCCAGAAATCCTGTTGAAATGCAGATTCTGACTCAGGAAGTCCAGGGTAGGGAGCAAAATACTGCATCCAAGAAGCTCTTCAGTGATGCTGGTGGTGCTTCTGGATCACACTTTTATTGGATGTTAGACTTTATCTCTAACTTTGCATTTTAGCTTAAAAAGTTAATTAGAATTTATGCACAGTTGAGACAATAAAATTCATCTATTCTCACTGGTAATTACTGAGCTGAAGTGTCTTTGAAGCAATTCAGACTCTCAAAAGGTTTCCTGAAGGCAGTACTGCTAGGGTTTTCAGATAATTCTGGCCCTCATTTCTGTTGACCTGCCTCTTTGTGCAGTTGCTGACATCTGATTGGCTGGATTTATTATCTCACTTCCTGTTTCTTCCTCATTACTTTTCTTTGGATCATTAGTAAGACTAGTCTTTGATTCCTGTGGATTGTTCACCTTTCAGTGCTCCAATTCTGTCTTCAGTGGTACCTTTAAAAAATATATAACTCTTACCCTTTGTTTAGTACCTCACCTTGAATCTCCTCACTTATGCTGTACCGCCTCATCTGTGTTTTTTCCACCATGCCCATGATTCTCCTCTGAAAGTATTCAAATGAAAGGTCAAAAAAGTAGGTTGAGGTCCAGTTGTGAAGAAAGTTGAAGTCTATATTAAAGAATTTGAATTTTACCTTATAAAGAAAGGCATTGATTTTTTTGTTTAATATGTAATTTGTTTGATTTACACTCCCTTAGAAGGCTTGTGATTTATAGTCAGTGAAGTTGAACAACAATAAAAACATATGTGTTCCAGTTTGTATTTGAATTTTTTTGTAGCTATAGGGTGATTGGAAATTTGACTATAAAGTGAATTGTTTTGAACAAGTTAGATTGCAATTGTCAGCTGAAAAAAATAGTTGGTCTTCTGTTTTCTTCTTCTTCTTTTTTTAATCCTCACTCAAGGATATTTTTTCCATTGATTTTTTTAGAGAGTGGTAGAGAGAGAGAAACATCGATGTGAGAGAAACACGCCGATTGGTTGCCTCCTGCATGTACCCCTACCAGATCCTGGTCAGGGGAGAAGCCTGTAACTGAGATATGTGCTCTTGAGCAGCATCGAACACAGGCCAATGCTCTATTCACTAAGCAAAACTAATTAGGGCTATTTTTATTTTTGACATTGAAGGATCTTTTTGGGGTATAATTTGCAGGCCAAAGAAGGAGTCATCTCTTTGAAACTTGGATAATGGAATATAAAGAGCTTCATACACCCCATAAGTGATTTTTCCCTCAGCTCTTCTGGGAAACCAGGCAAAAGATATCCAAGAGATGGACAGGTAGAAGGAACTACCAGGATTGGGCTTTGCTGAACTTCCAGTCTGTCTGCAGCATGGAACTTCTTGGCTTATTTCAGATCTACTGAGGACATTTTCAAGGCATACTTTTCTTATTTTAAAAGGTGGATTATTTTTTTTTTTTTTAATTCTTATTGACATAAGTGAGACCTAAAATTAAAATTGGGTTTTTGTCTTTCTCTGTGGAGAAAAGCCTTGGAGGAGATATATATACTTCAATATATGTTTTTTCCCTTGTGTTTTTGTGATTCATAGGTAAATACTTATAGAAAAAAGTGACCATCAATGGAATACTAAAAACTCCCTGCTGGTGCCACTAGTCATTAATGGTTTGTATGGGACTTGAAGGTCAGAAATGCTCTGACATTTTGGCAAAGATGGTATTCTCTATTAAGCTTTTTGGGAAAAACAAAATAAAACAACCCCCCTATTCCCCCAAACCAAACCAAACCAAACCACCCCGAAAAAAACCTCTGTGACAGGTTTAGAGCAGGTCAAGCAAGACCATGCCAGTCATTAATCATCCCAGCAAGTGGTCCTCCTCTTGCCTTTCATTTTGGCCTGACTTCCTAACCTTTTCCTGAACTCGTCTTTCCTTCTATTGTATTAAACTCATAAAATGTAATTTAACTTTCTCCTTTTGCCTAAGAGAATGATTCTTTTGAATCTATTTAGGCCTTTAGTGGCTTAATTGGAAACTCCCCAGGGTATTGCCCTGGAAGACTAAATAGGGTTACAACATCTCAGGAGTCATTGAGAAACTCTTGTGAGCACAGCTGCAAAGAGGTGGGAGACAACAAATGTGCACGTGTGCTGAAGGCTCTTTCTGCTGCCACAGACAAAGGCACATCCCATGGAAGCAGTGTCCCCAAAGAACTTGCCTAGACATTATTAATATGGATGGAGCTAATAGTTCTCACCTTATATCAATAGAAATAAATTCTAAAATGTAAAAATCTATTGCCACCCTGCTAGAGAGGTTGCTAACTTAATTTAGTTTGTTCATTATCTGTTATATATCAAGGACACTTAGTCTTTATGTAATGATGGGAAAAAGATAGGTAGACAATATAAATGTGTTCATTGGTATGGACAAGAGGTTTAAGGGGGGGGGAAATCTATTGTCACTAGGCAGCTATTAAAAAGAATAAAATAGATTTCTACATTTAAAATGGAGATGTTACCAAAATAATTGAAAAAGTGAGTTGTAAAGTCTGCATTAGGATGGTTTCACTAACAAAAGGATTGGGATTCTGTAAGTTTAGATATATTTATAAATTAAGAAAGCTGTAGAAGGATACATACCATATTATTAATGTTGATTAGCTTAGAGAGGGATAAGATTGATAAGAAGAATGGGAACATTAGCTTTTAAATTTGTATATTAATATATTTATATTTAATGTTTTAGAATAATCATGTATTGATTTTATTATTAAAAATGTATAAAATTGAGAGCATATCAGTCGTTTTTAGGAATTAGGAGTGCGGGAAGAGGGCTTGATTCAAAGGGGCAACATAAAGGAATTTTTTGGCTGATGGAACTATTCTATATTCTGATGGTAAATGATGACACATGAAATCTATGCATGTGCCAAAGTTAATATAACTTAAACTAATAAAGCACATTTTATTGTATGTGAGTTTGTGAGAAAGTAAAAACAAGTGAGGGAAAAAATATAATTTTTTTTAAATACTGAGAAATGACTAATAAAAAATAGTCCTCAAAAATCCTAAAACTAATGTTTTAAGGTCTGTAAAATAACACTAAAATAATAACTTTGGGGTTATTTTCCTGTTTACTTAGCCATTGAGGGTCAACAGAATAAGCACTAATGAGTCAATAGGCATTACTCACCCTGTTTTATAAACAGCAAGCATAAAGCTTAGAACATTTTAGTAATTTACTCAGAACTATTAGTCAGACTTCAAGTTGGAATTCAAACTTTGGAAGAACAGAGGTCAAGATTTGTAAAAGTTAAATGTATATAAGGTACAAGGTATTTGTATAAATTCACTACAAGGCAGTGATATAGCAAATCTAGCAAGATTTGAGATCACTTGTGACATACTCCTTGTTACAGTTAGAGTAATAAAACAGACTTTAGACCTAAGTAAGTTACTTATGGCCTGCCCATATCCAGGCACTTCTGAAAGCTCTGTGGATATAGTGACCACAGGTTATCATAATCTTTTAGTGAGGAGTTTAATCCAGGATGCTGAAAATAAAGTAATATAATATTTTTATAAAGATACTTAATTCAACTCTAAAAGAACTTGACATAGACACTTGTAAAGGAGCTTTTAATGAAATAAATAGTAGGGGCTAAAGAGTGAATGATAAGTGATTTAACATGGGTCATTATAGTTAAAAATCAGTATAATAAATTTGAAATCTGTCAGTGCAACATCTACATCTTAGGCCATGTTGAACTCTGTTTTCAGGTCAATAGGAGTTAAGTGGCACAAGAGATCAGAGATGCATAGTTAAGGTTGACAGATTATATTGTAATTCATGGATATGTCCATTTCCAGTAATAACAGTTAATATTAAATGTTTTCCTTTTAAGTGATGATAATTCAAAGCAGCACATTTAAAGTATAAACTGTTTAATAAGAGTAGATTGGGAATTTCCTCACAGATTTTATCCAACTCAAGTGGATTTTTTTTTTCCACATTTTTTTTGGCTTACCTTTTTAGGGTCAAATATATATTCCATTCTTGCCTCATCTTTCTAAACCATGATCATCTTTTCTGAGCTCAGTTAAAATCCCATATTTTTCGTATAAACCTCTTTGGAAATAATGCCTTTTATTTTCTGAAATCTTACTATACTTAGAATATAGTATTTTTTTCTGAGTGATTTAATTTTATCTCTCCAAACAAATTTTAAGTACCTTAAATGTAGAGACTATATCCTGCTCCTTTGACATTTCCCTAACATTCAGTCAAGTAGGTACTGATCATCTTTTCTGTTTGAGGCAACATGCTAGCTGGGAAGAGATACAAAAAAAACACACACAAAAAACAAAAAACACAAAACAAACAAACAAAAATAAAAACACCAAAAAACAAAAACAAACAAACTTAAAACTTGTCCCCGATCCTAAAGAATCTACCATTCAGTAGGAGAGATAAGACTAGCTATATCTGACTCCAACTTTAGACTCCAATCGTGTGGTACAGAGTGATAAAAAAGGGAGAGAGACAAAAGACACTGGAGTGTTGGTACAATGGGTGGAGGACATTTTTTTTCTCTCATACTGATCTTTGAAACATCCAGTGAAACTACTCTCCTAATTTGGTTTCTTATCCTACCAATTTCCCCCATATGTTTGAAATTAACACTAAAAACTCTTAAATGGGGGACATCTATAATAGGGTCAACAATAAAAACAATTATTTTTATCCTCACCTGATAAATCACATCGATGTATCACATTGACATATATATAATTTTAGAGAGGAAGGCAGAGAGAGAAATATTGATCAGTTGCCTAGTTGCTTCCCGTACACCTCCCCAAGCCCAACCAGGGACTGACCCTAAAACCTAGGTGTATGCCCTGACCTTGATCAAGATTCAAATGCAACCTTTTTGGTGTATTGGATGACACTCCAACCAGCTGTGCCACCCAGTCAGGACAACAGTAAATATTCTTTAAGTTATATGTAGCTTTTATTCTATAAAGTTTATTGAAAATTAACTTTTTCCCCTGGTTCACACTTTTACCCCACATCGCAGTGCTTCTGAAATGAGGTTGTGTCATATAAACAGTGTCTTACAATCTCTTTTGAGGAGTTAGTAATCATGATGTATTAGGTTAAATAAATTCAACTTGTTTTGACCTATAAAACAGCAATTGTATATGACATAATTTCCAGTCCATTTGTAAATTTTGTCATTTCTGTTCATCTTGTCATTATGTCAGCTGTGGTAGGTGCATTATTATAACTAAATATGTGAGTTTACTGCCCCTAAAAATGTCCTAAAAATGCAATATCATACTAGAGATGACATTATGCATGGAGAAAGGCATGGAAACTGAACACTGGGTCCTGTATTTGACATTGAAATGAAAATTTATTATAGAATAAATTACCTAACTATATGTTTTCTTGCAAAGCAGTATCAAAGTACTTGAAGAGAACTCAAAAGAAAGATACTCAGAAGTAGATAAAGCTATTATTCTTTAGATGTGTGCACAAACATTGCTTTTCATCCCCCAGCCAATACAACTAGAGGTAAGAGCAGGTGACAGGTCAGCTGATTGATTAAATAAATTCCAAAGTATGGTAAGTAGTGGTGTGCCCACCAATGTCATACAGGAATATCATAAAAGCATTCTAAATGACAATTTTTGTTTCTTTTGAGTGATATAAAGATAATGATGTGTCTTACAGTGTTCATGTTTTAGATTGAGAGCAATAGAATAATTTATATGTTTATTCTTTCTTGAGAAACTTAAAAAATTTGCTCACATACTAAATAGAAACACAGAGTCTTCAAATGACCACAAACTTTTAGAGAACACTCAATCAGCACATTTTCTTTTTTTATCCAGTCATGGTTAATGTGATTTCACTTATTCTTTTACATTATATTAGATGTAAGTTTTAATTATTTAAGACATCTATAAAAATTAAAATAAGTTGTACATGAATAATTTTCAATGTTTATGATATGATTTCTGTTCTTGATGAATCTAAAATCAATATAGACCAGGGATCAAACCTGCAACTGGGGTATGTGCACTGACCAGGAATCAAACCTACAACCTTTGGTGCACGGGATAATGCTCCAACCAACTGAGCCACCTGATCAACGACAAATAACTTGTTTTTACTTAGTATAAAAGTAGGATACATTCCATTGTTTTCCAAGTGAATGAAAACACATTGACATGAATGGGTGGAGGGAATTGTCTATTCACCTAGACAGCAGGACAAGAAAATTTGGAAAGTGTGAAGAAGAGCTGAGTTTTCTTAGATGAATTGGTGTTGGAGAGGGATCACGAAGAGCATCAATACAGGCAGAGAGGCACAATGACCAAGGGACTAGAGTGGAGGGCAAAAAGGAGGATGTGCAGAAAGAGAAAAAATAAAAAGGAAAAACAGAGTAAGAGTTGGGTGGATCTTATGTGCAATGCTTAGAAGTGTGTCATAATGAGGGTGGGCCAGAATCGCCAGAATTGCCTTGTAAAAGAAGGTGCTCAGTCAAGTCCTTGGACCACCATGAATAAATAGAACAGAAAAGATCTTCATTCTGACAGAATCCACACCTACTATGTTAGACCAACTAAGATGATCCTGATAAAGAACCATTCATAGAAAAATAAAGATATTTCATAAATAATACATGGCTGTCTTTGTCTCAAAGTAAGAATAGTCACGTTAACACTTTATGCTTTAATCCTTATTTCTTTCCACCTAGCCTTCACAGATTGATGCGTTTTTATTTCCTCCTTTTGCAGGATTAATTAGTCCTGCAAAATCCTTGCCTGTGAGCATTACTTTATTCCTGTATGTGCTGTTAAAGTTCAGCCAAATGGAACTCTTCCAAGCTCTGATTTCTGTCAGACATCTGAACAGCTGGGATTGTGCAGTTTTTTGAGTTTGAAGGAAAAGATCTGTAGAGCTCGTGTCAGCAAGGGCCGTGAGCTCTCATGATCTCTCTCGGTAGCTTTATATTCACACAGTTCACTTGGAAAGACTAACTTCTATGTTTGTGCCAGGATAGAAGAGATAGTGAGAAGGAATTACATCCTCTATCTGGCTTTTAACATTTCAGAACATTTGTGACTGCTTTATTAAACCCATTTTAGAAAATGATAATTATGTCGTTATTCTATCTTGTGAAATCATTTGGCATGAAGTATAAATTTAAATAATTCTAGGATGGATTTTCTTTTTGGAAGGGGTTGAGATTCATCATTTTCAATTTAGAGCTGAAGCAGAAGATAATTAAGACAAATTGGTGTTGATATAGCATGTGAGGTATATCTCAAAGATTAAGTAGATTTTAAAGTGTTCTTTACATTATTAAAAAATGGAGTTTGTTATTTTAATTTATGAAGGTAGTTATCAATAAGATTTAGTCGAAACAAATTCTCCCCTAACCTCATTTTTCATAGCTTAATATTCATAAAAACTAATTTAAAATTTTGTAAAAAATAAATTTCAGTTTGTTGCATATCCTTTCTGGGTCATGTTGAAAGTCTTAGCAAATGCTATGTTAGATTAGACCACCCAGTTTTATGCAGTTAAAGCTATGCTAAAATAGTAATGATTTTTACAATATAAAAATATTGAACATTAGAAGTATTTCACACTAAAGAGTTGTCATACCAAAAAATGCAGGATTTCCATATATATATATATATATATATATATATATATATATATATATACCTAGTGAGTGACTGTCCCACTATCTGACTGGTAGTTATGATGTGCAAAGACCACCAGGGGGCAGACACTCAATGTAGGAGCTGCTGAGCTGCATTGACTTGATAGCTGCAACCAGAGAGGAGGGAGCCCAATTCTGGGGTGCATCACATGAGAACCATCTTCTTGCAATCTGGGACCCCTTGGGGGATGTTGGAGAGCTGGTTTTGGCTTGAATCCTGCAGGCCAGGCCGAGGGACCCCACCAGTGCACAAATTGGGCCTCTGGCATAATTCTGATTATAGATTAAATGAGAAGGTTTGTAGTTTGAGAGACTTTGGACAATACAATGAATGACATCTGAGTCACATATGATAGCATTTTATTAGGTCAGCTCATTAGTTGCAATTTGAAACTCATTACAGAGTTATATAATGTTAAGCTTTTAAAATAGTAACATGCAAATAGATCTAAGTATTACATATAGAGATCCTTCAATAATTACTTTTCTCAAAGATATTTGGAAAATTCTTAGTCTTGACAAAAATATTAAAATAGGAAGGGACTCCTAGAAATCATTGGTTTTAGTTCCACTTATTTTTTTTTTATTAATTGACACATAATTTATACACAGCAAAACACTAATGACAAGTATTTAATAGTTGTTGACACATGTAACTATAAATCCAAATAAAATATCGAGCATTTCATCTCTCCAAAAAGTTTCCTCATGGCCCAGTCAATATTGACACCACCCCCATCACCCAAAGGCAACATCTGTTGTAATTTCTATTACCTTATTTTGGTTTTGCCTGCTCTAGCACTTCATGTAAATGGAATCATTCATGATATGCTCCTTTGTATCTGGTTATATTAGCTTGATATAATATATTTTTAAAAATATATTTTATTGATTTTTTACAGAGAAGAAGGGAGAGAGATAGAGAGCTAGAAATGTCGATGAGAGAGAAATATCGACCAGCTGCCTCAGGCACACCCCCTGCTGGGGATGTGCCCGCAACTCAGGTACATGCCCTTGACCAGATCAAACCTGGGACCTTTTAGTCTGCAGACCGATGCTCTACCACTGAGTCAAACCGGTTTCGGCTTGATATAATATTTTTGAGGTTTAACTATGTTGTTTTGATTGTCAATACCTGTTGCTTCTTTTTGTAAATTTCTAAGTAGAATTTCATTATATAAAAATACCATAATTTTTCCATCATTTTTTTTTCTGTGGTGAAAATTATGAATTAACTTAATATGGACAAATCCTTTTTGTGAACACATGTTTTCATTTCTTTTGGGTAAATACCAAGGAGTTGGGATTGCTGGGTCACAAAGATGTTATATACTGAGTGGCTAGATTATTATGATCTTTATATCATATTAGAGGCCCAGTGTGTGAATTCATGTATGGGTGGGGTCCGGCCAGCCTGGCCAGGGGGAGGGGACATAGGCAGTTGGCCAGCCTGCCTGCAGGTCGAACTCCTTTTTGAGGGGACCATTTGCATGTTAGCCTTTTATTATATAGGATATACACTATGTGGCCAGATTATTATGCGTTCAGAGATCATAATAATCTGGCCCCTCAGTGTATATTTAACTTTATGAAAAACTGCCAAACTCATTTCCTAAATGATACCACAGTTTTTCACTTTCACCAGAATACCAGATAGTTCTGTGTGCTTTACTTTCTTCTCAACACTTGGGAAGAAATTTTATCCTGTTCTAGTGGGTTCTAGTGATATAACTCATTAAATTTAATTTGCATTTCTCTGATGACTATAACACTGAACATCTTTTAATGTGCTTATTGACTATTTTGCCTACACTGAGGTTACAAAAATATTTTCCTGTTTTCTTCTATAAGCTCTATTATTTTATCATTTATGTGTAGGTCTTTGATTTATTCTGAATTATTTTTGTGGTAGGGAATAATGTTTATGTTTTTCATGGAGATATCCAGGTGTTCCTGATGATTTTCATCATAGAGCCTATTATGTCAATCTTTGAGAGTTGTATATTTCATTTTTATGCATGAATAAGTGGCATACAAATTTTAAAACATCACATATGAAAGATAATATTAAGTATTTGCTAGAATGACTTGTTCAATAATCTTTTATGTGGGTTTGTTTACCTAACTAAATTTAAAATTTTTAAACATATTTATACTCTAATATTTCTCCACCATTCCCCAAATACTTAGTAAATACTTATTGATAGAATGATTGACTAATTAAGGTGGAGGACCAATTAACATTTATTAGTTTCTGTTCTTTTCTATATACCATAGATCTGTCTGGTCCATTTAAATAGTTTCACATGATTGGTAATTCAATGTAGTGATTCAGTGGGAAATCAGTAGGAGAGGGGACACTATTAAATCTGAATTGTGCAAATTTTATAGAATAAATTATGTGATTTCTTAAAAAAATGATGAGTAAAAAAGAGCAGCAAGGGGGAGTGTTATAGATAGATTAAGAGTCATTATATACAATACATCAACATTATCAACCAAATGCAATGTCTGGCTTTTTTTTGAAGGGATTGGAGGGGGCTAGGTTATTTCTGATTTAAATTAGGTATTTGATGATATTAAGAAATTAGTAACACTGTAAAATATGATAATGGTATTAGGAAATGTTATAGAAATAGTATTTGCTATAAATGATGTATTTAAAGGGTAAACTGTAAAGAGTTATTAAGAGTGAAATTTGCTTTAAAATATTTATAAATCCAAGTGTGTTAGAGATAGATGATAAAAGATTGGCAAACTTAATAAATGTTAAACCTTAGTGGTGGTATAGTAACTCTTCTACTTTTGTATGGGTTTTAAGTTTATTTTCCACAATAAAAAGCAAAAAAAAATAAAAAATGATGATACATACATTTTCAAATTTTCTTTCAGATGTAAGATTGAATCACGAAGGAATCATAACTCCTTTTAGTATGTATTATGGCATTTGTGTATAACGAAGTATATTTTCAATTATTTTTTAAGATATTAAAGAATAATTGGATTTTGAAAACTCACACCGACTAACCTATAAGAGCTACTCTTTCCACCACATGCCCCAATTTGACACCTGAATTAGCTTTGCTGAATTAATTTGTCAGGACTCTTCTATCAAGAAGTTAAATACCCTGGATACAGAAAAGTTCTTTAGTTCTACTCACTGATTTTTTTTTTTGAGGGGAAAACAATTTTTCATTACCATAATTTATATGTTATTAGAGTTTTCTTTCCAATGTTTAACAGTTAAAATTTTAACACATCTGAACTAGAAATAGGAGGAGATAAAAGGATTACAGAAACCATGGGTGAGCAAATTTGTCAGATGTGTCACTTACGCTCTTGGGAACAAAGGAGCACATTGTTTTACATCTGATTCTAGTCACCAGGAACAAAATAGTTAAAGTGATTAATAATAAATAAATAAAGGATGGCTTTTGCCTTGAAGAGCCTTAATATTTATACTCAGCTGCTATGTACATTTTTTCATCTTTTCCAAGTGATTTCCAAATCAAAGGAATCAATAAAACAAGCTTATTTATTTTTTCCAACTTGCTAATTTCATAAGCCATTAAATAGTTTTGACTAAAAGAAGTAGGCCATCTATTGCCATAGTGAACAATAATAATTGGAAGAAAGATGGTCAACAAGTATTTAAAACTTGCTTTTTTTAGTGTGTGTGTGTGTGTGTGTGTGTGTGTGTGTGTGTGTGGTGTTTTGTCAAGTTTATGGTTGGTTGCCTTATCATAGTAATAGAGCCCATGATGATTTAACATGAGTTTGTGACAATGATGCTTTACTCTATTTATGTATCACTCTGATTGCTCAAGGAGCCAATCACTATATTCCATATTAGCCACAACTGCCAAGTCTACTGGTAAAAACATTTTCACAATTGAACATTAACGGACTCAAGAACATTAGCAGAAGCAAATATAAGCATGATACCATAGTAACCCATGCAGTCTGGGGAAATGGCATTCTATTAACGGGTAAGATAATGTCACAATGTAAGGCTTTATACAAACAGATTGGCTTCTCATACTTTTATTAAATCAATGGGGACAGAAAGATAATATTTCTTTATATAAAGGTAGCTAGTTTAAGTTTTTATAAGGTTACATAATAATGTTTAAGAGAAGCAACAGGCAAATAAGTCAATATGATTTTAGATTAAGCACTAGCAGAAATGTTACCTCACCTATAAAGACACATAGGAAACACATCTCTCATTCTCTTTTTCCCTTCTTTTTACTTATCTTGGCCAATCACTACTCTGCAAATAAACATTTATTACAGTGGATTTCAAATTTTCGTGTTTGAGGCAAACTCTTTAACACTAGAACTTGGGAGTCACCCTTGAAAGGATTTTAAAAAGTCAAAATAGCACTACACACCGAAGGAATAATTGTATTTTCTAGAGGAATTCCTCTCAGTGTATGTTCCTATAAAACTAACTACAATTTCACAGAATTTATGTCATCACCTTCAACAGTGTGTCACTGAATGTAACATATTGTCAGACTAACATATCTTTGTACTTTGGAGGCAAAATTCCTACACATTGCAGCCACTTTAGCATTTTTCAACATTTGGCTGCACATCTATGAGGAGGAGTATGGTAAATAGCAGAGGTGAGAACCGCTGGTGGGTACAAAACCCGGTAATAAGTTTCACACACTCTTTTAATGTACTAGTTTGAGAACAGTTACATAAAGGACAATACAAAATAAAGAATAGATTTATACACAAGGATACTAGCAAGTATTTATGGTCAATCAGAAGGATTCTGAGACATTTTTAATGTTGTGAGACAAAGGCAAGCCCAAACAATCTTAATTCTGTCATTGTAGGCACAGGCAAGAGAAAGCAGGGAGTAAGAAGATTTAAGGGTATATGTGAAGGAAAAACAGAGTGTAGAAAGAGCCAGTGACTTATAACCAAGAATTAATTTAGGGATGTGCATTGCCATTAGTGTTATAATGTGTCCATTTTGTGATTGAGAAACTGGTTTAGTTTACTTTTATTCTCCTTGGTTTATAATATTTAATGTATTTTTACTAAGCTAAGTTAAATGAAGAGGATTTAGAGTCAAGCCAGCAGAGGCATGATCTAAAGAAAAGGAGTTGTGTTCAATTTCATGAAGTCAGGAGAAAAAGCTCTAGAATAAATCATCAGTTATTTTGAAGAACCAATTGTAACGGAGGAATCGTATATATTCACTGTGATCCATTCATGGGTGATTACACATGCGTATTGTTTGGCATCGTCTCAATTCGCACCTGTCCCTCCGTAATTAGTCCCTCCATAATAAGAATGTCCTGTTTCACTCTCACAAGCGTTCTGCTTTGCATGATAAAGAATGTAAACATAAACTTAAGTTATAGCAATATAGTTTTTATTCAAAATTAAAAAAAACTTTCCATAAGTTAAAATTTTCCAATCATGGAAGTAATTGCCTTAAGAGCCAACAGAAATAGAAGTCCTATATTAGATGTTAACACATTATTACTTAGGAGTCTGTTTTTTTGGGGGAGGGAGAGGAGGGGCCTAAACCAATAATGGTTAGAACAGCAGACCTATCAATTAATTTTAATTATAGAAAATAGTCAATCTTTGGCTGTTTCAGAGTTACAAAAATGTCAGTTTCATATGTTTCAATCTAATACAACAATGTCCGCCAACACTCGAGGCTGCTTCATGTGTAGAGTGCTATAAAAATTATACTTACATTTGAAAAGCCACCTATAAGTTGTCTCATTTTAAAATATTGAAAGTTCATTAGTAAGAATAAAAATTAAAATGTCTTTATTTTATACAATATTAACAAAAGATTCATGAGTATAAGTCAGAAGGATAGCACTGAAAGCCTAGAGAAAAGTTGGATGTATTTTGATACCAAGCTTTCATGAAATGTCAGAGCTATACACTAGGACTTCCTGTAAGGGATAAGATTTCTAGAAAAGAATTTAGAGTACTTAAAAAAACACACACAAAAAAGTGTTTTAATAAAGTCTGAGAATGCTATAAAAGTCATGTTAAATTAACTGTGATTGATAGAGTTAAGATTAGTGAAAAGCTTTCAAAAGTAGACTATTTATTGATTTGTAAGATTGCATTGTAAGCATATTTTCCAAACAATAACATTCCCAGGACCTATATGGAAAATTACACAGACGCAATGGCAGCTTCCAAGCATATTAACTGATAGACATTCCCAGGACTCAAAGGATAGAATTCTAGACTCAGACCTAAAGTAAGGTGCTTTGTATCACATGGTTATTGAACAAATGAAAAAGCACAGCAAGAAACCAGGGGAAAGAGTTGAGGATAGGTTAACGTACTCAGAATAGGTATCAGAAGGGTGGAGAGACTAACTCATCTGAATCCTGTATTGTATAACTGTGGTTATGTCCTGTGTCTCTTTCTGCCTCTCTGCCAGATCAGCCTTTCTTACTGAAGAAGTGGTTATAAGTTACAATGAATAAGAAGGCTCAGGGAGGGACATTACCTGGAGCCAACACATGCTTATCCCATTAGAGGCATTTAAGGGCAGGGTCTGGGCAATTGCTATCATTTTTACATGACCTGCTACAGAGCCTTGCCTTTACTCTGCACACGTGGGGCAGCACACACATGGGACCAAAATAGATCTGTTATTCATGTCACAAATGGTGGCTGACATAGTAATGATGTATCTTTAAATCTGGTGGAGGCATGCTTTATATCTTGTGACTTGTTCTTCCCATATTTTTCAATCTATAAGTAATACTCCTGTTTATGCCATTCTCTTTATGATATATTCAATTTATTATATTTATAGGATAGATATTGTATCTTACAAGTAATTAATTTATTTTCTATCACAGTTCTTTTGAATTATACTATATTTCACAAACTCATTTTTACTTCTGAGTTTTATCCTTCCCATTTCTTTGTCTTGTTTTCCATATAGCAGAATTGGATATTCATAAATACTATGGGAAATGTACAATGCAGACCCACAGGAGGAAAGTAGGAGAGAAAAATAAAGCTAAAAGGCTGAGTGTCCCCATTTCAACTTCAATTTGAACAGTTATGATTTATACTTTTACTTAACAAAAGGGTGATATGCTAATTAGGCCACATAGACTGAATGTCTTCTGGATGTCCTTCTGGACAAAGCCGCAGCAGCTGCGAAGGCTGAGGACCAAGGGCAAGGCAGCCGGTGGCAGCTATTAGAGCCAAGGAATAGGCAGTTGTGGGGCCAGCAGTGGCAGCAGCAGCAGAGTGATGGGGTTGGCACTTTCCCCTGATGGGCCTGGTCGCCTCCCGCAGAGGGTTGCTAGACTGCAGCTTAGGCCCGCTCCCAGCAGGAATGTCAGTAGACCATCCCCTCAGAGCTCCCGGACTGTGAGAGGGGGCAGCCTGGGCTAAGGGACACCCCCCACCGCACAAAGTTTCTTGTACTGGGCCTCTAGTTTTATATATTCTATATGAGTGCTTGCATAACAAATGTCTTCCATGGGTCCTAATAAAAGACTCTGAAAGCCAGTGCTGCATAAGGTTATTTACCTTATTATTTAATACTTAGGTTTGATTAGTAATCCCATAATTGTAAATGAAATTTTAAACATATAATTACAACACTGTTGGGGTTGCAGGGAGCATTGCTGCAGAAATTGCAGATAATGTATGAGCCTATTATTTCAAACTCTGTAACATAGGCATCTACTCCTCATGAAAATGCTAGTGGTGAAATTTGCTGAAAATCAAATTTCATGTTTAAAGTGAATGGTAGCTAAATAAAGATAATCTTCACAGACGAAAAAACCTGTGGTTTAAATAAATTAAGTTGCCCAAGATTATGTCCATTATTTTATTCATTCATTACACTATCCATTCTTTCATCTTTCTAAGAAGAATTACTTAAATGCTAGACACGGTTCTAAGAGCTAGTGATACAAAGATGAATAGACCTCAGCTCCCACACTCAAATAATTCAGCCTGGTAGGGAAGACAGAGAAGGAAAACATCTGTTAAAATCCAATATAACTCTTCTGAAGGGGTCTACTTTGGAGACCCAGAAAAGTGGGCTGGGGAGGCACAGTGAGAGAAACTTCATGGAGGAGTTCAAGACTGAGCAAGGGGTGAGGATAGGAGAGACAGACTAATTGTAGACAGAAAAAAAAAATAGCATTACTGAGGGCTTAAAAGGGAAAACAGATGTGGAGTCCACATGGAGAATTACCAGGAAATGAGACCTAGACAAATCTGTTTATGAATGGCTTTCATGCTTCAAAATGAAGATTAGCATTTAATCTGAAGTTGAAGAAAAGTGCCTGAAGAATTTCAAGTAATAGAATGGCATGTTCATGTGATCATGTTTGCAATTTGAAAGATAATTTTGGAAAAGAAGTGTGGAAAGGGCGAGACTAGATTGATTAATAGCCAAGAGAGGAGTCTAAATAGGAAGGGGAGTGGTGTAAGGACTGGAGGAGAGTCTCAAGGTATCTAGTGAGCTGCTGAGATTAGATCACAGATGATGAATTCTAAGTAGCACAGTACAGTTCCTGGGTCTTCAACACCAACACTGCCACAGACCAAATACTGGCCAATACCACACATATCTGTTAATTATGTTTTGGCTTACACTTCATTTCTGGAACTTGTGTATTAACTGTTTAACCATTTTACTTGTTACATCAGAAATGGTTTTCCCAAGCTTAGCTTTCTGCTAAGAATTTTAAGACATATTTGGGAAATATTGTTAGTTTTATTTATTAATATCACTATTGCCTCTTATTAAAATATAAAGCAAATTACTAGCAAATATGAAGTGCTCTGTCTATTATAGAGAATAGTTATTTTTCAGAGTAATTTATCTGTGTTCATTTTTAAACATAAAGGACTGATTCTATTTTCCCTCAATCTAAAAAATTCCTGAGATGTGTGTATCATAGTTCCTGCACATGCTTATCAGATCTCTAAACCTCTCAAACCTCATATCTGTAGTATGCGAGAAACATCTTTTACTGAGGCCATTGCCTTGTTGGTCTCTACAGGCATTCATTTTTATTCTCCTGACAAAACCACTCTGTGGTGTGCGTTATTTTAAATGGCTTTAGCAGTCCAACTCTTTGCCTCTCTGCATTTCATGTTGTAGCTAAATCAGCTTGGAGAATTGGAGTTTCCTTTCTGATTCCTCTCTTCCTACTCTGTAGGGCCCACACAGGAGTTTCCCTCTTCTCAAATGCATTAAGCTGGCTCCCTGCTTACACTCTTCTTTTGTGTTGTTTCCCCTCCCAGGAACACACTTCACTCCGATAATTCACATGATTCAATCTTTGACCTCCTGTAAGTCCACCTTCAACTATCCCCTTCTTAGTAAGGCTTTCCCTGGACATTCTACTTAAAGTAGGCGCCCTGGATCAATCTTTTTTTTTTTTTTTTTTTTTTTTTTTTTTTTTTTTTAAATAACACTGAACATTTTCTAACAGATTTTATACTTTATTTATACCTTGTGTTTATTTTTTAATCTCTCTTCCCCCATTGGAGAATAATGTCTTTCAGGTAGGGGTTTTTATCTTGTTTACTTTTCATTGTTCTATATAGGGAAGTGTGCATGTATCTCTATGGCTATTAAATATTAATAAGTACATTCTCTATAGATAAGATTGAACATAAAAGGAAGGTACAAATGTAAGTTGCAAATTTAAAAAACATCAACACCTGTGGCATCTCGTTCTGGTGTGCTGGGGACTTTTCCAGTTTTAACACTGAAAACCCTGTGTCTTGGGAGCCCTCTCCGCCCTGAGCAAACTGGGACAGTTGGCCAACTTTTATTTCTGTGTCGATGTGAGATGGCCATGCTATGGATGACACTGTTATGTTTTCAATCATTATTAATAAGATCGTGGATGTTCATCCTACACAAAGGCCTGAAGGCTCCCACCTTTAACTGGTAAGTTTATAAATGTGCTGTTTCTTTCATCTTCTGTCTTTCTTGACTTGCAGAATAAATACATGTTCCTCTCACTAATACTTCTCATGTTATTATGAAGGAAGTACAACACTAACTGATTCTGACACTCATCTGCTCAAATCGTCTCACTAGCCTGGCCTCAGTTTATTCTTTCATAAAATGAGGAGAGAACAGATGTTAAGCCACATCCTTTCCATGACTAACGTTCTAGGGCTCTGTTCTATGGGATTTCTTCTGACTTGCCATTGAAATTGTTTCTTTAGCTTTAGAAGTGGCTTAGCCACTGCTACTCCATCACCTGGATAATTTGTCCCCTGGGGAGGGGGAGAAAGCAGAACACTTCTCCAACCACAGAAGGTTATAAGAATTTTAGTTCCTTTATCTCCTCTGTGTTAAGGCCTTCCTCGTCCTGTCCCAACTCAGATTTCAAAATGAAGAAAAGAATGATATGGCTCTGAAACATGCTGCTTCTCAATGGTGTTTCCTGCTGAATTAATTTGTTTTTTTAAAGTACCTAATGCCTTTTGAACAACTTAAAACTTAATTCGAATTTAATAATTTACCAGCAATTTTCTCATAATACATACACGCGCATGACTAAAATAATATATATCCATACACATAAATGAGACTGTGAATTGTATGTCTTTGTGAGCCTAGATTAAAGAAAACCTGACAGTTCCTATATTTTCCTTATCTCCCAAATACTTATGTCATCTTTTCATTTGTTTAAAATAGATAGTTTTATCTATATACAGCTCTCATATTTGGATCAAAAAGTGCCTTGAAGAAAAAAATGTTAGCAAAAGCAAATGCCACCATTTGCAACTAAACACTTTATGGATAAATGATTCTTAGGTATTGAGAAATCACTTCCTTTGACTACTGAGCCCACAGTGACTGGATAGAAAACAGGTGTTCAAATCAGATTGGATTCAGTTTGTTGCTCCACTGCTCACTAATTAGGTGGGGGGGATGGGTCAGCCTTCTAATCCTCTGTTTAGGCAGGTGTTTGCAGTGTCTGCTTCATTCAGCTCAAGCCTTTTCCAAGTTGTTGTGGGACTAAATAAGGCAATGCTTGTAACATGCCTAGAAGAATGCCAAGTACATAGACCATTATTATTTTGTTGGGGAGATAAAATTTCTCCTCTGCCCTCTGGGTCCTCCTGTCTGGTCTAAGAATTAAATTGACTTGAGACAGATGAACAGGAGAAAAGAAAACTTAATTTCCTATGTACAGGGCCTCCATCAGACCGTGAAGCTCCCAGACAGTCAGGCAGTCGAGGTTTATATTCTATCCTGAGCCAAGGAGAAGCAGGTCATGAGACCATGGAAAACAAGTGTTTGGTAAACAAATGTTTGTTGCATCAGGCAAAGACAATGGGACACAGGCAGGACTTTGAACAAGCAGGGCTTGCTAAGTATGCCCCTCACCCAGGCTATCACACCTCACTCATGTTATTTGTATTATCTAAATCCTTTTAGGCAGATAAGGGGTTTGTAAAAGTTCTTTTAGAGTCTTTTGGGCCTCAGTTGTTTTCAGCTTAAAATATTCTGCAGGCCAGTAGATGAGTGGATAAAAAAGCTGTGGTACATTTACACTACAGAATACTATGCAGCAGTGCAATGGAAGAATCTCTTATCCTGTGAGACAGCATGGAGGGACCTGGAGAGTATCATACTAAGTGAAATAAGTCAGTCAGAGAAAGACAAGTGTCACATGATCGCACTCGTATGTGGAATCTAAGCAACAAAATAAACTGATGAACGGAGTGGATTCAGAGAAATGGAAGCATGGAACAGAGTGCAGAATCTTGTAGGGAAGGCGGGTGGGGGAGGGTGGGAGGTAATCAACCAAGGAACTTGTATGTATATATGTGTGGCCCATGGACACAGACAATGGGGCGGTGATGGCCTGGGGCAGGGGGTAGGGGCAGACTGGAGGGGGTCAATGGGAGGAAAGAGGGACATATGTAATACTTTAAACAATACATATTTTAAAAAGTAATAATTACTTATAGGCCAAATGGCATATTCTGGGGACACTCATTCTGAACCCCTGTAATTACTAGTCCTGTTTATAGGTAAAGAAACTGAAGGTAGAGCAGGTTAACTGATTTGTGAAGCTGACAAAACTTATAACCTGTGGACCCAGGACTTTCTTGAGCCATTGGCATTTTTGCCTTCATTTGCCCCTTTTGCCAAAGGGGGAAAAAAAAACCCCAATGGGATTCATTATGACATATGCCTTACTGTTACATATTTAGCTTTGTTCATATATCAAAGGAAACGAAGATGAGAACATTTCTGTGGATCTAAACTTATCACGGGCTTTAGGTACTGTGCCCACTGTATCTAATGATTAAATCAATCTTAAGTTAGAAAAAAAAAATCTGTTTCCTATGAGACAAACAATAAACATTATGGATCCTTCTATCTCTGTGTTTGGTCTTGCAATTCAGAAATGGTTCTAGCGAGGTCTCCCAGCTCCCCCCACAGCGCCTCTCCGAAGGTACTATAGTTAGCTTCTCAACCAAATTAGATAAAATCGGGCCGCCAAGCAGCTCCTGTTGCCTCACTCTGGGTGAGTGATGGATAGGATTGTACAAATTTAAAAGTTCATGATAAAAAAAAAAAAAGTTAAGATTAAACGTAAAATACAATAACTCTTCTACGTCAGATAGTAAGATCTGAGATTAATCGCAAACAAATGTGTACTAGGAAATGTTGTGGTAGTTCGTCATGTCTTCCCCAGAAGTGGTCTCTATGTGAGTGTTCCCAAACAGCATCGCAGTCGGTGCCTGGATTAAGCGTAATCAGGAAGGAAAGGGAGCCCGTGCGTGTTTAAACCCGGAGGCTGCATGCAGCAATTCCAGTGAGAAAGAGGAATCTGGAGCAGTTCCCTCGTGGCATTTGGGTTCCAACTTGAAGACGCCATAGAATATAGGAATCCAGAGCTTGAACTATATATAAGATTGCTGGATCATCCTCAAGAAACAAGCTAAGTAAACACGGCAATCTGAGGATAAGCGACCCTTCTCTGCGGGGTGATTTTTGGTGTGGCGTGACCCGCTGAGTGTCCTCAGTCAGGAAGGTTTATGGATGCGGGGAGTAAAAGCTCATGGGAAAATGCCTTCTGTAACCTTTTCCCTGTTACTTTTCTTGACTGCTGGGAGCTTTATTCTCAGCAGCGTAAAGCGTGTCTGCGACATACAGTCCGACACGGAGTTTAGCTACTCGGTTATATGAACACGGACCTCAAACACATAAATCACTTCGTGAAAACGACAATAATCGTTCTGATGCGTAAAAGTGATCTTGCAGACAGAGAGAAATGTGTTAGTACAGACGTAAGCTTAGGCGTCTGAATCCTTAGACCCAGAAACGGATTTCAAATGGAAGGTCATTTACATTAATCATTGACGTGTCAGCTCAGAACTGGCAAATTTGTCAGCTCTAAGAGCAGTTTTACGTTATAAAGTTGCTCAATCAAACCCTCTAAATATAAGATGGAGGCGTTTATTGCCATTAGTTATTACATGCTCATTTGGGGTTTGCCTTTTAAAAAATCAATTTAATGAGTTAGTGTGCTCTGAAAGGGTGTACTTAAATTTTGCTTCAAACAGATCCTGATTATTATCAGTTTTAAACTAAGGAAACAAATGTTTATTATAATTTAACTTAGGTTTATTCAACTTTAAAAAAATATATTTTAATTGATTTCAGAGAGGAAGGGAGATGAAGAAAGAGATAGAAATACCAATGATGAGAGAGAGTCATTGATCGGCTGCCTCCTGCACGCCCCCATTGGGGATTGAGCTCACAACCTGGGCATGTGCTCTGACTGGGAATTGAATCTACTGGCCTGGCTGATTTATTAAACTTTTAAAGAGTTTGTTTTGGGAAGACTATGCCTACCTTCCCTCAAGATCTACTCAGGCGTGTTCAAACAAGTTAATTTGCTTTGGAAACATGCACAACTACATGTTAGGAACCATAATAAGCACTGAACAGTCCAAACAGCCACCACCACCACCACCACCACCACAACAACAAAAACACACCAAAAAGCAAGCAAGCAAGGAAGAATGTAAAGAAAGAGAGAGCAAAAACAGGGTGGGGAAATCGGTTGAGAACAAGGGTATGGAATCAGGTGGCCTGAGTTTGAATACTTACCCTTTCAAACAAAGGCACGAGAAGATGACCTCTCTCTGCCTTAGTGTCCTCCTCGTAAACATTGGGGTGATAATGGTCCAACCTCGTAGGGCTGTTAGGAAGGTCAAATTGGTTTATTCATGTTAAGTGCTTCGAATCATGCCGGGCACTTCCTACACCCTCCATAAGTATTTGTTATTAACGGAATATCCCTGCTGCCAAGGAACCCGGTGTATCAGGAAAGCAGCAAACACCAAACACAGATACACGGCCACACGGTGCAATAAATACTACCGTATAAATCTGAGCAAAGTGCTACAGGAGGCACAGAGTTGATACCAGATGGAAAAATACTGTGGTGATAAGGAAATGGAAATAATGAGGGATTAA
Source organism: Pipistrellus kuhlii (assembly GCF_014108245.1). Classification (NCBI taxonomy): domain Eukaryota; kingdom Metazoa; phylum Chordata; class Mammalia; order Chiroptera; family Vespertilionidae; genus Pipistrellus; species Pipistrellus kuhlii. Next base: position 31,594,009 of record NW_023425573.1, read on the forward strand.
AAACATCACTGCAGGATAAAATAAAGAGGGAGATATTAATACCGAGTAAGTCAGACCAAATTTCAAAGAGTTTACGCAGAAGCATATTAAAATTTTAGAAAGCATGCAGGTAAAAGAGTATGAGCAAACTTTTGGGATATGAAAATATAGAAATGGGGATGGTTAGGTGTTCTTGAGGCAGGGAGTGGCTCAGCCGAGGGATATAAGTCTGGAAAAAAATGGTTAGGATCAGTATCTTCTCATGAACATATGCTAACTAGGGCCATTAAATGCATGCAAAGGTGACATCATTGCATCAGTCCTTGAAAAGATAACTCTGAACAGAGTTATGTACACCAAAAACATGAGAGATTCAAGTAATAGCAAGGAAAAGGGAGGTGGCTAAAAACTGGTTGAGAGGCAACCAGCAAACTTGCATCCACTAGAAGTAAGAATTCCAACACTGCTCATTGCAAACAAGTGCCCACTGCACACCCACTCCTCTCATCGAGAATTCTAGAGCTCAGGCTCAGTGGGGCTGAATGCTGCTGTGGGAGAACTGCTTAAAAGTCTATTGTAATATGTATCATTTTAAGATATAATAGTCCATTTATTTCTTTGATGAATGTACTCAATGGAGCTGTCTTTGAAATGCATAGTGGAGCAATTTAAGTTAATTTGAAGTCTGGAACCTAACATTACTTCGATGAAGCAGTGTTAGTTATAAAGATAGTTTCTCTAAAACTATTTAGTAATTAGAATACAAAATGGACACTATAATAATGCACTCTTACTCTCAGGGGTTATATTTTTGCTTTGACTTAATAAAGCATTACTCTGAGGCTCTAGTGAAGAAAGTAATCTTTGTGGTCCATTTAAGTACATATCATCTCTTCAAATCCCAAGTGAGAGCTCATAGTGTAGAAACATGTTAAAGACTCTGACAGCTTTTCTTTGAAGTAAGTGTCTTGGGTGGTTATTGGGTATTTAATATAGGTTTAAAAGCAATATAAACATATATTTGTCTTTTTAATTTGAATTATTTCCATTTTAGAAAGTACTAAGAGCCATTTGTACAAGCATTCAAATTTCTCAGAAGTCATTTCACTAGGGTGTTATTAATGTTAATTATTTCTGCTGTGATTTGATATATATATGAAGTGATGATATTCTCATTAATGTCATAGTGATCCTAATAGCCAAAAAGGGGTGGGGGGACGGTGAGGTGGGGGAGAGGACATGAACTTTCTGCAATGCTCAAAAGCTTGTTGGCAACAAAATTCCTTAGTGTTTCATATTGTAGGTTGACTTCCTAATCTAAAGAAAGGCCAGTGAATTTGTGATGATTCATGCAGTGTTGTTCTTTAAGTGTTTCCCCATATATATTAAAATTATTTAAAGCAATAAATAGAATTCAGAGATGATTCAAAGTATTGATGTCAACTAAGTGTTTAGACTGTTAGTTCTGTTCTCTCTTGTCTTGGTATTTTCTTAATTTTTTCCTCCCTCTCTCCCTTTCTCTCTTTTAACTTCCCTTGGCTCTCTGTCTCCTTTCTAAGTAGCTCAGAGAGCTGTAATTTCATAAGAACCATTTATTATAAAGATGATTGGGTCATAAGAAATAAGTGAGAAGTTTATATGTTAGTATTAATAAATTAATAATTATAAATTAGTATTTTATTAACAAAAATCTTCAAGATATTTTTCCTTTTCAAACAGATGCAAGAATGTATTTAGCATGGTATATATCTCTAAGGAAATATACTACCTCTTGTTTTGTTTAGTTTTTGCCATGTAGCTTAGTTTGCTACAAAATCATTCACTTTGTTACAATTAAATTCTTCTGTTTCTGGAATTTCAGCAATTTTGTAAAATATCTTCGTATTTTTGTAAGGTTCAATTGTTTCTTAATATCAACACTCAGCAGGGTATTTTAAAAACTCTTGCTACAATCAAACTGACCTTTAGTTGTTTTCAAATTGTGCAACTCTTACATGTTAGATATTATACAACTCAGGCTTTCCTATCTTGGAATATGAACAACTCTTTATAAAATTGTTGGTAAAGTTAGTATTTCTCCAAACTCCTGTAACTCAATGCAACTTGCAAATATTATAAATAAATAATTTTAAGGGAGAGAATCATTTGAAATCAAAGTAAAATTTTATTAAATGTTTCCTCAATTTTTTTTACTTACATATTACATTAAAGGAACTTCACTGAAATCATGAGTTGTCATAGAAACATCATTGCTGTCAAACTCTACCTTAAATAAAACCTCTTTCAAAAAAAATAAACTATGAAATTATTTTTGAAAAATAAATGCCATAGGCAGTTTGAATTTGATAGTAATGATTTTAATATCAGTGAATACATGTAAAATTCAGATGAGGATGATTAATGCTTTTAATAAAAGCCACATAAAACATGTAGACATGAAACCTAGTCATTCAGAAATGATTGAAATACTTTTCTTTTTCTAAGTTTTACAATTTTATTTTAAAAGCTGGATTTATTTTATGAGAACAAGAAAAATTAGAATAAAAATTATTTTGTTAAATTACAACCATTTTGGCCTAAAGTTTTATGACATACAAAATATACTTACATATATCATCATCCCTGTATTATGAGTATCAAGACAAACTCAGAAATTGATTCTTTTTAACTGTTGGTATGGATATGTTGCTGTCTTAAAAGATTGGAATAATAGTATTTATTTTAGTGTAACTCAGCTATTGATATATCTTGCAATAGAATATTCACATATATACATTTCATTTGCATTAACTTATGTTTTTTGTGTGTGTATGAGAAAGACTGGCTCATGTTAAATATTTATGTGAGTTAAAACACAAGGCCTCTACTTATCTCTTTTGTTTTCCAAATTTGATTTCTGTATTTATTTTACCAAGTGCTCTGGCAAGTTATAAACTGTATTTTTTATTTATACTTCAGAAAAGCAAGAATTAGAACATATATATTCTAATATAGAACACTCAGTATGTGAGCCCACATTTATTTGCATTCCATAAGCATATTTGATTTACATAATATGTATTTCACACCAAATAATTCTGGATTTATAAAATACAATTAGGATTCTAGCATTGATAAACACTGACAGTTTAAATAATTAACTGATTAATTTTTAGAATACAGGTGAAATAGAAGCATAACTGAACCCAGTGTGCCTTCTATGGCCATAAGCAAGATTTTGTTTTTAGCTTTTAGTGTAAAATACATGTCACTTTTCCATATATAATTGAGAGTAGTTGTCAAGGTACACTTTTGCTATTCAAATGTTCATATTTAATTACCATTACTTTATAGTTATCTCATTGGAACTCTTAGGCCCAGACAAATGAAATGTTCTATTCAAGTATTAAATTTTGATTAATTTATACCTCACATATTTGAAATACACTAGGTTAAATTGCTGATTTTTAAGAATGATTTTCAAGTTCTCACTTTAGAATTGGCTAATGGTTTCTGTGGATTTAGGATGAAATATATATACTATTTAACTAAATAGCAGCTAGGTGTTGCTTGCAAAATCTTATCTAAAAAACATTCTCTCTGCCATATCTCAAGCCAACTCATATAGGCAACTTCTCTAGTCCAGCTGGCAATTGGGTAGAACACATATACAATTAAAAGAAAAACTAACCATTTAAAGGCGGTGATTATTACCTTAATATTCAACAGTAAGTTGAATGTCCTTATCATAATGTCTATAAAATAGCTATTTCCTACCTTCCTTAGTTCATTTCCCTGCTTCCATTTTCCTTGGAAATGAAACATGAAGTTTGACTATTCGGGTATCTCATTTTAATTTTGTTTCAGCATTTTAGATTTGATTTAACTCTAATCACAACCTAATTAATTAGCCTATCATTGCTTCATAGATGCAGGCAGAGACATGAAACTCCTGAGTCAGAACAAAAAGCTTAATCACTCAGGGCCATGCACGCAGCATGCGTAACATGAGCCTGTGCATCTGCTGTCCTTGTCCTCAAGTCCCGTAGAAGCAATACAACGGTGGGCTCGGACAGACACTGCCCCAGCAGTGAGTGACTTTGCATCACAGCTGAGGAACCCTAAGCTTGGGGAACCCACATTTTTATGGCAAATAATAGGCAAGCCTGCCCTTTGTCCCAAACAGAGACCTTACCTCATCTCTCAAGGTTGCTTACTTCAAACACCACCCGAGAAATAGCCCGGGTAGAAAAGCGTCTCTGTCCTTCTCTGTAGGAGACATGGGAGTACTAGAGACCTGCAGGGGTCTCTATCACATGACATATGTGCAGACATTGTACATTTTTTGACATGCATACCCTATTTTAGGCAGGTCTGTGTGCATATTTCTTAACTTTTTCTGGTATATGACTAACTGAATGTGTATATGACAAACTCTGTACTTACCAGTTCACTTCCTTAATCCAGATTATTTCCTAGAACATTAGCATCAAGTAAATTATTAACATTAATTGATTTCAGTTCAGATTCATTGCCTTAAAAATAAACTTATAAAGCTCAATAAAATTTATATGCAGGGATGACAGGGTTTTGGCTGTGATTTTATATTGAGAAGTGAGAAGAGATGGCTGTGACTGATTATAAAATGTCAGTGTAAAGCTGATACTTGAAACACCTCAAATGAAATGATTCATTTGTAGCATGCATGCATGGAAAAGCATGCCAAATTTGTAAAGAAAAGAGACTTATTCTTTGATACCAGTCTGTTAGATATTTTCATCTCCTATGCACTATCTTCTCTAATTTTCATACTCTAAGCTGGTATTAATTTTCCTCCAGTTGATAATCAGGCCCCTATTATCTAAGAAATTGGATCTAATCAGTTTGAGACATTTAGAGAAAAACAAATGTCTAGAAACTACTCATAATTGCGTCCATTGTTAAAGTGTTAGAAGATTTAAGCACTTATCCCCATTTACAGACATTGAAAAAAGAAGAAAAATTTGATGATTACTTTGAGAAACAGCAGGTTAATTGTAGAAGCAGTGAAATAAGATGGTACAAATTATCTATGGTACATAACTCCAGCGGTGCTGAGAGATGTCAGAGTTTAATGGAATCACTTCTAGAGTCTCTAGAAGACAGGATCTACATCTTTCCAGTGCATTCCCTCCCCCGCTTCAGATTATCCCAGGAAGAACATGTTATGTTGTTAAATGTGCTTTTTTATTAATATTGCTGGAAAAAGCAAAAGTGAAATGGCCATTCTTCACTACAAGCCAACCTTAAATTTGTCATAATTTATAAAAACAAAAAGAAGCTACTCAAATTACAGGGTGGGGACAACCAGGATAATTTCTTGGATTTAAAAATGTCAGGATCGCCCATCGGTATGTCTTAGTGGTTAAGTGTCAACTTATGAACCAGGAGGTCATGGTTCCATCTGGTCAGGCCACATGCCTGGGTTGCAGGCTTGATCCCCAGGAGGGAGCATGGAAACAGCCAGTCAATGATTCTCTGTCATCATTGATGTTTCTATCTCTCTCTCCCTCTCCCTTCCTCTCTGAAATCAATAAAAATAATTTTTAAAAATCAGGATCAGATTACTGTAGGGTAGGGAGTAAAGACACGTGGGTGAGGCAGCTCGTGAGGGTAATACCGGTGGTAGTGGGGATAGCAGTAGTGTTCTTATAGCTCTTTACTGGGGGCCTTTACCCTCATCTCTGCTCTGGCCTCTTTCTGCCCAGACCCACCTCACAGACTGAGGCGTTAACTGGAAATTTCCTCTTGGAGCCTGTGCATGCCTCTCTTCTTGACCACAAACTTGAAATGCCAGGATTCCATGCCCAAATGAATTAGAATCTGCTTCTACCCTGTTTTCCTGAAAATAAGACAGTGTCTTATATTAATTTTTTCTCCCAAAGTTGTGCTAGGTCTTATTTTCAGGGGATGTCTTATTTTCGGGGAAACACGGTAGACCTGGCACGAGTTTTCCCCCCAGCTGTGTCTTCCTGAACATAGACTGGCCTGTTGGTGATAACCTATAATTTACTTCCTCTGCCATGATACATTTTCCTTCTCCTATATTTTACTTCAATTAGTCCTCATGTGATCTCAGAATTTCTCCTCAAGGAAGAGGCTGATTTCACCTCCATGTCTTAAAACTTTGCAGCTGTAGTTAATATCTGTAGGTCTGATTTCACCTACCCCAAGTCACCAAGCTCTGCGACTGCAAGCGGCCTCAAATGAAAACTCACCACGCTTACTTCTGAGTGTTTTTCTTGGCTGACTTTCTGACTTGTAGAACTTCAGTTCACAACCATCATGTATTGTGCGTTTTTTAAGGACATGCTTGACTTCCAAGAGCTCTGGAACTTTCCTGCCCCTTCATATCTTAGCTGATCTCCTTGAACTTAACTTGGTACTTACTTTGGCTATTTTTCATCTCTCTCCTTTTTAAAGAAGTTCCTGTCCTAATCTCTTTCTGGTCAAGCCATGGTACTTTCTCTTTCCTTTCACTTCCTTAAAATGCTCTCTGGATATTGTCTTTTATAATATCTTCTCCTTTTTCACCTCAAAGATGCTTGTGTTCCTGATTTTGGTATTTGAGTATAATTCTAGATGTTGCTGTGGGATGTAAAAAGATATACGGGATCTTCCACAAGTATTCTTTTTTATACGTGTCCCCTTGTGGTCCTTGGAACTTTTTGTATGTGCCTAGTGAGAGTTTCACGGTTGCACACCCTGTGTAGTCACACAAGGCTCTGGGGTAAAAAGGACCTCATACTTGATTTAAAGCTCTGCTGTTGACATCTTAATAGTCTTACAAAATGGACCCATTCAACTCCTGTTTTGTATGTGAAGCTCCATGGGACAATGGCACACATGCCAGGGGCCTTCAGCCTGTGCTCATTCATGATGATGCCTAGCCCCACTCTCCCTTCATTCCCTGGGGTCCAGGTCCTACCTGTCTTCCCCTTCCCTCTCCCTGCTCTGCTCCACAACACTGTTGCCTTCTGCAGTGTTGATGGAGACAATCTGTTTTGTCTACTGAGTGGGGGTAGAAAGAAAAGAGAAGCACATATTTAGCTGACTGCCTCCAGCACCATCAGAGATCTGGACACAGGCACAAGGGTAGGGGGATTGGGGTCTGGTATTGGAGACGTTTTGGAGTGGGATGTGGTAGCAACTTCTCCACCAGGGGTTGGCAGCAGCACAGCCCATTTTAAAAGACCCCTGCGGGGAAAGGGCACTTGTTTGCTGTAGGTTGGAGCAATGGACTCATGAAAGGGAAGATGTCTGCCTTAAGTTCCCGAGCCCACCTTCAGCTGGGGCCTGGTGTGTCACTCCAGCAGCTAGTGGAAGGAGGAACCTGGCATTCCTCAGACTTGAGTGTGTACCTGACCGAGCTGTGAGGTGGCGTCCTTGCTTACTTGCAAGGCCCTGAATTTGGTTGAGAATGTTGTGCTCCAGAGAGAGTCCAGAGCCAGCTCTGTCCCTGGGGTGCTCTCTCCTCCTTTGCCAACCTTCCTTGGTCAGGATTTTGTTGGTTCTGGCCAGCTCATGGCAACCTCTAAAATAAGATTTGTGCAATTTTGGTGATTCTGCACATAAACTGAGTGCTCTTATACTTGCATTTAGAACTGATATTGCATAACATTGATATAAACAATAAAATTCATGCTAAAATGTTTAACTTAAAATTTTTTTCTTTACTTAGAATCTGATTGATTATATATAAAATGATGACAAGTCAAGAAAAAAGATGAAAAAATGTTATACCTATCATTGTACCTTTTTCCTGCTTTTTAAAGAATAAGGCCTGCATTTTTATTTTGAATTGTGTTCTGTAATTTATGTAGCAGGCCTTGTGTGTAGCCACTTCTGCTTACCCTCAAATAAAGATACAACAGCCAGACACTAAAGCGGAAACATAAGCATCTATATAACCCAGGGTTCAACTCCTAGGGAAATAAGCAATAGAAATGCACACATATGTTCATTTGAAAATATGTACAGGAATGTTCATAGAAGCACTTCCTCTCGTAGCCCTAATCTGAAGACTAACCAAATGCCAAATAAATTATGGAAATGGATTACACCCTAAGCAACAATATAAATAAGTCTCACAAAGATGCTGCTGAATGGATATAAATTACAGGCAAGACTAGTCCATGGTATTAGAAGCCATATAATGGTTACTCTTGTTTGTGGGTTAAGGAGTGAGAGAAGGGATGATATTCCATTTCTTGATCTTGATGCTGGTGACCATGATGTGTTCATGTAAGAAAATTTATCAATTTGTAACTTAACATTTGTGCACTTTTCTACATTTATAGTAGTTATACTACAATACAAAGATAAAAATAGACTAGTATGAAAAATCCTTCATTCTTCTATTCACTGCTACTATCAAAGTAAGACTTGGTTTTATTAATGTAAATTTCATCACAAGAAATAATATAGCAAAATAAATTCCTTATTTTATGCTAGAGTTATAGACTCTACAGCTAAAGAAGAAAAGGAAATGATTGTTTTTGACCCAAACTTTGTACATATAGAAAGAGTAAGAAGAGGCTAAATATATTACTATTACAAGAATCCTCCTAGATAGGGACAAATTCTTGGAAGGGGTTACAGGAATTAGAACCACCTTGGTAATGGTAACGCTATGTTTTTGAAGGTAAAATTCCAATAGGCCTGTAAGAAGAATGTACTCCTGTTGATATAGTGCAATTATGTTTTTTTCCTTCCTCCTCCTCTTCCTCCTCCTCCTCCTCCTCCTCCTCCTCCTCCTCCCCTTCTTCTTCTTCTTCTTCTTCTTCTTCTTCTTCTTCTTCTTCTTCTTCTTTTTTACTTGTCAATATTAACTAATAGGAAATCTGTTGGAACAGTTTTCAAGTAGTCTCAGTTTCTCATAGGAGCAATGTAACTTTTGTATAAACTTTGAAAAATTGGAAAAGGCCAGCCAAATGCAATTTCCTACCACATGTAATAATTATAGAATATTTAAAATAACTTTTATGCTCTATATTTCCATAATTTGGCAATTCTACAAAGTATGGAAAAAATAGAAAAATTAATGTTCAATGATAGAATACTTAATTAACTTATTATTATCTATCCCAACTATATTAGCACATTCATATATATATATATTTGCCAGTAGTTTCCTTGGAATGATTCACCTTTTCTTCTATCAAGGGATAATTTTCTAACAATCAAATATGAAAATATTACATTACTGAACTTAAATATCTCAGTTGACTCCCTATTACCCATTGAATAAGGCCCAGTGTACTTAATCAGGTCTATAATGCCCTTTACAATTTGCTCCTCATTTCATCTGAGCCTGTATCTCTCACCTTGTCTTCTGCCATTTCTCTGACTTTTCCTTAGCTTTATTAACCTGGACCTAGTATGGTTTCCAGATTGTGTCATGATTTCTTATAGTATGTTTACTTGTATGTTTTACTTTGTTTAGAAGGCCTTTACTTCCTCTTGAATTCTATCCCCATCAAGAGTTGTCCTGCCTTGGCCAGTGTGTGTGTGTGTGTGTGTGTGTGTGTGTGTGTGTGTGTGCGCGCGCGCACGCTTTTTGAATTAAGCACCTTGTCTAGAATTCTGTGGCTTTGGAGAGTAATGCAGTTTGACACATTTTAATCTTCGTAATCAGAAGACTGATGGTTTACAGAAATTTCAAGTGCCTTTCAATGTCAGAAACACTGTAAAAAATTCCACCAACCCGGTCTCTGACCAAGAACAACAAAAACATGACAGAAAATCTAAACAAAATTTCCATTCAATTTGTTGAGGTTTAGCTACCCAGGACTCAATGGCCATATGACTTTGCTGACCTGCACTGGCTTGGTTGGAGGTCAGTATGTTTTTTTGGCAAAGAGAAATGGAAAGTGAGTCTTTTTCAGACAGTTTCTATGTTTATCCTGTTTACTTGCGATATTTTAAAAAATTAAATTGTTCACCCTCAGAGGCTTCCCTTTTCCTCAGTGAACTCCATTTTGTAATCTGGACGTTGGTATATTGAAATACTGCTCCTGGCATCCACAGCAAAGAACTTTCTGACTAAATAAACTTAGCAGTCAAAGGTCTGGTCTACACTCACTTGGGTTATTTTCAATTCTCCCGAGACCGAGATCACCATAGCAATGACATTTTATTCTACCTAGCTCCTTATTGGAGAAGCCTATTAATATACCATTTATCAGAACAGATTATTTTGGTGTTACAATAATACTTTTTACAGAAATTCAAACTGTCCTACCTCCCTTGCATAGCCCTTTCTGCCTTGAACTTTTTTCTCTTTTTACAGACAGAATCATTTAGCTCAAGCTAATTTAGTAAGGGAAAATATAGAACAGTCTGAACTCAAAATTGAGAATAAGGTTCAATAACCTTCCCAGGCATGGAGTGGCCCAGAGTTCTGGCACAGATTAGATTTGGAGATCCAGGCTACAGCTATAAGTGTAGCTGGACGTGGAGCTAAGGTGAAGGACTAAGGACTGCCTTTTGAATGAAATAAATGGAATGAAATGGATGGAATAATGTGGAGTCCAGTGAGTCAGTTGGATAGATGTGATTCACACACCTATATAAAATGTGCAAAAGAGAGGACTAATGGCTGATCCATGTGAGAAGAATGAGGAAGAACTCCCTGAGCACGTGGGAACACAGGAGGAAACATTTTCGAGGGACTCTGTGGTCCTCCTTCCTGTTAGGTGGTCTGAGCAAATTCATACAGGAAAGGTATCCCCCCCGAAGCCAGAGGCACAGAGTACTGACGTGGGCTGAACTTGTTCATTGGCCTCAGTCACCTTTCCTCTCGCCTACTTCTTTCCTCTTGATTCTCATAATTTTCTTTCCTTCCTAAAAGAATCTGACACTCTGCTCAAGTCCCTAAAGAGCCTGTGAACATATATAGAATAGAGAAATGATCTTTTCCTTTATTTGTACACCCCCCTCTTTGCCTGTACTGGCTTTTTTGAGGTTGTTCATATAAAAATCAGTTTATAATCTAACAGATACACTATTTTTCTTAAAGATTTATAATAGTAGATTTTAAAGTTGATCCCAGACAAATGACAAACATACTCTTTGGCTTGACATCAGCATAGCCTGGGGTAGGTTGTGTTTAACGATGGCTTCAAATTTCCAGGAGTGTCAATCAACGTAAATGTATCACTTGTGGCTGGCATTAAACATTATTTCCCCATAACTGTACTTGTTGCTTTCTTTAAAGATCACCATAAATACCACAACTCTCTGTCTTTTTCTTATACTGTTTTCATCATCTAGCAAAATTTTTTTTTTTTAAAATTCTCAGCTTTCATGTAACTTCATTTCTGATCCTTCCTTTCTGTTTGTTTATACCTCTTTGTTAATGGATTTGCATTGTAATTACTCTGTGTATCCTTTTCCTTCCCACCCAATGATAATCTCCTTAAGAACGAAGAACATGCCCTATTCATTCTTATTGCACAGTATGTAACATGGCATCTGTCTTAAAAATTGCCAGTTGGTATGCATTGGAGAGTTTCATTACATTATGAATAAAAAAGCAATTTTCCAAGCGCTGAATTCATGCTACAATTAACAAGGTTTCAATCCATGATTGCACCAGAGGCAAAGGAAAAAGCAAGTTATTAATGGATATCATGGGGGAAAATAATTTTAACAGAATGAAATGGATATCTAAGTGCATTAATATTGAAATTGAATACACGAATTATACAGAAGCATAGCACAAATTGGCTACCAGAGTGCAGACTCCAAAGGTTTTAGTATTAATTTCTGAGTTTACAACTTTAAATTAGATTAATTTGCAGTGAGGCAAATTGCTTTCTTTGTAGCAGAGTCTGTGTAAATTCCATCCCCCTTGGGCTATTAACATGAGACAGGGCCAATTAAAACTTAAAAATTTCTTATCAGTATTTCAAATGGCTTTTATATTTAGGCCAGAGGGAAAAGCAAAACTCAGCTTTTTGCTATCTTCTTTTTTCCCCCCTCTCACATCAATAAGGACTTAACCAGTAACAGTCAGTTCTGACTTTACAAAACTTTATCTCAGATTTTGTTTTCAAAAAATTTTTCTGGTTAGTAACAGTGTCTTCATCACTCCTTAACTAGCTGCCATATGAAGAAAAAGTGCTTCTATGGAGCACAAGTTAATTTTTTCATCAGTTTTGGGTGAAATACTTGATATTTTTCTTGGTGTGGTCTTTAGAGTCCGGACTGACAGGAGCTCAAATGCCAGCTCTGCCGTTTATTCTCCAAGTGACCCTGGCATTGTCACTTCAAGTCTGAATTGATTTTCTAATTTTTAAAACAGGGATGTATTATGACTACTTAAAAGATATGTCAAATGCACATATACGTACATTTCTGGGTGCATAGGTCACTTCCAGAAGGTGCTAGGAGGAACAGCTGCAATCTGTCCCTCCAGGTGGAGGGCTTGGGTGCCTCTAGCTATCAGGTTTGGGAGATAGATATACTCTTTATGGTATACTCTTTTACACCGTTTAATTAAAAAAATAAAAAACCATAAAATATGAAATACAATTTCCAACACAGTTCCTGACATGATATTCAATAAATACTGTTAGCTCTACCTTCTATTTTATTTTATAACTATTCTCTCTTATCTGGTACCCACAGGAAAATATGCCCACTCTTATGAAAATTTAGATCCTATTATATTTTATCTCAATCCATCCAAAGTTTGAAGTTTGTTTGTTTTGTTTGCACTTCTTTGTGGGTAGGACTAATATATTTTAGAAAGTTAAATCTTCTAGATTATTCACAGTTAAAAAAGAAAATACTAAAGATATTGATGTTTTTGGAAAACCCAAACTCTGATGACTTAGAGTCATCCTGTAGTGTGAGACATACTGTAGTGTGAGACATACATCTAAAAGCCTAATAATAGCACATTCATTCCTCTAAGAAATGTTAATATGGTATTGTCTGCTGTATGTATCAGACACTGTTCTAGACCTGTGAGCAAGGCAGACAAATATTCTTCTTGAAGAGGATCCTTTTCTTTAAAAGGATCACTCTGGCTGTTCTATTCAGAACAGATTATAGAAAGGCAAGAGGAAAGCAAGAGGTTGTATTTATCAGCGTAAGATAGGCAAGAAACTGTGTCCTGAGCGGTAGCACTGGGTTTGCAGGGATGTGAGTGAAGGCCAAGGCCAAGGATAACAGGAGCTGTGTGGGCTGAGCACCTGGAAAAATGCATTCTCCATGAACTGGGATGGAGAAAACTGAGAATGATTCAGACATGAAGGGGACTATCCTGGCCATTCATTATTGACCATATTAAGCATGGCAATGAGGCAGAGAGGTCCAAGGTGAAGATATAAATGTGTGCTCAATAGTCTAAATGAAGATTTAAAAATTAGTCACTTAATTTCAGTCTAGGAAACAAGACCAGAGATCTGCCTCCCTATATATACAATGGTGTGCATTTGAGGATGCTTATTTTACTAAAACCATGTTCTCTTTATAAAGGAGCTAGTTGTAAATTATTTATTTCATTGATGAGTTTGTTGTTAGCAGAGGTTGGGTTGATATTCCAACATGAACTTGGTTGTGTTGTGGGACTTACATAGGAAAGTTTGCTGTCCACATTCTGGCCATTGAGGTCACTGAGTAAGCGGAGTGACCACCCAGGCGAGTATCAGAGCCCAGAACAACAGCAGGTGAGCTGCAGTGTGTCACCTGGAGGAAGCTACAAAACAGTGCTCGTTCAGAACTGGGAGGGCCATGTGTTTACTGCTTAGGCTTCCAGATGCACTTAAGGATGGAGGAAACAGCAGGAGGAGGCTGGAGATAAACACAGCTCCTTACCGGGAGGTCGAAACTAGTATAATTTTGGCATACTTATGAATATGATTTCATTCATACACTCAGGTGAAGTCTGGAGACAGTTAAATTACATATAATTAAGTTATAATCGCTAGGAAGATTGACGTCAATTTGCCCTCTTTGCTAAGAATACTAATAGTAAGCATGAGATGCATTTGTGTATGCCAATCTTCTTGTTTTTGTAAGCATTGCCCTATTTATTTTTGTAAATATCTTATTGCATATTTGAAAGCGTCCTCATATTCATATTTTAATAAATATTCATATTTTTGTAGCATGATTGAAGATATAAATAACATTTTCTATTAAATTTTAATAATGGCATCAAAAATATTAAGTGGCTACTATGCCCTACATGTTGTAATATAATTCAGGGGAAATGTAAAATATAGTCTGTATGCTCTTCTCAAAGATGACACTTAATATTTTAATTTCTAAAAATGATAAATCATAAGTGATTTTTTCCACTCTGATACCAAATTTGATCATGATGATTTTCATAAGAATGCTAATTCTTCAACTCTGATACCAAATTTGATCGTGATGGTTTTCATAAGTCTATTACAAAAACACTACGATAGTCTGAAGATGTAGATCTGTGTAAAATGTCAGCCTTGTCAATTAAACTGCAAAGATTTTTAAGAGCAATAGTTTTTAAAGGTTGGGGCAACTTTAATGACAATTCTCTAGCTTTTTATCTTAGAATAAGCATGCTGCACTACAATTTCTTGTAAGGATAAAGTTATAAAGATATCTTAGTTCAGTCTGCTGCCTATGCTCCTATATATTAAAAGCTAATATGCTTCCCTTGGGAGTTTGATCCGTCACTATGATATGTGCTGACCACCAGGGGGCAGTGCGGAACATGGGGGGGTGACCAGTGGTGAGGGAGCGAGGGGAGGAGGAGGTGGAGAGGCCGGGAGACAGGGAAACTGATGGGCCATGATTGCAGGCAAGGCCTAGGGATCATACCTGTGCACCAATTTTGTGCATGGGGCCTCTAGTAGCATTATATTGAACAATATTCCTAGCAGAAAACTGGTGAAGGTGGTCATGTGATTTACTGGGACCCCAGCTATAGTAGACCTGTGATTTTAACTTTTGTTTTCTTATCCATGTGAAGTTCAACTTCCTAGCTATCTTATTATGTCAGAAAATGCTTCTGAAGTAAAAGTCGTATTTTATGAGAATGAACCCAAGTCTCTGAATTCCATCCTGTTCCAGATCTTGATCCTATAAATTTTCTTACTATCTTATGATGCGCATCTTGATTTTAAGAAGGTTTTAAAATTTTCTTCAGAAGCAGTGTTAATCTGAATCACCTAGTTTTTCTTTAGAGGAAGCAGAGTGATGAACAACAGTTAATATAGTCACATTTATACCTCTATGCATGCTATACTAAAGAGGAGCATTTTAAAGCTATAGGGCCTTTTTCTCTTTGGAAATGTTTATATTTAGTTACAGCAAAATGTGAGGTCTAAGAGAGTTTCCTGTCCTGCACTCACTTCTGTTCTCCACACATCTCCACCAGCAGATTCGAGCCCATTTCTGAATTCCCTTATCCTCCTGTCTTTCCATTCACTTAACATGTGATCATTCATTCAAAAATAAACTGTGTTTAATATGCAGATCATTTTAATGTTCAGTCCTTGAGGCTTAAGATCTACTTTGACAAAATAAAAATATACTTATAAAACATATTTAAAGATAAAGAAAATATCATGCGTGCTGTTTATGGGCTTCATGATGATAGATCAACATCACTTTGAGAGAGCATAGTTGATTGTAATTATTAGATTATATTTGATATAAGGTTGAGAATTAAGAGTCACAGGAATTATGATTTACATAAATTATTTATATCAGTCAAGATTGCAAGTTGACCAGGGAATAATATAGATAAGTGTTAACTCTAGTATACAGTAAATATGTAGAAGTTAGAGCTTCCTCTTTAATGTTAAATGCCTACCAAAATACCAAGACAAAACAGCCTTGAGCTGTGACTATATCTGAGTTAACTGTGTCTTGGCAGGGAATGACATTGCAAATAAGTATTATGGGCCTATTTGTTTCTAAAACAATGTGTCACTCTCATAACCCAGTTGTAAAAAAAAGAAATATGGTTGAATTTATTTATATGTAATGTATATGTGTATATGCACAGACATATACATATGATATATACTCACCTTATCTGTGTAAGATTCTAAAGGACAGAGATTGTGTCACTTTTCTACAGTGCTTAATTCCTCCTCAACCCAACACATGGGACTCTCTAGTTATAGGTACTGACTGTTGATTTTTTTACTAATGCAAGAATATTTCATACAAAGTTATATCATATAATGTGGTTCCGTTTCAATAATAATTACTCAATATAAATCCACAAAGTGATCTTTGTATTCCTGAATCTTCCTAATTTGGCTACCCAGTCTGACCCAGGTGTAGTAAAAGAGAAGAGAAATGTTCTCAGCCAAATCATAAAAGCTTATTTAATAGTTACAAAATGAACATTAAACACCAAATTCTCTGTGGCAAACTTGAGCAAATTCTGCTGATATATAGAAGATAATTAAAGAAAAAACTGTACCAAATTTGGAGTTAAAAGCGTCTTATAAAAACATGATGAAAACTATAATAAGATATTTTTTCCTATTGTTCATTCAGTGAGGCTATCAATTATTTTCCAAAGGCAAGTATTTGTACTGTGTATGGATAATGGCTAAGCTAAACATTGCACCATGTGTTCTTACTGCTAGAAGAAAATATAATCTTCATGGTATTTTAAATGATTTCTAAATTAGAAGTAAAAAAAAAAATTAGTACAGTTAACCCATTTGACATGTAAAATTTTATATTCATCATCATGAAATTATTTTCAATACCTAGGTTTTAGTTAATTTCCTCCTGTTTTAACATCAAGACTATAGAAAAGCTAACTATGACATTCTAACTATTTTAATGACATGTAACGCCATACAATTTTAGGTCTGATTCTCCCTTAACCACTTTTTCTGATTGAATATCTGAAAATCTGAAATTGCTAGATCTTGTTAAAGGGTAGCTTTTTTTTTGTATTCTGTTTCTAATTTTGACATTTTCATTTTTTGCTGCTTTATGAAGTAAGTTTTAGAAAGTATGAGGTATTTTATGAAGTAAGTTTATGAGACAAGATGTTTTTTTGTTTAGATTAATGACCAAAGAGAAAGAGAGAGTGGGGACCAAAATAGTTAGAAATTTTGTTCTTCAGAATTCACTCAACTTCAATTCTCTCTGAAAGTTTTGACAGCAAGCTAGTCTTCAATGATGAGAGCAGACATTAGCTATACAGAAGTTATGGTGGTTCATTTGTATTGGACAACTTTCTGAAGAATAACATTTAACAGTGGTGTAATTTGCCTGAAAGCAAATGGTAACACAGCTATATATTTACAAATGACCTTGAAAGCATCCATTTGCTTATTTTGAAATTCCGTTCAACAATTCTATAAATCCTACAGACTGCATATCCTTCATTTTGCTATTTACCTTGGCCTTATTATGATTCAACAATTCCCATAAATTTTTCTTCAATAAAAGTTGTGATTTATAGTAGAATTTCAGTGATCATTGCCCAGACTATGAAACAGGAGGCTGCTTTACACGGGTCATTTGGAGGTATGTTTATATCTCCAAATAAAGTACTATAATGAATGTATGATTATCACCCCCTTTATTCCACACTAATTGGGGTCAGGACTTTACAAAATGAAAACTCCTTTTGTTCTTTCACAAAATTTCATTATAAATCCAACTAGAGGCCCGGTGCATGAATTTCCTGCACAGGGGTGAGGGGTGTCCCTCAGCCCAACCTGCAACCTCTCCAATCTGGGACCCCTTGAGGGATGTCCAGTCCTAAATGGGCAGTTGGACATCCCTCTCACAATCCAGGACTGCTGGTTCCCAACTGCCCTCCCTTGTTGGCCTGGTCCCCCACAACTGTCCTCTCCTACAGACTTAGTCCCCCAACAGCCCTCCCCTGAAGGCCTGGTGCCCCCAATAGCCCTCCCCTGCAGGCCTGGTCCCACCCAACTGGCCTCCCTTGTAGGCCTGGTCCCCCCAATTGGCCTCCCTGCTTGCCTAATCTCCCCCAACTGCCCTCCTCTGCTGGCCCAGTCACCTCTAACTGCCCTCCCCTGCATGCCTGCCCCCCCCCACCCCATGCCTGCCCTTCCTTGCTGGCCTGGTCTCGCCCAACTGCCCTCCTCTGGTCACCCCCAACTGACTTCTTCTGCTGGACTGGTCACCCCTAACTTCCCACAACTTCCCTCCCCTGCAAGTCATCTTGTAGCAGCCATCTTGTGGTGGCCATCTTTGACCACATGGGGGTGGCCATCTTGTATCTTGGTGTGATGGTCAACTTGAATATTACTCTTTTATTTGATAGGATTATGAAATCCACATAAAGTAGACCTGCTCAATCAAAATCTCATGGAGTGTGGATATTTTATTTTATTATTATTTTTTTAAATTTTTTAAAAATATATTTTATTGATATTTTACAGAGAGGAAGGGAGAGAGATAGAGAGCTAGAAACATCAATGAAAGAGAAACATCAATCAGCTGCCTCCTGCACACCCCCCACTGGGCATGTGCCCGCAACCGGAATACGTGCCCTTGACTGTAATCAAACCCTTCAGTCCGCAGGCTGACACTCTATCCACTGAGCCAAACCGGTTTTGGCAGTATGGATATTTTAAAAGTATTTTGCATGTAATTATGATTCAGTTGTTTGGAGAGGCTCAGCCATAAATGGAAGTAGAATTTTTACTGTTTTCCTGAAGGAAAGATTAGATTTACAATTCTCAGTTGTTAAGATTGAGAAATGCATGAGGTTCACAGAACTTGCAGAACTCAGGGCATTTTTATGTGAGCATTCTGACCCAGAATTGGGTTGAGTCACTTTTGAAAACAGTTATGTTCTGATGATTATTCAATATACACATTATTAATCAAAACATCACATTCAGATTAATTGAACTTAGTTTTTTATTGAAACTAGACTGTGTTTGAATTTTATAACTCTTTTAAAAGTGCTTTTCCAAGACTAGATTTTTATTGCTCTACTTTCATTTATAAAATGAAATTCATGGATATTTCGTGGATGAAAGCAACTAGTGTATACTAAATATTTACATAGGTCACTTGAGAATTTTAAAGCTAAATAAATGCATCTTTTGGAAATAAAAATTACATAGAAAGATTTCACAATCTATTAAGTAGAAAAGGCTTTGTTTCTTGTGTCTCTTTTAGTTTTACCAAAGAAAGCCTTCTTCACACACCTTATAAAATTTTCTTTTGTGTAATGATTCAAAGAAAAGGAAACGTGTTTTTGAGGTTAGAGCAAGATTACAAACTTTCATAGACATATGAAGGTAAACAATACTGTTCTGCACAGATCCATTAGGAAAACTTTAATTAAAATTTATGTTCTTCAACAAGGCACTAATAATAAGCAAGTGAAAACAAGGCTAGTTACCACCGAAATATTGGTTACTGCCATTGGTGAAGTCATGAAAGAGAAAATAGATGACTTAGCTGCCTGTCACCTCAGACTCTTGCTTCCTAGGTACAAATAAAATCATGTGCTTAGCAGAGAATTATTGATAACAGGGGCTGCTGTAATGAGTAAAGTGGTCTTGATTGCATAGGTGCTTATGCCAGTTAACATACTTAGTGCTGAATCACCAAGAAATGGAGTCTCATGTCAGTTTAAGTAAATGAACTAACATTTATTGAAGTTATTTTACAGGCTGATTTTATTAATCCTTGTGAAGTAAGTGATGTTAAATCCATTGTACAGATGAGGAAACTGAGGTCCCAAGAAGCCGAAATAACCTCACATTAAATAGTGAGTCATAGATTCAGAGTTTCAAGTGCAAATATTTCTGGCTCTAGCACCATCAGTTCTACTTTGGCCCCATCAAGACAAAAAGAATGATGTCACTGGATTCAGAATGTTGTATGTCTTTGAATGATTGTCTCATGTCTTAGCCTTATTTCTGAAATATGGTATTATAATACTTAAATCAGTCCAAGCTGTGCTGACAGTGTATAGGTATTGCTGAAAGACATAACAAAATGGGGGATCCAGTAAGAAAAATATAACTACAAGTCAAATATGATAGAGACATAAAGGACCTATAACTTTAAATAACAAGTAGCTCTTTGAGGACCAAAATTGACAAGGAAGGTTTAGTTAGGTTGTGATATTTTATCACAGATAATGCCAACAATAGTGGGACACCACATTTTCTTTTATTTGAGGAAAAACCTATATTTATCTTCAGCACATCGAAGTGGATCATCCTACTTTTTGTCCAAAAGGCAGGAGCATGCATTTAGTTCAGTTTAACAAAACTACTCTATGATAGTAATTAGAATAGGGGGCCTTCGTAAATTAGAAATGAAAGCCACTGGCCATGAAAGGGCATATGAATTCAATTGCTCTTCTTGATTAGCTCTGTTTACTCCCAAGTTCCTGGACATCTGAACATGAGGTGGGGTGGCGTGTGACTGTCCTAGCAGTCTGGCACGAAGATTGCAGCCAGAGAGAAAGCAGTGCTGAGAGAAGGGTGGGGAATAGAAGAAGTTTAAGTGTGTTTCTACATAGTACTATTTAAGAATCAGAAGAAGAGCGGGGAGAAATTGAGAAGGGGAGGAAGGGTAAGATAAAATGTAGAAAAAATAGGCCTCTAGCCCTTCTGAAAACATTTGCACTTTATTCATTTCTTCTGTGCTGCTATAAAAAAAAAAGTAATATGATAATATGAGATTTAGTTAACAACTGATACTTATTAAGTGGTCACTATCGGCCAGACACCACCTTAAGTGCTAGAAATACAAGAATAGCAAAAACAAAACAGGCAAAATTTATGCTCTTGTAGCACTTTCATTGTAGAGTCTACCTAAAATGAGCAATAGACATGCAAATGAATGCATAAAGAAAACCAACTTGGATTGAGGAGGCTAGGGTGGTCTCTGGCAGGTGGTGGTGCTGGTATAGATGGGGGATAGGGAGTCCTATTTGATAAATAGACTGAGTGGAGACCAAAGCAATGAGAGGCTGAATTTTATGAATAAAAT
Organism: Pipistrellus kuhlii; assembly: GCF_014108245.1. NCBI lineage: Eukaryota > Metazoa > Chordata > Mammalia > Chiroptera > Vespertilionidae > Pipistrellus > Pipistrellus kuhlii. Next base: position 31,614,976 of record NW_023425573.1, read on the forward strand.
AGAGGCCAGGTGCACAAAATTTGTGCACTCAGGGGGTCCCTCAGCCTGGCCTGTGTCCTCTCACAGTTTGGGAGCCCTTGGGGATGTCTGACTGCTGCAGAGGCAGTAGAGGCTCCCTCCACTGCCACTGTGCTCTCCAGCCATGAGCCCAGCTCAGGGCTTCTGGCTGAGCAGTGCTCTCCCTGTGGGAGTGCACTGACCACCAGGGGGAAGCTCCTGCATTGAGTGTCTGCCCTCTGGTGGTCAGTGTGCATCACAGCGACTGTTTGTTTCACTGTTTGGTCGATTTGCATATTGGCCTTTTATTATATAGGATGATGAGAAAATGTTTAGGCCGATGGACAGTGAGTGAAAAAGTTTTGGAAGATTCAAGGAAAAGCTAAGAGGCCACTGTGGCAGGAGTGGAATGAACAAGGCTGGGGTATGGGAACTTGTCAACTTAAATTGTACTATAATATAAAGAGTAGTCTGCAATTTTTTTATAGGTAAAGTGAACTCTAGGACTGGATTACATTTGAATTATTACTTTTATTATGCATAGTTTTTTATGTCTTAGTGATGATTTTTATATCTTGGGATATTAGACCATTTTGAGAACCATGGATTCTCTTATTAGGAAAAAAGCACATATTTACCCAAAGACAAGAAGTTTCTTATTTCAGAGAGTTCTGGGAATTCTACAATTCCTCCCATAGACCCCAGGTTAAAGTTCTGACTTTGGATGATGAGATGCTTTCCAACATTATTCTTCAAGGTTAACTTTGACTCTAAACAATGGAGAGACTCACCTGTCCTTGAAGAATTTATCATCTGGATCACTGTCTCTCCAGTCATATTTCATAGTGCTTCCTCAAAGAACCCTGGCATCTCAGCTCCTTGGTCTTACTCCTCCATCCTTTAACCACCTACTCCCATGTCATACTTCAGGCCTAAAAACTGTACTCCTTTGACAATCTGTTTCTAGAATTCCCGTCTCTAACGGAATTCTGTCTTTCCAATTTATTCCCTCTAGTGTCTAACTCCCAAAATTTTTGATCCAAATGGAATTGACAGTCCAATAACCCTGCTGCCTTTTTACCATGCCCTTGTCTCTGAACTGTTTCCTTATTTCTCTCCCCACACAGCTCACATGCAATGATCCATCACATCATTAGTAACCTTCCTAACACTCTCAATGTCCTTGTCCCATTGCTTCCTATACTATTCTGGCAAAACCCTAACATTGTTAGGTTCAACTTACACAATATTCACACCACCAATAGGGCAATGTGGCCGAATAAAAACAGAGATTGGCTTAATATTCCATGTTTAAATTCATGATCAAAATCCTCAAATAATCCTTGATGCCTGCTGGCAGTCACATCATTTCCCTACTGCTTCAGGCTCAAACATATTCCTAGGATCTGTTTCACACCTTCTTAGTCTCTCCTCCCATATCACCTAAGACTCATTCTAAAATGGAACCTTTGTGAGTTCGTTCCCTATTTCACTGAGAAAATGAAAGAAATCAGTAGAGAACTTGCCACATTGCTAGCACATCCACCCACCTAACTGCACTCATGCTGCTATATTCTATGTTCACTACTGTAAATATAGATGAGCCTGCTTATCAAAGCCATCATTTCTACTAAATCACATTTCTTTTGGCATTCTCAAAGACTTTGGCTATTGCTCCATCTCCCCACTAGATCAGTTTGATGTATTGCATCCATGCATTTGGTATAAAAGTATTCTTTTATTTTTTCCATTTAGAAAAAAACTCTCCCTCAGCACATATTTCTCTCCAGTTTTCCCCAATTCTTCTTTATAATTAATGGCGAACTCTTAATGTATTATCTGTATGTCACTATCTATTTCCTCTTCTTCCATATTTCTTAGACCCAGGAATTAGACTTTGTCCCCATATCTCCACTAAAACAGTTCTTTGCAATCTTCAATGACCTCATGTTGCTACATTCAATGTCACATTTCAGTCTGCTTAGGGGAACTATCAACAGCATTTGAGATAACTAAATACTCCTATTTCTTGAGACAACTTCTTCTCTTAGTTCTACCGCCATTTCATTAGCCACTCCATCTCAATGGTCTTTGTTCATCCTCATCTCCTTACCTTTAAAATATGGAGTATTTTTTTTAAAACCTCTGTTCCATTCATACTGACCTCTATACTCTTTCTCGAACATCTATTCTGTGAATTGCCTTTTCAATCTGTATAAACATTTAAATTTTGATAAAGTTTTTCTATTTCTTCTAATGTTGCCTATACTTTTGTTGTCATATCTAAGAAATTATTGACAACTCAATGTCATAAAGCTTTTCCTTATGTTTTCCTCTAAGAATTTTATAGGTTTAGCTCTTACCTTAAGTCTTTGATCCATTTTGGGTTAGTTTTTGTATATACTATACGGAAAAGGTACACCTATACTTTCTAGTCACATTGATGTCATAGTTAGAACAATATATATCACGAAATTAATTACTAATTGAAGAGTCTAAATTTGGTAATTACTATTATAATTGAGATTTATATATTTATATCTTTCTATTTCTAATTGCTCTTCATGACCATTTATTCTACCTTTTATTCTGTTTGACTTGTCATGTATTTATTAATAACTAAGATTTTAGCTAGGATATGTTGTTCGTGTAGGAAAAAGAGCAATGGATTTAAAGTCCAAAGCTTGGACTGAATCCCAGCAATAGCTAGTTATGTGACTTTGAGCAAGTCATTAAACCTTTCAGAACTGCAGTGTTATTAATACCTACCTTAGCATTTGTTGTGATAACCTCTGTAAAAGCAACTAGCACGTAATAAACACTTTAATGTTTACTGAATTTATTGCTCAAGACTGAATCACCGATGATTTCTGAATCTCAGCTGACTTGGTGTTGTGTCTAGCGCAGTCAACCATTCAGCAGGTAGAGGGCAGAAAGGGCGAACCTCCTATGATGGGGAAAAAAAGGGCAAATGCCGAGAGATATCATAGAGGATTACAGAGGTGGAGTGGCAGTGGAGCAGTGGTTTTGTTTCCGTATTGGTTTGGGGCAAAATATGCCACTTCAAGCAAAAAGTTATGGTAATAACAAAATTGATCTCTAAAATACAGTATAGTTGGTACTAGGTAGGAAGGCTAAAATGCTTGAAAATTGGGAAGAAAGTCTTTTACAATTATATAGGAACCCTCTGATTTCCATCTGTTTCGAATTTTCCACAGACATCTAATTATGACAAATTGTCATATTTTGAAATATCCTATATTTAGGTAATACAATTATCTTATGCATATCATTTTTTATATTTAGCACAATTATAATTTTAAAATATGCCCCAAATTGTATACATTGCATTTCTTATATGCATGATCCCTAAATGGGAGTTTTAGTGGGTTAATGTGAAGGAGTCAAGATTCTGGTAAGAGAATTACGGGGGGTTCAGATATTGTCTTCTGTCCCCTAACCACTGAAACACAGAGTTTTTAGTGCTATTCCCTCCTCAATAAAACAAAACATTTATTGTTTTATCTCCCTTATAGAAATAGCATGAGGTCAAATAAAATGAAGCATATAAACTTGCAATGAGTATTTTCTCCAAGCAGCAGTCTAGAGAATGGACAGTAAAAATTAATAGCATCATCCATGTTTATGGCTCTTTCTTCCACTCCTCTCAGTGTTGCAAAACAGGGCATCTTCTCTCCTGGCTGTGGTGAGCCTCTGATTAAGTCCCTGGCCCACTAAGAAAATATATACTGTACCTGGAAAAAATTGTTTGCTGCTCAGGTAATTTGCATAGTGTCACTGCAACGCACTGCGAGGTCTGGTAGCTGTGCCTAGAGTGACGGGCTAGGCACTGGCTTATACCACAGGATGGAGAAGTCTCTGGAAGCTGGTAGCCTCTTACTTCTGAAGAAGATAAGGTGCCTCAGACAAATGCTCTGAGAGCTCCTGTGTTGCTGCATTTGTGATGTCCTCCTTGTGGTCCATGGGTGTCTTCTGGTCCTGATAACAGGTAACTGTTGGACCTACCTCTCAGGCACTCTAGGCAAGGGCCCTCTCAGCAGTACTCACATTGGAGATGGGGTTTTCTAGTGCTCCTCTGACATGCACTTACGTCTTTTAAAGAATTCCCCTTTCCCTTAGTAAAATCAAAAGAAATACTTAGCTGCAATTACTGGACATTGGGACAGAGGTAGAGATTTTTTTTTTTTTTGTGTGTGTGTGTGTGTGTGTGTGTTTAACACACACATATGTTGGCCTGGCCCCAGCCTGCATTTAACTTTTAACTTCCTAATTGTCTGTATCTTTCTTCTAAAATAAATTCTCATTACTTAAGTTATTGCTTCCCTAGTAGTAGAAAACTTATTTTTATAACTTTTGTGACTTTTCTACCAAAGAGAGAAATAGCTAATATCTTATTTGGAAGGGAAATGGGAGATTTTCCTCCATACAATTATAAGATATACTAACCAGCCTTGACAATAAATGCGTATTTTAATTGGTCCCAAGGAAGAGAGAAATGGAGTGTGTTTTCCCTTTCTTCCCTTAGATGTACATATCTCTTGGAATGTTATTTTCCACTGCTTTAACTTATTTAAAAATCTGAAGGCTTTTACAAAGCTGTTTGTTTTAAATTTGCTTGTTAAATTCATCAGGTTAAAATAATATTTTCTTGATTTTATAATAAATTAGAAAAGAATCTCAACTTTTTTTAGGCCTGAGTCTTACAAAATATAACAACCAGAATTCATTTTGTAGAAACTAAACGTAGTAAAATTTTGCTAACTCATCTTGTTATGATATTATTTTTATAGAACATAGTCTTTGATTTCTGGGTCTAAAAGTAGTTATTTATTGATTTCTAAGAGGCAATTTATCTACTTTATTATTTATCTTCTAATATAAAAAAATGGTAAAAAACACACACCCACATAGTTTCATGTATTTACTTAACTGGATGTTCTAAACTTTATAAAATACTCTGTATGTCTCAAATGAAAATTTCATCAAGGTGAAAATGAAACTTTTTGGTGCATCACATAGGTTTTCACTTATGTATCAGAGATTCTGCTTAATGAAACATGAATTCAGCTTCTAATATCCAGGAAGCTGTGGAAGTCTGGGATGGATTCTGTGATGTACTGTGTGCCCAACATCATACAATAATGCATTTAGTCCTAGTGATGTAGATCTTATCTCCTTTTATAAAAGGGAGCACTGAGTTTAGAAAGAAAACCTAACCTGCAAGATCACATAGCTTGCAAGTGGCAGGGAGAGATTCAAAGTGCAATGTGACTTGGGAGCTATAATTTCCAATGATTATTATTATTTTAAAATATATTTTATTGATTTTTTTACAGAGAGGAAGGGAGAGGAATAGAGAGTTAGAAACATTGATGAGAGAGAAACATCAGCTGCCTCCTGAACACCCCCACTGGGAATGTGTCCATAACCAACGTACATGCCCTTGACTGGAATAGAATCTGGGACCCTTCAATCCACAGGGCAATGCTCTATCCACTGAGCCAAACCAGTTTCAGCTGCAATGATTTTGACAGATCAGGAAACTTATCTTCTGAAAATAATATTTCGAGATTATAAAACCAGAGTAAAGCTAGAATTACTAGAATAATTGAATGGTAAAACTGGAAGAGAACTTAAAAGTTTATCTAGCCTAATGGCTTATAAATTAGTTCTTATTCTTAAAATTTCTTTCAATAAAAATTGTGTGTGTGTTTGTTCTTATTTTTATTGAATTTATTGGGGTTACAAAACTATATAGGTTTCAAATGTACAATTATATAATATATCATCTGTATATTGTATTGTATGTTCATTACCCATAGTTTGGTCTCCTTCTGCAGCTTAAATATGTAAACCATGCAAGTGTGGAGAGATGTTGAAGAGAGCAGGGCAGAGGTAGCCTTGCGCAATTCCCAGTGTGAGGTACTTTCTGAGGGAGTCCCAAAGAATCTTCCCAGAATCAAGTCCTAAGGGAGTAATGTGAAAAACCACTGAAAAGTCCAACATATTCATTTCATAAGTGAAAAGACATCTTTTCAGTAATGTAGTTTGAAAGAAATACTCTCGCCGTGGCTGGTTTGGCTCAATGGATAGAGCATCAGCCTGCGGATTGAGGATTCCAAGGTTTGATTCCAGCTAAGGGCACATGCCTGGGTTTTGGGCTCGATCCCCAATAGGGGGTGTGCATGAGGCAGCCAATCAGTAGTTCTCCCTCATTGTTGATGTTTCTATCTCTCTATCCCTCTCCCTTCCTCTCTAAAATCAATAAAAATATATTTAAAAAAATAAAAGAAATACTATCAAAGTAGTAAAGACTCCCTTCTTTACTAGTATGCCTTTTCTCTCTCACTGTTGATCCATTCCGTGGGATAGACATGTGTTTTTTTTTTTTTTTTTTTTTTTTTCCTGGTTTCACTGAGACCCATTATTAGCAGAATGCCTGGCATCTAATAGAAACTCAACACTGTGTGTGAATGAATTAAAGAATCAATGCACAAGCCAACTTTCTTAAAAATATTTGGGGGGTGTGCGTGTGTGTGTGTGTGTGTGTGTGTGTGTGTGTGTTGTGTGTGTGTGTGTATACACTAAGATTTGGGGAGAAAAATAATTTTTATAGCCACATGTTGATGTGTAACCAAAATCTTCAGACTCACTCCAACATATTGCCTTAGGGAGAGTTTGTGAACTATTAAAAATGGGACACCATGTCCCTTCACAAAGAAATAAGCACGAAGTGGAGAAGTATGCCAATTGGAACTACAGGAGAACTCAGAAGTTCTGGCTGTGATTTTATGAACTGGAGTCTAGTCAGAGGGCATTCATAAATGTTCTTTCTGGAAAATGCCATTACTGCTGTTTTTTATGACCATGTTGGTTTTATATCTCATTCAACATGCAAAACATCTATCTGCTTTAAATCAATGCTCACACAGAAGCCATCAGCAGTGATTTGTCCTAAATACTCATTTTTTCCTTCTCATTGAAACCAGATTTATTTTACTCAAAGCACTTTATGACAACCTTTTGCAGGGGATGGAATGTGTAAATATTTAATTAATCAGACTGTACATGTTGTATGCTTGCTAGTGATACAGAATAAAATAGTTTGTGGATATGTAATAATTTACATGGGGATTTTATTTAGTTTAGGCCAGTACTTTGGAATCCATGGAGACAAAGGAGTCACAAAACAGAAATAGTAAATATGCTACTATAAACTATCAAATGTTATGTATAACATTATGTTTCACAGAAGTCTTTTGCAATAAGTAACCCATTTTCAAATTGTTCAATTGAAGTTAGCTAAGAACATAGAAAAGGAGAGTTGATACTAAAGGTAACAGTCACATTTAAAAAAAAAAAATATATATATATATATATATATATATATATTTTTATTGATTTTTTCACAGAGAGGAAGAGAGAGGGACAGAGAGCCAGAAACATCAATGAGAGAGAGACACCGATCAGCTGCCTCTTGCACACCCCCTACTGGGAATGTGCCCGCAACCAACGTACATGCCCCCAACCGGAATCGAACCCGGGACCCTTCAGTCCACAGGCCGACGCTCCATCCACTGAGCCAAACCAGTCTCGGCTTAAAAGCTAATTGTATTAAGTCCCAAAAATAGTGAATTCAAAGCAAATTTGTACGTGTGGTCAATAATATCTATTGTACTTACTGATGTAACAAAGATAACTATAAATTTAAAAAAATGTTTCTTCAGTTTCAGAAGATATTGTTATTTTGTTTTTATTTGGATTCATAATACAGTTTTAAAACATAATAGTTATTTAAAATACTTCTTTGGCCTGAGTAAAGACGTATTTTTCTTTATTTTTTAAAAATTTCTTTATTGATTAAGGTGTTACATATGTGTCCTTATCCCCCATTACCTCCTCCGACCCCTCTACTCATGCCCTCACCGCCCTGGTCTCTGTGTCCATTGGTTATACTAATGTATACAAGTCCTTTGTTTGATCTCTCCTCCTTACCCCTACCTTCCCTCTGAAGTTTGACATTCTGATCGATGTTTCTCTATCTGTGGATCTGTTTTTGTTCATCAGTTTATGTTGTTCATTATATTCCATAAATGAGTGAGATCATGGGATATTTATCTTTCTCTGACTGGCTTATTTCACTTAGCATAATGCTCTCCAGTTCCATCCATGCTGTTGCAAATGGTTCCAAGTTTCCTTTTGCCAATTTCCTCCTGCTCAATGTGACCTGCATGAAGACAGAAATCGTGTGTCCCTGCACCTCGCAGAGAATCTGGGATATTACAGTTGTTAACTGCTACAAAAGCACTACCACCTCTGGTGTGCACATCACCTTAGCTATTCAGACACCCTGGTCAACCAACCAAGGATATTCTTGACTTTCAGGATATAATAACAAAGGAAACAGAAGCCTCCCATATTGACCTTATGTTGTCAACAATATTGATGTCAATTCATGACTTTGAATATTTACTAATTAGATGATTTCTATATTGTCTTCACTGTGAACCAGCACAACTTGTATATCTCCCAGCTGGTCCTTATTATACAAACCTGGTAAATGAAAGGCACTGAACATAGGCTGCTGGAGTAAGAATACAGAGCCTACCACTGGTTAAGTCCACCAGGAAAATGCAGACCAATGATGTAATATACATTCTTATTCAGAAGAAATAAATTTGAAAGTGGAAAGCTGCTTCTTGATTTGACATAGCCTCAGAATCCAGTACACACTGAAGAAATATTCAGAATATTAAGGTCTAACTAACATTGAAGAAAATAACCTCATTGCATGCCAGTGAAGCAGTGTGCATCGTATTTATTCTCTTTGTCATGACAGTTTTCAGAGAAGCTACATCGTTTTGTATTCCTTGGTGGGTTTCTGTGCTTGTCAGCAGGAGCTGAAGTCATTTTGACAGATTCTAAAGAACAGCTGTACGGAGCTGGATGACTCAGTAAGAAGCGAAGGAAGGGGCTGACTCGTACTTCTCACTTCTCATGTTATCTTTGGAGCCCTCAGAAAATCTGCTTGGGGAGAATTCTCCCTTAGATTGGTTGTCAATATAATAAATGAGGTCTGTATGATAGCACCCTTTAATGCATTTTATGCTGACTGTTTTGTTACAGAAGTGTAAGAGTAAGTAAAGGTACAACTACTAGTAAATATGAAAAGACTTAAATGCAAAATTAAGGGCAGGATCAAAGTGAGTGTTTTTAAATTTATAAGCCTAATAAAGAAAATGTTAAGCTAAGATTCAGGATGAATTTATTGTAGAACCTTTTTAAAAAGCATCTCCTTTCATAACTAACATTTTATCATCAATGTGAATGTTTATTTAATATTATCAATAAAAATTAGGTTATGTTAAGTATTGCCAGTTTTTTTCTTTTAACTCCCTATTATTATGCGGAGATTGTGAACCAGCACATCCCTTTACAGAAACAAAAAAAGAGATAATTTTGTACTGGAGTAAGAAACATACTGAATAATTATTTTTGTGTATGTGCAAATCTCAACTTATTAAAATAGGAATTTCAATACATGATAAACACTAACTTTGTACACTTGGGATATAGAGTCATAAAGGATAAAATAAGAGAGGGGACAATAGAGTAGAAGAAAATAATCATTCTTAAGGGAAATTCTCATGTTTTTGGTAAGCTTCTTTATTAGATGAAAAAGTTAAGCATGCTTAGAGCAAAATCTGAAAATAATACAAGAAGGCACATAATGAAAGTTCATCTTTCCTTGGTTTTCTTGATTTTTCTCTGCAGAGGCAACCAATATGAGCTTTCTTAGGTATTCTATGAATTTTACCTATATACTAGAGGCCTGCTGCACGAATTTGTGGCACTCCCATGGCCTCTTCCCCAGGCTGCTGGCCCTCAATTGGCACCCCTCACCCCATTCGGGGTTAGCTGGCCCACCTCCAAATATTGTCACTTTAAATATTGTCACTTTCATTGTTGCATCTTAAATGTTTTTTTCTTCTCTACAAAGCATCCTGGAGATGTTTACCTACATCAATAGCTTCAACTATTCTTTATTACTGCACATGTGGTCTCTCATCAACCTGCTTTGGAATCACGAATGAACATTTAGTAGAAGACCAGATCTGGGGCTTGACTTTAAACTTTCTGCCTGCATTCCAATAAATTTCAGTTATGTGTCACAGCCTCAAATTTCTCTTTGGAGTGCCAGATCCAGTGTCCTGCTTCCTTTGGGCTTGGCTGTCCCATGAACACCACATGTTTGGGCTGCAAATAACTAAACCTATTATTTCTCATGGCCCACCCTGCCATTGCCACTAGCATGGAGATGCTCACTAGTTTCCCCTGTCTCCTAAGCCCAAACATCTCCTTCTCTTTCCCTACCAGTCATCAAACCCCTCCTTTCTACCCTCATTTAGTTCTTGTGTCCTTCATGTTGAATAACAAGATAATCTCAATTTCCTTGCGGTAGTCCTATCAGTCTTAGATCTGTCCTCTGTTATATTGCAGTACTGTAGGAGTGGTGTTCCCTCCTCTGAGTAAATTTCTAACTTTAAAAAATATATATATTTTATTGATTTTTTTACAGAGAGGAAGAGAGAGGGATAGAGAGTTAGAAACATCGATGAAGGAGAAACATTGATCAGCTGCCTCCTGCACTCCCCCTACTGGGGATGTGCCTGCAACCAAGGTACATGCCCTTGACCGGAATCGAACCTGGGACCTTTTAGTCCGCATGCTGGTGCTCTATCCACTGAGCCAAACCGGTTTCGGCTCTAACTTTTGAATGTGCATATGGTCCCCTCTCTGCCTTTCAGGATCATCAGCGCCATACCTCCCTTGTCTCTAATGATTAGCAATTTACTTCAGGCTTCCTGCTCTTGACTGCCTCCAGCCCTTTGGACTTGTTATTTTTTGTGTTTAGCGTTCATTCTATACCTGACTAGCACCTGTTATGGCTTCAGGACTTACTTCAAGGATAAACCCCAACAGACCCCTCGGGAAACTCTCTGCCTCCTTTCTATTGAAAGAGCTACATGCTCGATTTTATTTGTTTTTCACAGCAATCTGTGCTTTCCTCTGTCATAGCACTGATCATCTTACATTCACGCCATTACATGCCTGTCTTTCTGAACTTGTTGTCAGTGAGAATGAGAACTGCACCTTCCATTTTATCTGGCACACTGTGCACTGTATCTAGCACATAGTAGGTATTCAGTATGTTTGTTAATATATTGGCTTGTGAACGAATAGTTTCTTTGGGTAGTTGATGAGAGCATTGTGAGTGGAGAGAAAGATACTATTCAAAATGTCTTAGCTCAATACATCATGGTTTTATCAAATAATACTTAATTGTTTTTTAAATAATGTTTGTGAGAAATGTGTAAAGAGCATCTGTTTTCTTAAAATATTAAGCATAAACATTTAAAACTAAACTCTGGAGACACATATCACTACAAGTGTTATAAAGCATAAATGCATGAGAGTATTAACATCTGGTTAGCCTGGGAATATGTTTAACTATGGTTATTAAGATGTGTTGCTTAACTAAACTTGTCTAAGCTCCAAACCAGAAATTTGTTATTCAGAGGCAAGATAAAACCAAAACACAGGCTTTTTAAACCTAAACACAGGCTGGTCAGAGGAAGAACAATGAAAACATGTCTATCTTTACTGTCTTGCAAAAGGATGTAAGTAATTTTTCACATTTTTAAATAAGTGCTACAATTCAACAACAATTTGGCAGATTTTGTTCATTTAATATTCAGCTAACACGTGTCAGAAATGAAACACCCATGTTGTTACTTCTGATTTTAAACAATAATACCAAATTCAGAAAACTTTGAAATGTTTTAATGTATGTGGAGTGTTCAGTCTATGTAATTTTATTTGAAAATTAAAGGACACTATATAATGATAGATTGAAATAAAGTTTAAAAGAGAATAAAAATTAAAAACAAACACTGCATTTCTGATTCTCTGAATATCCTCTTTTCAATCCCCAACCTCACGTGAAGACTCTAGGAATCTTTTTACAAATTGTTAGCTATTTATAAAACTGGTATTTTGCAAATCCTGTATGTGATGAGCTTATTAATAGAATGGAAAGAATTTTAAATTAGAATTCAAAAGACTCAGTCTTGTCAGGGCCAATGTGTGTTTTTGACAAACCTCTCATCCCTGTTGAATCTTAGTTCACTCCTTTATAAAATAGAAATAATTCCTGTTGCTTAAAAGTTATTTATTTAATAGGATGATAAAAACATATCAATGCTCTTTGCGAAACTTTAAACGAATACATCAGTATATAATGTAACTTTAGAAAACATTACATTTTTTCCAAGTTTGACCACAGACATTACCTCGTTTTTTATGAGTGTCATCTGTTATCCTATTTTCTTGAGGATGAATTTGGATCATCTGACATCACATCTTTATTTCTTAATGACCTGTGTGTAACATCACTGGCTCTTAGATGCCCCTGCCTAGCACTGGTTCTCCAGCTACATTTAGAACCTTGCTCAGTTCTGGGAAACACCACAGGGAGAAAGAAACAAGTTTGGTGAGTACATAGTGGGCTCCCTGCCACATCTATGGACCTGTGACAGTGAGATGTGCAGACATGGAGTGTTGAGGAGTCTGTTTGGATGTAGGAAGCTGGTAAAATTTGTAAGGGAGTGTGCGAGGAACTAGAGGAGAACACTGAGCACCAAGATTGAGTTAATATTGTCTCCGGGGCAATAGCTGGCCAAAGATGTCTTTGTAAAATAGGATGATACTCACCTGCTACTCAAAGGTGTGCTGAGGATGGAACAAGGTAATGTACTAAAGCTGTCTTTCAAGGTTTATAAAGCACTCATAAAGTATAACATATTTTGTGTTAATTTGAGGTTACTACAGTTGTAAAGCAATTTTTTCCCCCTGTTCAATGACTTGGCCTGGAAAGTTGTTTTTCCACGACTTTTGAACTTTGCCAGTTAGTCCCTCCATACCACCCTCCTCCCCTCCAAAGGAAGAGTTGTTTCCTTTGCCTGTCTTGTTCCTCTCGGAGGAGAAGGCATTATTAATAAGTTATTAACTATAAAGGAAAGCAAACCCCAGGACTTCTTAGAGCACTTCCCTTCTTTGCAATCCTGCTGTGTTGTGGCAAAGGATGTACTATTACCATCTGTGCTAATAAAAATAGCAGTAATGTGCACAAATAAGATTGAAATGTAGAAGGATAGAGAATTATTTTTAAAACCTGTTTTGTTACTTCTCTGTGCATATTTCATTTTTGCCTCAGATATTTCTGTTTCTTACCATTAGCATGTTTATGGTGTCTTGCCTCAGTTACTAGTACTCTGATAATTCTGCTTCTCTCCTTAGGGCTGTCTTCCAACAGATTACTTCTGGAACCAATTTTCTTCATTATATTGGCATTCTGTGTCTTTTTCTTTCCAACCAAGTTCTCAGTGACTTTGAATCCAATTTTAACTATTTTATTGAGTTACAGGACACTTTTCCCATCATTTCTAAGCTATTCGCATCCATCATATGTAGTTATTTCACCTCTCCATATCTTCATGTGAGAATCATTCTTAAAATAGTCCTCTTGATATTTTCTCCAACTATATTTTCATCTGTATTTTTTTTACCTGATTGCATATATCTGCAAAATAAGTTTTTCTTCATCAATTTACTCTTCTCAACTTATGAATGCTCATTTTTCTAATGAGATTTTAACTGAAATGATTTGAATACACTTATCCTTTTTTATCTTGATGTTTTCTGATCAGAGTCCACCAAACATTGATACAGTAGTAAATGATTTATAACCTTAGAGGATAATTGTGATTCCATATTGGGAAGCTGGCCTTCTATCATTTTCTTATCTCCTTGGTTTCATATTTGTTTTTATACTTTCTGTACCCGACACTTAATTATGAAAAAAATGGACATGTTTAAAAATTTGGTTAGATGTAAAAGCAATAAATTACCTTTTATTGTGACAACCTATAATTATGGACTTATAATAGAGGTATTATGTTCAATATTATTCTCTACACAACAAAATCTCAATGTAAATATAAAATACTCATTTTTCTATACCTGATTTTACAACATTTGAAGAGAAAACATGGTAATATAAAATAAAGAGATAGTTCTTTGGCTCAGCCCATGTGGCTAAATGGTTGAGTGTTGACCCATGCATCAACAAGTCACAGATTTGATTCTTGGTAGGGGTTGAGGGCTTAGTCCTCAGTGGAGGGCATACAGGAGACAGCCCATCAATGTTGATGTTTCTCTCTCATCGATGCTTCTATTTTTCTCTCCCTCTTCCTTCCTCTCTTTCTAAAATCAATTAAAACATATTCATGAGAAAGGAGGGGGGATTAGTTCTTTGGTCTTGTCTCTTCTCAGAATAAACAGAAAAGTTAGTCTCTTAAATAAACATAAAAACACATCCAACTTTTTACCTGAAAGGAAAACCTAGATTTCATGACTCTCTTACAGATTAATTTGCAAACTCTTTTTTTCTTATGTAAACCACATTGTCACTTGTTTCTCTAAAAAACAGCATTAATGTTTACCCTATAAACTTAGTAAAGACAAAGTAACTAATACTTAATTTTATTTATTTGTTAATCCTCACCCAAGGATATTTTTCCATTGATTATTCTTAGAGGGAGTGGAAGGGAAGGGGAGAGACAGAGAGAAAAACTTTAAGATGAGACAGACACATTAATTGGTTGCCTTCCACACACACCCTGGTTGGGGTCAGGGATTGAGCCTGCAAACCAGAATCAAATCCAGAACCTTCAATCTGAGGGCTGACATTCTATCCACTGAGCCAAACCAATTAGGGCACTAATATTTCATTGTAAAAAGGAAAAACAAACACGGTAGGTTGCAATAAATTCTATAGTTTTATGGAATAGACTAGAGGCCCGGTGCACAAAATTCATGCATGGGAGCATGGTGGAGGGTTCCTTCAGCCTGGCCTGCTCACTCTCAAAATCCAGGACCCTTCAGGGCGTGTCCAGCTGCTGATGTAGGCCCGAACCCAGGCCTAACTACTCACCTGCCTGCCTGATTGCCCCTAACCACTCTGCCTGCCTGCCTGCCTGATTGCCCCTAACTGCTGCCTGCCTGCCTGCTCAGTGCACATCATGGCGACCGCTCATTCCACCATTTGGTCGATTTGCATATTACCTTTTTATTATATCAGATACTATACTTTATAACTATAGAAAAATGCATACACTTTGCCTCCAACTGAACAAAAGAAGTTACTTTATAATACAACTCATGCTATATCTAAAAAACATAAATATACAATTGGATTAAAGGGACAATTTTTTGTTGAACAACTTAAGAATGTAGGGAGAAAGGAGGCAGTCACCATGTGTTTTCACTCCATCAGGTAATCACATTTACATTGTAAGTATTGTTTAATTAAAGCTGTGCTTGATCAAATTTCACTTTTAATACAATTATTCATTTGTTTCTTAGCTATTTCTTCTAATTTCTACATAGTCTATTTTATTTCTTCCTTTAAAATATTCTACCTCTATAAAAATGAAATGGAAGAAAAACTATATTCCTAGGGATTGTGTTAATTTACAATTTCTTATGCAGAAATTTGCTTTTTAAAGTTCTCAATGCCCTTAGTGTACATTTCAGGTGCTTTGTTTAAAGATTTATAACAATGTATTTTATTTAGTACTTCAATCTTTACTTTGGTTTTAGCAATTTATAAGTGATGATTTGCATAAACCACATCCATCTTTATTGGAGTCATGCAATTTCTCTTTATTACTGTATAACTGATTTATTTGTAGCATTAGGTTCTAAACAACAGCTTTGTCGTTCTTGCTTTGTGCTCTAAGCTGGAAGTGATTTTGTTCCGATGTAGGCTATCATTATTAAATTTATGCAGAATAATGTTGTCAACAGGGCCTGCCAGCTGAGAAAAAGAATCATTTCCCCAGGGGACATTATTTTTCAAAGTGAATTTTCAATATAACTGTCAGTGCCTTAATGCTAAATGTTAAAACATATTCACATTTAGTTATAGTCTAAATCATTATAAATACATTGTTTTTACTATCGATAGTAGAGGACTGATCAAAACACTAAATTTTAGCAATAATTTTAGATCATTTATGATTTTACAACATTTTAATCTCTTCTTGGAGTTATTGATAATCTCTCGGACTTGAAGGATGTTCCAAAGTGTTTACTGAATATAGAGGCATGCATTAAAGAATTGTATAGCACGAAGAAACTTTAGAAATAATTTAGAGCAGGGATCAGCAATGGCAACCTTTGGGCTAAACCTGGCCAGCAGTCTCTTTTTGTAAATGAAATTTTATTGTAACACATATACCTCCTTATAGGAGCACACTTTTAACCCACATCCTGGGAATCATTATCTCATATCTCATATACAATAGAGCTGCAAGTTGAATATGCAAAGCACAAATCATGGCAGAACAATTGGATCACCGGAAGATCGTAAAAGGGACCATTTCTAGTTTTACTGTTGGCTCTCAGAGCCATGTATTCTAGCTGTTAGAGGCCACACAATAGCCACTGGCATTTAAAGGTAATACGTCGATCCCACAGAGAACAGTGTCATCTACAAACTAGTGGTTTACTTGTGCATAATTTTGCAAGCAACACAAGTGTCCAAGAGATGAATTGATTAAAAACAACAGTGGTACATACATATATATGTATATATATAATGGAACATTACTTGGCCATAGAAAATGAAATCTTGCCCTGGTCAGTGTTGCTAAGTAGTAAGAGCATCAGTTGACACACGGAAAGGTCTTGGGTTTGATTCCTGCTGAAGGGCACATACCTGGGTTGCAGATTCAATCCCTGGCCCTGCTCATGGCACATGTAGGAGGCAACTAATCAATGTGTCTCTCTCAGATTGATGTGTTTGCTTTTGTTTTTCTCTCTCTCTCCTCCTCCCTCCCTCCCTTCCACTCTCTAAAAATCAATGGGAAAAATATTCTTGAGTGAGGATTAACAACAACCATAATACAAACAATGAAAGAAAGAAATCTCACCACTTGCAACAGCATGGATGGACCTGGAAAGTAGTATGCTAACTGAAATAAGTGAAAAATGAGAAAGATAAATACCACTTTATTTCATTTATATGTAGAACCTAAAGAATAAAATAAATGAACAAATAAACTTGAAACGGGCTCATAGACACAGAGAATAGGTTGATAGTTGCCAGAAGGGAGGGAGTTTGGGGGAATGAGTGAAAAAGGTGAAGGGATTAAGAAGTACAAATTGGTAGTCACAAAAATAGTCACAGGGGCCTGGCCAGTTTTGCTCAGTGGTTATAGCAAAGGCCCGCAGACCAAAGGGTCGCGGGTTCAGTTCCTGATCAAGGGCACGTAGGCTCCATCCTCGGCACATGTGGAGGCAACCAATCGATGTGTCTCTCTCACATGGATGTCTCTCTCTCCCTCTCCTTTCTCTAAAAATCAATAGAAAATATTCTCGGGTGAGGATTAAAAAAAAAAAATTCACAGGGATGCAAAGTACAGCATAGGGAATATAGTCAATAATATTGTAATAACTATGTATGGCACCAGTTGGTTACCAGAAAAATCAGAGGTAGCACTTTATAAAGTATATGATTGTTTAACCACAATGCTGTACACCTGAAACTAATACGACAGTATGGGCTTTCTGACTCCTATTCTAGTTGTTGTTAATCCAGGCCAGCAGGGGTAGGGGTGAGGGTGGGGGCAGTTGGGGTGACTAGCTGGCAGGAGGGCAGTTGGGGGCAATCAGGCAGGCAGGCAGGTAGGCAGGTGAGCAGTTAGAAGCCAATGGTCCTGGATTGTGAGAGGGATGCCTGACTGCCAGTTTAGTCCTGATCCCCAGAACATCCCCCAAGGGGTCCCAGATTGGAGAGGGTGTAAGCTGGGCTAGGGGGGGGGAGGGGAAAGGGGGAACACCCCCCCCCCTCCATGCACAAATTTTGTGCCCCTGGCCTTTAGTTCCTTTATAATATTTCAAATGTAACATTGCCAAATGTGATATGAACTAAATGTCTTCAAATCTAAAGAGCCATTAAACACTGTTTCTTTCTCAGTGATAGAGGTACAAAATACAATTTGTTCTTTTCCCTGGAGCATATATTCTGGCATCTTCCAGGCAACTGGACTCCTACAAGCTTTGCCGATATGGTACCCCCTTGGGTCATTATAGGAGTTGTCTCCCATCCTCTGTCAGACATATGTCCAGTATGGGTTTCCTTCTCACTTGCTGCTGTTCAGGTTTGAATAGCATGCTGTTACCAATACAGTGGACTGGTGTGATGATCTGCAAAAGGTCTATCTGGTCAAAGTATTCTCACACAATATGGTGACAGAGAGCAGAGACCTAACAGTCCTGGGACATGATCATGAAACGTATGCTGCTATCCAACCACATAAATCTGAGCTGCTTCTGATCCTCATTTCTGATGGGAATTGAAATGAAAATATTTACCAGTTCAATAGTTGCATACTATGTGTCAGAAGCTTTTAATGGGCTCTAGAAAAGATGAACACATTTAGCTCAGCAACTGCAAATGGAGCTATTACTTAACCTTTGCAGTTAGATGGACAGAGGGGAGAAAGCTGTTTTATGGACCTGTACTTGATCTTTCCAACCATAATGGTATAATATCATTATGCAGAATGGGAGAATATGCTGGACTTCCATTTGATAAAGATTTGGATATCAATTCAAATTTCTGTCAGTTGCTAGGTATATCCAGATTCTTTATTCAGGGACTGAGGAAATAATCATAGGACATATCAGTGGACACAATGGACCCACCATGAGCTAGACATGATCTAGGACTCCATTATTATCTGACATTTAAAAATGTCAATTCTTGCCGGAACCGGTTTGGCTCTGGATAGAACATTGGCCTGTGGACTGAAAGGTCCCAGGTTGGATTCTGGTCAAGGACATGTACCTTGGTTGCGGGCACATCTCCAATAAGGGGTGTGCAAGAGGCAGCTGATCAATGTTTCTATCGATGTTTCTAACTCTCTATCCCTTTCCCTTCCTCTCTGTAAAAAAATCAATAAAATATATATTTTTAAAATGTTAGTTCTTAAGGGTCTTTGGTATTCAACATACTTCAAAAGATGTATTTTTCCCAAAATAAAGAGATCCTGGGGGAAATATTACATAGAACATAATAAGATGGCATAGAGAATGGCTATTAATATACTTATTATACTGTTGCGATGATTTTAGATCTAGAATTGGCACTGCCCATAGAAACTGGCTCGTTTTAAATTTCCATCACGGTAGCAATTATCTGCTCATCTGATCTTGATCCCTTTTGAGTGTGTATCCAACTTTACATTTCACTCCTTATATTTCAGCCCTTATATTCTAGTATCCTCAAGTCAAATTCTCAGTCATGTTTCCCCAGTTTTTGCTGGAACATAATATCAAGCTCCCACAGCCTTTTGGTGAGTAATCCCTTTCCTCTTTAAGAGGCACTGCTGAGACGTGAGCTTAGTTTTTTGTCTGGAAGTAGTGAGGTAAAGTGGGGGAAGATCAACTTGTGAGACATCTGTGTTAGCTGAGGAGTGAGCATAGTTTCCAGGGAAAGAACGGTATGGTTCTTTAACAAGGGAAGTGAGATACCTCTGTGAGCATTCAAGGGAATTTGAGAGTCCGTTGTCACCAAGTGCATGTATCCCCATCTTCCCCATCCCACACCTCATGGCCACATTTCTTTCTTAATAGGGCCTTATTTTGGCATACGGGACTTTTCAGTTGGTTCTGTTTTCTAGTCTTTCTCACAGTAAGATCCTGGGATTGGTTTATCTCCTCTAGTTATAGGAGATAAAGGCCTATTTAAATTCTGCCATGAAAACTTTCTGTCACTAATATTCTCCCAAGTTGAAAGTGGGCTCAACTGACACTATTATCTTTTTTTTCTTTAAGCATTGCTTAATAGCCATCCAACTTAATAGTTCCTATAATTGGCATTGCCCCATAACTCTCCAAGGCTATGCATAAGTACCTCCTTCCACCTGTATTTTATCCCAGTTCTTTACAAGTGAACTAGCGATTGTGGCACTGGACCACACCAAGGATTATCATCACTGTAGTTACAGCCAGAAATGGGATTTTTCTTTCCATCTGACTGGCGAGTTATCCAATTCCACTGGCTTGTGGATCTGCTTTTTAATATTGCAAAATACTTTGTTTATACTGTCCCCAAAGCAAACCAGCTGATCTTTGGGAATGTTGGTAAGGAGAAGTGATACATGGAAGAATGTATTACCAAGCAGGTTATCAGTGTGGGAAACTGGAGCTTACTGAGGAATTCTGGGAAATATTGATAATATGGAACACGTGCCTGTGAGTGATGCTAGGTAAGGTGTGAGGGAGATAGGGTATTATTAGAGCGACAACTATTTTTTGTCCCTTACTGGTTGAGGCCGATTCCAGAGTCAGGCATAACACAGTGCGGGGCACTGGCATCCCGGTAAAGAGAAGTAGGTGCTAGATGACAGAAATGGGATGGCACGGGCTAAGTGGTAAAGTCTGAGTAGATAGAGGCAAGGCACGGATATCATCTGCTGTAAGGGAAGGGCCCAACATACCAAAGACTAAAATTGTTAGAATGGAAACAAGAGTATGGGCTTTCTGACTCCTGTTCTAGTGACCACATATGAAGCTGTTTCTCTCACATTTATCCTCCAAGAGTATTGTCTATTTTATTTATACTTGTGAGTGGCATGTATATAAATGACTTCCAATCCAGTTTATTGACCAAACATCCTCTTTGTTGCCAGCCTAGAGAAAAAAGAAAATAGCGCTCGCGCTCTCTCTCTCTCTCTCTCTCTCTCTCTCTCTCTCTCTCTCTCTCTCTCTCTCTCTCTCTCTCTCTTTTCAATTTGGACTCAGGAAATGGAGTTTACTAAGTGAGGACAATGCTTTTTTATGAGAGGGATGAGGGAAGAGCACAGGAGGATAAGTAGGATTCCCCCACCCTCCACCAATGGAAGAAAGCAAAACAAACAAGACATGGAAGCTTTATGCAATGGGAATAGTTTTCGTAATCCCAAGGAGAGCCAAGAGTTAGTTTACAGTTCACCAAGGGTGTGGCAGAACATGTCTTAACATACCCACTGGCCTGCAGATTAGATTTCAGAGCTTCCAAAGGCACTTTTGCCAGGTATTCCTTATTGAAGGTGAGTGTCCTCGTCATTACTTGGCCTCATGTCTCTTGGGCAAGTGATCCTGGCCACTCACCGTTATGCCTTTAGGGAAAGGACAGACAGATATAGGAAGGTTTTCCCAGAGCAGCCACATACACTGACATATCCACATGCTTGGAAAACCGAAGGTGCTTTCTTTCTTCGTACGCCTTTGTTGATAAAGCGAGCACATTTGTGCCTTAACTTCACCATCATCTCCTCTTATGTATGACAATGCAGGGAGTGGGGGTGGGGGGAGAGTTGGGAGGGATGATCAAGAGTAAGAGAAAGATGCGGAACCCAATTTGGCTCAGTGGATAGAATGTCGGCTTGCAGACTGAAGGGTCCCAGGTTCGATTCCGGTCAAGGGCATGTACCTTGGTTGTGGGCACACCCCCAGTAGGGGGTGTGCAAGAGATAGCTGATCGATGTTTCTCTCTCATCGATGTTTCTAACTCTCTATCCCTCTCTCTTCCTCTCTGCAAAAAAAACCCAATAAAATATATTTAAAAAAATAAAAGAGTGAGAGAAAGACAATGAAAATTTATATGATGGGATGGGTGCACAGCAGGCCAGAGAGCCTGAATGTTCCAAGCAATCCCAAGCACAAGTGAATACAATTTACTTTTAGGTAGTAATTTTTGGCCCCATTCTGTGGACTCGAATGCATCTCATATACTTAGTTTCAGTTCACCATGGATATGTGTTTAGTTTTTGTATACTAGCTGGTATTAAAGTTGAAACATTAAAAAGCATTTCCTTGCTTAAAATAAAATCAGAGTTTTATGTCTTGTCTAATTTACCAAAGTTAAGTTAATTAACTAGTAAGAGAAGTCTGTTTGACTATGGTAGATTTCTTGCTAATACATAGCAACATTGCATGAATGTGACCCATGAATCCCAATTTCTTTTCCTTATAAGGAGTCATTAATTAGCAGAACCCAGGTTTCTGCATTTTGTACTACTTATTGAATAATGTAAGTCATATTTTTCTCTTTCTACATATATGTCTATTAGAAATAAGTTTTTACCTAATTTTAAATGAGGATACATTTGAACAGTTTTAAGTTCCCTTAAAAGTGGACATTTTGGTTTTCAATGTGGATGACCTCAGAATAATATTGGGACAGTTACTGAAAATTCTGAAATCAAGCCATAGCTGTAGCCCTAGAGGTTATGATCCAGTAAGTCCCAGGCAGGATCTGGAAAACTGCATTTTGAAACATCTCCAGATGATTTGATGACCTTCCAGTTTAAGAAACAATGGTGAAATCATTCCATGTGGCTTAAAAGATTTGGTTTCCAGGACTAACTAAAACACTTATGGCCATGTGATAGTAGATATGTCACTTTTTTTTTTTTGAACTTTTGTTATTCAATTTACAAAGTGGGGATATATTTACCTATTATTTTGATTGGTATCCTTTGATTCTAATAAATAAACTTATCCAAGTTATCTGAGGAAAACTGGGTAGCCCTAGGCACTAACCATCTATCTTCTTCTCTTTTTTTTCATGGGTCTTTTCTCTCTTTTATGGCATTTCTGTTTCTCTCTACTCCCTCATAATTTTGATTTGCCATGATTCCTTATGATCTTGGTTGCACCTCCTGGCTCATTTCTCTAAATGCCCTTTTATTTATACCTTTCATCATTAACTGCTTGATTCCTGCTATTTCCCAATTCATACTTTTAAAAATATACTTTTATTTTATTGATTTGAGGGGGGGGGGGAGAGGAGAGGACACATTAATTTGTTCTACCTTATTTATGTAATCATTGGTTATGTCTTACATGTGCCCTGACCAAGGAGCAAATCCACAACCTTGGCATATCAGGATGACACTCTAACCAACTGAGCTACACAGCCAGGGCAAATTCACACTTTTATCAGAGAAAATCTAACGGTCCCAGCTTAACTTTTTGTGCCAGGCTACATTGCATAGTGCTAGATACCCTATAAACTGCCTGTTCTTGGATCAGAGCTCACCTTTCGCACAGTAAGGTAGTGCCAAAAGGCACAGAGCTATGTGATGTTAAATATCACACCCTAAAGTGTATCCAGTAAAAGAAACTTAGGACTTACCCTTAAACAAGATGTGTGAGCAACATTCTCAATGTCACACATATTTCGCAAGGATGTTCTCATGCTTAAATTAGATTATGTATATGAAGTTACCTTGTAAATCATAAAATCATAGTCACATGAGCTATTAATCCCATTATCGACTCTTAATCCCATTATCATTAAATATATAATCATGGCATGCAAATATTAGTGTTTTATTCTAATATAAAAACCAAAATTAAATGAAAAAGTACTTTATGTTAATTGAAGCATTTTTGAAAAATTCACATTAATAAACCTAGATGACTATTCTCTGTCTAGTTTATATTTATCTATCATGTTGGTTTATATTATACATACTCTCACAGTTTAATTACATGGGAATAAAATAAGAGCTGCAAGGATAAAACACTAGGCAACATTAACACTTCAGCAACAGGATGAGAAAGGAAACAGTAGAAGGCTATAAGGAGGACCAGACTGGAGCCAAGGAGGAGTCAGTGAGTGTCATAGAAGTCATGGGAATCCGGGAGTCCAAAGGGAACACGTTGAGGGTCCTTAAGGCAGGCAAGGAAGGCTAGACTTTATTCCATGGCATAGTTTTTCCATGTTTTATGATTGAATCAAACTTACTAGTAACACTACCCTTGTTTCTCTCATTTTACCCTTAGTCAGTGTTGCTAGACAGAAATCTTAAGCTTTGGGGGAATTAGTAAACATCCAATTAAACACTTTCAAGTTAAATTAATCTTTCCATCAAGGTATTTAGAGATTATTAAACATTTTATTTTGTTTTAAATGTTGAATATGCTGGATACTTTAATTTTTTTTAAAAAAAGTTTAGCAACAGGATGCACACAAACATACTACATTTGTATTACATACATATTCTATGAACTTTTTTGCTAGAGTTTTGGTATTAATGTAGATTGAGAGTAATAACAATCAGAAGTAAGAATTTTAGAGTTAAGTATGTTTGCCTTTAGTAGACATAAGGCAGTGATACATTTTAGGTCTGGAAATCCAGTAAGGAAACTGAACAAATTGTTCCATTTGAAAAAAAAAAAATAACTGTAGACAATGTTCTTATTGTTAAATGTTAAAATGGCTCCTCTTGAAATCTGCTTTTCTTGAAAAAGAGAAAAACTAAACAAAGAATCTTTTGTGATTAGGGGAAAGAGATAAATATTAAAACACAGGGAGTGATGTGTATCTCTGGTTTAAATATTTATACACATGTTTATTTAGCTTATCCTACTGTTATGTTATCATTGCTTCTTTGCTTCTGTGTCCTTCTATATGAAGCTGGCTGTGTGCCCTTAAGTGATTTGAGGGGTTCTGAAAAATAACTGCCCCAAACATCTTTCTTTTTGTTCTATTATATTCCCTAAATTTTCAGTAATTAGAAACTTGGAAAGTTATGTTTCTAAATAAAAATTTTAAGAGAAAGAAGTATTTCAGGCTTTAGCCTCCAATAATATATGCATTAGAATTTATCTACTTTTCTTATATCTAAGCAAACAGAAAGAGAGCACTGAGAGTAAGGGTAATAGGATAGGTAAATATTGATGTTGTGATGGGGGTGGGAGAGTAATACAGAAGCAAGAATAATAAAATCAGAGAAGGAAGCAGACACAGTAATGGTTGGGAATTACCTAGAGAAATAATACCATTGGGAATTACCTAAGTCAGTGGTCGGCAAACTCATTAGTTAATAGAGCCAAATATCAACAGTACAACGATTGAAATTTCTTTTGAGAGCCAATTTTTTTAAACTTAAACTATATAGGTAGGTACATTGTTATTAACTTAATTAGGGTACTCCTAAGCTGGTCTTTGCTAAAAGCTCAAGAGCCGCATGTGGCTCTCGAACCACAGTTTACCGACCACTGACCTAAGCCCAAGGAATCTTAAGAAGTAATGGACAATCAGAAAAGTGAGATGAGGAAATATGGTATGGCAGAAAGACCATGGATCTGGGAGAAGTGGGAGTTCTATTCTTTACTACCTCTAATGGTAAGCTTCTTTGAACTGATTTAATTCATTGTCAAAAAGAAAGATCTTAAGCCAGATTTCTGTCCAAAATCCTTCAAAATATGGCTACTACATGTATTGGAAGTGTCCAGGAGAAGCCAAACTGTGAAGCAAGGCAGACTGCTCCTAGTGCTTGGTCTTGGGCCTTTTATTGGAGAATTTAAACACAGGAGTCAGCTGATCCAATTTCTGTTATATGAAATGCCAGGAATTGAGTTTGTAGGGGGACCAGTGTTGGAAGCAAGGAGGCCAGTAAGGGTACTGGGGCAGTATATGGCTACCTGCTCACCATACCCATTACCTGTTTCCTTGGCACTTAGTTGAATTGGCTTTCCTAGCCTCCCTTAAAGTAAGATGCAATCATATTTCTGATTTCTCCTCAGTGTAAAATGAATAAAAATAATGAGCACCACTTCTATTTCTCACCCACAAAGCCTTTTTACATGCAGCATTCTACACCCTTTTTCACTCAGCTGGCTTGATGTGAGTCCAGTGATCATGGAGGTCACGTGTTGAAAATAGTGGCAACATATGAAGGAAGGAACTTAGTTCCTAAATTATTTACTAACCAGGAACCCACAACTCGGCCTTTTTATGAGTGAAAAGTAAACTTTGATTGTGTTAAGCTGCTGGGGTTTAGAGTTTTATCTCTTAAAGTGGTTAGAAGAATCTTAACTAAAATAGGAACTAACGCAGTAAAATAAGTAAATCAAGGTGTCAGCAATGAGATGAGAAGGTGATGGGTAAGTGGCATAAATAAAATAGAAAAAAAACAAATCTAACAAAAATGACCATTTCCTAAAATCACTCATATAGTATAAGGCCTAGAGTCCTCAAACTAGATTTTAAAATCCCAGACAATCCTTCTTGTACACAGCATTTCCCTGTGTTCTTCCATATAAGCCAACTCCTTACTTTCCTTACTCCCAAACTTTATGCATACCTGCAATAGGACAGGGTAGAGCTACCCGGTCAGTAGCTGCTTAGAAGCTGGGACCTAATTCAGTTGTTGCAGGGAGAAATACAGGGTTAGTACTTGATCATAGTAACTTTTACAGAACCAACTCCTTGAGCTTCTAATGTCCAAGAAATCCTAAATGGCATTAGGTCTCAGATGTCCTTGACATTTTGCACTATCCTTAGAATAAGATGTTAAAATGGGATTTGATCATGTATAATCTTTTAAGAGACATGATGCATTTCACAAGTGTGTGTGTGTTGCCAGGGAGTTGTAGCTAACCACTAATTTAATCAAAATCATTCTCCCTTGTCTGAATTTCACTTTATAGTATTTTTGTCAAAAAATACAAACTTATAGTGATGCTCCTTTGTGTCTTTTGTTTTGGGGTCAAAACTCCAGTTCCTGAGAATGATTTATTTTATTCTGGATGGAAGTGGTTTTTGTTTCCTTCTAGAAAAACTTCAGATCTGTATCATTCCTTGTTAAACTAATGGTCACTGTTGATTTGTTTTGACTTAACATCAAAAAGTTTTAAAAACATCCGAAACCAGTTTGGCTCAGTGGTAGAGCGTTGACCTGCGGACTGAAAGGTCCTGGGTTCGATTTCTGTCAAGGGCATGTACCTTGGTTGTGGGTGCTTCCCTGGTGGGGGGTGTGCAAGAGGCAGCTGGTCGATGTTTCTCTCTTATCGACGTTTCTATAATAGCTCTCTATCTCTCTCCCTTCCTCTTTGTAAAAAAAATCAATAAAATATATTTTAAAAAAGGTTTTAAAAACAGTTTCAGAATTAAAATCAAAAGCCCAAACAGAGCCCTATACCATTTTTCAAATCTTCAAATTGTATTGTATAGCATTTAATTAGGCCTCCACTGAGTTATAAAGCATTTGCGTGTGTAAAACTCAGGTATTCTACATATGAAAACATGTTCTCATATTGATAAGGTAGACTCTTCAAAAAATAAGAGTTTAAGTGATGTGTTGTATTATGCTTGAAAATATTTGGTGGTTGAAAACAAATACATCAGACTCACTGAAAGCATGTCATATAGGTAAACCATTCACTCCTAAGTGTAGAGTTTAGCTAGTTGTACCTATGTGGACATTCAATAGATGTTCAGAATTATTTACTTTGCTATTACTTTTACTAACCCTTGGTAATGTTTATATCAAAAGTTTACAGTTTAAAAATTTGAGAGGAAAAAGCATGGATCTCTGAATAATATAGACTTATTTTAGATATGCCTCTTCTACTATTTGACAGTATAGATGTAGATAGGCTAGTTAAAACTCAAAACCTAAATGTCAGCTCCTAAGACAATGGAAACCAAGAAGAAAATAAACAAATGGGACTATATGAAAATAAAAGCTTCTACACAGAATAAACCATCAATAAAACAACAAGAGGACACACTGCATAGGAGAACATATTTGCCAATGTTATCTCTGATAAGGGTTTAATCTCCAAAATTTCAGGGAACTCATACAACTTAACAAAAGGAAGATATACAATCTAATAAAAAAATAGGCTAAGGACTTAAATAGATACTTTTCAAAAGAGGACCTACAGAAGGCCAAGAGACACATGAAAACATGCTCAAAGTCACTAATCATCTGAGAGATGCAAATCAAAATGACAATGAGGTACCATCTCACACCTATCAGAATAGCTGTCATCAACAAATCAAACAAGTGCTGGCAAGGATGTGGAGAAAAAGGAACCCTCTTGCACTGCTGGTGGGAACGCAAACAAGTGCAACCACTGTGGAGAACAGTATGGAGTCTCCTCAAAAATTAAAAATGGAGCTTCAATTTGACCCTGTAATCCCACTTCTAGCAATACATCCCAAGAAACCAGATACACCAATCAGAAAGGATATATGCACTCTTATGTTCATAGCAGCACAGTTTACAATAGTTAAGATTAAGATGAGTGGGTTAGAAAACTGTGGTACATCTATACAATGGAATACTATGCTGCTATAAAAAAGAAGGTACTCTTACCATTTGCAACAGCATGGATGGACTTGGAGAGCATGATGCCAAGAGAAATAAGTCCACTGAGAAAGATAAATATCACATGATTTCACTCATTTGTAGAATATAATGAACAGCATAAACTGATGAGCCAAAATAGAGCCAGAGGAAAAGAAATATTTTAGAATATAATAAAAGTAATCCTGTTATTTGCAGATTTTTAATATTTCCTACAACTTTTGTGTTGTTATACTATGTTAGTACAGTGTTGGTAATATTATATTTAAAATATTTTTTCTTGAAATATTAATGTCTATTGTATGTAACATTATTATGCTTAAAATCATTTTTCTTGAAATAAAAAAATAAACAAAAAAACACACACCTCACTGTCTTCATTTTAAAATTGAGACTATTTTGTTAGTCTTTTTTTGAGAAATAGTTTTATGATCTTCAGATAGATCTTAAATAGTTTATTGAGTGAATGGGACTGTCAATGACAACTTAGGACTAAGAGATTTATTATGCCACAAGACATGAATTTGGACTACACATTCATATATTTGGTTAATCATTTATAAATTACAAAAATTTTAATTAAGTTCTAGGAACATTGGAGGGAAATAAAGTCAACTTTTGGACTCATTTGTATTTACAGATACACACACACACACACACACACAGCTAACACAAAACTTCAATATTAGAATATAAGATATAATATGGGGACATCAATATTGAGATCCTTAGGTGTGTTGCAGGTAATGGAACTAAGAGCTAAAATTTAGTGAGAATTAATGCTTTTGTGCTCAGCTTTTTGTAATCTTGAGTTAAGATTGCTGCAAATTTGATATAACAGCAATAAGGACACCTATGAACCTAATTAGTTCTATGGGGTAAGTTTCATCCACATAATTTTTCTTAGGGAAGATGATTGATAGCTGAAGTCAAGGCAGGGGATGGGAGGGAAGGTTACCAACTTGATAAGTATATCAAGTCAATAGTTCACAATAGTGAATTGTGTACTTAAAAATGACTAAGAGGATATGCTATCTTAAATTAATCTCACATACCCCCCTTCCACACATAACACAGATGGCAGTAATGTAGAAGTGATAGATAGGATATTTAGCTTGACTGTGGTGATATTTTCACAATGCATGCAGATATTAAAACATTAAGCAGCATGCCTTCAACATGTACATTTTCATATGTCAAAGATATCTCACTAAAGTTGTGTTTTCCTTTGCCAGGGTCATTTCCTCTTGGAGCAGAGGAATAGCCTAGCTGAGCATGGGCAATGGAGGGGGATTTACATAGCAGGGAATGATTCGGGAAGAGGGCTCAAGAACAAGAGGATAGGAAGGGCAAGTTAGGGGGAAAGTGGTGGTGAGCTTAAAGTTATAGTTAGAGATCTCTATGAGGTGAATGAGTTGAATCATGGGAGTTAACTGGATGACTTTACTCCCATTTCAAGGTTAAGCTAAATTGTACTAGCATTCTGTCTTCAATAGCAGCATCATTGTATTGAGTGTGACATTGTTCCAGATGACAGAAGAACACAGCTACTAGGGGAATGATCCAAATGATCAATAATAAACAGACAGAACCATGTTAATAATGTTTTGGTTTCTTTTTTTTTCAACATTTTAGGCTAAGGTCTATTTCTCTAAAATTTCTTAACTGCAGTTCATATTGAATTCAGAAACATTTCGCTGTAGTTTTAGAAGCTGAGCTGACCATTTGCTTGCTCACTGCATTAAGAAATATTTTCTTCTTTTAGTTAATACTTACTTGCTAAAAGATTGAGTGTACAAGTCTAAGCAGCCATTGAGAAACTTAAAAAAAATATTTTCACAACCTCATTTCTTTGAACATACTGACACTTGTCACATTCCACTGCTTTCCTTAGCTGTTGTTTTTTGTTTTTGTTTTTTCTAGCTGTAAAAGTACATGGTGACTACATAGTACATTGAGTATGCATAGTTATTTAGTTATTTTCCTTTTCTATTATAATTATTATTTCATTTTCCTTTTCTTAGCAGCAGCATTTGCTTAACACCTGGCCTCTTTCATGGGGCAGTTACTGGAGTTCTGATCAAGTCTTCTTGTTTATATGGTTAGCATTCAGATAGGTTTCTTAACACTACTTTCCTATTTTATTGGAATCATTTTAAAGTTCCACAGGTTTGTTTTAAGTAGTTCCTTGAAAAAACATTTTTACTTTTTTTTTTTTTGGGGGGGGGAGGGTTTATACTTATGCTAACTTATTTTTTATTTATTTATTTTCTAAAAACTTGATTGTTGAAAGTATTACATATGTTCCCTCACCTGACTCCTTCTAGCCACCCCTGCCCCCGACCCCAGGCTTTCACTATCCTATTATCTTTGCCCATGGGTTATGCATATATTCATACAAGTTCTTTGGTTGATCTTTTCCCACCCACCCACTGAAAAAAACATTTCTTTAAAAGCAGTGTTCTTTTAAATACCACTAAGACAAAACCCTCATTATGACATTCTTCAGCATGATTTCTTTTCCTGGGACATTTATTTTAAAACCAAGTTGCAGTGGAAAACCAGCATCTGTGTTATAGAACTTGAGAGCATATCACACCTTCAAATGAAAATGCTAAAGTGATGAAGACAAAAAATTAGTGCTAAAATTAACAAATGAAAATGACTCATGCATTTTAGATACACAGACTCCTTTAGAACATGTCTCTTTGAGCCTTTAGAGTCATAGTCATGGGGGTGGATGGGAGTAATGAAATGGAAAAACTATGAACTGCACACAAATCAAGAGACAGTTTTCAGTTTCTAGATCAAACTCGATTCTGCCTACTATCTAAATGGACTTTCAGCTATAACTTATTGTTCCTTGTATCCCAGTCATTCTTTCTACCCCGGAAAAAGACAGATTTTATTCTATTTGTGAAAAATGCTCTGCAATTTTTATAAATACCAAGTAGCTAATAACCATTTGCACCAACCCTGTACATTTCTTGCTTCACCATTATTATTTTGTTCAGTTATTTTAATACTTCATCAAAAAGAAATTTTCATTGTATCTACAACCCTATATTTTTTGCTGATTTAATTAGGCAGCAAGAAAATAAAATTCTTATTTTTTGAATGAAGATTGTGGGTTGTCACATATATTTATTATTTTCCTACTTAAGACCCTCCCTAAAATGACAGAAGGGTAAAATTTTATAAACCCACACACTCAAAGAGAGAAAAAAAGAGAGAAGGTGTTAAAGAATAGGATATTTCAATGAATTTTTGAAATATGTAAACAGGAGGAATAATGGTAATTATCAGAGCAGAATAGTGGCCAAGCACATGACTTCCCTTTGAGAAGAAATGAAGCCTTACCATTGTAGTGCAACCCCCATCTTACAAAGGGCGCCTCTAGAAGTCGAATTACCGAGTCATTTATTAAAGGTTGGCAGCATACGAGGGGCTAAAGCTCCAAATCTCGCAGCCCTGAACAGCTTGCCACGTCTGGCTTATATTGGCGGAGTATCACAAAAATATCGATTACATCTTTGGGTCTGGAATGAGGAACCTGTTTCGTGAATTTACAGAAGTGAAACCGGCAAGTTAGTTATCTTAAGTATCTACGAATCCCTGAATCAACAGAAATGCACTATCTGTAGCAATTTATAATAATTTGTGCTCTTCTGATTCCAGGACCACTAAGTCAAGCGAAACTCAGTTATCTGTAGTTACTGAGACAATTTAGGATAATTGAACTGTCTTGGGTGTCAGAGGAATGTGCATCGATGACCAGTAAGATCACAATCAATGGGATATTCAAGCCATCCTCAGTGGAATATTGGGATAGCATACATAAGATCAGAAAATCAAAATAACTTTTAAATGAGTACAGAACACAAAACAGCAAGGTTAAAATAGGAAACAGCAATATTTACCCAAGTAAGGTTGCTACCATAATTCATTACTAGTGGGGGAAGGTCACTACTTTTTTATTCTTTAGAACACATATATGTACATTTACATAAAAATATATTTGCTATATAAAAATAAGTATATTTTATAAATAACTATACTTAAGTGTATTATATATTTCATATATTTAAATGTGTTTAAGTAGGTATGTATAGTATTTCAGAGGGCTTACAGTATCTGGGCACATAGGACTAGTTCCCTCTTTAGAGTCAATATGCTCTTTTGCTTCCAATGAAGAAACAATTGGTCTTGAAAGCATTTCAGGGCTTGTATCTCTGTACTTAAAAGGAATTCTTTAACATGCTGGGACTTATGCAATGCTTGTTTCTATAATAAAACATTGTGATAAATGGTTTACCTAAGTTGTGATTTGGAGAGAAGAGAGAAAACAATTATATGCTCATTTGTGCTTAAAAAATACTTTTCCATTATATATTCTTCATTTCCATGAGGGGCTTTTTTTTTTTCCTTTAAATGTACAATGTAAATCTTTATCAAAGGCTAATAATATTTGCCACACAATTGTTCCCATATTTTAATGATACCAGTTGTTTTGGGAATTACTTATGCCATAAAATGAAGGTGTTAAGGAGCTTTACAATGACAACCTTTGCCTATGTGAAAGAAAAATGACTTTAAAAGACTTTACATCTATAAGCTTTGCTTCTTAGACTGAGATTAGGATTTAATTTCCTAAGAATTGACCTGCAGAGTAGATAGGACAATTTAATTACTTAATGACATTTTTTATCAAGCTCAGATCAGAGACAATCAGAACTTATGGAAAATGACATAGCTTCTTGTTCTGGATGTCCCCATTTATTAGTTTTGGGGCACTCCTATGTATGACCATATTTTGTATAATATGTTAATATTTGCTACAGATATCCTCTTAGCTTCACCTTTTCTACTTTTTATTACAGTATTCTGACAATCATACCTTCTCTTTTGTATTTCAATCAGGTCACAAATGGGGACATTGTTAGGAACACAATGATTACTCTCTTTTAAATTTCACTTATTAGTTTATTACTCATGGTCAATAGCATTAGAGATAACCTGTGCATTTTATATCCTAGAATTTAATGAAGATATGCAGAGACACACAAGATATTTTAGTATAAGAATATTCTTACTTATGTTGGTGGTCTTTTTGTAAGATTGGGTCAAGTAGCCATATCTCACAAAGTAACCTTAGGGTATTTGCAGTACTTGGTTATGAAAACTACATAGTTTTATATTGAGTATTTTTTCATTTGAAGAAGTGACAGTTCTATATTTGGATAAAAAAATACTCAATCATTTCCTACAGCTCAGTACTCTTTGTTCAAAGTAGAAATTATGTCTCCTCTGCAACTGCTTGATTGAATTACAGAGCCACTCATTTATTTTCAAAGAGTATGTTTCTATTTTCATTTCTGTCTTTTTTTTTTTTTTTTTTTAAGTGTTCTGATCATTAGAAAGGAAGGAAGTGTCTCCAAAATACTAAGATCAAAGACTATTCTGTTCATAATAGTCAGGCTGGTTTTAAAAGTATTATGAATTATCAAAGATTACTGCCATTCTCTTTGAGAAAAGATTATTAAAAGTTGAGTGCTGCTGTAGATTGTTTCAAATCTTTGATAGTATATATTAGAATTTTAAGTATTTTGATAAAACAAAAAATTCAGATATATAACAGAAGCATTTATTTAGTATATAGCCTTTTTCTATCTCAATGATTTTACATTTCAGTTTGTAGTTTATAATTTGGTGAAGGTGGACATGTATATATACCTATGAAACCATCCCACAATCAAGAAAATTAACATTTCCATTACCCTGAAAAGTTTCCTGAAGCTCCTTTGTAATCCTTCCCTTTCTCCTCCCTGATCCCCTCCTCCCCTATTCCCAGCAACCAGGGATCTGCTTCCTGTCACTATGAGGATAGTTTACATTTTCTAAAATTTTATGTAATTGGAATCATACAATTGGCTCATGTTTTATTTTACTCAATATAATTAAGATTCACTCATGTCATTGCGTATATCAATGTTTTATTGCTGAGTACAACTCTTTGGATGGTTATGCCCTAGTTTGTTTTTTCATTTACCTGTCAATGAGCATTTGGGTTGCTTCATAGAGCTGCTATGAACATTCATGTACAAGTCTTTGTAAGGACATATATTTCTTTTTCTCTCCACCAAAGAATAAAATGGCTAAGTTATATATTAGATGAAAATTTAGTTTTTAGGGAAACTGTTTTCTAAAAGGGTTGTACCTATTTACATTCCCGATAGCAGTATATGGTAGTTTCAGTCTCTCCACATCTTTGCCAGTATTTGGTATGATCAATTATTTTAATGTTAGCCATTCTAATAGGTGTTTGTTTCTACATTATTGTTGTGATTTGAATTTTTTCTAATAAGTAATAATTTTGAGCATCTTTTCATGTTTGCTATGAATATATCATTTTGGTGAAGAGTCTGTTCAAATTGTTTGCAGATTTTTGTATTGGATTATTTGTCTTGTTATTATGGAATTTTGCAAGTTTTTACGTATTTTGGATACACATCTTTTATCAATATGATTTGCAAATGTTTGCTCCTGGTCTGTGGTTTGTCTTTATTTTTTAAGCAATGCTTTCAAAAAATAGAAAATTTTAATATTGATTAAGTCAATCTATTTTTTTCATAGTTAGTACTTTAGGTATTACATCTAAGATAATCTGTGACTGGTTCAGATCATAAAGATTTTTCCTTCTATGTTTATAGTTTTGGGATATACATTTATATTTGTGATGCAGGTATGAATTCAAGTTCATTTTATATGTAGATATTTCTTTTGATCCAGCACTGTCTTATAAATGCTGTCTTTTTTTCCACCATATATTATCTTGGCAACTTTCTCCAAAATCAATTGACAATGTATTTGTGGGTCTCTTCCTAAACTTTATATTTTGTTCCAGCGACATACCTGCCTGTCTTGGTGCTAATATTTAATGTCTTTAATGTCGTTTTTAAACATTTGTTTAAAATCTTGCTTGGCGTTGACTTGTATTGACATAACCTTCAAACACGTGGTATCTACAGAACATGTGAAGTGCAATTAACAAGTTTTGCTTGAAAAAGTTTGTGTTTGGTTTGGTTTTTGTTGCAAAACTAGGGCTAAGAAGATGGCGGATGAAGAGCATATTTAGCACTGCATGCTTTACGAGTTCCAATTAGGAAGAAAAGCAAGTGAGGCTGCAAAAAGCATCTGTAGTGCTCTTGGTAAAGATGCAGTTAGCGCCAGAAAATGCCAGCGTTGGTTTGAGAAATTTCGCGAGGGAAATTTTTCGTTAGATGACAAGAGTGGTCGAGGCTGTGTGTCCAATTTTGATCAAGAAGCTCTTCAAGCTCTTTTGGTGCAAAATCCTTAAATTACCCAACAAGAGCTTGCGACAACTTTCAATTGTTCACAAAAAACAATTTCCAATCAATTGCGTGCACTTGGCAAAGTCCAAAAGTTTGGAAAATGGGTTCCTCATGAGTTGACCGACAACAACAGTAATCAAAGAGTCACAATTTGCAGTTCGCTCCTCTCTCGTCAAAACCGTTTGCCATTTTTACAGCAAATTGTTACCGGAGAGGAGATGAAGAATGGGTGCTGTATGTTAATTTGAAAAGGCGGCCTCAATGGTTGGACAAAAATGAGGCTCCGCAGCCCACGCCAAAACCTGACTTGCATGCGAAAAAAGTGATGTTGTGTGTTTGGTGGAATTTTAAAGGAATTCTTCATTATGAACTTTTACCATCTAACCAAACCATTACAAGTGCAGTGTATAGTGCCCAATTGGAAAGGTTAGCCCAAGCTTTAAGAGAAAAAGAACCCGCGCTGATTAATCGGAAGGGCGTAATTCTTCACCACGATAACGCACGACCGCATACTGCAAGAATCACTGCTGAAAAACTGCACCAGTTGGAATGGGAAGTTCTCCCTCAACCTGCATATTCTCCTGATATTGCCCCTTCCGATTACCATTTGTTTCGTTCTTTGCAAAACTTTCTTCTTGGAAAAAAATTTAATAACGAAGAATGCCTCAAAAATGCATTGACCGAATTTTTTGCATCAAAATCACAAGAATTTTACAACAAAGGGATTAAAATGCTTCCTGAGCGTTGGGCACAAGTATTGGGTCGGCAGCTAAGTAATTGCGGGTTTCACACACATGGCTTCAGTTGAATTTTTAGGTTTGCAGACGTAGTACAAATGTAAAACACATTTTGTTATTTGATAGTTGGCTATTCAGCTGTTAATCAGTAAAAAAAGTTTTTTGATCTGTTTTGTAGTTTTTGTTTGGCGTTCGTTGAAAAATGGAAAATCAAAAGGAACATTTTTGTCATATTTTGCTTTTTTATTTCCGCAAAGAGAAAAACGCATCCCAAGCTCATAAAAAGTTATGTGCTGTTTATGGTGACAAAGCCTTAAAAGAACGGCAGTGTCAAAATTGGTTTGCCAAATTTCGTTCTGGTGATTTTTCACTCAAAGATGAAAAACGCTCTGGTTGTCCAGTTGAAGTTGATGACGCCCTAATCAAAGCAATAATCAATTCGGACTGTCACAGTACAACACGTGAGATTGCAGAGAAGCTTCATGTATCACATACATGCATTGAAAATCACTTAAAACAACTTGGCTATGTTCAAAAACTTGATACATGGGTTCCTCACGAACTGAAAGAATCACAGTTAACGCAACGCATTAGCAGCTGCGATTTGCTAAAGAAACGTAATGAAAATGATCCATTTTTAAAACGACTGATAACTGGCGATGAAAAATGGGTTGTTTACAACAATATCAAGCGGAAAAGATCGTGGAGCAGGCCAGGTGAACCAACTCAAACAACATCAAAAGCTGATATTCATCAAAAGAAGGTTTTGTTATCAGTTTGGTGGGATTACAAAGGAATTGTCTACTTTGAACTCTTACCACCCAACCAAACGATCAATTCTGATGTCTACATTGAACAACTAACGAAATTAAACAATGCAGTTAAAGAAAAGTGGTCCGAATTGACAAATCGAAAAGGTGTTGTATTCCATCATGACAATGCAAGGCCACACACATCTTTGGTCACTCGGCAAAAATTAATGGAGCTTGGTTGGGATGTTTTGCCACATCCACCATATAGTCCTGACCTTGCACCATCTGATTACTTTTTGTTTCGATCTTTACAAAACTCCTTGAATGGTAAAAATTTCAATAATGATGATGATGTCAAATCGTACCTGATTCAGTTTTTTGCTAATAAAAACCAGAAGTTTTTTGAACGTGGGATTATGATGCTGTCTGAAAGATGGCAAAAGGTCATTGATCAAAATGGGCAATACATTACAGAATAAAGTTATTTAGTTCCATGAAAAAATTGTCTTTGATTTTCTTTAAAAAATCCGCAATTACTTAGCTGCCGACCCAATAGTAGAAAACAATGGCAACTATATTGTTGATTAAATTTTGTTGTATTGTTTAAATAAATTCGATTTAAAAAAGTATTAGAAAACGACATTAATTATTACTAGACCCAATAATATAGCATGCTCTTCCATTTATACTGTACTGATTAATGTAGCTCTAAAGTAAATCCCAGAACTTTTTTCTTTTTTAAAAATTTGTTTTGACTATAGTAAGTTGATTACATTCCTATATGAATTTTAAAATCAGTATGACAATATATACAACTAAAAAGCCTGGTGTGATATTTATTGGGATTGCATTAGAGATCAAGTTGGGGAGAAATAACACGTTAACAATATTGAGTTTTTCAGCCTCTGAACATGGTGTATCTCTTCATTTATTTAGGCCTACTTTGATTTGTTTTTGCTGTTCTGTAGTTTACAGTAACATACATATTTTGTCAGACCCCAAATGTGAAATTCTTACGTCTAAGAATTTGGGGTACTATTATAAATAATCTTGCTTTTTAATTTCAGATTGTCCATTTCTATTACATAGAAATTATGTAAATAGAAATATGTACTCATACTCATTAAAGGAATTTGATGCAAAGGAGATAAAAGAGAAAGACATTTTAGTAACCCCAAAATACATATTTTCTTCCAGTATTTTTGGGTTGACTTAGTGAGCTTAGGGGTTAGAGGGTGTATGCACCCAGATGTGCGTGCTTGTGTGTGTGCAAGTGTGCTTGAGTGGTCAAGGTTTTATGGAATTATGATCATATCTAATTAGATTTTCTAATGAGGTGGTATTGGAGTGTTTTATTTTTTTTCAGAAGAGTTTCTTGTGTCATATTATAGGCATATACCCTATATATATATATATATATATATATATATATATATATATATATATAAAACAATTCATAATATTTACTATCTTTAAGCTACTTCAAGTTGTCTCTGTGAAAGAGCACGTTCATTGTACAAGTATTAGGGCCTCTTGAAGTCACAGTTTTCACCAGGTGTGCTGTGCTGCTCTGATGATGATCTGACAACTTCCCTGGGAGCACCTACAGGCTGCCATGAGCAAGGAAGTGCACTTATGGATAGTTTCCCAGCTTGTCCCTCTCCTTTTATATGACAACTAGAGGCCTAGTGCATGAAATTCGTGCACTCAGGGAGGGGGTCACTCATCCTGGCCTGCACCCTCTTACAACTTGGGACCCCTCCAGGGAACGGGCTTAAGCCAGCAGTTGGAAATTCTGAGCACTGCTGTGGGGGCAGGAAAGGCTCCCACCACCTCCACTGCGCTCACCAGCCATGAGCCCAGCTCTGGCTGAGTGGCACTCCCCCTGTGGGAGTGCACTGACCACCAAGGGGCAGCTCCTGTGTTGAGCGAAATTGAGCCAAAACCAGCTCTCCAACATCCCCTGAGGGGTTCTGGGTTTCAAGAGGGTTCAGGCCAGACCAAGGGACCCCACTGGTTCATGATCGGGGCTGAGGGATGCAGGAAGTTGGCTAGTCGAGAAGGGACTGAAGGCTCCAGGGCATGTTAGGCCCATCTCGCTCAGTCCCAATTGGCCTCAGCCAAGCAGCAAGCTAACCTACCAGTCAGAGCATCTACCTTCCTGGAGGTCAATGCACATCATAGCAACTGGTTGGTCAGTTTAATGTCTGCCCCCTGGTGGTCAGTAAACATCATAGCACCAGTTCTGCCTTTTGGTCTGTTTGCATTTTAGCCTTTTATTATATAGGATTCCTCTTTTCTTTAGTTATTTTGAGTCATTTCTTATTCATTTGATTCATCAGTTAAGATTTGGTTCAGATGCAAATAAAAGAAATCTCAACATAATAGTGGCTTAAAGAAAACTTTTTTTTTTTTCATGGGAAATAAATCCAGAGGTAGGTAATTTCATTAAGGTTGTTCACAGCATGGGGTTCAGGCCACTTCCATCTTCCTTTTCTATCATTCTTGGTGGGATGCTTTCCTCTGCCAGGTCTCTTTATGATCCTAGATGGCTCCTGACCATTGAGATGATCCCACTGTAGTCCAGGCAGTGAGGAATGGGCAAGGGATAGGAGAGAACCCCTTCCAGCTGAGCTCACCATCCTCCAGATAATTGTTCTAAAACTCTTAACCTCCATTCATTCTCCTTGGCCAGAATGCAATCTCATGGCATACCTAGCTTCAAGAGGGCCTGGGAAATGTGCTTTCTTAGTGGCAAAAATTACTAACTCAGATAAAATTCGAGTTCATTTATTCAGAAAGAAGGGGAGGCAACCATCTGAAAAACTTTTTGTCTTTAAAATCACTTCATACAACCGAATACAACCAAGCTGTACCGAATAATTTCCACAAGAAAGATTCACAAGTGATATATTTTTAAGGCATCGCAGAACTATGAAACTCTTTATTCTAATTTCACACATGAAAGGTAATTTCACCAAATACAATGTGATTGGGTCATAAACATTACAAAGATCTCAGAACACTCTATGTGTTAGTTCCTTATTATCACGCTCAGTGTTTTAGGCAAGCTTCAAAGTCAGACTTAATTTTTCCTAAGTAATATGTTCTGGTTGTTATTTTGCTGTCTCTGTATAAGTAAGACTTGCTTTTTGGTATATAACATTTATTTTAAAATGGTATGGTCTGCTAATATTTTGTTACATGAAAGTATATGGCAGTTATTTGTAGCTTCCTAAATAAGAAGTTTTAATCTAGATGTGATGCTTTTCTTATGGAGAAATAAAGTGTTCCTTATGGATGGAGGGATGTCAAATACCCTTGCTAAAATTTTCAACTTGTTTTTATACCCTAGTCTTGATACTGGAATCATCCAAAGCAAATTTTCAAAAAACCTACTGTACTGTCTCTAAGACTGTGCCTAAAAGTAGATGCATTTCTCTCTGAAATACTTTGGGTTAGGTGTAGAATTAAATTCTATTGACTTAGGAAAATCAATAACTTGTCTTTATATTGGTTATCTACAGTATATATAGAGTGAGAAGTATGTTTTTTTTCTACTTGTATAGAACAGTATCATCAGAAACACTTGGATTATAATGAATGCATAAAGTTTCTAAAAGTATTATATACTGATTGAGATGATTTGTATTATCTCATTCCAAGAGATGTCTGTTGCTGCACAAAAAGTTATCCCAAACTTTAGTCCCTTTAAATAATAACATTCATTATCATAGTTTCTATGAGTCAGAAATCCAGACATGGCTTAGCTGATCCCTGTGATTTGAGTTGGGACATATCATCCAATGGGGGCGGGGGGGAACGGGAGGGGAAAGAGGGAAAATGTATCATACATCTGTCTCAGGTGGAAACCATTGCAGTAAAAATACCAAGTATACACCTAAATATTGTTTTCTCATCTTGCTTATATTTGCTTGGAAACTTTGCCTTTCTTTTTTGTTTTTGTTGCTATATACAGTGAATAATTGCTACAGAAGTGATCAAAGGAGTACCCCTTAAAAATAATTTTATTGCCAGCTCTGGGGAAGTATAATAGAACAGCCATAGGAGGAATTTTAGGTTAGGAATATACTTTCATGAAAGAATCTATTTTGTCTTGAATTTTCAGAAAAACTATCCTTGAAAAAAAAACTATCCTTAAACTAGAAACCTACAACCCTAATATTATTGAGAGGTGAATAGAATTTCTCATAGTTGTTTAAGTAATAAAGATTGATCTTAACTATACCCAAATATTTCTATTTGATGACTTAGAAAGATGTGTTAAACGTTTCACTTGATTTGTGTATTTAAATTGAACTATTTTCCATATAGTTATAATTAATCTCTCTTTATTTCTCTCTTTCTTTGGCTACTCTGTGAAACAGACTAAGATGCCTGGTGAAGCAGCTGGAAAAAGGTGATGTGAACATTGTAGACTTAAAGAAGAATATTGAATATGCAGCATCTGTTTTGGAAGCGGTTTATATCGATGAAACAAGGTACTTTTTAACTTCATCATCTCTCTTTTATCTTCTTTACCTCTTTCCCATTTCCCTCTTTCTTGATGTTCCTTTATCTCAAACATGAATTTAGCACAGATTGGTCATGAAATTAAAATCAAATCTTATTTAAATTTAAGAAGTTCTTCACTGAACTTAAACTGTGACATTTTCTTTTAAAAGTGTACATTTTAATCCAAATGTTTGAATATCAAGTAGTAATCAAACAATAAAGTCATAAAATGAATAAATTAGTCTCTTGTCCCCCTATTCTCACTATCTTTAAGACCAGATTTGTAAATGTCAGAAACAAATATTGGTTTATACTAATTTTCACTGATGTAAGGATTTTCCTATTATTTCAAGATTTAAGTCAGTAAGTAAAGAGAATCATTGACTGGCTGCCTCCTGCTCGTCCCCTACAGGGGATCGAACTGGAAACCTGGACTTGTGCCCTGACAGGAAATCAAACCGTAACCTCCTGGTTCGTGGGTGGATGCTCAACTACTGAGCCACACTGTCTGGGCCTGAACTTTTTAATATTAATGAGAATTTTCACTAATGGACAGAAAATGGCATGGTGAGGACATTGCTGCACATGTAATATTTTTTTTTGTCCTCAGAAAAGAAGTCCTCTGTTAAAGCATGGTTTATAGTCATAAATTAAGAACTATAGTAGGCACATTTTAAGATTATAAACTCTATGTAGAATTATGTTCTTAGTTAACTTTCACTGAATATATGTAAGTGTATATGATTCCTCTAAAGAGAATTCAATGTGTAAATTTTAAAAATCTTACATTGCTCCTATAACTTCCTTGCTCCTTCATTTTCATGTGAGCTTTTTATTATTCACAAGTTTACTGAGCTTAGCATGTTTAAGATTTCTCCAATCTGTCCTTGGCATTTTATTTTTTACATTTATTTATAGAACCAAAATAATTTTACCTTTAAGAATCATTTGGTTATTTACATTATTCATCTTATAAAGGCATAATACTGACCATATAGTATACCTGAGTGTTTCATCTTCCATTTGATAGATTATTACATGCAATATTTGTTAATTTTCTAGATGTGTTTACTTTCCCAGGAAGTTATAATTTCATAGATATTCTATTAAATTAGTTCTCCATTGTCCTTAATTCATTTAAACACATGTTACATTCCAAAGCACAGTTCCTTTTATTTGAAAACTAGAGGCCTGGTGCATGAAAATTCATGAACTGGAGGGGGAGTCCCTCAGCCTGGCCTGCCCCCTCTCACAGTCTGGGAGCCCTCACCGGCAGAAGATGACCCAGTGATCAGGGGCAGGTAACACCCCAGCACACCTCTGCTGTTGCCTCTGCCAGCAACACAAGCCTCAGCTGGCCCTGGTTACCTGTGCCTGGGGAGGACCTGGATGGCTAGGTACCCACCATCAGTAGCTTGTCTGGGCCTCGGGCTGGCTCTGGGCAGCTGAGCAGTGCCAACTGAGGCTTTCCTGCACCTTAGGCCAACCCTGGGCATCTGGGCAGCTGCCATCTAAGGCCTGCCTGTGTCTCAGGCTGGGCCTGGGTGACTGGAGAGCTGAGGGGATTGGGGGACTCTGGAGGCAGGTACGCGGAGCAGCTGGACCTGCCTGGGGGTGGGCCTGGTCATGCCGTGCACCTGCTGCCCCAGTGGGGCTGAGGGGACTGGGCACCACTATCTTTGTGAGGGCATGGCAGTCAATTAGCATATTCTCTCCTTATTAGATAAGATTGTAACATAGGATTGTTCTCTTGTGAGAAGAAAAATGCTTAACTGCTTCATGGTAAAACTGTGGGTGTTTTTCTTTACTCAAATGACACAGAACTTTTCACTGTTTTATTTTAATGCTCCTGTGCTTCCATGGCATCTTGATTTCTAAATTGGATTAATAATAATACCCTTCATTTGTAGCACCTTCCAAGGGCTCTGAGCTTCATTGTCTCATATTAGTCTCACCACAATCCCATGCATTTGACAGGGTGATTGCTACTTTCTGCACTTTACTAACAAGAGAACTAAAGCACTCAGAAGTAACATGTTCTGCCAAAGATCACAGACCGAGGCATTGAAAACTTGGAAGAGAAACTGAGGGATGACTTATTTATTGCTCTTCCCTTTCCAACTGGCTCCTCTCAGAGTGTTGCTATGAAGCTGGATGGTTTTCAATGATCTCTGAAAAGTTAGATGACAAAGTGTAAAACTTTCTGATAGTTAGAATTGTAGATTCTAGGAAAACAATACCTAACATTTATTACTAATAGCCTATTATTATGTCTTGGTAGGTGCCAAAAGTGCTTTTAAGAATTTTAATGCATTATTTCATTTAATCATCACAGCA
Source organism: Pipistrellus kuhlii (assembly GCF_014108245.1). NCBI lineage: Eukaryota > Metazoa > Chordata > Mammalia > Chiroptera > Vespertilionidae > Pipistrellus > Pipistrellus kuhlii. The sequence continues at coordinate 31,658,967 of NW_023425573.1, forward strand.
ATCCTATGAGATAGAAACTTGATTCATTACTATTTTACATATGAGGAAAAAGTGTCCCAGAAAAGTTATGGTTCTTACCCAAAAGACATAGAGAGATATTTAAAGAATGGAGTTAGGGTCTTGGCAGCCCAGCTCTAAGGCTTGGGCTATTAAACACAATTCTCATCTGTATCCTTTAGTAATTCTGCCCAAAAAGCGATTTCAGATACATACTGGACATTTCAATGAAAGCTCACATGCCATCAGTGGTTGCATCTCTTCCCAACTCTGCCTTCAGGGATGTCACAGTAGGAGTATTTACACTATGGACATTGGAAAATGCTGCAAATCAGGAATTTTTTTATTTTCTGGAAAGCCTATGGTTAAACATTTACCATTATGTCACTGATTAGACCAAGATCACAACATCTTTACCTTCTAAGGCTGTGACTTCAAGATTAAAATACCAGCTCAAGAAATTTTGTAATGAAATACTTCATGTGCTTTGATTTCCTATAAACTTAGTAGGACTTCCAGCAGAAAACAGGCTGTTTTTGTTAAGACTAGTATACAATTATTAAAATTGCAATTGCCTTTGGAGTATTATTAAAATAGTCGATTTAGGAGGAGGAATGAAGAAGCATTTAGTTGCTTTTTAAGTAAGCATCCCTGCTTACTTCTGAGATGTTTTTAATGGAAAATTCTCTTTCTAGAAAAAGAATGTTTCAATGGGTATTTCAGAGAAGCATTTTTTTTTGTTTGAGATTTGGATTGGGATTCATTTAAAGGTTGACAGCTAATAAAGCGGGAGGAAACCGAAACTATGACTTGATTTAAAACCCAGACGTGAACATGCGTGCATGCATACACACACACACACACACACACACACACACACACACACACACACATTTTCCTTGGTGACTTGTTGACTGTGGGGTTTCAGTAAAGAAAACAAAGCAAAACAAAAATCTCTCTTGAAAGATGATTTCAGTGAGAAAAAGACAAAGAGTTTCTGACCATTTGAATTCTGACCTTCTCTGAGGGAGTATAGCACAATTCCCTAATGAATACCACTGTTTGTTGGTTTTTTAACAAGACATTTCAAATGCAAATGCAAATATTTTATGAGCGCTGCTTTCAGATGTGTCCCTAGAGGCTATTGTTTTTCAAAGCTGCTCAGTTGCTTTAAAAAAAAATTCTGTTTGATTGTCCTTATTTGAATTGGGATCCTGCCAGGCCAAGTAGCATCCTTGACCTCATGAATTGCTAATTGCTGAAGGTGGGTGGCTGATTGGGAAGTATACTCTCCGGGGGTAGATATTATGCGTACTTATCCTGCCTCACAATACAATTTGCTACTTCATTTTCTTAGTGTGAAACCACCCAAGTCCAATGGTTTCCACACAGACTCCAGATTCAGAAAGAGTGGGCTGTTCAAAGCCTGGATCCTTCACTTGATACTCTCTTGCTTTAGGAAAGTTACTTAACGTCTTCATTTCCTAGCTTTATTATCTGTAAAATAAGAATAAGTATAATGCTGAACCCACAAGGTTGATCTGAGGCTTAAATGCAGTACAACATCTGTCAGAGTAAAAGTTAAGTTATAACCACTCTTTTTAGCGTGCTAACAAAAAGCAGATACTTCTGGGTACAGAACACATGAAGATGCACAATACCTCCTAGCGAAAAATCTCAGTTTATTTATTGAGAGCAGTTTTGATCATGAAAGAAAAAAAGACAGGGTGGGCTCAAGTTACACACACAGACCAGGGTCTTCAAAGAAGCAAAACACAAGCAGCCCTGGAAAATCAGAATGATTCATTACCATTTATCTTAAACTCAGTCCCTCAGTGTGGGTAAGAGTGCTACAATAATTAGGACTAACACAGGGAGACGATGGGCTGTAATAAAACACAGGGATCAAAGTAACACGGAGAAGAAGCCCTTTGCGGCTAATCAGCGCCACCTGCACAGCGTGTTGGCATAGACTCGTGTGCTTCTTGGAGCTGGAGCAGGGAGGAAAGAAAAAAGAAAGGAGCTGGACTCATGAACACCTATCATAATTATTTCAATTGTGACTGGAAACCCAACCAAACCAGCTCCAACAAATCCTGACCAAATAGCCACGGCTGGTGACTGAAGCCTGGGTGATCTGAGCAAACATGATGTCGAAGGACTGGCCTCTCTGTTTTGCTTGCTGTGGAATGGCCTCTTTCTGATGCTTTGTGAAGTAGCCAGACGAGGCAGTGGCAGTACTTCCAAGGTTTACTCGTACCTCCTCACACCTTCAAATGCAGCAGGAACGAGGAAGGGTTTCTTTCCGAGAGGCTCCAACACATAGGAGCTTTCTGTTTCATTGGCTCTAGTTTGGAAAGATGCTTATCCCCGAAACAATCATGTCCGGGGAACTGAATGTACAATCCAGTGGTCAAGCATCTCATGAGGCAGGTAAGAGGCCAATTTTATTTAAATCACATGCCTAAGATTTGGGAATGGAAGAAAGGGCTTTTTAAACGAAACCACAGTTTCCTCTCTAGAGTGAAAACTAGATCATGTGCTACTACAGCATGCAAAGGGACCTGACTCAGGGTCTGAGGAGGATGTTGAACTACTTCCATTCTGGCTTTGCTCTTGTTAGTGATACGCCTGTGGGCAGGCATTGTTTGTTTTCTCCCAGTGGTTGGTTTCCTTACATGGAGATGAAGTCTCCAGTTCCTTTCTTTTCTGGAATTTTGTGGTTACATCTACAGTTACATCCAAAGGCCCCCCACAAAGACCTGCTCATGCCTCAATTACCCTAGCAACCAGGAGGGTGACAAGATAAGGCTGGTTAGCTTAATGGGTTACCTTACTGCTTACTGGGGGAGCATTGATAAAGATGGACACTTGCGTCTTTTTTAGTGTGAGCATTTGGAAATTAATTTCAGGGTATGTGCTAAGGCATTGCTGGAGCTCGGTGAAAAATTAAAGAGCAAATTATGACTTTTATGAATTCTATTTTTATGATGTGTTATAGGGCGGGGTGGCTGTTTGAGTGCTGTGTTTGTAGGTTGTTCTCACCATGTAGATGGGGTATGAAAACCAGGCTTGGAGAAAGTTGCAATACATTTTGGTTGATTTTCTTATTTTCTGTGCATCTGTGGCATATTTCTTTCTACAAACTTTCAAAAAACCAGACTCACTAGTGAAAAAGGAAACAAAATCTGACCAGATCTTTTGAGAGATAACAGATCAAAAAGTCCCACATATTATATAATACCTCACTATTGTGATATATTGGGTCAATAAAATATAAACAAATATTCCCTGTATTTAAAAATATACAATTTTAAATGTATTACTTTCTAATAATGATAGCAATAGGAATTAAGACTAACAATTATGTCCAAGGCAATAGATTATACAATTTACACGTATATTTTATGTAATTCTCAAAAACCCTATGTTTTATATACTTACATTATTTACACTATAAAGTTAAAAATTTGAGGCATAAAGAAAGTAATTTACTCCCTTAAAGATCATGTAACTGTTAAGTGTCAGAGACAGGTTCGATCTTAAATAGAGCATACCCAATATCCATTCTCCCTTCTTGCTAATAGAACACCCTTTTCCCAATTATTTAGTTTCCTCTACGAAGCCAACCCCAGCTCCAGGCTCAATATGGGTGAATCCTAGTTGATTTAAACCAGTAATTAGTCTCCATTTTTCTAACCAGTAAGTTTGGACATGGTCATGCAATGTAATTCCGGTTAATGAGACTGATGGAGGTGTTGGCAAATATTTCCTCTCCATAGAAAAGGAGTCCTGTGCCACTGGGTATTGGATCTGGGTACAGTGCTTGAAACTGATACAACTGTCTTGCTGTAAGTATAGAGCGACACCTCACACTAAATCTGGCAGTATAGAAAGATGTAGGAAGCCTGTGTCCTTGGCGATGTTGTTGACCTGATGACTTTAAACAATGTCTACTGGTGTCAACCTACCTTTAGCTTTGATGATAAAGAAAATAATAAATTTCTCCATTATTTAAGTACAGACCTGATGACTTTAAACAATGTCTACTGGTGTCAACCTACCTTTAGCTTTGATGATAAAGAAAATAATAAATTTCTCCATTATTTAAGTGCCTTATGGTTGATGCCACTTTATCCATACAGCTACCTGCCACATCCATACAGCCACATGCCACAGAGGTCTGCCTCATTCTGAAGTCCATGTCCTTAATCTCTAATCCTTTCAGGGAACACCATCCTATATAATAAAAGCATAATATGTAAGTAGACTAAATGGCGGGACAACTGGTAGGTTGGGGGGGGAGGGGCTGAGAATGGGGCCAGCGAGCAGGCGCGCCAGGCCAGCCAAGGTACATGCCAGCGGGCAGAGGGATGGATCAGGTTGGGGGGGGGGGGTAGTGGAGGGGTGATGGGGAGTCAGGGCCAGCTGCTCACCTTCCCCTAATTGGCCACCTGGTTGCCTCCCGTACCACTAGGGATGCTATTATTATCATCATCTCTATTCTATTATTGCTATGAAGATCTCTGTTTTATTAACAAAGAAACTGAGATTCAGACAGATGAAGTATTTTTTCCAAGACCACCCAGCTAAAAGGTGACAGAGCCAAGACTTTGACTCCAGAGGCAGTTCTAATAAAAAAGAATGCTTATTGATTAAAAAAAAATATTAGCAATTAGCAGAATGTCAGGCATTGTGCCTAATGGAATATTTTCAAAGATATTTTTGAACCAAGAGGACTTCCTGGTAGGAAGTCAAGCGTCACCAGCAAGACCTAGGGCAGTTTTCTGCATTGCCATTCCTTCATTTCCATCCTGGGACTGACTCCAAAAATACAGTCTTGATCCCAACTTTCCAAGCAACTTGATTCCTTCTCAGAGTCCCCCCCTACATTTCCGACAGCCCTTGCTGCCTGTCCTGGGAGGTGAGGCCCTCTGCCTGGCTTTGCTTCCTGTGGTGGGTTCCGAGGAGGCACATAGCCTGCCTTAGGCCTTAACATGGAGAAAGCCACAGCTAACTTTAGCAGTTTCCTTAGCTGACCTCATTTTAGCCAAGATTTGCCTCTTGAGAATTGAGCTAAGGTCGCCATAGCTGACTTGTCAATCCAAATGTTTAGTCTTTATAGTCACTCAGATATAATGCTCATCTTCTCATAGTTTTTAAAAAAAGACCAATAAAACCAAAAGAAACATTGAGCAAAGCTACCAGGTAGACAGAAAAAGGAAAGAAAAATGCCAATAAAAAAATAAATAAAAACAAAACATACAGAACAAAGCAAAACTAAATAAAACTACAAAAACTATTGAAATAAATTTGAGAGCCTGCTATTTTAAGTTTTCTATGGAACAAGACAAGGAAAAAATAATAAATAAATAATTGTGGTGGTCTGGAAAATTAACTCAGATGTATTTAGCACTGAGGAAGTAGGGTACTAAGAGTCATTATGGCATTTCAAAGGCATTTCTTTTTACTATCCTGGCATTTAACTTATATGTACTTCAAAATACCCTAAAAGTCTACCATACAGATGTATTTTTCTATGAGAACATAATGCAACATACCAGCTGTAGGAAATAAATTTAAGCTTCCTTCAACTGAAAATTCTCTGGTGGGCCAAACTCATTTAAGACTTTTTTAACCAAATTGTTAACCCTAAATTTCAGGGTAAAGATGGGATAGGTAATAATGATTACTGATATTTATAGAGTCTCAATGAGAAGGGGTAGTCTGGGTAATTAGTAAGAAAAACATGAATTTAAGGTGAAGATTAGCTCAGCAGCTAAAAACTCAGATTCTGAAATTTGATAGACTTCAGCTCAAAAAGTGGCATGGCCACTCCTTGTATGATTATCAGCAACCTACTTATAGCATCTGCGATTTAAGTTTATTCATCAGCAAAATAGGGATAGTGATAATAATTGTATTCCTTATGATGATATTATGAGGATTAAGTGGGGTAAAGCTTGGCTGTGGACCTGGTTCATAGTAAGTAAGCAACAAAGTCAGCTGGCACTATCATCTATATCTATCTTAAGATAGTTCTAAGTCTGAGTGAAGTTTTATGATTGCCCTTAGGGTTTTTTTGGTTTTTTTTGGGGGGTGGGGTGGGAAGGGAGGGAAGGTGGTTTATAGTCAGCTAAGAGCTGATATGTGTTAATCAAAGAAATAATACTAATAAACTTGCCTACCAGGGAACCACTTACCCAAAAAGAAGAACCATATGGCAGAAAGATCAATCTTTCTTAATTCCCCCAGCCATCCCGGAAGGACTCACCTGAAAGATGTTTACTACATAGGAATTCAATACCCACCTTAGCCCAAAGTCAGTAGACACTGCCCCCATTTCAGGATGCTCAACAATAACCCTCTTCTAGTGTGCCCCGCTCCATGGCAATAGGTCTCCAAGGCCAAGAACAACCTGGAGCCCATGATCCTATCCCTCTTCCAGGCACTTGGACCTGGAATCCCATACTCTATGCAGTGTACCCTCTACTGTATTCTGGACACTAACACCCCAGAAGTCTCTGCTCAAAGGTCCCCAAGCCTGTCTTTAAGTATTTATGGGCTTCCTTCTTAGATCTTTCCCCCTGAGGGGGCACAGGATGCTGTTGCTGTGTGTACCCCTCCACCCCTAAGAGTGGCCCAAAGGCAGCTGCTTTCAAGGCTGGGCAGGTTGATGACGATGGTACTAGGCGCCTGCAGTGTCCACCTGCTTCTATATTGAGGACCTGAGCAGAAGGTTAGGTAAGTGCAGAGGGGCAGCCACAGCCAGCCTCCTGTCACTCAGGAGTTGAGAATTCTCAATTCAAATGCAAGTTGTCAGGCTTTCATGAAGCTTATTCAAAGGTAGGAGGATTGCCTGGCCAGTGTGGCTCATGGGTTGAGCATTCACCCAGGAACTAAAAGGTCACCAGTTTGATTCCCAGACAGGGCACATGTTCGGGTTGTGAGCTTGATCCCCAGTAGGGGTGTGCAGGAGACAGCTGATAGATGTTTCTCTCTCACTGATGTTTCTATTTCTTTATCCCTCTCCCTTCTCTCTCTCAAATCAATAAAAACATATTTAAAAGAATAAAAGGTAGAGGGATAAAACATATTAAATAATTTATTCACTTGATATATAACTTTACTTAATTATATAGTATTTCGGACAGATGTGCTCCTGTCCTGGGCCCAGCAAATGTTAGGGGCAGGATTAAACTTAGTTGCTTGCTAAAATGTGTTCTCTGTAATAATAGCAAAATAGGCAGAAGGAAATTTCAAACTTGAGAGGTTAGTTTCTCCTAATTGCACTCAGCACTTAAATTTTAATGCTTAACTAGGGGCCCAGTGCATGAAATACATGCACTGGGGGAAGGGAGTTCCTCAACTCAGCCTGTCCCCTCTTACATACTGGGAGCCCTCAGGGGATGTCCTTCTGATAGCTCCTTTATGGGAGGTGACCGGGCTGATCAGGGCAAGGCACCAGCCCCATCACCCTGCTGCTGCAGCCACTGCCAGTCACTGCAGCCATCAAGGTGTTTTCATCAACATGGACTCCAGTCTCCTCACCATGGAAAAAATGACAACTTTCTTTAGGCATTTTCAAGATGTGTCTTTCATAGGATATGACATTTCTTTTGTTTTTTTAATCCTCACCTGAGGATATATTTCCATTGATTTTTAGAGAATGTGGAAGAGTGAAAGACAGAGAGAAATATCAAAGTAAGAGGAACACTTTGATTGGTTGTCTCCTGCATGAGTCGTGACCTGGCAGCAGCCAGGGAGGAGCCTGCAACTGAGGTACATGCTCTTGATCAGAATAGAACCCGGACTCTGTGGTCTACAAGCCTAGGTATTAGCCTCTGAGCCAAACCGGCTAGGGCAGGATATGACATTACTTAGCTCTCCAGCAGCGGACCTTTGCTTTTATTTCTTCAGGAGTGTGGTGGAAAAACCCTAGATCACCCTTTTGGATTCTTATACCCAAGTTACTAAGAATATTACCAGTGGCATACAGGAAGCTTAGCCAATGAGCGGTCAGAAAAGGTGTTTCCTCTGTAGTTCACACCTATTGCCAATAGCCTCTGATTGCAGGCTCTGCCTTTGCCTATGCCTAAGGCCTCAGGGCCTGGGCAAGGACCCCCCCAGCTGTTTCTGATCACCGGCTCTGCCTCTGCCCAGACCCCAAGCCTCTGACTGAGGCTTGGGGCCTCTACCCAGGCCCCAACTCCATCCCATCACCGGCTCGGCCCCTGTCAAGGTTTAAAGACTCGGGGCCTGGGCAGGGGCCTCCAGCTTCCTCTGATTGCAGGCTCAGCCCCTGCCCATACCAAAAGCCTCTGGCCGAGGCTTTAGGCCTGGGCAGGGGCCCCTTGGCTCCAATCGCAGGCTTGGTCCTGCCCATGGCTCAGGTCCTTCCCAGGTTGCTTAGGGCCCATATGGGGTCTACCTCGAAGTAACCTGGGTGCCAAGAAAGTTCCCAGGACCCAGGCCATTGAGTGCCTGTGTATGCAAATTAACATCCATCTTTGTTGGGTTAATTTGCATACTCACTCTGATTGGCTGTGGGTGTAGCAGAGGTACAGTCAATTTACATGTTTACATATGATAGGTGTATATATGGGCACCAGTTGCCTGGAAATAACTGTGTGGATACAGGGGTAATTGTTTTCCAAGAGTCCACTGTGAAAAGAAATATTTTCACTGATATAGTTGTAAGAGTCAAAATCCCATGACCTCTCCTTCCGTGGCTGCCTCCTTTATTCCCTCCCCCTAAAAACTTTCTAGTTCAAAATATAAGCCCTTTGGGAGTTGTGTCATCTGATTTCGAGAGAAAATTTGGAATATAAATATCTCCCAAGAATCAGCTGAGTACTGATTGGATGCAGGGTCACTTTTCACAGCTTGCCACCCCCCCCTCCCCACCTAATCACACAGTTCATATTTATGCTGCATTGACTCCATTGGGACTAAAAAAAAAAGTTACATCCAACACCAGTAGAAGCATTTTTCCAAGGTCAACGGTGATAACATTTATACATATACTCCTTATTATTCTTTTCTATGTAGTGCATTAAAAGAATTCCCAAGGAAAATGCACCAATAATTCTTTTATGTTGTTAGTTTCTTAAATACACAGTCTTCAATTTTTTAAAAGCACTGAGGTGTAAAGAATTATGTTCATGCTGCCATCTAACACTAGGATGTTGAATGAAAGGCAATAAAGCTTTTGGATATCTTAAAAGCAAAATTCATTATAGTATTTGAAGTCACATTTTATCAAGCTACTTGCACAAATTTATCCCAAAAATAAAATAGGGCAGACTATAGTCTCATGAGTTTTACATGTAACATAATCCTATTTAAGTATTCAGGTATTTTCACATTTTAGATAAATGTAGAGGAAAATTATTAATGATAATTCTCTAAATCCAGGATTACTATTTTATATTACTATATAGTTTTTGTCCCTGCCCTATCTGACATAGTCTAATGAAATTTGAAGAGTTTCTTATGCTCAGAGGAATGAAGACAGAGTGTACAAGGCAGGAACCAGGGAAAAGGAAAACAAATAAGGAAGAAGAAAGAGGAGGAGGAGAAATGCACCGCTAGGTGTACTGGTTTATTTTTTAATTTAAATTTAGGTTTTATCCACTTGTCTTTTAACTTTCTTCCTGTCAAACTGTAATAATTGCCTCAATTAATCTGCTACACCTTATTTATGCCTTCATTAGGAATTTCTTACCATACTCAATATGTGAGCATAAAAGAGTTATTATTTAACAGAAATACTGAGGTCCTTGGCTAAAGGCATGGAAACAGTACATACTATTTTTAAAATTCCTGTACCTTTAATTCTAAAGGCTATAAAAATGTTTAATATATTTTCCATGCCAAAGATATGTTTCCCCATAATTTGCTTCAAAAACTGCAAACGAACTGTTCAGGGGCACAGCAAGTGAAAGGCAGTGAAGAGATGATTGCCAACAGTGAACTACTCCCAGCATGCTGCTGCTTACCAATCAAAGAGCACAGCACTCTAAACACTAATGCTTCTTCCACCATCTCCATCCTCACTCCACTCCCCAAAGCTCATTACTTGTAATAGTTCAGTGCAGATATTTTCAGACATTTCCTAGTCATTTAGGAGGTATATGTTGGTCCCACAGTCTATGCCATGCACTGTTGTAGCTGCTTGTGATGCAGCAATGCACACAAACAAAACAACTCTCTGTTCTCAAGATTTTTATAATCAGTGGACGAAACATAACATGAATAAACGAGCTAATAAGCATATGGCATGACATCAAATAGTGGTGAGAGCTATGGACAAAAAGGAATAGAGGTGTTTAATTTGAGTAGGGGGTTCAGGGAACTCTTCTCTACCTGAAAGCAGTGAGGAAAGGATCCCCACAAAAATTCCGTAAGAGATCCTAAGCAGAGGGAGCAGCAAGTGCAGAGCCCTGAAGCAGAAACAAACTTGGCAGGTTTGCGTGCAGCAAGGAGGGCAGGGTTGCTTGGACAAAAGGACTAACAACTGGTTAGGAGATGAAGGAGGAGGCAGAGCTTGTGATGAGCTATGTAGGATTTCATGCATCAGGCATTAATATGGTCTGATTGATACTTTAAAAGAATTATACTGGCTGCAGAGGAAAGAAGAAACTGAAGGGGTTCAGGACAAGAGCTGAGAGACCTACTGCAGGGGGCCACGCAAGAGGTGAAGATGGTGTGGCCACTCTCTCGCTCATTTATTGCTGCTGGAAATGCAAAATGGGACAGCCCCTTTGGGAGACAGTTTGGAATTTTCTTAAAAAACTAAACACTGTAAGTTCCAACCATTGTGGTCCTTGGTATTTTCTCAAATGAATCGAAAAAACTGTACACAAATATTTATAACAGCATTATTCATAATTGCTAAAACTTGAAAGCAACCAAGATGTCCTTTAAGAGGTGAATGTAGAAACAAAATATAGTACATCCATACAGTAGAATATTATCCTATATAATAAAAGGCTAATATGCGAATCAACCGAATGGCAGAACGACCAGTAGATATGATGCACATTGACCATCAGGGGTCAGACGCTCAACCCAGGAGATGCCCCCTGGTGGTCAGTACCACTCTCACAGCGGGAGCACTGCTCAGCCAGAAGCCAAGATCACTGCTGGCGAGCATAGTGGCAATGGTGGAACCCTCTCCCGCCTCCACTGCAGCACGAAGGATGTCGGACTGCAGATTTAGGCCTGCTCCCCCCAAGTGAACTAATTTCATGCACCAGGCCTCTGGTTTAGCAATAAAAATAAATGAGGTACTAAGCCATGAAAAGACAGTATAATTTTTAGATCCATAACAGTTAAAAACACATTTTAGTCTCTTGCAAATGACATTTTTATCATTTAAAACCAGAATTAGAATTAGGATGGATATGCTTTATTTAATGAACATCAATGTAATACAAAGCTGCGCCTTTATCTCCTATCTGATTTATAACCCATGCTGGCAGTAGCCACATAGTGTTCATGAAGGTTGAAAATACTCCTTCTTCGTCTAGATAGGTAGGTAGTTAGATAGGTATATAGATAGACCTTAATCTTTATTTTATATAAAATTTGTATAATATTATATTAACCGAAGGGGTCTGAAGAGAAGGAGCAAGATTTATTTTAAAGAATTAGCTCATTTGTCTGCGGGGGGCTGGCAAAGTGGAAACCTGCAGGGCAGGCTGACACTGGCTGGCCGTTCTGGCAGGAGTGAAATTGCAATGTTGAGTCAGAAAGCATTCTGGAGCCAGAATTTCTTTCTCTGTGGGGGACCTCCATCTTATCTCTTAAATCTTAAGGCCTCCGTGTGATTGAATAAGTCCCACTCACATTATGGAGGGCCAGCTGCTTCACTCAAAGTCTATGATTTAAATATTAATCACATCTAAACTATACCTCCCAGCAACATGTAGACTGTCATTGTACCAAACAACTGGGGGATTATAACCTAACCATGTTAATATGTAAACTGGACACCACTGAGCTATTTGTTGCTTTTTCAAGATCTGCCTTTTTAGTTATAAAATAGCATATCCCATCTTTTTCTCTTTGCACACAGACTTCCTTTATCCCCAGATACACCAATTAATCCCCATCACTCTTTCCCCCTGAGATTATAGGCTCTTCCCTTCTGAGTGCATGACATCATGCCTCATATCTAAGGATTCCTGGACCTCTGAGCATCACATCCCTGTGTGAACTCTCACTCCCATATGCTGATTGTTGTCATGTTTGCCCATCTGGCTAGGACACTTTAGGAGTTTAAGACACATAGCCATAAAGTGATCAATGTCAAAGGAATAATTGACAACCTTACTATGTGTCTGTCACTCAATAGTTGATAAATCAAGGCAGCAATAGAATTCTTGGAGCACGGTGACCTCACAGCATTACAGTACAATGGTCCTCATTCCACACGCTCTGCTCTGTGGTTTTATGTGATCACCGCATAAGAAATGGCATGAGCCCTGACATTTTTCAAGCCATGCTGTGTACTATCTTGCTTCAAGTGGCTAAGGAATCTAATTTAAAATGGGCAGAAGGAGAAAAAATATATGTTCCTTTGAATCACAGTGTCAGTGTATTAAGGCTAAATCAAAATCATCCATACCCGAGGCCCAAAAGAAAATAAAAAATAACATACAGTAAGTATTAATCAGTATTGACTTTCAACTATGTAAATCTTCTTTTCATATGCATACATGTAGTTTTGTAACTCCGGCACTTAAATTGGGTATATTTTTCATATGTTATTTTATAAATGCTTTCATGATTAATACCAGGAGAAATAAATATTGGCAAATGACGGTCCTCTGAGAGTTTTTAGAAAATGGCAACACATCGAGAAGGTGACATTACCTTTTGAGCTTCTTTTTGGTGGTGGAGGATGGGCTTCCTTCTCTTTTGACCTTGCCTTGGTTCCCGTCCTCTCGAGTTGGTGTGTGACTTGTTCTGGATAACTTAGTGCTCGTTGTCATTTCTGGCTGCCTTCCTTCCACCGACTCCTAATCTTTAGGCCTCACTCTGTGCAAAGAGATTTACCAAAGCAAATAGAACCCAAAGGTCAGATCTAACATGCGCCCAAAATAGCTCTAGGTTATTAAATTGGTGCACTGACAAGGAAATAACTGAATCAAGTGACAGGCAGAGCTTGTCTTTGGCAAAGCCGGGTTGCTCTGCAAAGCTGGTTTTATCTTTTGTGGGGTGCCTTTCACACTTTCTTGCTGGTTTAGACATTTAGGAGGTTCTGGGTCATTGGAGCTGACCAGCCTTAAGGATAGCTGTATGAGTTTAGGACACATGGCCAGAAGTCATTAACAGTATCAGTATGGTCACCATTGTGCATCTGGAGCTTATATCAGCGAGGGAAATGCTTTCAGTCCCGTTCACCTCCTCCCTCACGCAGGGGACATTCTCAACCAGCAGTTCCAAAGCCCTCAGAGCTCCGCCCTCAACAAGCATTTGCTCACAACTGGAGGAGTTTCTCTTCCACTTACACTGGTTCTGTCACCTAAAAAGAGTATTCAAATAATTTGTTTTTACTTTTTTTTTTCACTTTTAAAATCTGTGATGTTGATATCAGAATTAATATATTTTAGAGTACTTATTATTTTCCTAAAATTTAAAGATACCTAAATCAAATAAAATGGCACACGTGAGTGATGTTTGTAAACTCAACGGCCTTATTGAAATAATATGTGCCGTCTGTACTGTATGTATTAAATATAAGACAACTTTGATGGCTTCTACCCCTCTTTTTTCCCCCATTCTAGTTCCTTCCTTTACTAGTAGACACCTGTTTAAGGCCTTTCTTTCCAATCTCATCTTAGTTTTCCTTGCCATTAGAATATTAATATTAACAATTGATATCTCCAGACTGGCATCGTTGCTCTTAAATGATCGAGAATGTGCAAATGCTCAAGTCCATTAGTCTTACCTCAAGAAGATTACTAATTTGAGAAATTCAGAGCTTTCCAAATATTAACCCAATAATTTTTCTTTTTTTAGGTAGTTCATATGAAGGAATGATCTGAATGTGACTTGTGTATTTAAATCCCATTGCAATGCTTATTTTATTGTTATTTTCCTAAAGGCTCCTAAAGTTTTCATCTGTGTATGTTTTTGTAGGAGGCTGCTGGATACTGACGATGAACTCAGTGACATTCAGTCAGATTCAGTCCCACTGGAAGTCCGGGACTGGCTGGCTTCTACCTTTACACGAAAAATGGGGATGATGAAAAAGAAATCCGAGGAAAAGCCAAAATTTCGGAGCATTGTGCATGCCGTTCAAGCTGGAATTTTTGTGGAAAGGTATGTGAAATTTCTGGTATCTCAAGACAAAATTCAAAAGGCAGAAGCTATACCCATCCTTTTTGAAGTTATGGGAACTTCTTATTACTTACTGAGGAAAACCACAATCATGAGTATACCTACAATGAGATTTAGGACTTCTGATGAATTTACCTAGAACAAAAATTTCCTATTCTTTTCATTTATTTTAAATTGACATAAAGACTAAAGGCAAAGTTTTTTGGCTTTTGAATGAACTTTTGTGAATAACTATTTAAAAACAATTATAACACATCCATAAGCCACACAACCAATTTTACCTGGATAAATTGTAACACCTCATACAATAAATTCTACACCACATTCCCAAACCAAGCAGGTCTCTTTCTGCACTAGAGAAGAGTCCGTCTGTTCTGTCCACCTTGGAAGACTTGTGTGTGGTTGTGTGTTTTTAAACATTTCTGTCACCGAAGCAAGAAATACTTGATGGCACCTAGAAGCATTGAATCAGATCACCAGTTTTCATGTAGAAAACATGTTAATATGACCCAGTGTTACATTCTGTTAGCCCTTAAAAGCACAACTTACTTTTCTGCCTGGGAAACAAGATGTTCCAACACTAAAACTATGAAAAGACTTGAAATAAACATGTTACAACTAACCATGTTGAAAACTAGTTATTAGAAATTCTTTAGAATAAAATATAATTACATTGTTTTAATTTCTATATGAAAAGATTATTTTAACAGTTTTGAGACAAATAAAACTGAGGAACAGAGAAATTTGTCAATGTGCTCAAAATTAAATTGAAGGGAAATCATATCATTTTAAATCTTCTGACATCTCTAGCCATTACCTCTAATGAACAGTATAAGCTTTAATTTTCTTCTGTTGAGGGAAGAATGGGAAATAGACTTGGGCTTCTAAAACATGAAAATGAGAATACATTGTAAACAATATTCAACATGTCACCTGAAACTAATATAAAATAATACTGAATATAAACTGTAATTGAAAAATAATTAAAAAAGGAAGTATTCAGTGTGACTTAAAAAATATATTATAGCCACTCACTTAAAGTTTCCAGGATCTTTGTTGTGTCTGTGTTACCCAAAATAAAAACCACTCAGTGACTACTCAACTTATTTAGAATATTTATTAATCATATCTTATTGGCTTTCATAAAAGAATCATCATAATAAGCAATTTGACTAGTTTGGTGAGGTGACACCCTCCTACACACACACACACACACACACACACACACACACACGCACACACCCTTTGTACATAAACTGGTCCCAACCCTGCTTGGTGAGTCCAGAATCTGAAACAGGGAGACAGGAGAGAAAGAATTTCTATAACAATATTCCTCATTTTAAGACAACTTAGGCAAGTGTGTGATAGCTATTGATTTTTTTCATAACATCAAATTCAAAAGAAATAGTAGTTCAGAAAGTCAGTGAAAAATCACAGAGACTATGTTTTGATTTACTGAATCAATGTGTATTTTGTCTTTTTAAAGAAAATGCTACAGAACTTGGCAAACTGAAAAGAAATACAAACTGTGAACGTAAACCAAATACATTTCCATTTCCATTCAGTAGCAGATTAAGAAGAATTCTATAAAATATATTGACATGCTAAATTTTTTTTTTTGTGCTACTCAAAATACTTAATTGAATAGCCTTTGGAAATATCAAAATGTACTTAAGATCACTAAATTAATAGGCAGTCCTGAAGAAAGCAATGTGCTACAAACATTTGAAAATAAAGTCTTTTTTATTACCCTTGAATTCCCATTAGTAAATGCATACAAATAGTGGGATATGCTTATCTTGAGTTTTAAAAAATAATCATCTTTGATCTTGAAAGTTAGAAAGTCTTCTTGAGCCTTCTCTCAAGCATCTTTCTTCAAATTCATTATCTCCGCAAGTGCTGGCAATTCACGCACCTCCTTGCACCCGGAGTCTGCTCCCTTTCTCATCTCCACTCCCCATCTTCCTTACCTGCCCTCAGGAGAGAAGGATGGCAACAGCTTCTGAACTGGGCTCCCCTCTGCCTCACTTGCCTTCTCTGGCTAAGTCATCTTATTGTGCTGTTTTAAAATAGAAACTAGTTCCTGTCCCTCATAAGCTTAATATTACCTGTTGGTTTTCCTTTTCGCTTGGATTTAGAGAATTTTTGTATGATGGTTTTGCAGGATTAGCAATCTCCCGCCTTCCCCTCCGCCCTCCACGCTCATCCTTTTTTACCTGCTTGACTGAATGTCTATACCAGTCTGGTTTCAACTCCATGAACATCCCTAAACTCCTTTCTTCTTTGAGGTCCTTAATCCTGACATTTCCTCTTTCAGAAATGATTTCCCCACCCTTTTTATCATTTTAGCCAGCCCTTTTATCTTTCCAGACCAATCTGTGTACTGTTCATGACTTTCTCTACCCCAAAATGGGTAGTTTACCTCATAGCATTTACCGCTGTAATTACATAATCTTTCTTATTCATTTTTCCTCTCCACCACTGACTAAATCTCATTAAAGTAGCAACTATATTTTTCTTATCTGCTATTAAAAAAATCTGGTGCCTAGCACAGTGTCTGGAATAAATAGTTGTGTTTTAAGTTTTGAGTTACATTTTGTAACTATAGTCAAAACTTTCAAAAATAACCCACCGTATTTCCAGCTGGACTTTCGTCACTTGTAAGAGCCCCGGAAATCCATTATTCTTTTTGAGCAACTTGCCATACATAAACTACTTACTCGAGTGTGAGGCAACTGCATTAATCTCTCCCACACTCATTCTGATTCCAGGATGAGTTATCTCACTTTCCTACTTCTAATTTTTTATCTCAACATTTTACTTTCAATTATAGGGTTAGGAAATGATAATGGGAAATTTTCTCTATCAATTTGGAGGGGGAATCTTCATTTTTGTCTTCCTTTACATTCCATATAAATGAGAATATATACGGATATTTCTTTCTTAATCTATTGTACGTCTAAGAAACTTAATAGCACTGGAGTTCCTACTGGGCCCAGGGAGTCCTAGAGAACATTAAGCATTGGAATCAAGAGTATTTGCTGCAGAGTAATGAGAATAAAAATGTTAACACTAATTATGACTTTCTTATATCGAGTACTTATTGTATTATGCTAGGCGTTTATAGAATAGTATGTACTCTTCACAGAAATCTTGTAGCTATTCTCTTTTTATGGACGAGTGACATTAAATAGTTTCCCAAAGGCACAGAGCTAGTGAGTGGCTAACAAGCTATTCAAGGCATGTGTTCTCGGTGCTACATCATGCTATTAGGTCAAACTGTTTTAATATTTCTTAATTTGTAAGACTTATTATACCTATTGATTTTTATATTGACCTTTCCCCCCTGATCCATCACCCTTTCATTTCTCCTATACTTTAATTTTTTAATTTAAAAAAATTTTTTTTTAATTTTAATTTTAATTTTTATTTTTTTAGTAATAATGACTAGAAAAACTATGTTTCCTTAGGAGAAAAAAACTAATAAATATAATTGTTGACAATAATTATTTTCTGGCTCTTTTGTAATGTAGTTAGTAGTTTCCTTGCCCTGCAAGATTTGAATAATTATCTGCTTAATGAAGCAATTGGTATAGGTATTTTTATTTATAAACTATTCTGAAATCTTCCAACAGAATAGAGCATGCAGATAATATTTTTATTATAATTGATCACCTACATTCAAAAATTACTTAAAGTCATTTACAATAAACATAACTGGAAAATAAAGTAGCATCTCTGTCATTAAAGGGAGGGTGCTTTATCAAGAAAAACTAGGGTAGATGTAAATATAAACAATATTTTAATTCTGATATTCAAGAAGTCAAGATTTAAAAGGAAAACATGCTAAATTACTTGGCTTTTATGATCTTTTAAAAAAGATAGCTTTTACATAGAAAATGGGTACTATGTCTTAAGGATTGTTGATATAGTATAAATTAAATAAAAAGATTGATATTTTGCATATTTGCAATAATTATTGTCAATAATGATATTTTGTATAGTGGTTTTATAGAAGATGCAGAATATTTTTCACATTACTTTTTCTTATATTCAACCCTAATATAAATTAATAATATAATTATTAAATAATGGTTTTGTCTGATTTGGTTTTTGATGGACATCTCGGATTGCCCAATGAAAGATGGAAAAGCCAACAAATTACTGATTAATAAAAATATTTTTATAAAAATAGAAATAACTTTGTTCTTTCTGGATAATTTTTCTTAAATGATATTAAATGACAATTTGAACAACCTTAAACAATTTTTGTCAATATTGTTTCCACCGATATTCTAAACTTAAAAAAAAAATACTGTGCAGATTTTTATGATACTACACATTCCATTCCATAATTTCCATTTTGTAGGGGAAAAAAATCTATGAGCTATTTTAATGACATTCAACCTCCACACTGAAACTTTTGGTACAAAATGAACATAAAACAAAACTATTCTGCTGTCAGTGATATGGTGACATGCTAGAAAGTGTTGTTGTTGCATATCCCAAAGACAGTCCCTTTTAGTAAGATGAAATTAAGGCAAAGGTATCTTTACTTGGGAACTAAAATCAATAAGACTTCAGATTGCAGTTATAAGTAAACAAAATAGTATTGGCATCTGTCACATTGTAGAGCTTAATAAAGGGTGACTGTAGTTATTTCATTGTTGTCACAAAGGCAGCCTGTAACTACTGACAAAAGGTGAACTAGTTAAAAGTAATCTTTCCCCTTATATTTATATTGAGTAAATGATACATATGCATATATACATACTTATTTTTCTTTTTTAGGATGTACAGAAAGTCCTATCACATGGTTGGTTTGGCATATCCAGAAGCTGTGATAGTAACATTAAAGGTGAAATAATTTCAATTATTTTAGTTTTCCGAATAGTTATGTTTTTAAATCTTCTTAAAATTGTCAGAGGAAATGAAAATAGGTCTTTGTTGCAGTTTACGTATTGGTATGTAAAAAATATTTTAACCATTTTACAAAATGTCACATGTTCCAAATTACGACTCATTTAAGACTTACTTGAGGATTGATTTTCACTAACAAACTATATCAATGCATATGCGTGTGTGATCACACATGTGTGATTTTTTTCCTATGCTTTATTTACATGGATCTTGAATTCAATTTTGACAGCACCAAGACTTGTCTGAATATACATATTTGGTTTTATATAAGTTATAGAAAAGTTGAATGCATTATAAAAAGATGTTTCAGTAAAAAACTTATATGGAATAAAGTTGTCCAGAATTTTAGGTCTGAAAAGATTTATAAAAAGTAAGAAAATTAAGAAAGAAAACAACAACAACAACAAAAATCTGTCTTTCTTGTCTCTTCTTTTCCTATGGCTGCTCTAGTCTGAGACCCAATTGCAGTATTAAAATATTTAATGTGTTAGAAATGCTTATGTCTCAAAACTCTGAAGAGGAAAGGTTTTGGCTCATTTACTTGTCTCCAGTGTGTGTGTGTGTGTGTGTGTGTGTGTGTGCGCGTGCGCTGTTCCTAGCCATTATTTCTACAAAAGCATTTGAAAGCTCATTAATTCAACATTCCTTATTTTTTTTCTATCACTTAATATGGGTGGAAGAATTTCAACTTTGTCTTCTCTAAGTCTTAAGGTGGTTTTCCTGTACTAACCAAGAAGTTAAGTGATATATTAAATGACTTTAGTAGCTTAAATTTATATTGCTTTCCTTTGTCCTTTGATTTCCTTTTATATATCCCCTTGCATTGGTTTTTTTTTTTTTGCTACATATTAGATGTTAATCTTATTAATTTAAAAATATAGCTTGTTTTTCTTAGATGCTTTTTTATCGTTATGTTTCTAAATCTGATATAGCAATTATTGTATAGCTGAAATGTCACATTAATAGGATATAATTACCCAGCTTTTGAGAGTTTTTTATTTCCTCAACTATGGGAAAGTATATTATTTATTTTAAGAACCTGTGCTTAGAAACTAATTAACAAAATATTCAAGTATGAGAGAATATAAATGTTTTTCTAAAATAAACTATAGAAAAAAACAGGTTGAGGGAAGAATCAATAAAGAATATTTTTACTTAATTATTATTTCCTGAGATACCTCCTTATTTTCTTTGCTTTCAATCTGACAAGTAAAAGCCAAGCATCTGCATTTGTTTACAAAGGTAACCTTCATTGTTGATGAAAATCCCCAAGAAATGGAGAACTAGCCTTTTACCCAGTGGGAAACCCCTAATGGGAACTGTAAACAGCAGCCTTGTCACAGTCTGAACTGATTCTTCTGTGTTGGCTTTGGAATTTGATAAAAGATTTGTTGGCTTCCTTTGAGCTTGACTGATGGTAAAATGCCTTCTAATAGAACTTTTGGAGACTTGCATTTGACAGAAGATAAACCAAATGTTTAGGGATCAAACTAGCGCCAAGTGCAATGACTGTAACAAAGGTGCACACGCAGTTCAGTAAATATTTCTTCGGGTCTTTCCAAGTGATTCAAAAGACCATTTGAAGTTATTGCTCTTTTTCAAAAGAACTAAGTTTAAAAGAGACTGTTAGAATGCCTTTTATTAGATGTTTTAGATTAGTTTCAGTTGGCCTCCATAAAATGTGTTAGGTGAGTGAAGCTCTAACCATAGCCTGCTCACATTCAAAACGGATGCATAGGTTCAAGGTTGTCTGCTTACTTACTTAAATTAAACCTGCAGTGCATGCAATCAGACCTTCTTGGCTAACAGTTTTTCATAATCATTAGTACTGAGTTTGTTGCATTTCTTTAGGGTTCTTAATTTCAGTGATTTGAAGTGTGAGCTTCGTTGCTGGGGCTCAAACTTTACAATGAAACTTCCCTAGGATGTATGGGATTGACATCACCGGCCACAAGGCCATTTCAGGTTTTTTTGCCCTGGAATTACCTAAGCAAAACCATGCATCAGCAGGCGGTGCTTTCCTAGAATACCCCTTTCCCAGAAGTCTGACCTCTTCCTTCCTGAGGGAATTGCCTGAAATGCCAAAATTACCATCCTTCTCCTCCTCAATCAAAAGACCCACTTCCTTTATCTCCCCATCTTTCCCTGGAGGAAAGTAGGAAGGTAGTATATACTTGCATTTGAAAAGAAGATATAAAAATATCAGAGATTTAAATCAAATTACTAAATTCTATGGTGGAATTTCAAGCAATGTAGCAGGTGGGTGGGTGGGAAAAAGAAATTTGGGCTGTCTTCCTTTTACCCCTCAATTAACATCACCTACATAACTTGCAAGATGAGGCCCACTCTGGGGAAATTATTTTGGGTATAAATTTGGAGCAAGATTTAAGATCAGAGAAGTATTAAAGTGTTATCAGGCTTATTGTACCTTTTGATTACCTTGGGGTTAAGGAGACAATCTTACCCCTAAATTAAGCCTTATGGCCTCACTTTTGTAAACCATAGACACTAAGTGGTCCTGTCATATCAGACACTGGTAAAAGTATAGTCTAATGTGCTGGTTTGAAATCTGCCTGGCTGGATGTATAATGCCTGATCTTTCCTTTAATTTTTCATAGAAAGAAACAAAACGGTATGAATTTGCCACCTGAAGTATTTACTCCTTTTTTTCTACAGGAAGTGGATAAATGGTCTTTTGATGTATTTGCCTTAAACGAAGCAAGTGGAGAACATAGCCTGAAGTTTATGATTTATGAACTGTTTACCAGATATGATCTTATCAACCGTTTCAAGGTGAGAAGCATGGAATAAAAGGGAAGTGCTCTTAGGATTAGTTATTTGAATAACAATGGAAATGCAGGACGTGGAGTCATTTAACCAGTGCTCTGGACAATGTTTCTAGTTGGCAGGTCACAGAGCGAGGGGAGGAGTTCATCACCTGAGATAGCCATCCTCCCCTACTCACTGACATAACTATATATCCACCTGGATCTCATGAATCCATTATAATGTCATTCTAATGACATACCAGCATCCTCCAGAATTACTCATAGGCGGCCATTTAGAGAGTGAAAGCTGTGTTTTAAAGGAATGTGATCTTCTGTGTTCCTGAGACACAGAAAGAACCCTTATTGTCAGCCTTCCCTCAACTATTAACGAAAAACGAAAGGGCTTCTAATTTAGTACTTCATTTAGAGCCATTTAAACAACAGGTTTGATCATTCTGCGGCTGTACCTTTCATCATTACTTATGGAATCATGCCATTTTTAGAGCTGAAAGGTACTGGTAGGACATTTATTTTAATGTCTTGTTTTGCCCTCCATGGGGAGCTCTTGTGTACCCACCTGATACGGGTGGAAGTGGAGTTCTTGGGGTGCCCTGGGAAAAAGGAATTTTCTGAGGCCCCTGTGGGAGGTTGAGGTATTGTGGAAAGCTTTATTGATGATATAAAATTAAGAGGTTTCCCTTCCAAGATCCCATCTCCCTCTGTCTCGCCGTGGAAGAAGTCCAATCTTGGCCTCAGTGGAGCTGGGATTGAAGCCACTGCCCAGAGGCTCCACTCCATACGAAAGCACCGTCCAGCTTAGCATCTGGCTAGCTTAGCTTGTGTTCTCAGCTGCAGTCCATTGCGTGTGGGGTCCACATGGCCAAGGCAGCTGCTGGAGGCCTCATGGCGGGTGAGTGCAGGTCAGGGAGCAAGAGAGTGCAAGGGAGCAGGAACAACGCAAAAGAGAGAGAGAATTCTTTTTCTGGGGATTATAACTGGGAGTTTAACCAATTAACCCTTCAAGATTTCACACTATACAGTAGCTCTAGATAATTATCTTTTTCCCAGGTTAGACTGACAGGCAAGTACCTCTCTTCTGGCAACCCAACTTTACCGCTCAGGCCCTGTCTCCTCCAGGAGGGGGAGGGAGGGGTGTTAATCCCCTTGGAGGGACAGTGCTCTGATTCTGTGGGGTGGGAAGCTGTAGCTTCCTGGTGATGCTGCCCAGATGACCATGTTTATAATATCTGGCCTCCCCTTTGCTCTTTCTCTATTATTAATGTTAATAAACTAGCTAATTATGTTGAGACAGTATTACAGATGGAAAAACTAGACTTCACCAATCCTAACAGGTGAACTCTACTCTTTTAAGAACTAGCCTTCTGACTTGACTCTGGAAGATATAAACCTTTAAAGACAACAGTATGGGTAAGACTGCTATTTCATCTACCTTAGTTAAACACTTGGGGGTTATAATCCTTATCAGGATTGAAAGCCAACAGGTTGAAGGAGTGGTTTTTGAGAATAGTCCACATTTGAACTTCAAGATTCTAACTCACTCATGTGTCCTCTCCCTAAAATTGTTGTGTTCATATTGATTTAGAACTGCTCTTTTGGTAAAATATAATCATAATTATTACTTTCCACAGATTCCTGTTTCTTGCCTAATTGCCTTTGCAGAAGCTTTAGAAGTTGGTTACAGCAAGTACAAAAATCCTTATCACAATCTGATCCACGCAGCTGATGTCACTCAAACTGTACATTGCATCATGCTTCATACTGGTATCATGGTAAGAACGGCTTTGTAACTGAAGTTTGTTGGTTTAATGAATAATTGATAACATACATTTTTCAAAAAGTATTTTAACTTAGTGGGGGGGGGGGGGGGGCGCGGAGAGAAGATACCCAGAGGCAAATGAAAATATACTGTGAGTTTTCCAAAATTTGGACTATTGAACATTTTTATTTATAAATTCACTTTCCCATAGTAATAAAAAAATTATCTAAAGGAAAAGTCTTTGGAATAAAAGTTAGTTACAGTGCTCTTCTCTTATATCATCATGTTCTTCTAAACTGCCTCAGCACAACTCTCTTTCACATACATTGCTAATCACAATCAAATCCTAATGAGTATTTGAGAAATTTATTCCTGTTTGTCTTTCTAGAATATGTGCATGTGCACACAAATATATTCACACTCACAGACATTCTTTTAAAGCTCTTCTAATTTCAAAGGCTTCATGGTCATGGCTGTTTCCTGAACTCTTTGCTTTCACCTGGTCTGATATGCATGGCAATTACTGTGATAAGCAAAGTGCCCCTGACAGCTGTCAGTGCTGCTGCACTCGCAGAAATTGCTTTGACTTCTTCTTGATTAGAACCGCTTACTTTTTCCTTTCTAGGGCCTTGCTCTTGAAACTGATAGTGAGGTGGCATACATTTTAAGTATTTTGCATTTCCTTTTTTTCTGAATTCTGTGGCTTTGAAAAAGTTAACTGAAAAATAGAATATTTAAGATTTACTCTTTAATGAAAACAACTGATTGAGCTTCCTCAGAACAAGATAGAATAGAAAGTAAGCCTACTTTAGTATGATAAAAAAATCTGCTTAACTTTGAAGTATAATGCAAAGATGTATTCTATTTATGCTGGGGGGAATTTAATCAGAATTTTAAAAATATGATTCTGCTTAAGTCCTTTTTTTTGTCACAAATGTGAAGGGAGCTAAAAAAAAAAGAGTGTCCTATTTCAGCTTCAGGACAGAGGTTCTGAAGGTGAGACTGAAGAGCTGAGGGATGTTGTATTGGTGGGGAAATAGAGAAATCCAAATACACAGTGTGACTATATCCTCAGACTTGCAAGGAAGATTCCTTCCAGGTTACACAAGTCATACCACCTTCTCTGGAAGGCTGAGGCCATCTGCCCCCCCCCCCCTGGCACAACTCCTATGGAGTACAAGCTAGTAAAGATGGCTCAGTCACTTTTTGAAGGGACAGTGACTTACTAATTATAAATATAATTTCCTGTTAGCAAGTTTTGAGAACTTGTTTATGATTTTACTCATCTTTTAGCAAAAAAAATATTAGTGGGTTCTTTGCTTATCCCTTACTTTGGTCATTACAAAAAACAAACAAACAAATAAATAAAAATAACCTGGCGGGACTGTCAGTGTTGTCCTGGATCTGGAAAGTACATTTGAACTAGAGGGAGTAAGGAGAAATGTTATGATGGACGGTGAAAGGAAAAGCAAAATAAATTTACAAGTTTGTTGACTATTTGGTCAAAACTAGGTGACACTGCCAGCTTGTCCGTTTCTGGAAAGTTATTTTAAAAGACTTTTCTTTCGATGAACAAAGTAATGACAGGTGAATGTTAACTTCCATCCATATAGTACATGTGTTGGTTTTTTAAAACAAACAACAAAAAAAGCATTAAAATGTATCACCTTGGTGTTCTGGTGGATGTGCTGCTGTCTCAGAACGGTCTTATCGGTGTGACATTAAGGAGCGCTCCAGGGGCAGCCAGCACTGTCAGTGATGAGTGCAGCCTGGCACCGAGTGTTCGGGGGACCATTGCCTGAAAGGCACCGCGCCTGTCCTTCAGTTTGTGAATGTCACGTGGACACCCTGGGGGCGGGCCGTGCAGAGGAGAGCGGGTGCTAGGACATGCGCTGCCTCCCTCTCTCTTTTGTCCTTTGGCTGATGTGTATCCCTGAGCCACAGGGACCGTGGTCGTGGTGTGCGCAGCTCAGGCCTTTTGCTGAAGAGCAAATGCTTCCCTGAGGGCTGCCCCCGCCACCTCCAAATGTCTCTGAACATGAAATCAGGCGCATTGGCAGGGGGACGCTTGCCTCTGGTGGCTGCTGGCCCTGAGTTCTCGGTAACACTAAGAGCAGAAGGAAAGGAGATGACTTGAAATCTATTTCCTTTGGAAACTGTAGTCCATGTACTACATCCAGAAATAGCCTCCCACACATCGAAATTACTCATTTTTCTCCAAGCAATCTATAGAAAACTTGCCATTATATTTCTATCCTACAAACTGTATGGAAATTCTGATCTCAGAAATGGCTTCCCGGACAGCACTGTTTGGAAGAGTGGAAAGAGTGTGGGCTCCTGAGGCCATCAGGCCTGGGTCCGAAACACTGGCCCATGATCCGAGCTTGTTTGCTCTCTACTTTGGTTCCTTTGTCACTAAAGTGCAATTAATAATACTGAGCATCTTGTAGTATGACAATGAGGAATCAATGATATCATATGTGTAAAGCACCTAACCTAGTTCCTGAAATATAGTCGCTATTAGCCCATTCACTAATATTAGTAAAAATCATTAATTTATTATTACTATTACTACGGATTCTTGCACTGGTGGGATCCCTTGGCCTGGCCTGTGGGGATTGGGCCGAAACTGGCTCTCTAAAATCTCTCAAAGGGTCCGGGATTGTGAGAGGGAGTAGGCCAGGCTGAGGGACCCCACCGGTGCAGGATCAGGGCCCGGGTGGGACAGCAGAAGGGCTCCAGGGCATATCCAGACCATCTTGCCTGGTCCTGATCAGTAGGACCCCAGCAGCAAGCTAACTTACTAGTTGGAGGGCCTGACCCCTGGTGGTCAGTGCACATCATAGTGACTGGTCAAGTGGTCGAACACTTAGCATATTAGACTTTTATTATATAGGATGATGATGATGATTATTATTATTATTATAATATACTCACTTGCCATACTGGGCAAATTATAGAAAATTATCTGTCTATTCAAAGGCATCGAGAAAAAAGTGCTCAGCCCTATAATTTATGATAAAAGAGTTGTTAATTATGGTCTTTGGTCACAGCAGGAATTAATAGGTCAATGTGATTTTCTGATGTGAAATTCTCCCAGCCTTAGACATACGTTTTCTCTCTCTCTCTCTCCCACTTCCTCCTTTACTCCCCTTCTCTCTCCCTTCTTCCTCCTTCCCTCTCTCTCTCATGGAATAATTCAGTTAGAAAATTAACATCATGCATCTTAAATCAAAGCTCTATTAATGTTTAGTCATCAAGATATCTGGTTAAATTGTCTAGAACTTCTGCTTTTGAAACTTTAGAAGAATTTATTCAGCACATTACCTCCCTTGAGTAATGAATGCTGTTGTTATACATAGAAGAAATATTGTAATTTGTGGAAGGAACAGAAATTGGAATTGGACAGATATTGATTTGAATCCCTGCTCTGCCACTTGAGAACTAGGTGATCTTGGGAAGTTTAGGATTCAGTTTTGTTTTCTGCCAAATAGGGATAAAAATATTTGCCTACTAATCTAATTAAAAATTCAATTAATGTTAGTTCCTTTCTCTTCCCTTCTGTCATCGTGTGCATGCTATTAATGGCATTAATATCTCCCTGTAGCATAATTTGAGGACTTTCCATTTGGAGCAAGGCCACTTGAGCATTCCTCCAGACAAAACCCAATGGGGTGTGGATGAGCACAGTTTTGTATTGCTTATTACTCATTAGGAAGCAGGAGAACGTCGGTTATGTACTGACCACCATTCTAGTTGGGAAGAGTGATATGATGCTACCTCATTTTCTCTGGCTTTGTCCTCATGAATCATTTACAAGATCCATAATTTTAAGCATTCATTTTCTGAGTTAGAATTCTCATTTGATACCAGTGTAAAGTGAATCAGCAACTAAGAAGCTAAAAATAAGCTCAAAATTCTACTTTTGATAATATCAAATAGATGTATTTTAATTAAATAGTAAAGCTCAATGTTTCTCTCTTCCCAAATTATTTTATAACATAAACTTTATTAGTAAGATTATAGTGTGGCAATACATAAGAGGATTCATGGAGGAAATACTACTAATGAGAGGCAGAGATTAATGAGTCTAAAAACAAGAAACATATGTATAGTCAATTTTGACAGCTAGGAAGATAACATTACATATGTATGAGATAATCTATGATTAACATCTATTTTCTATTTACTCTTTTACAATTTTAGCTTCATAGTCTATATTATTAAAATAAATATGGGATGTTGCTTTTTAAAAAAATCGCACTTAAATATGTAAATCTTCAATATAAATAAGAAATACTTAATAAAATGTGTTATTTTTTTCTTCTAGGAACAGTTCCCTTTAATAAAACAATGGGTTTCTGGGAGTACAAAAACTGGTTTAATTTCAATTCCTATTCATTTCATGGTGCTTAATTCCACATTCTCACTGGGGTTATTGGAGGCTCAGTCCCAGTTCAGCCTGTAATACAGGCCTTTAATAAGGTCATTTTCTTTCTTTTAATGGCTCACAATTAAATGCACCTGCAAACACAGGACAGTTAGTTAAATCAACTCCTTTTGATTCTGAAAATAATTTCTGCTTCAGTCATCCATGTGTGAGGCAGTTATTCTTAAATTTCAATCACTAAAGATATGTTAGCTCACTATTATTTTCCAGATTGAATGACCAAAACAGTTTATTAAAGGTAATAAGCTTAATAAGCCACTTATTCTGTATTTTACTATATGGCAAGACTTGCAATGGCACAGTGCATACATAGACTATAAACTTCTTTGAAAAGTTATGGGGGGATGATCACTAATTTTATTTTCATGGGAACTGTGGCTGGAAGGGAAAAGAACTTATATGTCTAAGGCTTAACAAAGATTTAAAATCAGAATTGTCTGATATCCTATCTTCAACAACTAGTCCTTACTACTTCCTCAAAATGCAACACTGGTCCAACAGACAAATATTAAGCTGCTACTACATGCCACATGCCATGCTAGCTTACATGAAAGGAGCAAAGATTAATAAGAACATGCCTTTGGCAACTATGAGACACTATAGTGGTCACTTCCTTCATTTGTGGCCTCATGGACCTACAGTGGCTTCCTCTTGCCTTTTATACTAAATTCAAATTCATCAGCACTAAGCACAATCTATCAACTCTTTTCCATGCTCTGCACTATTTTTAATCTTACTTCCCTGGACCTTCCAACACAACTGTACTAAGAGGACTTCACTTTTCATATAGACTTCTACAGTGTCATTCAACATTTGCTCTTTTTATTTAGACTCTCTCTGTTCCCAACCTTGCATGTAGCTGCCAATTGTTGTCCATCCTAATTCCCAAAAATCCACTGCCACAAAATAGATATTCTATTTGCCCTCTTATGGCACTATTAAATTGTGACCATTATTCATTATATTTTTCTGTTGCTTTGTGCAAGGTCTTTAATTATTTCAAGTGAATGGAATAAGACCACTAAGACCAAGCTTTATGTCATTGTGGATCCTCCGTTCCTACCACCAAACTGCAGTGTTGTCCAACAGGACTTTCTGTGATGACGAAAACACTTGGTATCTGCACTGGTCTGTAGGGCAACCACCTGCCACATGCAACTATTGAGCAGCTGAAATGTGGCTGCTGTGACAACAACATGGAACTTAATTTTGTTTAATTATATTTATTTTTAATTTAAGTAGTCAACTGTGGTTATATTAGAGCAGTAAGAGTGTTATACAAAATGTCAGTGATAAGTTATTGAATTATCTAAATCACATGTGTCAAACACAAGGCCCGCGGGCCAAATCTGTCCCGTCAGGCCTTGCAATGTGGCCCGCACCGCGCTGTCATCACTGCACTCCGCTGTGTTTCCATCACAATGACAGTTTATGACTGTTCAGTAAACCATTCAGCCCGCGATTTAGGCTGGATTTTAGATTTTGGCCCCTTCTCTGATTGAGTTCGACACCCCTAATCTAAATGGATTTATATAATACTAGTATGTAGTGAAATTTTGGTAAACTGTCCAATTGATAACAAAAAGGTCAGTGTATTTGAAGCAGGTGGTCTGGAGCTTACATGAAAGCATTAGTTTTTAATTGTTACTACATTTAATTGCGTAGTTATAGGATATATGTGCTATGAAGAGTAAATTTGGAAAATCCTTGGAAACGCCTCTAAGTCTTTAAAGTGTTTACTAAGTTTGTTTCTCTAATAGAAGATTTTCTCATTGTAAGGTATTCTACAAAAGTTGAGGTCAGAGACATTTTACTGATATATGAGCTGTATGTTAACATTCACTTACCTGTAATGGATCTCATGAGAACCCAAATTGGTAAAGCTATGAATTCAAAATCCAGTCAGGGTTTAACCATTTAAATAACAAAAAATTACTTTTTTCCCAATTAGCAAGGGAAATTATAATGTATGGATTTTGAACTTATAAGACATGAAATAATCTTTGACCTCATGAAGAATTCATTATTATGCACAATTAACGGAGGTGAAATAGAAAGAAAACTATATTGAAAATCAATGAACAATCATGTGATTAATTATACTGGGTGCCCTGAAAATCTTTTTTTGTGGAATGACAACATGGTCTCTGCTTTCTAAATCTATTGGAATCTTTCTTAATTTACTAGCACTGGCTCACTGAACTGGAAATTTTAGCAATGGTCTTTGCTGCTGCCATTCATGACTATGAGCATACAGGAACCACAAACAACTTTCATATTCAGACAAGGTAAGCTAAAAATAGTATTACATTTTCTAAGTTAAAACTTGAAATGTTTTTCTGCATATGACTTATTTTAAGAGGATTAAAAAAAATGAAGATATCTAATGAAAATAAGTTTAATAAATTTTAGCAAAATGTCTTAAAGTTTAAATACTTCAGTCAGTCAGATATTATTTATCAAGAATTTTGAACGTGTTTTGTGGCATAGTCAGCAATTTAAAGAACCTAAAGATGTGTAATATAATTTTTCTCTGCCCAGAATTTACACTTTGAAGTGTCACATGACAGACATTTATTGAGATAAACCTTGCAATTTGTTGCCTAAGGCAGTGGCCAGAAAACTCATTAGTCAACAGAGCCAAATAACAGTACAATTGAAATTTCTTTTGAGAGCCAAATTTTTTAAACATAAACTTCTTCTAACGCCACTTCTTCAAAATATAATCACCCAGGCCGTAGTATTTTGTGGAAGAGCCACACTCAAGGGGCCAAAGAGTTGCATGTGGCTCTCGAGCTGCAATTTGCTGACCACGGGTCTAAGGCATCAGTTTGGTGTTATTATGTATTTGAAAGTGATAACACAGTACTTCTGAAACACAAATCTAAAAATCAAAGAAATCTAACTTCTAGGTGAGCACAGTGCTAAATTTAAAATAATTGGAAAATGTGATTTTAAAACGAATAGTGACAATGCCAGTTACTAGATTAAAAATACCAGAGTGGAAGTGTATTAGTCTGTCAGGGCTGCCATTCCAAAATGCCACAGATTGGGGGCTTTAGTAACAGGAAGTTTTTCACAGTTCTGGAGACTAGCTGTTCAAGATCAAAGAGACAGCAGGTTCTGTTTCTTCTGAGGCCTCTCTGTGTGGTTTGCAGATGGTCATCTCTTGCTATGTCCTACACGGTCATTTGTTTGTGTTGGAGCATCAGTGATGTCTCTTTTATAAGAAGACCAATTTTAGTAGATTAGGGCCTCACTCTTATGACCTCATTTGATTTCAGTTATCTCTGTAAAGGCCTTATCTCCAAATTCAGTCATATTCCTGGGGGTTAGAACTTCAACATGTAAATTTTGGGGGAATGTGAGTCAGTCCATAATAGGAAGGTGCTCTACTTTTTTTATTTTTTTTTGGTTGCACAGAGATCTCCCTTTCTGGGAGGCAGAATTTGGTTGAGGACCCATCAGGAACCAACTCACTTTATATGCATGCAATCCTGAAATTTCTGTCTTCCACTAGTCAGATATGCTTAAGATAGAGCCATAAGTTGAGTGATAGATGTAGTTTAGGAACTACTATAAAATTCTCTATTGTTGAGGAAAAACTAAACCTATTTTTTTATTTGTTCATTTTTTAATTAATGGAATTTATTTCAGAGAGCATATTTAAGCCTACAGAAAAATTGAACTGGAAGCACAGAGTTCCCATATGCTCCCTCCCTCAACCCACAGTGTCCTCTATTATTAACAGCTTGCACTGCTGGGCTATATTTGTCACAATTGATGAACCATTGCTAATATATCATTAGCAACTAAAGTGTCCATGGTGTGCATTAGGATTTACTTTTTTGTGTTATACATTGCATGGCTATTACAAATGTATAATGCCACATATCCACCATATAGCCACACACACAATAGTTTCACTGCTCTAATTGTCCCCGTGCTTCACATTTTAATTCTCTCCCGCTTCCCTCCCTTTACCCATGGTAACTACTGATCTTGTTAATGTCTCTATATATAGTGTTACCTTTTCCAAAATGTCATATAGTTGAAGTCAGGCAATAGGAAGCCTTTTCAGACTGGCCTCTTTCACATAGCAATATGCACTTAAGGCTCCTATATGTATTTTTATGACTAGACAGCTCATTTATTTTCATTGCTGAACAATATTCCAATGTCTGGATGTACCAGAGTTTATTTATTTATTCACTATTGAAGGATATCTCGGTTGCTTCCAAATCTTGGCACTTATGAATAAAGCTGCTATAAACATTCGTGTGTAGGTTTTATGTGGTCCTTCATTTGTTTTATAATAATTTCTAACAACTGATTTTGCAGTTACAGGAAGTTACTGTTTTGATGTGGAGAGCTTAGAAACACTGTAAGAAATATTAGATATTTTAGAGGCCCCGACGTGGCTGAGATCCACATTATAGATCACCTGGTCTAGACCTCACAGTCTTAGATGAAAATGCAAAGATTTGGAGAGGTGAAATGACCTATTGATATGCACACAGTCAGCTGGTGGCAGTAGCTCAATTAAGTTAAGAGGAACACTCACACTCAAACCAGGCTACTTACACTGCACCCAGGGCCAGAGTCAAACATATGATGGTCCCAGAACTTTATAGCTGAAATGGATGGACTTAAAAATCATGGCCCCTTGATAGAGACAAAAAAAAGAGTTGAAATTCAAACAATTAAAATATTGGGGAAGGTATTCTGTCTATCCCCAGATTGACAGAGATTGAAGGGAAGGGGGAGACTCGGAAAGTGATGCTGTAGGGAATGTTTGCAGAGTATAGGCAGTTGTTTGTTTCTATTTGTGTTAAACAGCAAAGGCAAGGCAGCATATGCAGGTATCATTTTTGCTTATCACAGTCTCTTCTACATCCACTAAGTCTCACAGTGAGTGGGATTTTAATTGAAGACAACTCATTATGGAGCTGAGTCCTGCATCGGACAATAGTTTGGGGAGTTGGAGAAGGGAGCAAGTGATTTGGTCTCCATAAATGCTTCTTGCTCTTTCTACTCTGGCCTTCTCCATAGCAGTGTTAGATGTTTCTAGTCTTCTCATTTGACCATTCATTTACAGCTGAAGGAAGAGTCCTAATTCCCTTTTACTTTGGACTACAGAGAAGGAGAGTAAGGTGGAAAAAAGAAGGGAGAGAAAGAGGAGGAAGAAGAAACCTTTATTTTCTATGTTTATATTAACAACTATAAAAGGGGGAAGTTGTAGTATTTTACTATTTTCTTAAAAATTATCTTCTAGGATCAATTATTTAATGGGTTAATTTTATAAGAACTTGAAAATTCTATGAACAAAATGTTGTAGTGACCAAAATGCAACCAAATAACATGCTTTTTAAAATTCTCACTATCACCTTCACATTTTATCTAAGGAGAAGTAGGTCTTATGTTATGGCATCATGCAAAATTATTGAAAAATAATTTTAAAAACAGTGCAAGGCTAGTTTTAAGTTTAATATATACATATTTCATGAAATCCTTACACGTGTAAATAAATGAAAATAATTTCTTCCTTGTGAAAAGAAAATGCTGAGCTACATGTTACCATGGATACTGGATGTTGCTTAAAGTCTTGTTCTTTTCTTAGTAAAGACCACCTCAAACATTAAGACTATTCTATGTTCTCAGCATCCTGCTCTATTTATAAGACAAAATTATACATACTTTGCTACAATTAAATCTAGTTCAAAAACCTATATTTTCTTGTTGATAAAAGGTAAAAAGAGGGTTATTAAATGTCTTTTCATAACCTTGGCAGAACTGCCGTGAGTAGATCAGAGGCCATATAAATGATATTTGATTGCACATTATTGTTTTTCCCATTGCTGGCAGCTTCGAGAACAACACCAGGTATTAGACTGTGAGAGTCAGACTGAACCTGGCTTCAGAAATATCACTTCTTGAGTTCTGCCTAGGAAAGAATTCAGAGCTAAGACTCAAACTCAAAGAGAACCTTTATTTAGGAAATCAAAGAGGTAGAAGAAGTAATTCATAGAAGAAATGGACTTAGGAAATAAGTTATAGAGGCAGAAAAGGACCCTTAGAGCTTGGGAGTGAAGAGGGTCGTCATGGTAATGCATTGGGGGGTGAGGGGGAGAGGGAAGAGAAAGGCATGGGCATGCTGCCAAGAAGGAGAATGCTCTGGGTCCTCTTTACTAAGAGTTTTAAGGGAGGACATTACAGGTGAGGTCCCAAGGAAAGATCTCAATAGAACATTCAGCACCTTTCCAGTTGTGTCCTTTAAGGGTCCGGTTCTCCACTGATAGCTTGACTCCAGGGTAGGGGTCATTATGCGATGTAGCTGGTCCTGAAGTTAGTCTTGGTGATGTTGCTTATCTGGTTTTGCTGCTTTTCTGGGCCTGGAACTGGAATACAGCTGAGGTCTAGATGTTATCTCTAGAGAGGAAAGGTCAGAGGGTCTAAACCACATGACAAGCAATATGCTAGGACAGGAAAGGCCACCCAGGGATGAGGTCCCTCCCTACAACTGTCCATTGCTAGGCACCCAGTTTCCACCCTGGTGACTTTCTGTACCTGGCCCATCGTCCTTGCTCTGCTCATGTCTAACTGCCTACCACACCATGACCTCAGCAAACTTCTGGAGGTACTTGGACAAGATCTATCTAATTCTCTCTTAAGTAAAGATTACATGTGTGTTTTGCTAGTTCAGGTTTCTTTGTACTGAGCTATGACTATTGGCTAAGTAATTTTGAGGCCATAGCTGAAATTATTAAAAGACAATGTATTTAGGAGGCATGTACTATTAGCTAACTACATGTTATTCTACTTTTATAAAGCTCTAGAAACAAAAGGGGGAGTAAGTATTCTATTGCCTAATAGGTCATTTCCCCTGTGTGGGAGTAATAATAAAGCTTGTTTTATCTCAATTAGGTTGCTCGCAAGAGGAGCCAGGCTTCTTTAGTTCTTTGTTTTGTTTGTCTTTGCCTACTCATAACCATTCAGTGACAGGGTGAATATAAGGTGATAACTTATGGCTCTACTCCCTGAAAAGCCCAATGCAGTAAGTCTTAAGGAGGCAATTTTAGTG
Organism: Pipistrellus kuhlii; assembly: GCF_014108245.1. NCBI lineage: Eukaryota > Metazoa > Chordata > Mammalia > Chiroptera > Vespertilionidae > Pipistrellus > Pipistrellus kuhlii. Next base: position 31,694,312 of record NW_023425573.1, read on the forward strand.
CTGACAGAGTATTTATCTAACAGGAGGGAGGAAAAGTGAGTGGAGCCTAGTGTTGGGAAAACATTGTAGTGACATTTCTAAAGGTTTCCTTTGACTTGCCTTTTGCTCTTGTTGCTGTCTATCTCCAACTTGCCAACTTGTAGAAACTTATAGGAGTTCCGTTTTAATAACATTGAACCCATGGGCTCTGCTTCCATCCCACACCTTAAAAATGATTTGGCAACCTAAGAGGATAAGGAAGAAGAAGCCAGGGCTCTGCTATATGGAGATGGGAATGCTTGGGATGTTTTACTCTCTGTGGTGGAGTGATACATTTAACAATGCAACTTGAAGGGGCTTAGTTGATGGTCAAATGATATGAAATATAGACAGTTGAGAAATAAAAGGTTTCCTTGATGAATTCATCTCTTAGAAATATAATGTCCATTATAAATTGGTGATAAAACATACATTTTAAGTTTGTGTAAAAAATGATTTTGCTAGTTTAATTTAATGCTAGGGAATATAATGTTTGAATTGAATCATAACATTATAAGGAAGAAAAATGAGAATCATAAATAGACCAAATTATTTTCATCATTCCCCTCTGCCCTCTGCCCAAAGTAATTTCAGGTCCAGAGGATAGGGGTGGTAATCAACTACTTAGAAGGAGTACAAAAAGGCTGATTTATTCACTGAGTGAATGAGAATGTTAGGTAATTTTTCTCTCTCTCTTTAGCATATCTAGATTATCTCACAAGTATCTGGATTTCAAATAGAAAGGAGAAGCTATAAATTTAAACTATGTTGTTTAGTTCCAATATCAAGTGGGGTTTATCCCAAATTCAATATTTGAAAATTAATTAAGGTAATCTATCATATCAATAGGCTAAAAGAAAATAGTCAAACGACCATATCAATAGATGAGGAAAAGGATTTGACAAAACTCAATACCCACTCATGATAAGAATGCTCAATAAGCTGGGAATAGAGAGGAAGTTCAACCACTTGACAAAGAATAAATACACAAAAACCTATAGCTCATGTCATCCTTAATAGTGAGGAACTTGAAGCTTTCCCACTAAGATGAGGAACAAGGCAAAGATTTCCCCTATCATTGCTGCTTTCCAACATCATATTGGAAGTCCTAACTAATTCAATAACACACACACACACACACAGAGAAACAAAAAGTATACAGATACATGTGATAATATATTTATCCAAACCCATAAAATGTACAATATCAAGAGTGGAGCCTAATATAAAACTATGGACTCTGGGTGACAATAATGAACCATTGTAGATTCGTCAGTTATAACAAATGCAGCACTCTGGTGGGGAATGTTGGCAATGGGTTAGCTTATGCATATGTGGGACAGAGAGTATATGGTACATCCCTGTATCTTTTGCTTTGTTTTCCTGTGGATTTAAAATTGCTAAAAATGAAGTTTATTTTTTTTTAAATTGTCATATATTTTTAAAAGGGAGCTAAGACTTCCATAAGTTTAGATGTTTGATTATAGGGTTTTTATTATGACTTGAGTATTTTTATTAGTCACTCATGAAGTCTAGAGAAATCCTCTAGTAGGCATTTTCTTTGTCATTCTTAGGTCAGATGTCGCCATTTTGTATAACGACCGATCCGTCCTTGAAAATCACCATGTGAGTGCAGCTTATCGACTTATGCAAGAAGAGGAAATGAATGTCTTGATAAATTTATCCAAAGATGACTGGAGGTGAGTTTAAGCGGAAACCTGGAGGAAATTTAATTGCAGTGTCTTGGTTAAAATTTCAGTAGTACTGATAGCTCATGACATGTAAATGAGTAGATTTTCCTGGGGTCCAAAGATGGGAGGTTGGCACTGTGGAGGGGTCCCAGCACCAGCTTTGGGAGTGGGACCTCTTGCGGTTGACTCTTATCTCTGCTATGTTATACGTGTGTGACTGGGCAGAGGATTCAATCTTTTCTGGTAGAAAATAATAATATCCCCTGAGCGGGCTGTTATAAAGATTAAATATATGTATCAACCAGAACACAGCTGGGTTGAATAAATACTCTATAAATAGTGGTGATTTTATTATAGTATATACTGCATTTAGAATAGGTTTTCTTTCAAATTGGTTAGGATCCTTTCAGATAGAAAAACAACATTTAAGATTTATGGGGGGGGGGGGAGGAGGGAGAATTGCAGGAGTGGGAGGAGCAAGCATCTCCAAGGGGATGATGGAGACTTCCTAAATCCTTAAAAGTTTAAAATAATAGCTCTTATAAGCACATTTACATTAAAAAGGCAGCTTCTTTTGTGCTTATATATCCATTAAAAATAAATAAATGTGATCAGTGATGTTTAAGGAAATGTTCCCCTTCAGAACAGTAAAGAGCCAAATGAACATTTTCCTTTTGATAACTCCACAGGGATCTTCGGAACCTAGTGATTGAAATGGTTTTGTCTACAGACATGTCCGGTCACTTCCAGCAAATCAAAAATATAAGAAACAGTTTGCAGCAGCCTGAAGGGTGGGTAATTTTCGTTTGTGATGTTACAATGCCATGGGCTTGTACTTAGAAAGAACTGTAATTGGTTACTTTGTTCTGATAATTTGAATATGTCCTTGGTTTGGCAGGACCGACAGAGCCAAGACCATGTCCCTGATTCTCCACGCAGCAGACATCAGCCACCCGGCCAAATGCTGGCAGCTTCACCACCGGTGGACAATGGCCCTGATGGAGGAGTTTTTCCGACAGGTACTTCTTTCACACTCTGGGCAAATGTTCTTGGAAATAGTGACTGCATATTGACGTGCTCATTTTTTTTTGACACAAAGGTGACTTGTTAACTGGCCACAATACATTTTTGGGACCCCAGGCAAACTGTATTAATCTTTTAGATAAATGTATTAAAAATTTCTACGTGGTAAAAGCAAACAAACAAATGAATAAAAACTTAAAGAAAGTCAATTCTTGAATCTCAGATGTCACTCTTAAGGAAAAAAGAAGAAAAGGAAGGAAGAAAGGAAGAAAGGAAAGAAGGAAGGAAGGAAGGAAGGAAGGAAGGAAGAAAGGAAGGAAGGAAGGAAGGAAGGAAGGAAGAAGAAGGAAAGAACATATTAGAGTTGTTTTTTTTTGGCTATTAAGAGGTAAATACTAGATTAGAGAATAAAAAAAAAAAACTTTCATAGGAAAAGGAGGATATCTGACACTTCTGCATACATCTTGCTTAGAATTTAGTCCTGTATGTGTAGCTGCAAGGGAAGCTGACAAAAACAGTTTTTAGCTGTGTGGACCTAGGCCTACATTAAAAAATATATCTATTGTTATGTGAAAAAGCAAGCTTGGATGTGGCTACAAGGAATGGCAGTGGCCTCTGCTACAAGTATGCATTTTTTTTTCTATAGTGTTTCTGTTCTGTTTCCATTCTCACCTGGGATGCTAACCAACTGGAGCTGGCATCAGATCCCACAGATTAAGAGCTCAGTGGTCCAGGAGACTGGCTGTACTTCAGATGCCAGGCCCATGTGGGGCCCCAGAGAATATTGTTGAGAAAAAAATGTTAAAGGCCTGTATAAATTGAGAGATATGTTAATGGATTAAGTATTGCTAAAAACCAATTCTACCAAAATTGATTAATAAACAGCATAATCCTTATAAAAATTATAATAAGCTCCCTTGTTGAAAGAGTTGAACATTTCCCACCCTTAGTTTCAGAAACAGTGTATCAGGATAAAAATGCTTCATCAATTACTTAAAGAATACTAAAAACAAAAAATTACTGTGTTAAAAAAAAAATAGCTCTGTCCTGGCCTGTTTGTTCAGTGGTTAGAGCCTCGGCCCTCAGACTGAAGAGCTGCGGGTTTGATTCCAGTCAGGGGCACATAACTCCTGCTGCAGGCTTGATTCCCAGCCCAGTCAGGGCATGTGGAGGCACTCAATCAATGTGTCTCTCACATTGACGTTTCCCTTTCTCTGACTATCCCCCTCCCTTCTACTCTCCCTAAAAATTAATGGGAAAAATATCCTTGGATGAGAATTAAAACCCTCTCATCCCAAAATATTAGCTCTACTAACTCCCAGAGACTCTTGAAAATTACTGATAGCTCTCCCAATAATACCATGACTTGTATTATCCATGTCTTTTATTGATTTCAAGCCAGACAAAGAATAACTGACAGAATCATGAGAATAATGAATTCAATGGATTTGAGTGCAGATGTTTTTAAAGTTCATTTTATTTTGAATTTTCTAGCAAGATGACTGATACTAATAATGAAGCTTCCAGCAGGCAGTGATTTTTGACATCTGAATTTCAGAGCAGAGAGAAATGATTCTATAAGGCTACTTAGCTACTTTATCATTCTCAGTGCTTAGTAAACAGTGACTCAGATATCTGAATATTAATGTTTAAGATTATACCCAACACAAAAGGTCAAGTTTTCAAATAGTTAAAAAATCATGCTTCGTTTTTGTAATCTGCATTTTTCAGGCTGTGTTACTTACAGGAAGAGGGCATCAGGTTTTTGTTTTATTTTGCAGGACTCTTGATAGACAATCCTATATAATAAAGAGGTAATATATAAATTGACCCTCACACCCTTGCACAAGATTGCTGCCCCCATGTGGACACAAGATGGCCACCACAAGACAGTCTGTATAGTAGGACAGTTGGGGGGCAACCCAGGCTGACGGGGATGGCATTTAGGGGGAAACAAGGCCTTCCGTAGAGTGTAGTTGGGGGGGACTAGACCTGCAGGGGAGGGTAGTTGGGGGGGACCAGGCCTTCAGGGGAGGACAGTTGGGAGCAACCAGGCCTGCAGGGGAAGGCAGTTATGGGTGACCAGGCCTGCAGGGGAAGGCAGATAGGGGGGACCATGCTTGCAGGGGAGGGCAATTGGGTGACCAGGCCAGCAAGGAAGACAGTTAGGGATGATCAGGCCAGCAGGGGAGGGTAGTTAGGGGCAATCAGGCCAGCAGGAGAGTAGTTAGGTATCGATCAGGCTGGCAGTGGAGTGGTTAGGGGGTGAACAGGCAGGCAGACAGGCAGGCAGGCAGGCGAACGGTTGAAAGTCAGCAGTCCTGGACTGTGAGAGGGATGTTTGACAGCCCATTTAGGCCCGATCCCTTGAGGGGTTCCAGATTGGAGAGGGTGCAGGAGTTTGGGGATCAATTTCTTATTAATTTGTCTACTAAATTTATCTAACAAAAGAGCTTAAATAGACATTAACACATTTTTAACACCACGCATTTTTTGGAAGACAGAAGTGTAGACCAAGCTATTTGTATCATCCTTTAAAATCCCATCAATGTTACCCCAGTCCTTGGTGTAAATATTTTAGGTATACCTTCTAAAATCAATGCAAATGATAGGAAGAAGAGATCAGAACTGTATCCAGAATTTTCAGTCTTGAGAAACTCTTATTTCTGACTCTTGAGTAAGCAGCTGATGGTAAAGGAAATAAAGCAGGTCCTTGTCTCCGGGGCATTTTCCACAGGACACCTGGGAGTCATCAGCCCGGCAGTGCCCTCTCTGAGCGTCCGTGCAGGTCAGCACAGTGGCCTCTGCCTCTGACCAGAATGGGTGTATTTGGAAAGTGCTCCATCATTTCAACTATGTCCGATATTACTGAGAGATCAGAGGTGGAGGTACCAGCCAAGAAAATAATCATTAATAAAGGAAGACAATTTTTTTACTCCATATTCCCTTCTTAAACAGACATATTAGGTTGGCAAGATAACAAGAAGTTAATACAGCTCAAGTTAAGAATATATGTAATCACTACCATTAAAATTGTGCATACTTCATACTAAATGAACCTGATGACTAAGTGAAGTTTTCTCTTTTTCAAATAGTTGCTTTGTGACATATGAAAACCCCCCACACAGATATATGTGTGTAGCCTACCTTGTGTTTCCTTGTCAGCCAAGAAGAAATGAAGAACTGGAAATGCAAATTATTTAGAAAGAAAGATCAAAATGATTGTTTTATCCTAAATAGTATACAGTCTGGCCCGTTTATTTTCTTCAGTTGCTAGAAATAGTATGGTGTTATTTAAAAATAAATTATATTTCCCCAAAATAATAAAAATGTTTTTAATTAGTGAATTCTCAACTAAGGATCTGGTATCACAAATTTAGAGATGCAACCAAAACATTTTCATAAATTAAAAATCATTAAATTTTAAAATTTAAAAAGCAAAGCTTATAGTTTTAAGCATGAAAATGGAAACATCAATTATATTGGGCATATTAATGTTCTGTAAAATATAACACTAAAAATATAACTATATCATATAAATTTTGCTGAAACCAAATGTTAGCTATAATAATCATTAAGCATTCAAACGGTTTTGGTAACTTTTATAGAATTTAGAAGGGCCATATTTAGGAGGAAGGCAGGAAGATAATTAGGTGGCCTAAATTCCTTAAATAAATTGTTCAAAAAAGGCTAACTATTATACCTCCTCATTTTAAATCTCAATAAACTCCCCTATTGAAATAGAGGTCTTTCAAATACTACATTTGACCTCACAGTGACCTCAAATCCTGTGGCCAGAGGCTTGCTACATGTTTGTTGTTGCTGTTGCATCTGTGATTTAAAATGGGTTTCGGTACAAAAAGGTTTCTCAAGACTTCATACTTTACTTTTTCCTACCTTTTGCAATTTTTTTTAGAACTATAGAAACTGTTTCACTTCAGAGAAAAAAGAAAAAAATATACCATTAAGTCACTGGATTTGACATCTTGTTGACAGCCATCAGAGCCTTTCACGCTGGTAGGAAAGCATACAAACAATTATTAGACCTTTGTCATGGCCTTTCAAAGAGGAAATCTCAGCAGCCTCCGAGGGACTTGCTAAGACAGGCATGGCTGTCAGGCAGAGCGCCTCAGGCTGGCTTGTGCTTCCATGTCAACGGGGCCAGGTTCCTGCCAGGAATAGCTGTGGTCAGCCAGTGGTATAACTGAGTGGCACTGGTTAATTAATCTTTATGGCCGGATAACTTTGCTCCAATCATTTGCATGAGTCAGAACCTCAGAACATATGTGCAGTCAGTAAGCTACTGGGCCACCAGAAGACAGCACAGTCAAATGGGAGACAACCTCTGTGGAGAACAAGGTGACATACAGTGGCTTTGGCCCTGACATCATCCTGATGGAAAGTCAATGTTCACTATTCAGGGACAGAATAAGGAAAATTACAAAGTTTGTCAAATTTGTACTCTGGGGTCTTAACTCTCTCTTTACTTATCTTTTCTTCTCTCTCAGTATCTAACTTAGGGGTGTCGAACTCAATCAGAGAAGGGGCCAAAATCTAAAATCCAGCCTAAATCGCGGGCCGAATGGTTTACTGAACAGTCATAAACTGTCATTGTGATGGAAACGCAGCGGAGTGCAGTGATGACAGCACGGTGCGGGCCACATTGCAAGGCCTGGCGGGACGGATTTGGCCCGCGGGCCTTGTGTTTGACACATGTGATCTAACTGGTCCTCATTGGTGCCCCCATAGTCTGGCTGCAGAGCCCCCTACTAATCTTATACTCATAGCCTCTATTTGCCCTAAAGAATAAAGAACACTTTGAAATATTTATAAGTAAATTAAATAATCTGTGAATTTTAATATTCAGTGTGCCTTCACACTGGAAATTTTATATTCAAAATCAATTATAGAGTACAAGAAGCAAAGAGAGTATAAAATCTCTCACTCCATCTGTAGGAAGGTCGACCCTGTATGTATCTGTCAATTGCCATCCAGCATTCTATAAAATTTAGCTCATGGAAGGTAAGTCATCACAATGCCTTTATCAGGCCCAAATTTTCGTTGTTAGGTCAAACAAATAACTTATGTAGTATAAAAATACATCTATTAAAATATCAGATAGCTACTCTTTCATCAATAAAACAAATCAGTTGTATCTGCATATATCAAATAAGTATCCCCAATATCACATTTCCTCTGAGGTTTATTTCTATTTTAACCATAGTAATATCATTATTTATATTTTAATAAACTATTAATGATATTCTTATACCTTATTCTCAACATGTTAACAATCAAATTCATAATAACCTTCACATTTACCCTCACACAGGCTGTCGTATGTAGATACATGGCACCAAAGACTCCTTTTCCTTCAGGTTTGAGGCTCAAGGGTCAAACTCAATTCATTACAAGCCATCCTCCCCACTGCTGGCAAATTAATCTTTCAAAAGTCCAATCCTGTCATGTCAATTCCTTGGTAGACAAAAGACAGGGTGAAAATCCAATGCCTCTCCATTACATTAAATAACTTCCAACCCCTTTCCTATGGTTTAACACCCTCCAGATATACACTAAGCATCCTAAATACTTTTAATTTTCACAATTGCATATTTTTGCTATTATGAATTATGGTTATTAGCTAACATTTAATTACTATTTACTAAATATTAGACCCTGTCTTTAGGCTTCACATTCATCATCTTGATAACCTCAGGGTAATTCTATTTGGTAGATACTACCCTGTTTCCCCGAAAATAAGACAGTGTCTTATATTAATTTTTGCTCCCAAAGATGTGCTAGGTCTTATTTTCAGGGGATGTCTTATTTTTCCATGAAGAAGAATATGGTACACATTTATTGTTAAATGAAAATAAAGGAAATTTATTACCTGTATACGGTACGGTGGTATGGTAGTTGTCAACACAAACCAGACAAACTCTGAATCCTACAGTATCAAGAATTTACTCATTTATTCAATGACAATCATGTCATCATCTTCTGGAACATCATCATAAAAATTCAATTCCTGAATTTCCTGGTGAATTTCTTGTGACTCCATTTCTTTCAGAATCAGTGGACCAAATCTCTCATGTTTAGCCTGGGGGGGTCTTATTTTCGGGGGATGCCTTATATTTCACTCAGAAGGAAAACTGTAAGTAGGTCTTATTTTTGAAGGATGTCTTATTTTCGGGGAAACATGGTATTATATCTTTATTCCTAAAATGAGTAAACCAAAATTACCAAGTTAGGTAGCAGATGAGATTTGCAGAGAGAGCCTGCTGAACAGCAGTGATTCCATACTGTGTCTGTGATTCCAAGGCTAATGGTCCTAATAATTCCCTCTCATCTGTCCCTTAAACTGGGTATAAATATTAATTCCATATGCTGTGGATAACATTATTCTCTAAGGGAATGAGAGTAGTTGCTGGTCAAAGAAATTATATTACCTGTTTGCTTTAGGCCCTGATATGGTAAAACATTCCTGTGTGTAGCTACTTCTTTGGTGACTATAAATTTTCCTAACAATTCTGATTTCAATATAATAAAGCATGGTTTAGGGGAAATACACAGAAAACATTAAAGCTCATAAAACATATTGACATGATGCTCTAAAGATCATGATGAAAAGTTGTTAAAGGAGCAGAGTGAGTGGAAGCTATGAAGTCCTCAGACACATGTTGCATCATTACAAGTGAGAGAGCCCCTCCCTTTTGTTTCCTGATTTCAGGAGCTGACCCTGTATCTCAACTTGTGGCCGGATGCAAGGCCAGTCTCCACCTTGAAGATGTGGAACCAATAGCTTAGGAGAAAGTAGATCTCAAAGCTTTCTTTCAAATGGCCAGACAATCGAAGGGAACAGGCACAAATGAAGTATTCCCTCTGTTTCATTTGTAAGCACATCCCCTCAAATGCGAAGGAAAGCATTGATATTTGATGAACCTTGTGATAATAAAGTTTTATCCAGAGTGGCCATCTTTATTTTAAGAGATGAAAATTTAATTAGCTCTTCTGATGTTAAACCCAAACATTTAAATGGAGTTCTTTAAGATAGGCACTAAGTTAATCTACTATATATAGATAAGGTCAAATAAAAAACAAACAAACACAAAATCCCCCCCCCCACCATTTACATTTTTTTCTCTGAGAAAATATTTAAAAAAATTATGCCTACAGAATTTAAGAATGTTAAATATATTCTTAGTTATTTGCTGTGGGAGATTCAAATAAAATTGGTTAATAAGTAGAAAGATACTTAAAAATGCTCATATACTTTCAATTTCAAAAAGCAGTTTAATAATTCCTGATACTGACTATCTTCTGATATATTTGGCAGGAGACACACACAAAAAGAGCAGAAAAATTCCTTAGCTGGGTTGTTAATTAAATGCCAAATAACACACTAAGATGATTATTTTAATGGTTGACTTCAGAAAATTCCAAAGAACAAGGTGTCTCTTTATAATCAAGGGGTTGTAACAACACAGCAGAGTCTCCAAATGCTGAAAAATCCTCATTTCTTTCTTTCCTTTTCAGTGTGCTCCTAAAGCACACCATCCCAGTAGAATTAGACTATGCTTTGGCTTTATCAAAATCATAAACACACAGTGCTAATTAAAAAATGAAAGATGTGGCTTTTGGCTTTGTATCTAGATGGCTTGTTATCTTAGTTTCTCCAGACTAACGAGCCTTCCTCTCTGCAGGGAGACAAAGAAGCTGAATTAGGGCTTCCATTTTCCCCACTCTGTGATCGGAAGTCAACGATGGTGGCCCAGTCACAAATAGGTAATACCGAAGATCGGGGCTCACAGGGAGCTGGAGTGTGCGTGTGTGCTTGTCAGTTTTCAGAAGGATGCACCAGGTTGTCCAAAGAGGCAGCATCCATGAAGACCTCATTCCATAGTCATGATAGCTCGTTCCTTAGACCTAACTAGAGGTGCTAAATAATAGGAAATACTAAAACATCCTCACAAAATGAATTCAATGAAGCAGTGTTAGTAAATGTAATTGTTATTCTGTTGGTAATCCTTTTACTAGAAAGAAGATAACTTTAATCTCATGGAAGTGACAGCCTTTTTGTTGTTTTTGGCTGATTATTGGTTTCTGTAATTGAATCTTTTGAATATAGGACAAGTCAATGAAAATAGCAATATAGCTGTTCTGTTATCACTGTTTGCATAATATGCTCAATATACTAGCATATATTCTTTTGAAAAAAATTTTTTATACGAATACAGTGAGTTTAAAAAATGATACTGCTCCCAGCCAAATCCATTCTTTTCATTTGTGTTTGAGACTTCGAGTCTTACCCATTATTAAAACGTAATCATTGCTATGCTGCATAGTTCAAATATTTGTAGTAGTTATTCCCTGAGCCAGCTTTCGTACCACTCCATACTGTTAGATGGCTGCCTGGCCTCTCCAGCTGCTCCCGCACCACCTCCGACAAAGCCAGAGTCAGCTTCTTCCTCTGACCATCCCCTCTTCCCACCCAAGTTCTAACAGCCATTTTTCTAGATACCATCACACGGGTGCCTGTAATGCAGGCGTGAGGGTGGCAGGCTAAGGCAACCTGGGAAGAACGGAAGTTTCTGAGACTTGTTTCTGCAATATAAACCGCGGCTATGTTAGCACAGGTGACCTCTTATTTGACAGGCTCCCTATCCCAGGCATTTAAAACTTTAGCCAATGGTAACTGGTTGGCCAATTAACATTGCTTTGACCCAAAAGCAAGATTAAAACACAAAACTGTTGAAGTGTGTTTTTTTAATTAAAAATATACCTTCATATATTCTCTGACTCATCCAATTATTTGAAGTTCAAATTATTTTTATCCAAGTATCCGGTGGATGGGCTGCTCTTCAAGTGTAGATTTTGCTTGGGACACTGTTACCTGAAAAGCCCCCTCTGGGTAGTCTCCTACATTCAGATGGTAGCCCATCGCTGCGGGTGTGCTTCAGGCAGCAAGCACTCGATGTCCAGCACCACCCGCTCTGGGGACCTGGGGGCGCTGAATGTACACCATGCTTAGAATAGGTTTCCTTCTCTCCCACCGAGACACTGGGTGGCAAGGGCCCTATTCTTTCTGTGTGTCATCCTCTGTCTTGATGAGGACTTTGAATGTAAAAGTCTTTATTCATTCTGACACGTCCACATAGTGAGATTAATGTTGTCTCCCAGAGGTGATTGGACAGAAATCACCCACACACTGTGAACTAACATTTTACATCCAGAGAATAATCAACAGCAATCTGAAATATTAACATACTGGCAGAAAGCTCCGACTAATACAGTAAGAGGGGGGGGAGAAGTGGTTACCTTCCAGTTGTCTGAGAAAATATTTTAATTTCATTTCTTTGAAACTTAGATATTATTTCTTGTTGGGGAATAATGAAATAGAACACTTCAGCGAAGACCTTTCAGAAAGGGTAATGATGACTCTCATTGTGAAAGGAAAATATTTGAATTCTGGTTAGATCCTGATTTATTGTTAATAGTAGGGGGCTGAGTATTAAGTTGGAAAGCCAATATACTTGAGTTAGCAAGCTTACGTTGTATCACTTCCCCTGCCTGAGAGAGTATTTTACCCAGCTGTTAGACCATCCTGATAGGTTGTATCATTGGATTAAATAGCATCACAAGGGTTAAACAAACCAATATTATAGTTAATACTTGATATAAGGAGCATTAGAGACTGTTCATGATTACTGATTTAGAATTCAGTAAACTGTAACTTTTGAAATTTTTCTTTTGCAGGTTTTATTGATTTCATAGTAGAGCCAACATTTTCTCTTCTGACAGACACAACAGAGAAAATTATTATTCCTCTTATAGAGGAAGACTCAAAAACAGAAAATTCTTATGGAGCAAGCAGGTTTGATATTTCCTTTTTTTGTATAATTTTTTTCATATTAGTGTGTTTCATAACCTTTTAATTATGATTAATTTTAGTATTTCTTACATAGGCAGGAAAACTCTTACAAGACTTATTGGACATTATTGCCACCTGGTGGCTATGTATTAGATTGCCTATGCCTTTGAAATAACATGATGACTGTTACCAAAAAAAATCCAAGTTTTAAGGAGTATATTAGAATTATATTCAATACTAAGGAGAATAAAATTATTGAATTTTTATTAAGGATATATATATTGTATCCTGTGTATCTAACATATCTAATTGTGTTAGATTTCTTACAAACAAATCACAGCCCACTTGTATATCTTGAAAGATGCTCTTATCAAAGTTAGCCTTTTAAATGACATGAATGCGATGAATCTATATAACATGTTACAGTCAAGTCCATTATATATACAACTTACGTTGTTGCAAACTAGATTTTTTTCATCGATACGTTTGTTAAGAGATATTATTTAAAACTTCCAGTTGCAGAAAAATCATACTAAATTCTTCTCCATCTGAACAAACAAGTTTCCCTAATAGCACACCAGCAGGCTCCCTACATGTTGCCCGAAGGAGGAAACCGAGGGAATGTTCTACCTGAGAAAGAGTGGGTTAGCCTGGAGACCAAATGGTGGATGAAGAGGGCTCCAGAATTGTGATGCCCTTTTGTTGACGTTTATCAATAGACTCATTTCTAAGTCCGCTCACCCCAAGTTTCTGCTGCCCACACCAGCCTCTCCATCCTGTCCTACATTACATGAGCACCCCAACTGCTGCTCTGGGAATCCCTGACAGGGTCTCTGGCCTTCTCCAGGGTATAAGGAAAGGAGGGAGGCGAGTGTCCCTAACAAGTGCTCAACACCGGGCCGAGCACCTGCCATCCTGCTTCTCCAGCTGGTTTTGTCACGTGTTTCAGGCTTTGCTTCCTCATCCCATACGCCAGCCGCAGTATATTCTGGTTTCTTTGGTTGTTACTGTTAACTTAAGCACCCTCATGTGTTTATACACTGCCGATTCGTTTAGACGATCCAACAAGAAAGGCTCCGTGAACGATGGCTCCTGTTCCCCGGACTACTCTCTCGCATGCGTGGACCTGAAGAGCTTCAAGAACAACCTGGTTGACATCATCCAACAGAACAAAGAGAGGTGGAAAGAGTTAGCTGCTCAAGGTATAGTTGTTTGTGAAGCCTTACCGCCACCTCTCTCTCTGTCTTATCTCCTGTGAGATTTTGGATTTTTTCCCTCCTGGTTTTATGCTTTAATAAAATGTGCAAGCCCCTGGTGGGATTTGGAATTTAGCTACCCTTTGATTATTTTTAAATTGGCTAATCTATTAAGGAAAAAAGAGATTCTGCTCTATTTATACCACATGGACTGCGGAGTATGTCAGAGAAGTAGATAGAAAGAACGGGCCAATAGAAAGCTGACAAAACTTCTAGCTTTTATGTTGCCTTGGGAACATAGCACCTAGTGTCAGAGATTTGGTATCTGGTTCTTTTTTCTTCTTTCAATGTTAGTAAGTTAGTTCATTGTCTGACAGTTTCACTCAAGAGCTGGAAAAGCCATCTGATTTATGACCTGAGAAACAAATATGGAGCTAGCTCTAGTTATTTCTGACTCAAATAAATTACTCCATTTCATTTACAGAGTATGTGTGAGTTAATATCCATCATTCATTAGCTTTAATGAGGAAATTAGCTTTCAAATTCCAGATCTGGCCCCTGCCTTCTCTTAATTCCTCCCTCTTCCCCCAACCCCCTGTTCTCTCTGGTCCCTGCCTTCTATCACCCCCACCCCATGGTTCTGTCTGGCTCATGCTCTATATTCCCTGCACAGTGCACTCTGACAGTTTCTCAAAACACCTAGGATCTTTGCAGTGTTTGCTTCTGCAGCCAGGAATTCTCTTGGATCTCGCTGCAAAGCTGATTCCTTCTTGATTGGCAGGTCCATTTTAACTTTAAATTTGAAACACACAACATTCAATAACCCATTTAATAATTCTCATATAGGGTTATATATTATTACTATTTTATAGATAAGAAACAAAAGCAGAAGACAGTTTTGTGACTTGCTACAAATCTCACAATTAGTTAAGTGCAGGAGTTAGAATTCATTCTTTCCAAATGCAGGGCCCTAAAACACCCCAAAGAAACCCCCCCCAGTCTTGACTATTATTCTGTTTTCCCCCATTACAGCCCAGTTGAGTCACTTCACAGTGATATCACTAATCCATAATCCATACTTTCACATTCCCTTCCTTATTTATCATGTCTTCCACATGGAAATGTACAGTCCACAGAATTCCATGATCTACTGTGTTTTCCAGTGTATCTTCAGCGACTAGCATAGCACTAAGCAGAGAATAAGTGCTCCCCAAATATTTGCTTAATTAAGTAGTTAATTAATCCTGGATGATGCGATATATTTCTCCACCTCTGTTATTAAAAAATAAAATAAATATTGATCTAATGCCTTTATCTTAGTCTGAAACTCACATTTCCCCATCTTTGGAAGTTTGATTAGTTAGAAAATTTTAAATGCATAAGCAACAGTAGATAATAGTAAGGTTAATCAATTAACTACCTTTCCACCAAATACCACAAACACCATAGAAAACTTTGTCTTTGATATTTAAAAAAAATTAGAAAATACTTATATTTAACAAAATTTAAAATTCACCCTTGAAACTCAAGAATAAAAGAATGGCTGCTTTTTAACAAAACAACAACAACAACAATAAAAACCCCAAAAGCTTCAATTTTCATAGAAATGTAGGTTTATTCCCATAGAGACATGATGAAAAAAAGGGCTGAAATAAGTGAGTAATTGTTAACATAAAATAATAGAACATTTTCATAAAAATTAATATTTTTTCTTGAACATTAACATACCAGATACTGAATAACTGCACAAATAAGTATAATGCAAATAAATCTATTTTTTTTTGTTCTCCAAAAGCAAAATATTTGCTGTTGTGCACACCAAACAAGTCAGTCCAAGACTAACGATGTGGCAATCGGCTGCTAAAATATTCCCTGCAAGTATTAGTGGAGAGAAATGGTGTGCCTGTGTAAGGGAAATGGATGTAACACAATTATAGTAATCAGTCATTAGCAAACATTGTAGTTCGCTTTTAATAATTATGTATAGCAGGATATTATAAAAATTAAGTTAAGAAATTTTGATTAAAGCATTTCCTGCATACCGTTATGTTGGCTGGGCCACAAAAGTATTCGTTGTGGGCCATATGCAGCCTGTGGGCTGCGAGTTTGATATGCTTGCTGTAATTATTATTTACTGTCCTTCTGTTAGTATTTTAGGAATTAGGGATATGGTAGGAAACAAAAGAGACAATAATTCCTATCCTCATGAAAGAGGAAGTGGAAGTTAGGAGCAGGATTGAAATTTCTAATGAGGCGGCCAGGAAAGACTTCGCTGAGAAAGGGATAATTTAAGTAAATATATGGAGGAAGTTAGAAAAAACTCTGGGGAGATCTGGGTAAAGGATGGGAAATACATTTTCAGACAGAGCAAATAACCAGCAAAGCATCTGGGAGGTCAAGCTTGCCTGGCCTGGAAAAATACCCGGAGGCAAATGAAGTTGAAGGAATAAAAGAAGGCAAATGAGGCTGAACCCCTGGGAGTAACGCAGACAGTGCGGTAAACGGGTAACGTGGCACATCACTGGTTCTGGCCAAAGAGAGATAGGTAGCCAAATTGGTAGAATTTTGAAGAAGAAAAATAAAGTGGTCTGAATTTAAGCTTTACAAGGATCACTCCAGCTACAAAATGGAAAACATTCTTCTCTTTGGGAGGCAAAATGAAAACAAGGAGGCCAGAAAAGAGGGTGTTTGCTCATAACCCAAGAGAAAAGGGGGTTCGATCAGGTGGCAGTGGGGAGGGTGAAGTGTGTCAACTCTGGATACATAGCGATGGTGGCTTAAGCCAGTATGCATGAGTAGGAAGAGATAGGAGAAAGATTGGAATCTGCCAGGCCTCCGTGGCTCAGGAGCATCCGGCAATGAACCAGAAGGTTGAGGTTTGATTCCTGGTCAGGACACCAACCTGGGTTGCAGGCTTGATCCTCAGTAGTGGGCATGCAAGAGGCAGCCAATTGATAAATCTCTCTTATCACTGATGTTTCTCTCCCTCTCCTTCCTCTCTGAAATCAATTAAAAACTATACCTATGATAATAAAAGCATAATATGCTAATTAAACTGGACGTCCTTCCGGACGAAGCCGGGGCTGCAAGGGAGGCCCGGGTCCTGGGTGCCAGAGGGAAGCCAGTGCCGGCAGCTGAGGGAAGGAAGGCCTGCTCTTGCAGGAAATCCGTGCATCAGGCCTCTAGTATGTATATAAAATACGCTTAAAGATATTGGATTCTGGATAGATTTTGAAAGCAGAACTGATAGGATTTGTTAGCAGATTAGATGTGGAGTATGAAATCAAGAGTCAAAAAGAATGTCAGGACTTTTTGTTTTCTTACACATTGATTGAGTATATGTGAATTTATATAATTATTTTGTAAAACAGGTTGGCATCTCTAGCAAAGCTGAAGATGCACATTCCATATTTCCCAATAATTTCGCTTTCATATTTTTATCCTAGAGAAACTTTTGCTCATGTGCATCAGAAGACACGAGCAAAATGTTCATAGCAGCATTGTGTATGAGTGTAAAA